>NC_089222.1:69968118-71248168 GCF_963924675.1 Phocoena phocoena | reverse complement strand
GGCACCCTGTGAACTTCACACTTAATGGTTGCCTTTAAAAACCGTTCCTGAAAACCAGCACGGAGTTCAGGTCTTTTGAGCACGAGCTGCCTGCTCTTGCTTGGGGTCCTACAATAAATGCTGTACTTTCCTTCACCACAGCCCAGTGTCAGTTGATTGGCTTTGTTGTGCATAGGGCGAGTAGACCAGAGTTCAGTTCGGTAACACTACTAGGAAGCTCAGGGCCAGATATGCAGCTTGCTTATAGCAAAGCACACAGAACCCTTGAGCACCAATCTTATCCCAAATTTCACATTATTTCACTTGCCTAGATTTTCTCTTCCCTTCCACCCAATTTTTCCACTCAAGTATTTTTACTTTTCGCACAGGGTAGATCTGCCTCAAAATGTTTGGGGAATAAGGCAGGGAATTAAACTAACAAGCTAGTTTGTAGAAGATATACCACTAGGTAGCTGATTCATATAATATACTATAATATTCTAAAAATAATCTTTTTATACTGGTAATACTTTTTTTTTTTTTAAAGAGCTTATTTTTATTTTATTTTTTTGGCGGTACGCGGGCCTCTCACTGTTGTGGCCTCTCCCGTTGCGGAACACAGGTTCCGGACGCGCAGGCTCAGCGGCCATGGCTCATGGGCCCAGCCTCTCCGTGGCATGTGGGATCCTCCCAGACTGGGGCACGAACCCGTGTCCCCTGCATCGGCAGGTGGACTCTCAACCACTGTGCCACCAGGGAAGCCCATATACTGGTAATACTTTTTAAATCAGTAATTTAAGAACATTTTGGGAGGACAATATTTGTCACATTTAACCTTCTATGAATAATCCCTACATGAGAGAAAAAAATAAATTATTTTTATTTCTGCTCAATTCTCGGAAAACTCAATGATATAAAAATCTATATTTAAAGTCATTATTTTCAGCAAAAGAAAAAAATCATACAGTTTTATGGGATTCATGATCGTCTTTTTAAATGTGAATGTTAGATAGATTCTACCGTAAGATTATAATTGTCTCCTGTGAATTATTTTATTCTGTATCCAGTACATAAAAGATTCCATATTCACTATATCTATCAACTCATATTATGATGAAAAAATATTTAAGTTATTTTATGTGGTAACTCATTAATGATACATTTTTTTTCTCAAAAAAGTTTAAATACGCTATTTCAAAATGAATACATTTCTTTTTCTCCCCATAAAAAACCCTAAATATCACTACAATTTAAAAACTATGATATAGGTAAGTAATCAGGAAAGCTAAAAAAGCATTAGCATAATGACCAGTAAAATATTCAGTCCCAAACAATTAAGGTTTTAAAATAATTCATCATTTTTTTTTCTTTTCTATTTTCCTCTTCTTAAAAGCATATTTTACTCTGAATTTTGTTAGGAGGGAGATTGAAACATTTTAAGAGAAGGAAAACCACCCAGGCAGCCCTTAAAGAGACAGGACATCATTTATCACCTGAAAAGACAGATTTATAAGAAGAGAGCCCTTTCTGTTCCTTTAAGACTCCAAAACAGATGGGAAGTGAATGGACAGTCAATGGGACAAGAAAACACATGGGAGGTGCCGCTGTATGTATGTTCCCAGCATAAGAAAGAGGTCAAGATTGTAACTGCATGACTGGGTCCTGGAAAGGGTCTTTCTTCAAGCTGTTACAAAGACAAACGCTGTTCCTCATCCTGCTGTCAAACTGTTATAAATATTGGTTTGTCAAAAGACCTTCAGTGCTGAAATTTTAAAGAGGAGGTGTAACAGATGAATGAATCATGAGAATGATTCTTAAACAGTCAGCTCATTAATGTAATTTTAAAAGTAAAAGAAAATAATACAAGAAGGGAGAATGTAATTCTGATTTATGAGCCAAACTGAAAGTTTATAGAAAAAAGTATGGAATTAAAAATTGCAGACTTTAATAAAGTTATGAATTAAGTGAGATGAAAAACAAAAATGGAATACAATTATATCTCTCTCTCTCTCTTTTTTTTTTTCCAGTACGCAGGCCTCTCACTGTTGTGGCCTCTCCTGTTGCGGAGCACAGGCTCCGGACGCGCAGGCTCAACGGCCATGGCTCCGTGGCATGTGGGATCTTCCCAGACTGGGGCACGAGCCCGTGTCCCCTGCATCGGCAGGCAGACTCTCAACCACTGCGCCACCAGGGAAGCCCCAATTATATCTCTTAAATAAGATGCTACATAAGGACAAAGTATTATTAATCTTATCACAAGGAGAACTAATAGGCATTTGTGTTTTTTTAGGCTGATTTCATGTTTTCAGTTATTTCTCACTATAACCCTATAAATTGATATCATTACTGATATTGGTTCCATAAGGCAGAATAAGGCTCAAAGACATAAATGCAGCTTCAGAATAATTTCATGCATTCAGTAATTTAGAAGATCACCTTTAAATTATAAATCGCAATTTCTTTTTTTCTACAGAAAAGAAATAAAATTGAAATAGCAATAAGAATGCATAGATGGATAAGCCTGGGTTATCTTTTTTGAAGAATGAAACCATTACACATTTCTTTAGGAGACAAACTCATTGTTCTCGAGTTAATGATTAGTTGAACTAGGAGTAGGCTCTAAAAATAACACATTGAAAATAATATAAAAAAGGAAGCCAAACTATATGAACTTGGTTATCTACAGTCACCACTAGCCCAAACCCAGACTAAAAATGAACAGAATCCCAAAACAAATCTAAAAAGATACTATCTCTGACACATGTTGTTAGCCCGAGCTTTGCCATAAATATTTATGTAACTGGCTAAATCATTTCCCTTAGTGAACATCAACTTCCCCATCTGAACAATGGGGATAATAACTTACAAGCCTTATACGCCTTTAGAAGAAAAACACAACACATGGTGTAAAGTGCAAAGCTCTATACAAATTTAAAGCACATATATAGAGTTCCAAACAGGATTTAATTTGTATTCCAAAGTACCAAATGATGCAGTTACATGAGAATACTTTCTATTCCTAATGCTTGCCTGGCTCATTGCTTTCCTGATTGTCAGCAATCTCAGTAGAAGTGAGAATAAAAGATTACAAAGTTAAGAAGAGAGTGGACGGTTTAAAGTAGAGGCAGCAGCCAAACATTCAAAAGTTTTCCTGTAGACTTCCCAGGTGGCGCAGTGGTTAAGAATCCACCTGCCAACGCAGGTGACAGGGGTTCGATTCCTGGTCCAGGAAGATCCCACATGCCGTGGAGCAACTACGCCCATGTGCCACAACTACTGAGCCTGCACTCTAGAGCCTGCGAGCCATAACTACTGAGCCCATGTGCCACAACTACTGAAGCCTGCACGCCTAGAGCCCCTGCTGCGCAACAAGAGAAGCCACCACGACGAGAAGCCCACGCACTGCAACAAAGAGTAGCATCCACTCGCTGCAACTAGAGAAAAGCCTGTGCGCAGCAACAAAGACCCAACGCAGCCAAAAATAAATAAATAAATTTATTAAGGGAAAATAAGTTTTCCTGTGTAAACGAGAATCATGATCAAAAGCAGCTGGAGTGCACAGAAGAATCAATCTAGTAATTTTAAGATAGGAATGATTTCAGCATCTTTGAAGAAAGAGAGACATAATGAAGGTACAAGTACATATAGGAAGTGCCAGGGTCCTGAATACAGGTGGAGATTAACTTTAAAAGCAGAGTGATTTTTAGTACATGTTTTGTTACTATATAGCCTCTGGAATCCCTGACCTATTTAAAGCAATGGGTACCACAGGTTTTATTTTTACTAATGCTGCTTATTCCTCTCAGGGAATCTTTTTGAAATAAGTTTGTATGAAGAAAAGGAAGAGAAATTGAGCCTACTCTGATAGATGAGAAACCAGAAATAGGAGCAATGACAACAAATTGAAGATTTGGGGTATAAGAGGAAGCCAACCCAAGATTTCTTCATGAAAAATGTGTTCCAGAAGTGTAACAGAAATTATGTCCCTAAGATCCCATTAAAAATTTTGTTAGAATACAGTGTTACAGTGGTTATATCTCAGCAGTGGTAATAGTTTAAAAAAATTCTGCCATCTATATCTTCTAACTTTATACAATGCATATGCACTAGTTTTGTGATAAAAAAGATTAAAACAAAAACACCTAAAATTCTGGTAGTTGTACTGGGTGAAGACAGGTACACATGACACAGAATATGAAGTGGTACCAATAAAAGGAGAGACTAAAAAAAGACCTGAATTCCTTGGCCCAGAAAAAAGATCTAACTCAAAAGATTAAAACTAAGGAACAGACTGAAAAAGTTCTTCTAAGAGAAATTAAAATGGACTAATTCCATACACAGTAGGTAACGACGAAGCAGAGAAAATCTATTATCTTTAATGGGCTGCACAAGTGTGAAAACTTCAGTTCAAGAAAGATTTCAATTCATTCACAGGTGACAGATCCAGGAGGGGCAGTTACTAGAAATAGGAAGAATTCAAAGTGAATCCTCAGCCACAAAGGATGATACGATGATAACCAATTACTATGTGGCCCCATGAAATGTCTCTTGGTTTCACAATTACCAAGAGGTTATTTGGGAAGATATCAGTCACTTTTAAAATTGATCATATCATGAATCAGCTTAATCATTTCTATGAATGTGATAATTAAGAATATGAAATTTCTAAGGTAATTTTGAATTATGCTCGTTTGGAAAAAGAAACAGTTTAGAAATGTATAAAATGGTAAAGAAATTAAAATTTCTTTTGTCCTCAACCCCTCCTGCAACTATCCTGAGAACCCTCTTTCACAGAGGTTACCAGTTCAGTGTGCATCAATCTGTCCTTCAAGAGAGTTCTCTCTTTTTTAAAAAATGTATTCATATCTTGTTTAATCTTATTTTTAATATACTGTTCTACAGATCAATGGATTGTTTTGCAATTCGATTTAGTTTTCAATAACTAGATTCCATCTTCTTCCATCTTAGAATGGAGAGAATACATGATTAAAAAAATAAAACAAATCAGTTTAATCCAAAACGTAAAGATATTATTTCATCCTAAAGTCTCACTGAGGGAGTGGTAAGCATTAATAACAAGGGAAAAACAGCCTCATTTCTAGCTTTAAAAATGTGCACTTTTTTATACATAATCATATACACACAAGCACATAATACATAACACATAAATAGAAACCACTTTAAAATGATCAACAAAAAATTCAATCCATAAATTACTGAACAGCCCTTTCCTATCTTTATTCTCACTTTTAATCAGTTAAAATGTGAGTTTAAAGCAAAAAGAATATACTTGCTAGTAAAGCATTGAATAACAGTAGCCTGTAAAAGATTACAGAGAAGTAAATATCCTTTTAATCTTGTACCAGTTTATCAATATCCGTCAATGTTGTCTTTAAAAGACAGACTTAGGGCATGAAAAATGTGCTTGATTGTAAAAGCCCCATTTTGAGTCTGAATTTTCTCATCAATAACCTGGAAAGCACACAACTCGGACTCATCGTGTGGAATTGCGCATGTAAATAACTACTCCTCTAACACACAGGACTCTCCCTGAGGATTACTTTATTCTTCGTGTCAACTCACTCTCTCTCCCTTTTTTGGACTACAACACAAAGGCAGAGTCTACTCCATCTCTGCAGACTCAAGGTAAAAATAATCCTTCACTCCCTTCCTTAGCTGCTTTGTCAATTTCACCTTACTAGGAAAAATATTCCACAAAGGCAGAAGTTAAAAATTCAATCACTTTAACCCTGAGAAGGTATCTTAAAGAGCTCAAACACTGATAACATAAAACAGAAAGCTATTTATTCTGCAGTGAAGAAAAGAAACATTCTAATCTTCCCATTTTTCAAATATACTCACTTCTACTAACCATTCCAGAAAGTGCATAAATGTCAAATAGAATAAAAATATTCCAATCGACTTAAAAATTCCTAATAAACACACACACAAAAATGAGTGTTTTCGGTGATCTGGGTGGACCGGGGATTAGGACATCACTGGTGACCTAGAAAGAAGTAAGAAGTGGTTCTGCTAGGGATGAAAGCTAGTCGCAAGATGCTAGCAAAGGAATGTGTGGGTATAGGGGTGAATGTAGCAAATGCGAGCTGCTCTTAAGAGAAATGAGGTGGCAGTTTTCTGGTGAGACAGAGTGGAAGAAAGCTTTCTTCTCCCTCTTTTTTAAGTTAAGAGAAGGGGGTAATGAAGAGCCTGTATTAAAACGTCATGATCCAACATTCAGCAAACACATTCAATATGACATACAAAATATGGTGAATTTATGAAAGAAGCAAATGGCTTTGGCAGAATAGATCAATCATTATAGACATGAAAAAATTTTTTTCTTAAATTGGTTATTTTGGTTGATCTACAGTTGTCTATAGTGGGAAGCCTGCCTTCTGCTCAATTAAACAACACTGGCAGTACCTCAGTAAGGTTTTTAACCACTGAAGGAAGTTAAATAAGCAGGGAGGACGAAAAACACTGGCTCAGGACCAAGAGATAATAATGATGTATAAGAAGGCACAGTGAGACATAAGAAAAAAAGAGACAAAGAGGGAAAGGCTGCTTAAAATGTGCTAGAAGCCAGGAGAGATGAGAAGGCAGTACTGAGTGCCTGTAATTACTGGCCAAAAAACCACAATCACAGTATGTAGGTATAAATGATGCCACAGAGATTATGGTTTTTACAGTTGCCTAGGTACCTAGAATTCTACAACTCAATGCTACCCTCTCCTCCTTTAAATCCCTTTAAAATTCATTTTCTTTGGTTATGTCTACAGAAACAAATGAACATGCTACTATAGATAATAGTGCAAATAACAAATTTTCAATAGTCACATGATTTATCAGACTCTACTAAAAGAAGATATATGTTGATTTCATGCCCATTAATAAAAATAACAGACTGTGCCGCTGTAAGCATGAAGAACTCTCCAGAGAACTGGTGCGGGGGCAGAGTGGGTGGTGGCGGTGTGTGGCAACAATCACCTGTGGAGACTTGGCAAAATATGCATGCCGTAGCCCTACTTCGGGAGGAATAGTTTAAACACATGACTTCCCTTTTCTACAGTTTTAAGTCCCAGATTCTGAGTACAATAATCTTTCTAGGATGATTTTCAGTCTCACACTACTTCGTGGCCACGGGTTTCATCCATAAAGGCCCTCAAGGATTCCGCAAGTACGGCAGAAGTTTAGGAATGTGGAGGAGCCAATGAAAATTAAATTCGAGTATCTTGCTACTTTTCTTTCCTAAATAAAGAACAACAAAATTATTTTTGCTGAAGTTTCTCCCATCTAGATATTTCCTGACTACTTTTTATCCAAGTTTTAACATGGCATGAAGACATTTCTTAACTCTCTTATAAACTAGAATTATATTTCAGAGATAATGAAGGTACTTCTTTTTTTTTTTTTTGCAGTACGCAGGTCTCTCACTGTTGTGGCCTCTCCCGTTGCGGAGCACAGGCTCTGGACGTGCAGGCTCAGCGTCCATGGCTCACGGGCCTAGCCACTCTGCAGCATGTGGGATCTTCCCGGACCGGGGCACGAACCCTTGTGCCCTGCATCAGCAGGCGGACTCTCAACCACTGTGCCACCAGGGAAGCCCAAAGGTACTTCTTAAACTTAAGCAGCTACGGTGCATTTCTCTTCTGATCTTAGCTTATAAAATGGTAGTACTGGATCATTCTGCCTCTACTCCCTTTTTATAACCATAATTTAAAAAATGCACTAGTACGTTAATTATGAAGAACAAACAAAATTTTCATTATAAAAATAATTTGTTACTACCTGGTAGCTCAGAGAAAAAA
Source organism: Phocoena phocoena (assembly GCF_963924675.1). Taxonomy (NCBI): domain Eukaryota; kingdom Metazoa; phylum Chordata; class Mammalia; order Artiodactyla; family Phocoenidae; genus Phocoena; species Phocoena phocoena. The sequence continues at coordinate 71,240,378 of NC_089222.1, read as the reverse complement.
GAAATGTCCATCTGTCATCTATATTTCTAAGTTTTTAGCATCAAAACTGAATCTCCTGCACACTAAGATAGAAAGCCTGTATCTTTCCTCCATTCTAATTATCAAGAGAAAGCATAGGATGGAGGATAAGAGGAGACTGGGAAAGTAAGGAGACACAAAGACAAGCCCCACCAGCATTGTATATTGCCAAGAGAAACAAACTTTAGTTTCAAGAAACAATTGCCGGCTGTCTGGGAGATGCTCAGGCATCAAACAATAAAGAACAGTCAACAGAGGCAAGAGGCCGAGCATGCCGCTGAGACTGCTTCTCTAATCCCCGGACCTCTAGTAAAAAGGCCAGCTGTTGCCACCTCGTGTAGAGAGTCAGCAGAGCAAATTAACCACGGGAGAAAAAAAGCTGCGGATATTGGAAAATTCTAATCTACCAGCCTCTTTAAGCTACACTGTTTTTAACATTGAGGACATCAAACTATTATCATTAAAATAAGCCTGTGTAATGGTAGCCCAAGTAAAAAGGTTTAAGACTGTTTTCATATTTCATTAGTAGATGAGATAGATGTAAATATGAAATATTCGGTTTTGACTGAAGCATATCTTCTCTTCATGTATAGATGTAAATATGAAACATTCGTTTTGACTGAAGCATATCTTCTCTTCATGTAAAGTACAAGAAATATGAAGAAATACACTGAAGTTTATTATAAAACATTTCAACACTCCCAGACAAGTTCGACAAAAAGCCTCAACTTAGAGTAACAGCCATATGCTCAAGTAAAGATTGTGTATCTGTTACAGCTGGATTTTAAGTCTCTAAGTACAAACACACCACACTGAAAAGCTGTGTCTGAACTTTGGGCAACTTTGATACTACTTACCTATCGCGGAATTCAATTGAGTGTACTTCAAGACAATTTAACAAGTCACATAAAGAAAATTAACTTCCTTCCATCTGTTTACTGGCTTCATTTACACTTCTGTGTTCTCTTACCCAGATGTTCTAATGCTATCAAAGTTTTCATATTGTTTGAAAGTTTAAGCTGCAAAATTTTTTTAGTGTCCGAAGTACAGAGGATGATAATGATCATGATGATTATCACGGTCATAACTAACACGTATGTCTTTTTTGACCCTCTCCGTAAAGGACACTGTTAACTATGGGAGCCTCCAAATACAAAAGACCATTTTATATAATTATATTGTCTAACACCTTGGGGTTTTCTTCTCAAATTAGTTCAGCAGAGTAGTTAAAAGACCTGGGCTCAAATCTTGGCTTTACCGGTTACTATCTGTGTGTTTCTTAGGCTGCCGTTTCTTTTTCTATAACATGAGAAAAATGACTATACCTATGAGACTGCATGTTAAACACATAACCTAATATCTGGCACAGGAAATTTATTCAATATTAATTTATATTCATAAATAGATTCAAGTTTCAATACAAAAATGAAAAGGAATTTATTGTAAAAGAAGAAGAGAACAATCTAAATGATCAGTAATACCCCTTTAATTCCTGGGTATCAGCGATTCTTTGATTATGTACACAGGAAATAGTGAACAAGAGTTAAAAAAGAAACCTAAGCTCTAAACCCCATGCAACTGATATCAAGGTCCAAAAACTCACAGTAAGCTAGGTTGATACGATATTTACAGAGCAAACAATAAAAGAATCCCATGCTGTTCTGATGAAACTCAGTTTAGCAACATAACTAGCAGTTGTTACCAGTGTCCAGACACTCAGTTTCCAGGCTGGGATGGAGAATAAACTCCAAAAAAAAGTCTGTGAGATGTTAGCACTATTACTTAGTTTATATAATGACAATCATAAAATACATCTTATAAATCATAAGCAGATCATTATAGAAAGAAACATTTTAAATTGAGCTGTAACATGCCAATTTTTTCCTCTTCAAAGAAAGCGTTTTAAAATTGCGGTCTGTTTCAGTAAATACATTGGACACATTATTAAAAACTATGCTGGGAATCCAAATAGATTTTAACTAAATTAATGCTGTATTTAAGTATCTATAAAAAATCCTTTGAGATAAAATTCACTATAAAATCAAAAGAATTTCATCAAGGTCATAGTGAGCATATTTAAACACCAGACAGTTCTGAGTATGACTAGACAATGCAAAAAAGGAATAAGGTGGAAAGATTAGCTATGTATTTTACTAAACCATCCATGAGGCAACCCAGTCTTTCAACATATTCAGAGGTCATGTTTTCAAAAGTCTCATTATCTCTAAATTATTTTCATATGATTCCTGATCCACTGTCAGCTATAAAAACAAAATTACTTTTTTACCCTTTTCTCAACAACAGTTGTAAGAATACTACAAAGAACATTTTTCCTGAATCATTTACTGTCATTATGCCCCACAAGCCCCAAATATTCTGTGTAGTAGCTACAAATAAGGATATTTTCCTAAATAATCCCAATCTAACAAGGTTTAAAAATTAACAGTGAAGTATTACTACCATGTAACCCTTAGATTCCCACCAACTGTCCCATGAATGTCCTTTAGAGCAAAAAGACCTAGTTCAGGATCATGCATTGTTTTCTTGTTCTTTAGTCTCCCTCAACCTGGAACAGTTCCTCAGTCTTTCCTTGTCTCTCATGATCTTGATACATTTTAAAGATTACAAGCCAGTTATTTTGTAGGCTGTGCTTTAATTGGGGTTTTTCTGATGAATTCTTATGATTGAATTTAAGTTATCCATTGAAGGTAAGAAAATCATAGAAGTGACGCTGGGTTCTTCTCACTGCATTCTATAAGGTGGCACACAGTTCTGATTTGACTACTACTGATAATATTACTGTGACCACTTGATTAAGGTGGTTATTCCCAGGCTTCCCCACTTTAAAGTTACTCTTTTTTCCTTTTCAATTATTTTGCATGGAGACAGTTTGTGTGATTATACAAACATCCCATTCCTCATCACTGATTTTATTCATTTACTTATATAATTATCAATTTATGGACTCCTGTTTTATTCAATGGATTATAGCTTATAACTGTCCTTATTTACATTGATGCCCAAACTGTCCTAGTTTTGGCCAACAGGAACGTCTGCACATTGGCTTCTGTATCTTGTTGACCTGTCCCTATCATCCCTCAACTACTTCCTTACTTTCTATATCCTAAGATGTCCCAGGTTCCTCCTGATCTTCCCCTGTTCCACCTATGGAATCCACTGCATCTCCAGAGTCCTGGTTCCTTGTCTGCCTCCTCATCTCATAAGCCTCCTAGAACTAGAAGAGGCAAGCTCTTCTTTCATTTCTTTCATCTTCCTAACTCTAGCTTGTGGCTTCACTTCAATATTGAACACGGTGTATTTTCTCCAGAATATGAGCGAATACCATACTACTTATGTACTCATCTTAAAGGAAAACCAGTCGAAGAATCCCCAAAGTAAAGTGGTGAAATGATTTGAAATTGGGCACGTTTAAAACTGGCAAAATATATGATGCATCAAACTTCTACCAATCTCTACAATAATCTACCCTGTACCATTTTGAAACTGTAGTAAAAACAAACAAACAAAAACTCTGACTTCCTTTCTCTAAATTTCATTAACCAACTTACCATATTCTAATTGAATATGCTATACTAGGAACTTTGATCTGTGTAAGACAGTAGTAACCATTAAACTGTGACAGTTTACTGGCTGAAAGTATCCATGACCATATTCGCAAGTGTCAGACTGAACATAAACAGTAAGGAAAAGGTACTCTCAAGATTTTTTTTCAACTAATGGACAAAGTCATGGCTCATCTCCTTTAGTGTGACTGATGAGGCTGAGTCACTTGTCAAACACTTACTTCCAAGGACATTATTTGGTACATTAACACGACAATAATTATATATATACAAAAGTAGTAAATCATTTCAAGGGAGTCATATGAGTACTTTCTCAGGAAAACATAAGACTTGGCTTGACAGTGCACAAATTTGTGTTAGCAATACACTTTCCTTAAACAATCAAATTGGGAGTAGAAAATGATGGGGTTACACAAGACTCTATTATAAAACATGAGAAAAGACATATTTTCTAATCACTTAAAAATGTATATGCTGGTAAAACACATGGAAGTATTTCACTGTCTGATAACTATGTCTCGAGGGATACAAAAGAAATAGATCTGTATACACTGTGATACCGACACATCTCTTCCTGTAACAGTACTAATTTAGCATGAAATTATGAACCAGAAACTTCCAAATGTTTTTTTGAACCAATTCCCCTACCAACCCTGTAAAAAAAAAACTATTATAGTATCATTCTTACAAAGAAGCTAAGGCTGTGGAAGATACCCTAAGATAACACAGCTAGTACATGGTAGTTCAGATTTAAGCACAGGCCTTCTATGAGTTAGCACAGACTTAACTACACCACCAAGGCAGCATGAAAAAACTGGAAGAATAGCAACAGAAGATGGAAATAAAAGTTAAAGTGAGATATGTTTCAAAAAAAGATTACCTAAAGAAAGAAGGAAAAGGAAAAGAGAAAGAAATAGGAAGCTGAGATGGTAGGGAGGAGAGAGAAAGAGAGGACAAGCGGTGGAGGAGAACACGCTGCTCTGGCACACAGCAGAAGACAGGAAAGCGCTGCTTGGTTTCACTTGGATGTTCTAGGGGTTGTATGGAAGTGCTAAATATTCAGCTTAGAAACTGTTTTCAAATGTGAAGAACTGCTTTGGGTTGAGCATGTGCTACCTTCTGGATATCAGAAAATTCATAGATAGTAAATTTAAGTTTACATTGAAAGAAAAAAATACTGTTTCATGAAGTTGAAATAAGGGAAACTTGTAAAAAGGTAAACTCAAACAGAAGCGCTAACCACCAGTATTTTCATTTTTATTTAATAATATTAACTTCTCACTGATTTCCTTGGGTTCTCAACTATCTAAGTAAATCTTAATAGGCAATCCAAACATCTTAAAGCTAGGAATTCACTAGCATTCAAAGAAAAACCAAATGTCCCTCCGCACCCCCCCAAAGCCCCCAAAAACAAAGTGACTAACAGGGCCCAGCTACGTTGGGGGCTGAAGGTGGGGAGCCATATCACCCTGGTATAGGTGTTAAAGCCAGACCAGGTGTAAGAGGGTGTTCGTGACCTGCCCAGCAGTGAGGAGAGGATCCGTGTAGGAGAAGAGTCAGTGCAGGCGGCCATAGCACAGCAGGATGAAAACAGTATCTCTACAAAAGCACGGTTGGGCTTCAGGTGAGGAAGAGTCCTTGTGTAGCCGGGCAGGGGGTAGGGAGAATGAGAGAGAGAGATGCCTGGCAGTGTCAGAGCATGAGCTCAGTATAAAGGACTCCATTAGGAAGGGCAACCTGGCACAGAATGTCAGAGCCTAGATGAGGTGGAAAGGGTGTCAACACAGGGTAAGGTATTGTGGTAGTGGCCTGGAGTTGGGCGATAAGAACCGAGCTGGGTGAGAAGGACATTTGTGCAATGAAGGGGACAGTAGCAAGTTTGGTTACATATAAGAGGACTGATCAAAATAAGGAAATATATTAAAGATACGTAAAGCCAGATTTATCACTGTCAGAAAAAGGAATTACAAATAAGGAAAAGGAAAAAATTAGAATGAACTCGGTATTATTAGATTAAAATGGAAAGCACTGGTGTCAACTTATGGTTTTCAATACAGATATATACATATGATTAGAAATACAGATGTAAATATGTGTATATATGTGCACGCACACACATGGTGTTTGTTCCTTCGCTCCACCGAGTGGGTCTGGGAACAGTGATATTTCAATAATGATGAACATATCTGGTTCCTAGTTCTTGATTTCTAAATCTCATTCTCCAAAAAGGGAAGCTTGGTCAGGGAAAGCACAAGATAAATATGGAACATCTTGTGTGGAAGGACAATATTAGGACAACAGGTGAAACTTGCATGGAGTCTGAAAATTAGATGTAGTAATTTATCAGTGTTATTAACATCCCGATTTTGATGGTTGCTAGGAGAAAATTCCTGTTTCTAAAAAACACACGTTAAAGTACTTGGAACTGATGGAACTTCAGGTCAGCAACTTTCAAACAGTTCAGGCGGAAAAAGCTCTTTGTACATACTTTTCTATAAGTTTAAAATGAGATGGAGAAATAAATGGACATGCGGAAGGTGAAAAGGCAGTGAGATGGAGGGCAGGAAGGATTACTTACTGAGGTCTTCAGCCAGTTGAACTCGTTTACCAGTAAGCAATTTTACCTTCTTCTCACTATCTTCAGCAAAATCTTCCAGTACCTCTTTAACATTTTTCTCTAATCGCCTGACTATTTAAAGTAAATAAAGAAATATGAGAAGCATGATTTTTATGAAGGCACAAGGATGATAAAATTAACAATATATGGAGAGCAAGTTCTTAATTTTTCTCATCATGATAAATCTATTATTAAGTTCAGACTTCTCAGTTATAGGGAGAATATCTACCTGTTATGCAGTACTTTTATCAACATGAAACTAACACATATCCTCAGAGAAAGTCCTATTCTTAAGCCCTAACATTTTAATGGAAGTACAGATTCCCCAAAAAACCTAAGTGATGCTTAGGAGTCCTTTCCTAACAGAGTTTTTGTGTAATGAAGAAAGACTCCTGGTATGTTTACCTCTCATCTTTTTCAATTATGGTTTATTTTCATTACTATTTTAAAGGCAAATTATAATTTTTGGTCTTCTAATAAATCTAATATTCAGGAAATATTTTGGCATCCATCTATTTAAAATGAAATGTTATTACTGTTATTTTTCATATCAAATTAGAAAGTGCTCCTTCTGTGGCTTACCTTCAGTGTTTGTAAGTTGCTGTCTTAAAGTATTTGCAGTGATAGAAAGCATTCGCTGTATTCGCCAAAACAGGACAACATCATTGCATTCCAACTGAAATATTAGGTAATAAAGGTTACCAGATGCAAACTTAAAAATGAAAACCACAATCATGAACACATTAAATTCCTGAAGTCAGTACCTACAGCCTCTGCTTTAATAAAAAATAATCAGATTTACCTAATACATATATTCCTCTTGTAGATAGGACCTACTGCATTTTTTTCTGCACAGGAACCACAAAGTTCTACGTGATTTGGGTTTTATTTGCACCACAGCTTTGTTTTGATTCCAATGACAAAGCAAGTAAACTTGGGAAGTAGAGAATTTCATTATGTTATATACAAGCAGAAGTTCACAGAATATATCCTTACTTAGCGTTTAGTTCAACTAACAATCATGTTATCTTACATATGCCCTTAGGCTAAGCTCTGTTCTTTGAGTGTACACTCAAGCCATTTTTGAAATTCAGCTGCATATGCAAATACATTAACGATGTCTTAAAAAAGCTTATCCTCTGGGTGAGGAGTAAAACAGGGGTAGGAGATTAAGTAGTACAAACAACTATGTATAAAATAAATAAGCTACAAGGATATATTGTACAGTGCAGGGAAATACAGCCAATATTTCATAGTAACTTTAAATGGAGTATAATCTATAAAAATATTGAATCACTATTCTGTATACCAGAAACAAATATAAAATAGTAAATCAACTATATTTCAATTAAAAAATAGCATATTCCTTTTTGAAAGCAAGGGAAAAAGCAAGAAAGCAAGAAAGAAAGAGAAAGAAAGAAAAAGAAAGATTATTCAATAGAGAGGTCTTACTAACAATGAAAATTATGCAAACAACTTGCCAATTTTTACACAGGCACGTTTAAACACAAATTTCTTTTAAGCTGCGGAAAACGCAAAAGAAAAACATTTTAGGGATCTCAAATAAGATCGCTGATTAACAGAGCTCTTTCAGAAGGACACTTTAAAAAGCATTTATCCTTGTATGAAAAAGCTCAAAATACATTAGTTTACCGCCACCTAGGGGTTACTTTGTAAAATGTGACATTAAAGTGCAGTTGTCCATTCTAAGAACTTTCTACAGTTCTTTTAAAGAATTATTTAAAGCAAGATTTTCATGGAGGAAGCTTGCACAAGCCTCTTAGATAGCCTCATCCACCAAAGGGCAGACACCAGAAACAAGAACTATAATCCTGCAGCCTGTGGAATGTAAACCACATTCACAGAAAGACAGACAAAATGAAAAGGCAGAGGACTATGTACCAGATGAAGGAACAAAATAAAACCCCAGAAAAACAATTAAATGAAGTGGAGATAGGCAACCTTCCAGAAAAAGAATTCAGAATAATGAGAGGGAAGATGATCCAGGACCTCAGAAAAAAGAATGGAGGCAAAGATCAAGAAGATGCAAGAAATGTTTAACAAAGACCTAGGAGAATTAAAGAACAAAAAGAGATGAACAATACAATAAGTGAAATGAATAATACCCTAGAAGGACTCAATAGCAGAATAACTGAGGCAGAAAAACAGATAAGTGACCTGGAAGACAAAATAGTGGAATTCACTGCTGTGGAACACAATAAAGAAAAAAGAATGAAAAGAAAGAAAGACAGCCTAAGAGACCAACATTAAACACACCAACATTCTCATCATAGGGTGCCAGAAGGAGAAGAGAGAAAGAAAGGACCTGAGAAAATATCTGAAGAGATAACTGCTGAAAACTTCCCTACATGGGAAAGGAAATAGTCACCTAAGTTCAGGAAGCTCAGAGTCCCAGGCAGGATAAGCCAAAGGAGGAACATGCAAGAAACTTAGTAATCAAGTTGACAAAAGTTAAAGATAATGAAAAAATATTAAATGCAACAAGGGAAAAGCAACAAATAACATACAAGGGAATTCCCATAAGTTTGTCAGCTGATTTCTCAGCAGAAACTCTGTAGGCCAGAAGGCAGTGGCACAATATATTTAAAGTGATGCAAGGGAAGAACCTACAACCAAGATCACTCTACCCGGCAGGGATCTCATTCAGATTTGACAGAGAAATCAAAAGCTTTAGACAAGCAAAAGCTAAGAGAACTCAGCACCACAAAACCAGCTCTACAACACATGCTAAAGGAACTTCTCTAAGTGGGAAACACAAGAGAAGGACCTGCAAAAACAAACCCAAAACAATTAACATAATGGTAATAGGAACATACATATTGATAATTACCTTAAATGTGAATGGATTAAATGCTCCAACCAAAAGACACAGGCTCACTGAATGGATACAAAAATAAAACCCATATATATGCTGTCAACAAGAGACCCACTTCAAACCAGGGACACATACAGACTGAAAGTGAGGGGATGGAAAAAGATATTCCATGTAAATGGAAATCAAAAGAAAGCTGGAGTAGCAATACTCATATCAGATAAAATAGACTTTAAAATAAAGAAAGTTACAAGAGACAAGGAAGGACACTACATATGATCAAGGGATCAATCCAAGAAGATATAACAATTATAGATATATATGCACCCAACATAGGAGCACCTCAATACATAAGGCAAATGCTAACAGCTATAAAAGAGGAAATCAACAGTAACACAATAGTGGGGGACTTCAACACCTTACCTACACCAATGGACACATCACCCAAACAGAAAATTAAAAAGGAAACACAAGCTTTAAATGACACAACAGACCAGATAGATTTAATGGCTATTTATAGGACATTCCATCTAAAAACAGCAGATTACACTTTCTTCTCAAGTGCACATGGAACATTCTCCAGGACAGATCACATCCTGGGTCACAAATCAAGCCGTGGTAAATTCAAGAAAACTGAAATCATATCAAGCATTTTTTCTGACCACAATGCTATGAGATTAGAAATAAGTTACAGGGAAAAAAACGTAAAAGACACAAACACATGGAGGTTAAAAAATATGCTACTAAATAACCAAGAGATCACAGAAGAAATCAAAGAGGAGATCAAAAAACACCTAGAGACAAATGACAACGAAAACACGACAAACCAAAACCTATGCGATGCAGCAAAACCAGTTCTAAGAGGGAAGTTTATAGCAATACAATCCTACCTCAAGAAACAAGAAAAATCTCAAACAAACAACCTAAAGTTACACCTAAAGGAACTGGAGAGAGAACAAACAAAACCCAAAGTTAGTAGAAGGAAAGAAATAATAAACATGAGAGTAGAAATAAATGAAATAAAAACAAGAAAACAATAGCAAAGATCAATAAAACTAAAGCTGGTTCTTTGAAAAGATAAACAAAATTGATAAACCTTTAGCCAGATGCATCCAGAAAAAGAGGAAGAGGACTCAAATCAGTAAAATTAAAAATAAAAAAGGAGAAGTTACAACAGACACTGCAGATATACAAAGCATCCTAAGAGACTACTACAAGCAACTGTATGCCAGTAAAATGGACAACCTGGAAGAAATGGATAAATTCTTAGAAAGGTATAACCTTCCAAGACTGAACCAGGAAGAAATAGAAAATATGAACAGACCAATCACAGGTAACAAAACTGTGATTAAAAATCTCCCAACAAATAAAAGCCCAGGACCATATGGCTTTACAGGTGATTTCTATCAAACATTTAGAGAAGAGCTAACACCCATCCTTCTCAAACTCTTCCAAAAAATTGGAACAGAGGAAGAACATTCCCAAACTCATTCTACAAGGCCACCATCACCCTGATGCCAAAACCAGACAAAGATACTACAAAAAAAGAAAGTTACAGACCAATATCACTGATGTATTTAGATTAAAAAATCCTCAACAAAATCCTAGCAAACAGAATCTAGCAACACACTGAAAGGATCATACAGCATGATGAAATGCGATTTATCCCAGGGATGCAAGGATTCTTCAAAATATGCAAATCAATCAATGTGATACACCATATTAACAAAGTGAAGAATAAAAACCATATGATCATCTCACTAGATGCAGAAAAGGCTTTTGACAAAATTCAACACCCATTCATGATGAAAACTCTCCAGAAAGTGGGCATAGAGGGAACCTATCTCAACATAATAAACGCCATATATGACAAACTCACAGCAAACATCATTCTCAATGGTGAAAAACTGAAAGCATTTCCTCTAAGATCGGGAACAAGACAAGGATGTCCACTCTCACCACTATTATTCCACATAGTTTTGGAAGTCCTAGCCACAGTGATCAGAGAAGAAAAAGAAATAAAAGGAATACAAATTGGAAAAGAAGAAGTAAAACTGCTACTGTTTGCAGATGACATGATACTATACATAGAGAATCCTAAAGATGCCACCAGAAAACTACTAGAGCTAATCAATGAATTTGGTAAAGTAGCAGGATACAAAGTTAATGCACAGAAACATCTTGCATTCCTACACACTAATAATGAAAAATGTGAAAGTGCAATTAAGAAAACACTCCCATTTACCATTGCAACAAAAAGAATAAAATATCTAGGAATAAGCCTACCTAAGGAGACAAAAGACCTGTATGCAGAAATCTATAAGACAGTGATGAAAGAAATTAAAGAAGATACAAACAGATGGAGAGATATACCATGTTCTTGGATTGGAAGAATCAACATTGTGAAAATGACTCTACTACCCAAAGCAATCTACAGATTCAGTGCAATCGCTATCTAACTACCAATGGCATTCTTCACAGAACTAGAACAAAAAAATTTCACAATTTGTATGGAAACACAAAAGACCCTGAATAGCCAAAGCAATCTTGAGAAAGAAAAATGGAGCTGGAGGAATCAGGCTCCCTGACTTCAGACTATACTACAAAGCTATAGTAATCAAGACAATATGGTACTGGCACAAAAACAGAAATATAGATCAATAGAACAGGATAGAAAGCCCAGAGATAAATCTACACACCTATAATCAACTAACCTATGACAAAGGAGGCAAGGATATACAATGGAGAAAAGACAGTCTCTTCAATAAGTGGTGCTGGGAAAACTGGACAGGTACATGTAAAAGTGTGAGATTAGAACACTCCCTAACACCATACACAAAAATAAGCTCAAAATGGATTAAAGACCTAAATGTAAGGCCAGAAACTATCAAACTCTTTGAGGAAAACATAGGCAGGACACTCTATGACATAAATCACAGCAAGATCCTTTTTGACCCACCTCCTAGAGAAATGGAAATAAAAACAAAAATAAACAAATGGGACCTAATGAAACTTAAAAGCTTTTGCACAGCAAGGAAACTGTAAACAAGACGAAAAGATAACCCTCAGAATGGGAGAAAACATTTGCAAATGAATCAATGGAGAAAGCATTAATCTCCAAAATATATAAACAGCTCATGCAGCTCAATATTAAAAAAACAAAGAACCCAATCCAGAAATGGGCAGAAGACCTAAGTAGACATTTCTCCAAAGAAGACATACAGATGCCCAAGAGGCACATGAAAAGCTGCTCAACATCACTAATTATTAGAGAAATGGAAATCAAAACTACACTGAGGTATCACCTCACGCTGGTTAGAATGGGCATCATCAGAAAATCTACAAACAACAAATGCTGGATAGGGTGTGGAGAAAAGGGAACCCTCTTGCACTGTTGGTGGGAATGTAAATTGATACAGCCACTATGGAGAATAGTATGGAGGTTCCTTAAAAAACTAAAAACAGAATTACCATATGACCCAGCAATCCCACTACTGGGCATATACACAGAGAAAACCATAATTCAAAAAGACACATGCACCCCAATGTTCACTGCAGCACTCTTTACAATAGCCAGCTATGGAAGCAACCTAAATGCCCATCGAAAGATGAATGGATAAAGAAAATGTACATATATACAATGGACTATTACTCAGCCATAAAAAGGAACGAAACTGGGTCATTTGTAGAGACGTGGATAGACCTAGAGACTGTCATACAGAGTGAAGTAAGTCAGAAAGAGAAAAACAAATGTTGTATAATAATGCATATATGTGGAATCTAGAAAAATGGTACAGATGAACTGGTTTGCAAGGCAGAAACAGAGACACAGATGTAGTGAACAAACATATGGACACCAAGGGGGGGGAAGCAGGGAGAGGGGTGGTGGTGGTGGGATGAATTGGGAGATTGGGATTGACATATATACACTAATATGAATAAAATTGGTAACTAATAAGAACATGCTGTATAAAAAAAATAAATAGAAAAAAATAGATTTTCATGATATAAAGAATTATAATATGGGGGGAAAAGCATGATAAAAAATGTAGTGCATTATTATTTCCATTATGCAAATAAATGGTTATGTTATATATCTACACACACATACATACAACATGTATAGAAAGAGGTGAACAGATATACATAAAAATGTTAACTAAAAGTACTTCTAGGTCAGGGGATTATAAAATATTGTTTCCTTTTGCATGGTTGTTTTTTTAACATTTATTTATTCCATTTACTTTCTATAATGGTAAAGTATTATTTTCTAACATAAATTTAATTCTTAAAAAAATCTTTAAAAAGTATTGTAGTGCCTATTATATGCACATGATCTAATATGCACTGGGATGATATGTATGTAAAATGTAATCACTACAAAAGTGGTAAATATCTTTGAAAAAATAAGAGTTAGGTCACTCTATAAATTACGCATACTTTTTTTCAGAAGATCAAAAGACTTAAAAGTTAATGCTAAACCTCAAGCTTACTTTTAAGCAATTAAACAACTATCACTAAAAAACATTTCTCTTTGTTTTTGGAAACCTTACCTCAGAATCTACAAAATGCCTCTGGTAGTAATAGAAGCCTCTTCGACAAAGGTTACAATGGTTTAGAGCTGTTTTTAAGAAATGTCTTCTATAAACTTGGTGCCAAGTATCCTTGATCTAAAATAATAAAAAGAAAAGAGACCAAAGAGTTACTGTATGCTCTCTAGGTTGATCAAACACATTGTGAAAAATCATATACAAAGTTTACTTATAAAAAAGTTAATTAAAACCAATGGCAATGTTGTTATTCTGTCAACCTTCTGTATCCATTAAAAAAATTTTTTTCAAGGTAAAGATTAGACCACTAGTACTCTGACTCCTTACCAGTCTATATACTTCAATATTTGCAGTGTTTCTAACAAGCATTATTATTAATCATCTTGTAGAGTATAGAGGGTGGAGATTATCTTCCTCTAGTTAGAGGTAAGGTGTCCAAGGCAAAAAGAGGTTGTGAGCCTTGTCAGAGGTCAGAGTCAGACTAGGAAGCTGGTCTCAGACCATGTCCATCAACCCAACAACATTTCCTTTCTCGTTATGAAATTTCATTGTTCCTTCAGCAATATGACCCCCACCACTTTATTACTATATAGTCTGTTAGGGTGTTCAGAGGTCTTCCACACCATTGTCTTTTTTCAAGCACAACAAAAATAATGTTGAGAAAGTAGAACAAGCATCATCAACACCATCTGACAGATGAGAAAAGGGGGCTGAGATTATACCAATAACTAAAGGCAGTATTACTAGCTAACAGAATGGAAGTGTACTGGAATTCACATCTCCTGACATCTAGTCTATCCACTATTCTTATCACAGTACTTTGCTACCTATTTTATAGCTTCACAAAATGCAGTGAACATAGTTTCTCTTGGAAAAAATCTGATACTTTCTCGCTCACAGAAAGTAAGATATACAGCCAATTCATATCCTAAGATATGGATAAAGTCCCTCCTATTGTATTAACCACTTATAAAGTTCAAAAGTATCCAACCGAACAGAATTTACTGTTAGTAAGAGCTAGGACCAATGTGGATAAATGAAATCTATATTCAACTAATAATTTCATGTAATCATTAGTTTTAATTTCATTTTCAATTTATAAACAATGAGATGTATAGCAGCTTTAACTGTTTCTTTTCATCAGTTTTCTTTTCTTGTTCTGACCTCTGGTGGATTTTAAATTAAGTATACTCATTTCTCCAGTGCAGAAACATAAATAGCAAATAAATCTTTAAAAGAATCTATGCATGGCCCTGAAACTTCTTAAATGATTGTTTTCCTCACTAGAATTACTTTTCTAAATGGGGTTCCCTTAAGCTAATTTAAGCTAATGTTAAAATGAAGTTTTGATCCCTTACACCCTAACTAACTAGGGAACACAGGCCCAGAAACACAATTGTTTTTTTAAATTTTTCTCCAAATAAGCATCATGAAGGTAAGCAAAAGTAGCCTAAACTATAATTATATATCCTCATATTTATTATGAAGAAAGAAAATGAGATAGAACCCAAAGGTATTATCCAATTTACTCATACTTGATTAAGATACATTTGACTGAAAAAACATACATATTAAGTGAGCCATATTTAAGCAAAAATTTCATTCTGTAATCTGAAACAGTGTAACGTAGTGCAGAGATCTCTGTGAGGTCTCTCCCCTTTTCCCAGAACTTACTGCTGAATTTGCCCAGAGAACTTCCCTTTTCTAAGTCTCAAGTTCCCCATTTACAAATTAAAGCATTATACTTAAAGCAACACTTAGAATAAAATTTCAGCTGTTTCCACACTCAAAATGACCAAGTTCTTTTTGTCAGCAAAAGTACACAGGATCAAAGTACAATTAAGCACTTAAATATCTAAGTAATACATTAGAAGTAGTAACATTTTACTACAAGAAACAAAGACTAAGGAAGCAAGTTCATGCTTTTCAGCGGTTTATTACCAAACTTGGGTCTACTTCTACTCCTCGGGATTCAAGGTTCTTTCGGACTGTAGTTATCTCATCACTTGCAAGATAAGCTGGGTGCTCCTCATTACATTTCAACATCTTCTCCAATTCATTCTTGGTTTCATTGTGAACACACTTTGAAATGTTTAAAAGAGGACTGTGTTTAGATGGTTCATGATTTGGCATAATTATAAAAACAGAGTCCCAATTTTAATGAATATATTACTTTTGCATGATTGGTGACACAAGCTCAACCACAACAAACAAGGAAAACCAGAGTACCCCGGCTTATGAATGCAAAACAACCTGGACATGTGAGGGGGCAAGGGGGGAAGGGGAATAGCCCTATTTGCTATACTTTATCGATACTTTGGCTGAGATGTTTTACTGTCCAAGTCACAGGATCAGGCACCTTACTATGTACATCCTTTCTTGACCTTAGGGTATGATTTCAATCTAGGAAAAAGTGCCCTATATACATGGGAAGAGATAATGTTCTATAAATGCCTCATATCTAAGAACTGGATGACTGTAAGGCCCTGTGCCTGTTGACATGCTCCTTTTCTGATAAATACAAAATTCAGTCTGATTTTTTAAAAAAGTCTTTTCATTGAAATCGTTCTTAGATTGCTTCTGTGAGGTGCCCAACATTCTTAAATTCACTTCCAGTCTCTTCTCTATAACTGTTTACAATCTCTTCATCAAATGAGGAAAGCATACACACTAGTGGTAAGTCTGAAAGCAAGACTCAGTACCGTGTCAAATTAACTTTATCTTTTCATTTTTTCCATCCTTCTTTCAAAACTGGATGGTACAGGAAACTAGCTTCAAATTCACTACTCTAAACAAGTTACTACCATAGCACTTTGCCCCAAACTGTACCAAGCTACAGAATCTGAGTATTTATATAAAAATAACACTGAAACACAAATAAACGGCTTGTAAATGGAACTACTAAATAATATTCTCTGAAAACATTAGAAGAAATTTAATAAAGAGAAATTTCACTGTTTCCTTAAACTTCTGCTATTTGGTCTTAGACAGGAAGGAAAATTCCAACTATATTCTCCCACTCTTCCTGCCCTGTTTCACTTCCACCTGTCCACCTGTTCCCACCATGCTGGCTGTTCAGGAGAACACCACTCTCCCATCTATCCTGACCAAGATTTCCATTAGTTTAGCTCAAAGTGAAAATGTTTCAAAGGAATGGTTTTTCCCCAGAAGATTAGGAAAAAGTAACAATATAAAAGCAAAATATAGTTTTCAGAACATGGATTTCTCATCTTTAGCAAAGGACAATCTTAAGTTTCTTTTCCTGCTAAATCCTGCCAACTCAAAAAGAAAAGGAACTGTTACACAGCTACCTATCTAAACTTGCCGTGTGGGACCTAGGGATATTCTCAACTTCTAGAATCTGTTTCTCACTGAAAACTCCAGGTATGAAGTCTAGACCAGCGGTTTTCAACTGGGAGTGGGAGGGTTAGAGAGGTTAGAGGAGAGCTTGAGTCGGTGAGTCTGACATGACGCTTTGCTTTGACAGAGAAAACAAAACCTGCGTATACAAACACCTCCCCTGCGGTTCTTCTGTCCCTCCCGTCTACACTCCAAACTATGGCCTCTGTTTGTTTTACAGTCAGACTGAGTCTTACACATGCCACCCTGATAACCCTAGGAGAAGCTCTTCTCTGAAGGGTTTCCAAATTCCTCTTCTAGGCTACAGATCCTCGCACTGACAGTAAAACTAATTCCTCTGCTTCTCTTGAAGGGATTTCCTATGGGTTCAAGTTCCTGAGAAAGTAACTTACAACCAGGAATCACTCCTCTCTGAGTGTGTTTGGCCAAAGCATATTTACTACCAGTTGCTGAGGCAAGTTCTGCCATCACTGATTGTTCTAGACCTAATTAGGCCTAATTTCACTAAGCCTTAAAGGTCAGACGCCATTGTTCTTTGGAGTTTATCTGCCTTACACCAGTTCTTTCTAATCAATGCCTCTACCTGTCTCAAAGTCAGAAATCTCTGATGAATCCCCTAGGAATTCTGTTCTGAAAGACCGCCTCCTCACAGCCCATGTGTATAGCAGAGATAACTGATGTACTCTGAATACACGCATGACCCAACCACTAACTCTGTCCATTTCTTCAGCTTCTTTTCAGTCTCTGAGTGACTCATTTTCCCACAAAAATCATATCAGAAAAAAAAAGAGAAGAGGACTGTCCCCTCACTATTTTAAGACAAACTGGGACTTATATCTGATAGATATCTTACGAAACAAGAAATGCATAAAACCAGAAAAACATAGGGTGTTGATTATATAATTAACTCTGTATTTAAAATAAAAACAAAACAATTAAAAAAGAATAGGAATGATATGTCATTTGGTAATTTTTCATTCTCTTTATCTGCTCTCTCAATACACACACATCTGATGGTCTCATTTCTCTAATTACATGGATTCAAGGAAGGAAGAAAGGAAGTAAATTAGATGCCACCTCTTTTTCTTATTCATTACTTCCTTCATCTATGTATTTTGATTTTATATTCTATTTACCATCTTTTACTTAAGGAATTAACATAAGAAAGAGATGGTGGTGTAAGACTCAATGCTAATAAGAAAAGAAGCCATAACAACAAGGAAAGAATAAAAATAGGTGGGGGGAAGGGGGGGAGGATTTTAATGATTACACATTTTCCCTCTATTTATTCATTTGTAAAGTTATTTATACTTGCCTTTACCATTTTGTTCTTTTAAAGTGATCATTAAATGTTTATAATATGAATTCTATAATTCTACTTCCTGTCTGAATTTTTATGCTTATTTTGTGAACATAGGAGCAAAAAATGCAAAAGGATAAAATAGTTTAAATAGACAACTAACAGAAAAATCCAGTGATAATAATAGAATAAGGTTTTAAAAAGACATTATATCTTCTATTCTAATCACATTCATTCTACATCCTCTGAAGTTCCTGTCACTTTTTCTTGTTTATAAATTTAATCTTCATTTCACCTCAAACAGGCACTTGAACAAAGTAATCAACCACTCTTTTTAATAAAAAAAGCTACCTCATATTTTTTTAGACTTTCTTTTGTAGTTTACTGTTTTTTCTAAAGATTTATTGTCTTTTAGAAAGGCTAATATAAAATATTTGAAATTATTAAGTTTGGCTTAGAGGCATTCAGAGGTTATATTTTAATGCCTGAATTAAAATGCCAAAGATTTGTTTGTTTTTACCTGTTCTTGGGTTCGATTCTTCCAGTATAACCACCTCTTTTTCCAATCTGGACCTACCATATTTTCAATTGCATTTTCAGCTAGAAAAATTAAAAAAAAATTTTTTTTTATTTATCAGGAAATGTATCACTTACCAGGTACATAAATTATAACTAATACTATGTTGCTTTCTTAACCACTTCAAAAACACTGTGTCAATATGAAGTCAGTTGAAATAAAGAATAAAACTATATAATTGATATGGTACATATATAAGAAAGCATTTAATTATATATGTTTAGAATCTATGAAAAGTATAATTGCTTATAAAGTTCCCATAAGTATAGTAGCAAACACTAAAATAGTCTGAATTTCAGCTTTTTAGAATATAAGTACATATAGATATCATGTGTCCAATTTAACATTTTTTTCAATTTAACATTTTTAATAGTTACAAGCAGTTGACCAAAAAATTGCACAAATAATAGTCAACTAGAATAGTACTGACAAAGAACTTGAGATGTTAGATTTTTTTTTAAAACCAATGTTCACTAAAGTTAGGTGACTCTTTATCCACTGAGAATACTCAAAACTCAATAACCCATGTCCCTACTTACTATCCTTGAGACGAGCCTGAAGAGCCTCTTCCATAAAGTAAATAGCTGCATCCCATTGCTGTTTATCAGATATGGACCGATCTTCTAAAGCATTGTGCTGAATAACCCTCTGAAACAACAAGGAAAGAAAAACAGCTATTTTGATGGATATCTTGTCATTTTAGTAATTTTAATTCTAACTGACAGCTCAGAAAATATCCAAACTAGCAGATGTATCTACAACAACATAAAAGTATGTCCCTCCCACACAAATGCAGAGGGTCCTATTGTCTGCCTGCTTATTTGTCAGCTTTCTGTCTAAAAAATAAAACAGTGGAGATTTTCTCCTAGCCCAAATTAAATGAGCTCACCATCAAGAAGATAGCTGGGGGTTGGGGGGTGGGTAGAGAATTACATATTTAACTACATAAAATTACACCCTAGAACCCTGGTATTCAGGAGCTAATGATTCAGATCATCTCTACTGCTTCTTTTTGCCCTATGACCTACGTGTTAGCATTTTCAAAAAGGAGAGGAGAAAAAAAAAAGCAATAACCATTATCTCACTGTTAACACCAATGGAAAATGTAATGGAAGGAAGCTTAAGAGGTCTAGACAATCATAAGTAAATGTTAGTTACTTATTGTAAGAAAATTGGTTTCCAAATCTTATAGCTTTTGAATTAATGAATGAATGAAAATGGCACCACTCTCTCTCAGCAAGCCAATCTTATTAAGGCATTTAACAAGAATGGATATGGTTTTCAAATATGAAGACAAACATTTCTTTAAAAAAAAACCCTATAATTATGATCAGCCCACAGTGAAATATGCATTCTTAGAAAACTGCTCAGTCTTATCTTTAACAGTTCCTCCCATAACTGTCTGGACAGAGTGGGTGGTTAAAAAAGGTTTGATTAGGTGATGAGAACATTCTACGTAACAAAAGATTTATCAGGTGATGAAGGTCAGGAGCCAGGCTTTACAATAAAGACACAATGGGGCTCGTATCCCAGCTTTGCCAATGACAACAATATAACTGCTTAAGAACAAAATAAAACAATGCTTACAAAATACATAGAGTTTCTGGTACCTTGTAAGCATCCAACACATGGTAGTTAGCATTATGATTTTAGGAATCTAACATTTTGACTCAACTCCACTGAAAACCAATGCATCTAATTCTTTTTACCACTGAGGGTAAAATGAGAAGCAGCTATCCGTAGTTCAGGCCCACGTAAATTCTGTGGAAGTTTATAGAAACCTGTTTACTGCAAGGTTTGATTTTCTTCTGAAATGATAGCCAAGAAAGAAATAGCAGAGGGCGATTTTAGAAGGGCAGAAAAACGTCAAAAGACCGATTATATTTCGTAAATCTATTTCGTTCCTTATTTTCAATTCAGAACCTAATTTAAATAGTCATATAAAAATATTCTATAAAAGGATATCAATTTGAGAAATTATATAAAAAAATGAGGCTGGCACCCTAATATACAAATGAAATACCAAGCTGTCCTCTGCAAAATCATTCCACTTGTGGCGTTTAATAGTTTCTTCCTTAACAGCCTCTTTAAGTTTATCAAATATGTCATCATGCTCTTTTCCTTTCGGTTCTGTCATGAAGCGGGAAAATTCTTCTTGTAGGGTCTCCCAAGCAACCTAGAATGATTTAAAAGAAAAAAGCTGCACCTATATTGCATACTTTCATTTAATGTGTAACAAGAAAAATAAACACATGAATTTAAGCCAAGTAGATGTGATAAATCAGTTAATCAGAAAATACATATGAAATCACATTTTTAAAAAAAGGTATAGCAAATATAAACTCTGCCCTCAAGAGCTCATACTGGTAGCTGGTGGAATAGACTTGGCCTCCTGACATGTTTCGCTACACATACACAGCATCTCAAATTTTAAAAAAAAATAGTAACCAACATTTAAAAACTGAGAGACTTCCTATAAAATCCAGGTTTCCAGCATCACTTGAACCACCTGGCAACACTGGGCCCATGTTCCTGCACACCTTCGCCCGCTGGAGCTAAACAGGAGCTGCCTGTCCCTTCAGAGAAGGCATGCAGGCCACATTAGCCACCAGACTCGGTTCACTTACTTATTTACTTCACTCTCTACAACATCTGAGTTTGCCTGCCTCTTCCATACTGTAAAAAGTTTAAAATTTCTTAATGACTTTGCTTTTACACATCTTTGCCCTTATGCAAATATATGAGGTAATGTGTCAGTACTTTTGAACACAGGTGAGTATTATTCAGCCTTGTACTATTGCTAATTCCCAATTATCTGAACAGTGAAAGGAGAGCACAGTGTCAAAATCAATTAAGAACTAAACCTACTTAGGACTAAATGGGCTAGTTAATATTGCATTTTATATCTAGCCCTCTTCGTTTTAAACATTAAGAAATTATGGCATAAGGAAAGGTGACTGTCCAAGAATACAGAGTGAGGTATTAAAATCTGTTTCCTGACCTTCAGCAGGTTCACATCTTTCTACCACACCTATGTGTGAAGGGAGAAAGCAGCAAAAGACAGAATCACTTGCCATTTTTATGATTACTTCTGCTGCTTGAACCTTAGGATATGAAAATATGCTATCATGGGACAGGGTCCAGAAAAATGTTAGAGCCAGTAGTGAGGAGAAGTGGCAGCAGCTCTCTAATTACTTTAGGGGGAAATGTGTCGAGACCAGGGGTCAGCAACATGGAGCTTAGATAGAGTGGCTGTAAGAGTTCTTAGAAAAAGAGACTTGAGGAAATTGAGAACAGAGATAAAGAAGCAAGGACTGGAAGGGTAGGAAAGGGGTAAAATACACCTGAATAATTAGACACTGACATTTTGTTTCTAAGGTAGGTAATGAAAAACAAAAATTTTTTTTTTTTTTTTTTTTTTTTTTGCAGTACACAGGCCTCTCACTGTTGTGGCCTCTCCCATTGCGGAGCACAGGCTCCGGACGCACAGGCTCAGCGGCCGTGGCTCACGGGCCCAGCCACTCCGCGGCATGTGGGATCCTCCCAGACCAGGGCACGAACCCATGTCCCCTGCATCGGCAGGCGGACTCTCAACCACTGCGCCACAAGGGAAGCCCCCCCAAATTATTTTTAACATGGATTCTAATTTTGTGAGCAACTTCACAACGAAGCAAAGGACACAATGGCTCTTATCTACAACAATCGTTCTTCAGAGTAATGTGCCTGGCAAGATCAACTTGGATGATGATCATAATCATCATAATAGCAGCTGGCATTTACCAAATGGTTACTATGGAGCAGATACTGTCCAAGTATTCTACATATGTTAACTCCTTGACTCCTCACAACAATTTATGATGTAGGCAACACTTTCATCCTTATTTTATAAATGAGAAAACAGGAAGGTTATTAAGCAAACAGCCCAAGGATCGCATAGCTACAAAGTGGTAGAGCCAAGATACATGGGTATCAGAAATGCTTTCTCTAAGGTACTTGCTTACAATTCCTAGTCTAACCTTCTGGCAGGGTCCTAACTAAGGAAATAATTATTTAAGTAAAATTGAGCCCTGCATAAAATCAACAAATAAAATGTTTCATCCATTGAACATTTTCCTTATGGAATCTCTAACTACAGAAGAAGTTAAAAATATTTCACATTCAAACACATTTTGCCAGTTTTGTTAAATGCTACCTTTGGAAGGAGAACCAGTACCCTCAGACCAACACCATACCAATTAGTAAATTTTTTTGACAGTAGTAACTGGTAGGAGCATTAAGGTTAATCCCAATACAGAGATTAGGAATAAAGAATAAAAGGAGCATAAGGACCAAAGAGAAAGATAGTGGCTGTGATAGGAATAAAACCTAAAATTCACAGCTCCTAATCCCTTCACATAATGCTTCTCACCCATTTAATTAAATTATATCCTAACCTCGACTGCTTTATTAGGGAGCTGCTTATCAGTCCACTGTTTAAGCTTGATATCCACTGTCGTATTAAAAGTTCCAGAATTCATGGTCTGTGCAGCTGGAAGATAGATGTTTTCAATCACATGAGTTGATACTCTTTCCCACAAAGACTGCTGAAGGATTTCCTCCCTGAAATTAAAAAAAAAAAGTTCCAAGAACACCAAATTCAAACATTAAGCCTTTATAAACAGCTTTATTGAAGTATCAACTTACAATAAATTGTACATATTTAAAGTTTTGATATATGTACATGCCTATGTATCACCGCAATCAAGATAATGAACTTATTCATCATCCTCAAAAGTTGTAACCACTGGATCTACTTTCTGTCACTACAGCTTAGTTTATTTTCTACAATTTAATATAAATGCAGTCATGTAGCATGTATTCTTATTTTCTCTGTCTTCTTTCATCAGCATAATTACTTTGAGATTCATCCATGTTGTGTGTATATTAATATTTCATTTCCTTTTTTGCTGAGTAATATTCCATTGCATAAATCTGTTTACTTATTCACCTGCTGACGGACATTTGGGCTGTTTCCAGTTGCAGGCTATCACAATAAAGCTGCTATGAGCATTCAAGTACAAGTCTTTGTATGACATATGCTCTTGTGCCTCTTGGGCAAATATCTAGGAGTGGAATGGCTGGATCATATAGTAATTATATATTTAACTTTATAAGATACTGCCAAAATGTTTTCCAAATTGGTTGAACCATTTGACATTCCCACCAGAGGAGTATGAGAGTTCTAGATCCTCTACATCTTGCCAACATTTGGTATGATTAGTCATTTTCATTTACGTCACTGTAATAGGTTTACAGTGGTATCTCATTATGGTTTTAATTTGCATTTCCCTAATGACTAATAATTCCAAGTATCTTTTTATGTGTTCATTTACCTAATATTAATACATACTTTATATGTGTTGACTGTGAAGTAGAGTCCAAGACTGTAAACTTCTTGGTATGATTTTAACAATTTATCAGACCACAGCACAAAGCAAAGAGACATTATGGGATATTGCTAGGTAAAATTGTTCAACATTTCATGATAACATAAAGGATGAATGATCAAGCTGAAAATTCCACCTTTTAAAAGACATCTTACAAGAATATGGTTCTCTAAATAGAATAAAGAAAACTACTTCAATCAAGAAAAAATTTGAAATCTCTAGAAAATATCTGGCTTCTCCCAAACTAATCTTTACTGCTACACAGTGCTAAAACATACAGAAAGACCGTGTTTATCAAATGAGCAGTCTTAGGAGTAACCTCATCTTTTAGGATGCAGTTGCAAAGCTCAGGGCAACAGAAACACCCCCATTCTGTCCAAAAGCCAAACTGCACTTTTCTTGGGTGAGGAGAGCCAACAATTCCTGCCATGCAAGTTGACTCATACTCACTCAATATTTTGTGTAAAATTAAGTCCATTGAGTCAATGAGCTTAGCTGCAGGTCTTCCCTTGCTAATTTTCAGGTCTTTTTTCCCTTAAAACCAGAAAACAAGAGTATGGGAGGGAGGACAAAACACGTGAAGAAGATAGAGGTACAAACATACAGTTGTAAAATAAATAAGTCATGGGACGTAATATACAGCATGAAGAACATGACCAATAATACTGTAATAACTTTGTATGGGGACAGATGGTTACTAGACTTATCGTGATGACCCTTCCATAATGTATGCAATTGTCAAATCACTATGTAGAGGAGGAGCTTCAAGGTGGCGGAAGAGTACGATGTGGAGATCACGTTCCTCCCCACAAATACATCAGAAATACATCTATATGCAGAACAACTCCTACATAACACCTACTGAACGCTGTCAGAAGACCTCAGACCTCCCAAAAGGCAAGAAACTCCCTATGTACCTGGGTAGGGCAAACGAAAAACGAAAAATCAGAGACAAAAGAATAGGGACGGGACCTGCACCAGTGGGAGGGAGCTGTTAAGGAGGAAAGGTTTCCACACACTAAGAAGCCCCTTGGCGGGCGGAGACTGAGGGTGGCGGAGGGGGGAAGCTTCGGAGCCACGGAGGAGAACACAGCAACAGGGGTGCGGTGGGCAAAGTGGAGAGATTCCCGCACAGAGGATCAGAGCCGACCAGCACTCACCAGCCCGAGAGGCTTGTCTGCTCACCCGCCGGGGCGGGTGGGGCTGGGAGTTAAGGCTCCAGCTTCAGTCAGAGCGCCAGGAGAGGACTGGGGTGGCGGCGTGAACCCAGCCTGCAGGGGGTTAGTGCGCCACGCCTAGCCAGGAGGGAGTCCGGGGAAAAGTCTGGACCTGCTGAAGAGGCAAGAGACTTTTTCTTCCCTCTTTGTTTCCTGGTGCGCGAGGAGAGAGGATTCAGAGCGCTACTTAAAGAAGCTCCAGAGACGGGCACGAGCCACGGCTATCAGTGCAGACCCCAGAGACGGGCGTGAGATGCCAAGGCTGCTGCTGCTGCCACCAAGAAGCCTGTGTGCGAGCACAGCTCACTGTCCACACCTCCCCTCCTGGGAGCCTGTGCAGCCCGCCACTGCCAGGGTACTGGGACCCAGGGACAACTTCCCCGGGAGAACGCACGGCGTGCCTCAGGCTGGTATAACGTCAGGCCGGCCTCTGCCACCGCAGGCTCGCCCCGCACTCCGTGCCCCTTCCCCGCCCGCCCCCCACCCCCGGCCTGAGTGAGCCAGAGCCCCTGAAGCAGCTGCTCCGTTAACCCCATCCTGTCTGAGTGAAGAACAGATGCCCTCAGGTGACCTACACGCAGAGGTGGGGCCAAATCCAAAGCTGAACCCCGGGAGCTGTGGGAACAAAGAAGAGAAAGGGAAATCTCTCCCAGCAGCCTCAGGAGCAGCGGATTAAATCTCCACAATCAACTTGATGTACCCTGCATCTGTAGAATACCTGAATAGGCAACAAATCATCCCAAATTGAAGAGGTGGACTTTGGGGGCAACGATATATATATATTTTTTCCCCGTTTTCCATTTTTGTGAGTGTGTATGTGTCTGCTTCTGTGTGTGATTTTGTCTGTACAGCTTTGCTTTTACCATTTGTCCTAGGGTTCTGTCTGTCCATTTGTTTTTTTAAATTACTTAAGAAAACGTTTTTTCTTACTAATTATTTTTTTAATAACTTTATTTTATTTTACTTTATTTTATTTTATCTTCTTCTTTCTTTCTATTTTTTCTCCCTTTTATTCTGAGCTGTATGGAGGACAGGCTCTGTGGTGCTCCAGCTAGGCATCAGGGCTGTGCCACTGAGGTGGGAGAGCCAAGTTCAGGACACTGATCCACAAGAGACCTCCCAGCTCCACATAATATCAAACAGTGAAAATCTCCCAGAGATCTCCATCTCAAAGCCAAGACCAGCTCCACTCAACGACCAGCAAGTTACAGTGCTGGACACTCTATGCTAAACAACTAGCAAGATAGGAACACAACTCTATCCATTAGCACAGAGGCTGCCTAAAATCATAATAAGGCTACAGAAACCCCAAAACACAGCACCAGACATGGACCTGCCCACCAGAAAGACAAGATCCAGCCTCATCCACCAGAACACAGGCAGCAGTCCCCTCCACCAGGAAGCCTACACAACCCACTGAACCAACCTTAGCCACTGGGGACAGACACCAAAAACAATGGGAACTACAAACCTGCAGCCTGCGAAAAGAATACCCCAAACACAGTAAGTTAAGCAAAATGAGAAACACACAGCAGATGAAGGAGCAAGATAAAAACCCACCACACCTAACAAATGAAGAGGAAATAGGCAGTCTACCTGAAAAAGAATTCAGAATAATGATAGTAAAGATGATCCAAAATCCTGGAAATAGAATGGAGAAAATACAAGAAATGTTTAACAAGGAACTAGAAGAACTAAAGAGCACACAAACAATGATGAACAACACAATAAACAAAATGAAAAATTCTCTCGAAGAGATCAATAGCAGAATAACTGAGGCAGAAGAACAGATACGTGACCTGGAAGATAAAATAGTGGAAATAACTACTGCAGAGCAGAATAAAGAAAAAAGAATGAAAAGAATTGAGGACACTCTCAGCGACCTCTGGGACACCATTAAACGCACCAACATTCGAATTATAGGGGTCCCAGAAGAAGAAGAGATAAAGAAAGGGACTCAGAAAGTATTTGAAGAGATTATAGTTGAAAACTTCCCTAATATGGGAAAGGAAATAGTTAATCAAGCCCAGGAAGCACAGAGAGTCCCATACAGGATAAATCCGAGGAGAAATACGCCAAGACACATATTAATCAAACTATCAAAAATTAAATACAAGGAACAAATATTAAAAGCAGCAAGGGAAAAACAACAAGTAACCCACAGGGGAATCCGCATAAGGTCAACAGCTGATCTTTCAGCAGAAACTCTGCAAGCCAGAAGGGAGTGGCAGAACATATTTAAAGTGACGAAAGAGAAAAACCTACAACCAAGATTACTCTACTCAGCAAGAATCTCATTCAGATTTGACAGAGAAATTAAAAGCTCCACAGACAAGCAAAAGCTGAGAGAATTCAGCACCACCAAACCAGCTTTACAACAAATGCTGAAGGAACTTCTCTAGGCAGGAAACACAAGAGAAGGAAAAGACCTACAATAACAAACACAAAACAATTAAGAAAATGGTAATAGGAACATGCATATCGATAGTTACCTTAAATGTAAATGCATTAAATGCTCCAACCAAAAGACATACACTGGCTGAATGGATACAAAAACAAAACCCGTATATATGCTGTCTACAAGAGACCCACTTCAGACCTAGGGACACATACAGACTGAAAGTGAGGGGATGGAAAAAGATATTCCATGCAAATGGAAATCAAAAGAAAGCTGGCGTAGCAATTCTTATATCAGACAAAAGACGTTAAAATAAAGAGTATTACAAGAGACAAAGAAGGACACTACATAATGGTCAAGGGATCAATCCAAGAAGAAGATGTAACAATTGTTAATATTTATGCACTCAACATAGGAGCACCTCAATACATAAGGCAAATACTAACAGCCATAAAAGGGGAAATCGACAGTAACACAATTAGAGTAGGGGACTTTAACACCCCACATTCACCAATGCACAGATCATCTAAAATGAAAATAAATAAGGAAACACAAGCTTTAAATGATACATTAAACAAGATGGACTTAATTGATATTTATAGGACATTCCATCCAAAAACAATACACATTCTTCTCAAGTGCTCATGGAACATTCTCCAGGATAGATCACATCTTGGGTCACAAATCAAGCCTTGGTAAATTTAAGAAAATTGAAATCATACCAAGTATCTTTTCCAACCACAGTGCTATGAGACTACATATCAATTACAGGAATAAATCTGTAAGAAATACAAACACATGGAGGCTAAACAACACACTACTTAGTAACCAAGAGATCACTGAAGAAATGAAAGAGGAAATCAAAACATACCTAGAAACAAATGACAATGAAAACACAATGACCCAAAACCTATGGAATGCAGCAAAAGCAGTTCTAAGAGGGAAGTTCATAGCTATACAAGCCTACCTTAAGAAACAAGAAACATCTCAAACAACCTAACCTTACACCTAAAGCAATTAGAGAAAGAGGAACCAAAACACCCCAAAGTTAGCAGAAGGAAAGAAATCATAAAGATCAGATCAGAAATAAATGAAAAAGAAATGAAGGAAAAGATAGCAAAGATCAATAAGACTAAAAGCTGGTTCTTTGAGAAGATAAAAAAAATTGATAAACCATTAGCCAGGGGAGAAGACTCAAATCAAAAGAATTAGAAATGCAAAAGGAGAAGTACAACTGACACTGCAGAAATCAAAGGATCATGAGAGATTACT
This sequence comes from Phocoena phocoena, assembly GCF_963924675.1. Classification (NCBI taxonomy): domain Eukaryota; kingdom Metazoa; phylum Chordata; class Mammalia; order Artiodactyla; family Phocoenidae; genus Phocoena; species Phocoena phocoena. Next base: position 71,211,226 of record NC_089222.1, on the reverse strand, counting down.
ACAAGCAACTATATGCCAATAAAATGGACAACCTGGATAAAATGGACAAATTCTTAGAAATGCACAACCTGCTGAGACTGAAGCAGGAAGAAATAGAGAGCATGAACAGACCAATCACAAGCACTGAAATTGAAACTGTGATTCAAAATCTTCCAGCAAACAAAAGCCCAGGACCAGATGGCTTCACAGGCGAATTCTATCAAACATTTAGAGAAGAGCTAACACCTATCCTTCTCAAACTCTTCCAAATATAGCAGAGGTAGGAACACTCCCAAACTCATTCTATGAGGCCACCATCACTCTGATACCAAAAACAGATAAAGATGTCACAAAGAAAGAAAACTACAGGCCAATATCACTGATGAACATAGATGCAAAAATCCTCAACAAAATACTAGCAAACACTATCCAACAGCACATTAATAGGATCATACACCATGATCAAGTGGGGTTTATCCCAGGAATGCAAAGATTCTTCAATATACGCAAATCAATCAACATGAAACACCATATTAACAAACTGAAGGAGAAAACCATATGATCATCTCAACAGATGCAGAGAAAGCTTTTGAAAATATTCAACACCCATTTATGGTAAAAACCCTCCAGAAAGTAGGCACAGAGGGAACTTTCTTCAACATAATAGAGGCCATACATGACAAACCCACAGCCAACATCGTCCTCAATGGTGAAAAACTGAAACCATTTCCACTAAGATCAGGAACAAGACAGGTTGCCCACTCTCACCACTATTATTCAACATAGTTTTGGAAGTTTTAGCCACAGCAATCAGAGAAGAAAAAGAAATAAAAGGAATCCAAATTGGAAACGAAGAAGTAAAGCTGTCACTGTTTGCAGACGACATGATACTAACATAAAGAATCCTAAAGATGCTACCAGAAAACTACTAGAGCTAATCAATGAATTTGGTAAAGTAGCAGGATACAAAGTTAATGAACAGAAACATCTTGCATTCCTACACACTAATGATGAAAAATGTGAAAGTGCAATTAAGAAAACACTCCCATTTACCATTGCAACAAAAAGAATAAAATATCTAGGAATAAAGCTACCTAAGGAGACAAAAGACCTGTATGCAGAAAATTATAAGACAATGATGAAAGAAATTAAAGATGATACAAATAGATGGAGAGATATACCATGTTCTTGGATCGGAACAATCAACACTGTGAAAATGACTCTACTCCCCAAAGCAATCTATAGATTCAATGCAATCCCTATCAAACTACCACTGGCATTTTTCACAGAACTAGAACAAAAAATTTCACAATTTGTATGGAAACACAAAAGACCCCAAATAGCCAAAGCAATCTTGAGAAAGAAAAACGGAGCTGGAGGAATCAGGCTCCCTGACTTCAGACTATACTACAAAGCTACAGTAATCAAGACAGTATGGTACTGGCACAAAAACAGAAATATAGATCAATGGAACAGGATGGAAAGCCCAGAGATAAACCCACGCACATATGGTCACCTTATCTTTGATAAAGGAGGCAGGAATGTACAGTGGAGAAAGGACAGCCTCTTCAATAAGTGGTGCTGGGAAAACTGGACAGGTACATGTAAAAGTATGAGATTAGAACACTCCCTAACACCATACACAAAAATAAGCTCAAAATGGATTAAAGACCTAAATGTAAGGCCGGAAACTAACAAACTGTTAGAGGAAAACATAGGCAGAACACTCTATGACGTAAGTCACAGCAAGATCCTTTTTGACCCACCTCCTAGAGAAATGGAAATAAAAACAAAAATAAACAAATGGGACCTAATGAATCTTCAAAGCCTTTGCACAGCAAAGGAAACCATAAGCAAGACCAAAAGACAACCCTCAGAATGGGAGAAAATATTTGCAAATGAAGCAACTGACAAAGGATTAATCTCCAAAATATATTAGCAGCTGATGCAGCTCAATAACAAAAAAACAAACAACCCAATCCAAAAATGGGAAGAAGACCTAAATAGACATTTCTCCAAAGAAGATATACAGATTGCTGCCAACAAACACATGAAAGAATGCTCAGCGTCATTAATCATTAGAGAAATGCAAATCAAAACTACAATGAGATATCATCTCACACCAGTCAGAATGGCCACCATCAAAAAATCTACAAACAATAAATGCTGGATAGGGTGTGGAGAAAAGGGAACACTCTTGCACTGTTGGTGGGAATGTAAATTGATACAACCACTATGGAGAACAGTATGGAATTTCCTCAAAAAACTCAAAATAGGAGTACCATACGACCCCGCAATCCCACTACTGGGCATATACCCTGAGAAAACCATAATTCAAAAAGAGTCATGTACCAAAATGTTCATTGCAGCTCTATTTACAATAGCCAGGAGATGGAAACAACCTAAGTGTCCATCATCGGATGAATGGATAAAGAAGATGTGGCACATATATATAATGGAATATTACTCAACCATAAAAAGAAACGAAATTGAGTTATTTGTAGTGAGGTGGATGGACCTAGAGACTGTCATACAGAGTGAAGTAAGTCAGAAAGAGAAAAACAAATACCGTATGCTAACATATATATATGGTATCTAAAAAAAAAAAGAAAATGGTCAGGAGAACCTAGGAGCAAGACGGGAATAAAGATGCAGACCTACTAGAGAATGTACTTGAGGATATAGGGAGAGGGAAGGGTAAGCTGGGACAAAGTGAGAGAGTGGCATGGACATATATACGCTACCAAACGTAAAACAGATAGCTAGTGGGAAGCAGCCACATAGCACAGGGAGATCAGCTCGGTGGTTTGTGACCACCTAGAGGGGTGGGATAGGGAGGGTGGGAGGGAGGGAGATGCAAGAGGGAAGAGATATGGTGACACATGTATATGTATAACTGATTCACTTTGTTATAAAGCAGAAACTGACACACCATTGTAAAGCAATTATACTCTAATAAAGATGTTAAAAAAACACTATGTAGTGCACTGAAACTAACATAATATCGTATGTCAACTATATTTCAATAAAAACAAAAGGAAGGAAAGAAGGGAGGAAGGAAGGAAAGAAGGAAAGAGAGACAGAAAAAATATGCGGAGAGAATACACCACTGAGGATTAAAAGGATAAAGTCCATTTAGTCACGGCATTAATAACAGATAATGGGAGAATTTTAAGAGCAAGGCGGAAGAAAAGAAGTTTGTCAGGGCCATCTATTCAGACAATTTTAAACACAAACTCAAGATATCTGAAAGATGAACAAAGAATCAGGATACAGCCTCTGACCACGAAGGCCTTTTGCTGCTCCTGCCTCAGAACAGACATGGTCTGTTAATCTCTTCCTAGGAGTCTATGGGACAGGACTGTACAACCCAGACACCCTTTCAAGGAGATCATAACAAAATTCCACACCACCAAATTCTGACAAGCCTTAGGTAACTTTCTCAAAGGAGGCTGCAGCTTCCCAATCCACCAAAGGTGGCTGCTGTCACTTATCCTTACCCAGCTCACTTGCCCTTTCATCACTAAGCTGCTGTCCTCTGTCCAGACTCCCCCTGCTCCCCTCCATCACAATAACTTTTATTGTGCCTCCAATACCTTGTTCCATAACAAACAAACCATTTTATATTCTCATTCTTTCCCTTTTCCTTGCATCTTCAAACCTTTCCTGACCCTCTCTTACAAGCAGTAACTGTCCTCAAATTCTGCTGCCTGGAAGCTGCTCATTAGCTGAATGTGCTTCAGTCAGGAAGTGGATGTTCTCCTTACCCCACAATCTCTCTTCCAGACCATTAATCCTCTACTCACATCGACCAGTTCCCCCAGTATATATTCTAGGTGATTGTAGACTTCTTCTCTAGGTTTTGCCATCGTCCAGGGATAAATACCACTAATACATAAAATACAACTACCATTATAGTTCTATTTATCACCCCCTTTATCTCCTCAACTTTACCTATATGCCCTTTTAATTAAATTTTTTTTCAAAATAAAAATTTCTTCTTTTAAAGCAGAGGACTTACTCCATATAATTTAAAACCAATACAGAAAAAGTAAGAAGTCCTCCATAATGTCTCTTTCACTAAATGACCACTATTCACAGCTTAATTTATCATTAAAAATATTCAATGCCTACATTACTATTTGTGTGTGTTTACACAGGTGATATTACACATACTGTTTAATAACTATAATATTAAAGTATATTGTACATAGTTTTCCATGTTGACATCCTACATTTTTCAATGGCTGCATAGTAATCCACTCTATGGATAAATCAAATATTATGTAATTACAAATAAAAACACAAGTTTTCAATTTTTTACACTTATAAACAAAACCATGGTGAAGATTCTTATGTGTTCATCTTCGTCAAAAATATATTCATTTCAATAGAGCCCTAGCAATATAATTACTGGATATAGATGTACTCAGTGTTTAAATGACTCCTCTTCTCCATTACCTACACATCCAATCACTAAATCCTGTCAATTCTATCCTCTAGGTAACCTCTCAAATATCTCAAAAATGTCTCCTCTTCTCCACCTACACAACCACTATTCAAGTTCAAGCCACTATCTCTTCTGGTCTAGATTATTTCAACAGTCAACTGTCTCCTTGCTCAGTTTTCTCCATCTGTATTCCACTTTCCCTACTACAAAAATCTTTTTAAACTGCAAATCTGCCTAAACCTCTTCATTGGCCCTCACTGGTTGTGGGATAAATTTCAAGCTTCTAAACATGGTTTCTAAGGCCCTTAATCATCTATATCTTGCTTATAGCCACCGTTTCATCTTCTTCCTCTTGCCTCCTTCTATGCTAAAGCCATAGGTACCTGTCTTCAGTTACCTGTGTCACTTTTCTCGTTCTCACCTCTTGGCCTCTGCAATATTCTGGTCACTGCCTTTACCTAGCATCTATTCACTCTTTAAATCTCAAATTATAAGAAATCTTTTTTGATTCCTTACATCTGAGTTAGGATACTTAACTGTGCATTCCCATGTTCCTTTCATTCTTTTAACTTCAACAAAATAAACTTAATACTCTTCACCAAAAATTGTATGTATACTGCGATACCATTTTTAAGTGTATTTCTATAAATTCTGCCAGCTATCCTTCTAAATAAGGATAAAATAACTATCTCCTGCTTAGTGTCCGTAATCGACTCCTAAATATCAAGTATATTGTGTGAAAGCGCTGAGAGCCTATTTCTTACTCTAATGAATCATATGTCAAATCTAAACCTCCAATAACTTTCTTAAAATATGACTGAAGTATAGAATGACAAAATGCTTGTAACAGTGCTTCCAGATTATAAATACAGATCAAACAGTCCTGTGACTTAAATAATTATAAACATCTTAGAGGTGTATCCTAAAATGTCACATAAGGCATTAAGCAGCAGAAAGATACTACCTGATACAACATCAACTATGTCACAAAAATAAAACATTTTGGGTGCAATGCAGTTGAAATCAATGTGGCACAAACAGCTAAGATTAGGACCTGCTATTTTGATCTATGTTTGCGTTAAGCTACAGCGTCAGGGGGAAAAGGGTGCGGCGGAGGTGGAGGGGTGGTGATGAAAAGATCCAGCAGCTCAAAGAATAAATCTCTAGCAGCCAGATGTCCTAGTTCTCTCCCTTGCCTTCTCAATAGGCAATCTGGCAATATAGGTTTCTTGTCCCTTCACAAATTCCCTTCACCACCCGTGTGTTAAGTAAATTAGATTTATCTTCAAGGCTCGCTTAAGTGTAGGTACACTTTGATTTCAGACTTGCTCTGTCCAAACAAAACTAACCATTCCATTTGATGATGCCAGAAATTCAGAGAGGCACCACATTTTTCTCCCATAAATAGCATTTTGAGTTATCATAGTTTACAAATCACTTTTTCTGTACATTATCTTCATACAACCTAGTAAGGTAAGTAGTACTATTCATTCTGTGTGTATGTGTATATACTATACACATACATACATATATACACACACACATATCTATCTCTTGCAAACTTCAAAAGCTGAATGACTTATAGAAAGCCATAGAACTGGCTTAAAACACTAATGATAACAAGTTTTATATATATATATATATATATATATATATATATATATATGATTAATCAATCAACAAATACAGATAAGATCAGAATTCTTTTTTGGATAAGGAGAGAGATTAAAAATAGGGAAATTTTGACTACTTGAAGAGAGAAAAGCGTTCACTACCGAGGAAGAAAGGGCACCAACATAAGGAAACTAGCAGTACTGAATACAAACTTAAGGACTGGACACTACTAAGTTCCATTTTGATAATCTTCAACTGAGCAAATGTAAGAGTTACAGAAAATATTCATAATAAATGGCAGTTCTGCTCCAAGCATAATAAATTCTTAAAATACTACAGACTTCATTATAAAGATAATTTTTATATAAGGGATTTGTTAATTAAAATATGATTATGAAAATTTTAAATTTAAGCTATTTATACATAGCTTGCTTGAGGTACATGGAAACTATTTTGGTTACTGCCATTCCAACATATTTAAGAGTGCCAATATTTACATAAAACATAAACTGAAGGTGACACTTGGTCCTAAAAGCGATTTGCATGAGTATTTTTCAAAAGAATGCATTTACTTGCTATTTAAAAAAAAATCTCAAATAGGATTCAATTTCAAATGTGATTTGTACAAAACATATCAGACACATATTACAAAAGCACCAGTGTTCTTATGCAGATGTGAGAATTTGAAAGTAATATACTCTTCTCCGTTTACAAATCAATTTTCTCTGTAGTTTTGTTCTCTACGTGTAATCCAACAAGAGCAACCAGTTTTGTTAGACTGTTTGATACTTAGCTAAAGCACAATTTGATAAAACTTTTACCTAAATGATTTTACAGAAATCAAAATTATGTATTTATTAAGTATAAGATAAGGAAAAACCTAAGATGAATGAAGATTTCAAAAGCGCGTGAGAGGGCTTCCCTGGTGGCGCAGTGGTTGAGAGTCCGCCTGCCCATATAGGGGACACGGGTTCATGCCCCGGTCCGGGAATATCCCACATGCCGCGGAGCGGCTGGGCCCGTTGAGCCATGGCCACTGAGCCTGCGCGTCCAGAGCCTGTGCTCCGCAACGGGAGAGGCCACAACAGTGAGAGGCCCGCGTACCGCAAAAAAGAAAAAAAAAAAAAAAAAAAAAAAAAAGAGCATGGAGAAAGTTATCTTTCGGAATATCTCTTCTCAGACATACAGAATAAATACATAATTCATTATACTTAAAATATTTAATTGGTTAGACTAGGATAGTGGTTAGATTTTGCAAAAAAACATACCTTTATGTTCTTGCCTATTTACTAAGTGTTTGGGGGGACAGGCCAAGGCTACAATAAATCATTGCTTTATCAATCTAAGTTTTAGTATTCCATTATAATTCACATAGTAAAGTCTTTGAGGAAAGGTCAAATACTCACCAATGTTTTGGTGTAACCTGGCTCAGACTGATAACTTCATCGAGGATTTCATTTTTAGCTTTTTCAAACAGTTCGTTCTAGGCAATATAGATACACGTAAGTAAGATTTTCATAAGATAAGTCAATTTGCCCTGCCATGATTTTCAGAGATAACTAAAAGGAAGGCCTCTGACAAGCTACTGGCTGGACTTAGGTTTGAAGCATGCCTGACCAACAAGTAACGCTCTTCTCTTCTAGTCTCTTTCTTTAGGAATGCCAATATCCAGATAAGGACAAAGACACTGACACACGTCTACCTTATTCAACTCTGAATGCAGTTTTTCACGGAACATTTGTTCAGATAAGTTTTTTACGTAACAAACATTATGTGAAAGTTACCAACGCACATTAATTTAGTGTATTACTAACAGTAATCTGATGCTGTGTTTTACAACTGATGGCATTTTATAATCAAGGAAAACCAATACTTAAGACCTATTAACTTAGAGTATAAACAGTGAAAAGGTTAAAAAGCTGATATATAATTTTTAAGTTTACATTACATAAATATGTTAATTTATAAGACCTTGAAAGACTATTCTTCACCTTTTCAGAAAAAGATTTTGAATACTTGTTTGGATATCCTATGATCCCTAATTACTTTTTTTATTATGTAATAAATAATTTATTTGTAAAAGGGACAACTGTTCGTGGAAATGTATTCTTGCAACTCTAAATTAGTAATCATGGTTAAAACCAAAACAATTTAGCTTACCAGATTTTGCTTGTCAACATAAATTTTGTTAGAGCACAGTACTAAATTAGATATATACAAAATACATGAGGTACATAAATATTACCCGGTCAAGTTCTCGCAGGCGAGGATAGTTATTCTTCCACTCAGTTTCAAGGTTAAAACGTGTTGCTGAGGAAGAAGGAAAAATGCTCAAGTTTGAGGATTCTCTTCAGTTCCAGATGCAGTGGTTAAAGGCTATCTCTCACATATCTGCTATATTAACTGAATTTCTGAGTGTGCACAGATAGCTCCTGAGTACTCTGGGCTCTCAATATCTCAGAATAGCATTATTACAACAGTTTTCCGAACTAATCCCTTCGACTTTAGTTTCTCCATTTTCAATCCACAAAGCACACACCTGACACAATTTAGTACAGCTGCTAAGAGCATGGGACTCTGAAGTCATACTACCAACTCAATCCTGATTTTGCACCCCATTCAAACCCTGGGTCTATTATCTATTACTGTTTGATGCTGGGTGTGTTACTTAGGTAAATTATTCTCTGCCTCAGTTTGCTCTTCTGTAAGATGAGAATGACACTTACAAGGTTGCTGAGGGACTAATGGGAAAAATAGGTAGGCTTTCCTAATGAGAAAATGGGCGGAGGATATACTCTCACCAAACGAAACTACAGAAGCAAGCAAAGCCATGGAACCAGAAAGCATGGTATTCAGGAACCAGTACAATGTAGCTGAAAGTACACTGTCTGCTCTGCTTCCCAACACATTTCCTCTCTTTCCTCTAAAAAGGCAGAATCTGAGTTCTCTATAGTTATACTAGGTTCTTTCTCCCAAACACTACTGCAAACTTTCTATTTAAATTTTGTAATGTTCTCCTAGCAATGTTTCCCCTGAAAAGAAAAATCCTGCTCTCATACAACTGAAGATTTGTAGTTTTCCTTTTCCTACATACTATCTTATAGTAAATGAATGAAAAGCAACTGTTAAAGCAAAGGAAGTAAAGAATCTGATGGATGCCCAAGACTGCCAGCTAATAAAGTATCTAAATTTGAGAGTTTATTTTAAAAACCCAACTTACCTTTGAAACTGTCGGCCTGTTGTTCAACTGACTCTCGTACCATTTTCCAAAAGCAGTCCGAAACAGCAAGGCTGAGATTTCTTGTAGTCACTTGGTGTGCCTTTAGCATGCTTGTCCTACAAAACAATAACCAGAGCTAAAGTATATTAAAGTGGCAGAAAGGACAATACTATCACCAAGTTTGAGAATGTGCTTGTTATAACATAATGAGAATAGCCACTTAATCATTTTATACTAGGGCAGTCCAATGAACTTTCTGTGATGAGGAAAGTAATCTATACCCGTGCTGTCCAATATGGCAGCTACCAGTCACATGGGGTTATTGACCCCTTGAAATGTGTGGCTAGTGTGACTGAGGAACTCACATTTTCCTTCTATTTAATGTTAACTAATTTAAATTTAAAGACTTCCCTGGTGGTACAGTGGTTAAGAGTCTGCCTGCCAGTGTAGGGGACATGGGTTCAAGCCCCGGTGTGGGAGGATCCCACATGCCGCAGAGCAACTAAGCCCATGAGCCACAACTACTGAGCCTGTGCTCTAGAGCCCGAGAGCCACAACTACTGAAGCCCACGCCACCTAGAGCCTGTGCTCCGCAACAAGAGAAACCACTGCAATGAGAAGCCCGTGCACTGCAACAAAGAGTAGCCCCTGCTTGCTGAAACTAGAGAAAACACGTGTGCAGCAACAAAGACCCAACACAGCCAAAAATAAATAAATAAATTTAAACAAGCACACAAGGCTAGTGACAACTATAATGGATAGCATAGTTCTACCCACTTGCCAGCTCCCAACCCAACAGACAATTCTCAAGACTACGTGTGAAAAGACGACCTTGACTTACTATACTAATATAGAGGCAAACGCACTCTTCCAGTTCAAGACTCTCTACATGTTATAATGTTTTAAAATTCAGTTGCCCTTTAGCTTTTCCTCATTGCTTTTCTGTCAGTATCTTATTTTCTGTTAATTTCTGTCAATATCTATTTAAGGACACCCCTTTCACACTCCCACCCCTCACTCCAACTTTCCCCAATACTGTAAGAGAAATGTGTACACGCATTTAAACATGTAAGTGTTGATTTTAAAAAATCATCTTATAAGTATAACAACTTAAGTGGTGTCAGTGTGGTCTCCAATGCCCATATGCCAAGGGGCAATTTATTACAACAGCATGTACTGTACTGTGTGATAAACTGCTCCCAATTCTGTCAGAGTAGCTTGAGGACTTGCTTATTAAATACAGATTGCTATTTGGGAATTCAATTCTGGAAATTCAATGTTAAACTGATAGCTATAAAACAAACTTTTAAATGAAAACAGCTGAAGTTACTCCCTCACTATAAATTCTTTAAATATTTAAACAAGATACCTACTTTAGGAGTTTTGAATTCTGAAAAAATTCTTCTTCATAGTCTCTTATAGCTTCAATGCTTTCAGAGCTGTTTCCTAGGGAGAGACGATGGTAAAGTTCTCACTAAGAAAATTCATTTTTATTATTTGAAAACAACAAAAAACTATAATAATCTGTCTTTGCATACCTTTTCCTGTTACAACAGCAAAATAACCTAGAGCTTTCATTGGGAAGAGTTTTCCTTCAATTATCTGCTGAATCTATTTTCAAAAGTGGGAAAAATAAACAGATGTAAGTTGACGTAATTTTTAAAGCATAACATGCTACTTAGAAAGCAAATTTAATAATGCTATATATGTATATGTTTGGGTAAATATATGTCTGTACAAAAGTACTGAAATGTATTTCAATTGCTATATATGTCTGCACAAAAGTACTGAAATGCATTTCAATTGCTCTTTGAGGAAAAAATTAAATACATTTAGTTTTGTTATATTAAAAATGTATTGTTAAAACTTAAGTACCAAAATTAGAACTTGGAATGACATATAGAGCTTTGGAGTCAGGCCTTAGTTTGAATTTCTTCTCTGGCACTTACTAGGTGTGTGGCCTTAAGTAAGTTACTTAACTTTTTCAAACTGGTAGTTGAAAAGGTTATATGATACTTAACACAGTGCCAGGCATGCAGAAGCACACAATAATAGTAGCTTCTATTATTATTTCCCCAATATCTAAATTCTAACAAAGTTGGACAGTCTTTTTTTTTTTAACTCTATAAAAAAAAAAATTTGGATCCAGTGGTTCTCAACTCTTTTAGGGTCAAAACTCCTTTTCTAAATGAAATAAAAACTACAGACTCTGTCTCCAGAAAAATGCACACTTGCACAGAGATCTGTCATTCACACATAACATAAAAGAGTTCCTACTCCCAGAAGCTCATTAAGATTAATACTGAGATAAGAATCCCTCCTCTAAGACAAGTTACATTTCTAAGCTAATGCTGAATCTTTGGTATAAAAAAAGACTGATACAAGCTTCAACTGTATTCAAAGGAAATGCAAACTCATTATCCTAAAGAAGAGGAGAAAAATGAAAGGAATGATGGGAAATGGGAAGGAAGCGCAGAAATTTGCTTCTACCTCATTTCTCCCCTCCTCCCTATCAGGACCAATACTGCCAAGGGCAGGCCTTACCCTTAAAAACAACGCTAAGCTAAGGTCACCGAGGCTGTACAGAAAAGAGTTAACACAGCAGGCCTGAGATTGCTGTCCTCAGAAAGGCCTGCCTGTCCTTGGCTGGCATCTGGGAACTTAACTGGTAAACAATCCCCTACACTGATATAAAACTTTCCCTAAATAACAGTGGCTCATTGTGCAATCCATGTGGTTTATGCTGAGCATCTGCTTTCCTTTGGGCGTCTGGAATCTTGGTACTTGAGGGTGGCTACATGAACAGCCCCTGATAAAAACCTTAGGTGCTGTGTCTCTGATGAGTAACTTGTTGCTGGCAGGATTAAGCATTTCCTGTATGACTCTTCTAGGAAAGAACTCTTGGAAACTTGGGCTTGGTTTCCTTCAGATATCACCTTCTGCACCTTCTCATTTTGTAATTTTGCTTTGCATCCTATCATTGTAATAAAATCTTAGGCGGAAGTATGACTATGTACTGAGTCCTGTGAGTCCTACGGAATCAGGGAGCCTAGGGGTGGTCTGCCTTGGGAACCCCATCACAGAGGCATAGTCCTACAGAGTTTCGGGTGGGAAAAAGAGAAATTCTAAGCAGTAGCCAGAGGGATGGGTACTTATATCTGAAGTTGTTCCATGGGGGATGAAGATATAATAACAACAGATGATAGCCACCATTTACATAACACTTTTGTGCCAAGCACTATTTCAACCACTTTACGATGGATATTAAACTCTATAAATTTTCATTACCTATGAGACAGTACCATTAATATCTTCATTTCCAACAGATGAGAAAGCCTAAAGCACTGAAAAAGTAAAACAACTTACCTAAGGTTACACCACTAGCAAACAGTAGAGCAGATGTGAAACCAAGCAATCTGGCTACAGATTGTGCACTTTGACCCACTTTGACCCACTTTTTTATGCCTTCATAATTAAGTAGAGAGCATGTCCTAATAAACCTTGCACACAATCGTACCTTGAAATAAAATTCTTTCCTTGTTAAGGGAGGAGGAGAGAAGGGACACTGAATACCATGAATAGAAGTCACAGAATCTCAGAAATGAAAATGACCTAGAGATCAACTAGACTAACAGGTTGGATGGTGCACTGACTGGATGCAGAAAAGTAACAAGATTTGCCCAAGGACATGCAGCTGGTTGGTGGTAGAGCATGGATAAGAATGCTGAGCCTTGACACCCTATCCAATGCCTTCTCTATTATGAAAATCTGCCTCACAGTCTTTCATCAGTTAAGAAACGTAATGTTTATCTGAAAAAAATACATAAATCATAAAAATATTTTTAAAAGACAGGACAAAATAAAATAAGGCCCAAAAGGAATTTAAATTGTCACTAGTTTTACATTAATTAATGAACATCAACTAAAAAAAAAGTTTAAACTATAACAAAAAATACTACAAATGAGGTTAATGACTATGTCAACATACAAAATTTAAATTAAATTAGAGTAAGCAACATTAGCAGTTTTAAGTATTTGAAGCAAACTGATTACAATTGTGGAATTTCACTTATACCTGGATATTGCACTTAAGTAATTTACTATAACTATACAATACTTTGTTTTTAACGAGAACCAAGAAAAATCTCATTACTACTTGTATTTCACAAGGAAATTTTTTATTCCCCCAACCAGTCCCTGTCATAACTGGAGCTTGTATAAAGAACTTGCCCTCACCCTGCTTGGACTAGCCACATTTTTCTCTGCCAGGTCTACTTTGGTCAAAACAAATATTGTCCTTCTTCCATGAGGATCCATTTGACTGACCAAGTCGGTAACAATGCTGCGTTCAGCATCCACAGATCCATCTGAAAAAAAATTGAAAAATGACATTGTAGGGCTTCCCTGGCAGCACAGTGGTTAAGAATCCACCTGCCAGTGCAGGGAACACGGGTTCAAGCCCTGGTCCGGGAAGATCCCACGCGCCAAGGAGCAAGTAAGCCCGTGCGCCACAAATACTGAGCCTGTGCTCTAGAGCCCGCGAGCCACAACTATTGGGCCCATGTGTCATAGCTACTGAAGCCCGCAGGCCTAGAGCCCATGCTCTGTAACAACAGAAGCCACCACAATGAGAAGCCCGCGCACCGCAAGGAAGAGTAGCCCGCACTCGCCAAAAGAGAAAGCCCATGCGCAGCAACAAAGACCCAACGCAGCCATAAATAAATAAATAAGACACTGTAATGGTTACAAAGTAGGTTTTAAAAACTTCAACAGGCTACATCCTTGTGTCTACATTATAGTAAGAAAATTTTCTTAATATTTTATCTTAGTTATGAAAAGACATTCTAGCCAATAAAAATGTCTATGATGCCTACACAGTGAAATTTATCAAAATATCACCAATTTCAATTCTATTTACTAATAAAACGAAAAAGTAAGAGGAGATGACAAAACATATTTATTTTGTATGTTTATGTAACATGCATATGTAGAACAAAGCTTTGATTGCTAAGTAAGGAAGAATATTAGTGCAATTAAAATCTTTCAATAAGACTTACCTTGAATACATAGTATGATAGCATTAGGATTCTGCATATAAGCTTTGCTGATACTGAAAATAGTTTCTTTTGTGTCAGGAGCCATGCCTGATGTCACAGTCTTGAAGAAAAAGGTTTTAAATGTCATTATAAATGTCTTTCACAATAGGAATAAGATAAAACACACATTTTGTAGATACTTACATTAATCACACCTGGTAGGTCAACAAGCACCATCCTCTGTAGTCCAGGGCCCTTTACATTTAAGGATATGGTCTGTGCAGGGAAAAAAAAAATCCAAAAACCAAAAGACTAATTTTGGGAAGCAGCTTATTAGGAATTTTTTGGTGACACGTATTTTGAAAATTCTGTATCTCATCCATTCAGATATGCAGCTCAGAAAAAAATTATGCTTTTTCTGACCATAACAGTAATTATCATAGAAAATTATCCACAAAACAATATTCTTTGGAATATTAAAAGAAAAGAAAAGACAAAGTATCTTGGAACAGCTGCAATCTAAACATCAATGTTAACACCATGATTTCAAACCATAAACATTGGATTTCCATAAAACATTGTTGAAATGAATTGCAACACTTACCTCAGGGCTAACAGTACAGCCTTCTTTCACGTTTTTTCTCATTCGGAGTTCTATTTCATGTCTTAATGCTGCAAGCTATCAATGGAAAGCAACAAAATCCTAAGGAAATCTTCAGTTAAATATTCCATTTAGTTGTCTTTTGTAAGTTTACACATGTTATAAAAAGTTACATACATAAACCTCATACAAATTCTACTTACATCTTCCTCTTTGGTAAGATCAAACTCCCGAGAACTATCTTTAAACAAGGCCACGTGGTGAGGGCCTTCACTGAGAGTCACCTGAAAGTAACAGAAAATTGAGAAGACTGTATTTACAATTCCTATTAATTCCCACAGCACTTATATGGTTCTCATTTTCCAGTCAACATTATACGGAGTACCAAGCAGAAAGCCATCAATCTCAAAACTTGAAAAACTAAAAGGAAATCTTGCATTTCACTTCAAAGGCAAATTTAGGCAAAGGACAATTCATTTATTCAACATCTATTTATTGAGAGCCAACTGTGTCAGGCACTGCAGATGGGGGAACTCGAAGAATTGACTGTAACTGGTTTAGGCCTCATTATATACTGGGAGAAATATACAGAGAGAATAGGTCTGTGTAGCAAAACCTAGGATGCCACAGAGGAGAGCAGTACTAAGGGCAACTAAGGCAGCCTTCACCCAAGGAGTGACATTTGAGCAAGAAATTCTCTAACAACTTACATGTCAACAGTCAGTGGTTTCATGAGAACTTCTAAACTTCACATTCCTTAACTTTTCAGTTGTAACTTTTCAAGCTTCTCTATAATGATTCGATTTCACTTTTAAAAAACAATTCTGTCTACTAAGATTAGCTAAGCATACAGAGGATAACAAATAAAACCTAGCTGTTTGAAGACATCAGAGCAGCCTGGACTGAGTCCAGGACCCCAAAGGATCTGGATGGGTATATTCCTGCAGCTATTTTCCCTCAGGGCATTTGCTGATTTGTGGCACACGGTGGCCTGAAAGAGAAGTTTAAAACTTGTAGCCATCTCACTGTGTTGAAGAGACAAAATCGGATTCCAGGGCTATCAAGCAGCCACCATCTAAGATGCCAAACTCTCTGAGAAAAATGGACAGCAGAAATAAATCTCCAAAAACTGAGCCCTACATTCTATGCACAATTTCCCTTTAAGGCATTTGCACATTAAGGAACAAAGAAGCTGTTAAAAAGAAGTCAAAATGTTAAGTCAAGATTCTGGCAATTTCACTCTTCAAGGGGAGACAAAAATCTGGAGTTTAGAGTCCATGAAGGAGGAGAAGTCCTGGTAAATACTAGTGAAGTAATGACAAACTGAAAAGAGAACAGCCTTGTCCGTTCCAAGGAAATCTGTCCATGATATCTGCCTGCTGGAAGAAAGTGAACTCCTTCCTAAAATATAGTATCAGCCACAGCCACTACAATTAGGGTGCTGGTTACAATGTAAAAGGTAGGTTCATAATATTTTTACATTTTATTACAGAGCATGATATAGTCAGTTCATTCTTTTCCCCCTAAATTTGTAATATTCCAAATGCCCATCAACAATAAAACGGATCTATAAAGTGTGGTTTATTCACACAATAACACAAAGCAATGAAAAAGAAACTAGTTTTACACAACATGGTTGAAATCACAGCCAGACCCCAAATAATAATGCACTGTCCGAATCACACTAGACTGCCTGTTGTAATTATAAACAGACCTCAATTCTGCGAGACTTCAGCATCAGCCTCATTGTCTCATTTTCTACCACTATTCTAGCCTTCATTCTTGGTGACTTCAATTTTCCATTTCTCCAATCACTCTATACCTACTCCATCCATCAGCTGAGTTAAAACATACACACACATCCTTGTGTCTACATTACAGCAAGAAAAACTCCTGATCTTTGTTCATGCCTGAGGGATGCCGCCTACTGATTTCTACACTAGCAATAATTCCAAATGCTACATATCAATTATTTCTTTTGTCAGAATTCTTCATTTTAACACAATGGACAAACTTCATTAAAGTGACTACTTTTCTGAGGAACTTCATTTGGCCTATTTTCCTTTTTAACTGAAGTAGAGTTGACAAACAATATTATGTTAGTTTCAGTGTATAACATAGTGCTTCAACATTTAAATACATTACAAAATGACCACCACAGTAAGTCTATTAATCCAGAGGGCCTATTTTCTTACCTTAACCGGAGAACGTGTCATCATCTCCCCAGACCCTCTAGGGAATATTCGTGCTTGAGCAATCATTTCCAACACACTAGTTTTTCCAGCACTTTGATCTCCAACCACAACAACCTTATGACAAAATAAATACCACATATTCATATCTTTTGATACCAACTTAAATTTAATAGATTTGGAATGCTGCTGAGAAGTTTTAGTCTTAAAAATTATCCACAATTAAATGATTTTAAAATATCATCCAGAAAAAAATGATGGTTCATACATTGATGTGTATTGAAAACATAAACAGCAAAACATTAACTGGATCCATTATTTACAGCCAAATTTTTATTAAAAACTTATGCTAATTTAAACCACTAGTTTTAAAACCACATTAACATTAATATTCCACAAATCTTTTCCATAGCTAGTTTACTCTTTACAAAGACATTTTCAATTCTGTAAGGTTAAATTTCACTCATGTACCTAATCTTATCCACCATTCAGGTATTTTAATATCATGGATATCATGAATACCTAATGCCAAATATCTGAAAGCCTTACTTTATTATGCATAAATATACGTAAACCAATGGACCAAAATAAAGAGTCAAACAATATTCAATGCTTAGGGCATCACCTAGAACACATGAATATTATACAGAAAATTTTATGTCTTTGTCTATGTCTATACATATGTGTATGTATTATGTATGTAACTTTTTAAAAAACTATAGTGCCTTTTTGCTAATGGGCAAGTTCACTGTGTACTAATTTTTTACTTACCCTTGGAAGATGGTCTTGTGTATTATAACTGGCATCATAATCGGACAGAACATCAAGAACTTCAGAGTACATGTCAATCAAAGATTTCTATAAAATTCAAGAAATTAATAATATAAAATAGTGAAAACATTTTTAAAAAACCACAGATGTGTCGATAAAAGCTGATACATTCAAAATGTTTCCATAATAATTGTATTGCTTTTCCTAGTTATGCAAATAAATATTCCTAGTAAATGTAAAACAATACAGAATAAAATTCCATATGTTCTTATCAAATTTATTTTAAAGAGACAGTGATTTAACACAGTATATTAATTCATGATTTCCGAACCTTCTAATTAAATGGCAAAAGAAGGAGGTTATTGTTTAATACTGAAGAGCTAACATTAAGTGCCCAACAAAGGAAGACCATTAACACCAAAAAACGCCCAATAAGGGGTCAGGTGACCAACTGAAAGGAATGTTTGGTGTATGCGTCAGAGTGGGAGAGAAAGAGAGACTGAAGAACTGGTAAAGTAGAGAAAGAATCACCAAGATTATTGTTAAATCAGTATGAATGATTAGTGTACACTGATAACTGGGCAGACTAAAATATGAGAGCACCAGGGGCAGACATCTCAGTAAAAACAGTATCGAACACGGTGCCTGGAAAATTATAAGCTTCAAGTATTTGAGGAATGATTGAACATATACACAGGCCTGGGAAAAAGGTTACTATCAAGCATTTAATAATTAAAGGTAAGTTTCAGTGCCAAAGTAGGAACAAAATGAGGGTCTACACTGCCTTTCATCTCTCAACACCTAGAAATAATTAAAAGGAAAGCAACTGTTATCCCCTCCACCTAAAAATAAACAAAAAACTTTTCGAATTTTCATTACCATTTCATTTTATGAGAGAAAATACAATTTCTCAGTGTTAATATATATAATTCTCAATATATATTAACACTTGGATGTGGTTTTTTCCATCTGCCATGTGCTGACTTATAAATAAAGCCATGCTATTTATTTGTTTTATGCAGTCGTAATTTGGAGTCACAACTATTAATACATGTTGGTTAAACAGGGCTATGTATCTTTGGACCTTGGCTACAAAATGAATGTGCCATGATTTATTGCAGTTTTGCTACGTACATATTCTGTTTACTTATATGACATTTAAGTTAAAAGAATTACTTCAATTTCATTTAGCACATAAAGGTTGGTTTAGTGGGGAATAATAAGATTTAATTAACTGATAATGGTAATTACCAATGTGCTGATGATAACAATACCGGTATGCTTTTTCAAAAATACTTTAAAATGTCTAAGGAACCTTCCAGAAGAAAACATTAACTATTGTAAAACTGGTGGAAGTGGCCTCTTCATTGACGGCAATACAAGTAAGGCAATGAAAATAAGACATATGTAACTTTCTATCAACTTACACTGCTGGTTTTATAGCTGTATAAATTAAGTAAACCTAGAGATAAACTAAATATTTCAGAAAAAATAAACTGATTCACAAGAAATGACTCTTGAAAGTATGAAAATTTATGGATATAGTATAAAATAAATGTTTGAAGATTATAATTTGTGAAAAGCCTTAACATAGGAAGAGACCTCCCTATCCCCTAAGCATATCAGGTTAGAAATAAAAGGATGATAGAACCCTTTGCAGTTCCTTAAAAACCGGTATTGATCAACACACAATGTGAAGTGGTAAAGTTCTGAGAGCGAACAAATTAAGACAAACTTAAAGTACCTTAAGCTTTCTATGATGGATGCCTTTGTCATCTTTCTGTAATACTAATTTTCTCAATTCTTTGTTCTCCTTTTCTAGCCGTTCCAAGATTCTCTGGTACTTTAACTGCAACAAAATAATACACATAACTTTGCAAGAAAAAGATGGGTTAAAAAATAACATTAAGTGTAAATTAAAATCTTCCAAGATCCTGAAGCAATATCTCCTACCTACTTAAAATGAATTATTTCATTTAAAAGTCATCTATGAAAATGTTGAACAAATAAATTATGAATATTATCTCAAACAATGAGCTTCATTATAGTTTTCTATTTCAATTGGAATTTTGTTTGGAAAAGTTTGCTGTTTATGTTGAAGAAATTATTAAAAATACTAAAAATGAAAGGACTTGAAGAAGGAAGTTCTTAAGTATCCTCTATGAAGCAATATTTCCTATTACAACAAAATTTTAAGTCTTCATTAAAGGGACATTTGACAAAAATTCAAACTCTCCCCATCCCCCATATTATTTTATAAAAATGATATAAAATAAAAATAGCTAACAGTACCTGACTATTCAGTATGTGACAGGCCCTTTACTGACTGTTTGACTTGCATTAACTCCCGTAAGCCTTCAAGTGAGGCAAAGGTTATACAGATTAGGAATCAGAGGTCAGGGATGCTTGGTAGCCTATCTAAGGTCATAGAGTTTTGAATACAGGTCTGAGTTGAGGGGTCAAACTCTTCCAAGTTTTGGTAAGTTTCTGTGGCCAGAAATTACACATTAATTTTTAAAATATTGATATAAGAACAATTTAAAGAAAACTAATACATTTAGACAGGCTTTTTTGTCAAAGTAGATGCTTGGCTATACAATGTTCTTCTAGAATAAATGTGATCCTTTTCTAACTGGTCTTCTCTGTACACTATTATTTCTTCTCTAAACATTAACAATGTTCAGAAAACTATTAAGAATTACTCTTTCCTATAACCAACTGGATGTTTATGTCCAACTTACAATAACATGACCCTTATAATGGAAAATATTTCTTAGAAAATGTTAGGTTGTTATAATCTTCCAAGCATACAGTAAATAACAAGAGATCATGGCTCTATCCTCAGAGAATGTCCAGCTTAAGCCAAATTAAAGAAAATATTATGTAATAGTATGAGACAGATAGAACTACAGGCTAGATTCTATTATAAAAATATATTTTTACAGAATTTGTTCATCTATCTGTAGTAATAGTATATATAACAAAATACTGGTAGTTATCTAAGAATTAGATCTGTGCTGTCTAATATGGATGCTAGCCACTAGCCACATGCAGGTACTGAGCACTTGAAATGTGGCTAGCCTGAATGGAGATGAGTTAAGTATAAAATACACACCAGATTTCTATAATTCAGTAAAAATACATAAACACCACATTAATATTTCTTATACTAATTAGATGTTTAAATGATATTATTTTAGATCTGCTGGGTTAAATTTATTATTAACATCAAAATTCTACCTATTTCTTTTTGTTTTGTTTTTTTTGCGGTACGCAGGCCTCTCACTGTTGTGGCCTCTCCCGTTGCCGAGCACAGGCTCCGGACGCGCAGGCTCAGCGGCCATGGCTCACGGGCTTAGTTGCTCTGCGGCATGTGGGATCTTCCCGGACCGGGAGACGACCCCGAGTCCCCTGCATCGGCAGGCGGACTCTCAACCACTGTGCCACCAGGGAAGCCCTCTACCTATTTCTTTTCATCCTTATTTTAATGTAAAAATTTTAAAGTGCATGGCTTGCATTATATTTCTACTGGACACTACTGATATAGATAACGCTATTATTACATCATGAACTCTCCATCAAAGTGTTTGTCAATGCCTAGCAGCTGACAACAACTGTCCAAATTGAAGGGTTGATATCAATAGGTATATATAGGGGTGGTAGGATTTCCACTGGCTCACTTCCTGGTAAATATGGAATCAATTATGGGGTCTACATTTTCTGGGGCTGGAAACACTCTTCAGTACAGGTGCCAATCTGCAGTCTTCCTAGAGATGTGTTGCTGGGTCATCCTGCAAAGACGTCTAGACCAGTAATTCTCAAACTTAAGAATTCATCAGAATCACTTCAGGGTTTTTAAGAACAAAGATTGCTCAGTTCTACACCCAGAGCTTCCCACTCAGTGCAGATGGGATGGGACCAATAATCTGCATTTCAAACAAGTTCCCAAAGGACATTACTGATGCTAATGCTGCAGAGACCACATTCTGAGGCCAATGACTCTCAATCCCTGGCTGCAGACTGTAATCACCTGGCTGGGAAGCCATAACAAATATATACAGTGCTGCTCAGAGCACACGCTATTCTAACATATAGTCAAGTGTAAGAATAATGCATAGATATTAAGAAAACCTGGGACTCAAAATATACTAGTTCCTAATTTCATCTGGATTGTCCTTGTATTTTTTTCCCCTAAAAAGAGAGACCCAATAAGTCTTTTTAACTTATTCTTAATTATTGCATGTCATTGTATCTACATAGAATAACTAAAGATAGAGTGGGTGATGGGGCAATTTTTCACTAGAATGTTACCTACTCAATTACATTGCACAGAAAAAGTCTTTAATGATAATTGTTATCATCAATTATAAGAGAATAACTTTTCATAGTAGTGTTAGAAATACCTTTGGAAAGGTTATTATCTGATTGGCTTTGGGCTTCAGAGAAGAACTGTGGTAGACTCAACTCCAATTTCTTTAATTGTTACTTAATTAGCCTATTAATGTAAAATTGCAAACATAGATTTATATAAGGACAGGTCACTTCATAAATTAGTTAATTAAACTTATTAAGTTCCTTCATTATTCCTTATTTCTCAATTAGTTTTTGCATTTTGCGGAGCATCTACTTAAAATAATAAGGTTCTATCATTAAGCCACTCTAAATTTTGCTTTGTTAAAAAGATACATTTCCATACCACCAAACTTAGAGTTTAAGAAAAACTTTCTGGTTCTTTTTACTCATCAGAATTACCTGGGTATGCAGAAGCTCTTCTTGAAGTTGGTCTATTTTCTCTT
Source organism: Phocoena phocoena (assembly GCF_963924675.1). Lineage (NCBI taxonomy): Eukaryota > Metazoa > Chordata > Mammalia > Artiodactyla > Phocoenidae > Phocoena > Phocoena phocoena. The sequence continues at coordinate 71,188,567 of NC_089222.1, read as the reverse complement.
TGTCTGACACCTAAATGTTTAAAATAAATAATTTTATTTGAGTAGAATTAGGTTTATATAGAATATACAGTAAGTTAATGTTTTTAAAAAAGCATTTTTAAGAATGAAAACTACTGGCTTTATATGGATATTTAGTCAAAGCAAATTTTAAATCAAATGCTTATTTAAGTAAAAATATCTTATTCATTAATAAAAATAGCTCATCAAAATTTTATATTAAGTGAAAACCTTAAAAAGCAACCATCTTCCTATTGCCATTCTAGTCATATATGGCTGGCTTGTTAGAAAAATAAGAAAGCAAAAAAAAAAAAAAAAAAAAAAAAAGAAAGCAACACATACGGTTACTATATTCTTGATAGGTTATTTTGTACTCAAGCACAGGGACTTGGATGCTTGGACAAATAAGGCAATAATATCCTTACAGAAATGTTTCAGGAAGTCAGACACATGCTATCATTTACAGCTACTGAAAAGTTCACTGGTCATAGTGTATCTTTAAGCAAACACTATCCATTTCTATTCTGTAAGTAGGAAAGCGTTTAATAAATGCAAAGAACAACTTGCATTTTCAGAGCTTTAAGTGGAGCCAGATGCTTGTTTTTAAATTCAGTTCCAATGCAAGATCTGCTAACCCATAATAAAGCGAATGCATCAGGAGCAATGAAGTTGAGTAAAGCAACTAAAATTGATTTCAACATAAAACAAAAGTAGGATAAAATCCACAGGTATTGGGGAAACTACTCCGAATTGTTATTAATGCTAATATTTCTAAGATAAAATATTCAAAACAACAAAAAACTTTATTCTATAACAGGCTTTAAAGTAGTCACAATTCCAAATATAAAACACAATAATCAACTGTAATTAAAATGAGGTCATTTATGACAAATACATGTAACTGTACTTTGACTCCCTGGTGAGATGCCAAAGTTGTCATTCTCAGTCTTTCAAAATAATTATCTAATTTCTGATACTCAAAATTTTTACAAATGATTTTATTCCACAGGAGACAAAAATCAAGTTAAAATTCATGTAAATCTTTATTCATCTTTATTCATTGGCTATTTAAGCAGTCAAGACATCATGGTAGCAAATATATATGAAAACATTCTAAATGATTTGCTTATTGAGGTAGACGTTAATAACTTTCATCCATGCAATAAAGTTATTTTGAGAGTTTAATTCCTATTTCCAAATAATTTATCAAAATTTCCCTCAAAATTCTTTTTTTTTTTTTTTTTTTGCAGTACGCGGGCCTCTCACTGTTGTGGCCTCTCCCATTGCGGAGCACAGGCTCCAGACACACAGGCCCAGCGGCCATGGCTCATGGCCCCAGCTGCTCCGCAGCATGTGGGATCTTCCTGGACAGGGGCACGAACCCATGTCCCCTGCATCGGCAGGTGGACACTTAACCACTGCGCCACCAGGGAAGCCCCCTCAAAATTCTTTTAAATAAAAATGACAATACTTGTTAGAAATGATAGGTATGTATCATTTTTTCCTAAAAAGCCTATGTCTAAAAATTCTAAATTTGGTTTGGTAATTAGAAAAACGATAATATAAAACAAACTTTGCCAGAAACTTGTGGATATAAGTGTTTTTCATTTGACTATGTGTTTGTAAAATGGACAAGAATTATTAATCGTCTCCTAAAATGTGAGGAAACAAGCACATTGGGGAGGAGCCCACAACCCAAAGAACAAAATCTTAAAGGCCAGTGAAGAAATAAATAATTCCATATTTTGACCAAATGGCATGCCATCATATTGTGATAGTATGGTCGTAAAAATTTTGTTATGCAGATTATATTCCCAATTCATTTTGAAAGTTTCTCTGATTTACTCTGTTCCATTAACTATTCATCTAATGCAGTTAAATTAGTATGAAATGTATAAACAATATTAGTATAAACTGTTTTAGTTTTAGATGTGAATATTTAATGATTTCATGTAATATAAATTACAGTAGAAAATCCAACATTTCTCTATATCTGGGGCAATAATTAAGAAACTAATACAATTACACAAAGTTAGAATGTTTACTATAAGCCAAGGACTATAAAAGGTTACACACCTTGATAATTTGGTAAAATAAAAAGGATAAAGATTTAAAATGATATAAGGTTATTAGAACATTACAAATACAATCTTTGTGCTAATATTAGTATTTAGTACAATGACTGTTAAGATTTTCATAAATTTGGATTCTTAGGAATATTTATCATGTGCCCTTCTGGCATGACTGTTAGGAACAACTCATGCAGTTTTACCAATACACTTCCTATCTGCTTAGTTTAATGTTAAATTAAAAGATTAATGTTATTATATAAAAGACACGTGATGGTGGAATCAAGAATTAGACCTAATATTTTCTAGGAAATAAAATCAAAACATTTAGGTTCACAAAATAAATATTAAAGATTAATGATAAGATACTTTTACGTATTTTCTTAAGAGACTAGTACATGCTATTGTTAGTCTATCATTTATTTGAGGTCTTAACTAGCAACCTGGGTATATTTTATTTTGATGCACTTTACTGGTAAAATTCAGCTACTTACAGTAAGTTCTTGTCCTACTGTTTAATATATGTAATTTTCATTATGAAATTAAGTTAAAACTCACCCTGACAGAAATGGGTATCAATAGTCTTGAAACCAGAGCTTTTCTACAATTCCAGGGCTGTAAAATTGATGGAGAAAGAGCGGAACCCTCTGCAGAAACAAGCTAAAGCTGAAAGAGAAAAACCTTTACTAGCTCCTCACAAAACCAAGCCTGATTTTTAAATTTTAAGTATTTCTTCCTATTAAGCAATTCTGGACATTCTGAAATACAGAAATGCATAAGACTCGTAAAAATTTTTATGTATGTGTACACATTCACAGGAGGCAAACCTATCAATGGCAGTCTTAATCTGCTGTCTCTGCATGAGCTCCTTTGCTCAGATGATACAGGGTAAATCTATTAGCTGTTACTAATAAGATATAAATAATGAAGGCCTACTTATATTTTCAAGGTGTAATAAGAAATAATGGTCAAAAAGTAGCTGTGGCTTTGTACCTCAAACAAACCTCAAATGCTTAGAATGATAAAAATCTCATCAAATTAGGATTTTGGTCATTATGACAATGTAGGGCTGAAAAGTCATCTGTGTACTAACTATAGGGGGAATTAAGGGGAAGATACAGTAAGGAAACCATCTTTAAGGACAGTAAAAGGAATGATATTATTATAGAGGAGCATAAATTGTTTTTAGTCTCATTTACTTTCACACAAGGTAACTGCAAAGTGGGCAGGAACAAGCCCCGTTTCGTGCTCTACTAAGTATGCCTTAATAAACAAAACAGATGGAGGTACAGTCCTGCCAGTAGCTCTTTTACAAATGTGTAAAGTGAGGAATAAAAGGGTTACATGGATAATCCAATAAATATTAGGAATAGGAAGGATAACCATAAGCCTGAAAAAAGGCTAGTAAAGTTGGCCCCAAATGAACATTAACCCTTGGCAGTGTAGAAAATAAACAATATTCACTACTGATATTGCTTAAATCATCAGATTCAACAGCACATCAATAATCTTAAACTGTATCTTAGAATCTTAAAATAGCAGATCTATAGGACTCATTGCAAATTATTTTTCCATTATGAAAAAAACAAGAACTACTAGTAACTAGAGCTATATTCATATTCCTAACTAACGTACCAAAACACAGTAGCTCCCTCCCCTTCTTTCTGTAACAAAGCTAAGGAACAGAGGGCTTAGCCTAAGCATCCAACTTGTTACAATATTTAAATGGTACTCTCAACAGCATGAGGAACAGAGAATGCTAAAGCACCATTTAAAGTAAGCCCTCCCTTGGGACTTCCCTGGTGGCACAGTGGTTAAGAATCTGCCTGCCAATGCAGGGGACAGAGGTTCAATCCCTGGTCTGGGAGGATCCCACATGCTGCGGAGCAACTAAGCGCGTGTGCCACAACTACTGAGCCTGCTCTCTAGAGCCCGTGAGCCACAACTACTGAGCCCACGCACCACAACTACTGAAGCCTGCACACCCTAGGGCCCACGCACCGCAACTACTGAGCCCACGCACTGCAACTACTGAAGCCCATGCACTCTAGGGCTCGGGTGCTGCAACTACTGAGCCCGCGCACATAGAGCCTGTGCTCTGCAACAAGAGAAGCCCGCACACCGCAGTGAAGAGTAGTCTCTGCTCACAACTAGAGAAAACCCGCACACAGCAACGAAGACCCAACGCAACCAAAATAAGTCCTCCCTTGGTTTAACACAAGTAGGAAAATAACTTGTTCTCTATTTCTACCTATGTTATTCATTTACTGAAAGCTAAACAACATACAGGAGTTGATTCCACAGCCATGGAATTGAGAAAAGCCAGGTAGTGATACTGAAAAAATAAATGAAAACTATGATGAGTATTCTCAAGTATTAACCACCACCAAATGCGACAGGGTTAGCCAGCAGAATTATTCCACTAATTATCTATAATATTGGTTGATTTCAATATCAGAACCTACAGGAAGCTAATTATATGACTGAATCTTTTTTCCTGAGTAAGATTTGCACCTAACTCCAAAATTTTTTTATCTAATATATGTAACACAAATAGCTGATTTCAAGATCCTAGAGTATAATTTTAAAATCATTACATACAGTTCATTTGACTCTAGTCTCTTTAGAACATTAACCTTGGGATCTATACTATAGGATCATCTAACAGCCAAATGTATATGTTTAAGGATTCCTTGGTTGCTCCTATAACCAAACATTTGTATACTGTTATGCTGAGTTTTATCAGAATCTGTTCTTTATTGACCAGAATCATATCAAATTTCCAATGTTCAACCCTGCAGTAGACAAGGTGAAAATCTGTGCTGACTTTATTAATAAATGTGGAAAATCTTTGTACAAATTTATCAAAGTATCTAAGAATAACTTTGCCCCAAAGTTAAGTCGAAATAGTTTTCTTCTGTAAGAAATAAGAATTCTCTGCTGATTCATTTTAACTAAAACAAATACATTTCATTCTTTAATTTAACATGGTCATTCACAGTAACCCTTTTCATTTTACAAATGAAAACTTGGAGAATAGACAAGTTGGCTACAAATTTAAGGTGACTCAATAACTGAACCAAGTAAGCTGTAATTCATAATTCTTATCTAAGTACAAATCCATGAACCCTCACAGATAATCTAATTCTCAGAAAATAAATTCCTATGTTTAATATTTTGGATTTACCTACTCTAGGAAAGTTGCATATCTCTATTATCTTTCATATTTTTACTTTGTCAAAAATAATTTCTCATAATTGGAGTCCATGAATGGATTAAGGTGACACGATCCTGGTAGAAACGGCTGATTAGTGTGAACATATCAGTAGCCCCCTTAAACCATCCATCACCTTGCGCTTCTGTTGGGCATGGCTCGTGCTATATTGGCCTGCGGCTCTGCGCGCTTCCTCTTCGTGCTCTTGAATTTGCTGTTGTAAGAGAATGAGCTCACCAAGCAGACCCTGCCATGAGTTTACAACGAGGAGAAGAGGAAAATTGGGGAGGAGAACAATGTTAAACCAAAGGGCACAAGAAAGGAACAGATGTAAGTCAGAGAAGAATGGATAGCTTATAACAAAAATGGAAACTCAGTTATGTACCTTTAGAGCCACTATATAACTGGGTTCTGTACTACATTTCCATTTTTCTCCTCAGTAAAATTATGTCTATAAAACAGCATAGTTTAATAAGTGAAAAGGAAAATGCAATAAGTGACTGCTGAATAAAACGAGCCAGATATATAATATCAACATACAGTAAAACCGAGACTAACTGGAATGCTCAAGGAAGATGGCACTATAGTTAACTAAATGTCCTAGTAACAGAAAAGCTGAGAAAACAAATACTTCAACCCTTATTTTTGAATTGCCAATACGAACTAGTGTACGCTCCTGACTTGATACATATGGGGGAAAAAACAAAACTGAGTTTTGAACAGTGTTGATTTCAAAGGTCTGAATCTTCTAATTCTCAACCATAAGTTTCATAAGACTAAATAGAGAATACATAATAGCTTAATCACTTATTAAATTATTATTCTTAAGTTTTCCTTGACATCTGATGTCTTCAATTAAAGACCCCTCAAGGGACTTCCCTGGAGGTCCAGTGGTTAAGACTCCAAGCTCCCACTGCAGGGGGCGTGGGTTTGACCCCTGGTCCAGGAACTAAGATCCCATATGCCACATGGCGTGGCCAAAAAGTAAATAAATAGAGATCCCTCAAAACGTAGTTTTGAGCATCAAGTTAATCAAGGTTTTACATTAATTCATAATTTTACATGTCTACGCACAGAATCTTATTTGATTAAAATCTAAGGGTTTTTTTTTTTTTTGCAAATTAAAAAATAATGTTTGAGGTACTGTTTTAGCTTTATACAACATCAAATAAGTAGTTTGACTGAATTTTCACTTTTTATAACCTGTTTTGACATTAAATAAAAATGGCCTCTGAGAATATAACCAAGGATATATCAATTACTAAAGCACAAGCTTAATAAAATAATTAAGATATGGAGATAATATAGTCACTATGAAAATAAAAATGAAACAAAACCCAGTTTGGACCTATGCACAAAATAATCATCATTTCTATGCTTAAAATTCATTCCATTTAATAATCATGAAATGTTCATCTGATGCAATGTATTCACTTGTGACATGAAACGAAAATACATGTCATTTTCTGTACAGTGTTTTTAATTGCTGTCTATTAGATAATCAACCTCAAGAAATGTAGGAGAAAAAACAACTAGCAATTGACAATGCCAGGAACCTTATATTTTCTCAATTAGAAACCCTAAAAAGGCAAAGTTCCAATGAATGAGGTCACTCTTTAATTTGTACAAGAATAGTTTACCTGGGAGAACAATTTTTACCAAGTTATAATAATAAAAAGAATTAGGAAAACTAACACTCATTAGGAGTTTCAAATAGCTTCACAGCTTTATAAAATAACTGCCAACAATATTTTATTTTGTATAGTACAATTATAAAGTTTCTTAAAATGAAATATTGGTTAACGTTACATTCAAATTTTAATTAGTAGACTCACCTGGAGGCTTAATAACTTAGTTTATATAATCCAAAGATTTATATAAATAAAAAAGTTTACCAGGAAAGAAATAAATACAAATAGAAAAGCTGTATTACAGTAAAGCACTTTAAATTAAGGGAAATATTAGCAAACAATTAGGGGGACTTTTATTTTGTTTGATTCTTAGTTTTAATACATTAAGTTATACCAACATAATGAAACTGGTTGACTTACTATATAAAGCAAAGGATGAAACTAGTTGATATTTCTTCATGAAAAGTAAGAGAACATCAAAGTGGCAGCTAACATAACTAAACTTTCAACATTTGTTTCCAAATTCAATAGTACAAAATATATTTATAAAAACCTGCGGTTATCTTTTAACATGTATCTTTTAAATAAACACTTTTATGGTCATTGATAAATCTATCAAAGAAATGTAATGCCAACTCACTACCCTCATCATTCCCATAATTTTTTATGTCCTTTTTTTTCATTTTTTGTATCACTGCCTTTCATCAAGCAGAAAGAAAAGTAATCCAACTCATTTTTATTCATTTAGTCATTTATCATAATCACTTCTTCTACTCATCCAAGTGTTTAGATTTCTCAAAACAGTTCCCTTTTAAAGATGGCTTCCCACGTTGGCTTACACATTAGTGTACCTGTGCTTTAATTAACATAATACCCAGTAGTATAAGTTATAAAACGCTAAAGCAGTGAGAAAATATTCCACATTTCTTAACTGTGCTGGTCTATCCGGCACAGGATTCTTGTTTATTCATAGCTTAAACACCCCTCCCTCATCCACTGTTTATATGTACATACAAAGTGTATGGTAAATATCTAATATCTATTACAAGAAAAACACCCTCTCTTTCTAGTGACACCTCACTTTCCTTCCAAGTCTGTTACTGAAGCACTTTTATGTGAAGGTAGCTGAAATTAACTGTTACCTCCTAAAAAAAGTAGGAAGAAAACAAGAATTAGACACAGAAAAAGCTATATACACTATACTAAAAAAGGTTACCATTATCCAACTTAAGGCATCAAATCTCACCCTAAGCACAGCTGGATTAGCTTTTAAAGCTAAGGCTTGTGGTATAAGGAAGGGAAAAATGTGTGTGCCTCCTGTGCAAGATGAGGCATTTGTTCATGCCTCCTTACGTGAACAGAACACTTTTACTCAATAAATATTTTCCCAAGTTCAGACATTCTTCTCTCAAGAAACAGCACATAATTGTTTTTTAAATGATATATATTACATTAAAAATGTACTAATTGTGATCTTTAACAATAGTTATTGTAAACAACCACAGATGAATACTCTCTAAACATCTCCTGGTTACTGTCAATTTGACACTGCAGTTCTCATAGTCCCATATTTCATGTACAGTGTTCTCGGGTTTTTAAAAAAGTATAACGTCAGACCAAGAAAATCAGTGATCACTCCAGAAACCAAAATGTCAACTGAAAATGCTGCAAATACCTCTAGAAGTTGATAAGCTTGTTAGAAAATATTTTTTAAAATCTTGAAATTATGACTCATTCTTATGTGAATACATTTAAAATGCTATATTTTTGGGAATTCCCTGGCAGTCCAGTGGTTGGCACTTGGCGCTCTCACTGCTGGGGCCCTGGGTTCGATCCTTGGTTGGGGAACTAAGATCCCACAACCCGGGAGGCATGGCCAAAAAAATAAAATAAAATAAAATATTGGGTTGGCCAAAAAGTTTGTTTGGGTTTTTCTGTAAGATATGGAAAAACCCGAGCGAACTTTTTGGCCAACCCAATACTATATTTTTAACAGTATTCTAAAGGGCCCATACCTTGTTTGTTTTTATACCTAACACACAGAATAAGGCCTGACACTTCAGATGTGTTATGGCCAGCACCTAGGATAGGGCTTGGCCCATGTCTGTTGCTTGAATGAATTAAATGATAACCTATTTTACCTAAAAACGCACACAGTTTACAGCACAAAATCCAAATTGGGTTTCCTAAAAATTGCCTATTCTGTATATAAGCTACACATCAACCCTACAGTCCATTTTCCCACTTATCACAATCCCCAGAACAGATTCAACAGGAATTAAGAGGAGGAAATTAATCAAATAATGTTAATATGCTAACTCATGGAATAATTCTAAGTGTTAGATGATAATAATCATTATTATTATCATTACATTAGTATTCATTTAGTTTTATCATGTGGCAAGGTCTTGTGCTAACCCTTATCAGGTAGGGGTTCCCCCTATTACTGAAGAGGAAACCAGAAACTCAGAGAAGCTAAGGAACTTATCCAAGGTCACACAGCTCAGAAAACAGGAAGGACAGAGTCTGAATACAGGCAGTGTGACTCCAAAGTCTACACCTGATACCTGTTAGCTCTACAGTCTCACTATTTTCAAAGTGCCTTTGACCCTTCACGTTCAATTTACATTTAAATAAGGAAAATGGTAAAACTGCAATATTTCGGAGGGCAAATGTAAATTACTCTTTAGAGAAGGAGTTGACAAAGTACAGTGGGCTACCTGAGTAGTCCTAGAGACCACAGGGCTTGCAAACCTAAAATATTTACCATCTGGCCTCCAAGGAAAAGCTTGCCAACCCGTTTTATTAGTTTTAAAAGTAACTTGGGTCCAGAAAAGAACTTCATGAAAGTGAAGACTTCTTTCCCCTTCCATTTAAAAAATATTCCTAGGCACTAAACTACTTTTCAAAGTTTGAATAATTCTGCTATTTCATTAGCTAAAAAGATCTATTTTCCTATTTTCCTCCCTCCCAGTAATATATAATTCAGCTCAAGATATTTACAGCCAACTAAAATATGTTTATTATTGGATATCAGAAAGAAGTATGTCTTTCTACTTGAATTATTTAATTTGCTCCAACTGAGAAATATCGCATCCTATTTGGACAATTTCTACAAATAATTAATTTCAAGAGATGAACAAATCAGTCTATTACCAATAGTTTTTATCGATAATACAATTTCTACCAAATCCCCTTTGTTCTAAATTATTACCTAAAAATAGTGTTATGTACACAGTATATATTTAATGTTTTTTAAATGACATAAAAAGGCAATATGGTTATTATTAAGGAATAAAACAAGTATCTAACCAAGTACAGTTGCCAATTGTTAGCTGCTTAGGAAACCTAAGTTTCCTGAATCTGTGGCTACTTGATGGTGCTGGTTGTGAGAATTTCATTTTGCCACAGTTTACATTATTTGTTGCATAAGGAATCCCAGAAATGTTAAGTCCTACTTAAGCAACACTGCTTTGTTACAACTCAGAATTCCGAGTATAAGTGCTACCTTCACATTCTTGCTCTCCTCAATAGTTGTCAAATATTGAAGGCCAGGAGAAATTCAAAGGTAATCAGAGCAAAAAGACACATTACATAAAATCTTTGGGCCCACTCCTGTTAGCATTAATCAAATTTGCTTACTTTAAATCAGACTTTTACTGAGTTAAATCAACTGATGAATTGTGTTAAGAGTTCAGCATTATCCTAGGCGCTCTGAGAACAGAGATTTTGTGATAGAAATAGCCTATTAAACAGTAAGAATGAAAGCCAAAGTAAATAGTGTTTCATCTGTGAAATGTTTTAAATTGTTAAGAGAATAATTATTGGGACTAAAATGGTTATGGAAGGCTTCACAGAGGTGACAAATGAACTGGGCTTTCAGGATGAGTGGAAATTAGGCAGAGAAAAGGGAAGAGAGATATTTCAGAGGGTGGGTATAAAATAAGTAAAGCCACACAAATAAGAATTACAGTAACGTGGAAAGGAAGGTAATTACTATTTAATGATTATTTTTAAAAGAGTAACAGGGGCTTCCCTGGTGGCGCAGTGCTTGAGAGTCCGCCTGCCGATGCAGGGGACTCGGGTTCGTGCCCCGGTCTGGGAGGATCCCACGTGCCGCGGAGCGGCTGGGCCCGTGAGCCATGGCCGCTGAGCCTGCGCGTCCGGAGCCTGTGCTCCGCAACGGGAGAGGCCACAACAGTGAGAGGGCTGTGTACCGCAAAAAAAAAAAAAAAAAAAAAAAAAAAAAAAGAGGAACAATACTTTTTACGATTTGGACTTCAAATATTTTCTATAAATTATAAATGGGCTTGTACCCTTCAGAATGACCATATTCCTTACTTCTATGAGATGTTTATGAGCCATCAGAAACATGATAGAACAAAAGCACAGATAATGTCTCATTTAGCAAATTAATTTTCACTAGAACACAACAATGTTACTGAATCTAAAAAAAGGAGATACACTAAGTGGTCCTGTCACCTATATATACTATGACTGATATACAGAAATCTACTGACTTACAAACCAGGTGAGTCCATTAATTCACTAAAAAAGGCTTGCCACTCGAATTTGTCTTCAGGTAGTTCTAAAGGTCTCCAGGTCTCAAGAATATTATTCAGGTCACACTAAGGGCTCTTTCTAATATTTTTCTATAGTGAACACAAGTTTAAAAATTTTTGACTAACTAAAAGCATTTACTAAAATGTGGTTTCAGTATTTTTCCATTTTTTATTTATCAAAAATACGTAGAAGAACTTTTGATAAACATTACTGTCCACAAACTGAACGGATATAAATACAGGCAAAATCAAAGAAACTTGAGGTTTAGTTAGCCTGTGTAGCATTATGTGGGAATAGATGCTTTTTGAAGACCTCAATCACAACTTTCCAGAACACCTAAAAGTCCAGTGACCCCAGACTGGGAACCACAGGTAATCTGTCTATTGTGTGGTTCATTCTGCCTGACTCAAGTCAATCTGGCATCTGTGTTCCTGCAACTCCCTGTCACTTTCACTTCAGTTGACTTAGAAAGGTTCCTAATTGTCCCTCTACTTGCCAGCACTTTTCCAGATGTGTTCTCTTATTAGAAAGAACAAGTTTTCTTTTTACTTCTAGTCGAAATGTTTTTAATTTATTACTACATTTAAAAAATCTGATTCACATTTACTTTTACATTTCTAATAGAAGTCTAGCCAGAAACTTTGGTATAAACCCAACAATCATTAAGCTAAGGCATGAACACCATTTTAAATCTTGGGGCTCTCAGACACTAGACTGAACCAATCAAAAAGGTATCACCTGAACTCTGGATGCCATCCTACCACCTCTGATTATTGCCCAAATTTTCAAATTTGATGCTTTAGAATAATTTCAAAAAGGCTTCTGCTAAGGTCTCCCTTTCCATGCTTACATTCAACCACCAATTTACAGACAAGTCTCTTACAATCAGTTTATCTGCATCTTGTCTGAGTAGTTCATTATTTTCAAATATCACAGGTAACAGTCAAGCCTTGAAAACATAATGCTGCATATTAATAAAATTTAAAACCACTAGTTGAGGTTGAAAATACTTTTTCTGTATAGTAAACATTTATACTAGCATTTAATACTATCTGATTTAACCTATAATGAAAACAGCTTAATTTATAACAAATAGTTGGAAATAATTGGTGCGTTTTTAATGGGCAAGATAATCACCATAAATTATGGAAAAGTTAAAAAGAAACAGTCTACAACAGCACTTATCTTCAAGCAAAGTAAATTATAAAATAAAGCAATAAATTTGCTCTCATGTCTACTGTATAAAATAAAATCTGTAAATATAAATTCCCAGAGATCAGTTCTCTTGTTTCTTCTATACTGCAGAGCTCTTGATAATTTATCAGTTACTACTCATTTATCACCTTAGCAGGATTTTAAGGGAATTATCTGTCAGGCCCTAAACAGGATTCTCATTTACCAAAACAATCCTAGGCCATATCAGAAAAGAACAGAGATGCAAGCCTCCCTTAACTGATCTACGCAACAAGAAATCCTGTCGCTCAAAAACCATACTACCATACTTGTAACAGGGGTTCCTTCTCCCCAGTTAGATTAGCTTTTCTCTGCACATTAAGTCTATCTGCATTAAGGGCCAAGGCCTTGGCTCAAGATAAGCTGTGCATCATAGGCTAATTTCTATTCAAATGTTTCTTTCCAGTAGCATGTATAGTCAAGGGTATCCCTTGGTTAAAATAATGCCAGTGGAAAAGGTATCAAAAATGATCAAGTTAAAAGGCAAACACACACACGTATACACACACATTTTGAAAAATGTTTTCTCCAAAAGATCAAGTTAAAAAAGAAAAAAAATCTTTTGAAATATAATTAAAACTTGGAATATCATGCAAAAAGCTCAAAGTTGAAGGACAGGAAACAAGATGGAAATCTACACATAGGAATTACTTTCTTCCTGCTTCCCCAAAAAACATAAAATTATTTACCTCAATGATTTAAAACCATAATAACCTTCATCATTTAATTTTTAAATGTTCATATTGAATTTTTAAATGTTCATGGAGTATTTTTTCCAGATATTTATTTATCTAGGTTATTATTAAAAAAAAAAACTTCCAAGGAATCAGTTATCTTACCAATTTCAAAAGACGAAAAAAATGAAGAGTAAGACAATATCAGGTTAACATATTAATATAAATACACAACAATGCACGTTATTCTACATCAGCAATTCTCCTAAAAGTTTCATACGGGTTTTAATGCGTGAATTGAAATTAACATATCCTAAATAACCCCATACATAATTTTGTTGACTAGCAATGTAACAGAAGTCTATTTATCCCTTAGTAACAAACTTGCCCTTCCCTTAATATTTCCCCTAACTGTATACCATGAAACATTAGTCCCTAGAAGGTACTTCATGGAAGAAGGGTTTTGTTGCTAAATAAATCTGGAAAACCCTGCACACTTTGACTTCTCTTAGAGATTCACAATGCACATGCATATATTAAGGTCTGAGAAATCCTAGGCAAAAGAAAAGAAGCCTGCTTGTTTTATTTATACCAGCTTTCCCCCACACATACTTAACAACAAAACCCTTTGTTGGGGATAACCCTGGAAACTAATACTTCACAGACATATTTGAGGGAAACTGGCTTCCCCAATTATATTTCCAGAACTGTTGAATAATACCTTGCATTTTGTACCAAGAATAATAACAATATCTCCACTGGATGCTTTTATGTTTGCTTCTCGGATGCTACCATTTTCAGATCTTCCAGGGTAGGTAAAAACTTTAAAAAATCTTTCAAGACTATCTATGTGAAGAATGCTCCTTTATACGTACCTTTCTATAAGGCTTGTCACTTTCAGACCCGGGATCTGTTGCTCTAAATGCCGTTTCTCCAGGTGAACCTTAAAGATAAATATGCAGTCCTTTAAATATTCCAGTGAAGTCAATAGCCTAAACTAAATTCCAAATTATGTTTAGTCGGTTGAGAGATAAAAGGATTTTTTAGAGCAAAAATCACTTTTTGGAAAACTATTCTTATTTTAAGGAACACAGTGGTAAGCTAAGAAAAAAATTTTCAAAACCATTATAGGACATGTTTAACTGATTTCTTAAAATATCACTGAAAATTGCAATAAAAAATAAGGCAATCTTTGATAAGGATTATTTTACATGAGAGTACTTACAGTTCAGCCATACACTACTGCCATTACAGACCATATACAGTAAAAATATTAAATTAAAAATGTCAACTGTGACATGAGACATTTGTCAAGATGAGACAAATTAAAATGACTTTCATTTCAATTATCAGAAACAAACACATCAGGTTCAAGAAAATATTTTGGTTAACCAAACTTTCTTTTTAATAGCTTTAATCTTATAATATAGACACAAATTTAGGAATTTTAGTTTTACCACAAAAAAGTTATTTTATTATTTCCACCTAAAGGATAATGAATTTGCCCAATATAATTCTGACATTTTAAAATTTAGCATAAGCAATATTATAAATTTGGTCTGCAATTTTATTTGCAGCTAGTTTATTAGATGCATTTAAAAGGCATGTTAAGATCAGCAAAAATATCTGTTTACACACCTAACAAGAGAAGTAGGTCAGAAGCTTCTATGACTTCACTAACCAATTTGTGACCTGTGAAAAATCAGCAAAGGGGGAAATAGAAATGTAAAATTTAACAATGAGCAAACAAGATGTCTGAGACCTCAGATTTATATCATGATAGGGCAGAATTGGGCAAATACACCAGGACTAGCCTTAGTAAATTCTACTCATTATGGTCCGTTATAATTAAATTTGTTTTAAAATCACCAAATCGGCTCTAACCAATTATGAACAGCAAACACATAGGAAGTGTCATCTACTTGTCAAGAACAAGTGATTTATTTTTCCCTCACTGACTAAAGCCAAGCATGTTTAAGTTCTTGCAAATTTTCATTTTCTTGGGCCAAACAAAAATTAAAACCACGGGGACTTCCCTGGTGGTCCAGTGGTTAAGACTCTGTGCTTCCACTGCAGGGGGCACAGGTTTGAACCCTGGTCAGGGAACTAAGATCCCGTGTGCCGCATGGCACTGCCAAAAAATAAAAATAAATTAAAAAAATAGTAAAACCACAGAGCAAAAAAACTTCGTGTTTATCCTTTTATCAAAAACCTGGCTTTTATTTGTACTAAATATTTTCATTTAAAAGATGGAAATAGGGACTTCCCTGGTGGTGCAGTAGCTGAGAATCCGCCTACCAATGCAGGTGACAAGGGTTCGAGCCCTGATCCGGGAAGATCTCACATGCCGCGGAGCAACTAAGCCTGTGAGCCACAACTACTGAGCCTACACTCTAGAGCCCGCGAGCCACAACTACTGAGCTCACGTACCACAACTACTGAAGCCCGCGTGCCTAGAGCCCATGCTCCGCAACAAAAGAAGCCACCGCAATGAAAAGCCCGCCTGCCGCAAGGAAGAGTAGCCCCCACTCGCTGCAACTAGAGAAAGCCCACGCGCAGCAATGAAGACCCAATGCAGCTAAAAATAAATAAACAAAATAAATAAATTTATTTTTAAAAATGTTAATTTAAAATAATAAATAAATAAATAAAAGATGGAAATAAACAAATGAATACATTTTAAGTATTTTTCCTCTGTGTTTCCCGACATTTTAAATGAGATCAAACACACGTCCTTCCTTACCTGTGGTGAAAAAGTCCTTCAGTAAGCTGAGGCTTTCAACAATCTTGTCAAAGTCAGGTGCCAATTTTGCAAGGTCCTCTGAATCAGGAAGGGCTTTTCTAATTTTCTCTGGAGAAGAGAAAAGAAATAGTCTCAAAATAAGAACTTGACTATTGAAACATTCATACAATTTAAATAATTATATATAAACTTAAATGTTTTTTTCCATTTTTCTCCCTATTCCAACTATAACTGCTACGTATATCTGAAACAATGTGTTATTCTGATGATCTTCTACAAGCCATGAAAAATTTTTATAAAAGACTCACCAAACATACGGTTTAGAGGGTTATCTTTGATTTATAAGTTAAATGCCTTGAGACAGAAACACTGTATAAATGTTAACACTGGATTGGAAACAGAAGTATTTTTTGGGAGGAAGTCACAGCAGAAAGGCAATGAATCAAAGAAAAAAGAAAAATCCTTTGTAGCACCTGACCTGAATTCAAAAAAAAGTGATGAAATCCCAGTTCAAGTTTAAGAACAGAATTCCATTACTTTTCTCTCTCCTTTTGTATTCCCTAGGAAGACTTACACTTGTTACCACTTCAAAAAAACTGTCTCTGAACTCAAGACAAGCCATTACTTTATTATTGCTAGCTTTATTTATAAAGTGATCAAGTATTTATTTTTGTTTACAAATACTCAACAATTTTGTCAAAGTTTGGTACAACTTTACAGTGTCTTCTGAATTAGGAAGGGCTTTTCTAATTTTCTCTGGAGAAGATAAAACACAAAGTTTCTCAAAATAAGAATATGTATTAGGTCTTATTCTAAGTGCTATAAAAGCACTAACTTGTTTAATCTTCACGTCAATGCTACAAAACAGTTCTCATCAACCACATTTTACAGATGAGGAATGGGGCACAGAGGTTAAGTAACAGTACCTGCACATACAGCAAAGTGGGGGAGTCACGTTTAAGCCTAGACAGTCTAGCTTCAGAACCCAGGCTTGCAGTCACTACAGCGTGGGATTAGTGAATGCATACCATTAAAAGCTCTTCTCATAAACGTTAGAAAAATAATTTGAAGGAGTGCTTTTCCTGTAAATATCTTTGGCAATGCAACAATTTTATCTTTAAGACAGTGCTGTGAATAGTGCATGCAGAGATCAAATCCACCCCCATACACACCTAAGCTAAAGTCTAAAAAATATCTACACAAAGTCTTAAAAGAGACCTGAGGAAAATAATTTCATCAGAAAAAAAATCTTTTTCTAAAGATCACCATGAGTTACTGGCAATCATAACTACCAAATATACTTTTTTTCTCATCTATCTATTATTTGAAAAAGGGAACAATGAAAGACTAACAGGAGAAATTACTCTGGACACTAGCAGGCTTTTAAGTAATCTGGTTACAAAAAGTAGAGGTAACCAAGGTACTCAATCAAAGGGAGCTAGTTAGGTGAAGCACAGTGCATCTGTTCTGGGTAACATCATACAACATTGAAAATGATATTCAAGAAGGCTGCTCGGCAGAGTAGAAAATGCTGACAAATGTGTTAGGTAGCAAAAGACAAGATAGCAAAGTGTATGTTCACTATGACTATATAATTCTTAAAAAGGAAAGTAAAATATTAACCACATACACAAAATAGGTACAATTAAAAGAAACTGATCCCTAAGGATAGTGGCAGCTGTGTTAAACTGATGAACTAGTGGACGATTTCTTTTCTTACCAATTTTTTTCTGCTATTCTATTACTTTTATCATTAAAATAAAACTGCTACAACCGGCCATCATCAAAAAATCTACAAACGTCGTGGTGTGATGAATTGGGAGACTGGGATTGACATATATAAACTAATGCGTATAAAATGGATAACTAATAAGAACCTGCTGTATAAAAAAAAAATCTACAAACAATAAATGCTGGAGAGGGTGTGGAGAAAAGGGAACCCTCCTGCACTGTTGGTGGGAATGTAAATTGATATAGCCACTATGGAGAACAGTATGGAGGTTCCTTAAAAAACTAAAAATAGAATTACCATATGACCCAGCAATCCCACTACTGGGCATATACCCAGAGAAAACCATAATTCAAAGACACATGCACCCCAATGTTCATTGCAGCACTATTTACAATAGCCAGGACATGGAAACAACCTAAGTGTCCATCGACAGTGAATGGATAAAGATGTGGCACATATATACAATGGAATATTACTCAGCCATGAAAAGAAACGAAACTGAGTTATTTGTAGTGAGGTGGATGGGCCTAGAGTCTGTCATACAGGGTGAAGTAAGTCAGAAAGAGAAAAACATATACCATATGCTAACACATATATATGGAATCAAAAAAAAAAAGGTTCTAATGAACCTAGGGGCAGGACAGGAATAAAGACGCAGACGTAGAGAATGGACTTGAGGACACAGGGAGGGGGAAGGGTAAGCTGGGACGAAGTGAGAGAGTAGTACTGACATATATACACTACCAAATGTAAAATAGATAGCTAGTGGGAAGCAGCTGCATAGCACAGGGAGATCAGCTCGGTGGTTTGCGACCACCTAGAGGGGTGGGATAGGGAGGGTGGGAGGGAGGCGCAAGAGGGAGGGGATATGGGGATATATGTATATGTATAGCGGATTCACTTTGTTATACAGTAGAAACTAACAGACCACTGTAAAGCAATTATACTCCAATAAAGATGTCAAAAAAAAAAAAAAACTGCTACAACCTTAAACTTAGAGTTAAGGGGCTATCTCAATACAACTATTTCTCTTTCCTAAAGATACAACCAAGAAAAGTATTTTAACGTTGATACAAACCCAAATCAATATACTCATCAATCTCCCATACAATGTCAGGCACAATCCATTTATAGTCACTAAGGTCAGGTATCATGTCTTTCCACTGATCAAAAGTCTGAAAGATAAGAAAGTATGCCAATCAAATGATCTGAATGCCATATAAAATATAAAAAAAAACTACTTAAATTTATTTTGTTAAAACATGCTAAGCTACTAAGAGCAATGTATTATGTTCAGAATTTTTAGAAACAAAGTGGCCTTTGCTCTTCTAAAAGTAAATTAGCAGACAAGCATATAAAACATGTAAATGCTCCTTTACTAAATACAGAAAATGGAAAAATTCAAAATGTACACCTATTTCAAATGGGTTTCATGATTTGGCTTTAAACAACACTGAGGAATACAAGGAAGACAGACCACGGATCAGGATACCCCGCCTTTGGTCCCAGAGCTGCCACAAAGTAGTTGCACGAGCATGCCACTTTCTTCCCTGCCTGTGCTACTAAATGGCAAAGCTGAAAATCACACCTAAGTGTCCTTACTCCCAGACCAGTGCTCCTTCCATTAGGCCATTTTCATCTCTTATAATAACTAAGATTCAGAGAGCATTTTCCTATTAGCACCATTAAAACAATTTAGCACATAATAGAGACACACAATAAATGTTTAAACATCTAATTACATTCTACTGCACTAAAGAAAAACGACATATGCTGAGAAACTTTAAAACAATCATGCTGGAATAACTGGAAAAGCAGTAGGAAAGTTAACCTCACCTTTTTGGCTGTATAGCCACCCCCAACAGCAGATCCGAGTATGAGATACCGAAGTTTTAAGAGTCTTGCAGCTAATCTCGCTGGCCAAAAATTTCTGTGGGGCTGGTAGCCATACTTAATCGGAGAAAGTTTCAGTTTACGTAAAGGAAGGTTAGTTAGGGAGGAGAACTGCTGAAATGAGGTCCTGAAGTGGGGTCTTTGAAGCTTTAAGATAGGATGATGCGAATGATAAATACTTCGTGAAACCAGATGCAGTTTTTGTAGTGGTAAGCTTCCTTTTGTTCCAGAGCTGTGTTTCACTAAGGACTGGCAGACCTCACTGAAAGAAAAATAGGTGTGGAAAAAAGATCAGATGGGGAAACAATGCAAAGGAAACGATATAAAAGAGCAATATGCAAAAGGGAAAACACACAGGCACACACGACCAATCACACTGTGTCTTACGATAGCCCACAGTTACTAACCATTTACTGTGTGTCAGGCACTGCTGCAGCAGGAGCTAACTCATCTGGTCCTGCTGATAATCCTATGATAAAAGTACTAGTATCGTCCCCATTTTACCAACGAGGAAAAGGCGGACAGACATAAGTAAGTTGCTGAAGTCCCCACTGACATAAGGAGTAAAGGAAGGATTCAAACCTAGGCAGTGGGACTCCAGAGCCTGTCCCCTAATTTACTATATGTGGGCTATGATCCTGGTCCAAGAAATCAAAACTGAAATCAAAAAAGGGAGAGACTTATTTTATTAACTACTGACAGCTATTTGCTGTCAGTAAAGTTGAAAACAAAATATCTTTGTATAGTGACATATCCGAACTAAACTCATCATGGTAATCATTTTGAAATGGTATAGAAATACCAAATCACCATGTTGTGTAATAGGAACTAACACAGTGTTGTAGGTCAATTATACTTCAAAAACAAACACACACATAGAAAAGAGATCAGATTCGCGGTTACCAGAGGAAGGGGGTGGCAGAAGGGGGAATTGAATGAAGGCAGTCAAAAGGTACAAATTTAGAGTTCTAAGATAAATAAATACTAAGACTGTAATGTACAACATGATAAATACAATTAACAGGCTGTATGTTATATATGAAAGTTAAGACACTAAATCCTGAGAATTCTCATCACAAAAAATATTTTTTTCTATTTCTTTAATTTTGTATCTATATGAGATGACAGCTGTTCACTAAACTTACTATGGTCATCATTCCATGATGCATATAAGTCAAATCACTATGCTATACACCTTAAACCTATACAGCGCTGTATGCCAATTATACCTCAGTAAAACTGGAAGAAAAGATGTGTTGTAATAGCAAAAAATGTTACCACTTAAATATCTAATATTAAGAACATAAATTTATAAACTATGGTACATAAACAAAAGAGAATACTGAGAATACTGTGTATAGCCATTAAAGTGATAAATATGAAGACCATGTAGATATACGGAAAGATTTCATGTAATGTTAGGCTAAAATGGTGGTATGAAAATAAGTGTGAATTATGGATGCACCTATACAAAAAAAGGCGTGTAAACTTTTACTTTTAAGCACAGAAGTTCCAGTAGCTTATAACATCTATTCTTTGCCCTCTCATCTATGTTTCACAATCCTGAGATGGTCCAGGAATGGAAATTAAGGAAAAATTAACACCTCATGTACCTGGCTCCCCAGAAAAAGAAAGAAAGAAGGGGGAATACCCCAAAGAGAAAAGAATCTAAATGCACATGTTACTATCTGAACTCTTCCCTCCTGTCCTTCCTGGCAGAGAATGAAAGTCTCCTACCAGCAAACATACGCCTGATTATCTTATTCAACACACCGTCAGAGTGCTTACTATGGGCCAGGCCCCATACTAAAGAATAAATTTTTAATTCATTTAATTACAACGGGAGTAGAAATATCTTAAGGAAAAGGAATCAAGGAACATTGAAATAATGTTGTGAAGACGGACAGTGAGGGGAAAGGGGTACCTAACTGCCAGGCATTATGTTAGATGTTTACACAAATGCTACTGTTAACTCTCAGAAAAACCCAGTAAGGTAAGTATCCTTATTTGACCAACTTGCTTTTTTTAAACTGTGTCTTGCCTAAGGTAGAATGACTAGTGAATGGTGGAAAAGGAATTTGAATATATACTTCTGTATATTAGACCAAACTAAAAATCAAATGTGATGCAAAACAAGGCTCCCCGACCCCAACCCCAGAAATCATCTATTCACACTCATCCATCATCTCCTTTTAATCTATGTACTGTTTCCTAGCCTGTTATTATTTTTTCAACAAGTTTATGCAAATATTTATTGCACCTAAATAAATGTTGGCCATTGGTCTTCTGACGTGTCTATGAGCACATATTTAGATATATATGTCAAAGAATGTTTATTTATTAAAGAGTAAGAATTTAAATGTACTCCTTCATAACATGCATAGGAACTACATCAAAGGACAAACTCCAGAACTTGGGGCATCTGACCTTACGCATCTCTTCTTCTGCAGGCAGCTAAACTGTGCTATCAACGTAAGACATTTTAAGTCATGACTACAGAGTCAAGAGTAACTCTAGAAACAATTTAACCGACAGCATCCAATTGAATAAACAATTATCAGTTGATAATTAGTTGGTTGGAAACTCAATTTTTAAAGTTTTTCCTACATATCTTAATTGCTCCAACAAAGTACGCTATTTTCTGCAAAGTCTTTTCTTATTTAAAGAAAATTAGATATATTTCCCCAGTAAATACTGAGGAGTAGAAATAAAAAGGTTGTAAATAACTTAGTTCAGTACCAAGGGCTGTGGATTTACTCAGAAATTAAAATTCCATGACATTAGAAGTAACTTATTCAATTATTCTAATTGACTGAAACTTCAACTATTGTATGCCATTCAGTTCTAAATTTAAATTCAAATTAACCTTCACAAAACAAGTGGATCCCCTCTCTTATAAACACTATAAATTACACCACTGAAAAACGTTCCAAAAAAAATTCAAGACAGGTGTTTAGAGACTGAGTTAATTCAGGAAAACCAAGTTTTTCCAACCTTGCTTGATGTATGTTACTTCTCATCAAATGCCTGCAACAATGAGTTAAACCTGAAGATATCTAAGGATACTAGAACACAGCTACGTGTAAAGATTAAAGTCAAATTTAATTTCATTAAAATGCACACAGTAACCCATAGAAATGTAAATACTTCTATGATTTTCGGTTTAGGATTAACACAGACCAGGGCAACAATAACACAGTGATTAGAAAGGTGGTGCTGCATTCACCACCTCACATCCAAAAAGCAAGTCTCCCTTCCTAAACACTGAAAAAAGCTGCTATTTAGAGAATATCTCTAATCACCATCTCTGACACTACACGTATGCGTCACCGCTCCAGATCTGACTCCAAATCATGTTCACTCAGCGTACTAAGGAAAGAGGCAAAGTCCCCTTCACCCCGAGAAAGGAGCTCAGGTACCTGCAAAAGCAATGTAAGCTGGCATGGAGGCAGAAGCCAAAGACAGTGAGAATTAAGAGACGCGGCAAGGGTGACACATGGTTAGAGTCATAGAGCCCGGACAGAAACAACAAGCTACCAGAGACAGAGATAACAGCGAGGACAGAAGGGTGAAAGGGGCAGGCACAAAAGGACAATAGAAAAGGCCAAGACTGAAAAGCGCCCAGAATCTTCCGAGGGGCATAGGAACACGGACAGGGGCCAGTACGGGGGCCAGCACCCAGGTAAGCCTAGTCAGGGCTCCTGTCACTCCAGGTCCTCAAAGATATCCCGGAATCCTCCAACTGCTCTCTGCTTGGCCTGAGAATTACCTGCACATTCTGCATGTCGCGATTGGACAACCCCGTTTTCTGGAGGCCCCGGAAATAACGGGGCCAGGTCGGAGCCCACACTTACCAGGCCACGGCAGCCCGGCGTAGTCGCCACATCCCGCCGGCGAGGAGGTCACACAGGCGCCGAGGCGGCCGGGGGGAGCCCCGGTGTCAGCCCCAGTCCGGCTCCTACTCCAGGAATGACCGAAGAAGAGGCCCTCGGCAACAAGGGCACAGAGCAGCCACTGCGGACCTCCCAATAGCGAATGGACTTCCGTGAGAGCCTGCTCGGCACCCGTACTCGGTCCGTCGGGCAAACCTCCACCCCACCCCTCTTCCTAGGAAGGCAGCACAAACGGTCCGGGGGAGGACTCACGCATGCGCTCAAAGCCTCTGTAGAAACCACAGTATCTTCCCCTCCCCTCTCCCCTCCCCTCTCCCCTCCCCTCTCCCCTCCCCTCTCCCCACCCCGCCCCGACCCGCCCCTCCCTTTTTGTGTCCAGAGTGGAATGGTGAATTCGTGCCTTTCTGGTTAAAGACTTGGGGAGGGGAGGGGTCGAGGTGTGGGGCAGGGGCTGAAGGGCGAGAAATACGGAGCGATAAATTCTTACTGGGTGGCTACCATTTGGAAAATTTGGTATTGCAGGAGCATAGAGGAAACTAGGGAATACAAAATGAATACAGTACAGGGGTAGAGTAATAGAACAGAGTAATGAAAACCCACGACTGCCCCTTTGCCCTGCTCCTTTGTTTGGCCTCTTTGTTTACGAAGTACTTTCATATTCTTAGAGCAATCTCCGGAGGCTGGAGAAGTACTGGACAAGTTAAATGCTTTAGAATCTCTGAAGGTCAGATCTAAGAGGGGTCATGAATTAGGAGACCTAAGGGCTTGGGACAAGCTTGTGCAGTTTATAAAGGCGTCAAAAATGATTTTGTTCATTTACTCCTTAACCGGCCTTCATCTGGCTTTTAATCACACTAATTTGTTGAAATTGCTGTTGTCAAAGCCTCCAACAATTCCATATTGCCAGTGGTCACTGGACCGCTCCGCGTTCAGCTCAGAATATTGGATCTCAGCACACTCCTTAATCGTCTTCCCTCTCCTGGCTTTCAGGACATCACATTCACCTTTTCTCAAGGACCTGCTACTCCCCAGTCTCCTTTGCCATTTCCTCCTCCCAGCCTCTAAACGTAGGATCTCTTGAGATCCTGGACCCCTTCTCTTCTCTCTTCATTATCTCTCTAAGTAGTCTAAGTCAGTTCTATGACTTTAAATACCCTTTTCCCATTCCAACTCTTATCATTTTATGTTTTATGTGGAAACGGACCCATACAAGGGATGTGGCCTGTGGAAGGTAGTGAAGTCAATTAGTGGCCCAGTATCAGAGGGCTGGGTATGCCCGCTTTATCTTAAGAACTCCACCCCCGGCACATGCTACACACAAAATTCCTTTCCCGTAATCATCAGACTCATAAGACAGTGTGCATCCATTCACAGTAACACCAAATATAGACCCAGCCTATGGTAGTAAACTTCCCAAATGAAGGACTCCGGGATTTTCTTTATTATATTTAGTGTGGTGACTGTTTTAATGGCAAGTACAAATGGGAACTTGCTATACTGATCTGTACAAAATGTAGGTTTTCCCAGGATTGTAGGCTTATGCAAAAATTCCTTTGTTGCTGTTAATTCCAGTTGTTTTATGGGAAAAAAAGTGGAAACCAAATAATGGCAACTCCTTTCATATATGGGTTATCTTTGCATCTTACAAAGTCCTTGTTTTGTGATTCTATGTCTAGGCATTTAGCCTACTGAATCTGTTCTCCGAAAAACTGGGTTCTCCTCTTGCTGGGTGTCAAGCCAAAAGACACAACTAAGCCAAAGTTCAGGACAAGGAAGGATTTATTCCTTGCAGCAAGTGAGGAGAAAACTGGGACTCTCCCAAAGCAGTGATTCCTCCAACAGCAAAATTTGGGAAGTTGTAAGCTAAGGGAACGTGCATGTTTATGAAGGGGTTGGGCAGTCAACAGAGTACAAGCTTGAGTTGATTGGAGTCACACAGGTCAGAAGAGGTGAACATCATCATCCCTTAGGTGCCAGTTGATCTGGTGGTTGAGGCTTCAGGCTAATCTTTACCAGTGAAGCAGAGTCTTTACAATTGGTACATTCTCTTTGCTATTGTTACTTCTCTTGCCTGATAACAGTTGTTTGTTTCTGCATTCTTTGGTTCCCTTAAGATCATTAATTACTGAGACCTGAGGACAAGCATTGTGGCCAGGCTGAGATCACACAATGGCTTTGGCCCAAAATGCCTTCTCTAATGCCATGAAAGCCATACGTAGTTTTCTTTCTCCAGACCCTCTACCTCATCTGCTCACAAGTCATGCAAAGATGTATACATGCTATTTCTTTCTCCATTGTATGAAGTAGCAAAAGATCGGAATCAACATCATTAAAAGATAAACTGACTCAATAAAAATTTTAAAGGTTTACTTGATCAAAAATTATTCAAATCAAGCAGTACCAAGCTGTAACAGGGAAGAGCCAATTTTGACTCCATGCTGGATCTGTTTCTTTGACTTTAACCTTTACTTTTCGTTGCTTTTGTTATTATAATCATACATAATGGCCTGCCTCAGGGAACCCTGCCCCTCTGCCTGAATGTTAAACTGAAGTGCCTTCCTTTGTTCAGCTCACAGGGAGACAATCTGACCCTGCCCACCTGTGAATGGGTGCAGGAAAGAAGAAATTAACATACCCTGCCTCTATGCAGGCCATGGGAGGAGATGTTTTGCAAGACTCAAGGTCCTTTTTACTTTACTTCCTCACCGCCTCTCCCTCTCGGATTCTATAAAAGAGACTGGCATCCAGACCCCGATAAGACGGTTTTTGGGGACCCTAGTCCGCCATCTTCTCAGCCTGCCAGCTTTCCGAATAAAGTCGTTATTCCTTGCCTCAACACCGCATCTCCCAATTTATTGGCCTGTCGTGTGGCGAGCAGAGTGAGATTGGATTCGGTAACAAAGCTAGAATTGGTTAGAAGTGATCCATCCATTGACACTTCTATGGAGAAGACACAGAAGTGAAGAAAGGAAATTATTTGGTTGGCTGCAGTTTAAGTGGTTACCTTATTTGGGAAAGCCTAGTTGGCTGTTTCTGATTGGTTGTTTTAGGTTTTGATTTCTTAACCTTGTTCTGATTGGTTGTTTTAGGTTTTGATTTCTTAACCTTGTTCTGATTGGTTGTTTTAGGTTTTGATTTCTTAACCTTGAGGCTTAGGTTTTGTTTTGCTTAGTAGGCTGCTATAGGGGAACAAAATTTGCCACCACAAAATGTGTCTCTTCGGCATGAGGTTAATTTAAGTTGATTATTTTTAAGAAACAGAGGACTCAGGAAGTCTTTCTTTTTACCTCCCCCTTAGCTGCCTGAGGAATTTAGACAGAGGGCCTGTTGTAGGAATAGAGCTATCCCCAGAGATATCTGTAAAAGATATGGACAAAGTGCAGTGGGGGAAACTCTTAGTGATCAGAATCCACTCTCCATCCAATTGTCTCCGAATGGCCCAGCATTTATTTAGGAAATATTTACTTTTCCAATTCCATGTGAATGTCCTTTCTCCCCTTTGAAGTCCCAAGCCCCTATCCCCAACATCTTCTTTTGTCTTTAGCTGAGGATGGTATTGATATTTAAGGTAAGGCTTCAGTCATTTTGGCGATTCACAGTTTTTCCGGGTCTCTCCCATGTATACATGTTATTAAACTTTTGTTTGATTGTCTCCTATTTATCTGTCTCATGTCAACTTAATTATTAGACTATTGCTGAGCACAAGTTCACGTGACCAACACACAGTGATGCCAAACAAACCTAAAGGTTTGGAGTAGAGAAAGGTTTCTTGAAAGGGCCATGAGAGGAGAATGGGCAGCCTGTGCTCAGAAAACCCAAACTCCCAGATGGTTTGGGGGGAAGAAGTTTTATAAACAAGATTAGGATGAAGGCTGCAGGATATATGACTTTTTTCTGATTGGTTGGTGGTGAGGTAACAGGACCCTGTTCCAGGAATCTTGTACTCAGCCTGTAGTTACCGTTCTCCACCTGAGTGGGGGCCTTAGTTTCTACAGAAGAACTCAAAGTTATGTATATTCCTTGAGGAGGAACCAGGACCTTGCTTTATGGCTGCACTCTTGTCTCTTGATTGCTCCTCCTTTGTTTCTGCATTCCCTTCCTTCCCTATTTAGAAACTGTTTGAAACTGCCCTTTGGAACTCAGGGAAGGTCTAGGAGGCTGAAGCTTTTTTCCTACAAACAAGAAATGGGGGATATAGAAAGGCTTTTGTACCGGGAGGGCCGCACAGCATCCTGCTCCATTTCAAGGCCAGACAGAAGAACCTAGAAGGGTAGAGGAAAATTTCTTCCTCCTCGACACTGCCAAGACGTTAGAACCGTCTTGTCTAATGACCTTTTTGTTTAATTAATTTAACAAGAAAAATAGCCAGAAATAGAAATAGTTAAATAAATTATATTCATACTAGCCATGAAAGTCTATGAGTTAGATCTCTTTGTCCTGATAAGGAACAATTTCCAATATATAGTATCACATGAGAATAAAGGGGCAGAGTATTGTGTAATCAAAATGCCACCATTGGTCAAAATTCATCCCCCTGACCTGTTTTGTTTGGCTTGTGTTAGCCCATTTGGTGTTTTAAAAATAATATTGAACTTGTTGCTGTTAAAGAGAAAAACCACAGGCCCCAAACAGTGTCACTTATGCTAAAGCCCATGATACCAAACCTGGATTTAACACCTAACCCAATGAAGCCCTCCTGGGTACAAAAGCCTCTCTGTGCCCCTGTTTCTTGTTTATAGAAAAAGGCTTTAGTCTCCCGGCCTTCTCTGAGTTCCACCTTGCAGACTCAAGCAATTACTAATTAGGGAAGTGAGGGAATACAGAAACAAAGGAAAAGCAAATAGTTCAGTGATAAAATAGAGTCATATTTCATCCTCAAGGGATACACATAACCATCTGATGCATATCTTTGAGTTGTTCTGCAGAAACTAAGACCCTCACCCAGGTGGAGGATGGTGACTACATGCTGACCACAAGCAGTGAACCCCAGACTGGTTGCAACAAGAAGGTTGATGAATAAGATTCCTGAAACTTCATCCTGTTACCTCACCACCAATCAGATTAAAGTTCACGAGCTGCAACCCTCAACCCGGATGTTGCTTTTAAAAACCTTCCTGGAAACCATCAGGGAGTTTGGGTCTTTTAAGCATGAGCTGCCTGTTCTCCTTGCTTGGCACCCTGCAAATAAATGCTATACTTTCCTTCACCACAACCTGGTGTCAGTAGATTGACTTTGTTGCACTGCGGGCAAGTGGACCCAAATATTGTTTGGTAACAGTAACAACCTGGACTTGTGATTGGATCTGAAGTGAGGGGGTAGGGAACCATTCTTGTGGAGCTGAGCCCCTAACCTGTAGGATCTGATGCTATCTCCAAGTAGATAGTGTCACAATTGAATTAAATTATAGAACACCCAGCTGGTGTCTGGAGAATCTGAAAATTGCTTGATGTGAGGGAGCCATCCCAATCCCCACCACCCTCACTGACTTTTGGTGACTAGAAGTGTCAGAAATAAAGCAGAGGATTCAGAGAGTATCAGGAGTAGACACAGGAGGACTCTTTTTCCTTTACAGGAAGGGTCTGGGGAAGGACTTGAGTATGGTGAGTCGTGAGTGGAAAGGAGACTTGCTTTCACTGTAAATCCTTTTATACTCTGAATTTGTTAACATGTGTATTATTTACTTACGGAAATAGATGTTAAAAATGTTTTTCTGGTCCAGAAGTCATGAAAGAATTTTACTATTTTAAACTCTCAGGTTCAGATGGAAATTGAGCAGTGCACCAGTTAAAATTCCCAAAACATTTATTAATATATTTACCCGCAAAAGGACATTTTTCAGAGAATCAGGGATCTTCAGAAAGGGAGATATTAATGGAAACTGAAATATTTGCCTTTGTTTTCTTAAGTTTTGTATTAAAATTTTTACAATAGAAGTTTTTGCCAAGTTCTTCCTGGGAGATGCCCAAGTTCCCTGACACTGCACTTTTTTTCTGTGGTTTCCTGGAGAGGGAAACTAGCTAAGTCACACATAGCTGCACCATCAGGGTTATCAGACTCTTCCCACCCTTCAGAAAAGCATGTCATAATCCTCATCAACAAACATTATAAATGATTTCCTAAAACTCCTCATTTGGATTTCATACACACACACACACACACACACACACACACACACACACGTACATGGATATATTTTTTAAAAAGAGTAAAACCCAGCCCTGCTCTCAAGTAACCATGGTCTGGCTAGGGAGACACATACCTAAAAAGGTAAATAATGTTTACAAAGGTAAACAGTGATTGAGTACATACTGAGGACCTAGTCAGGGGTGGAAGTTCTGCTACAGGGCAGAACTATAGCTTAATCAAGTGGGCTTAAGGAAGATAATTCTGGGGAAAAAAAAACCAGAAAAGGATGAATTTGTAAAGAGAGAGATTGAAGTTTGGGAAGGCTAGATGAGAAAGTCAAGTGTGAGGGGTCTGAGCTAAGTACAGCAATGGGGGTAGAGGTGAGAGATCATTTAAAAGGATATTTTTAAATATTTAAGGCAATGGAAAACTAAATGCAGAAACTAGGGACAGGAATCAAAGATGACTAGTATTTCAAGCTGTAGTGAATCAACAGTGCTAGTGACAGTCACAGATATAGAGAAGCTAATTTGGAGTGGAGATATGATAATGCTGGTTTTGGATTGATGATTAATGCTGAGGCATTAATGAATTACCTAGGTTGAAAAATCTATGAGGCTCTTAGAAATCAAGTCCTGGAATTCCAGAAGGAGGTAAGGCTTGCAATACAGATTTGAGAATTGTCTTTATAAAGGTGAAACTGAATCACTTTTTAAAAAACCTTTTTATTTCTTGGCTGCTGCATGCGGGATCTTAATTCCCCTGCAGTGGAAGCCTGGAGTTTTAACCATTGGACCTCCAGGGAAGTCCCAAACTGAATCAATTAACCTTTGGAAAACTGTGCAAGAACTTGAAATTGTTTACAAATGATTAAATCCACATTACTTTATAATGTTTATATTTTAAGACTAAAGGTATTACATGCAGTGAAATAATGCAAGAAAAAGAAATATAAGGCATAACATTTTCAAATGATTGTTCACATTGAAAACCTTAAGAAATCAATAAGAAAAAAAAGCCACTAGATATAATTAATGAGGTAAGAAGAGTCTCAGAATACAAGGTGAATATAAAAAAATAATTGTGTTGCTATATATTTGCAAAAACTCTTGTGTAGATATCAGGTCCTAATCCTTGGAACTTGTAATTGTTACCATATTTGGAAAAAGGGTCTTTGCAGATGTTATATTAAGGATCTTGAGATGTGAATAGTACAATATTTTAGATTATCCAGGTGGGCCCTAAATGCCAGTACATGTATCCTTACAAGAGGAAGATGTCAAAGGTACACACAGAGGAGAAGGCAATGTAAAGACGGAGGCAGAGGTTGGAGGATCTCACCGACTAGAAATAGACCATGCTGGCACCTTGATCTTGGGCTGTCCAGCCTCCAGAGCTATGAAAAATGAATTTCTGTTCTTTATAAGCTACCCAGTTTATGACATTTTGTTATAGCAGCCCTAATTGACTAAGGCACAACCCAATTAAAAATGGGCAAAAAAAATCCAGACAAACACTGAACAAAGGAAGATATATATAAATAACCAAGGAACACAAAAGTGAAGTGCACAATGTTATTAGTCATCAGGGAAATGCAAATTAAAACCACAAGATACCAATATATCTCCACTAAGCTGCTAAAATGAAAAAGAATGACAATACCAAGTTTGATGAAGAACTCTCAGGCACTGCTGATGGGTATGTAAAGTGGTACAACCACTTTGGAAAAATATTTGACAGTTTCTTACAAAGCTAAACATACACCTCCCCTTTGGTCCAACAATTCCACTCTTAGCGATTTATCTAAGAGAAATAAAAACACATGTATGCAAAAAAGGCTTGTATAAAAATGTCCCAGCAGCTTTATTTACAATAGCTAAGAACTGGAACCAAACCAAATGTTCATCAACAAGAAAATGGATAAGCAAATTTATACAAGGAAATACTACTCAACAACAAACAGGAATGAGTTATCGATACAGGTAACAACATGAATGAGTCTAACAGACGTGCTGAACTCAAAAGAGGATGTTTCATTCATGTGATGTTCTAGAACATGGAAAATGGGTGTTGAGAGTGGGAAAGGAACATTGGGGTACTTTCTAGGGAAATGGAAATGTTCATATGATAGGAGCCTGGATGACCTGGATGTATCCATTTATCAAAATGTACAGCTAAGATTTGTGTATTTCAAATTTCAGATACATACATTTACATTTTGCATAAATCTGTAAAAAATAATTGAGTGAGGAAGGTTGAAGCAGGGAGATTAGATGCAAAAAGAATAACAAAATGTTGATAATTGTGGAAGCTGGGTCGTGGGTATGAGTCCTTATATATACACACAATTCATTTATATACTTTTCTGTTCACTTTGTATGTGTTTAAAATTTTTCATTATAAAAGTTTTAAACTATATCATATGATTCTTGTAAAAATAATACAAGAAGGGAAATGAAATGCATTTGACAGGAAGTCTCATCAGTGGAAAAATGAGGAGCAGAGAATGACTATGAAAGGCAAATAGCCTATGTGCTGTGTAGAAGTTATTCCAGCTGTATTAGTTTCCTATGGCTGCTGTAATAAATTACTCCAAACAATTCTGGAGGTCAGAAGTAAGAAATGGGTCTCACTGGGCTAAAAACAAACTGTCTATAGTGCTGGATTCTTTCTGGGGTATCTAGGGAAGAATCCGTTTTGCCTGTTGGTTTTGCCTTTTCCAGCTTTTAGCGGCTGCCCACATTCCTTGGCCCTGGCTCATTTCTGCCTTTAAAGCCAGCAGTAGCTGCCTGAATCTTCCTAACAGAGCATCACTCTGACACTAACTCTTCTCCCTCTTCCACATTTAGGGACCCTTGTGATTACATTGGTCCCACCCATGTAATCTAGAATTATCTTCCTATTTTAAAGTCAAATGATTAACAACCTTAATTTCAACTGCATCCTTAATTCCCCTTTGTCATATTCACAAGTTCCAGGTATTAGGATGTAGACTTCTTTGTGGGAGGCATTATCCTGCCTACTAGACAGCTCCATTTAAATTCTTTTGACCGATCTCTCTCTGATACTAAGGGGTGTGTGTGTGTGTGTGTGTGTGTGTGTGTGTGTGTGTGTGTGTGTGTCTGAAGTATCAAGTTTATCCCACCCAGCCACACCTGGGAATAGCTGTAGTTTTAAAATTGTACTTCTAATCTTTGTTTTCATATTTATCATTTTCTTATTTTTAATGATTTTTATACATTTGTCATTTTTTCCTGCTGTCTAAAAAGAAATCTCAAATTTGCATTCCATTTCCACAAATGTCATTTTCTGCAGTGGTACTGTTGCCTTTCCTGCCTTCTAAGTACTTTTTAATATTCTTCTGCCCTGTAAATCTTGTTATATTTCCCTCACTTATCTTTATTGCTTTCTCTGCCTGTACCTTAGAGGCCACGTTTTTTCATTATCTTAAAGATGCAAAATTATTGTCTAAATTTTTTTCTTGTCCCTATAGTAAATAAACTCATAGACAGTAAAACCATGGATACGATCTTCCTCTGGATTTTCTATTACAACTGTTGTGATTACTATCACCAGTGGACACTCATCAAATGTGCTAGGCACCATGCTCCCTCCTTACATATATCTCCGTACATTCTTTTCTATAATTTTTTTTCACAGGCTTCATTCTGTGTTTTCTTCCTTGCTCTTCTAGGCCAGCAGGTTTACTTTGTTTTCTATCACAAATTATGTATTAACCAATGACTAAAATCTCTAATTCTGCTGCATATACCTTGTACTTAGTGGTTATTCCTCCAGAATTCTGGCTAAAGGTTTGTGTTTTTTTGTCACTGTTATAAATTTTCATATTTTTGTTGCATTTTCACAGGTATTTTAGTAATTAATTAGAAATAAACTGTACCAAGGACGGATAGTCAAATATAGACCTTACTGGCTGAGAAAATGTGGCTCCCTTGTAGATATTCAAACTGAAGCCTTGCTTTAGTTGGACAAACTGTGAGGTGGAATACATTTTTGAAAATTGAATTTATACTGTTTTTCCCAAAATTGAACTTATACTGTTTTTCCCAGACTTCTATTTCCCTTCTGCCATTGAAAAGGCAGGCAGCTTTTGTAATTTCCTTGCCTCACATATATTAGGAGGAAGGAAGTATGGGGAATTCAAAGGCTCTCCTGGTGAAAGCTTTCTATGAAAGCTTAAGTCCAGTGTTAGGATTTTGCCAGGAGGCCTGGAGTAGAGAAAGGGCCTTGGAAAAGCAAAAGTTGGACAGTAGAGATTCCTAGAATTGAAGCAAAAGTTGGAGGGTAGACATCCTAGAGGCCAGACAGAGGAGAATGTTCTCCCCTAACTACCTGTCCTGTACTTGGGAGAGATTACGACCTCTGAGGGGTCTCAGCTGCTGTAAAATTCCACCTAAGCATGATCAGAAATGGCAGATCCATCAGATCCAAAAGGATCATGAAGACTAGAGATTCGGGTGAACCCAGAAATTACCTATGACCATTAATTGTACAGAACTATTTTCTACACGTATAGTTATTTGTTATGTCTATTACATCCGTCTGGTGGAAGTACTATATAATAGTGTGCTACTGTGTATCTCTTCCCAACTCTGCATTCAGTGACACCTTGTTGGTAGTCTGTAATTAGTTTACCCCTAATAAAAAATACTACTACTACCACCACAGAAATCAGCAAACTCTACCAATCAAGGCTTGATTTATTATTTTGTTGACTGTTTAGTCTTAAGAAAGTGATGGAGAAATGGTAATACTGTAGGTTCAATTTAAAAGTGTGTTGTATCTGTGCCTGTTCCGTTGTGAATAGCACAGAACATTGAGGAAATATTCTTCCAGTATTTAAAAATCTGATTCATGAAAGATGTCTTGAACATCATCGTGGATGATTCAAGTTCTGACATACGTCTTTGTTGCTTCACATTTCTCTTACTTGTTAATGTATAGAGAGTATCAACTTATATTCATGTCAGATGTAAACTCATAGGCCAGTGATGTGAGCAACTTCTTTAGTATCTTTAGTAATTGATAGTAAGTTCTTTAGTATTGATAGTAATCAAAATAATCAAGCACTTATTCCTAGTAAAGTTTATAATGATACTATGCATATGGATGCATACTTTTTTGGTAGAGCTAGTTGCTAAACATTTCCCAGGACAACACTGGTGTGCACATATATGCTTGAGTAACACGCTACTTCTCTTCTTCTACCTTTCCATAATTGAAAACTTGTGCCATTTAGTTTTTTTCTTTGTTTTGAAGTTTCCTGTACCTCTGACCACTTATATGGCCATGTCCTCTTTTTTTAAATAAATTTATTTATTTATTTTCGGCTGTGTTGGGTCTTTGTTGCTGGTCACGGGCTTTCTCTAGTTGCGGCGAGTGGGGGCTATTCTTTGTTGCGGTGCACGGGCTTCTCATTGCTGTGGCTTCTCTTTGTTGTGGAGCATGGGCTCTAGGCCCATGGGCTTCAGTAGTTGTGCCATGCAGCCTCAGTAGTTGTGGCTCACAGGCTCTAGAGCACAGGCTCAGTAGTTGTGGTGCACGGGCTTAGTTGCTCCACGGCATGTTGGATCTTCCTGGACCAGGGATCGAACTCCACGTCCCCTGCATTGGCAGGTGGATTCTTAACCACTACGCCACCAGGGAAGTCCCTGACCATGTCCTCTTTTGGCCCAATGTCATGTCCAAAGCCTGCAGAATATCCCTTTCTCCACTCCTCAGGTTCTGAGATTTCTTACCCCTGCTTAGATGTATTTTTCTCTATAATTTGGTACATTTCCTCCTTGCTTCCCTTTTAGATCAATAACATGTCCTCTACCACCACCCTATACCCAAGTGTGGCCTGTTCAAGATATAAAACATTTACTTGCCTTTAAGTAACACTGCATGGTAATCCATTCTTGTAGTATCTGCACCAGATGCCTTTCCAGCTTGCTGGCAACCTCCTCAGCAGGAGAAGATTGAACTGTGTGCCTTGAAGAGGAGCTAGCTCTCACATCCTTCTTGCTGTTGACAGCCTCCTCACTCCCTCACACCTTGGGTGGTCTTAGTTTCCTTTGTAGTGGGAAGGGCCAAGATGAGCAGTTGACACAGCAGCCCGCTACAACTGCTATAATCCTGATCTGGTTTACAAACACCACCAGAAGAGTGAGATCCACCATCTCCCAGTCTGGAGACCCACTTTAGCAGCAATGGTGCTTGCATTTAGAGAAGGCAAAAAGAATGTGCACACAGTGATTCATTTACAGGGGTACACCAGGATGAGAGATGACAGGCATGCACAACCCCCAAGAAGTTCTTAACAAGCAGGATTAGCTTGACCTATTTGTATTAAAGAAACACAAATTAGAACCTCTTCTTCCTTTGTTTCCTTTACTCTACCCAGCTTGCCTTTTTTTCCCTCCTTGGGGATGGGTGAGATTTAGATGAGCAGAAAGGATGGCGGAAGAAATACTGTAAGGATGTGTGTGATGAGTATGGAGGTCAATGGACATTTTAGATTTGTAGTTCTGCATCATTCTACTACCATGACGTTACAATACCCGTTAACATGTCTAACTCATCACAAAATGAGTTAATACATAGGAAGCATTTTAAACAGTGCCTGGTACATAGTAAGCACTTAATAATTCTATTAGTTGAGATAGGATGGGATAGGCTGCTCTAGAAGATAAACTCCCACATTTCAAGGACTTAATTACAATAGAGTTATTCCCTTCTCACATGGCAGTCTGATGTGCACTGGTTGGGGTGGTTGTCTCTCCTGAAGTCAGCTGACTTGGACACCCAGGGTGCTTCCCACCTGAGCCTATACCATCTGAAACATGTGACCTTCAAGGTCACTTTGGGGAGCATGGAGGATTGTCTGGTATGACTTTTAAGGGCTAGAAATGACTTGAGAGTGTGACCACTGTGGTCAATAGGGTCAAAGTTCACTTCTGCCCACATTCTATTGGCCAGAACCTTAGTCCTACAACCAATATAACCACCAGTAAAGCTGAGAACTACAGAGAAGGTGGACAGTTATTCTGACTGCCTGTCTCTCCCGTTATAAGCATTAGCTATAACAATAACAATGCTATTATTCTCTAAGAATGAGATATTTTCTTCTGTTTAAGTATTACTATCTATATTTCCATTGAACTTACAGTTTTAGATTACTTCTTATGGCCATCTGTTTCTAAAACACCATGAAACCTACTTTTATTTTATTTATTTATTTTAAAAAACATTTATTTATTTTTTATTTATTTTGGCTGCACTGGGTCTTAGTTGTGGCACGTGGGATCTTCACTGCAGCATGTGGGATCTTTTAGTTGTGGCACGTGGGATATTTTAGTTGCGGCATGCGGACTCTTAGTTGCAGTGTGTGTGTGGGATCTAGTTCCCCGATCAGGGATTGAATCCTGGCCCCCTGCATTGGGAGTGTGGAGACTTACCCACTGGACCACCAGGGAAGTCCCCCTACTTTTATTTTATTCTCCATAATGGGAGAGTAACCTAATTTTATTCTCCCTAACAGGAGAACCACCGTATTGGCAGAGATTGAATTTCCCAGACACCCAGCTAAATGAGGGCTCAGAGTTAAAATTCAGTTGATTTAAAGAAATGCAATATTTATCACACAGCTAAGTTTACAGTCTGAGATTCATACCTGCTCCAGTAAAATATACACTCTATGTAGAGAGACTGAAATTCTACAAGCCTTCTACATGCTGGGTTGCATCTTCGAGATCTGTTTGATAAAGGGTTGGACTTGGAAATTAACCCCACTGCATCAGCCAAAAAGACATGAGAAAGACTGTGCTTTAGTGCTTACCCTCCAGTTATCTCAGGACACTAGGTTTACAGCTACCAGTGCTACCAATGAGCAGTATAAACCATATGATTTCCATGTTCTATTCTACCAATGAGCAGTGAAGACCATATGACTTCCATGTACTATTCTACCAATGAGCAGTGTAGACTATATGATTTCCATGTTCTATTCTTATGAGTTCAGAGACATATGTTAATTTTCTCCAGGTCGCACAGTAATTTGGATATGTATGGTATATTAAGGGCTCAATTTGCAAACCATTTGCTTGGAAGAGTAATGGAAGAGAAAACTGAAAAGTAGGTTTAGAGGAGATCACAGAGTGTTTTGAAGATGTCAAATTATATTTGGATATTTTTATTTTGGCAAAAGGACTTACGTGTAATTTCTTTGTGGGAAAGCACAATGATCCAAATGGTGCTCTATGGAGGTTAAACTTCCAGTGGAGAGTAAGATTCGTTAAAGGTGGGAGACTGAAAACAGAGAGCCGGTTAGGAGGAAGTGTAATTATCCAAATGTGTTCTGACTTGGATTGTGATTATGGGGTCAAAGATGGCAATGAAGCTTTAAACCCAAATGCCTGAGTTTTCATTTTTTAAATGTTAAGGCTGAAAGACATTTATATATTTTTAAAATAAACTTGTTTGTTGTTTCTTTTCCCTTCCTCTTTTGAAAATTCCATCCTATCATAATTTCTAGTACATTCATACTTCCTTCATTCCAGCAGTGTCTGTGCCAGTGATGGGAGCCCCACTGTTTCCACGGACTGGCTCTGCAGGATGTTTTTCAGAAAAGAACAAGCCATGTTCCCAGGCTCTTCCAGAGATTCTATGAGCTGCTCACAATTGCTCGATACATTCCTTTCCTGCTCAATTTCCCCAGAGTTAGTTTCTGTTACTTGCAAATAAGAACCGTAACAAATTCAGTTTTCTCATTTGATGCCATAACCCAGATGTTGAATAGAACAATCCTGCCCTGAAAATTTAGGTAAGACTGATTCAAATTATATTCCATGGATTGTAGAAAGTCTAACATCTTCTCCAAGCTTTCTATAAATTCCGTGGGAGACTCGGGTTCTCACGGACACATCTGACTCAGAACTTTTGTGTCCCCTAAATCAGGATTTGTCCACCCTGGGACTCTTGACATTTTAGGCAGGACAGTTCTTTATTGTGGGTGGCTGTCTAGTACATTGTAGGAATTTTTGGCAGCATCCCCAGAATCTGCCCACCCAATGTCAGTCTGAATGTCATGACTGCCTTGTCCCCAGCCATGACAATTCAAAGTGTCTCCGGACAATACTAAATGTTCCCTGGGGGGCAAAATCACTCCCTGTTGGGAACCACTATCCTAAAGTAATTCAGTGTAGGAACTGGTCCCTGTTGTCTCTGTTCTCACCAAGTCGGCCTGAGTGTGGCACTCAGATATTTTTCTCAATTTCCACCATTTAAAAAAAAAATGTAACAAAAGGTATCTAATACTGGTAGCACATTTGATGGAAGTTCTGCAGAAATGGAGAGATTTTCATCACAAATATGGAACCAAATCAAATTTCTTAGATGCTCATGTATTCAAAGTCTTTCAGTCATTTCTGCAACTTGGGTTCTAACTTCTGGCCACATTACTTCCCCCTCTTCTGTTTCTCTTCCCTTAACACTGTGTACTTCTCTATTGCTCTTCCCTGCCTCCAAATTCCTGGCCATTTTCAATTCAAAGTGGTTTAGTTATATCTTTTTATCTCTCTGTACCAACTCATCCCCTTAGGTTCTCACCTTCTAGTCCTAACTGGCTTATCAAGGTATTTTCCTAAACAAAAAAGTCCCCTCCCTCACAGAAATTCTGGAACATGTTATGAAGATAATTCCTACTATAGCTTCTCCTAGTGAGCTACAGTAGTATTAGTCCCTTTTATTGGGGGGAATCTGTTCTAATTATCCATTACAGCATAAAAACTACCCAAAATTTAGTGGCTCAAAATAACCACCATTTCATACTATCTCTCTCCAAATGGCATACTCTGTGGTTAGTTTGGGCTCCTTGCAGCATAGTATCTATTCTCAGACTAGTTCACTTTTCTCATTGTGGCTCAGGGCTCCTAAAGATAGAGCTCCTCCTGACAGAAATGGAAGCTGCCAGTGTTTTAAAGCCTCACCCCTCAGTGTCACTTCTGCCATATCTGTCAAAGTAGTCACAGAGCCTGTCAGATTCAAGAAAATGTGTCATCATCTTTATTACCATTGTAAATCCTCTGGCCACAAATCTTGACATTACTCCTTCATGCAAATTACCCTATTTCCCTCCCAGGACCCGCAAATGTCTCATCTTATTACAGCATCAGACTCAGACTTGAGGTCTAGGTTTTAGATAGATGAGAGAACTAGGAAAAGAGCTAAAAGAGCTTGGTGCTCCGAAAGCCGAGGAAAGGAGAGGGTTTCAAGAAGAGAGTGGTCAATAGGGTCAAAGATCATGTAACACAGAGATTGAGGAGAGGAGATTCTTGAGTGAGGCCAGCAGAAGGCTTGGGTCCCTTCCTCTACCTCCTTCACTGTGGGTGGTGATGATGGGCTTCAGAGACCTTGCTCGCTGATTTATTTTTATATATCATTTTCTTTTTCTGATGATATGAAACATGATCCTTCTAAGCATTTAGGAAATATGGGGGAAAATGTATAGACAACCACTAAAACCTTCTGTTGAATTGATTTTTCTATTCTTTATATAAATATGTATGCTTATGTGCACACATATACGTTTGTCTATGTGTACATATATTCATTCCTTTTTACTCCCATCCTTTCTTCAATTGTTCAGTCACCAGCAAAACTTCTCTATGGGCACTCAGCGTAAGGTTACAATCGGAAAGCAAAGAGAAAAAAATGAGACAATTATCAGTACTTAAGTTTTCAAAATAGACTTGAAATTCCCAGAAAATACTTTACTTAGACAAAAAGGATTTCTGAGTCTTAAAGTCTGACTTTTGTGTACAAAAGCTAAATTTCATTTTATAAATAATAGACTTTGGAAGAATGAATGATGTAAGATCCAGTTTTCAAATCCACTTTATCATGGATTTGCTAAACATTGCACAGCTGAGGAAGGAGAGATTTGGGAAGTATGATTGAGTTCGGTGTGGTGTAAGTCCCGGAGACACTCCCATACCTTGTGAATTGATAGATATTTCAGAGCAGTGATGCTGGGGACCTCAAGCAGAGACCTGGATCCTGACTCCTGGGGAAATCTGAAGGGACAGTGACATTGACACAGAAGTCCTGGGTACTGACATGTCACAGAAGTCGCGGAGAAGTGGATGAAGCAGGAAAAGCCTAATCAGGGACCCCACGTTGCCTGTGGCCCAGGAGGCTTGGGAAAATACCCTAGAGTTTCATGTGCCCCAAAGTGTGGAGAAGGGCTGAGAGGAGGTTGGGGTACAAACCGTGTTGGAGCCATAGGTATCTCAACGGAGGCAAGCCTAGTAAATGCAGACGACCAAGTAAACAAATGATGACTCAGCAGATGCCCGTGAGGGACAGAGGACAGCGAAAGGCTAGTCTTTCTGCACTCTGTGACACCAACACTCTGTGATACACACCGGGGAATGGAATCTAACGGAAGTAAGAGGGAAGGGGGAAACGCTTAACTGATTGTTTAAATACAAAGTACTTGGGAATATCCCAGGGTGACTTAGCTACCTCTCAGTTGACTAGATTCATTTCCTGTCATCAGGCAAAATGAAGGAATAAAAGAAAAATTAAGTTGAGATATAAAAAAAATAAAGTTACATTTTCTGCACGCTGTGAACTAAGAAATATTATGATCGTTTACGTGTGTATGTGTATATATGGTCATCTACGTTATTCCCTAAAGCTTTGATCACCCTCTTATAGAGTTTTACTAAACATTGTATCATGAGCAGTTTAACCATGTCATTAAATATTCCTGGACATGTTTTTACTGACTGCATAACAAATCCATTGTTTGGGTATAGTTTTCCTTCCCCTTCCTTCTTTCCTCCATTTCTTCATTTCTTCTATCCTTCTTTCCTTCCTTCCGTCCATAATTCCCTGATTGTTAGATACTTACTTTGTTTCTAATTTTTTACTGTCTTATGAAGCATTATTTTTACATCTTTATTGGAATATAATTGCTTTACAATGGTGTGTTAGTTTCTGCTTTATAACAAAGTGAATCAGTTATACATATACATATGTTCCCATATCTCTTCCCTCTTGAGTTTCCCTCCCTCCCACCCCCCCAGGCGGACACAAAGCACCGAGCTGATCTCCCTGTGCTATGCGGCTGCTTCCCACTAGCTATCTACCTTATGTTTGGTAGTGTATATATGTCCATGCCTCTCTCGCGCTTTGTCACAGTTCACCTTTCCACCTCGCCATATCTTCAAGTCCATTCTCTAGAAGGTCTGTGTCTTTATTCCTGTCCTGCCCGTAGGTTCTTCATGACATTTTTTTTCTTAAATTCCATATATATGTGTTAGCATACGGTATTTGTCTTTCTCTTTCTGACTTACTTCACTCTGTATGACAGACTCTAGGTCTATCCACCTCATTACAAATAGCTCAATTTTGTTGCTTTTTATGGCTGAGTAATATTCCATTGTATATATGTGCCACATCTTCTTTATCGATTCATCTGTTGATGGACACTTAGGTTGTTTCTATCTCCGGGCTATTGTAAATAGAGCTGCAATGAACATTTTGGTACATGACTCTTTTTGAATTATGGTTTTCTCAGGGTATATGCCCAGTAGTGGGATTGCTGGGTCATATGGTAGTTCTATTTGTAGTTTTTAAAGGAACCTCCATACTGTTCTCCACAGTGGCTGTATCACTTACATTCCCACCAACAGTGCAAGAGGGTTCCCTTTTCTCCACACCCTCTCCAGCATTTATTGTTTCTAGATTTTTTGATGATGGCCATTCTGACTGGTGTGAGATGATATCTCATTGTAGTTTTGATTTGCATTTCTCTAATGATAAATGATGTTGAACATTCTTTCATGTGTCTGTTGGCAGGCTGTATATCTTCATTGGAGAAATGTCTATTTAGGTCTTCTGTCCATTTTTGGATTGGGTTGTTTGTTTTGATATTGAGCTGCTTGTAAATTTTGGAGATTAATCCTTTGTCAGTTGCTTCATTTGCAAATATTTTCTCCCATTCTGAGGGTTGTCTTTTGGTCTTGTTTATGGTTTCCTTTACTGTGCAAAAGCGTTGAAGTTTCATTAGGTCCCATTTGTTTATTTTTGTTTTCATTTCCATTTCTCTAGGAAGTGGGTCAAAAAGGATCTTGCTGTGATTTACATCATAGAGTGTTCTGCCTATGTTTTCCTCTAACAGTTTGTTAGTTTCTGGCCTTACATTTAGGTCTTTAATCCATTTTGAGCTTATTTTTGTGTATGGTGTTAGGGAGTGATCTAATCTCATACTTTTACATGTATCTGTCCAGTTTTCCCAGCACCACTTTTTGAAGAGGCTGTCCTAATCCACTGTAAATTCCTGCCTCCATTATCAAAGATAAGGTGACCATATGTGTGTGGGTTTATCTCTGGGCTTTCTATCCTGTTCCATTGATCTTTCTGTTTTTGTGCCAGTACCATACTGTCTTGATTACTGTAGTTTTGTAGTATAGTCTGAAGTCAGGGAGCCTGATTCCTCCAGCTCAGTTTTTCGTTCTCAAGATTGCTTTGGCTATTCGGGGTCTTTTGTGTTTCCATA
The DNA here is from genome assembly GCF_963924675.1 of Phocoena phocoena. Lineage (NCBI taxonomy): Eukaryota > Metazoa > Chordata > Mammalia > Artiodactyla > Phocoenidae > Phocoena > Phocoena phocoena. The sequence continues at coordinate 71,145,231 of NC_089222.1, read as the reverse complement.
AAAATTGTTAAATTTTTTGTTCTAGTTCTGTGAAAAATGCCAGTGGTACTTTGATAGGGATTGCATTGAATCTGTAGATTGCTTTGGGGAGTAGAGTCATGTTCACAATGTTGATTCTTCCAATCCAAGAACATGGTATATCTCTCCATCTATTTGTATTATCTTTAATTTCTTTCATCAGTGTCTTATAATTTTCTGCATACAGGTCTTTTGTCTCCTTAGGTAGCTTTATTCCTAGATATTTTATTCTTTTTGTTGCAATGGTAAATGGGAGTGTTTTCTTGATTTCACTTTCAGATTTTTCACCATTAGTGTATAGGAATGCCAGAGATTTCTGTGCATTAATTTTGTATCCTGCTACTTTACCAAATTCATTGATTAGCTCTAGAAGTTTTCTGGTAGCATCTTTAGGAGTCTCTATGTATAGTATCACGTCTTCTGCAAACAGTGACAGCTTTACTTCTTCTTTTCCGATTTGGATTCCTATTACGTCTTGTTCTTCTCTGATTGCTGTGGCTAAAACTTCCAAAACTATGTTGAATAAGAGTGGTGAGAGTGGGCAACCTTGTCTTGTTCCTGATCTTAGTGGAAATGGTTTCAGTTTTTCACCACTGAGGACAATGTTGGCTGTGGGTTTGTCATATATGGCCTTTATTATGTTGAAGAAAGTTCCCTCTATGCCTACTTTCTGCAGGGCTTTTTATCATAAATGGGTGTTGAATTTTGTCGAAAGCTTTCTCTCCATCTATTGAGATGATCATATGGTTTTTCTCCTTCAATTTGTTAATGTGGTGTATCACGTTGATTGATTTGCACATATTGAAGAATCCTTGCATTCCTGGAATAAACCCCACTTGATCATGGTGTATGATCCTTTTAATGTGCTGTTGGATTCTGTTTGCTAGTATTTTATTGAGGATTTTTGCATCTATGTTCATCAGTGATATTGGCCTGTAGTTTTCTTTCTTTGTGACATCCTTGTCTGGTTTTGGTATCAGGGTGATGGTGGCCTCGTAGAATGAGTTTGGGAGTGTTCCTCCCTCTGCTATATTTTGGAAGAGTTTGAGAAGGATAGGTGTTAGCTCTTCTCTAAATGTTTGATAGAATTCGCCTGTGAAGCCATCTGGTCCTGGGCTTTTGTTTGCTGGAAGATTTTTAATCACAGTCTCAAGTTCAGTGCTTGTGATTGGTCTGTTCATATTTTCTATTTCTTCCTGATTCAGTCTTGGCAGGTTGTGCATTTCTAAGAATTTGTCCATTTCTTCTGGGTTGTCCATTTTATTGGCATAGAGTTGCTTGTAGTAATCTCTCATGATCTTTTGTATTTCTGCAGTGTCAGTTGTTACTTCTCCTTTTGCATTTCTAATTCTATTTATTTGAGTCTTCTCCCATTTTTTCTTGATGAGTCTGGCAAATGGTTTATCAATTTTGTTTTTCTCAAAGAACCAGCTTTTAGTTTTATTGATCTTTGCTATCATTTCCTTCATTTCTTTTTCATTTATTTCTGATCTAATTTTTATGATTTCTTTCCTTCTGCTAACTTTGGGGTTTTCTTGTTCTTCTTTCTCTAATTGCTTTAGGTGCAAGGTTATGTTGTTTATTCGAGACGTTTCCTGTTTATTAAGGTAGGATTGTATTGCTATAAGTTCCCTCTTAGAACTGCTTTTGCTGCATCCCATAGATTTTGGGTCATCGTGTTTCCATTGTCATTTGTTTCTAGGTATTTTTTAATTTCTTCTTTGATTTCTTCAGTAATCACTTCGTTATTAAGTAGTGTGTTGTTTAGCCTCCCTGTGTTTGTATTTTTTACAGATCTTTTCCTGTAATTGATACCTAGTCTCATAGCGTTGTGGTCGGAAAAGATACTTGAAACAATTTCAATTTTTTAAAATTTACCAAGGCTTGATTTGTGACCCAAGATATGATCTATCCTGGAGAATGTTCCATGAGCACTTGAGAAAAATGTGTATTCTGTTGTTTTTGGATGGAATGTCCTATAAATATCAGTTAAGTCCATCTTGTTTAATGTATCATTTCAAGCTTGTGTTTCCTTATTTATTTTCATTTTGGATGATCTGTCCATTGGTGAAAGTGGGGTGTTAAAGTTCCCTACTATGAATGTGTTACTGTTGATTTCCCCTTTTATGGCTGTTAGTAGTTGCCTTATGTATTGAGGTGCTTCTATGTTGGGTGCATAAATATTTGCAATTGTTATATATTTTTCTTGGATCGATCCCTTGATCATTGTGTAGTGTCCTTCTTTGTCTCTTCTAATAGTCTTTAGTTTGAGGTCTATTTTGTCTGATATGAGAATTGCTACTCCAGCTTTCTCTTGGTTTCCATTTGCATGAAGTATCTTTTTCCATCCCCTTACTTTCAGTCTGTATGTGTCTCTAGGTCTGAAGTGGGTCTCTTGTAGACAGCAAATATATGGGTCTTGTTTTTGTATCCATTCAGCCAATCTGTGTATTTTGGTGGGAGCATTTAGTCCATTTAAGGTAATTATCGATATGTATGTTCCTATTCCCATTTTCTTAATTGTTTTGGGTTCGTTATTGTAGGTCTTTTCCCTCTCTTGTGTTTCTTGCTTAGAGAAGTTCCTTTAGCAGTGGTTGTAAAGCTGGTTTGGTGGTGCTGAACTCCCTCAGCTTTTGCTTGTCTGTAAAGGTTTTAATTTCTCTGTCAAATCTGAATGAGATCCTTGCTGGGTAGAGTAATCTTGCTTGCAGGTTTTCTCCTTCATCACTTTAAATATGTCCTGCCAGTCCCTTCTGGCTTGCAGAGTTTCTGCTGAAAGATCAGCTGTTAACCTTATGGGGATTCCCTTGTGTGTTATTTGTTGTTTTCCCTTGCTGCTTTTAATATGTTTTCTTTGTATTTAATTTTTGACAGTTTGATTAATATGTGTCTTGGTGTATTTCTCCTTGGATTTATCCTGTATGGGACCCTCTGTGCTTCCTGGACTTGATTAACTATTTCCTTTCCCATATTAGGGAAGTTTTCAACTATAATCTCTTCAGATATTTTCTCAGTCCCTTTCTTTTTCTCTTCTTCTTCCGGAACCCTTATAATTTGAATGTTAGTGCATTTAATGTTGTCCCAGAGGTCTCTGAGACTGTCCTCAGTTCTTTTCATTCTGTTTTCTTTATTGTGCTCTGCAGTAGTTATTTCCACTATTGTATATTCCAGGTCACTTATCTGTTCTTCTGCCTCAGTTATTCTGCTATTGATCCCATCTAGAGTATTTTTAATGTCATTTATTGTGTTGTTCATCATTGTTTGCTTCATCTTTAGTTCTTCTAGGCCCTTGTTAAATGTTTCTTGCATTTTGTGTGTTCTATTTCCAAGATTTTGGATCATCTTTACTATCATTATTCTGAATTCTTTTTCAGGTAGACTGCCTATTTCCTCTTTATTTGTTAGGTCTGGTGGGTTTTTATCTTGCTCCTTCATCTACTGTGTGTTTTTCTGTCTTCTCATTTTGCTTATCTTACTGTGTTTGGGGTCTCCTTTTTGCAGGCTGCAGGTTCGTAGTTCCCATTGTTTTTGGTGTCTGTCCCCAGTGGCTAAGGTTGGTTCAGTGGGTTGTGTAGGCTTCCTGGTGGAGGGGACTAGTGCCTGTGTTCTGGTGGATGAGGCTGGATCTTGTCTTTCTGGTGGGCAGGTTCACGTCTGGAGGTGTGTTTTGGGGTGTCTGTGGACTTATTATGATTTTAGGCAGCCTCTCTGCTAATGGGTGGGGTTGTGTTCCTGTCTTGCTAGTTGTTTGGCATAGGATGTCCAACACCGTAGCTTGCTGGTCGTTGAGTGAAGCTGGGTGCTGGTGTTAAGATGGAGATCTCTGGGAGATTTTCGCCGTTTGATATTATGTGGAGCTGGGAGGTCTCTTGTGGACCAGTGTCCTGAAGTTGGCTCTCCCACCTCAGAGGCAGAGCATCGACTCCTGGCTTCTTAATTTGGGATGATTCGTTGTCTATTCATGTATTCCACAGATGCAGGGTACATCAAGTTGATTGTGGAGCTTTAATCCACTGCTTCTGAGGCTGCTGGGGAGATTTCCCTTTCTCTTCTTTGTTCTCACAGCTCCCAGGGGCTCAGCTTTGGATTTGGCCCCGCCTCTGCGTGTAGGTCGCCGGAGGGCGTCTGTTCTACGCTCACAAATCACGGGGTTAAAGGAGCCGCTGATTCGTGGGCTCAGGCTCAGTCAGGGCGCGGCGGGGAGGGAGGGGCACGGAGTGCGGGGCGAGCCTGCGGCTGCAGAGGCCAGCGTGACGTTGCACCGGCCTGAGGCGCGCTGTGCGTTCTCCCGGGGGAGTTGTCCCTGGATCCCAGGACCCTGGCAGTGGCGGGCTGCACAGGCTCCCCGGAAGCGGGGTGTGGAGAGTTACCTGTGCTCGCACACAGGCTTCTTGGTGGCGGCAACAGCAGCCTTAGCGTCTCATGCCCGTTTCTGGGGTCCGCGCTTTTAGCTGCGGCTCGCGCCCGTCTCTGGAGCTCCTTTAAGCAGCGCTTTTAATCCCCTCCCCTCGCGCACCAAGAAACAAAGAGGGAAGAAAAAGTCTCTTGCCTCTTCGGCAGGTCCAGACTTTTCTCCGGACTCCCTCCCGCCTAGCCGTGGCGCACTAACCCCCTTCAGGCTGTGCTCACGCCGCCAACCCCAGTCCGCTCCCGGCGCTCCAACCGAAGCCCGAGCCTCAGCTTCCAGCTTCGCCCGCCCCAGCGGGTGAGCAGACAAACCTCTAGGCCTGGTGAGTGTTGGTCGGCCGTGATCCTCTGTGCGGGAATCTCTCCGCTTCGCCTTCCGCACCCCTGTTGCTGTGCTCTCCTCCGCGGCTCCGAAGCTTCCCCCCTCCGCCACCCGCAGTCTCTGCCTGCGAAGGGGCTTCCTAGTGTGTAGAAACTTTCCTCCTTCACAGCTCCGTCACACTGGTGCAGGACCCGTCCCTATCCTTTTGTCTGTGTTTATTCTTTTTTCTTTTGCCCTACCCAGGTACGTGGGGGGTTTCTTGCCTTTTGGGAGGTCTGAGGTCTTCTGCCAGCATTCAGTAGGTGTTCTGTAGGAGTTGTTCCATGTGTAGATGTATTTCTGGTGTATCTGTGGGGAGGAAGGTGATCTCCACGTCTTACTCTTCTGCCATCTTCCCGGAAGCCCCTGAAACATTTTTTTTTTTAACAGTTTAAATCTTTTCCTATAACTTTAATTACCTTTTGGGGAACAATTTCCAAAAATGAAATTACTGGGTAAAGGTATATAAATATTTTTAATCTTCCTATTCACATCGTCCAACAGCCCTCCTGCCTAGCCATACCATTTACATTCCCATTAGCTGATTCCTTCATGTGGATGTCCCTTTTTTCAGAGACCGCTCAGGAGGGTAAAGTTCTATGTATATGAACAAAGTGGGGCACGGTCCAACAGGTTAAGGGCTCTGAGTATAGTGTGACTCTTATCTAGGCTTTGAAACGTCAAACTTGGAGCGTGAAGGCTTTCCCTTGACACAAAATATAGATTAAATATTAATCCACTAGAGGGCAGAGCTATCCCACTAAACCAGGGTTTTTCGGGAAAATCCAAGCCAGTTTATACCGTCAATTTATATCTAAATCCTGACATTGTCATCAAGGTGGCTTCAATTATTTTAACGAGGTGATAAAGGCTGGGATGATATATATTTAAAATAAGCAGCTTCCAGTTACTCTAACAAACACATTGTATTCACACTTCTTTTTAAAGAATGAACTTTTAATTTTAGAATAGTTTTAGATTTGCGGGAAAATTGTGAAAATCCTATAGAGTTCCCATATGTCCCAAACCTAGCTTCCCCTATTGTTAACATCTGGCATTAGTGTGGTACATTTATCGCAACTAATGAACACATTATTAGTAACTAAAGTCTGTAATTTATTCAAGTTTTCTTAGTTTTAACCAAATGTTCTTTATTTGTTCCAGGAATACCACATTACACATAGTTGTCATGTCTCCTTAGGCTCCTCTTGGCTGTGACAGTTTCTCAAACTTTCTTTGTTTTGATGACCTGGGTAGTTTTGAGGAGTACTGGTCAGGTATTTCGTACATTATCCGTCTATGGGGATCTGGCTAACTTTTTTTCCTCATCATTAGACTGGTATTATGAGTTTGAGAGAAGAATATCACAGAGGTAAAGTGCCATTCTTATCTCATCATTAAGGGTACATCCTAGCACCATGATTTAGGACTGTTGATGTTGACCTTGATCACCTGGCCGGGCTAGTGTTGGTCAGGCTTCTCCAGTGCGAAGTTCTCTTTCGACCCCTTCCCATGCGGTGCTTTGTGGAAGGCAGTCCCTATGAGCAGCCCACCCTTAAGGAGTAGGGAGTTATGTAACCCTCCTGGAGGGGGCAGTATCTACATACATTATTTGGATTCTTCTGCTTAGGAGATTTGTCTCTTCTCCCCCAGTTATTTATTTACTCCATCCTTTGTTTATATCAGTGTGGACTCCTGGATAGTTATTTTATACTTTGGGTTATAATCCAAATCCAATTTTAAAATTTTGTTGCTCAGACTGTTTTGGCCCTTGAGAACTCTTTCATTTTCTCCAGTGCCCTTTTGATATACCCCCATAATTGTTCTTTTTGTCGTTTTTGTGAACACTTCCTACCTTTCTGGCCCTAAAAGAGGCTCCAAGCTCATCTTTCATATTTGCTGCCCTAGTCCTGGAATCAGCCTTTTTTTTTTTTTAATTTCCCAAGGAGCCCTGGTCCCCTTTGTTGGAGAATGGTATTAGAAACCAAGATCAGGATGCTAGCTCTATGTTCACTTAGCTATACATTTTGTATAATTTTATTCTTCCAACTGCCCTGTAAAGTTATTAGTCCTATTTTATGGATGAGCTTTCTTCACAGCCATGAAAAATCTCCCCCAGCTAGTAGTAGACCCTGGCCTCACGTCCAGATTTGATGTGACTACAGATTCGTGTTCCTTTCAATATGCCCAGAAATAATGGCTAAAGTAGAAGAGGAGTATACATTATTCCCTGCAATTGGATGAAAGATTTTGCCTTTACTTTTGTTCCCCCCCCCGGGAAAGAATTTGTCTTGGAGTCAATTGTTTGCTGAAGCTCTCTGGCAGTCAAAGGAAAGTGGTGATCCTTCTGGCGCCCCTAATTTACTGAGGGAGCCACCATGGACCCAGAACCTCAGATGGGCTGTCCTGACCTGGCTCACAAGATTAGAGGGAGGGGAGCCTTCCTGGAGGACCCTGGGCAGGCTTTGAACAGGACCGGAGCCAATCCGATTTGGAGAGGCAGGGGCTGGTGGGGAGGAAAGAAACAAAGAACATCACTGAGATGAAAAATACTGGAAGAAGGAAATATTCTGGCGGGAAAGAGAAGGCCTAATGCATGGTAGCTAAATTTCCATTTCTCTGGGCAGTTTAGGAGCTTCGGTAGCTCCTTAATGAGGATAAATTTCATGCCACCAAGTGAGACGCACAGGTTTTTTATTTGGATATCTTCTGTGTAAATGGAATAAACTTGCATTACATTTCCAGTTCCTTATCTTTGGTAATATTAACTGCTAGCAGATGGGCCCCCTCAAAGAGGTTGACACTGTAAAGTTCTCATTGGGGGCAAGCAAGAGACTTGGACTCTAGTAGCAGTTAACTAGAACTTGAAGAAATTATGCTATAGCCAAAAATATTTTTAATAACATTTACTTTTTCTGATTATGACATTAAAGCGTGTTTACTGTGGAAAATTAGACGATACAGACAAGGAAATAAAGGAACGAATCCTCCAACTTAGAGATATTTACTCTTAGATTTTTGTTGTATTTCTCCTTTATTTTTTCTTGTCTACGCGTCCATGGATAATATCAGGCTCATGTTGGGTGTAAAAATTTACATCTTGTTTTTCACTTAATATTTGATTACCTGTTTCATCTTATTAAGTATTCCTGAAAAATCTGATATCTCATGGATATATAATATTACATCGTATTGGATATATTCAGTTTGAAATATACTGTGATAAATTTTTGTATATGTACATTTTGAATATAGGCAAGATTATTCTCTTAGAAAAAATTTCTGGAATTGGAATAAAGTGGTGATAATAAAAGTATGTGTTCCGGAGAGCTGATGTCAGGAAAATGAGATCAGGTGAATTAAACCACTCACAACAGTGTTTGGTACATGGCAAGCATTCAATGAATGTTAGGTATGATTGTTGAAAATATATTCTACTTGATAAATATTAACAACTAATCTTCCAGAAGACTCCTTTTCATTCTTAACATAAGCAGGTCATTAAATATTTTAATAGTAATTGAAAATATTGTGAACCACAACTCTAAGCTTTGTGATGACATCTGGGGTAAGAGATGGGGTTTTGGCATAAGGGACTTGAAAAAATTAGCAATAGGCCTTCCAAAGAGTGGGTTAAAGGCGTGAGAAATACCATGGAAAGAAATGATGAGGCAAATGTCACCATTGCATCTGATGGAAGTGTGGCCAGGGCTCACGCTGCGATAGTGTGTGTGTGTGCGTGCATGGGTGTGTATATGCGTGTATGACATTGTGGGGCTAGAGGGAAAGAGATGCAAGGCTCTTGTGATGCCTAATGTCTTCCTGGGGCTGGGGTCCCCAGCAGATCGAGTGTGGGGCTGTGGACCCAGGAGCAGTCACAGATTATTGAGGGCAGAATACAGGCTGAGTGGGGTCACCAGTGCCTTGAGGAAGGAGGCAGGCCAGCTGCTGTCCAGATTGGGATGGAATATTCTGTTGTGGAGAAGGTATAAGCTGGAGACCATCTATTCTATCATAGGGGTTAAAAAGATCAAAGCAAAGAAAATCCTGGCAAGATCATCTGACTCTGAATTCCACTCATTTAAAAAGCTGGGGTTGGGACTTCCCTGGTGGTCCAGGGGTTAAGACTCTGCACTCCCAAAGCAGGAGGTGCAGGTTTGATCCCTGGCCAGGAAACTAGATCCCACGTGCCATATGGCCAAAAAAAAAAAAAAAAAAAAAAGCTGGGGTTGCCCACTTTATACAGTGAGACTGACAAAAGTCAGTTGGGCTTCCCCCTCTCTGCAGTGCTCTCTGATGGCCTTTCCAAAGTCCCTGAAAACCCACCACCCTGAATCTGCCCTCCTAAGCCTGGCAGAAGGCCTTCTGTGAAGTCACTCGGGGGCTCCTACGCAAATTTTTGCCACATTGATTCTGTGGTAAGCGCTTTATATGCATTATCTCATCTGACTTATTATCAACTACAAGAGATTTATTAGAGGTTAAGGAATTTTTTTTTAACATCTTTATTGGAGTATAATTGCTTTACATGGTGTGTTAGTTTCTGCTGTATAGCAAAGTGAATCAGCTATATGTATATATATACCCCATATCCCCTCCTTCTTGCATCTCTGTCCACCCTCTCTATCCCACCCCTCTAAGGTGGACACAAAGCACCGAGCTGATCTCCCTGTGCTATGTGGCTGCTTCCCACTAGCTAGCTATTTTACATTTGGTAGTGTATATATGTCCATGCCACGCTCTCACTTCGTCCCAGCTTACCCTTCCCCCTCCTCTTGTCCTCAAGTCCATTCACTACGTCTGTGTCTTTATTCCTGTTCTATCCCTAGGTTCTTCAGAACAATTTTTTTTTTGTTTTTATAGATTCCATATATATGTGTTAGCATACAGTATTTGTTTTTCTCTTTCTGACTTACTTCACCCTATATGACAGACCCTAGGTCCATCCACCTCACTAAGAATAACTCAATTTCATTTCCTTTAATGGCTGAGTAATATTCCATTATATGTATGTGCCACATCTTCTTAAACCATTCATCTGTCGATGGACATTTAGGTTGCTTCCATGTCCTGGCTATTGTAAAGAGAGCTGCAGTGAACATTGTGGTACATGACTCTTTTTGAATTATGGTTTTCTCAGGGTATATGCCCAGTAGTGGGATTGCTGGGTCGTATGGTAGTTCTATTTTTAGTTTTTTAAGGAACCTCCATACTGTTCTCCATAGTGGCTGTATCAATTTATATTCTCACCAACAGTGCAAGAGGGTTCCCTTTTCTCCACACCCTCTCCAGCATTTATTGTTTGTAGATTTTTTGATGATGGCCATTCTGACTGGTGTGAGGTGATACCTCATTGTAGTTTTGATTTGCATTTCTCAAATGATTAGTGATGTTGAGCATCCTTTCATGTGTTTGTTGGCAATCTGTATATCTTCTTTTGAGAAATGTCTATTTAGGTCTTCTGGCCATTTTTGGATTGGGTTGGTTTTTTTTTTTTTTTTGATATTGAGCTGTATGAGCTGCTTGTATATTTTAGAGATTAACCCTTTGTCAGTTGCTTTGTTTGCAAATATTTTCTCCCATTCTGAAGGTTGTCTTTTCATTTTGTTTATGGTTTCCTTTGCTCTGCAAAAGCTTTTAAGTTTCATTAGGTCCCATTTGTTTATTTTTGTTTTTATTTCCATTTCTCTAGGAGGTGGGTCAAAAAGGATCTTGCTGTGATTTATGTCATAGAGTGTTCTGCCTATGTTTTCCTCTAAGAGTTTTATAGCGTCTGGCCTTACGTTTAGGTCTTTAATCCATTTTGAGTTTATTTTTGTGTATGGTGTTAAGGAGTGTTCTAATTTCATTCTTTTACATGTAGCTGTCCAGCTTTTCCAGCACTACTTACTGAAGAGGCTGTCTTTTCTCCATTGTGTATTCTTGCCTCCTTTATCAAAGATAAGGTAACCATATATGCGTAGGTTTATCTCTGGGCTTTCTATCCTGTTCCATTGGTCTATATTTCTGTTTCTGTGCCAGTACCATACTGTCTTGCTTACTGTAGCTTTGTAGTATAGTCTGAAGCCAGGGAGCCTGATTCCTCCAGCTCCCTTTTTCTTTCTCAAGATTGCTTTGGCTATTTGGGGTCTTTTGTGTTTCCATACAATTTGTGAAATTTTTTGTTCTAGTTCTGTGAAAAATGCCATTGATAGTTTGATAGGGATTGTATTGAATCTGTAGATTGCTTTGGGTAGTATAGTCATTTTCACAATGTTGATTCTTCCAATCCAAGAACATGGTATTTCTCTCCATCTGTTTGTATAACCTTTCATTTCTTTCATGAGTGTCTCTCAGTTTTCTGAGTACAGGTCTTTTGTCTCCTTAGGTAGGTTTATTCCTAGCTATTTTATTCTTTTTGTTGCAATGGTAAATGGGTAAATGGGAATGTTTCCTTAATTTCTCTTTCTGATCTTTCATTTTTAGTGTATAGGAATGCAAGAGATTTATGTGCAGTGATTTTGTATCCTGATACATTACCAAATTCATTGATTAACTCTAGTAGTTTTCTGGTAGCATTTTTAGGATTCTCTATGTATAGTATCATGTCATTTGCAAACAGTGACAGTTTTACTTCTTCTTTTCTGATTTAGATCCCTTTTATTTCTTTTTCTTCTCTGATTGCAGTGGCTAAGATTTCCAAAACTATGTGGAATAATAGTGGTGAGAGTGGACAACCTTGTCTTGTTCCTGGTCTTAAAGGAAATGACTTCAGTTTTTCCCCATTGAGAATGATGTTGGCTGTGGGTTTTCCTTTATTATGTTGAGGTAAGTTCCCTCTATGCCTACTTTCTGGAGGGTTTTTATCATAAATGGCTGTTGAATTTTGTTGAAAGCTTTTTCTGCATCTATTGAGATTATTGTATGGTTTTTCTCCTTCAATTTGTTAATATGGCATAACACATTGATTGATTTATGTATATTGAAGAATCCTTGCATTTCTGGGATAAACCCCACTTGATCATGGTGTATGATCCTTTTATTGTGCTGTTGGATTCTTTTTGCTAGTATTTTGTTGAGGATATTTGCATTTATGTTCATGAGTGACATTGGCCTGTAGTTTTCTTTTTTTGTGACATCTTTGTCTGGTTTTGGTATCAGGGTGATGGTGGCCTTGTAGAATGAGGTTGGGAGTGTTCCTCCCTCTGCTATATTTTGGAAGAGTTTGAGAAGGATAGGTGTTAGCTCTTCTCTAAATGTTTCAATAGAATTCACCTGTGAAGCCATCTGGTCCTGAGCTTTTGTTTGTTGGAAATTTTCTTTTTTTTTAAGTCAGGTTTATTGAAGTATAATTTATATACAGTAAATTCACCTTTTTATTTTTTTTGGCTGTGTTGAGTCTTTGTTGCTGCGTGTGGAGTTTCTCCTGTTGCAGCTAGTGGGGGCTACTCTTCCTTGCGGTGCTCAGGCTTCACATTCTGGTGGCCTCTCTTGTTGCGGAGCATGTGCTCTAGGCACGTGGGTTTCAGTAGTTGTGGCTTGTGGACTCTAGAGCACAGGCTCAGTAGTTGTGGTGCATGGGCTTAGTTGCTCCACGGCATGTGGGATCCTCCCGGACCAGGGCTTGAACCCGTGTCCCCTGCATTGGCAGGCGTATTTTTAACAACTGAGCCACCAGAGGAGCCCATGTTGGAAGATTTTTAATCACAGTTCTATTTCAGTGCTGTGATTGGTCGTTTATATTTTCTATTTCTTCCTGGTTCAGTCTCAGAAGGTTGTGCTTTTCTAAGAATTTGTCTGTTTCTTCCAAGTTGTCCATTTTATTGGCATATAGTTTCTTGTAGTAATCTCTCATGATCCTTAGTATTTTGCAGTGCCAGTTGTTACTTCTCCTTTTTTATTTCTTATTCTGTTGATTTGAGTCTTCTCCCTTTTTTTCTTGATGAGTCTGGCTAATGATTTATCAATTTTGTTTATCTTCTCAAATAACCAGCTTTTTATTTTATTAATCTTTGCTACTGTTTCCTTCATTTCTTTTTCATTTATTTCTGATCTGATCTTTATGATTTCTTTCCTTCTGCTAACTTTGGGGTTTTTTGGTTCTTCTTTCTCTAATTGCTTTAGGTGTAAAGTTAGGTTATTTATTTGAGCTGTTTCTTGTTTCTTGAGGTAGGATTGTATTGCTATAAACTTCCCTCTTGGAATTGCTTCTGCTGCATCCCATAGGTTTTGGGTTGTTGTGTTTTCATTGTCATTTATTTCTCAGTATTTTTTAATTTCTTCTTTGATTTCTTCAGTGATCTCTTGGTTATTAAGTAGCGTATTGTTTAGCCTCCATGTGTTTGTAATTTTTACACATTTTTCCCTGTCATTGATATCTAGTCTCATAGCATTGTGGTCAGAAAAGATACTTGTTGTGATTTCACTTTTCTTAAATTTACCAAGGCTTGATTTGTGACCCAAGATGTGATCTATCCTGGAGAAAGTTCCATGAGCACTTGAGAAGAAAGCATATTCTGTTGTTTTTGGATGGAATGTCCTATAAATATCAATTAAGTCCATCTAATGTGTCACTTAAAGCTTGTGTTTCCTTGTTTATTTTCATTTTGGACGATCTGTCCATTGGTGAAAGTGGGGTGTTTAAGTCCCCTACTATTATTTTGTTACTGTGGATTTCCCCTTTTATGGCTGTTAGCATTTGCCTTATGTATTGAAGTACTCCTATGTTGGGTGCATAAATATTTACAATTGTTATAGCTTCTCCTTGGATTGATCCCATGATCATTATGTAGTGTCCTTTTTTGTCTGCTGTAATAGTCCTTATTTTAAAATCTATTTTGTCTGGTATGAGAATTGCTACTCCAGCTTTCTGTTTTTTTTTTTTTTTCTTTTTTTGAGGTACATGGGCCTCTCACTGTTGTGGCCTCTCCTGTTGCGGAGCACAGGCTCTGGACGCGCAGGCTCAGCGGCCATGGCTCATGGGCCCAGCTGCTCTGTGGCATGTGGGATCTTCCCAGACCAGGGCTCGAACCTGTGTCCCCTGCATCGGCAGGCAGACTGTCAACCACTGCGCCACCAGGGAAGCCCTCCAGCTTTCTTTTGATTTCCATTTGCATGAAATATCTTTTTCCATCCCCTCAGTTTCAGTCTGTACATGTCCCTAAGTCTGAAGTGGGTCTCTTGTAGACAGCATATATACGGGTCTTGTTTTTGTATCCATTCAGTCAGTCTATGTATTTTAGTTGGAGCATTTAATCCATTTACATTTAAGGTAATTATCGATATGTATGTTCCTATTCCCATTTTCTTAATTGTTTTGGGTTTGTGTTTGTAGGTCTTTTCCTTCTCTTGTGTTTCCTGCTTAGAGAAGTTGCTTTAGCATTTGTTGTAAAGCTGGTTTGGTGGTGCTGAATTCTCTTAGCTTTTGCTTGTCTGTAAAGGTTTTAATTTCTCTGTCAAATCTGAATGAGATCCTTGTTTGGTAGAGTAATCTTGGTTGTAGGTTTTCCCCTTTCATCACTTTAAATATGTCCTGCCACTCCCTTCTGGCTTTCAGAGTTTCTGTTGAAAGATCAGCTGTTAACCTTATGCAGATTCCCTTGTATGTTAACTGTTGCTTTTCCCTTGCTGCTTTTAATATTTTTTCTTTGTATTTAATTTTTGATAGTTTGATTAAAATGAGTCTTGGTGTGTTTCTCCTTGGAGTTATCCTGTATCGGACTCTCTGTCCTTCCTGGACTTGGCTGACTATTTCCCTTCCCGTGTTAGGGAAGTTTTCAACTATAATCTCTTCAAATATTTTCTCAGACCCTTTCTTTTTCTCTTATTCTTCTGGGACCCCTATAAGTCAAATGTTGGTGCGTTTAGTGTTGTCCTAGAGGTGTCTGAGACTGGTTTGGTCTCGTGGGTTTTTACTTTGTTCATTCATCGGCTGCATATTTCTCTGTCTTCTCATTTTGTTTAAGTTACTGTGTTTGGGGTCTCCTTTTCGCAGGCTGCAGGTTTGTAGTTCCCGTTGTTTTTGGTGTCTGCCCCCAGTGGGTGAGGTTGGTTCAGTGGCTTGTGTCAGCTTCCTGGAGGAGGGGACTGGTGCCTGTGTTCTGGTGGGTGGGGCTGGATCTTGTTTTTCTGGTGGGCAGTGCTGCGTCTTGTGGTGTGTTTTGGGGTGTCTGTGGACTTATTTAGGCAGCTTCTCTGCTAATGGGTGCGGTTGTGTTTCTGTCTTGCTAGTAGTTTGGCATCGGGCGTCCAGCACCAGAGCTTGCTGGCAATTGGGTTGAGCTGGGTTTTAGCGCTGAGACAGAGATCTTTGGGAGAGCTCTTGTCGACTGATATTATGTGGGGCTGGGAGGTTTCTGGTGGTCCAATGTCCTGAACTCAGCTCTCCCACCTCAGAGTTTCAGGCCTGAACCAGGCCAGAGCAGCACGACCCTGTCAGCGACATGGCTCAGAAGAAAACGGAGGAAAAAAGAAAGGAAAAAAAGTTACAAAAATAGTGAATAAAAAAATTATTAAAATAATAAGTTAAAAAATAATAATAAAAAAAAAGAAAAGTGCAACCAAACCAATAAACAAATCCACCAATGATAACAAGCGTTGAAAATGAAACTAAGATAAACATAAAAATCAGAAACAAATCAGTCTCAGGCAAAAAAATCCCAAGTCTACAGTTGCTTTCAAAGTCCACTGCCTAAATTTTGGGATGACTCGTTGTCTATTCAGGTATTCCACAGATGCAGGGTACCTGAAGTTGGTTGTGGGGATTTAATCCGCTGCTCCTGAGGTTGCACAAATAAATTTCCCTTTCTCTTCTTTGTTCTCACAGCTCCTGGGGTTCAGCTTTGGATTTGGCCCACCTCTGCATGTAGGTCACCCTCAGGCATTTGTCCCTGCCCAGACAGGAGGGGGTTACAGCAGTGGCTGATCATGGGGCTCTTGCTCACTCAGGTCACAGGGAGGGAGGGGTATGGTAGTCATAATTGGAATGCAGGGTGAGCCTGCGGTGGCAGAGGCCGGACTGACGTTGCACCAGCCTGAGGCACGCCGTGTGTTCTCCCGGGGAAGTTGTCCCTGGATCACGGGACCCTGGCAGTGGCAGGCTGCACAGGCTCACGGCGAGGGGGTGGTGTAGATAGTGACCTGTGCTCGCACACAGGATTCTTGGTAGCTGCAGCAGCAGTGTTAGCGTTTCACGCCCGTCTCTGGGGTCTGAACTGATAGCCATGGCTTGCGCCTGTCTTTGCAGCTGGTTTAGGCAGTGCTCTGCCTTCTGTGGGCAAATGCGGAAGGAATCCCCTCTCCTCACATACTCCAAAACAATGGTCTCTTGCCTCTTCAGCAGCTCCAGACTTTTTCCCAGACTCCCTCCCGGCTAGCTGTGTCACACTAGCCCCCCAGGCTGTGTTCACGCCGCCAACCCCAGTCCTCTCCCTGGGATCCGACCTTCAAAGCCTGAGCCTCAGCTCCCGGCCCCCACCTGCCCTGGTGGATGAGCAGACAAGCCTCTTAGGCTGGTGAGTGCTGGTTGGCACTGGTTCTCTCCGCTTTGCCTCCTGCACCCCTGTTGCTGTGCTCTCCTCCGTGGCTCCGAAGCTTCCTCCTGCCCACCTCCTGTCCCCGCCAGTGAAGGGGCTTCCTAGTGTGTGGAAACCTTTCCTCCTTCACAGCTCCCTCCCGGAGATTCAGGTCCTGTCCCTGTTCTTTCATCTCTGTTTTTTCTTTTGCCCTACCCACATATGTGGGGATTTTCTTGCCTTTTGGGAAGTTTGAGGTCTTCTGCCAGCATTTGGTAGGTGTTCTGTAGGAGTTGTTTCACATGTAGATGTATTTTTGTTGTATTTGTGGGGAGGAACGTGATCCCCACGTCTTACTCCTCTGCCATCTTTAAGGTCCCGAGGTTAAGGAATTTGTTTTAGATCACACTGATAGTAAGTGGCAAGGCAATAATTGGAGCCGAACCACTGGACATAAAGGATAATATGATTTTTACTTTATTGATGTATAATTGGAGTACAATAAACTGAGCACATATAAATTATAAAATATGTCAAGTGTATACCTGTGAAACCATCACCACAATCAAGAGGACTGAAGCCCTAACTCGTAACCACTAGGCAGCAGCTTCTCCCTGTTAATACTAGTCCTTCCCTTGGCTTCACTAGATCAGTGTCATTCTCATCCTGTATGACAAGCAGTCAGATATTTGAAGATGACCCACTTGTGCTTCCTCAAGCACCTCTATGAGTTTCTGCAAATGCATTTCATGGGACATAGCTGAGTTTCTCTTATCAGCTTGTTAACCCTCCCATATGTATTTTGCCCAGGTAATTTGATATTTGGATGATTCTTCAATCTGCCAAAAGCCATGCAGCTATTGTCACAGAGTACACAGTCTGGGACCAGGCCTGTAGGTGACAGGTAGCAGTGCCCACAGCAAGGCCCAGGTAGGCAGGTCTATTGGCCAGGGTTCAGATGTCTCTGTCTTAGCCTGGCCTGCTCTGAATGCTCTTGTCCTAATAGACTGATATCCTTCAACCAAACAATCAATTTGTTTGTGTTTATTTTAGAAAGATTAATAAAATTATTTTATTTTATTATGTTTTTATCCTTATTGAAGTATGGTTGATTTACAATATTTTATTAGTTTCAGCTGTCTAGCATAGTGATTCAGTATTTTTATAGATTATATTCCACTTAAAGTTATTACAGGATAATGGCTGTATTTTCCTGTGCTGTGCAACATATCCTTATGTTTATCTACTTTATACATACAGCAATACATATCCATATTGCTTATCTACTTTATACATTGCAGTTTGTATCTCTTAATCCTGTACCCCTATCTTGCCCTTCCCTGCGAAAATAAAATTATTCAATTGTCTTTTTTCCAATTTTATGTATGTATATGGAATAAGTATGCAAATAATATTTATAAATATGTTTTGTATTTATATATACATGTATTCCATATAAAAAATTTTTTAGGGAAGAAAAATTTCCCAAGTACAGTTATCTTCAACTTCCACTAATTTTTCCTTTAAAAATATTCTTATAATTTGTCTGGCACTAGACTGGGCATGTATACTTTTTCTTATTTATCCTTACAAGTAGTAGCATTCTATTTCACAGATGAAAAACTGAAGCTTAAGGTAATTCAGTAACTTGTCAAATTTTCCATCGCTATTACAGGGTAGACTCATAATATAAGTTGTCTGATTCTATGGCTGGAACTAATTTCAGTGCATTAAGGATTTGGGAGGTGAGTGGCTGAGGAGAACAGGAAACAGTGGCTAAAATCCCAGGTGCAAGGATTTCTTTGACTAAACACCTTCGAATACATCACATCACACACACAAATATATATATTTTCTGCTTTTACAAAAACAGGATGAAGTTCCACATAGTGTTCTATAACTTAACTTGGCAGTTTATGTATCATAGACAGCTTGCCATGACAATAGGTCTACCTTATTTTTTATTTTCCGTTTTTAAAAAAAGTAGTACAAGCCCAACATAACCCTACTTGCCAAAAGTGTAGATGCTTCCACTCCCAGGGACTCTGATTAGGTAGGTCTGGACTGGGAGGCTGCAGGGAGTCTAGAAGAGTTCCCAGGTAAACAACAGGCACCCCTGGTAAAGAACTTCTGCTCTTGTAGGTGCCCCCTATAGGATGAATGGGATATAAACAAACATAGCAACAACAAAGCAGGCAGCCAATGACAGGTGTCCTGGGGCCAGAGAAAGACTAAAGGGAGAAAAAGCCACTCAGTTCCCTTTGTGAGGAGCGGTACAGGGACGTTCCTGTGGCAGACGTGGGAAGAAAGTGGTGTTTCACGGAGCATTGCACAGGAGGGCAGCGACAAGACAGTGACAGCCCCCAAACACCTGTGTTAGAACAGAGATCGAGCTGGAAGATGGGCGACTTATTTTAAAGTTGCATTTGCATAGAAAACTCACTTTTTCCTCAGATAGTTAATTTGAGATGCTTGGGCGGTGTTAGTGGAGAGTTTGGGAGAGATAAAGACCTCAGCGAGCCTCCTTTGATGCCATGCTATGGAGGGGCGGGTCTGAGTACTGGGAGTGCATCCATTCCAATTTCCACTCATGTTCCCATCAGGAAATAACACTTTCCATCACCGATTTGCTTAGTGCATTGGAAGACATATGTAAGATGAACAAATAAAAGCTCTGAACTTCATGAGGCATTCATTTCAGTCTCTTCTCCCTCCCCACATATCACTGGTTGACACTTGAGAGTGTCCTCCCGTCTGTGCAGGGTCTTAATTGCTGATGAATGACCAAAGTGATAACTAGCACAAGTCATCCTAAAGTGGACATAAGGGAGGATGGTAAACAGGGAGCCCTAATGGCCAGTCCCAGTTTTGCCTCTCTCTCTCCATCTCCAGCAAGGACCTGTTCTTGATTCCCACTAGGAGGCTCAGCCCTGTTCCTGGGTCATCCCATGGCAGGGGTACCAAGCCCAGCCCAGCCTCACTCTCCACCACTCAGCCCCAAGTCACACTCCCCACCAGCCTGACTGGAGGCAGTGTCCTGATTCTGCAAATTGGGCTTCTGCCTAATTCCCAAACATAAGATCCCCTGTGGGTACTACTGTTCCCGAGTTCCTGTCTGGCAGCCTGCCTCGACCCCCCAGGTCCTTCCTAGTGGTAAGGACTAGCCTTTCTCTTGCCAGGCTCCTACCCGGAATTGGAACACTGCCCCAGGCGCAAAGTCTCTGGCTGGGCTTGGCCACTAGAGGACAGACTCCAGAGCCAGCTTCCTTTTTGGATTTCCAAATATCACCTGCCCCATATTCCTCATGGCTGGACTTAACTGCTTGTTGGAAATGTTTCCACTTCTGTCTTTTATTCTTTTTTTTGGCAGTGCCACGCGGCATGTGGGATCTTAGTTCCCTGACCAGAGATCGAACCCAAGCCCCCTGCATTGGAAGCACAGAGTCCCTTCCACTTCTGTCTTATGGCCTCCCTTCTCTTGGCCAACTGCTCTCCTGAGCTGTAAGCAAAGATTGCCGTAAACTTCAACTGCTAGATTGAACTTACTTTGTTAGCACCTGTAATTCCATCAGTTCCCCAAGTACAGATATTTACTCCATTGGGTATGTCCACATCCTCTCTATCTTGCCTAGGTAGTTGGATACACCCTACAATTCAGTG
The DNA here is from genome assembly GCF_963924675.1 of Phocoena phocoena. NCBI lineage: Eukaryota > Metazoa > Chordata > Mammalia > Artiodactyla > Phocoenidae > Phocoena > Phocoena phocoena. The sequence continues at coordinate 71,125,293 of NC_089222.1, read as the reverse complement.
ATATGGCTATGACTTTATGCAATTAGTGGATTCTGCAAACATTCTATTTAAATCGAACATTCCAAATGAAATCCTCTTTTAAATATGCTAGAGAGACTGTTCAAAGAATCCTATTCTGATTCCTTTACAAAAAGTGGGTAGAAATATGGTGCAGTGTAAAGTACCTTATATAAGACAAGTTCTGTATTTGAGGCCCACCTCTCATAGACTGTGACCTCGGAAAATCATTATACAGTCTTCCGGGAACTTTTTCTTCACCTGAGAAACAGTGAAGGTAATTTAGTAATTTCTTAGGTCCAGTCTAGCTGTAACAGTCTGTGATTCTTAATAGTTATACCTTAACATGCATTGTTTTGTACATTCAAAATTTCAAGTTAGGGGACTCCCTGGCAGTCCAGTGGTTAAGACTCCACACTTCCAATGCAGGGGACGTGTGTTCGATCCCTGGTCAGGGAGCTAAGATCCCACATGTACTGCGGTGCTACAAAAAAAAAAAAAAATTCAGGTTAGAAGTTCTCAAAATTAAGTACACTGGCATGAAGTTTCTGCCTGAGAATTTACTCTTTGGCTTTTGTTTTTGTAGACTGTCCTTAATGATCTGGGATTGTCATAATAGTTGCTGAATAAAATACGCTTCACAGAAGGGAAGCTGCCTTACCTCCAGAAAGGAGCTTTTTAGTTTTTATTTTTGTGAATAACAGAAACCTATTTACAAAAAGCTTTTTTTTTTTTAACAAAAGGGGAGCTCTTCTGAAGGTGGACCAATGGGCCCCCCAAAGCTACCCTAAAGAAGGTCAGAACCCAGTGCCAAGCAGGGATAGTTGAGAGCAATGCTTCTGAGCAGTAGAGACAGTGTTAACCTGCCCTCTTCTTCTGTAATTAATGGGGACACCCTGTATCTTTATATTAGACCCTTTCATCTAGGGGTTGCTAAATGTTTCACACATGTTAATTAATTCAATGAAACTTCACATCGCCACCCTGAGGCAGGTAGTTCCTCTTTGACACATCACACCTTTGCTTGCTTCAGTGTCATCCACAGATTATGCATTAATGCAAATTAGGATAATTAATAATAAAACCTTGAGTTTAGATAAAGCTCTGGAACTAAAGATCTCAAACACTTGGCAAATAGCCAGATTTGAGGAAGGAGGACTGAAGAGGAAGTTTGAGGCAGCTCATTGCCAATGATGACAAGCAGAAACATTGTGCTCATTTCGGGTTCCACTCCATGTTGAGGACACATGACCTTGAACAGGTCTTTGTGACCCCTTTGTGACTCAGTTCCGACAGCTCTCAAGTGGGGGCAATAATACTACTCATCTTCATACTACATAGAAATGTCTCAAGGAATAGTGTTTGTAATATGCTGTGGAGTTCTCGGATGAAAGGTGGAAATTAACATATGAAACATTATCACCACTTATCTTCACACTATCTAAATGGGTTAGGTATGTGAAGTAGCCACATCCCCACAGTCCCAGCAGAAACCAGAAATGCCATTATTTCCATTTAGCATTTATTATATACACCCAAAGAGGTTGAGAGGTGCTCAGGGCAGCAGAGATACTCCTGCGATAAATGAAAGCAAGTTGAGATACCAGATCAGAAAAGAGGTAGCTAAGTTTTAGTTTTCTTCTCTTTTTTTCTTTTCCATTCTTATTTGAGATGGAATATTTGAGAGGGAATGGCTGAAGCAACATTTCCTCTTGGGCATTCCTCTCAGTTCTAAGTTATCAATATATGCATATTATTCAGATTCCCAAGAATGGGCTCACTTGCAGGTACTCCCCTGGGCGTTTGTTTTCAGTCTTCTTTGTTAGAAACATTTCCTCTATCCATCTCCATTTATCTAGGCTGGTATAGAACTCCCCACATCCATAGAGTCTTCCTGGCCTAACTTCCTACCTGAACTTTCTCCGCCACTCCTTTGTGATTAGCACGTGTTTTGGAATTCACATTTTGGTGTTTGTCTTGCTTCTTAATAGACTTAGCTCTTCCAGGGTACATTTTATTAATTTATGTTGTTCATCTAGTATAAGTCTCGGCATACTGAAGTTAATCAAATAAGTGTTAAATAAATGAATGAATGGTCTCTCTCAGTAAAATGTCAAGGTTCGAATTTAGACCACCCCAAATCCACATCTGCTACTCTCACCATGTCGTATCACACCCTGTGAGGCACACATAGGGTAGAATAGAAATTTTGAACAGGCAAAATTAAGGGAAAGAGAGACTGATTTAAATAATAAACTTTCAACTTCTTGGGGTAAATTCCAAGGGATGTGATCACTGAATCATATGGTAAGAGGTTTAATCTTGTGAAATATTCCCAACCTGTCTTTCAAAGTGACTGTACCATTTTGCATTCTTATCAGCAATGAGAATTCCTGTTGCTCCACATCCTTGCTGGTATTTGGTGTTGTCAGCGTTCCAGATTTTGATCATTTTAATACGTGTGTAGTGATTGCTTATTGTTATTTTAATTTGCAATTCCCTGATGACATAATCAAATGAGTTGATTATAAATAACAAACCCAAAAGATATTTACCTAAATTGTTTTCTTGGTTAATTGCTTTAGCCCTGACTATTAAATGTTGTTCCTAAACGTTTGTCCACACAAAAACCTGCATGTGAATGTTTATAGCAGCCTTTTTCATAGTGCCCCAAACTTGGAAGCAACCAAGATGTCTTTCAGTAGGTGAATGGATAAATAAACTGTGGTGCATCTAGACAATGGAGTATTATTCAACTCTAAAAAGAAATGAGCTATCAAACAAGGAAAAGACAAGGAGAAACTTAAGTGCATATTACTAAGCGAAAGAAGTCAATCTGAAAAGGCAACATACTGTATGATTCCAACTACATGACATTCTAAAAGGCAACAATATATGGAGACAGTAAAAGAATCAGTGATTGCCATGGGTCATGGGAGAGTTAGGGATGGATGGGGGAGCAGAGAGAATTTTTAGGGCAGTGAAACTACCCTATACGATACTACAGTGGTTGAAACCCACAGAATGGATGACACGAAAAGTGAACTCCAATGTAAACTGTGGACTTTGAGTAAAAATGACGTGTCAATCAATGTAGGTTCAATTGTTAACAAATATACCATTCTGGGGGGGGATGCCAATGGGGTAGGAAGGATGTGTGTTTTTAAAGACTATATGGAAAATCTCTGTACCTTCTGCTCAATTTTGGTGTGAACCTAAAAGTGCTCTAAAAAAAAGTCTATTGAAATTTATTTAATATTAACATTTATTTAATAAATAATAATTAACTTTCAAACAATGCTCTAAAGGGAAGTAGAACTTAGAGGGTTCAAAGAAACTGTCTATATACACATAATATTGTTTAGAAAGACTGGGTTACTTTAGAACTTGCTTGTGCAATGATCTGTATAATATTTAAGCACAGCCTGATCCATAAAAATATGCAAATTTATATCAGTTTGTCTTCACTGACATCATCACTTATTGTATTAAGCCCAGACTCAGGCCTCAAATTCAAGACTTCCGTGTAATGATCTTGATCTCTATTTCCTGCCATATCTCACTCCCTTATTCCTTCACACACACCCTGGCTGCAGCAAAGGTGATGGACTTATTCTGGACCAGCCCGTGTGTTCCTCCTTCTGATGGCTCCCTTGCTTTAGATGCTCTTTCTTATGGCCCACTTCCAGTGTAGGCCCCAGCACTCCACCTACTGAAGTCTTTTCTGTCTGTTTTCAAGGCCCTTCTCAAATGCTTCCTTCACAAAGAAGCTCTCTTGGTCATATAGATGTAACATCCCTCACAGAGCACTTTGATTATGCCAAATGAACCTATAGTAGCCGTGTTAGCCTAGTAACTAGGATCATGAACTGGGAGAGCTGCATTGTCATGGCCAAATACTCGCTCTTCACTAATTATTTTCTGTGCTGGTGTTTCCATGTCTGCTAAGTGGGGAGGATAATACTACTGACTACAGAAGCCATTGTAAGGATTGTGAATGTGTGTGTAAAATGCTCAGAATAGTGCCTGGTATATGGACATGTTCTGTAAATGTTTCCTTTTCCATGGAATCTGGCTCTGTTTCTGGGTACACTCATGCTTGCAGACTCACAGTGCTGAACGAGGAAGGAGGCTGCCCACAAGCCGTGTGGCTGTAGAGGCACTTGGACATTTTACCATTAGAACTTTTGGAGAGATGTGAGGAAACACTGTTTCAAAGTTCTCATTCTCCTGGACCATGCTGTTGAAATGATTTTCTATTGGTTCCTAGTTTTCATAAACATTTTTTACGTTCCTAGGGACTGATTTTGCTATTCAAGTTTGGCTTAAATACTGTTATGGCGTAACCAGATCTGTTTAATGAGGTAAGTTCATGTGCAGTTCTCCCTGAGATTCTTAATAAATTACACACTCATCTTAACCCCACAGTGGTGCAGGAATTGCCAAGTTTATTCAGGAACCCAGCCAGAAGGAAACAATGCGGGAATTACCAGTTATAGACAATAGAATGAAACACTTCTTTCTCACTTGCCGACTAGCACTGGTATAGTTTTACCACTTCACATACAAACATTCCTCAATCCCCATAAGTTGAGATAAAGCTTAAAATCTTCTTATTTTGCTATTTTCTCTGCTAAATATTTAAATGATTCTTGTTAGAGCTCTAAAATGTTACTTTTTTTGAGACATAATTTTTTATTGAGATATAATTCACATTCATAAAATCTACCCTTTTAAAAAGTATACAATTCAGTGAGTTTTAGTATATTCACAAAGTTTGGCTGCCATAACCACTATCTAATTCCAGAACATTTTCATCCCCCTAAAAAGAGACCTCATACTCCTCATATTTTGATCTTGTGATAAAATGGTTATTTACGTGGTTAAGTGTGCTGATAATTTTTAGAAATTCAGAGAACTGCATGTATGTATAATATAGTAATTAATATTACAATAGGTTACTTTTTAATGTTTATCTTAGTTATACTTTACCATTTGCTCAATGTTTTACACACACACACACACACACACACACACATACACACACACACTTTAGTCTTGGTCTTGTTAGGGTTTTTCATAGCAGGTTGGGAATATCAGTGCCAACATTTGTGCATGGCTTGACGGAGAAGGAGTGGACACAGTGAAGGTAAAAATAACTCTCCTTTATTGAACACATGCTGTTTCCCGGGCACTGTCCCTCATATAACAGTTTTAGGAGGTAAGTTCTATTATCATCTTTATTTTACATGTGAGCAGATGGAGGCTTCTAGAGCTTATGAAACTTGTTATCCCCAGGTGGCATAACTAGGAAAGTCCAAATCTGAACCCAGTCCCTCCAAATTCAGAGCACATGCCCTTAAAAACTGTGCTCTACTGACTGCTGTTAAATTGGATGTTTAGTTTAATTATAACAACAGCCCTTGATCAGAGCTGTACGATACATTTCCCCAAGCCCTCATTCAATTCCTCCAATTACTGGATGAGAAGAGCCAGTTCTTGCAGGCGAGGCCAGCGCAGATAAGCAGCTGGATTTTTTTTTTTTTCCAGAGCGGATATGGATGTGTGTCCCCGTCCACCATTCTGGGACTTCTGACAGTTATCTTAGACTTCTGTTCCAGCTCTCATAATAACTAACCACATTTTATCACACTTGTTTGCACATTTGAATCTCTACATCAGTCTGAGGGTGGCAAATATGACTTGATTTATATATGTAGTCAAATAATGTGACTTGGATGAATGTGTGAAAAAATCAAAAAATGAGTCTAGACTCCTTAGGAGTTTAACCACCAGTATTTAGTGAGAGGAGACTACACAGAATAGCTTGGTTACACCTTCGTCTTTTTTCTGCAAGTTTCTCAAAAAAGTAAACAATTCCACATACACATTAAGTGGAATGTGTTTTGCACACAGAGGAATGCGATTTCAAATACCTTTTGAAGAGGATTAGTCACAATTTGTACCTTTGGTAAGCAAAATGAATGAGGATCCTATTAAAAGCCGATGGATTAGGGCTTTCATTAATCAAATAAATTCTGCAGCTCTGTTAGCCTCCTTCCCACCCCAGTTCCTTGTGAATAAATCTGGGAGTCCTTGTGCCTGCTCCCCACTCCTCTGAGAGGTCCTGCCAACTCTGCATTGTCCTGCTGGATTTGCAGTCAGATGTCTTCTGCTGGCAGGCACTGTGCAGACAATGAGTTCTTTCCCTGTATGTTGGGCACAAAAAGATCAGCATGGGAGCAGCAGCCTCCTTTGGGACAGCTGCTCAGAGAGAATGCAGTTAGCCAGGAGCCTGCAGAAATTCCTCCAAGCAGAGGGTGGCTCGTAGGAGGAGTTCAGTTTGCTAAGTAAGTACTGTCATTTGCTGGAAGAAGGTGTGTGCTCCAGAGGGAGTTTTAACCTGGAGGATCATTAAGTCTTTCAGTCAGCTGGTGAGCGGCGGTGGCTGGGCAAGTTCAGTTCGTCCTGGACACATCTGCTCCAGAAGGTCAGGGAGGAGTGGAATCACTTTTCCATGGGGGACCACTTTGAGAAGGGCCAGCAAGCTTTGCTCAATGAAGGAGAAGAGAATGAGATGGTAAGATTCTAGCCACATTCCTCCTCTTTCCATTCCCGCTCCCCAGCCTCCAATACTCACACGCGCACACACACACACATGCACACGCACACGTGCACACTCATACATACACACACTCATACACACACTCTTCTCTGCGATTTGATTCTGGCATTATGGGAGAAAAGGTAATGTTCAAGAAATCTTTCTTTCTCATAAATGTAACCTCTGACAGCAGAAATTTGCTTGGATGGAAAATATTGTATTCATTTTATCAAGAATGTTTTGAAGTAAAATTGAAAGGGAGAGAAGTACAATGCCCCTTCATGACATGTTTTTGAGACTTATCAGTATAGCAAGTTCTGTTTAAAACGTCTAATAATTTCAGCAAATCCCTAATGTTGGGAGCAGCGTATTCCCTGATAGGAAGAAGTAGCAAATCTACAGCGAAGTAGGAGGGGAGCTGGGGTTCTGACCTTCTTCTCTGCTCACATATCTGTGTTCACAAAGACTGTTGGACAGGGAAAACATATACAATATTAACAGTTATCAGCCTACATGCATTTCTCTTTACTTCCAGAATTTTACTTGTAGCTCCCTACATACAGATTGGTTTCAGAAAAATTTCTGGAGTTCACTGTCTCTTTTAATTTAGATGTGTTCCCATCTGAGAAGCTGTCGGAAAAATCAAAGATGATTCTTATGCTCTTGCTGAAATTAAAGCTGTATTTCTCGATTACAATATAATCAAGAGAGAGTTAGGAATATGTACTTCTGTTAATAAGGCTGTTCTGCTAATTGTGTAAGCACAGACTTTTTTGCCAGTAATGATGTAATTAAAACGTTAAAATGTGAAGCTCTCATTCTACAGTAACATTTTTATCTTCCTGGAATTAATATATAAATAACAAACCCAAAAGATATTTACTTAAAATGTTTTCTTGGTTAATTGCTTTAGCCCTGGCTATTAAATTCTTTGTTTCTGAACTGGTCTTTCAAGTCTAATCTGCTTACCTGTTCCTATAGCAACAACATTTTTTTGGACCTTCAAGAGTAGATGCCTTCTGCTATCAAAGCTGAAAAAACTATAAGGGAATCAAAGTCACCCAAGTTTACGTGACTTTCTTAACCATCTCCTTACTTCTTTTGGGTTTGACCACCAAATGACAGTTGCCTTTAGGCCCTACACAGATGTCACCAGAAATGACCTTCTGACCCACGTTGGATATCATCCTTATTTCTCCAGAGTGTTTTCTCTATATGAAGAGAATTAAGAGAATTCTCTATATAAAGTTGAAAATTGAGTTGAAAATTGAAATTGAAAGTAGAAAATTCTCTATATAAAGTTGAAAGTTGAATATTCTTCACCAGAAGGCAGAGTCTCCTTCTCTCTACTGGTTTTTTAAATTCTCCCTCAAATCATCAGATGGAAACACACCTACTCTTTTCCTGCACACTCATTTCTTCTCTTCCACCATTTGTCATTCAAGAGTCATGAAGAATCATCTACTTTCTGTCAAGGCTTTCCTAGTTCAAGGGAAACTACTACCCCTGCTTTAGCCTACGTATCCTAGTGAAGCAGTGTGGTTAATAATTCATCTTCATAATAGCATCACCCAGTCAATGCATCAGAGTGTCAACTTAGTATTGCATGCAGCTGAAAGCCCAGTTAGGAGAGGGCCTTTGACAAGGAAAGGACGCTGTGTTTTCTGGAGATGAGTCATCTGGCCGGTAGTCTCGGTTGAGGTGCAGCAATTAGTATGCACTCCTGAGCTCTCCATCCTGCTCTTCCTGGAGAAACCTGGCCACCTGCCTGTTGCTGTGTCTGACACTTTGTCCCTTTTAAACTCATTACTCCATTCCCTTCTCCCAGAGCAGTAACCTTCAAAAATTAGCAGGATATCTTAAATGTATGCCACGTATATTTAGAAATGTTTAGTTTACCAGTAGTTTCTTGCCTACTAGCTAACTTGGTTTTCACTACACCCTGTGAGGTAGGTGCTATGCTTCCCACCTGAAAGAGGAGAAAACTAATACACTGAGAATTTGCTCATCTAAGGTTACATCAACCATGAAGACCAGGAGCCGAGACCCCACATAGGTTAAGTTGGTAGACCTGAACATAGCCTCCTGTTGCCTTCTTCAGCTTTTGCAGAGGATATAGTACTCTTAATAGGAGAACACGCTTCCTCCCTGATAAAACAAAGCTTAGATCCATCTCATCCGCTTAGATTTCCCAGGATCTCTTGTTGTACATGATTTGTATTTCCTGAGTCAGTCTATCTTGTTTGGCCTCAACGTTAATCCCTTTTAGCAAATCAAGATTGTCTAGAAATGTGTCACACCGAAGTGTTTACGGTTTCTTGCTTTCTGATATACACTCTTTGGACCTTTGCAGAAGTCATTCCTCCGATGATAGAAATGACTGCAAGTTTCAAGAGAAAACAGCATTCTAGGGTTTAGCCCTCATGTCAAATAAAGAACAGAATATTTCTGTGCCTAATGATGCCTGGGACTATCTTCCACTCTAGAACTAATAAAGCAGGAACGAAAGAGACACTCTAGGTGACCTGAAAGTAATATCCTTAAGTGCAAAATGAGATAGGAGCCAATGGAAGAAAGAACTCGTTAGGAGGACAAGGCAGGAAAGAGGAGAAAGTGACCGTCTGAGAAGGTTCACCCAGATGACTGCCTCTGAAAGGCCTCAAAGGGGAGACTGTCTCCCAGACAGCACCATAATGGGACCAGAGACCAGGCTCTCACTAGCTTTAGGCTAGCCACTTGCCTGCTCTAGCCTCAGTTTTTGTAGCTGTAAAATGGGAGTTGTCCTTCTTACTTTACCTGTCTCACAGGGCTCTTATGAGGATCAACTAAGACAGTCTATGTGGAATTGTCTGAAGAAGTATAAAATTCTGGAGAAGCATAAGCTGAGGTCTATGCAAAGATAGGAGTGAGGGCTTCAGCAATTACAAATGAATGAATACTACCCTGCCCACCCATCCCCCATGAGGTCATCTCTTCTCATTAAATAATGATAAGTGAGGAATATATACTTTTATTCACAAGTAAATAGAGACCATTTATAAATGGAGAGGAGCTGAGTTACTTTATAACCTGCTTTGTACTGCTTACTTTGGAAAACACCTACCAGTCATAGGACTCAGTGTCCTTATTTGTAGAAGGAGAGTGTAAGATGGGCTGGGAGCTCAAATTCCTTTGTATTCAGATGTTGCATATTTATATTTTGAAAGGCCTTAGAAACACTGAGTGCTCATCTCCTTATACCATGACTGAATAAAGGTATGATTTAATTGATTCAAATTTTACTCACCATTATCTTTAGTTATACTCTAATGAAATCAGACTCCTTTTTGGGGAAGTGTTTTGTTACAGCTAGACTTGTTTTAAAAGTTGTGTTCTCTGATTTCTTTCTTTCCTAGATTTTAGCAAATAAGAAAGAAAAAAAAAAACCTTGAAAATTTTTTCTGATTATAAAGGTAACATATGTTTACTATAAAAATATTGAAATGACATATAAAGGTCTAAAGAATGAAGTAAATACGATTCATGAACTTTCCACCCAGACATGATCAATATTATTATATTGGTGACTCTCCTTCCAGACTTATAAAAAATGCATATACAAAACATCACTTTCTAATATTTTACTACATTTTAATATTACCTATACTCTTATGATTATTTGTATCTGTTGTATCCATATCATGGAAATACTACATAATGGTATGTTACTGTACATCTCTTCCCAACTCTGCATTCAGTGATGTCACATTAGTAGCTTGAAATGAATAATGTTAGGAGTATTTATGCCACAGAAATCGGTAAGTGCTACAGAGAACTTCTACCTGCCCCACCTGAAGGCTTGCTGTTAAATACCTACCAGCACACCACAGCACATATTATTTCTTCAAGACTTCCCTTTTTACCCCCATACATGTCTGAATAGAATAAGAATATTGTGTTTGGGTATCACCCATTTATTTGCACTATGCACCATGCCAAAACAAAAGACAATCAATCACAATCTATTCTTAAAAGAATGTGCACCACCTATTTACAAATACTTTTTTTTTTTTAAACAAAAAATGGAGTCATTCCATTTATACTCTTTTTTAAAGCTGGCTTTTCATTACACTTAAAATATATTAGGGACATATTTTCCTTTTGATATTTACAGCTCCACATAACCATTTTAATGTTTAAGTTGTGTTTGGATGGACTTTGCTATACTAAGCAAATCTCTCGTGTTACTTATGTCATTTCTAAATTTTTTTGGCTGTGATGGACAACTTTGTGCATGTGTTTTAAAATATTTATCAGATCATTTCCTTAGGATAAAGTCCTAGAAAAAGCACTGCTGCAATAAAGGGGACGTGTGTTTTAAATTTTGATTGATACATTGCCCTACATTGCCCAAATTGCCCTCCCTAAGATTGCGGTTGTACCAAAATATACTCTGACTAGCAGTCTGTTTTTGAGAATACTTGATTTCTCTACCATACTTGCCAATGTTGAGCATTATCAGTATTTTTGACTTGGGCTCATCTGGAATGTGAAAATGATATTTTATGGTGGAATTATTTTTCATTTCCTTAATTTGAAATTGATCACATCGCTATATGTTTCTTAACATTTTTTTCTTTACTAGAATATATGAATGCTATCACTGATGGTATATCAACCAGTAGACTGGGTAACTAAAAACTAGTGAATGTGGAAAAGCAAGAGAAACTCTTTTTGAACTTCCAAGTCATTTGTGGGAACAGCAAGAAGTTAGTGCCACGGGCACATAATATAGCAGCAGGGTGGCGTGTGGCCTTTGCCACATGGGAAGTCTTGTTGCGCCTTCAGCGTGAGCTAGGGGCATCTGTCCTCTGCGATTATTTGGCTCACTTTGATAGCTGATGTTGGCCTTTTCTTCCCTAACACCAGGGAGCCAAAGCACCTCCCCCCACCTCAATAGCTACTTATTTATTATGCTCCATGAGCACCTCCGAGTTGGTTGCCAATGTTAACTAGTGAACCCACAGATCTCATAGTGGAGGAATTGTGTTCGGACTGAGACATTTTGTCAGTTGAAATGTTCAGGAAGCTGGGCCACTGGCCAAGTCTAGGGTCTTTATTCTTGATTCATTGCTGCAGAACTCCCATGAAGTCAACTCATCTTTGATTGAAACTCTTGAAAAGTACGATTTAATGGCTTCTGGAGAAGAGGGACCCTGCTTGTTTCACCTTTCTATGGCCTCCTTCTCCCCTTTCCCACTCCCCACCAGAATTTAGCACAGTTCTTGGCACAAACACTCAGGGCATATCCGATGGCACAATTGCAAACCCCATTAACCTGCAATTTTGCATTCTGAGAAGAACAAGGAGGTAGCAAGGCTCAAAGGCTGCAACAGTTTGAGAAATTTAAAGAGAAACCTAGGAAATGTTATGTTATTTATTGGGGATTGTCAATCATCTTATGAATTTATCAATTGACTGCCCTCTCCCTCAGGCAGTCAATTCTTCAGAGTTAATTAGCCATGCTACACTATTTTTCTGTGAGATACCTTATTCTGCCTTTTCATCTGTTCACGTATAAACTCAACAAATATTTACCAAACCCTTACTCTGTGCCAGGAGTACTCTGTGCTAACCAAAGAGGGTTTCGCGTGACTAGCAAACAGTTTCTGTTTTCAAGGATTTCACAGTAGAGTCGGCAGGACCGAGTATGTAATTTGTGGGGGCCAGTGCAAAATGAAAATGAGGTGTCCCTGGTTCAAGAATTATTAAGAACTTCAAGATCACTGTAGCAGAGCATCCTTCCAAAAGCAGGGCCTTGTGTGACTGCACAAGCCACACGCTCGTGAAGCTGTCCTACGATTGGGGGGACCAGGGATGCAAATGTAATGAAAGTGTGCTGAAATAGGTATCATTGTGGGACTTATGCGTACAGAGCTGTGGGAGCACAGAAGAAGTAGCAACTCTGTCAAAGAACACTCCAAGGGGGAAGATGACATTTAATTTCCCTGGAGGGGTAGGTGAAGGCCAGCCTTTGAAGGACTGTATAAGACATCCTAATGAGTACACATTTTATCTTTTCCAATGATTCCCAAACATTGGTCCATGAAAAAACCGTACCAGAATCAAGTTGGGGAGTACAATAAAATAGATTCCTAGGCCCCCATTCCAGGCCTACTAAATTAGAATCTTTGACTGTTGAGCTGGACTTGGTCAGAAAGATGTAATGCCAACCTGATGGACGCAATGGGGAAGCTACTGAAAAATTTGAAACAGGGAATGATATGGTAGGATTTGACTTTCCAAAGGATGTTACATCAGGGGATGAGGAAGTTTGGTTGGAGGAGGCAAGACAAGGAAGGAGTGTTTGAAAGAGTCCAGGTGAGAGATTCAGGATGCTGAGTGGAGACTGGATATAAGAGATATTTAAAAATTAGAATTAAAAAGACTTCATGATCCATAGACTGTGGTATAAGAGAGAAGGGGTGAGCAGGATGAGTAATTATTAAGGAAGTCTTTAAGGTTCCTACTTTGTCCGATGGGAGAGGATGATGCTACCGCTTAACCCCATAGGGAAAAGTAGGAACAGGTTGGGAGCGGGGATGGCAATAGTCACAGCAAATACTTATATGGCGGTTGATCTGGACTAAGAACTTTACATATAGTAACTTATTTCACCCTCTCAACAACCCTAGGAGGGATGAGCATATCTCTTCTACAAATGAGGAAACTGAGGCACGGAGAGATTCAATGACATGCACAGGTTCATCTGGCTAAGTAAATGGAAGGCTATAGCCTAAGTTTGTGCTTTAAACATGATAATTTACTGCCTCTTGGTTTTGCTTAATTTTGGATGCACTACTTTAGTTGTCGATGGTTGCAAAACAGCAGGGCATAATCGAAGAAAACACAACATTAAGAGTCTGGAGACCAGCACTGTGGTGTTGACTCTGCCATTATTAAAGTAGATCATGGTCACCTCTCTTTGATTTCACCTCATTTACAAGATGGAGATAATAATACCTTATTGGTTTGAGCCAGAGACCAATGCAGATGGTTTCTTGGTGTACTCTCCAGTACACATACAAAATATGGTTTAAAAAGTTTTAAAACAGGTGGATAAAATCTCTGTGAAACATCTTAAGAAATTTAAGTGATACTCTTGATTTTTTCAAAGTGCTGTGAGATTTTTCTAGTCATGGAAAGGCGAACATATCTGGAGACATTACATTAAGTGGGAGATGGAAATTTATGGCAGCTGCTGTATGAATTACTCAATGAATAAAGGAATAAGGAGTAAATCTATTCATAAATAATTAACCAGTGCTAAACCCTACAGCTCCCTCAGGCCCACAGAAGACACAGAGCACAGGAACTTAGCCTTCAAAAGAATTGGTGATTTGGTGATATGTCCAGAGGAAATTCATTTCTGGGCACCAGTTTCAAGACTTTGTGACTGTTTCAAAGCCTCTTGAAGACTAGCCAGAGTGAGACCATCTATCTAAATGGGCTACAGCTATTTCTAGATGCCCATCATGTAAACCTTGGTGAGTTGCCTGAAACCACAGCTGGGTAGAGTTGGAAGGCAGCTCAGAACATCGCCTCCTCAAATCCGTCCTCACCCTGAGGCTACTTTTATGTACAATGAGCACAGTTATGCCCTAGATGCCCCCTCAGAAAAAGAATAGAAGGACGCCCAAATGTACTGGGTGATTTCCAGAGAAATATTATGTCCCTCAGGCCAGAACACTTTCTGATTTTAGTGGTTGCACACACAGGGCTCTGGCTGAGACTATAATCACCTTAGCATTTCCAGAATCTTCTTGGGGGAACCATGGCTGCAGGATTTTGAATCTCTGGTACTCTAGTCTCAGCATCAGTAGAAAGAAGATGATATTGTGAGGAAAGGTCAATTTTTGAGGCCAGGTCAAAAACAAAAGCATCCAAGAATGCAGTTTGGGTAGATAAGTGGTTCCTTCTACTTGCTTTTAATGAAAGAATAAGGTTGAATTTTATGGCATACATTTACCTTCAAGTTTTCTCTCCTTCAGCTTGGAATCACCAAGCATGATAAGGATCTTTCAGCTTGGAGGCCACGTCACCCTGTGCAGGTTGTTCCTTTAGTCAATTCCAAGAGACAATTTTTTACTTTCCATTTTCTTTTATCACCAAAATGTGGTCTTCTTGCTCTTCCCAGAACATATTATATACTTTCTCTGTCAGGGTGGTATCTTCACCCTAATATCTGGCCATCATAGCCCTGCCCCTCCATCAGAACTCATCTCAAATCTGACTTCCTTCTTTAAGCCATCTGGGAGCCCCTGGGTCACACTTGGTCCCTTCCTTGTCTAGAGTGGATTTGAATGCCTACTATAGCAATTTTCACTGGGTTCTGTGGTAGAGTCATGTGTTTATCTTTCTCCCCCAACAGATTGCGAGTTGGTAGGGGCGGGTACTGCATCTTATTTCATGTCTATATCTCACACATAACATTGAAGTTACTTAATATATTTCTGATAAGATAGATTGAAGATTTTATGCAAATATTACAAGAGTTTTCCTCTTCTTTCCTGACTCAATTGAGTTGTTAATCTGAATTTTACAAAAACAAGTACTGAGAAATTATATAATCTGTCCAAATCTGAAAGCTAAGAAGCAGCAAAAACAGATCTTGAACCTTGGCAGGTTGATTCCAAATCTCCTGCTCTAACTCCAATAGTTTCCTGGCTACTATTACTGCTACCACCCCTACTAATACCACTATCTCTACTACTACTATCATTACCCATGACTATCACTACTACAGCTACAAAGTAAGCCCGACACAGTGTGTATTAGTTTAGCAGCTATGTTATACTTAGGGCTCATTTTGAGTTCGTGAGAAGCAAAACCTCTGGGTCTCTTTTGTAAAAGTCATAGCTTTCTGATCTTTGGGGCATAAAAGTGAACAAGGGCACAGGTAATGGAATCAGGTCACCCGGATTCCCCTTCAGTTTTCAGCCATCCGTGCCTGCCTGCATTACAGAAGTGGCCTCTCTTCATGTTCTTGTCCCTCCACCAGTGTGTCCTCCTTGACTTGTTACTCAGTGCTAGGCTTCTAGTAGGGGCAGAGAAGGTAATCCTAGACAGTCCTTTTGTGTTTGGGCTTCAGGGAGTGGTGCTTTGTCAATACTCCTGTTCGTCCTCTCCATGGTAGCCCTCTGTCTTCTATCTGTCAGTGGTCTGAGATGGGAGTTTCCTGCCCCTCCGATCACAGTTTCTTGAGCATGATTTTGTAGAATCCTGGTTTCAGGATGGTAAGTGGTAGAGGATTTTTGCTTCCATTCTTCATCTAGCACTAATGGAGTTTTGCTTGTGTCAGAGAGGATTTCCTACTTGGAAGTAACTGAGCAGTGTCAAATTGATCATACAGTACTGGTTTTAGTCCCAAACTTCACATGCGGCCTTCTGATAACTCCAGGATTACATATCCCCAGATACTAAGCCAGTGGAAAAAACAATTTGCCTTTCTTTCAATAGTCTCAGTAAAATAGATGAGCAAAACAGACTCATCTTTTCTCACTGGCTCTGATTGGATCATCTCCCCTTTTCAAATTTATTAGTGTGGACAGGAGAATGCCATGGTCTTAGTCACATGCCCGGTCCTAGAGGTGGGGTCAGAGTCAACTCTGCATAAAGCACATCAGCAGAGGGTGGTGAAGGGAGTGGTTTGACAGAAGAAAATTGGGGTATTGGATGCTATTACCTGGAGTGAAATAAATGGGGATTTGGTGGTCTAGACAAAAAAATACAAATGGACAAACAGAATTTCCAATCTGATAGTCAATAAATAATAGGTTAGCTGAACGGAACAAATAATGTTTAAAGCGGTTGGGTCCCCTTGTGATTTTTTTTGCCTCAGAGAATATAAAATATAGAGCTTTGCTGAAGGTATTTTAGATATCTGTGAAGAGGTAGAAAAGAGCTTTTAAAAATATATGTTCATTTTCATTTTTAAAAATTATTTAAATTGAAGTATAGTTGATTTACAATACTGTATTAGTCTCAGGTGTACAGCAAATTAATTCGGCTCTCTCTCTCTCTCTGTATATATATCTTTTTTCCCCAATTCTTTCCTTTATAGGTTGTTACAATATATTGAATACAGTTCCCTGTACTATACAGTAAATCCTTGCTGTTCATTTTATATATGGTAGTGTGTATCTGTTAATCCCATACTCCTAATTTATCTCCCTTTCCCCTTTGGTAATTATGTTTGTTTTCTATGTCCGTGATTCTGTTTCTGTTTTGTAAATAAGTTCATTTTTATTATTTTTTAGATTCCACGTATGAGTGATATCATATAATATTTGTCTTTGTTTGACCTACTTCAATTAGTATGATATCTCTAGGTCCATCCATGTTGCTGTTTTTCTGATATTAAAAGTTCATTGAATCGTATTTACTTATTACAAAACAGAAACAGACTCACAGACGTAGAGAACGAACTTATGGTTCCCAGGGGGAAGGGTGAGGGGAAGAGAGAGATTGGGAGTTTGGGATTGACATGTACACACTGCTATATTTAAAAGAGATAACTAGCATGGACCTGCTGTATAGCGCACGGAAGTCTGCTCAATATTTTGTAATAACCTAAATGGGAAAAGAATTTGAAAAAGAATAGGTACATGTATATGTATAACTGAATCACTTTGCTGTACACCTGAAACTAACAACATTGTTAATCAACTATGCCCCAGCGTAAAATAAAAAATAAAATAATTTTGGTTATTTAAAAAGTTCATTTAATCATATTCAGTGATTAAAATATGCACAATATAGAAGTAAAAGAAGAATCACAATGATGTCATCACCCAAGGCAAATACCATGAGTATTTTATTTTATACATTTATATTTCAGTCATTTCTGGTTGGTGCTTCACCTTTTTTTCAATTAAATTTGAGATCATACTGCATAATTTTATGTTGTTTCCCTTCACTTAATATTAGTACATACACATTTTCCCCATGTTATTAAAAATACTTAAACATTAATTTAATGGCTATATAATATTATTTAATGATTACCAGATTCTTATATACATCGGTAGCTTTCTATTACTACTACTAGTAATATTGTAGTGAATATCTACAATATTAATATAAACCTTGCATATAAATGCATACAAATCTTGTCTGTGTTTTGTACAAGTTAGAGGGATATTTTTAAAGACAGTCTTTCCTAGTTGCTAAAATCATACCCTTCAGGGGGGGTCTGTGCATTTGTAAAGCCAGACTGGCTTTCAAAACACGTCTCAGGAGTAGAGATCTAGACTCATGTGGAACTGCAAGAAGGGATATGATTTTGATGCTCAGAAATGCCATGTTGCCCATTCTCCATCCCAGAAAACTATGAAGAGGAAGTGTGTAATAGAAAGTTGCGAAGCTTCTATTTATTTAAAGGCTTTTCAGGCAAAAGGCATCATGTGCATATAAAGGATCAGTTCTGACCACAGCAGTCCCATGTTGCAGAGGTGAATGGGGCTATAGCAATAGACTAGGGAGGCTTCATATTTCATTTCAGGAAAGTTTTCTATGTAGCTTCCCCCTGCTGTTTCTACCCTAGGAGTAATAAATAAAAGATAGAATTCCTATTATTTTGGTATCAAATTCTATCCCCTGTGGTCACAGCTATAGTATCTGTTCTTTAATAAAGGCCTGATTATGGGGCTTTCACACTATAGGGAGAAAAGCCCAATCATCTTCTTTCTGAACTTTTACACAAGATCACAGAGCAGGAAAAAAATTATTTTTGAGTTTTACATCATTGAAATAATTGCCTACAAAGGGTCCCTATATAAATTAATTGGCCAATTAAAAATAGCAAAAGATATGCAAATAGAGGTAGAATATTTTATTATCCCAAGGAAGATATACTTTTCTACTTAATATTTCATAGCTTATTGATCAACTATTCACTGCTATATCTCCAATGCTTAGAAAAATGCCTGGCACAAAGTAAGTGCACAATATATATTTTTGGAATAAATAAATGAATGAATGATGGATGAATGTAGCTAGTTACAGTTACATTCCGAAATTATATGAAACAGCATACAAATTGAAAGGTAAATAAGGATTAGAATTGAGAGAAATAGATGCCTAGTTTACTACACTTCATTTCACCTCAGATTCATTCCATAGAATCAGAGTCTCAGGCCAAAAGCTTCTTCAAAGTTTATCTGACCTTCTCCTGCCCCTTACCTCACCCATCTAACCTTTCCTTAAATGCCCTCAGAGAAGGAAACTCAGCATAAGATAAATCATTTCCTTGTAAGACAGAGCAGACAATTTTAAAAATTCTACTTTATGTTGAACTGAAATATAGTTCTATTAACCCGAATTCATTAGTCTTACTTCTTTTGCCTTTTGGGGCTACCTGTCAAAAATCAGCTTCGATTTCTACAAGTCAGGCATTTAAAAATTGTTCTTGTATGCCCTTCAGCCCCACCCCTCCAGGTATCTCTTCTCCAATCGAAAGAGTTCCTTCAATCACTCTTCATGTGTCATAGTTCTTTGAAATTTATTTCAGAAAATCTTGGAATGATAATTTAAAGAAGCTACCTTCTCTTAGTGCAATTCTCTCTTTGAAATCCACAGAGATTCTGGGATAAAGGGGCATCTACCAGGAGGAACACAGAAGTGCCACTTACTGTGTCACCAAGGTTGTTGACAATAGGAGCTCAGACCTTTCTGTTCAGAACCAGAAGGTATTAGATCAGTCTGATTCTGTTACCAAACTCAGGTTTGGCGGCTCACCGCTTGAAGAATCAACACTCAAGAGACAATTGTTGGTTGGAAAGGAAAGGCTGCTTTAATCAGGACTGGCAACCAGGGGAGAAGGTGGACTCATGCTCCAAAACCAACTCTGAAGATTCTGCTAGGCCATGAAAAGTGTTAAAGGGAAAAGGGGGAAATAATCTCAGTTAACCATTAATGGAGGGGGTGAGATTCTTTGTCACGTTTCCATTCCATGCAGATTTGCTGACTTCTCCTGATCTTCCTTTGGATGCTATCTTGCCCGCTTAGTCCACCTGCAAATTTGCTAAGGGGTATGCTGGGGGTAAAGAGTCAGTCATTCTTTAACTACTTAATTCTTCATTCTTACTCCTTTTAATCCGGGAAAGAAATCAACAAGTTAGACAAGACATTGTGTACATTCAGTAGAGCATAAGCCAGGAGTTAGGTTAAATGTTACCTAGTGATCTCATAATAAGGTCTGAGGGAAACAGAGATGGACAAACAGAAAAGGGGCAAAAGAGCTGCTTACAATTCTTGCCTAATAATTGTAATAGTCGTAGTTATTGACTACTTACTAGGACCTATGTCCTTTGATAAGCACTTTTCATGTGATGCTTCATTTTAAATTTATAATAACCCCATTAGGTAGGTACTGTCACTACAGGTGCAAACATTAAATGCTTCCGTTGTTCTTCTGTGGCAGATGTCTGCATACTACAGATTGTGGGTGAAATCTGGCCCACTGATTGCTTTGTAAATAAAGTTTTGTTGGAAAACACATTCTTCATTTGTTTACAGATTGTCTCTGGTTGCTTCTGCACTACAACAGCAGATATGAATAGTTGTGAGAGAGACTGTATAGCCTACAAAGCTGAAAATGTTTTCTATCTGGTACTTTACAGAAAACATTGACTGTTTCTTTTCTTTTCCTTCCTGGCCTCATTCTTTTTTAAAAAAAACTTTTGCTTTATTGCCATAGTAAAATGTTACTTGTTAAGACTGTCCACATTTTCTTTATCCACCAGTGCTCATTTAGCAGAGCTCTGAAAGGACTGGGGCTGGGTGGTGTTTAACAGTTCGGACAGGCTGTCAGTGAGGGCAGTAGATATTTACAAACTGCCATGGTAGAAAGGGCCTGTTTTAGAAGCCTGGGCTCTTTCGAGCATGAATTATTCCATTAACCATTCATTTTGTGTGAGGAATTTCCTTTGTCAGGCCTCTGTTTCTTCCATCTCTAAATAGATATAGATCTGTAGGATCTGTCCGATTTAGTTTCATCCCTGTCCTCATTTTGAGTTGCCCAGATCTGTAAGAAGTTTTGCCTGCTAGACATAGTACAGCCATTTATCACCAAGAGCCAGATGGATCCTTAGACCCCTCAAATCATGGAATTTCAGGTATAGAAAGTCACTCAGAAATAATCTAGTCCAACACATTCATTTTTTTGTCTTTTTTTTTTTGTAAAGATAATTGTAGATTCACATGCAGTTGTAAGAAATAATACAGAGAGATTCTGTGTCCCCATTGGTAACATCTTGTAAAACTGTAGTACAATCTCACAATCAGGAAATTGACATGGATACGATCAAGGTACAGAACATTTCCATTACCACAAGGATACTTCATTTGCCTTTTCATAGCCACATCCATTTCCTTCTTATCTGCACTCCCCCCTTAAGTTCTGGCAACCGCTACTCTGTTCTCTATTTCAATGATGTCATCATTTCAAGACTGTTATATAAATGTAGTCATACAGTATGTAAACTTTGAGATTGACTTTTTTATTCAGTGTAAGTTCCTGAGATTGATCCAGGTTGTTGTGTGTATCAAGAATTCATTCTTTTTTATTGCTGAGTAGTGTTGCATGGTATTCCATGGCACCATGTTTTATTTAACCATTCATCCATGAAAGGTCATCTGAGTTGTTTCCAGTATTTAGCTATCATGAATAAAGCTGCTATAAACATTTGTGTATAGGTTTTTGTGTGAATGTAACTTTTCATTTCTTGGGAATAAATGTTCAGGAGAGCAATTACTGGGTTGTATGGAAGTTACATGTTTAGTTTTTAAGGAAAGTACCAAATTGTTCTCCAGAGTGGCTGTACCATTTTACATTCCCATCAGCAATGTCTGAATGATTCAGGTTCTTTACATTCTCACCAGCATTTACCATTGTCACTATTTTTAATTTTAACCATTCTGATAGGTATGTAGTGATATTTCGCTCTGGTTTTAGTTTGCATTTCCCTAATGGCTGTTGATTTTGAACATCTTTTTGTGTGCTTGTTAGCCATCTGCATCTTCATGTCTTTTGTCAATTGTCTAGTTGAATTGTTTTTTTTTTTTACTGTTGAGTTTTGAAAGTTCTTTATACATTCCGGCTACCAGTCCTTTGTCAGATGTGTGGCTTGCAAATCTTTTCTCTCAGTCAATAGATTTTCTTTTCCTCCTCTTAAAAGGCAAAAATTTTCACAAAGCGAATGTTTAAAGAATTCCAAGTTATCATTTTTTCCTTTTACGGACTGTGCTTTTGAAGTCAAGTCTAAGAACTCTTTGTGCAGCCATAGGCCCCAATATTTTTTCCTGCTTTTGGTCTTAAAGTTTTATGTTTTATATTTAAGTGTGCAATCCATTGACAGTTAACTTTTGTATAAGGTATGAGACTTAGATTGAGGGTCATTTTTTGCCTATGGATGTGCAATTGCTCCTGTACCATTTATTAAAAAGGCTATTTTTTCCTCCATTAAATCACTTGTGCACATTTGTCAAAAATCAGCTGGACATATTTTTATAGGTCTATTTCTTGGTTTCTATTCTGTTCTGCTGAGCTATGTGTCAACGCTACACAGTCTTGATTAAGGCAGCTATATAATAAGTCTTGAAATCACGTAGACTTGTTGCCTCCTTCATTTGTATTTTTCAAAATTGTTTTAGCTATTATAGTTCATTTGCTTTTCCATATTCCAAATTTTATAATAATCTTGTTTATATCTACAAAAAAATCTTACTGAGATTTTCATAGGAATTATATTAAACCCATATATTAATTTGTAGAGAATTAAAATTTTCACTCTGTTGAGTTTTCCAAACCATCAACATAGTGTGTCTTTCCATTTATTTAGATCTTCTTTAGTTTATTTCATTAGCATTTTGTAGCTTTCAATATATGAGTCCTGTACATATTTTGTTATATTTACATCTAAGTATTTCATTTTTTGAGTGACGGTAAATCATCTTGTATTATTAGTTTTGGTATTCACACGTTCATTATTGGGATACAGAAATACAATTGATTTCTGTATGTTTATCTTGTATATTGTGACTGCGGTGAAGTCAGTTATTAGTTCCAAGAGTCTAAGAGGTTTTCTGTTTGTAGATTTCTTGGGATTTTCTATAATAGAAATCATGCCATATGCAAGTAGAAACAATTTTATTTCTGTATGCTGTTTATTTATTTTTTCTTGTCTAGCTACAACTCCAGTAATGTGGTTGAATAAGAGTCGTGAGAATAGACACCTTGTCTTGCTCCTGATCTTATGGGGAAAACATTCAGTCTGTCATCATGAAATATAATGTTAACTGTATGTTTTTAAAGATGTTCTTTGTCAAGTTGAGGAAGTTCCCTTTTATTCCTATTTCTCTAAGAATTTTCAGCATGAATAGCTGTGAAATTTTGTCAGATGTATTTTCTGTATTGATTGATATGATTGTGTTTTTGTTTTGTTTTGTTTTTTTGTTTTTTTTACTCGGCTAACATGATGGATTACACTGATCAACTTATGAATGTTGAAGTAGTCTTGTATCCTTGAATACACCACTTGATAATGGTGCATAATTCTTTTAGCATATTGCAGAATTCTCTTTGTTAGTATTTCATTTAGGACTTCTGCTTCTATACTCCTAAGGGATATTGGTCTACAGTTTGATTGCTTTCTTTTTCCTTTCTTCCTTTCTTTTTTTAATACTGTCTAGTTTTGTGTCAGGGTAAAATTAACTTCATAAAATGAATTAGGGAATGTTTCATCCTTTTTTATTTTCTGGAAGCAATTGTGAAGAACTGATATTAATTCTTCTTTAAATGTTTAGTGAATTATTCAGTGAAACCACCTGGACTTAAGGATTTCTTTTTTTGGCTGCACCATGAGGCTTGCTGGATCTTCCCCAACCAGGGACTGAACCCAGGCCAGGGCAGTGAAAGCCCAGAATCCTAATGATTAGGCAACCAGGGAACTCCCAGGGATTTCTTTTTAGAAATTTCAACAGTATAGATTCAATTTTCTTGATAGTTCCAGGGTTATTCAAGTTATCTATTATCCTTCTAATGAAATGAATAATAAGAGCTTTTTTAATAGTTTCACTGGTTTTATGGTTTTATTTTTTAAAGACTATTTTCTCTTTGTAGTTCAGTTTGGGCAATTTTTATTATTCTATCTTTCATTTCACTGATTATTTATTTTCCCTCCATTCTACCGCTGAGTCCATTCATTGAAGATTTTTTAAAATTTCAGGCACTGTATTATTCAGTTCTAAAGTTTCCATTTGGTTCTACTTTGATCTTCTATTTCTTGTTGAGATATTCTCTGTTTTTCATTTTTTTGGTGTGACTGTAGTTGCTCCTCCAAGTATTTTTACAATGGCGGATTTAAAATCTTTATGAGATCATTCTAACATGTCCGTTATCTTGGCGTTGTCATCTGTTGATTCTGTTTCTTCATTCAGTTTGAGATCTTCTTTTTGATATGACTTTTAAAAAATTAAAAACTGGACATTTCAGGTATTATGCTATGAGACTCTGGATCTTATTTAAAACTTACATCTTAGTTGGCTTCTGTTGCCACTGCTCCAGCAGAGGAAGAGTAGGGCACCACCTCATTACTGCCAGTTGGTGGGGAAAGTCCAGGTAACCTACTCAATCAACATTGACACTTGAGGAGGGGGAGGCTCCTCATTATTGTTGGTTGAGGGTGGAAGTTTCAGCACCGCTAGGCTTCCAGTGATAACTCTCTGGCTTGGAGAATTAGAAGTGCCTCGCTGCTCCTCCTCACATGACCTCCACCGATGCCGCGGGAGGGGGTTTACTACTGCTAGGTGGTAGTAAAAAATCTTGCTCTCCTTGGGCTTCCTCTGACAACACCCTAGCATGGAGGAGGAGGAGGAGGAGGAGGAGGAGAGGAGCTTTGTTACTGCTGGTTGGGAGTGGTGGTCTAGGCTCCACATAGTTTCCACTGATACCACAGGGAAAAGGGTGCTTGCTATTACTTGGTGGGAATGAAAGTCTTGGCTCCTTATGCAGCCTTATCTAACATCATTCCCGCCGGGGTTGAGGTTCCTCCTTACAGTATGTGGAGAAGAGCAGTCTAGACTCCCCACTTGGCCTTTGCTGGTGTAGATGGGGTGGGGCCACAGTTTTTCTGTGTGTGAACTTTGGATCCTTTCCTGGTCATTTGGCTAGAGAGATCAGGCTTTTGGGGTGTGTGTGTGTGTGTGTGTGTGTGTGTGTGTGTGTGTGTCTTCTCCCATTGCCAGCTTCTTTTGCTCCAAATCATAGATGAGGCAAAGAGAAAACCCAGGGAACTCACTACTGTGTCATTGGTTCCTTGGTTCCTAAGTTCTGTAGTCAATCTACCTTCTCTCCACCGTTCAACCTTCTTATGTTTGTTTTCTATAAAACGTTCACGGATTTTAGTTGAACTTATTGGGAGGAATAGGAAATAGTAAGTCTACTCCATGTTTCCAGAAGTAAAAGTCTCAGTTACTTTTAAAGATAATATTACTTTCTGACTTTATTTTAAAATATATTTTATTCTACTTTATAAAATTTTGAAAGCACAGAAAAATATAAGGAAATACGACAAACATCACCATGGTTCTATCATTGTAAATATTTGATATATTTTCGGCTAGCTTTTTTTTTTCTATAAATTTTCTTCAGCATTATTGGACTCAACCTATAAATGTCTTTGTTCAGTTAACACATGATAAATTTTCCCTGTGTCATGAAAAATTTATTGTAAATTTCAATTTGATGACTGAATAACATTCTATTTTGTGGAGGTGTCATATTTACTTAACTGTTCTCCAAATGTCAGACAGTTAAGTTCTTTCTAGTGCCTGTGCATGTTTTACTCTTGTGAATAAAAACATAGAATTTTACCTTTTCATTTCAGATTATTTCCTTATGATGAATTCCTGGAAATAATAATTATATTACTGCAACAAAAATTAGGAACACTTTTAAGACTCGATAAATTTGCTGAATCGCTTTTTAGAAAGGTTGTGCCACTTTATGAAGGATCCTACCAACTTTATAAAAATATGCCCTTGTAACTCTCTTGAGTCAGTTTTCAGCACTTGCCAAAGATCTTGGCCAATTTTAGTAAAAATGGCCTTTTGTTTTAAACTTTCCCTCCAACCTTATTCAAGATCAAAGTTCAATGTAACTCAATTTGTTGGGGGCCGATTATCTGTAGGTTCATATATTGGATGCCAAAATGTCAAGGTCAATACAAGGATGAAAAAGGCATGTTCTTTCATCAAGGAACTCAAAGTCTAGGAGCAGTACTGGCTAATACATACTGAGCACTTGCCTTGTGTTAGGCATTGTGTAAATACTTTATAGGCAACATATTTTTTAATTGTCACATCAACCCTATTAGGTACTTACCATTATAATAGTCATTTGAGAGAAGAAATGTTTCTTGGTCTAAGTGGCAGAGTCTCCTTCACTGTATCGATCAGCTTTTCCCAGATGCCATGTGCTTAAGAATCAGTGGAGATACTGAGCTGGAAATGCCCTGGTCCTCTGGCCCTACCCTACGAAATTTGGGGTGGTGGTCCAGGAATTTGCATTTTTAAGAAATGTCCATATGATTCTGTTGCATATGGTTGGCAGTCCCACATTTAGACACTCTGGTATAAATATTTACTTACGGCTTTGAAATAGGGGCTATGTGACAACTGAGCAAGGAATCATTTTCTCTCAATAGGCAGAGAAGCTAGTTAAGGGTAGAGCTGTTTCAGCTGTTTCCAGTGCCTGGTTTAGTTGGGAGATTCCATTTCTCCACTCTCCTATCTGTTTAGCAATAAAGAGATTTCCCCTTAAGAGAAATGGTTGTTGCAAATGTAAATCCATGGCAGTCACATACAGGGAAGGGATAGCACTCAATTTATACCTTTAGACTACATGTATACATCCCTGCAGTTCCTCTTGACATGTCCCCCAGCAAAGACCTTCATGTCACCATCATTTCTCAGCCTTAGATTATAGATAAACCATATCAGTTGAACAAATGTAATGAGTCTCTGCAGTGTGGATACTGTGGAGATAGATATAGCCTTCAATGACCTAATGCTTTAATGGAAGAAGCAAACATTTTATTCAACTAACCCAAATATAAGTTCTACACGGAAGGCAAAGTGATCTAAGGACATACCTTTCCTTCTTTCCTTCCTTTCTTCCTTCCTTCCTTCCTTCCTCTCTCCCTCCTTCCCTCCCTCCCTCCCTCTCTTCCTTCCTTCCTTTCTTCCTTCTTGAGCACTTTCTGTGTATGAGTCCCTGTGCTTGGTATTAGGGATACAAAGAAAATCCTAGGGCCAAATATGTGGTAGAGGATAGAGTTCAGTGGGCTAGTGTTATGACAGCAGTATATCCAAGGTGCTGTGGGAAGAGAGAGGAAGCTACAGCCAATTCCTGGATGACCTCAGTGAAAAAGTGCCAACTGAAAATAATCTAGATGGACGAATGGGAGTTAACCAGCAAGCCCAGATAAGACAAAGAACATTCTAAATCAAGGAGACACAATGTACAAAGGAACTGAGATGTAAAGAGACAGAGCACATTCCATTCGGAGAACTGAATGTAGCTTGGCAAAGTTGGTATGCAGGGTGTGTGTGTGTGTGGTGGAGTGGGATGGGAAGAACAGAGAGAAGAGGCTCAGAAGATAGTGTGGAGAAAGTTAGGAAGAGCTTTGCCTGCCATTGTATAAAGTGATTGAAGGAAACCATCCTGGCTTACCTGGACCTTCTGGCCTTTAGCACTGAAAGCCCACATCCTAAAAAATCCCTCAATCCTAGATAAATCGGGTTGGTTGGTTACTCTAGTAAGGAACTGAAAGCAGGTATTTGGGAAGGTAACTCTGTAGCAGTATGGACAACAGTGCAGGTGCTCGTGGAACTGAAAGGGGGGCTCTTGCAGTGATTCTAGTAAGCCTAGAGGTTGAATTAATAGGAGAGAAGTATCAGTGATGAAGCAGAGGAGACCAATTTGAGAAAAATCTAGGAGATAAAATCCATAGACCTTGGGCTTCCCTGGTGTTGCAGTGGTTGAGAGTCTGCCTGCCGATGCAGGGGACGCGGGTTCGTGCCCCGGTCCGGGAAGATCCCACATGCCGCGGAGCGGCTGGGCCCGTGAGCCATGGCCGCTGAGCCTGCGCGTCCGGAGCCTGTGCTCCGCAATGGAAGAGGCCGCAACAGTGAGAGGCCCGCGTACCGCAAAAAACAAAACAAAAAAAACAATCCATAGACCTTGAGCTAATTAGATGCTGAGGGAGGAGGGGGAGAATATTAAAGGGAATCCCTAGATTTCTGAGTCACATAACTGGCTGTGTGGTGGTAGTGGTGATTCAGAGAGAGAAGAGGGTGTGGGTAATGAGTTTGGTTTTAAACTTGTGATGAATTCTGACTGAGGAAGATTCATAGAGCGAGTTTAATTTGAATAAAAGTTAAAGATTGCTAGGATTTTTTTTTCCTAGGTGAAGGAACAACAAGGTAGGGGCAGACATTTGCAAAATAGAAACAAACAAAAACCTGCCTGAATAAACACATATCGGTAGGTAAGAGGGTATTTCTAAGAATGATGTGTAGTTATAGGACATACTCATTTTAAGTACAACTTTGCCTGTTACGACTCTGATTAGACTGAGGGAAGTAAGAGAAAAGAAGGTGTTGTTTTACTATAAATATAGGATAAGACAAGGCTACCCAGTTGGTGTATCATGGATGGCACTGGGGGTGCTACAGATGGATTACAGGGGATCGTATAGGAATGTTGAGATATTGATCCCCTCCAGCTTCAAGCAGCCTCATCTACTTATCTGATCTGCACGATGTGTAAAAAAGATTTGGAAGCACTGTGCTAAGGAAATCCCTTTTTTTTTTTTTTAAACATCTTTATTGGAGTATAATTGCTTTACAATGGTGTGTTACTTTCTGCTTTATAACAAAGTGAATCAGGTATACATATACATATGTTCCCATATCTCTTCCCGCTTGCGTCGCACAAGAGGAAATCCCTTTTTTGGTTTGGTTTATAGTCATACTTAAATTGACCTAAAATCACACCTCTATTTTTAATAGAATGCAAAATAACAAAACAAAAATTAAGTTCTTTTTTTTTCTTTCTTGCTCATAGACCTTTTATTTTTCCCCCAGCATTATCAGTACATAATTACATATAACATTGTATAAGTTTAAGGTGTACAATGTGATGATTTGGTATACATATGTATTTTGAAATGATTAAATTCTTTATAAACAAAAACTTTGGATTTTTTTTAAACTATTTCTTTGTGGGACAGATGTTATTATTTCTAAAATAAAACCCATTAAAGTAAAAGCAGCTGAAGATTAGGTCATTTATTTGTTGTCTTTGTGCAAAATCTGAAATCATTGGGAATGTAGCTATTAACATTTGAACTCTTGCAGAAGTACTGGCTGTTCCATAAGTCATTATCATGAAATAGGGAAAGATCTAGATTAAAAGAACCAGGAAAATTACGATGTTAATCACATAGGAGTGTGTGACATTTCCCCTTTTTTTAAATTGTGAAATATTATATAATACCTATATTAAAGCACAAGAAACATTTTTGTACAACTTAATAGATAATTATAAGGTGAAAATTTATTAATTATCATCGAGGTTAAGAAATAGAGTAGTGCCACACCAGTTTGGAAAAACCAGTTGTAGTGGAACTTAGTGGGTCCATTGAAAAATTTGAATATAATTTGGGTTTTAGTTGAGATAAAAACTCACTGACATGGACAAATGGAGGCCAGTGAATGAAAAAGCAGATCAGAAAAGAGCATTTATAGTATGGTTTCATTTTGGTGAAAGAAACAACATATATGCAGTATGTTGTTAACTGCGGGAATCTCTGAGTTGTGGGAATGTAAAGTTTTTTGTTGTATGTTCCTTTTCTAATCTTTAAAATGTGCATGTATTGCTTCTGTAATAATAAAAGCATAAAAGGAATACCTGAGATTATATCATAACTATCTGGCCCAGCATTGTGTCTTGAATTATCCTCTAGTTGGGTGTGACATCCCAGAATATTTTGAAAAGATAGAAATTCTGGTCTCCCTTTTGCCCCACTACTCTCCCAAACAATTTTCCATTTTTATTGGGTCTTTCGTTTCCTTATCACCTATCCTAACTTCATCATCTACCACTTAGATCCATTTGCTTGAAATTCTCCAGCAGATTCTGAGGCCTCTTTTCTGTCAGTTAAAACCAGAATCAAGCATCATGGCTTGATGGTGCCATCTTACAGAATTGCAAGAAACCTTCCCCAAGGCGGTGCTTAGGTCTTAATACCAGTTGTGGAAATGAATCATGTAGTCTTTTCACATTGGGGAATTCCGATGCTCAGTTGATGAATATGGCACAGTGGCCAGGAAGTCACACAATTTCACCATGGGAGTGGCATGCCAGCTCCCATCCTCAGGGACCGGGAAGGGGCTTCCTGCATGTGGCATGCTCCCTCTTCTGGAGGGCTGTCTGATGGTCTCAAGCAGGTTGTCTGCACAATACATTGGCAGCCATTTGTACAAATGGTGCAATAGAGACCACCCTCTATTTTTCCTTAAAGGAATGTTAAAGCTTGAGTGAAGGCCACACGGGCAGCTTTGAAGTGGAGGCAGGCATCTCCATGGAAGGGATTTATGACCTTTGATGTGCACCTATGAGGGGACTGCACGCTGGTTACATAGGTGATATTCGTGAGGTTCCTATTGTTAATAAGAACTACAGACATCAAAATTTAGAGGGACTCAAGAGATCATATAATTCCACCCTCTCTGTTACAGAGGGTGAAATTGAGACCCAGAGAGGGGAAAGGGATTATTTAATAAAACCAAAGTTCAGACTAGAGCCCAGGCTTGCCCATCTCCAACCCAATGCCTTTTCCCCTCTGCATCAGTGTTTGCAAACCTGTCTGTCGGCTACGGCTCTCAAGAGTTATCGCTACGGGTCCAAGGACTTGTATGCCCAACAAGTATTGACAGCCTCCAAGCATCGACAGTTCTCCAGAAGTAGAACTCAATCATTTGAGAGTGTGCAGCATTTTAAAAACTGTCAAGTAAATGTGCAAAAAATATATACAACCAATTTAATAATAAATCGAAACTCATATGGTCATTGCCTGGATCAGAAGGTAGAGCACTGCAAGCATTCAAGATGTTTTCCTGGGTCCCTCCTTAATCATAACCCATCTCTGTCTCCCTCCCCCAATGTAGAAGTAACCTCTTACTTGTCTTCTGTAATTCTTATTTTCTTGCCTTAAAAAATATTTTTTCAGGCTTCCCTGGTGGCGCAGTGGTTGAGAGTCCGCCTGCCGATGCAGGGGACGCGGGTTCGTGCCCCGGTCCGGGAAGATCCCACATGCCGCGGAGCGGCTGGGCCCGTGAGCCATGGCTGCTGAGCCTGCGTGTCCAGAGCCTGTGCTCCGCAACGGGAGAGGCCACAACAGTGAGAGGCCCGAGTAACAAAAAAAAAAAAAAAATTTTCTAACCATTCCATAACAATATTTTTGAAGCTTATACGATTGAAATCACATCGATTATATTCTTTTGTGTTTTGCTTCTTCTGTGATGTATCCATATTATTGCATAAAATTAGAGCTTATTCATTTTCATTGTGTCAGAATAGATCATGGTAGGACTATACTAAAAAAATGTCAGTTTCATTGTTGATGGACTTTTGGATTGTTTCAAGCTTTGAGTTTTTCTTGTTCATGTCCCCTGGTACACAGGTGCATACATTTCTGTAGAGGAGACACTTACCAGTGGAATTGCTGGATCACACAGCATGCATATCTTTAGCCTTGCTATAGAATGCCAAACGACTTTCCAAAGCAGTTTTAACGATTTATCTCTCACCAGCAATGTTAAGAAGGGGCTTCTCATTCTAAAAAGGTGGTAACAGTTGTTCTAGGCATACTTTCCACCCACTTCTACTATATGGAAAAGACTTCAGGCCATCTCAGCAAGAAAGCTTGGTAATAAATACAATGATTTTCAAAATGATTTTTATATACAGAAGCCCTTGTTTAAGCATAAATTTGTAATGGAAGATCAATATATTTATACTGACTTTATACTGTTTGGACAGATAGAAATGGAGTTGTTCTGGTTGAGAGGGAATTGCTTGAGCTCAGAGTACCACCTTCTGGGCTTCAGCCCAGTGTCTGGTACATGGTGTAGTTATTAGTAAGGTTGTCTGAAAATGAAACAGACTTCCCCAGGAAGTAGAGTTTGCTTCACTGGGGGTGTGGGTGTTTCATATTGTGAAAGAAATGTAGGATCGGATCTCTGACCCTTCCCTCTTTCAGAGTTCAGATAGCATAATTCCCCCTCTTTCATTTTCTAAAATACTAAGGTAAGTGACAAATAATCATACCTGGGGATGAAGACCAATAAGAATCCTTGAGGATACAATCAATTGTCAAGATAAATTCTCCATTGATCAAAGAGTGGAAGTCTGACTTCGGAAGGAGATCACTGCTTTTTCCTATGCTTTCTCTCTTTCTGTGTGCCCTTGTTTGAGAATTCTCCTAAGATCTCAGATTTCTCCTCTTGAAAAATGATGTTTGACTGGATATTTGCCAAGATTCGTCACATGCTAACAGTGTGGAATTGTCATTCTTGGCCTCCCTGTTTAGGAGTCTAGTAATATTCAACAGTGTAATTGGAGTCATTTGTTCAATCAAAAAATATGAGTGGGCCTCCTGTGTCCCAGGAAGTGTTCTGCTATGTGCAGGGATCCAGCAATGAACAAGACAGAACGAAGCTCTGCGCTTGTGAAACTTACATTCTAGGAACCAATCATAAAAAAATAAACAAATAAGAAAAATATCAGATAAAGATAAGGGCTTGTAGAGATTTAAAAAGGATGATGGGAAGAGAGTGATGGGGTATCTTCTTTAGGCTGTGTGGTCAGGGAAGCTGAGATCTGAGAAGTGGGTGGAAGCAGCCATGTCAGGGAATCCATGAGGGTTTATCAATTAACTTTAAGTCTAACTGCCTTCATAATAAGAACAACTTCTATTTGAATAATGCTTTCACCACTGTTGTCCCATTTTATTGTCAATAACAGCTTTGTGAGGTAGGCATTAGTGCAATTATTATTTTCTAGGTGGGGTAGGGACTTCCAGATGCTATAATTAGTAAGTGGCAGAAACAGGTCTTGAACGTTTCCCCCTGCTCTGCCTTGTCTTGGGTCTTTCTCCTGTGCACTGAGGAGGCTGCCCAGACCAGATGGTGTCCCGGATACCAATCTATCTGAGTTCTACCTGTCTTACACTACTCAGACATCACCAG
This sequence comes from Phocoena phocoena, assembly GCF_963924675.1. Taxonomy (NCBI): domain Eukaryota; kingdom Metazoa; phylum Chordata; class Mammalia; order Artiodactyla; family Phocoenidae; genus Phocoena; species Phocoena phocoena. The sequence goes on along the minus strand of NC_089222.1, from coordinate 71,092,337 downwards.
CAAGAGAAGTTTTCATTTCAGCATCACATGGGAATCTGGAAACTGCATCTTGCCCAAGATTACCAAACCAGAAAATTAAGATGTTGCTTGCAGAAGCCACCTTCTGGTTGCTGGGTGGAGTCCTTTTCTCCTATTTCCTCTCTCTCTGCAGTTTGAAGCTTCTGAAAACCTCTTTAAGGGGAACCTAAGAACCTGTCTGGGCAGTGCATCCATTAGCTCAAATGTGAACAGTCAGCAGGAGTTCAAGCGCTGTCCCTGGTGACACCTGCCAAATGAGACTATCAGAGAGCAGGGGAGGGAGTGTCTGCATGAGAGGCAGCCCTATTAGTGGAAAGAGTTTTCTCTGTGACCTACTAGCTGGGTGACTCTGAGGGCCTTCCTTAACCTCCTCGAAACTTACCTTTCTCAGTCTCACCCCCAGGTGATATTACCTTCCTTGTAGGGTTATGAGGATTAAAACAGAATATGGAAAAAAGATATTTAGGGTGACTGGGACATAATAACAAGTTATTATTCACAAACTGTGTGTTTCATGAGCTTCAGCCAAGTTTGGGTGCACAGTTATCCACAGGGCAGGGGAGCACCACCCTGCCTGCCACTGACGGGTGGGACATGTTGCTTTTCTGCCAGCCCACTGGTGTGACAAGGAGAAGTTTCCATAGCCCAGGCTGGGAGCCTCCTGGGCTGAGAAGGGTAACCCTGATAAGGTCAAAGGACACTGAAGCCCCAAACACATCTTCCTGCTTCCATAACCAGACTGCTGCCCAGCTGGAATAGGCAGAGGCCATAGGCAGAGGCCTCTCTGTCCCTGACTTTGCCCGAGGACCCCAGCTTTATGAAAGTTGCAAGAGGTCTGCTTGCTGGTTGTGGAGGGGGAGAGATGTAGGTGTAGTTTTTAAGGGTTCAGCAAGCTCTCTTTTGATCAATGGCTAGCTGGAGTACAGGACATGTCTTAGAATCCCAGAGTCTCACCCAAAGTTGCGTTCTCTGGCCATATAGGATGGGGTTAATTGGAACACCACCATACACGGACCTGTGCTACCTGAAATCACATTATGTTCTTTGGTACACTCTATGTTTCCAGATGCTGTCCCTTTGCTCGAGGCTTGTTCCTCCTACCCTCCTTTCCCAACTACTGAAGTTCTAACAATTCTCCCCAAGTTCACCTCAAGTCACAATCCTCCTGGCAAGCTTTTTCTAATTATCATCTCAGTTGGGTATCATCATCATTTTAAACTAATAGCATTTTTCTCTCTGTGCTTTTCACATGACACTTCATATTTTCTGCCCTGAATTGTATTTTTTAATCCATCACCTCTCCTGTCAGCTCTTTGAGGGTGGGAAATTTATCTCTAACAGACCTACCTTACCCATGGCCTTAGACACAGTAGACAATATAAATTGAACAGAAGCAAAAATGCCTTGAAGACTTTACACTGGGGATGCAGCACCTAAACATTTTCACGTGGAGTTCCTTTGTTCTGGGGCCGGACAGAGTCATTCCACTCTTTCCCATAGCAATCTCGGGAGGTAACACTGAACAAGCAAGCTGGGAGTCAATGGCCAGAGAGGGGGCACTCCGAAGCTAGGAATAAGAGAGAAGCGAAATCCCAGACCTGAGAATGAAATTGAGCTTAGTGACGTTCTAACTTTCTGCCACAGGACAGTGAATGGCAGCCAGGTCACTAGACTCCCAAGGATCCCCTCCCTCAAGGCTCACACTTACACCATTCAATGGATGACAACACTGTTAATGGAAAATGGGACTCAGTGGTTAAGTAGTTATTGTTGCAGATTATTTCTTTATATATTTTATTTTTATTTTTATTTTTTTTGTGGTACACGGGCCTCTCACTGTTGCGGCCTCTCCAGTGTTGTGGAGCACAGGCTCCGGACATGCAGGCTCAGCGGCCATGGCTCACGGGCCCAGCCGCTCCGCGGCATGTGGGATCTTCCCGGACCGGGGCACGAACCCGCATCCCCTGCATCGGCAGGTGGACTCCCAACCACTGCGCCACCAGGGAAGCCCTCTTTATATATTTTAAAAATCATTTTACTGTAAAGTAATTTCCAAGACCAGGAAATTAGCACAGCTCACCCAAAGGTAATTGTGAACTCACCTTTGGTCCAGAGCAGGAGCCTGGGTGGCAGATGTCCGAATCAGTTTGTCCCTTCCAGCCCAGGCACTTGGCTTGTCTCTGTTGAAGGTGAAGAGCTTGGGAAACTCAGCCTTACCTTTGGCATCTTTTCAACTCCTGGAGACAGATAAGGAGGAAGAAAAAGAAAAATTAAAGCACTTGTTCAAGAAACCTAGCCTTAGAGATTAAGTGTGATGTAAATGATGAGACTAGTTAACATTTCTTGATGGCCCAAGGCACAGAACAGTGTCTGGGGATAGCTTATGCCTCCTTTTTTCTTTGACCTCCAGTACATTGATTTAATTTTTAGAATGCCCCAAAATAGGATATAGTTAAACTTCTTGGGATAGGACAAGGAAAGTAGGGTTTATTAATTTTCATTTCCTCTTTCTCTTAATCCTTCCCTCCTTCTTCCTTCCTTCCCTCTTTCCCTCAGTACAATAACTCATTTATTTATTCATTCATTCAGTGCCAACTACGTGCAGATCATATACTAGGTGCCGGGTAAACAGTATTGGAGGAAACAAACTTGAATGGATCCCAAACTGACAGAACTTAAAGCCTTGTGGGGACAGAAAGGAAGAACAGTTAGAAAAGCAAGCAAAAAAAAATACAAATTTCCAGTTGGGAAAATGCCAGAAAAGTATTATAAAGGGTGTATGAGATCAGGGGCTTATAATTTTATAGGAGATTGGCTAAGGCTTCTCTGAGAAGGAAACATTTGAAGGAGACTTAAAAGGATGAGAAGTCTGAGTAGTATTCCATTGTATATATGTGCCACATCTTCTTTATCCATTCATCCGATGATGGGCACTTAGGTTGTTTCCATCTCCGGGCTATTGTAAATAGAGCTGCAATGAACATTTTGGTACGTGACTCTTTTTGAATTATGGTTTTCTCAGGGTATATTACTCAGCCATAAAAAGTAATGAAATTGAGCTATTTGTAATGAGGTGGATAGACCTAGAGTCTGTCATACAGAGTGAAGTACGTCAGAAAGAGAAAGACAAATACCGTATGCTAACACATATATATGGAATTTAAGAAAAAAAAATGTCATGAAGAACCTAGGGGTAAGACAGGAATAAAGACACAGACCTACTAGAGAACGGACTTGATGATATGGGGAGGGGGAAGGGTGAGCTGTGACAAAGCGAGAGAGAGGCATGGGCACATATACACTACCAAACATAAGGTGGATAGCTAGTGGGAAGCAGCCGCATAGCACAGGGAGATCAGCTCGGTGCTTTGTGTCCGCCTGGAGGGGTGGGAGGGAGGGAGACTCAAGAGGGAAGAGATATGGGAACATATGTATATGTATAACTGAGTCACTTTGTTATAAAGCAGAAACTAACACACCATTGTAAAGCAATTATACAATAAAGATGTTTAAAAAAAAAAAGGATGAGAAGTCGCCAGGCAATGGAAGATCCTAAGGCAGGATAGGGCTCCATGAGTTTAAGGAAACGTCCTTGTGGCTGGGGCAGAGTGAGATAGAGGGGTAGTTCTTTTCAGGGAGGGAAGCGGGTGTAGTCCATAGGGGCAGCTGGCTTTCTCTCTTAGGTCCTGTTTCCTCGTCTGCAAAATGACTTCCTATGACCACTACTGATCTTAGGGTCATTTGGCATTAAGTGCTTATCCTTGTTTACTGTAGATTTCAAGATCAAAAATTTCTAGTTCTCCTCTGGGTGCTGAGGATGACGTTCTAGGCGCTAGGACCTAGAGACCTGTCTAGGTGGGGCAAATGCCTATAGCAGGCTTCTCAAGCTCTACAGTTTTGGGCCACATAATGTTTTTTTTGTGTGTGTGTAGCTTTGGGGGCAGCTGTCCTCTGCATTGTAGGATGTTTCACAGCATTCCTGGCCTCTACCCATCAGATGTCTGTAGCACCTCTTACCCAGGTGAGAGTGACTTCCAGCCATTGCCAAATGTCCTCAGGGGGACAAGATAACTCCTGGTTGAGAACCACTGGCCTACAGAGAGAAGTTGTATCTCCAATGAACAGGCCCAGGATGAGATGAGAAATAGAAGCTGACATAGAGCCTCAGTGTTGGGGAAAAGAGAAAGCATGGCAGAGACCATGGGAAATGGGGAACACCTGCTTGTTTAAAGGGGGGCATCTCTCACTTGCTCTGGCTGATTCTGCCTTTTTTCCTTAAGGCTTCAGGTGCTCACAATTAGTTGTCCATAATCTTTGGTGCATGACACACTCGTTCTTTGCCCATGCTGTATTGCATTAATTTAGTCATTTAATTAACTCCTTATAATAATGTGATGACCCCACCACTCAAACAAAATCTAGAATTTTGACAATGACCTACATTTGACAATGTGTCCCTTCTCTCCCTGCCTCGTCCCGGTGTAAGTAACCATTGTCCTGTACCATGCGGTCATCATTCCCTTGCCTTCCTTTCTATATAGTTTTCTTTTATTTAAGTGTATCCTTAAAATATTCTTAAAATTTTAGTCGTTTTTAACTTTATAAAAAGATTATCATGGACCTCCCTGGTGGCGCAGTGGTTGAGAGTCCGCCTGCCGATGCAGGGGACACAGGTTCGTGCCCCGGTCCGGGAAGATCCCACATGCCGAGGAGCGGCTGGGCCTGTGAGCCATGGCCGCTGAACCTGCGCGTCCGGGGCCTGTGCTCCGCAACGGGAGAGGCCACAACAGTGAGAGGCCCGCGTACCACAAAATAAATAAATAAATAAAAGATTGTCATGCTGACGTAAACCTTTGCACTGACTGTGTTCACTTATTATTGTATTACTAAGAGTCATCCCTACTCTTGGGTGTTGCTGGGAGCTGATTTGTTTGAAGTGCTGTATCAGATCTTGTAGTGTGAACACATCACAGTGCATCATCCCCTGTGTCATTGGGTGGTGTTGGGTTAGTCCCTGGTCTATTTTATACATGTCTCTTGGTGCTCCCCAGAGGATTCTTTTTAAATCTTTTATTTATTTCTTTTTATTGAAGTATAGTTGATTTACTGTTGTGTTATTTTCAAGTGTCCAGCAAAGAGACTCAGTTGTTCATATATATATCTATTCTTTTTCAGATTCTTTTCCCATATAGGTTATTACAGAATATTGAGTATAGTTCTCTGTGCTATAGAGTAGGTCCTTGTTGTTTATTTTATATATAGTAGTGTGTATATGTTCCTCCCAAATTCGTAATTTATCCTCCCCCCACCTTTCCCCTTTGGTAACCATAAGGTTGTTTTCTGTGTCTGTTTCTGTTTTGTAAATAAGTTCATTTGCATCATTTTTTAAGTCCCCAGTTGGTTCTTACAATGCAAGAATGTGAATACAGTAAGGTCACAATTTCTGATTAATTTTAAAGAAAAGGTAGAGCTTTTATGTGAAAATGATTGGGCCAATTTAAAGTTTTAAAAAATACTTACCAGACCAACAAGAAACCTATCTGTAGGCCATTCTTTCTGAGCCTCCAGTTTAAGATTAGGTCATTCGGGTTGAGAATTTCTCAGCTGGATCGAGAAGTTAATTTAGAGGACACTTAGGAAATCGTTCTTTAGCACAAAAGAGTGGGAAACAGGAAATGACCCAGACAGAAATTTAAATAGAGTGTGTGGTGAAGATCGGCAGTAACATAAACTGCATTCCAGTAGCACAACTTGTTGTACCGCGTGGAAATTGTAGCAAAACATTCTCTTCACTCCCAACATTTGGAAATAAGGGAAAAGAGCTTATCTTTAGGGAAGTAAACTTTTAAAAAATGAATCACTTAAACTTTTCAATGTTTAATGAAGCCAGTAGAGAAATGCAAAATTGTCTTAAAGAGAATAAATGGCTCTCAGGCCAACAGGATCTGACTGTAATTGAGTGAATATATTTAAAGAAGGCATGTCAGTCAGGGAGAGAGAATTCGTCAGAGAAGATTCCAGAGCCCAATTTAGGCACTGTGCTTGATTACAGCTCCATCGGCAGGACAATCACAACTGTGGAAATGGTGCCGCTGGGAAGAGAACAAACTCTTAATACCTGAGCCTGTATTTATCTGGTCCGTGTGACAGGCACATACATCTCCCTCTCTCATGACACCCCGGTTTCTGAGACCTGGTTGATGTGAGTATTCTCTGGGAGAGGTGTTCTCCTGGCAGCCTCCGGGACTAGAAGGCCGGGAACCATTCTCAGGACTTGGTGGCTCCCAGGTGATAGTATCACCCGATGGATCTTTTTGGAGTCAGTCACTGCTCTGCTTTTGTTGTCACCCTCTCACTCTCCCCTGCATTTCCGTGAGTTCCTGTCTTCACATTTCTGCATTCACTAAGTGCTTACCTAGTGCCAGACCCCAGGTTCACATAAAGAGTGTAAACTCTGAAAGATCAGCCTTGATTTAGCCTATGAACCCTCTAGGGCAGGATCTGTTCTAGATTCTGGGAACCCCCTGAATCTCTATGGAGAACTTTATGTGTGTGTGTTTCTGGGGAGAGGGTCTGTAGACTCTTAAGAGGTTCTGTCGGCTGAGGTAGTTTAGATCATTGCTCCGGGGAGCATGGTTTGACTTCTTGAGTATAGGGGAGAAGGGAGAAGGCCTGTACACCTGGAAGACAGACTTTAGGCCCTTAGGGGGTGCAAAGGATGTAGATGCCCTGGGACAGAGGGAGGAGGAGAATCTGTGGGTTGGAGGGGGATGATGAAAGTGATAGCGCGCTATTCCGTAATGCATGTAGACTGCCATGAGGGTAATATTCTTTGGACATTTTCCCAACATGTTTTTTTTTTTGACTGATTGACTCCTTTTTGTGGGAGGAAGGGTGGGTGGAGTGCAGGGTAGCAGGGACAGTTCTCCCAAGCATTTTTGGAGACCTGGAAGGTACTTTGTAATGCGGGAAGGAAATTGCTGTGGGGTGATAAGAAACAGCACTGGGCTAAGTTTTGCAATTTTAAACCCAGTATCTGTGAATAGTCCCTGCAATGTAATTCACTTCAGGTCAGTACAGTTGAGCTCATTTCAACAAGCAATAACTGAACACTCCTTGTCCACATTATTCCAGCTTTTCTACTGAAAATTTGGCAATGGGTTATGGGTCATGAGCTACTAACTGGTGTTGTGTCCACAGGCTGACAGCAAGCAAGCTTTTAGGGTACCACTCTGGTATGACTAGGGGGTGTTCATCTGGCTTTCCTGGGATACTTCTGGTCTACCTGTGTTGTTATTAATAGCACCCAATTCAGATGACAATTTATATAGTCACCTCTCTCTATAACACTTGTATTGCTCTAAACTTGTTTAATCTGTTTGTGTGCCTCTGGAGCTTCCCATTAAACTAATGAGCTTCTTGACGCTGGACGCACTGTCTCATTTATCTCTGTGTCTAGCACATGCCTGCTATTCTCTGGACACTTAAAAGAAATATTTCTTCAATTGAACTGACATTAAAAACAGAATGAAGAACGGCCTTAGAGTAGAAACGGTCAGCTCACATTGTCTTCCGTGTGCTGCCGAGGCCTGGACTGGAGGCCCAGCTCTGAGTCACTTATGAGCATCGTACATTGGGAAACTTTAGTCTTTTTCAACAAAAGGAAAGTGTGTATAAAGTGCTTGGTGAAAGACGTTTCAGTGCTCCACCAATGTTAGCTGCCGTCATTGTTTTCAAATTATTAGTTGTTAATAATAACTATTACTATAATCACTTTAAGTTTATTTTTAGCTGTGTTGGGTCTTCGTTGCTGTGCATGGGCTTTCTCTAGTTGCGGCGAACCGGGGTTACTCTTTGTTGCGGTGCGCGGGCCTCTCATTGCGGTGGCTTCTCTTGTTGCGGAGCACGGGCTCTAGGTGCAGGGGCTTTAGTAGTTGCGGCACGTGAGCTCAGTAGTTGTGGCTCACGGGCTCTAGAGTGCAGGCTCAGTAGTTGTGGTGCACGGATTAGTTGCTCTGTGGCATGTAGGATCTTTCTGGACGCGGGCTCAAACCCGTGTCCGCTGCATTGGCAGGAGGATTCTTTTTTTTTTATGTAAATATGTTCTTTTTTTTAACTCTTTTCCATTATAGTTTATTACAAGGTATTGAATATAGTTCCCTATATATATTCATATATTTCATATATGGTAGTGTGCATCTGTTAATCCCATACTCCCAATTTATCCCTCCCCCGGCTTCCGCTTTGGTAACCATAACTTTGTTTTCTATGTCTGTGAGTCTGTTTCTGTTTTGTAAATAAGTTAATTTGTACTGTTTTTTAGATTCCACATATAAGTAATATTATATTTGTCTTTCTCTGTCTGACTTTGCTTAGTATAATAATCTCTAGATCTATGCATGTTGCTGCAAATGGCATTATTTCACTCTTTTTTATGGCTGAGTAATATTTCTCTTACTCATTTAAATATTGAAATACTTATTTTTATATTATAAGCCTGATATTTTCCATTTCTGGAGTCTTGTTTTTTGTGTGGCTCTCTTTTTGTACCTTCTTTTCTTGTGAGTTTTGAGATTTTTCCATTTGAGCTACTGTTTAGTGGAACTCTATCTAAATTGCTGCTATGGGGTGTTCTTGAAGGTATGTTCATCTAGAGGATTTGCTTCTGCCAAAAGCCCAGAGCTACCAATAATTCAGGACAAATTTAACATATATCTTGATTTAAGGTCTTTGGGATTATCCTGAAAATATGGCTGGCTCACGGTTAAGAATTCACAAAGGAAACTTTCATTTCACCCAGAGCCAAGGCTGAAAATGGAAATATTTCTTGTCTTTTTCTAAGGGCCTTAATTTATTTCTGGTCTACTGCTACACCGTGGGTATAGCCCTTTGGGATAACTCCTTCTGTGTAGCTATGTCTTACTAGAACTCCCATCTTGAGCTGGTCCTACAGTTTGTCTCTTGTTCCCAGCACTCGACTTACATATTCATCAAAACAGACTCTCAATGTGCTCAGGATTGAGTATATGTCCTCAGTGTGAAAATTGCTTTGATTTCTTTTTTATTTTATTTTATTTTTATTTTTTTGTTAGTTTCTGCTTTATAATAAAGTGAACCAGTTATACATATACATATGTTCCCATATCTCTTCCCTCTTGCATCTCCCTCCCTCCCACCCTCCCTATCCCACCCCTCCAGGCGGTCACAAATCACCGAGCTGATCTCCCTGTGCTATGTGGCTGCTTCCCACTAGCTATCTACCTTACGTTTGGTAGTGTATATATGTCCATGCCTCTATCTCACTTTGTCACAGCTTACCCTTCCCCTTCCCCATATCCTAAAGTCCATTCTCTAGTAGCTCTGTGTCATTATTCCTGTCTTAACCCTAGGTTCTTCATGACATTTTTTTTTCTTAAATTCCATATATATGTGTTAGCATACGGTATTTGTCTTTTCTCTTTCTGACTTACTTCACTTTGTATGACAGATTCTAGGTCTATCCACCTGATTACAAATAGCTCAATTTTGTTTCTTTTTATGGCTGAGTAATGTTCCATTGTATATATGTGCCACATCTTCTTTATCCATTCATCCGATGATGGACACTTAGGTTGTTTCCATCTCTGGGCGATTGTAAATAGAGCTGCAATGAACATTTTGGTACATGACTCTTTTTGAATTATGGTTTTCTCAGGGTATATGCCCAGTAGTGGGATTGCTGGGTCATATGGTAGTTCTATTTGTAGTTTTTTAAGGAACCTCCATACCATACTCCACAGTGGCTATATCAATTTACATTCCCACCAACAGTGCAAGAGGGTTCCCTTTTCTCCACACCCTCTCCAGCATTTATTGTTTCTAGATTTTTTGATGATGGCCATTCTGACTGGTGTGAGATGATATCTCATTGTAGTTTTGATTTTCATTTCTCTAATGATTAATGAAGTTGAGCACTCTTTCATGTGTTTGTTGGCAGTCTGTATATCTTCTTTGGAGAAATGTCTATTTAGGTCTTCTGCCCATTTTTGGATTAGGTTGTTTGTTTTTTTGTTATTGAGCTGCGTGAGCTGCTTATACATTTTGGAGCTTAATCCTTTGTCAGTTGCTTGATTTGCAAATGTTTTCTTCCATTCTGAGGGTTGTCTTTTGGTCTTGTTTATGGTTTCCTTTGCTGTGCAAAAGTGTTGAAGTTTCATTAGGTCCCATTTGTTTATTTTTGTTTTTATTTCCATTTCTCTAGGAGGGGGGTCAAAAAGGATCTTGCTGTGATTTATGTCATAGAGTGTTCTGCCTATGTTTTCCTCTAAGAGATTGATAGTTTCTGGCCTTACACTTAGGTCTTTAATCCATTTTGAGCTTATTTTTGTGAATGGTGTTAGGGAGTGATCTAATCTCATACTTTTACATGTAGCTGTCCAGTTTCCCCAGCACCACTTATTGAAGAAGCTGTCCTTTCTCCACTGTACTTCTTGCATCCTTTATCAAAGATAAGGGACCATATGTGCGTGGGTTTATCTCTGGGCTTTCTATCCTATTCCATTGATCTATATTTCTGTTTTTGTGCCAGTACCATACTGCCTTGATTACTGTAGCTTTGTAATATAGTTTGAAGTCAGGGAGCCTGATTCCTACAGCTCCGTTTCTCGTTCTCAAGATTGCTTTGGCTATTCGGGGTCTTTTGTGTTTCCATACAAATTGTGAATATTTTTGTTCTAGTTCTGTGAAAAATACCAGTGGTAGTTTGATAGGGATTGCATTGAATCTGTAGATTGCTTTGGGGAGTAGAGTCATTTTCACAATGTTGATTCTTCCAATCCAAGAACATGGTATATCTCTCCATCTATTTATATCATCTTTAATTTCTTTCATCAGTGTCTTATAATTTTCTGCATACAGGTCTTTTGTCTCCTTAGGTAGCTTTATTCCTAGATATTTTATTCTTTTTGTTGCAATGGTAAATGGGAGTGTTTTCTTGATTTCACTTTCAGATTTTTCATCATTAGTGTATAGGAATGCCAGAGATTTCTGTGCATTAATTTTGTACCCTGCTACTTTACCAAATTCATTGATTAGCTCTAGTAGTTTTCTGGTAGCATCTTTAGGATTCTCTATGTATAGTATTATGTCATCTGCAAACAGTGACAGCTTTACTTCTTCTTTTCCGATTTGAATTCCTTTTATTTCCTTTTCTTCTCTGATTGCTGTGGCTAAAACTTCCAAAACTATGTTGGATAAGAGTGGTGAGAGTGGGCAACCTTGTCTTGTTCCTGACCTTAGTGGAAATGTTTTCAGTTTTTCACCATTGAGGATGATGTTGGCTGTGGGTTTGTCATATATGGCCTTTATTATGTTGAGGAAAGTTCCCCCTATGCCTACTTTCTGCAGGGTTTTTATCATAAATGGGTGTTGAATTTTGTCGAAAACTTTCTCTGCATCTATTGAGATGATCATATGGTTTTTCTCCTTCAATTTGTTAATATGGTGTATCACATTGATTGTTTTGCATATACTGAAGAATCCTTGCATTCCTGGGATAAACTCCACTTGATCGTGGTGTATGATCCTTTTAGTGTGCTGTTGGATTCTGTTTGCTATTTTGTTGAGGATTTTTGCATCTATGTTCATCAGTGATATTGGCCTGTAGTTTTCTTTCTTTGTGACATCCTTGTCTGGTTTTGGTATCAGGGTGATGGTGGCCTCGTAGAATGAGTTTGGGAGTGTTCCTCCCTCTGCTATATTTTGGAAGAGTTTGAGAAGGATAGGTGTTAGCTCTTCTCTAAATGTTTGATAGAATTCGCCTGTGAAGCCATCTGGTCCTCGGCTTTTGTTTGTTGGAAGATTTTTAATCACAGTTTCAATTTCAGTGCTTGTGATTGGTCTGTTCATATTTTCTATTTCTTCCTGATTCAGTCTTGGCAGGTTGTGCATTTCTAAGAATTTGTCCATTTCTTCCAGGTTGTCCATTTTATTGGCATAGAGTTGCTTGTAGTAATCTCTCATGATCTTTTGTATTTCTGCAGTGTCAGTTGTTACTTCTCCTTTTGCATTTCTAATTCTATTGATTTGAGTCGTCTCCCTTTTTTTCTTGATGTGTCTGGCAAATGGTTTATCAATTTTTTTTATCTTCTCAAAGAACCAGCTTTTAGTTTTATTGATCTCTGCTATTGTTTGCTTCATTTCTTTTTCATTTATTTCTGATCTGATTTTTATGATTTCTTTCCTTCTGCTAACTTTGGGGTTTGTTTGTTCTTCTTTCTCTAATTGCTTTAGGTGCAAGGTTACATTGTTTATTCGAGATGTTTCCTGTTTTTTAAGGTAGGATTGTATTGCTATAAACTTCCCTCTTAGAACTGCTTTTTCTGCATTCCATAGATTTTGGGTCACCGTGTCTCCATTGTCATTTGTTTCTAGGTATTTTTTTATTTTGTCTTCGATTTCTTCAGTGATCACTTCGTTATTAAGGAGTGTATTGTTTAGCCTCCATGTGTTCGTATTTTTTACAGATCTTTTCCTGTAATTGATATCTAGTCTCATAGCATTGTGGTCGGAAAAGGTACTTGAAACAACTTCAGTTTTCTTAAATTTACCAAGGCTTGACTTGTGACCCAAGGTATGCTCTATCCCAGAGAATGTTCCATGAGCACTTGAGAAGAATGTGTATTGTGTTGTTTTTGGATGGAATGTCTTATAAATATCAATTAAGTCCATCTTGTTTAATGTATCATTTCAAGCTTGTGTTTCCTTATTTATTTTCATTTTGGATGATCTGTCCATTGGTGAAAGTGGGGTGTTAAAGTTCCCTACTATGAATGTGTTACTGTCGATTTCCCCTTTTATGGCTGTTAGTATTTGCCTTATGTATTGAGGTGGTCCTATGTTGGGTGCATCAATATTCACAATTGTTCTATCTTCTTCTTGGATCGATCCCTTGATCATTATGTAGTGTCCTTCTTTGACTCTTCTAATAGTCTTTATTTTAAAGTCTATTTTGTCTGATATGAGAATTGCTACTCCAGCTTTCTCTTGGTTTCCGTTTGCATGAAATATCTTTTTCCATCCCCTAACTTTCAGTCTGTATGTGTCTCTAGGTCTGAAGTGGGTCTCTTGTAGACAGCAAATATATGGGTCTTGTTTTTGTATCCATTGAGCCAATCTGTGTCTTTTGGTGGGAGCACTTAGTCCATTTACATTTAAGGTAATTATCTATATGTATGTTCCTATTCCCATTTTCCTAATTGTTTTGGGTTCGTTATTGTAGGTCTTTTCCTTCTCTTGTGTTTCTTGCCTAGAGAAGTTCCTTTAGCAGTTGTTGTAAAGCTGGTTTGGTGGTGCTGAACTCTGTCAGCTTTTGCTTGTCTGTAAAGTTTTAATTTCTCCATCAAATCTGAATGAGATCCTTGCTGGGTAGAGTAATCTTGGTTGCAGGTTTTTCTCCTTTATCACTTCAAATACGTCCTGCCAGTCCCTTTTGGCTTGCAGTTTCTGCTGAAATATCAGCTGTTAACCTTATGGGGATTCCCTTGTGTGTTATTTGTTGTTTTTCCCTTGCTGCTTTTAATATGTTTTCTTTGTATTTAATTTTTGACAGTTTGATTCATATGTGTCTTGGTGTATTTATCCTTGGATTTATCCTGTATGGGACTCACTGTGCTTCCTGGACTTGATTAACTATTTCCTTTCCCATATTAGGGAAGTTTTCAACTCTAATCTCTTCACATATTTTCTCAGTCACTTTATTTTTCTCTTCTTCTTCTGCAACGCCTATAATTTGAATGTTGGTGCATTTAATGTTGTCCCAGAGGTCTCTGAGAGTGTCTTCAGTTCTTTTCATTCTTTTTTCTTTATTCTGCTCTGCAGTAGTTATTTCCACTATTTTATCTTCCAGGTCACTTACCCGTTCTTCTGCCTCAGTTATTCTGCTATTGATCCCATCTAGAGTATTTTTAATTTCATTTATTGTGTTGTTCATCGTTGTTTGTTTGCTCTTTAGTTCTTCTAGGCCCTTGTTAAATGTTTCTTGCATTTTGTCCATTCTATTTCCAAGATTTTGGATCATCTTTACTATCATTATTCTGAATTCTTTTTCAGGTAGACTGCCTATTTGCTCTTCATTTGTTAGGTCTGGTGGGTTTTTATCTTGCTCCTTCATCTGTTGTGTGTTTTTCTGTCTTCTCATTTTGCTTATCTTACTGTGTTTGGGGTCTCCTTTTTGCAGGCTGCAGGTTCGTAGTTCCCATTGTTTTTGGTGTCTGTCCCCAGTGGCTAAGGTTGGTTCGGTGGGTTGTGTAGGCTTCGTAGAGGAGGGGACTAGTGCCTGTGTTCTGGTGGATGAGGCTGGATCTTGTCTTTTTGGTGGGCAGGTCCACGTCTGGAGGTGTGTTTTGGGGTGTCTGTGGACTTATTATGATTTTAGGCAGCCTCTCTGCTAATGGGTGGGGTTGTGTTCCTGTCTTGTTAGTTGTTTGGCATAGGGTGTCCAGCAATGTAGCTTGCTGGTCGTTGAGTGAAGCTGGGTGCTGGTGTTGAGGTGGAGATCTCTGGGAGATTTTTGCCGTTTGATATTATGTGGAGCTGGGAGGTCTCTTGTGGACCAGTGTCCTGAAGTTGGCTCTTCCACCTCATAGGCACAGCACTGACTCCTGGCTGCAGCACCAAGAGCCTTTCATTCACATGGCTCAGAATAAAAGGGAGAAAAAGTAGAAAGAAAGAATTAGTAGAAGTAGAAAGAAAGAAAGAAAGAAAGAAAGAAAGGAGGGAAGGAAGGGAGGGAGGGAGGGAGGAAGGAAGGAATAAAAGGAAGAAAGAAGATAAAGTAAAATAAAATAAAGTAAGATAGAATATAATAAAGTTATTAAAATAAAAAAATAATTATTAAGAAAAAAATTTAAAAAAACGACAAGAAAAAGGACAGATAGAACCCTAGGACAAATGGTGGAAGCAAAGCTATACAGAGAAAATCTCACACAGAAGCAGACACATACAAACTCACGAAAAGGGGAAAAAAATCATAAATCTTGCTCTCAAAGTCCACCTCCTCAATTTGGGATGATTCGTTGTCTAAATCAGGGAAGGAAGGAAAGAAAGAAAGAAGATTAAGTAAAATAAAATAAAGTTATTAAAATAAAATTAATTAATAAGAAAAAATTAAAAAAAAAAAAGGAAGGATAGAACCCTAGGACAAATGGTGGAAGCAAAGCTATATAGACAAAAATCTCACACAGAAGCATATACATACACACTCACAAAAAGAGGAAAAGGGGAAAAAATCATAAATCTTGCTCTCAAAGTCCACCTCCTCAATTTGGGATGGTTCGTTGTTTATTCAGGTATTCCACAGATGCAGCGTACATCAGGTTGATTGTGGAGCTTTAATCCGCTGCTTCTGAAGCTACTGGAAGAGATTTCCCTTTCTCTTCTTTGTTCTCACAGGTCCCGGGGCTCAGCTTTGGATTTGGCCCCGCCTCTGCGTGTAGGTCGCTGGAGGGCGTCTGTCCTTCGCTCAGACAGGACGGGGTTAAAGGAGCCGCTGATTTGGGGGCTCTGGCGTACTCAGGCTGGAGTGGGGGGGAGGGAGGGGCACGGAGTGCGGGGCAGGCCTGCGGCGGCAGAGGCCGGCGTGACATTGCACCAGCCTGAGGTGCGCCGTGCGTTCTCCCGGGGGAGTTGTCCCTGGATCCTGGGACCCTGGCAGTGCCGGGCTGCACAGGCTCCCCAGAAGAGGGGTGTGGATAGTGAGCTGTGCTCGCACACAGGCTTCTTGGTGGTGGCGGCAACAGCAGCCTTAGCGTCTCATGCCCGTCTCTGGGGTCCGCGCTTTTAGCCGCGGCTCGCGCCCATCTCTGGAGCTCCTTTAAGTAGCGCTCTTAATCCCCTCTCCTCTTGCACCAGGAAACAAAGAGGGAAGAAAAAGTCTGTTGCCTCTTCGGCAGGTACAGACTTTTCCCTGGATTCACCGCCAGGCTAGC
This sequence comes from Phocoena phocoena, assembly GCF_963924675.1. NCBI lineage: Eukaryota > Metazoa > Chordata > Mammalia > Artiodactyla > Phocoenidae > Phocoena > Phocoena phocoena. The sequence continues at coordinate 71,076,354 of NC_089222.1, read as the reverse complement.
CGTGGTGCACTAACCCCCTGCAGGCTGTGTTCACACCGCCACCCCAATCCTCTCCCTGCGCTCCGACCGAAGCCCGAGCCTCAACTCCCAGCCCCGCCCGCCCCGGCGGGTGAGCAGACAAGGCTCTCGGCCTGGTGAGTGCCGGTCGGCCCTGATCATCTGTGCGGGAATCTCTCCGCTTTTCCCTCCGCACCCCTGTTGCAGTGCTCTCTTCCGCGGCCCCGAAGCTTTGCCCCTCCGCCACCCGCAGTCTCCACCCGCGAAGGGGCTTCCTAGTGTGTGGAAACCTTTCCTCCTTCACAGCTCCTTCCCACTGGTGCAGGTCCCGTCCCTATCCTTTTGTCTCTGTTTATTCTTTTTTCTTTTGCCCTACCCAGGTACGTGGGGGGTGGGTCTTGCCTTTTGGGAGGTCTGAGGTCTTCTGCCAGCGTTCAGTAGGTGTTCTGTAGGAGTTGTTCCGTGTGTAGATGTATTTCTGTTGTATCTGTGGGAAGGAAGGTGATCTCCGCGTCTTACTCTTCCGCCATCTTCCCGGAAGCCCCCCGGCAGGAGGATTCTGAACCGCTGCGCCAGCAGGGAAGTCCTATAATTACTTTAAATTCCAGTTTTCTTAGCTGGAAATGGAAGGTCATCATTCCTGCTTTACTTTGATAATGAACATGAAGACACTTTGGAAACTACACAGAGCTCTCATTGCATAGCCTGTAAAAGAATGCACATTGACAGGGAGGTTTGTGCTTATAGAACTGGCATAACTTCGTTATATTATATGAGGAGCTAGATTGAATGGCAAGATAAGCAACCTTTTAAATATAATATTTTAAAAAGATGAAAAAATGGCCAGATGGGGAGGGCGGGTAGAAGTTGATCTGTTCCAAAGTGTAGGAATATAATAAAAGCATGTGGGAAAAGACAGTGGGATGGACTCAGACAGGTGTCTGGAATTTAGAATTGGGACCCTGCTTGGTATGAAACCAACAAAGCATTGTTTCTAGCGTGGTGAAGGGACAGAGCATCTCAGGCTTGGCATCTGGGGAGCAACAGCTTGAGTGGGGGACAGAAGAATATTTATGTCAGGATAGACATTCTACTTTGCAAAATGAGTCAAGAGCTTGTATTTCTGAGATGAGGTAAGCATTTTATCAAAGGCATGCCAGATGTGGACACTACCTAAGGAAACCGTTTGGCACCTGCGTGTGCACTGCTAATAAGAGAAAGGAATCTAGTAACTGCACATGAAAGCAGCTTTCCGTCAAGGATCACAGAAACTTTTCTGATAATATATCTTTACCAAGTGAGACAGAGAAGTCAGTGGATTTAAAGATGCATGTTCCAGCTCCCTTATTATCCTAACAGGCAATTCTAACAAAAGCAGAACTATTGATACTAATTCTTAGCTCTAAATGCCAGTAAACCCAGGGGTTGAATTTCAGGTCTATGTTAGGGGAAATAGTAAAATCGTAGCAGCAGCAGTAAATGTTTACATAGCACTTATACATAGTAACACACAGCAGCCCTGGGACGGGGGTACTATCAGCACCCCCATTTTATAGATGACAAACTGAGGAATAAAGAGGTTAACTAACTTGTTCAAGGTCACAGCCAGTAAGGGGCACAGTAGGCTTTGAACTCAAAGTGTTTTGGTCCAGAGAATGTGCTTTTAACTCGGACCCTCTCCTTTCTCTCAACTGTAGCCATTATAACCGGTATAAAGTACACCTATGACTTTGTGGGATATAGCTGTGGGACCTAGGCCATAAGCTTCAGGTGTGGTTTTCCATTCTGTCCCAGGCTTTCCTTGGAAGGAAGAAGTTTGTCCAGATTATACATTTATTAGAGGTCGGTCTCTTATCTTTTTGTTATTTGTACCCTCATGGCACATAGCAGCTGCTCAATAGTTGAAATAAACTAAATTGTCTCTGCGGTGTTTTCCCCTTGATGTAAAATTCTTTTTCTTATTAAACAAGAGAGGAGGGTAGGAAGACATAGCTCCCTGTACCGCAAACCCTTAAAGGCAAGCTGGGATTTAGTTGTTCATCCTCTTTTGGTCAAACACTTTCACCAAATCCTGACTCCAAACTCAAGGCCTTTTCTAGCCCCTCTTGCCCATGGTGGTTCCCTGGTTCCGTCACCCAGTCCTTCTGTCACATGGCTCATGATCACGTCTGTGGCTTGAGTTCAAGACCTGAAGGCTGACAGATCTGGGTTTGAATCAGGGCAGCAGAACTTGCCAGCTGTGTGGCCTTGGACAAGTCATTACACTCAGCCTTTCGGAGCTAAGCCTCATCATTTATGGAGTGAGGGTCATATTACCCTATTCAGGAGATGCTTGAGAGACTGAAACCGTATAGCATATCATGTAGTATAGTGTTTGGCATGGGGTAGCCACGTGCTGAAATTGTAGAAACTGAATTTCCCAGTTAGATTGCAACTTCTTGGAGGCCTGAGATCATGTTTAAGGAAGGATCTTTGTCAGGGATCCTTCTTCACTTCCTCAACCACTCACTCTGTCCTCCCCTTACCTTCCTCAGCTTCTTCACTCTCTGCCCCTCCCACCAGTTTCATCACCAAAATTCCAATTTGTTCATTTGTTGTTTGTTGTGCTTAATCAATGTTTGGGGTCATTTTGGTTCTGTCCCAGGAGATATTTGGCTACCGGACTCAGAGCTGCCGGAAAACCCTCTGCCTTGCTGGATCTATCTTCTCCTTTGGGATCCTCCCCTTGGTGTTTTACTGGAGACCTGCTTGGCACGTGTGGGCAAATTGCATCCCGTGTTCCTTGCAAGAAGCAGACGTCGTGTTGCTGAGGACAACAGTAAGTGTGTACCTGGTTCTGTACCTGGTGGCCCTTTTCCTGGACACCTTGTTATGGGATGGCTGTGGGGAGATGAACACAAGGCAGGCGGCAGCTGGATGTCCAGCCTCAGGCTCCATCACAGCCTTACGTTTACTTACCAAGAATTCAATAATTTGTGTATGATTGGATTTCATTAAGAAGACCTAATTCATAGGGTATTCCTTTTAAATTGTGATTTTAGTGAATGTCGGAATAGGGAATAACCATGTTAACAGCTAAAAATAATAGTGTGAAGTAGTTAAGTCAGGCTATAGGTTATAACGTTCATACTCATCCTTCTCCCCACCCCTATCCTGACATATCAATGCCTATCCCAGCCCCCCTCCACTGGGGTATCCCTGGGGGAAGGGAAGGTGGGGAGGAGGTGGGAAGTACCCCTCTGAGGAGGATCCTGTCTTCCCCTGCTCCTCTGAGAGAGCCATGGTTATTGATAGGAGTCTGTTGCATCCTGTAGACATGCTAGGGTTTAAAAATGTGGCCATCTTGTCCCTGAGTAGATTGCCGCTTTCTGCTAATACAAGGTCCTTGTGTTAGGGGAGTTCCCCTGTATTGGCTCTGATAACACTTCCTTCTAGCACTCATTACATTTAGGCGAAGTGCCTTGTTCCTGCTGGACTGTTAGCTCCACAAAAGAAGGGACTATCTCTAACTTGTTAACTGCATCCCTAGTTCTGGCACACGGTAGGGATTCCATACATGTGTGGTGGCTGACAGGCTAAAGTGGACATTCCTCTTGATAGAAGTCAAAGTGCAGTCTCACAGAGGACCCTTTTCGGGCTGACTTTTACTGAGTGTGTCTAACAGTGCGTCAGCCCAAATGACCCAGAATAACAACCAAATTCTTGATAAATCAAACTCTACTGGGCTATTAGCTTCTTTTTTTATGTAGCGACCTCTCTAGATAAACATTCTATTCATTTCAGTGAGAGAAGAGGATAGCAGCAAGTCTTATAACTGGCCCCCAATTTTTTTTACACATTTCACTCTGAGTTGGAGCTAGACCGCAGTGAAACTGGCAGTTGGATGAAGTTTGTCTTTGTTGACCTGCCCCACCTGGGGTCAGCCCCATCCCTCATTTCTGGCTCCTGGTCACTTCAAGAGCCACCCGTTCTATGTCCCAACTGAGCTGACATGTGAACCATATTACAGATGAGAGCTGAGGCAGCTCCACCCAAGTTCAACTATAATTTAACTCAAGATTCTTGGAGAATAGCCTTCAAGACATTAAGAAGGCAAGATGATAGTGGAGTCAGAGCATCTCATATTGATGATGTTGGGCTGGGAGCCCTGCTCCACTGCTGCCTCAAACCATACTTCATGAAGGCTCACAGAATATGCATGAGAGAAGAGTGCCTGGCGCTCACCAAGGAAGATCTCGTCATTAGATTGGGGGAGGAAATGGGGTCTGGAGAGGGTGCATATTTTAGCCACACTCCTTGATGAGTTAGGGGCCTCACCAGGAAGAAGTACCATATATCCCAGTTCGTAGTTCAGGGTTGTCCCCACACAACTGCACATAGATCCCAAACATCAACCAGCATTAGAATCACCTGGAGGACTTATGAACAGATTGCTGGGCCCCCCTCCCAGGGTTTCTAATTCTTAGATCTGGATTGGGGCTCCAGAGTTTGCATTTTTAACAAGTTCTCAGATGATGCTAATGCTCCTGGTAAGGGACCCTTCCCTTACCAGGACCCTGGTAAGGGACCCTTCCCTTACCCTTACCTTCCCTGTATGGTAAGGGACCATACAGCAAAACTGCTGCAGATAGTCACCACTCCCACTGGTGAGCTTACTTGGTCCTTGGGAGAGGAATAGAGGCCTAGACATTTGCTTTATGGCTCAGCCAATATATATTTATATGGTCTCAAGGGGACTGATCCAGATTTAGCAAAGTGTTGTAAGTGGTCCTGCTGTATACAGCCCTAGTGTCTTGCTGGAGCAGGGGTAGAGAGAGGTTTATTTTCTGGGGCTCAGGGTAGGGATGTAAGGACTTATGGAAGACCACGTCTTTGGGATACTTTCATAGTTCAACCCCTTCCATGTGAACCCAAGGACCTATGAGATTCTTATCTTTTGTCGTGAAAGGAGGATTTGGAAAAGTACTTCACTCTACCCTGCAGGTGCTTTCATTTCGCCCAGCTAGTTCTCAGGGGGTTCTCAATGCTTTTGTTGCAGCAGAAACAACCTCAGAAACAGAAAAGCTTTCTGTCTTTCAGAATGTATCGCCAGACTCTTCAGATCTGACAGCATGTGGTTGGCTGAGCTATAAGCTCCGAGGTTGCTGGCAGAGTCAAGGCACAGAGGGGAGCAAGAGGAAATGAACAAGGAAATGGCAAGGAAGGGAGCAAAATGAAAGAAAAGGAGAGAGAAATAGGTAAAAGAAAAATAAAGAGGGAGAAGAGAGAAAGATCTAGTAAGATACAAGCTACTATGTATGAGATAAACTACTATGACATACAACAAGAATGTATTGTACAGCACAGGGAATTATAGCCATTATCTTGTGATAACTTTTAATGGAGTATAATCTGTAAAAATACTGAATCACTATGCTGTACACCTGAAGCTAATATAATATTGTAAATGGACTATACTTCAATAATAAAACCTAAAATTTACAAAGAAAGAAAAGAAGATCTGGTAAGAGTGAAAGAAATAAAAAAATATCAACCAACACGGAGCTGGTCCATTATGGGATTCAGAGTCAAAAGTTTTGGCTTCTAGTCCCAGCACCTTAGGTACACGACACCTTAGGTTTGTTACTTAACATTTCAGGACCTCAGTTTCTCTATCTGTAAAATGGGCCTAGTAAAAGCACTTGTTCTTTCTTGGGTTGGTGTGAGGATGAAGTGAGATTACATATGTAAAAACCATTTACAAACTGTAAAATGCATCATCAAAGACAATTTTGATTGTGTATGTGTTTTTGATATAGCAACTTCACAAGCTTGCTGTACGAAAGCACTTGCTACAGCCTTGATGCACCCATGTATAATGGCCCTGCTCATCTGGATGCTGTGTCCTTCCCTTATTATCCAGGAGGCCTGGCACTTCCTTCCAGGACAGGAGACATGGGGAAGATGCCCTATAACTAGAAATCCCCAACACTCATATGTGCTCAAGCAGGTCACCTCTCCTAGTTGCATGTGATCAGCTTTGAACTGGACATACAGCAGAAAGATTCAAAAAGGCATCGGCGCCTCAGGGAGCTGCATTCCATCACCCTGCCTCTTTCTTTGGCTCTTTGAAAGTGTATTAAGCCTTTCTCCCATTACACTGCCCTCTGCAACTAATCAGAGCTATTGAAACCAGCTTCAATCTCGTCTTTTTCATCTTGATTTCAACCTTAATTTTTAATTACCTGCTCTTGTGCATCATTTTAAATGGGTTTGCTATGCCAGAGACTCTCCAAATAAATGAGGTGCTAGATTAGTCTTTATGTAATTAGATAAGAACCCGATTATTTCAAACACTTTTGCTATGTGAGCCTTAGATAAAAATAAGCTTTGAGAGTCAATAGATTAAAAGTCTGCTGTAAGGTTATTTGCATTAAAGTGATACCTTAAGAAAGATATTATTTGAATTATATTATAATAGCTGTTCAGTAAAGATTTCCCAGTAAGAAAGGCTGGATGACTCTTACCGGAAAATGTGTTGCATATCTGTTTTTCATGTTATTAAAAAATCAGTACTTGGTATTTATCATCAGTCTTACACTGGTAAGATTACAGATCATTATCCCAGATACTGATTAGGTAGTCATTTTTTAACATTAAAAAAATAGTAACGTGATGTGTACTGGCTGAAAATCTTCAGCACCTAGTTTATTTTCTGTTCCCCTCCTCTTATTAAGCACGTCTAAGAGTGAGATTTTTCCAAAAGATAAGAGTAATTACGTTTCTATTTTATAATTTAAAAGTGGCATTTTATTCATTATTTATCTACTTCTGAATTTTAACCACTATCTGTGGCGATGCCACATTTCTATGCAAATAACGTGATTTATATTCATTGGTGTTTTGAATTCAGATGCTCCTGATGATTTTCATAGTTTTTATCTTTATTATAATTACATATACATTTTTCCTTCACTGTCACTGTATGTCACATGTTGCCAAAGACTCACAATGTTCAGAGAAGAACTTTGTGATGATTGGCTATTAGGCCTGACTCTGGGCATTTCATTTCAATGTTTTAATGGGGAACATTTCCCCTTCAGTTTCACCGAAAGATGTCAGTGGTAGGGGCTTTAGTTTAAAAACTTAGAAATCCCCCAAATCAGCCATGCAAATGGCATCTTGGGTCCACCAGCCCACCAGGATGCTCATCAGATACCAGCATTTGTGTTCATGTTTCCTGGATCCCTTACTTCCTCCCCTCCCTCCTCTTCTGCAGCCTGGTCTCTCCAAGCCCAGACTCCACACATTGGCACCACTTTCTAAGGGAATCAGAAAGTTTGTTTTGTCTGTGCTTTTACTCATAAAATTTCTTCTGATATTCCCTATCTCCCCCATTCATTCATTCACTTATTCATTCAACAAGTATTTATTGAGTAACAGTCAAGTACCAGACGTTGTTATAGGCACTGGGAATACAGCTATGAACAAAACAGACAGAAATCCTTGCAGAGGGACATTTTGGAGAGGACTCAACTGATAGACACTTGTACACACTCATACACACATTCTCTATACAGTAAATATAGACGGTAGGTGTTCTATCTCTACTTATTAAAACCTACTCATTCTTCAGCCATATACCACCTTTTCTATTAAATCTTAGTTGATCCAGTCTCTGCCCCAATACCAGAGGGAATTAATTGCCTGTCCTTCCTTCTCTCCTAGCTCTGTATTTGTTAGCTCTGACTGCTGTAGTGCTTTCTGCAGTCTGCCTTCTATTAAAATGCTATTTGCTCTACATTTTATAAAACAGCATCTCATTGATTATATCATTTAATTCTCATAACAACCATAGGAAATGGCATTATCATTTTTATTTTACAGATGAGGATACAGAGAGGACAATAACTTTGCAACCTAGTAAATGTCAGCCAGGATTTCCCTCTCCCTTCCTCCTTCCTTCATAAATCTGATGAGCACAGGTTGTACGCCAGCCACAGTGCTATCTCATGGACAGCGCAGGGGGCAGGGAGTGTAACAGTAAAATCAGGGCTCTTGACTCCATGGAGTTCGTCGAATCAAATACACAAATAAATGCAAAAATCCAACTGTTATAAGTGGTACTTAGGAAAGCTTCGTGGTTATTGTAAGATTATAGACAAGGGATTTGATCAAGTCAAGAAAACCAGGAAAGGCTTTCCTGAGCCATCAGAGGATGGTTAGAGAACAGATGTGTGGACACAGCGGGGAGGTGGGGGGAGTTGGGGGGTGTGGGCGGGGAGGGAGTGTGGGATGGATTGGGAAATTGGGATTGACGTATGTGCACTGCCGTGTGTAAAAGAGATAGCTAGTGGGAACCTGCTGTATAGCCCAGGGAGCTCAGCTTGGTGCTCTGTGGTGACCTAGGTGGGTGGGATGGGGGGGAGTGGGGTGGGAGGGAGGTCCAAGAGGGAGGGGATGTATGTATACACGTAGCTGATTCACTTTATTGTACAGCAGAAAGTAATGCAACATTATAAAGCAACTAGACCCCAACATAAAAAAAAAAGGTGATGGTGGCTGATGGGGAGGAGCATATGGGGAATGGTCCAGGTAAAGTGGGTAGTGTGGACAAAGAACTTGAACCTGTCTTCTGACTCTCTAAGCCCAGCGCTTTCCCCCACTATACTACATTACTTTTATTTTTTTTTTTTGCCGTACACAGGCCTCTCACTGTTGTGGCCTCTCCCATTGCGGAGCACAGGCTCCGGACGCGCAGGCTCAGCGGCCATGGCTCACGGGCCCAGCCGCTCCGCGTCATGTGGGATCTTCCCGGACCGGGGCACGAACCCGTGTCCCCTGCATCGGCAGGCGGACTCTCAACCACTGCACCATCAGGGAAGCCCTATGCTACATTCCTTTTTATAGCTTTTTCTCCTATTACACTAGAAGCTTTTGGGAGACAGTTGTCGTGGCTTTTCATTCCCCACAATACTTAGCACGTGTCCACAGTGGGTGTTCAATAATTGTTTAATTCAATTACATAAATGAATTAAATCTGTAATAAATGGTCTCATGGTTTCTACCAACACTTTATCACAAAGACCCTAAGGTGAAAAGTCACGGATGAGAATGTAAGAGAAGATAGTATGATTCTTTTAGGTGCTCATTCCTTCTTCTGAATCCTATTCCCCCATCCCCCCATTTTTTTTTAGTACGTTTATTTATTTATTTATTTTTGGCTGTGTTGCATCTTCGTTGCTGTGCATGGGCTTTCTGTAGTTGCGGTGAGCCGGGGTTACGCTTGGTTGGGCTGTGCGGGCTTCTCACTGCGGTGGCTTCTTTTGTTGGGGAGCACGGGCTCTAGGCCCGTTGGCTTCAGTAGTTGTGGCACATGAGCTCAGTAGTTGTGGCTCCCGGGATCTAGAGTGAAGGCTCAGTAGTTGTGGTGCACAGGCTTAGTTGCTCCGCGGCATGTGGGATCTTCCTAGACCAGGGATTGAACCCATGTCCCCTGCATTGGCAGGCGGATTCTTATCCACTGCACCACCATGGAAGTCCCCCCCATCCCCTATTTTAAACCATTTTTTTGTTAGGCATTCAGTCCGAAATCCCTGAGATTCTATGGGCTGGCTTCTCACAGATGATTTTTTTTTAAAGACAAATAGTTCTGAGGCCGTTATCTATTATAAAACAGGGCTATTTCTATTGTGATTTATAGCTTGCAAAGCTTTTGCTTATATGTTGTCTCATTTGGTCCTTACTAGTAGAGATTATTTCTTAGCCATTTTACATTGGAGACATAAAGAAGTTCAAAGAAATGCTCATGGTGTTACAGCTGTAAGCAGTGAAAACAAAATTTATGCTGAATTGTTCAGCATTTTTTTTCTTTTTTTTTAACATCTTTATTGGAGTATAATTGCTTTACAATGTTGTGTTAGTTTCTGCTGTATAACAAAGCAAGTCAGCTACATGTATACCTATATCCCCATATCCCCTCCCTCTTGCATCTCCCTCCCACCCTTCCTATCCCACCACTCTAGGTGGTCACAAAGCACCGAGCTCTTCTCCCTGTGCTATGCGGCTGCTTTCCACTAGCTGTCTGTTTTACATTTGGTAGTGTATATATGTCCATGCCACTCTCTCACTTCGTCCCAGCTTACCCTTCCCCCTCCCCGTGTACTCAAGTCCATTCTCTACCTCTGCATCTTTATTCCTGTCCTGCCCCTAGGTTCTTCAGAACCATTGTTTTTTCTTGTTTTAGATTCCATATATATGTTAGCATACGGTATTTGTCTTTCTCTTTCTGAATTACTTCACTATGTATGACAGACCCTAGGTCCATCCATCTCACTACAAATAACTCAATTTCGTTTCTTTTTATGGCTGAGTAATTTTCCATTGTATATATATGCCACATCTTCTTTATCCATTCATCTGTCGATGGAACCTTAGGTTACTTCCATGTCCTGGCTATTGTAAATAGAGCTGCAATGAACATTTTGGTACATGACTCCTTTTGAATTATGGCTTTCTCAGGGTATATGTCCAGTAATGGGATTACTGGGTCGTATGGTAGTTCTATTTTTAGTTTTTTGACGAACCTCCATACTTTCTTCCATAGTGGCTGTATCAATTTACATTCCCACTAACAGTGCAAGAGGGTTCCCTTTTCTCCACACCCTCTCTATCATTTATTGTTTGTAGATTTTTTGATGATGGCTATTTTTACCAGAGTGAGGTGATACCTCATTGTAGTTTTGATTTGCATTTCTCTAATGATTAGTAGCATCGTTTCAGGTGTTTTTTAACAATCTGTGTATCTTCTTTGGAGAAATGTCTATTTACGTCTTCTGGCCATTTTTGGATTGGGTTGTTTGTTATTTCTTATTGAGCTGCATGAGCTGCTTGTATATTTTGGAGATTAGTCCTTTGTCAGCTGCTTTGTTTGAAAATATTTTCTCCCATTCTGAGGGTTGTCTTTTTGTCTTGTTTATGGTTTCCTTTGCTGTGAAAAAGCTTTAAAGTTTCATTAGGGCCCATTTGTTTATTTTTGTTTTTATTTCCATTTCACTAGGAGGTGGGTCAAAAAGGATCTTGCTGTGATTTATATCATGAAGTGTTCTGCCTATGTTTTCCTCTAAGAGTTTTATAGTGTCTGACCTTACATTTAAGTCTTTAATCCATTTTGACTTTATTTTTTGTGTATGCCATTAGGAAAGGTTCTAATTTCATTCGTTTACATGTAGCTGTCCAATTTTCCCAGTGTCACTTATTGAAGAGGCTGTCTTTTCTCCATTGTATATTCTTGTCTCCTTTATCAAAGATAAGGTGACCAAATGTGCATGGGTTTATCTCTGGGCTTTCCATCCTGTTCCATTGATCTATATTTCTATTTTTGTGCCAGTACCATATTGTCTTGATTACTGTAGCTTGTAGTATAGTCTGAAGCCAGGGAGCCTGATTCCTCCACCTCCATTTTTCTTTCTCAAGATAGCTTTGGCTATTCGGGGCTATTTTGTGTTTCCATACAATTTGTGAAATTTTTTGTTCTAGTTCTGTGAAAAATGCCATTGGTAGTTTGATAGGGATTGCATTGAATCTGTAGATTGCTTTGGGTAGTATAGTCATTTTCACGATATTGATCCTTCCAATCCAAGAACATGGTATATCTCTTCATCTGTTTGTATAGTCTTTAATTTCTTTCATCAATGTCTTATAGTTTTCTGCATACAGGTCTTTTTTCTCCTTAGGTAGGTTTATTCCTAATTATTCTATTCTTTTTGTTATAATGGCAAATGGGAGTGTTTCCTTAATTTCCCCTTCAGATTTTTTATCATTAGTGTATAGGAATGCAAGAGATTTCTGTGCCTTAATTTTGTATCCTGCTACTTTACCAAATTCATTGATTAGTAGTTTTCTGGTAGCCTCTTTAGGATTCTCTATATATATAGTATCATGTCATCTGCAAACAGTGACAGCTTTACTTCTTTTTCGATTTGGATTCCTTTTATTTCTTTTTCTTCTCTTTTCTGTGGCTAAAACTTCCAAAACTATGTGGAATAATAGTGGCGAGACTGGACATCCTTGTCTTGTTCCTGAACTTAGAGGAAATGATTTCAGTTTTTCACCAGTGAGAATGATGTTGGCTGTGGGTTTGTCATATATGGCCTTTATTATGTTGAGGTAGGTCCCCTCTCTGCCTACTCTCTGGAGGGTTTTTATCATTAGTGGGTGTTGAATTTTGTCAAATGCTTTTTCTGCATCTAGTGAGATTATCATATGGTTTTTATCCTTCAGTTCTTTAACAGGGTTTATCACATTGATTGATTTGCGTATATTGAAGAATCCTTGCATTCCTGGGATAAACCCCACTTGATCATTTTAAGATAATAACTAGGATTATGATTGATAACATTATGCCAGGACTATCAGAATTCCAGAATTTTAATGTGCTGTTGGATTCTGTTTGCTAGTATTTTGTTGAGGATTTTACCATCTATGTTCATCAGTGATATTGGTCTGTAGTTTTCTTTTTTTGTGATATCCTTGTCTGGTTTTGGTATCAGGGTGATGGTGGCCTCCTAGAATGAGTTTGGGAGTGTTCCTCCCTCTGCTATATTTTGGAAGAATTTGAGAAGGATAGGTGTTAGCTGTTCTCTAAATATTTGATAGAATTCGCCTGTGAAGCCATCTGGTCCTGGGCTTTTGTTTGTTAGAAGACTTTAAATCACAGTTTCAATTTCAGTGCTTGTGATTAGGCTGTTTATATTTTCTATTTCTTCCTGGTTTAGTCTCAGAACATTGTGCTTTTCTAAGAATTTGTCCATTTCTTCTAGGTTGTCCATTTTATTGGCGTATAGTTGCTTGTAGTAATCCCTCATGATCTTTTGTATTTCTGCAGTGTCAGTTGTTACTTCTCCTTTTTCATTTCTAATTCTGTTGATTTGAGTCTTCTCCCTTTTTCTCTTGATGAGTCTGGCTAATGGTTTATCAATTTTGTTTATCTTCTCAAAGAACCAGCTTTTAGTTTTATTGATCTTTGCTCTCATTTCCTTCATTTCTTTTTCATTTAGTTCAGATCTGATCTTTATTGTTTCTCTCCTTCTGCCAACTTTGGGTTTTTTTTTTTTTTTTTATACTTCTTTCTCTAATTGCTTTAGGTGTAAGGTTATGTTGTTTAATTGAGATGTTTCTTATTTCTTGAGGTAGGATTGTATTGCTATAAACTTCCCTCTTAGAACTGCTTTTGCTGAATTACATAGGTTTTGTCTTGATTACTGTAGCTTGTAGTATAGTCTGAAGCCAGGGAGCCTGATTCCTCCACCTCCATTTTTCTTTCTCAAGATAGCTTTGGCTATTCGGGGCTATTTTTCATTGAAAAAAAATTTTTCATTGTTTTCAATGAAAACATGGTCGTGTTTTCATTGTCATTTATTTTTAGGTATTGTTTGATTTTCTCTTCGATTTCTTCAGTGATCTCTTGGTTATTTAGTAGTGTATTGTTTAGTCTCCATGTGTTTGTATTTTTTACAAATTTTTTCCTGTAATTGATATCTAGGCTCATACCAGTGTGGTTGGAAAAGATACTTGATACTATTTCAATTTCCCTAAATTTACCAGGGCTTGATCTGTGATGCAAGATACGATCTATCCTGGACAATGTTCCATGAGCATTTGAGAAGAATGTGTATTCTGTTGTTTTTGGTTGGAATGTCCTATAAATATCAGTTAAGTCCATCTTGTTGAATGTGTCATCTAAAGCTTGTGTTTCCTTATTTATTTTCATTTTGGATGATCTGTCCATTGGTGAAAGTGGAGTGTTAAAGTCCCCTACTATTATTGTGTTACTGTCAAGTTCCCCTTTTTTGGCTGTTAGCATTTGCCTTATGTATTGAGGTGCTCCTATGTTGGGTGCATAAATATTTACAATTGTTATAGCTTCTTCTTGGATTGGTCCCTTGATCATTATGTAGTGTCCTTCTTTGTCTCTTGTAATTGTCCTTATTTTAAAGTCTATTTTGTCTGATATGAGAACTGCTACTCCAGATTTCTTTTGATTTCCATTTGCATGGAATATGTTTTTCCACTCCCTCACTTTCAGTCTGTATGTGTCCCTAGGTCTGAATTGGGTCTCTTGTAGACAGAATATATACAGTTCTTGTTTTTGTATCCATTCAGCCAGTGTATGTCTTTTGGTTGGAGCATTTAATCCATTTACATTTAAGGTAATTATTGATATGTATGTTCTTATTACCATTTTCTTAATTGTTTTGGGTTTGTACTCTGTAATGGCCTATATGGGAAAAGAATCTACCAAAGAGTGGATATATGTTTACATATAACTGATTCACTTTGCTCTACACCTGAAACTTACACAACATTGTAATCAACTATACTGCAATAAAAATTTAAAAGGAAAGAATAACAACTGATCATATAGGCTCTTTTCAATCTGCTTTGCTGGAACTTTTCAAAAGGAATATCAGATTGAACTTTTAAAAGGCCTCTCAAGCCAGGAAAGTCAAATAAGGACTTGCTATCAGACTCTGACTGCAATACGTACAGATTTGGGTAAATTCCTCTCTTCTTGAGGCCCCCAAACTATCTTGAGGTTCCTGCACTTGACAGGGACTGACCTTCCTTACTCACCTGGTAAGACTTCTGGAAACCCTGTATGCATGGTACTAGGTAAATATTTCCAAGAGTCATTATTGGCTCCATAAAGTCAATCTTAGTACTTTAAAGCTGTCTTGTCATATCTGAGTCAATGATGCCTCTGTCAAATATGACATTTCAGTCAACGCCTTGATAATATAACCAATGTTTCCAATTGTGTCCTGTTATAAGGAGAACAGATTCTTATTGAACTTATGCAAGTAACTATATTGCCATGAAAATAAGAATACTCACTAAAGAGTTTCCAAATTCTGGAGGGATCAGGTAGGGAGAAAAAGAGAAATGTTCTATCTTTGTTTACAAAGTTATCATTTATCAAATTGCTGCCAGTCATAGATAGCTTGAGAGAAACGTTTTCCTTAAATCTGGAAAAGCAAAACATAAAAGAACCAGCAATGTTTTAAACAAACATTATAATCATCCTATACAGTTCATTCAGTCCTGTGGAATTAATTCTTGATCCTTTGTTAGCACTTTTTTGAAGCCATCTGTTTCTTCATTAGAGTTCTGTAAATTCTTACCCAATTCAGTAGTATGATCTGAGAGTTTATCAGAAAACTGTACTCTAGACAAAGTATCAGAGGCCTTTCTGAATCTCTGTAAGGATGAAACGTATTTGTAAAAGCATCAAAGTAAAACAATAACTGTCTATAAATGACAAAAGAGTTAAAATGTAAAATAGGTAGCTAGTGGGAAGCAGCCACATAGCACAGGGAGATCAGCTCAGTGATTTATGACCACCTAGAGGGGTGGGATATGGAGGGTGGGAGGGAGATGCAAGAGGGAGGGGATATGAGGGAATATGTATACATAGAGCTGATTCACTTTGATATACAGCAGAAACTAACACACCATTGTAAAGCACTTATACTCCAATAAAGATGTTAAAAAAAATGCATGGTTAAAGTGCTGATTACAGTGCAATTGACAAGGAAATTAAGTTATCTCTGTGACATACACCATTTAAAGATAATAACTAGGATTATGATTGATAACATTATGCCAGGACCATCAGAATTCCAGAAATTTCATAGTTTCTATAACACTTATATACCTCTACAGACACAACATAAAGCAGGCTTAGCATTACTTCTTTTTTTGACAATCCCTCCTGTGTGATTTAACATGTCAAATAAGCTTAATTAGTTTAACATCTCCCTTTTTATAAGGAGAGAGGACAAATCTCTGAGATATTTCAGGGGCCTTCTGAAACATCTCATATCTCAAAGTTAGATCTAAGTTAAAAAGACTTCATTTAGAATTTGATTTTGGGAAGTTTGTCAAAAATATCAAAATTTTGCTTTTAAACACTTGGTCAAATAGGATCATAAGTCACTGTGAAATAGTGCTTAGTTATTCATTTAAACAAAATAAGAATGAAATACTTCATAGGTAAATATAAATGTTATATAGTTGTAAATAGTCTTAGCTACAAAGTACAGAATCTTTGTTTTTCTAGACAGATTACATTAAGGTAAAGAAATCTTTGTTTATAATTTCTCATTAAGACCAGACCATTAATCTCAAAACACTTTGTCCTTTTAACAGAAAACCAAATTTTGTACCAGCTTACTTTTGATATTAAAATTTATTCATTCCAACTTTAACCAGTCCTGATGGCACATAAAATTCCTCTCTAAAGACTCTTTTTTTTTTTCTCTTTTTTGTGGTACGCGGGCCTCTCACTGCTGCAGCCTCTCCCATTGTGGAGCACAGGCTCCAGATGCACAGGCTCAGCAGCCATGGCTCACGGGCCCAGCCGCTCCACGGCATGTGGGATCTTCCCGGACCGGGGCACGAACCCGCGTCCCCTCCATCGGCAGGCGGACTCTCAACCACTGCGCCACCAGGGAAGCCCCTAAAGACTCTTTTTTTTCCCACAAATTTTCTACAACTTTCTATGTCTGTTTTAATTTCCCCCTTTTTTTCTCTCTCATTTAGAACTAACCAGCTTTAGGACAAAATTACTTTCTTTTCCCTTAACAAAATGTATTTCAATTTTTTGTACCTTTAAAATTATTTTCCTTGAATATGAAAATGTTTTCCTTATTAATGTTAATAGTTTAAATTACGTATATTAATTAGAATTTTTAAGCTTTAGAAACCTTAATTTTTAGTAAAAACTAAGAAATAAGCAATTATGAACAGTAGTATTCTGTAGATTGGCAAACTTATAGTTACTTTTTATAATTTTTAAAAATTTGTGCTTTCTTATAGAAAATATTTCAGTGTGGCACCAAAAATATTTATTAATAGTCCCAAATATCTTTTGTTTCTCTGTAAAAGGAAGTCTGTATTCAGTAATTAATGTTTCAGTACCTTATTTTGTTTGGAAATGATTTAGGTATTTAATAAATTTCCGTCACTTAACTTAATCTAACAAAACTCTAAAGTTTCCAAAAAGGTTTGGGGGGAACTATTTTGAGATAGACACATCATAAAACATAACTATTCTTAAAGAGTTCACCTAAAAACTCTTATTCATTTACATTTATTTAATGTACGTATGAAAATATCATACTGAATTATTTTTATTGCTGACAAATTTTGTAACAGAGATAAACTTACTTGACTCTTAGTAAACCTAGGTACAATAAAAGTATTATACTTGATGTTGATGACTAAAGGCATGTGTGCATTAATTAAATCAATGAACTTTAATACTGAATATTTCCCAGCTCTCTTGAACCTGAAATTTATTTGGGTTACTACTATATTTCTGAGAATTTATTTTATTTAACAGCTTAATTTTTTTAAGGCAATTAAATAGAGCTCTTTTACAAATTAATTTTGACAATACCATCCAAAAGTAGAAGCATACTACATCTATAAGGTACATACGTGGACATACATACATCCAGATAGGCACAGACAGAGTCTCATAGTTTTAGTTTTAAAGCTTTAGTCATGAATCAGGTACAGTAAAAAAAAACTCACGGGCTTCCCTGGTAGCGCAGTGGTTGAGAGTCCCCCTGCCGATGCAGGGGACACGGGTGCGTGCCCCGGTCCAGGAAGATCCCACGTACTGTGGAGCGGCTGGGCCCGTGAGCCACGGCCGCTGAGCTTGTGCGTCCGGAGCCTGTGCTCCGCAACGGGAGAGGCCACAACAGTGAGAGGCCCAAGTACTGCAAAAAAAAAAAAAAAAAAAAACTCACTAGTTTATAAATAACAGTTGGAATAAATTACATCTCCTTGCTCAGATGGCTAAAGTCTTTTATTATGTGGGGAGAAGACATCAGCTTTGCATTTGCCCTTGACAAGCAATTTTAAGGAGGTTATTTGGGCAAGAGAGTCCTTCTAGCAATTTGAATTAATAGGCCTCTTCTTTTTTTTTTTTTTTTCAGTCTTAGGAACTGGAGATGGTCTAGATAAGAGTTTCCTGAGAAGATTAGGTAAAACATTTATATTTCAAAGGTACAGGGAGAGAAATGCAAGCTCCTCCTAGAAGGACTTTTGTCCCCTTAGGGTCAGAATTTCTTAAAAAAAATTTTTTTTTCAAAAAATTTTTTTCAAAATGGCCATAATAATCATAGACATTTTCATCAGGCCCCTGGAATTGTTGTTGCCTTCTGTGGGGACCAATCTTGCTGTTATAAAAAGAAAGCTCAGAAAGAGATGGATAGCAAGGAGGAGAGCATTGCAATGGACATTCAGAGGAACAGGAAGGAGCAGAGGGAGAGAGAGAGAGAGAGAGAGACAGAGACAGAGAGAGAGAGAGAGTAAAAGAGACAGAGAGGGAGAGAACTCTCGGAAGCCTCAGAGGAATTTCCAGTTCTGAAATCCTTTGAGATAACTGTGAGTTAGTTTCTCTGAGGGAAGCAATAGTGGATTCATTGTTATGTTTTTTTGAGTCCTCAAAAATACCAGTTGAGATATGCTTCTATTCTTGCCTTACATCCTTTTCTTAACTGAGTGCCCAGACAAACTAATTTAGGAATTTCAAAGGAGCCCCATGTTGGCCAATTTTATTGTAAATCATCCCAGGTAATTGTAGTCCAGCAAGACAAATACTTGCAGGACTAAGGCCCATATTTCTTTTTTGGTTTTTTTTTGCTGTACGTGGGCCTCTCACTGTTGTTGCCTCTCCCATTGCGGAGCACAGGCTCCGGACACGCAGGCTCAGCGGCCATGGCTCACGGGCCCAGCCGCTCCGCAGCATGTGGGATCTTCCCGGACCTGGGCACGAACCCGTGTCCCCTGCATCAGCAGGTGGACTCTCAAACACTGCGCCACCAGGCAAGCCCAGGCCCATAGTTCTTATACATAAAACCAGCAGAAGTTTAATGAAGAAGGAGGCTGCCCTTAGAGAGTGAACTTCTCATATTCCAAAAGTAATTATTTACCAGGAAGAAAAAGAAAAAAGGAGAACAAAATCCCAAGAACAGAAGTCGGCAGCCCAAACAAAAGAGGAAGTGAAATCCTGAAGGCCACTTGAACAAAACAGAGAAGATGGGGAGTGAGATCCTGGAGGACAGTAGCTGGTAACAGAGGACACCCTGTCTCCTACCAAGGTGGGAGGTTTCAGTACAGAGGACTTCCAACCAAATTCTGGGACCACTAAGGAGACAATAGAGCTCGACTCTTGCAGGTACCTTACTCAGATCCAAGACAATGTATCCATCCACAATGTATCCATCACCCAAAAAAGAAATTTCTTTTTTCTTTTTCCTAATCAGTATTAGGAAAATACTGATTTCCAAATACCTCTTTGGAACTTCACAATGGGTTACATTTTCTTTTTAAGGCAAGCTCAGAAGTACTACATGTTGTGGAATGAACTCCTACATTAGAGTCAGTGACTTCCCTGGAGGTCCGGTGGTTAAGACTCCTTGCTTCCACCGAAGGAGGCACGGGTTTGATTTCTACAGGGAACTAAGATCCTGCCGGCAGTGTGGCAAAAAGGATAAAAAGGGGTAGAGGAGGGCTTCCCTGGTGGCGCAGTGGTTGAGAGTCCGCCTGCCGATGCAGGGGACACGGGTTCGTGCCCCGGTCCAGGAGGATCCCATATGCCGCGGAGCGGCTGCGCCCGTGAGCCATGGCCACAGAGCCTGCAGGCTCCGCAACGGGAGAGGCCACAATGGTGAGAGGCCCGCGTACCGCAAAAAAAAAAAAAAAAAAAAGGGGTAGAGGATAAGTCATAGAATTGGCCTCAACTTGAAGTGACCACTACACTGCTTTTAAATTTCAAGAGATGAGGTGCTTATAGCAAGGTTGGAAGAAGATAAGCAAGGTCACTCACTTCATTCAATATGAGTTAGTCTGGCATTTTCAGGTTCAGAAAGTCCAAGTCCACAGGAAATAAAAAATGCCCAGGGGGCTTCCCTGGTGGCGCAGTGGTTGAGAGTCCGCCTGCCGATGCAGGGGACGTGGGTTCGCGCCCCGGTCCGGGAAGATCTCACATGCTGTGGAGCGGCTGGGCCCGTGAGCCAGGGTCGCTGAGCCTGCGCGTCCGGGGCCTGTGCTCCACAACGGGAGAGGCCACAACAGTGAGAGGCCCACGTACCGCAAAAAAAAAAAAAAAAATGCCCAGGTTTGCTTCTTTATTTTTCTGTCCAGGTCAAACCTAAGTCTTCTGTATACATTCCATTCTTTGAAATCCACTCTTGAGTTATTTTAAATCCTACTCTTTCAGAGTTCAAGGACTGGTCTGGTTAATTCTCTTGGTAAAGAGGAGGTAAAGAGGAGACTTGAGGTGTTAAAATGTCTAGATTTGCCAGGCAAACAATTTGGACTATCTGCATTACAAAGCACTTATTTAACATGGTAGGTCTTCTGGTGCATTTAAGTATTTTATAGATCATTAACTGCTTGAGAGAGCTGGGAAACAGACTGAAGTGGAAATAGCTCTTTCCAGGTAAACACACTTCTCTCCCAGAAAGGAAAAATAGACTCCTAGAGATTCTAAAGTTTCCTTAAAGGGGAAAGAAGTTCCTAGTTACAGAAAAATCTCAGGAGAAACATACTGTGGAAATGAGGTACAGAGCTCCACCCAACCAATATTTGTCACACCCAGCTACGGGCCAGACCTCGGACCGGGTCATGCACATTATGCATTTAATTCTTCAAGCATCCATGAACTGTGCAGCATCACCCCCACTTCCTGGATAAAGAAAATTAGGTTCAGAGAGTTGCAATGATTTTTCAATTTGGTTTGGAGCTGAGATTTGAACTCACAAAGGAGCCCATGTTCTTTCCATACTGGACAACACCAAGCTGAAAATGGAGAGAGGTTGATGAGGTCACCCACAGTGACCACTTCACAGTGACACATTTTCCCTCCCTTTCTTTTTTTTTTTTAATTTATTTATTGGTTTATTTATTTATTTTTGACTGCATTGGGTCTTTGCTGCTGCACGCAGGCTTCTCATTGCGGTGGCTTCTCTTGTTGCAGAGTACAGGGTCTAGGCACGTGGGCTTCAGTAGTTGTGGCACATGGGCTCAGTAGTTGTGGCTTACAGGCTTAGTTGCTCCACGGCAACTAATGTGGGATCTTCCCAGACCAGGGATCAAACCCACGTCCCCTGCATTGGCAGGCGTATTCTTAACCATTGCCCCACCAGGGAAGTCCCTCCCTCCCTCTCTTTGCCTTCTTTTCCCCCTTAAAAAGTTGGATGAATTTCTTTTTTTTAATTAAAAATTTTTTAATTATATAATTTTTAAAGGTTACTTTTCGTTTATAGTTATTAAAATATGCATGATTTTACCGAGTCCTTAACAGAGTAGTAAACAAGAGAAAAGCCAGTGATACTACCTTATTCTAAGAAAAATGTCTCACTGTGGCATATTTATTTAACCTATAGATTTCTACTTTACATTATACAGAATTACGAGTTAAAAGACCCCAGAGGTAAAAGCGATGACAGGAATGGAGCTTAGAGGCAAATATATCCAAGCACCTTCAATTTAACGATGCTACAGACTGTGATAAGATGAATTCCAGCCTTTAATGCTCACCTAGACTAAAGCATGCAGTTGGTGCATTGGATTAACACTGGCGTGTGTGAGCTGGGGAGTTTCAATGGTCCAATTTGCTTTTCCCTTTTTAGGGATTACAGTCTAGAGGTCTGTTTGCTTTCACACTGGGCTAAAGGGTGACAGCTTGATTTGGGGAATCAGATTTTCTGTTGCTAAGAGATAGAAATTCTGAGCAACTGGACGCTATTTGTTACAGAGTGTAGAATTCAAGGTGATATTTATTTATCGATTTATTAACATTTTATTTATTTATTTTATTTTATTTTTGGCTGTGCTGTGCGTTAGTTGCAGCATGCAGGACCTTCGTTGAGGCATGCAGGATCTTTCCTTGCCGTGTGCGAGTACAGGCTTCTCTCTAGTTGTGGCATGCGGGTTTTCTCTCTCTAGTTGTGGCTCGTGGGCTCCAGGGCACATGGGCTCTGTAGTTTTGCAGCACGTGGCTCTCTTGTTGAGGTGTGCAAGCTCAGTATTTGTGGCGTGGGCTTAGTTGCCCCGTGGCATGGGGGATCTTAGTTCCCCAACCAGGGATTGAACCCGTGTCCCCTGTATTGGAAGGCAGATTCTTTACCACCAGGGAAGTCCCTCAAGGTGATTTTTATACATGAGTCACAAACACCGTGGGGACGACTTGTTGAAACAAAGAGGAAGGAGCCAAGATATAGCGTGGGAAAACCCGACCTCAGGTCTCTGTTCCCTCCTGCTCCCCATACCAGACTGGCTTGGGCAATTCTAAGCCTTGTTGATGAAGAGTTTTCTCATCTGCAAAATGGATACCATAGTTTTGCCTTTGGAGAATTGTGAGCCTAAAATAGGAAAACTGACACAAAAAGTGTTTATAAACTGCAAAGCAATCATTTGAAAATTAGTAGTTAGTATTATTTTGCTTCATTTAAGAGGACCAAGAGGAGCTTATCTTCCTTATTGTTCTCACTTGGTGGCCTGAGGTCTCTGGTCCTGATGCCATTTTTATAATTTGTGTTCCTATTTACCTACAAATTATGTGTTTTCTTATGAAATTTTTCATTGAAACTTTGTTCTTTGGCAATCCTAGTTCAGGCTGGATATAAAAGTGTCAGTCCTGTCAAATTGTATTGTTGAACAATGAATGTAGAATAGAGCAGAGGGTAAGATGGGACTCTGGAAGGGCTAGGGGATGAGGGTGTCAAACTCCTGCTCTAATGTTTACCAACCGCAACTTAGTTTCCTCACTTGTAGAATGGGGTTGGTAATGAACAGTAACTACCTCATAGGGTTTTTAAACTTTAAATGAAAGAACACACATGTGGCATTATGTGCCTAGAACATAATAAGTGCTAAACAAATATTGTTTTTATTACTGTTATTATTAGAAACTCAAAATTGTTCTCAGAACAGAGACCACATGACCTTTTGATGTGGTCAAAGGCAAAGCTGTATAATGCTGAGCTATGTCAAGGTGTGTTCTAGGGAGTTGTTAGCACATTCCACAGTATCTAGAACATGTCCACAAGTTCAGTGGCTTAGTCATTGGAAATGTAGCCATCTTTGGTCATTCTTAGGCTTTGAAGGTAACTCCATACACATTTGATTTGATTTAATTTAGTCATCTTTTCAAAAAATGCGGTAATAGCCAATTTTACTGGTTTTTAAAATTAATTCATTAACTTCCAAATTTCTACTAAGGTTTTTTTTCCCCTTCCCCTCCTCGCTCTCCCACCCCTCCTTTCCTCTCTTTTTCTTTTCTTTCTATAACCTCCTTCACTTTCCCTCCCCTCCCTACTTCGTTTGCTTTGCTTTTCCCTCTCGTCTCCCTTTTCTCACTGCTCTCTCCCTCTCCTTCTCTCTCTCTCAGAATCTGTGCCAGGCCTGGCTGGAGCACAGACATCCATCAAACATGATCCCTACCCACAGTCCAAGAGGGGTGATAAGGTGAGGGGCAAAGGGCAATGCCATGAGGTAGAATGTGGTGAGAATCTCAAATACCCTGATGGTTTAGAGGACAGATCACCCAGAGAAATTAGGGAGGTTCCCATGACATGAACTTTGAGCCAGACCCTGAAGGATGGTTAAGATCTAGCCCCATGAGGTTGGATTTCCATGGTGTGTCAGCTTGGATTTTTCTCCCTCTTTCTTAGCTCTATAGTTCTTCCAGGCTACTTTGTAGCAATTTGAGTCTAAAGCATCACCTGCCGCTGGAACCCAAAGGTCTAGGAGGAGCTTCAAGCTGTGACAAGACTCCCAATGGATTCATCTGAGGTTAACACAACCTGGACCCTGGAGTCTTCTCAAACGTCCATTGATGAAAATTCCCAGGCAATTCCAGTTGCCTCTCAACCTATGTCTGAAGTGTTAATAAAGAACCTCAGTAACCTGACGCCCAACCCTAGTATCAAATTGCCATTCATTCTACCAGAATGTCTACCTCAGCCAACTGGGCGGTTACTTGGTGAAACCATACCCTATAGGAGAGCGGTGAGGACCGTGTTAACTGATCGGGGAGATAAAATAGAACGTCTGATTCAATCTGTTATAAAAAGCTACAGCACAGGAGTTCCTCGGTCTGACTCTCAAAGAGAACCATGGCAGAATAATGTTGACACTCAGTCAAGAGGGCAAAGATTTAGAAGTAGCTGTCGTTTTTGCTGGTTTCAGAGATCCTTCTGAGGATAATTATGAGAATTAGTACAACAATAAGTATTACAGTAATTATGACATGGAGTCGAAGGAGCCATAAACCTTATTCTTGTACTATTTTTTCTTCCTGGTAATTTTAGGATCATTATGAAGCTTGGGAAAGATTGTGCACCAATATTTTGATAACCTATATTACAAGTTCTGTGATGTCCATTTTTCTTGCATCTCTTTACTACCTTAATACAGTAACTTATAAGGAATCTATGTAGCTTGCATTTGAATGACTTGAATATATTTTAGTTCCACTTTGTGAAACAAATTAACTTGTGTGGAAGGAAAGTGAAGAAAACGTTGAGTGGCTTGACCACAGCATTATCAGAACAGCGTGTTGAATTGTAATAAAAATTTTTGATGTGCTGTTTCAATTTTCAGTAGCAAATAAATGTGTTTATAGGGGATCTTATTAAAATTTGAGACTTATTTGAGTACCTTTAAAAAAATTCTTGTTATTTTAGACTTGTTTTTTTCTTTTTTTTTTTTCCTACGGTATGCGGGCCTCTCACTGCTGTGGCCTCTCCCGTTGCGGAGCGCAGGCTCAGCGGCCATGGCTCACGGGCCCAGCTGCTCTGCGGCATGTGGGATCTTCCCAGACCGGGGCACAAACCCGTGTCCCCTGCATCGGCAGGCGGACTCTCAACCACTGCGCCACCAGGGAAGCCCTAGACTTGTTTTTGCTGGCTATGTATTAACTGAATAATACTTATCCCCATCATAGTCCCAGGGTGTAAATATCCAGCATTCTAATATTTTGTGATATTGTCCTGTTGGGAAGGAAGTTTATACATTTGGGTAAGGTTAGAAAACAAGGGCACAGATATTTGCACATATTAACCTCTTGGAAGAAGTTATCAGTTGGTCTTGGTTGGAGGGAATTGAAAGAATGATAGTGGTATATAATACTAAGGGAAGATGCAGCCCCAATGGTGTTTTAGTTCAGTTATTTTCTTTCATAACCTAAGTGTACACAGACCTGGATTTCTTTGTGGGATAAAAGAGATACATAAAACTCATCTTCTGCCATCCAACTATCTTTTGTTCGCTTAAAAAATATATTAAAGAATTGGATACATGGGACTTCCCTGGCGGTCCAGTGGTTAGGACCCCTGCTCTTTCACTGCCCAGGTCCTGGGTTTGATCCCTGATTGGGGAACTAAGATCCCACAAGCTGTGTGGTGTGGCCCAAAAAAAAGAGAATCCAGTTGCAAAGCAACTAGAGACCTGGTGGTATTCAGAATGAAGCAGAAACAGCCCAAACCTGTGCAAACAAATGGCAAAGAAGTTCAACAGTGATGTTAAAAAGGGATATTAAATATTAATATCCACCAAGGTAGGTCTTCAGAGGTTGTCCTACTTAGAACTACTCAAACCATCATGGTCTACAGCATGGGTGAATGTGGGTGGTCTTGAGGTTTTGTTAAACTTGCAAGCTCTTCCTAGAGGCAAGGCCGTCTTGACTGCTGTATGCATTTGAAAACCATTGACTAGTGAAAAAACTTATTTGTTGTAATCATGTTAAATGTATTTAAAAAAAAAAAAGATCTAGCCCCATGAAGACTTAAAGAGAGGAGAGAAGGATGTGCATTCCAGGTTGAGGAAGCAGCAGGAGCAAAGGCATGGAGGTGGGCCGCTCCTGAGGAAAATCAATGTAAGAGATTAGCTACAACAACTACTATAACCCTTCTCCCTGCCTTTTGCAGAGTCAGCTCAGACACTCTTCATGGCAAAAGTGAGTGTGGTGGAGACAATCCCTGGTTCTGACCTACATTCCCACGCATCAAATTGTTTCCCAGGCTTGACTTCCCTGGCCATTCTCCCTAGCTCCCAAGGTTTACCAGACATCCGAGTGGAATTTATGTGTGGCATTTACCCATTCAGATAGTAAACTATTATTATCACATCAGTCTCTAAGGGACCATTGTGATACCTGTTACTCAATCCAGCACTGCTCCCTCTAGTTTTATTCTGTGTTGGAGTCATCAGTGAACTGCAAAGGGAAGCAGCTTCAATTAGGCTCACGCATGAAGATACCTTCCTCAATACTACCTGTGCTAACATCTTGACAATTATCCTTGGGCATGCTCAGTTCATATTTTCAGTATTTTTCCCATCCATTCATCAGACTTTCACTGAGCAGATCAAAATTCCCCACGTGGATGGGATATAAGGGACAGTAAAACATGGTCCTTACCTTCAAGATAGTCTAGAAGAACTAAGAGAATGCAAGGCAGAAGGTAATTGGGAGCACAAGAGAAGGACAGTGAAAATCTTTTAGAATTAGTATAGTAACAGTCCCCCAAACCACCCCCCCACCAACCCAAGAGCGTGTTAAAGAGGTTGTTCTGGAAGAGGTGGAATTGTTAAGCCTCAAAACATGGGAATGGTTCTGTTGACCAGGCCTCCTAAACCTTGAGACCTACAGAAACACTTTGGAATGCTTGCTTGTTTTTTTTTTTTCCCGCTGTGAAATTTGTATCTGGCCATAGCCCCATGGTTGGAGGGTAATAGGGAAAACTAGCTCTTACCTGAGCATCTGCCTCATGACTCCTGAGCGTTGTTGTGTGTGCCAGTATTCACATCCTGATTCCTCAGTAAGTCATGGCAAGACTTTTCCCCTCAAGGCTCTAGATCTACCAGATTTCAAAGGCATAGGACTCTGTCAAGAATGTTTAACTCTGTAAACATACAGAATTATATTCAAATAATGTTTTTCAGGTTGAATTCTAGACTGATGACCTCTCTTAACTTCACGGGGATTTTGGTGTTTATTTCCTCAGGATGAATTCCAAACTTACTCTTGGAAAAAGGTAGTGTGGATCTGCCTGTCAGCATTGAACAGTGCATTTCGGCTTATTCCTGATCACCCTCTCATCACAGATGAGGAATATATCATAAATAGAGCCATACGAAAGCCAGACCTAAAGGTAAGTACACTTATGGCTCCTGCAGGTGCTAAAGAAATTTAATCATTTTTCCCTTCAAGTGCAAGATTAAATTTATATATAGCCAAAACTTTAGAATAACAATAAATAGAATATAAGCTTTAAAAATTGTGAATCACTATATTGTGTACCTGTAATTATATAATATTGTACAGCTACTATACTTCAATACAAAATTGTTAAATTCAGATCCTCCACCATGCCAATCTTCTTTTTTTCTACTTGTAAGCTCTTTTTAAAATTTGGATTTTATTTTATTTATTTATTTTTTATATAGCAGGTTCTTATTAGTTATCTATTTTATACATATTAGTGTATATATGTCAATCCCAATCTCCCAATTCATCCCCCCCACACACAACTTTCCCCCCTTGGTGTCCATACATTTGTTCTCTACATCTGTGTCTCTATTTCTGCCTTGCAAACTGGTTCATCTGTGCCATTTTTCTAGATTCCACATATATGCGTTAATATGCAGTATTTGTTTTTCTCTTTCTGACTTACTTCACTCTGTATGACAGTCTCTAGATCCATCCACATCTCTACAAATGAGTCAATTTTGTTCCGTTTTATGGCTGAGTAATATTCCACTGTATATATGTACCAGTCTTCTTTATCCATTCTGTCAATGGGCATTTAGGTTGCTTCCATGACCTGGCTATTGTAAATACTGCTGCAATAAACACTGGGGTGCATGTGTCTTTTTGAATTATGGTTTTCTCTGGGTATATGCCCAGTAGTGGGATTGCTGGGTCATATGGTAGTTCTATTTTTAGTTTTTTAAGGAACCTCCATACTGTTCTCCATAGTAGCTGTATAAATTTACATTCCCACCAGCAGTGCGAGAGGGTTCCCTTTTCTCTCGCCAGCATTTGTTGTTTGTAGATTTTCTGATGATGCCCACTCTAACTGGTGTGAGGTGATACCTCATTGTAGTTTTGATTTGCATTTCTCTAATAACCAGTGATGCTGAGCAGCTTTTCATGTGCCTCTTGGCCATCTGTATGTCTTCTTTGGAGAGATGTCTGTTTAGATCTTCTGCCCATTTTTTGATTGGGTTGTTTGTTTTTTTAATATTGAGCTGCATGAACTGTTTATATGTTTTGGAGATTAATCCTTTGTCCATTGATTCATTTGCAAATATTTTCTCCCTTTCTGAGGGTTGTCTTTTTGTCTTGTTTATAGTTTCCTTTGTTGTGCAAAAGCTTTTAAATTTCATTAGGTCCAATTTGTTTATTTTTTATTTTGTTTCCATTACTCTAGGAGGGGGGTCAAAAAAGATCTTGCTGGGCTTCCCTGGTGGCGCAGTGGTTGAGAGTCTGCCTGCTGATGCAGGGGACACGGGATCATGACCTGGTCTGGGAAGATCCCACACGCCGCGGAGCGGCTGGGCCCGTGAGCCATGACCACTGAGCCTGCGCGTCTGGAGCCTGTGCTCCACAACGGGAGAGGCCACAACAGTGAGAGGCCTGTGTACCGCAAAAAAAAAAAAAAAAAAGATCTTGCTGTGATTTATGTCAAAGAGTGTTCTTCTTATGTTTTCCTGTAAGAGTTTTATAGTGTCTGGCCTTACATTTAGGTCTTTAATCCATTTTGAGTTTATTTTTGTGTATGGTGTTAGGGAGTGTTCTAATTTCATTCTTTTACATGTAGCTGTCCAGTTTTCCCAGCACCACTTATTGAAGAGAATGTCTTTTCTGTATTGTATATCCTTGCCTCTTTTATCATAGAGTAGTTGACCATATATGCCTGGGTTTATCTCTGGGCTTTCTGTCCTGTTCCATTGATCTATATTTCTGTTTTTGTGCCAGTACCATATTGTCTTGTGTACTGTAGCTTTGTAGTATAGTCTGAAGTCAGGGAATCTGATTCTTCCAGCTCTGCTTTTTTCCCTTACGATTGCTTTGGCTATTTGGGGTCTTTTGTGTCTCCATATAAATTTTAAGATGTTTTGTTCTAGTTCTGTAAAAAATGCCATTGGTAACTTGATAGGGATTGCATAGAATCTATAGATTGCTTTGGGTAGTATAGTCATTTTCACAATATTGATTCTTCCAATCCAAGAACATGGTGTATCTCTCTATCTGTTTCTGTCATCTTTGATTTCTTTCATCATTGTCTTATAGTTTTCTGAGTACAGGTCTTTTACCTCCTTAGGTAGGTTTATTACCAGATATTTTATTCTTTTTGTTGCAATGGTGAATGGGATTGTTTCCTTAATTTCTCTTTCTGATCATTCGTTGTTAGTGTATAGAAATGCAAGAGATTTCTGTGCATTAATTTTGTATCCTGCAACTTTACCAAATTCATTGATTAGCTCTAGTAGTTTTCTGGTGACATCTGTAGGATTATCTATGTATAGTACCATGTCATCTGTGAACAGTGACAGTTTTACTTCTTCTTTTCCATTTATATTCCTTTTATTTCTTTTTCTTCTCTGATTGCCATGGCTAGGACTTCCAAAACTATATGAATACTAGTGGTGAGAATGCACATCCTTGTCTTGTACCTGATCTTAGAGGAAATGCTTTCAGTTTTCAACTGCTGAGAATGACATTTGCTGTGGGTTTGTTGTATATGGCCTTTATTATGTTGAGGCAGATTCCCTCTATGACTACTTTCTGGAGCGTTTTTATTATAAGTGGGTGTTGAATTTTGTCAGAAGCTTTTTCTGCATCTGTTGAGATGATCATATGGTTTTTATTCTTCAATTTGTTAATATAGTGTATCACGTTGATTGATTTGCGTATTTTGAGGAATCCTTGCATCCCTGGGATAAATCCCACTTGATCATGGTATATGATCCCTTTTAATGTGTTGTTGAATTCTATTTGCTAGTATTTTGTTGAGGAATTTTGCACCTATATTCATCAGTGATACTGGTCTGTAATTTTCTTTTTTGTATTATCTTTGTCTGGTTTTGGTATCTAGGTGGTGGTGGCCTCATGGAATAAGTTTGGGAGTGTCCTTCCTCTGCAATTTTTGGGAAGAGTTTTGAGAAGGATGGGTTTTAGCTCTTCTCTAAATGTTTGATAGAATTCAACTGTGGAGCCATCTGGTCCTGAACTTTTGTTTGGTGGAAGATTTTTTTTTTTTTTTTTTTTTTTTTTTTTTTTTTTTTTTTTTATGCGTTACGCGGGCCTCTCACTGTTGTGGCCTCTCCCGTTGCGGAGGACAGGCTCCGGACGCACAGGCTCAGCGGCCATGGCTCACGGGCCCAGCCACTCCGCGGCATGTGGGATCTTCCCAGACCGGGGCACGAACCCGTGTCCCCTGCATCGGCAGGCGGACTCTCAACCACTGCGCCACCAGGGAAGCCCTGGTGGAAGATTTTTAATCACAGTTTCAATTTCATTACTTGTGATTGTTCTGTTCATATTTTCTATTTCTCCTAGGTTCAGTCTTGGAAGCTTATACCTTTCTAAGAATTTGTCCATTTCTTCCAGGTTGTCTATTTTATTGGCATAAATTTGCTTGTAGTAGTCTCTTATGATGTGTTGTATTTCTGCAGTGTCCATTGTAACTTCTCCTTCTTCATTTCTAATTTTATTGATTTGAGTCTTGTTCCTTTTTTTCTTGATGAGTCTGGCTAAAAATTTATCAATTTTATTTATCTTCACAAAGAACCACCTTTTAGTTTTATTGATCTTTGCTGTTGTTTTCTTTGTTTCTATTTCATTTATTTCTGCTCTGATCTTTATGATTTCTTTCCTTTTAGTAACTTGGGTTTTGTTTGTTCTTCTTTCTTTAGTTCCTTTAGGTGTAAGGTTGGATTGTTTGTTTGAGATTTTTCTTGTTTCTTGAGGTAGGATTGTATTGCTCTAAACTTTCCTGTTAGAACTGTTTGCTGCATCCCGTAGGTTTTGTATTGTCATGTTTTCCTTGTCACTTTTTTCTATGTATTGTTTGATTTCTTCAGTGATCTCTTAGTTATTTAGTAACATATTGTTTAGCCTCCATGTGTTTGTGTTTTTTAAATTTTCTTCCCTGTAATTTATTTCTAATCTCATAGCATTGTGGTCAGAAAAAATGTTTGATATGATTTCAATTTTCTTAAATTTACCGATGCTTGATTTGTGACCCAAGATGTGATCTATCCTGGAGAATGTTCTGTGTGCACTTGAGGAGAAAGTATAATCTGCTGTTTTTGGATGGAATTTCCTGTAAATATCAATGAACTCTGTCTGGTCTATTGTGTCATTTAAAGCTTGCGTTTCCTTATTTATTTTCTGTCTGGATGATCTGTCCATTGGTGTAAGTGAAGTGTTGAAGTCCCCCACTATTTTTGTGTTACTGTCAATTTCCTCTTTTATAGCTGTTAGCCTTTTCCTTATGTATTGAGGGGCTCCTATGTTGGGTGCATGTATATTTATAGTTGTTATATCTTCTTCTTCGATTGATCCTCCACTGTGCCAATCTTAAACTGACAGTATAGGACATTATAAAGAACATGGATTTTGGAGCCAGACAGAGTTCAATTCAAATCTCAGCTTCATCCCTCAAAACTGTGCAGCCTTAGGTCAGTTACTAAACTCTGCTGAGCCTCAATTTTCTCATGTATAAAATGATGATATTGCCTACCTCTAGTATTAATTGATAAAATTCAGTAATTAAGAAATACCAAGATCATTATGGTGGCAGGTATATAGTAGATGCTCAGTGCATATTAACTGTTTGTAGCATCATGCCCTATATTATAATCTATGCGACAGGGCTTGTCTTACGGTAAAGGTAAACCCCCAAAAATATTCTAGGTAGTTTATGTTTGTAAAATGATATTATCATCCTAATGCATTTGGTTTACTCCTTTCCCATTATATTAAATTAGTATTACTTGGATTATGACTAATTAACATTCATATTAAAAACATATTTTGTAACACGGACTGCTTTCTCTTCAATCTTATATATGTGTAGACAGCTGTTTAAATTGGTTTTATGAGCTCAAGGTCAGGTTTTTAAAATAATAAAAGTCAATTGCTGAGCAGTTTCTCTTCTGTCAATTGTTATCACCCAGTTGTCTTAACTGCCAAAATAAACAAAATCAAAAGAGATGAAGCACCCAACCAACAGATTGCTTAATTTTTTTAGATGGCCATTCACCTGAGGATAGGCAACGCAAATCAGCCTATGGACATGGCCTCAGAATATTATTGACCTCCACCATCTTTAATTGCATCAAACAAATAAGTGGACAGACAAATGGAGAAATGTTCAAATAAACAAACAAAATGTGAGGAAAGGGCAGAGGTCTTGAAATGGAAAGTTCTGGCACCCAGGCTTGATATCTTTGTTTACCAGCATACAGCACAGGGAGTTTGGTTGGTTACTGCCTCCCTGGGCCTTGAGTTTCTTATTTATAAAACAAGAGTAGTAATGCCTTCTCTGCCTGTTTCTCAGGGCTGTCATGAAACTAAAATGAAAAGAAGAATAATAAGGTGATTTGTGAGTGGTAATGAGCTATATTCATATAAAGGACTGAAACTTTTATTAAAATTGGAAGATATGTCACAGGCTTAGCCACAGCAACAATGATGACAATGACAGCAATAACACAATACCAAAATGATAACCATCAGGACCACATAGGGGGGGAGTTTGGAGACTGCAGCAAATGTAGGCTAAGAGGAGACACCAAGGGCTATTTTGTAGGATTACATGCAAAAGTGAAACCCATGGCTTAACCTGTTAAACAGAAATGAAGAGTGGGATGCCTGAGGATTGGAACAATTTCTGGTTCTGAGCGGAAAGATGAAAATCACCCCACAGCTGATCCCTGATTTCCTAATTACTGTTTCCTGGTCTGAAGTTCCAGGCAATGGGCAAATAAACTTCACCCTTTGCAAATATTATACTTAACATCTTCTTATCAGCTTTCAGAGCCTCTGGACATGATGAGGGAAGCTGAGAAACTCCAGGCAGAGGTGTTTCCTGCTTGGGGAATCTCAAAGATATTTAAAAGGCATATGATGGAGTCATTCTTCTCACTCTGTGAAGAATAGCTTCAGAAATTGTCAGGAGATAATGGGATTTTCCATTTTCTGGCCTGACATAAAACTTATCAGTAACCTCTTTATTCCTCATTATTGCTGCCTTCATCTGCTGTTTGTATCTATTATGTTATATAACTTTCTCACAGCCTATTGATCTAGGTTCTCTAACTGAGCAGGGGTCTCACATTCTACCATCGTTTGTCTTTTACATTTTTTCTAACTTGAATTTCTGAACTTACAGAATTAATAAAGGAAGCAACCCTCACTTTATACAATTTGAATACTGGAAGTTATGGGATTTTCAGACCGTCTTCTGAGACTAGCTTGACTATTAGCTCCTTCAGAGACTAGACTTGGGGGCTAGAGGGGCTCAAGTTCAATTTCCAGCCCTGTTTCTTTTTTTATTATTTTATTTTTTGGCTGTGTTGGGTTTTTGTTGCTGCGCGTGTGCTTTCTCTAGTTGCGGTGAGCAGGGGCTACTCTTTGTTTTGATGAGTGGGCTTCTTATTGCAGGGGCTTCTCTTGTTGCGGAGCACGGGCTGTAGGTTTGTGGGCTTCAGTAGTTGCAGCACACAGGCTCAGTAGTAGTGGGGCATGGGCTTAGTTGCTCCGCGGCACATGGGATCTTTCTGGACCAGGGCTCGAACCTGTGTCCCCTGCATTGGAAGGCAGATTCTTAACCACTGCACCAGCAGGGAAGTCCCAGCCCTGTTTCTTAATAGATGTGGTCTTGGGCAAGTTACTTAATCAAAATGAACTTAAGCGGCAAAGTGGAAATGAAGATAATATCTGTCCTACCACAGGATGATTAAAAAGACAAGAACCCCACCCCCCCAAGTACTCAGTAAACAGTAGCTGTGATCACAGTCTAGCTCTATTTGTAAAATTGTGGAGACTACTGGAAAGGAAAGGAAAATGTGAGGCAAAAAACTCGAAACTCCAAGATGGGCCATGACAGCTAACACACACCAAGCTGGTCATGTTTCCTCACCTTAACTTGTAACTTGTGAAGGAAGAATTGTTCCCAGTGGCAATTCACTCCAATTTTATACTGAAAGTCAATTGGAAGATAGGATTTCTTTTCATATTATTTTGAAGCCAACACACTGAAATAAATCCATTCTGTAAAATAAAAAATACAGTATTTAATACGCTCACTTGGTAACTATGAATGTGTGCACACATACACATATATTTTTTTTCTTCTAGTTTTATTGAGATATAATTGACACACAGCACTGAGCACTGTATACGTTTAAGATGTACAGTATAATGATTTGATTTACATACATCATTAAATGACTACCACAGTAAGTTTACATACATATATTTATTGGACAAGGTTAAAAGTCATTTGAAGTAACCCAGGTCTTGGAGCTTAGGGATTTAAACTCTATTTCTATTGTGGTTGCCAAGGGGTCAGGGATGGAGTCAGAGTTTGGGGTTAACAGATGCAAACTAGCATATATAGAATGGATAAACAACAAGGTCCTACGGTATAGTACAGGGAACTAAATTCAAAATCCTGTGATAAACCATAATGGAAAAGAATATTAAAAAGAAAGTATATACAGTATAATTGAATCAATTTGCTGTACAGCAGAAATTAACACAACATTGTAAATTAACTATACTTCAATTTATAAAAAAGAAAAATAATTCTATTTCTAGTTGACATGTGGTTGTGAAAAGCACTCATTTATTTATTTAATAAAAGATGTGTCGAGCACTTGTTATGTACCAACTATATGCTCTTCCAAGTTTTAGATTTTTTTTTTTTTTTTTTTTTTTTTGCGGTACGCGGGCCTCTCACTGTTGTGGCCTCTCCCGTTGCGGAGCACAGGCTCCGGACGCGCAGGCTCAGCGGCCATGGCTCACGGGCCCAGCCGCTCCGCGGCACGTGGGATCCTCCCAGACCGGGGCACGAACCCGCGTCCCCTGCATCGGCAGGCGGACTCTCAACCACTGCGCCACCAGGGAAGCCCCGAAGTTTTAGATTTTATCTAATGTTTATACCGATAGGTGTGGAACATATTCAGAGGAGTTGCAGTGGAACTTAGAAATGATCTGGCCAATTGCCTTAATTTATTCATGGGAAAATTGAGGTGCAGAGAAATGTCATTGAATTTCTCAAGGACACAATGATAAGAGTAGCTATAGAAGGAAGTCTTGGACACTGTTTCTCAACTTTGGCTGCACATTAGAATTACCTGAGGAAGTTTAAAACTATTTATGCCCAGGCTGTACCCCAGACAAAGGAAATCAGAATCTCTCTGGGAGTGGGAGCCAGTCATCAGTATTCTTTAAAACTCCCCAGTTGATTCCAATGGGCAAAATGAGGTTATAACCATTGCTCCATAACAATATGACAGTCTTACCATTTCTCTTTGTACTTAATTAGGTCACCTGTTAATGGAAATTCAGATTTATATGTAAAGTTGCTTAAAGAAATCAAAAACAAGAAGGCATTACATCATAAGCATTAACCTTTCTTTTCATTGCCAACACCCTCAGATGCTTGCTTCCTAGAGTTCATTTTCTTGCAATAGCCATCTCACTGTCTTCTAGAACCTGCTACCAGTCTAATCTTTTAGACTGTGTCTTCGGTGTCTCTTCCATAGGTTACTTTGCAAATCCATTGCTTCCAAAAGAAAGGTTCTAAATACTCATGCTAGCATTTAAGGATGCATCATCTGGTCTTTATTTATCCTTCCAGCCCCATTCTCCATTCTGCTATCAAATAGGCTCCCTTCACTTACCCCTCCCTCACAACTAAATTGTGTATAATCTCTTTGAAATGCCTTCTTCCCTTCTCACCTGAGCAAAATTCTTCCAGTCCTTTAAGGATGCAGCTCAGATTCTTCTTCTCCATGATACCTTCTGTCATCTACCCTCTCTGTATTTCTGCGGCATTTCAATACTATAATTTTTTCTTTATTATGTTTTCATTTCTTTGACACATGCATAATTTGACTATATGGTATAGTTTTCCCTTTCATAACATATTTTCTTCCCTTGTTTGGTTATCAAGTAGTGGAACGCAGAGGGTGAGTTTTACTTGTATACTTATCCGTGTAGTAGGCCCATGATACACGTTGCTTGAATGATGACTTCTAATAAAGAATGCCATTTGTGTAGTAGCCAAGGATAGGATTCGTTAGGAAAGGATAAATCTTAAATAAGTATACTAGGGCTCTATCTTTGCTTCTTCCACGAATGCTTCTTTAGTCACTGAACTATGTATTTGCTGATCCTTAAACTGGAGATTTCTTAGTACTTTTCCTTTGCAGGTGAGATGTATAAAAGTGCAGAAAATAAGATATGTTTGGAACAACTTAGAAGGACAGTTCCAGAAAATTGGGTAAGTTGTTTGAGCAATTGCATCTGAAAAGAAAAATATTATTTCAAAAATATTTTGCTCAGTATGTCTTTCTCATTGTTATTATTTTAGCTCTTTGGAAGACTGGCTCAGTTCTGCCAAGATACATGTAAAGTTTGGATCAGGTCTAACAACGGAAGAACAAGAGATTAGGTACCACGTATACTTTTATCTACACCAGCTCAGAACGACTGTCACCAGTTAGTGAAAAAGAGAGCCCAGGAAACGGTTATCTTAACTGGTCAACATCAGAATATGTTGTAATGCTCTATTTAGTATTATTAAATTAAATGCTTTTATATGCATTATCTCACTTCAACAGAGCAACCTTGTGGGGAAGTTAGAACAGACATCCTCATCATCTCAGTATAACAGATGAGAAATCTGAGACTCAGAGAGGTTTAGTGGCCTGAACTAGGTCACACAGATGGAAGTGATAGAGGAAGAAGTGCATCTCTGACTATAGGCTTAGTTGTCTTTCTGCTCTGCATAATGTTCCTCAAGGTTACTATAATAATAAGGTTGAACCAGTTTTGACTGTGATCAGGAAATATGTATTATACTATGACAGCATAGTTAAATAATAATTGTAGAGCAGCAGAAGAATATCATGCAAGACTTGTAGCTCCACAATTCTAAATAAGCTACTGGGCAGAGGAGCGAGGTTTGGGAAGGGCATTGGGTTGAATGCCAAGAGTTTGTCACTAATTCACTGTGTGGCTTTGAGCAAATGGCTTCTCCTTTATGGGCTTCAGTTTCCTAACTGTTAAAAAGGGGAGGAGAACTCTATAAACACCTTGCTAGTTCTAAGTTTCTATGATTACTGCCTTCCCCTCCACCCCATTTTGGGGGGGAGCTTTGGTGGTACTTTGAATGGACTCAGAGTGCAGCATCACCATGATCTGGGTGCTTGTTAGAAATGCAGAATCTCAGATCACATCTCATCCTTATTGAATCAGAACCTTCCCATTCGCAAGACCGCAAGGCTGTCTGTATGAACATTAAAGTTTGAGAAGCACTGCTGTAGTATTTACATTCTGTTAAGCTCTTTGGTCTGAGCATCTACGTAGAAGGCACAGAGAAAGTGTTTAGCATTCCCAACAGCAAAATAACTCATAGAGTGTCGTTGCTCTGTGTAATCAAAGAAACACATCTCTGAGTTTTCAATTAAAGGACGTTATAACTGTGGAGCTATTTTTGAGAGTTCAACACCTTTTCACTCACATTAAAACAAATTCTGCAGCTTCCCAGCACTGAATAGGAGGAGGAAAAGTAGGCCCGGTATTCCTTATCAGTAAAACTGTTCCCCTGTAATGAGCCCTCCGTCTCACATCCATGGAGCCAAGAGTTGGGGAGAGACAGAGTTGAGAGAGTGCTAATCCTGAAACTACTTGAATGGAAAAATGACTGAAATTAAATACCAAAATTACCATCAGGGAAATATTTAATCAATAAATGATCGTGCTTATTGGTTTTGCACCTGAAAACCCTCCCCCTCTCCAGTTATTTTGAGAAAGATGGTGATGTTACGTAATAAGGGAGGCATATGTTGATCCCACAAGTGAGAAGGTGAACATGGAATAGTCTTTTTTTGAATGGGTAAGAAATGAGTTTTATTTTTATTATTAGTAACTGAGTAGGCTGTGATCTCTCCCTATAGGAGGTTAATATGTGGGCCAAATACTATCGATGTTGAAATCACACCCATCTGGAAACTGCTCATCAAGGAGGTAATCAGTATTTTCTCTTGATGCTGGCTAGAAAATAAAAAGGTTAGATTTTAGTCAAATGATCAAGAATGCTACTTGTTAATAGTAACTGTAATTTGGGCTATTTTAAAAGAATGCAAAGCATATTCATATCTCTGTTGTTTCTTGTGGTCCATTTTTGCACACACATTTCCTGTTACAGCATAAGATATGATGCTCGTGTGTCTATTTATCCTTTAATGACTAGATGAACACAGGGTTTCCTTTCTTTCTTTCTTAATCCTATACTTTTTATCCCGTCTCATCTTTGTGAAACTAAAATAATAATTAAAACTTAAACAACTCAATCCCTTTCCTATGGGCAACATATACAATTGCCTTACAAAACTGTAGGAAGAAAACATCTGTTCAGCCTTATTAGTTCTGCTGATCTCAATGTGTGTGTGGGAGGGAAAGAAAGACTTGACCATAATTTACTACATTGAATTTTTTCTGTTTGACTCTATCACTGGGCTCATTTTTCATTTTACCATGATTATTATGACACTACAACCTTACAGCTGTACCCTGGGTCCTCTCCTGCATGGTACCTCCACTCCTCCTTGACTTAAAAAAGACTTACTAAACTCCAGCTACTTTCTCAATATTTCTAGCAAGTTTTAAGTCATGAAACAGAGCAGAAGAAACTGATAAGAAAAGTTTCTGTGTGCTTGTTCCCTAACCAGAGGCAAAGATAACTGTTCCTATTTTAGAAAGATGGAAATCAACTAGAGAGAATTTGAGTAAGGGCACAAAATGTTTTTATCCCAGGCAGGATTACAACTGTTGGAGTTAATCTCTGCTTTCTCCCATAGTGTTCTAGATGCTCAATTATCTAGATTATTCCTTTCAGCTTGGCTCTCTATTTATGAGAAAATTTAGTCTTCAACTCGTACATTAATCTAAAGTACTTTAATGGCTTCAGATATGGCAATGTTGTGTCATAGAGAAGAACAACTAGAAAGCTTTTTAACTTTGTAAACCTGACCAGTAGGTCAGGTTCCGAAGGCCACTCAATGTAAACTGGACATGATAATATCTACTCCTCACACAACTGTTGTGATGGTCAACATGGTGATACATGAGACAATACTTTGTAAATTATAAGGTGCAGTGGTGATTAAAAGTAAGGGCACTGGGGCCAGATTGCCTGGGTTCAAGTCCTGGTCTGTAACAGTTGTGGCTCTGTGACCTTGGGCAAGTTTCTCAAGATATAAGGCCCAGTTTCTTCATCTTTACAATGGAGATAACTAATAACTTCTGGATAATAAGATAATTATGGGAATTAAATGAGTAAATTCAGGTAAAGTTGCTTAGTGCAGTATCTGGCACATGGTAATTGCTGCATAAATATAATAAGAATATTGGGTGGGACGATTTGTCATGGAGACGATTATGATAACAAACAAGTCAACGAATAGCTATGTATGAAACCTAAATATCTCCCTTGTCTTCCTGTTTTTATGCTGCCAACAGGTTTTAAATCCATTTTACATATTTCAGCTCTTCAGTGTCTGTCTGTGGTTTAGCGAAGACTATAAAGAGTATGCTTTTGCTATCGTAATCATGTCAATCATTTCCATCGCTTTGACCGTATATGATCTCAGAGAGGTGAGTTTTTCCACCAATCGTATGGTCTGAGAAAGAAAGAGTTGAGACTTTGTTGAAATTTTGTTTGAAAAGCGTATAATTGGAAAATAGTCATTGCCCACTCCATAACAAATGAGACCACGTTTGTAAATATCTAGCACAATAGCTGATGCTCAACAAATTCTAGTTCTTTCCTTTCCTTCCCATCCCAATCCCTAACCTTTCAAGTTATTTTTTTCCCTCTCTTTAGCTTACTAAGGCTGATTATTGAGAAGAAAATGCAAATATTTATGAATTGTGAATAAGTGAAAAAATATGTGTAGAGACTACTGATGGGTCTTGAAGATGGTGGAAAAGGGGTGAAGGTGGAGGAGTCTTTAATATTTAATAAGGAGTGTTTAATATCTTTGTCCTTTGTGTTTGGTTGGTAATCATTTGTCAAAACCCCAGTCCAACTCTTGGCTTTCTTTATGCCTACACAAGGGGACCTAGGCACTACCAGGAAAAAAATCATACGGTACACGTTGGTTGATTGTGCTATAAATCCATGAAGACTGACCTCATCTGCACAAGCTCTCTATATGTCTCTGGTCAATGTGCTCTCTCATTCTCTGGAATTAAGTTCTCAAACCAAATCTTCCTTCAAGTTTCTGAGATGCCTAATGCCCACATTCCACTTTTCCTCTAATTCAGCTGATAATCTATCTCATTGCTTTTTTTTTTTTCCCACAAAGATAGAAATCATAAGATAGGAATTTGCTCAGTTCCACACCCTCCTACTGCCAGATGACTTTTTTCTCTACCTCCCTCTTGACCTGATCTCTCATTACAGAGGAGGAGGTGCCCTCTGCTTGTGCTTTTGATAGCATCCTTTTCACCTTCTCAGCATGCTTATGGGGTCAGTGAATGACTCTTTTCCTCATTCCCTCTCCCTAAGAGCCTTCCCATCAGCATTTAAACATGCTCAAGCTTCTCCCAACTTAAAACCAAACCAAAACAAAACAAAACAGAAACAAATGAAAAAAATCCCTTCTTTTGACCATGCTTCAAACTTCAGCTACTATTCTACCTCTTTTCTCCCTTTGACGGCAGAACTTCTCAAGCTCATTGTGCATCTCTCTTCATTTGCTCA
The DNA here is from genome assembly GCF_963924675.1 of Phocoena phocoena. Lineage (NCBI taxonomy): Eukaryota > Metazoa > Chordata > Mammalia > Artiodactyla > Phocoenidae > Phocoena > Phocoena phocoena. The sequence continues at coordinate 71,035,288 of NC_089222.1, read as the reverse complement.
TCTCCCTCTCATTTCTCATCTATATGGAGCTGGCTTCCTCTCTTATGACTCCATTCAAAGAGCTCTTGCTAAGGTCACCACTATAATCCTAAGGCTCATAGATAGTTGTTTTTTTTGTTTGTTTTTGCGGTACTTGGGCCTCTCACTGTTGTGGCTTCTCCCGTTGCGGAGCACAGGCTCTGGATGCGCAGGCTCAGCGGCCATGGCTCACGGGCCCAGGCGCTCCGCGGCATGTGGGATCCTCCCGGACCGGGGCATGAAACCGTGTCCCCTGCATCGGCAGGCGGACTCCCAACCACTGCGCCACCAGGGAAGCCCTCATAGATAGTTTTAAAATAAAAAAACAGTATTTTTTAAAACTAGCTAGTCTTTTTTCTTAATAGAAGGAGTAATATATGGACATAATAAAAAAAGTTCACAAGAACAAAATAGTGTAAATGAGTAGTAAATACTCCTCCCACCTTAGTTCTTTCAGTGTCTGGGTCTTTTAAGAGGCATCCACTGGGACCAGATGTTCTATATACTTTTAGCACTGTTAAACACATATGCGTTTATTTGTTTTATACAAATGGAAGTATACTATTATATACACTGTTATGTACTTGCATTTTTCACCTAATGTATCTTAAATATCTTTCTGTATCTGCACAAATATATTTTCTCTAAATGTACCATGATTTTAAAACCAGTCTTATATTGATGGATATTTAGGCTGTTTCTAGTCTTTTGCTATTAAAACAATGCTGCATTGAGGATATTTGCATATATATCTTTTCATACATCCACATATATGTGTTTGCAAATATGTATAAATCACAAGTATATATAATTTATATTACATGTAAATGTGTGTATAACATATCTGTATTGATAAAGAGATATAAATTTTCTATATTTGAAATTGCTTAATCATAAGCTAAATATATTTTTTTTACTAGACATTGTCAAATGCCTCTTAAACAAGTAATGCCAATATACACTTCTCCCAAGAGTACACGAGTGTTTATTTTCCTTATTTTTGCCAATATAAATGAAAACAGAATTTCATAACTATAATAGCATGTTTTCCATTGTGAGTTGAGCACTTGCTCGTGTTTTAAGCTATTTGTATTTCTTTTACTGTGAACCGTATTCATGTCCCTCATTCATTTTTATTGAGTGGTTGGTCTTTTGCTTGCTGTTTTCATGATTCCCCTCCCACAGTGTATACTTTCTTCCACAGCGTAGATTTCACTAAACCTCTCAGTTGCATTTGGCACTGTTAACTGCTCCCGAGCTTTCCCTTTGGCTTCAGTGACAACACACTCTCCACCTCTCTTAGCTGCTCTTCCATTCTCTTTTTATAGTTCATCCTCCTCTACCTGGCTTTTTAAAAAAATGGGTGTCTCATATCAAAACAATATGAAAATGTTCACCACATAAAGGCTCCCTCTTCCTCCACCCCTCCACTTATGCAACCAGTTTTTAGTTTCTTGGGCATTCTTCCAAAAATGTTTTTGGAATATACATCTATTTTGTTTTCCTTTCTTATGTAAGAGGGAGCATAATTACACTATTTCCTACCTAGCTTTACTATTATTATTAATAATACTGTCTTGATGGTCTTTTCATGTGAGTACCTTGAGTCTTCATTATTCTTATACTGCATATACTAATGACTTCTAAAGGCATATGCTAATGACTTTCAAATTTATATGTGTATTTTAAGTCCAAATATCTCTTTTGAGTTGAGACACATAGATTCAACAACCTATTTGATTCAGTGTGACTTCTTCAGGGAAGATTTCTATTGGTTCATTAGCTATATATGCTCCAAAAACACCTTATTGTTTTCATTTCATTGTTGATTGCAGTGATATATTTATGTGTGTGATTATTTGATTAAATGTATTTACCCAGTACATTGTAAATTCCTGATGCTAAGAATCCTATCTGTTTTGTTGACCATTCCACCCCAACCTCTCAGCATAAAGGTTGTTCAATAAATATTGAGTGAATGTATGAATGAAGAAAATAATAAGTTAATAGCAGAACACTCTTTCGCCTTATATGATTCTGTTAATCATTCTTAGGACATATTAATCAGATTTGTAAGTGATTTGAAGCTAGGAGATTAAGGGAGATCTTAAATGACAAAATCAGAATAAAAAAATGAAAACACTAAATGATTGGGAATTTGTAATCCCCAGGACCATGTAAAAGTTCTTTCACACAATAATTTCTTAATAAATGTGAAATCAAATATAATTGTATATTATTTTTGTCTCCTCTTATTTATTCACTCTCAATGTCTCGTATATTTCACATATTAAAACAGCAAATAGTATGAGGGAATAACAGGAACAATCAAACTCCTTATGAAGTTAGATTAGGAACTCTGATATGGGATAACCCCAAACTGAAATAATGCTTGGTTCTTGAAACTATTTAGGTATAAACATAAATGTTGAATGATCAAAGTTCTTTTGAGTGGACAGAGCATGCTGGGAACTTCCTTTCTATTAAACAACACGTACTTCTTATCACTGGCTGAAGAGCACCACAAGTTGGATGCTTTTTCAGTTGAGTAGAAGGCTACTCAGTCTTGTTTTTAAACAGTAATTCAGTTGGCTCCATCTTTAAAGAAGGCTAACACTTTACTGAATAATATCTGGGACCTATCCTCAAATAGAAAAGGCTTTTTAAAATTTTCTATTCTTCTTTTCCAGCAATCTGTAAAGCTCCACCATTTAGTTGAATCACATAATAGCATTACAGTCTCTGTATGTGAGAAAAAGGGTAAGTCACTTTATTTTAGATCTGTGTGTTGTCCATATGAAATGAGAAAAGGATTTAAATTTGTATTTCTGATTTTTCCTACTACTGTCATCTTCACATGTATCTTTTCCTGTGCATTTACTTAAAGGGGTGGGGAAGTGGAGACTTTTTTCACCTTTTAAAAAAACATTGACATACAATAAGCTGAATTCAAGTGTACTATTTGATAGGTTTTGACATGTGTACCTACTTATGAAACTATCACCACAATAAAGGTGACTGTCCATCCCCCCTAAAAGTTGCCTTGTGCCTGTTTGTAATCTTCCCTTTCAATTTCTCACAATTTCATCCCCATCCTCAGGCAACCACTTTGCATGTTTAGAATATTTTATAAATGGTATTGTATAGTATGCATTTTTTTGGTCTTTTATAGTATATTTTGGATTAATTTTTTGGGGATCGAAGTTCATAATAATTTTGAAGTTCATCCATTTTGTTAAGAACATCAATAGTTTATTTCTTTTTATTTCTGAGTGAATTCCATTGTCCAGATAGACCAGTTTGTTCATTCATTCATTTGTTGATGGAAATTTGGGTTATTTCCAGTTAGGGGCTATTACAAATAATGCCACTTGAACATTTGGGTTCAAGTCTTTCTATGGACATACACTTTCAGTTCTTATTTTCTAGGGAAAATACCTAACTGTGGAATGGCTGGATCATATGATAAGTAAATATTTAACTTTTAAAGAAACCACCAAACTGTTTTCCAAAGTGGTTGTGCTCTTTTACTCTTACCAGCAGTGTGTAAGAGCTCCAGTTGCTCCATTCTTGCCACTGCTTGGTATGGTCAGTCTTTTTAATGTTAGCCATTTTAATAGCTGAGGGGTAGTATCTCATTGTTGTTTTAATTTGCATTTTCCTGATGACTAATGGCATTGAGCATCTTTTCAAGTGCTTCTTTGCTACTTGTATATCTTCTTTGGTGAGGTATCTGTTTAAATCTTTTCCATATTAGACTGTTTGCTTATTATTAAGTTTTGAGTGTTCTTTCTGCATTCTGGATACAAGTCCTTTTTCCAATATGATTTGCAAATATTTTATCCCAGTCTGTAACTTATCATGTCTTTTCATTCCCTTCATAGTGTCTTTAAAAGGGCTGGTGTTTTTACTTTTGTTAAAGTCCAGTTTATCAGTTTTTTCTTTTGTGGATCATGTTTTTTGTCATATCTAAGACATCTTTGCCTAATCCAAGGTCATCAAGATTTTCTACGTTGTCTTCTAGAGGTGTTATAGTTTTAAGTTTTACATTTTCCTCTCTGTTGTATTTTGAAGTTTTTTTTCTTTTTCTTTTTTTTTGGATTGAAGTTCAGTTTTTGTAAGCAGATATCCAAATGTCCCAATACCATATGTTGAAAAGACTGTCCTCTCTCCACTAAATTGTCTTTGCATCTTTGCCAAAAATCAGTTTCCTGTACATGGGTGGATCTATTTCTGGACTCCTTATCCTATTCATCCTATTCTACTGTTCTATTTGCCTGTCTTTATATCAATGCCACATAATGTGACTTTATAATAAGTCTTGAACTAGAATAATGTTAGTCCTCCAGCTTTGTTCTCTTTCAGAATTATTTTAGCAATATTGGGCTCTTTGCATTTCCATATGACTTTTAGAATCAGCCTGTCAATTTCTACCAAAAGAACATGCTGAGATTTTGATTGGGATTGTGTTGAATCTATAGATCAATTTGTGGAAAACTGATATGTTAACAATTTTGGGTCTTGTGACCTGCAGACATGGTGTATCTGCATTTATTTGTCTTTGATTTCTCTCAGCAGTGTTTTGTAGTTTTCATTGTACAGTTTTTCACTCTTTCTCAGATTTATTTTTAAATATTTCATATTTTGATGCTATTTAAATGATATTTTAAATGTAAATGTCCCATTGTTCATTTGCTAGTAGTTCCCTCATATGCATGTGTTAATTACTAGTCTGCTGAATACTAAAAAGGGACCTCTGTGGGCCTTTTGGGGCTCTCCCTCTGGGCAATTACTTTCTCTCCAGTACTCTGTTCTGTGAACTCAAGATGCCTTAATCTCCATAGACTTTTATCTCTGTTCCAAACTAAGAGTCTTCTGGACTTTGTCTGGGTTCCGCCTCTTTCATAGTGGCCTGGAAACCCTCTACAGGCAGTAAGCTGCAGGGCATCTTCATTTGTTTCCCATTTCTTTTGTTGCTTATATTTAGTGTCTAAAACCATTGTTTCATATATTTTGTATGACTTTTGGTTGTTTCATGTGGGAAGATAAATTTGCTCCTTTTTGCTATATCTTTGCTAGAAGTGAATTTTTACCTTTTAAAAATGTCCTGAAATGTAAAGTTACATAAAAATGTAGCTTTTTATGATGAAGCATTTTACATATGATAGTGGAGAGAAAACAATAATGAAACCCTATGTACCTATCACCCAGACTCAATTATTATCAAGTCACTGAATGTGTTTTCATCAGTTCTACTTCCTCCCTCACCCTGGATTATTTTTAAACTATTTCAGATATCATATAATTTCATTTGAAAACATTACAGGATAGGTCTAAAATATAAAGACTCCTTTTTAATTCCTTTATCACAGCTTTAAAAAAAACATAAGAGTGAGGGCAATGAAGCAGGAGGAACAAGAGAGATTTCTGAAATGGTGTTAAAAAAACCAAAAACATAATTTAAAAAATCATCAGTTCTACAGGCAGTATTCAAATTTCCACCAATTGAATCACAGTGTGTGTATATATACTTATGATATATATGATATACAATATATATTTATTATACATAATATATATTTTCAAATCAGGATCCAAATAAAGTCCATATACTGCAATTGGTTAAGTTTCAAGTTTATTTTAATTCACGCTTTCCCTCCTCCACATCCTATTTTTTTCCTTGAAAATGTTTTGTTGAAGAAAGTAAGTGGCTCATCCTGTGGTTTCCACGGTTTTGAGTGTATTGATTGCATACTCATGGAATAATTTAACATGATTTTCTACTCTTTGTACTTCCTATAAATTGGTGGTTAGATCTGAGGCTTGAGTTTTTGGCAAGAGTACTTCATAATTGGTATTGTGTATTTCTAATAGGAGGTACATAAAATTTGTCTTTTTCTTGTGATATTAACAAACATAAATCTTCATGGCCCAGATTTATTATTTCATTGAGTTTAAAATATATTCCATCTTCATACATTAAGTGGAATATTTCCATAAAGAGAGACACGCTTCTTCAACCATTTCATTACCCTGAGATTCAGTTTGTTTCAGGATAAATATCTGACTATTTCTCCTTATTCACCAGCTTTCAAAATAATGGGTTGATCTTTTAGCATTTTCCAAAGGCTTTAAAAAAAATTTTAGTGTCATTATACATGTATAATTTTAACATGGTCGGGATATTTTCATCCGCTGCAGGTTTTATTCTTGTTGTTCAAGATGCCCATCTTTGGCCTTTCAGAACCTTTTCATGTTGACTCTTGAATTCATTTGACATGACCCCAGTAATCTTTGAAAATTGTATTGCTTTCTGGTATGATAAGCTATTCCAAGTTCATCTTGGACAATTCCTGCTCCAAACCTGGACACATCCAATTTTCCAAAGACCTCTTACATATGGTACTTAGAGACATCAGTCAGAGTGTTAGGAATGCTCATTTCTGTGGTGTTAGTCATTGTTCCCAGGCCTTTTCAGAAGACATACCTAGAAAATAATATTCTAAAGATAAATGTAAATTATGAGCTCATACTGACATTTCCAGATTAAGTTTAGAACTAAGGGTTTTTAACTTAACTTTGTTGATTGTCCTTCTAGTTCTCCTTTCTCCATACCCAAAGTCCTGATTCTCAATTACAGCAACAAATTACGCATTTGCTTTATCCCATTACACATAGTAATGTCAGAGTAACAAACCAGCACACCCAGCAACAATATGATTCCTAAAAACAATTTAAGAATTTTTTTAAAGTTCTTTTTTTCTCCTGTTTGTGATACACCATGAGGAAGGTACAAATTATACTTGAAAATATATGTTTTAAAGTCACTCAAAATAATTCTTCTCTGTATGGTTATGCCAACAACAGTTATGTTCACAACTAGGTGAACAACAGGTTCACCTCATTTATTCTGTTTTAGCCTTTTAATGTTAGCTTTTCAAATTTATTTTTGTGTTAGTTTGTGTAGTTACTATATAAAATATCTATATGATTTGAAAGTTAAATCCATAAAACAAAAGACATTCAGGGGAGTCAATTTCCTAACCTTCCTTCTGTACCTGTGTAATCATACTCTCAATAGTAATCATTTAAAAAAATTTTTACATTCAAAAATACAAATTATAGATAATATTCATAGTGACATAGTATATATACAGAATAGGATATATACATATACTGCTGCTTTTTAGATTGCAGGGGTGTATCCTACACATTTAACTTATATTTCCTGGTGTGTATGCTACATACTTAATGATGTTTCCCAGGGACCCTCTCAGAGCAGTATATAGAGATATTCTTCATTCATATTTCAGCTGCGTAATACTCTCTTGTATGGAGGAACCATTGTTTATTCAGTAAGTTCTCTGTTGAAGGATTCTTTCCCAGCCTTTTACTATAACGAATAATGCTGTAATGAAAAGCCTTGTGCATTTATCTTTCCATATTTTTCCAGTCTATCTTTGACATAGATTTTGAGAAGTAAAATTGCTGAGTTAAATAATAAATGCATATGTATTTTTGATTTAGAGATATTGCCAAATTTCTTTCCATAGACGAGGTACCAGTTTTCATTCGTACCAGAAATGTGTGAAAGTACCTGTTTCCTCATAATCTTGCCAACAGAATATACTGACAAACTTTTAGATTTTTCTAATCAGATAGGTGAGCAATGCTATTTCATGTATGGTTCTCTCTGTCTTTTTCTTTCTTTCTTTTCTTTTTCCCTATGAAGTAATTTACAACATACAGAAAAGCCACAAGAGGAGATCAAATAACTTTTTTCTTGAACCATTTGAAAATAAGTGGCTCCATGACTCCCACATGCTTTAGTGTATACTTCTCAAAGATACGAGCATTCTTCTATGTAACAACAATTCAAACATTAATATCAGAAGGTTAATATTGATATTAGTACCAAAGAATGCTCAGTCCCATTCCAATTTTGTAATTGTCTTAATAATGTTCTTTATAAGAAAGGACGCAAGATCACCGAATACTGTTGTTTGCCATATCTCTTTAATCTTTCCTTGACTTTCACAACCTTGACTCTTCCCACTTTGGTTATTTTGTAGAATGTCCCTCAACATGGATTTGTCTGATATTCCCTTACAGTTAAATTCAGCTTACGCTATTTTGGCTGGAATATTACAAAAGTGATGCCATGTTCTCTTAGGTGGTACATAATTTAAACTTGTCCTATTACTGGTGATGTTAACTTGGACTACTTAATTAAATGGTGTCTGTCAGGTTTCTCTATTGTACAGTTACTTTTTTCTCTTTCTAATTAATAGTTATTTTGTTGACATATACTTTGAGACTTTCTAAATAAACAACCCTCATCAAATTTTCACCCCCTAGTTTTAGTATCCATTGATGTTTCTTGGCTAGATTAATTATTGCTTTGATAATGGCCAAATGGTGATTTTCTTTCCTTCTATGATAATTAATTGTCAATTTACTGTAAGAGAAAGCTATCTTTTCTCCTCACTTATTTATTCATTTACTTATGTCATTATGGACTAATGAACACCTGTTTTATTTGATGGGTTATTGTTCATTATTATTATTCATTACTTTGATGCTCAAATTATTACAGATTTAGGCAGCGAGAGCTCTGTAAGTTGGCTTTGATACCTTCTTGATCTGACCCCATTGCTCTCTGAGCAGTTCCCTACTTAGTGGCATAGCAGGACATTCTACCTTATATTATTTGTACTTTTCTTGGCCCAGCGTTGTAATCAGCCATTTCTTTAAAGAACCCTAGTTCTTTTTTGAAGGGAAATGAAATTTAGACACCAAAATTTGGGCACTAGGTGTGTACCTCATTAGTGGGTTTTCACTGCTCTCAGCCCTCTCAGAGAACAGAATTAGAGCATGTACCTATAAAAAAAGACAAGCAAATACATATGCATGCATTCTTATATACATACACATTCACATCTATATTATTTCTCTATTGAAAACCATCAGTTTACACTCCTGTCTCCAATTCTAGTCCAATACCACAGAGTTCATTCTGATTTTATTTCTGTTTCTATTTGTAACTTCCTTTCTTCAGTGAGAAACCTGGCTCTCATTAGCCTCATTATATCCAGTTATTGTATCAATCCTGCCTTTCTCACCCTGCTTGGACTCCAATATCTCACACCAGACCACTGCCACCATGGGGGTCCTTGTCTCCCTCCTTGGGCTCTGACACTCTGCACCAGGCCATGTAAGCACCCATTCATCCATTTTAGGCTCCACCATGTGGTGGGTGCTGCCACCCCCATCCCCACTTCACCCAGCCCCCTGCATGGATGTCTGTCTTGCTTAACCCCCTATAGCTTTGGGCTTTGGGAATGAATAAGGAAGATAAGAAGTAAAGGAAGACTGGAAAGAAGGACAGAAGGCAGAAAGGAAGGACAGATTTTTCAATTTTCTTATTATGAGTAAGAATGAATATCTTTTCAAATGTTTAACACCTGTCACTTGTAGTGTGTATGTGTGTGTGTGTGTGAACTCTATGTTAACAACTCCAGCAATTTTGCTATACAGTCATTTGCTATAGTCTCTTTTTTTCTCAAACTCTTTGTTTATTAGGAATATTAATCTTTTGTCTGTAATGTAAGTTTCAAACATGTTCTCTGAATTTGTCGTTAGTTTTTTCTCTGCCTATTTATTTTTCTTTGCCACACAGAGGTTTTTATTTTATGTAATATAATGTATTACCCTTTTTTCTTATAGTTTGCAGATTTCAAATCAATGTTGAGGAATGGCTTCCTTTTTATATATGCCCTGCTTGCTTTTTCATTGATTTCCAATTTAGGTAGATGTTGGACTGTGTTTTTGTGGGAAAAAACCTGACTCAACTCTGTCTACTCATACTTTCAGCTGGAGTCCAGGAGCTGGAATCACGCTTCCTGGTACCTGGAGATCTATTAATTTTGAGGGGGAACAAAGTGCAAATGCCGTGTGATGCCATTCTCATAGATGGAAGCTGTGTGGTAGATGAAGGCATGCTGACAGGTATGGTTCTACCTCCTAGCTTACAGCCTCTGCTGGTTCTCCCAGGTTTTTCCTGAATGATAATGGCAAAGCATGGGGTTGCTATGGGACCTTCCTATCCCCACAAATCTTATTAACAGTCCTGCACTGGATGGATCTGAGAGTTCAAATTAAAGCTGCTTTCTAGTACTAGGTTAGATATTACAACCCTGTCATTTTACCTTTAAAGATTTTAGAGGTCATTAGATGTTTCAGAATCATCTGTGACTTTTATGTTTAGTATTTTTCTATAAAATACATCTTCAGAAAAACACGGAGGGTTTGAAAACCATTAATGAAATCCTGAAACACCTCCCCCACAACCCTGCCCCACCCTGGTCAAGGCCAGGCTCTTCCTAGCTTGGTTTGAAAATGTTGATAAATGGTTGAGGCAGGATTTGCCAAATCTGCTAACTTCAGAATACACACTGGATATTTTGGACTAACTGTGTTTCATTTTTAAATCGCATGCTGGAGCTGGGAGGGACGTCATATCATGGATATGGAAGCTGAGGTTCAGAGAGAAGTGACTTCTCAAGGTCACGGTGCTTTGAGTTCTTACTCACATATGCACTTATGAGAAGATGCTGTGCCTACCTTTCTGTAAGCTAAAGAATCATAAAGCCTTTTTCAGAGATGGAATTGGAGGCTATAAATACGTATTGATGTACAGTACTGTGGTTCCCATTAAAGTACAAATCGAGTCTATTTCTCCTGGCAGACCAGGAAGGCATTAAATGCAGACAAGAGCACACAGCTCCCTCCTATGTGAACTTACAAAACAAAGCGAAACAAAACAGGTGTGACAGGTCAGGTTCCTTTCTCTAGGGAATCCATAGACCGATAAAAATCCTTCCGTGCTGGGACTTTCACAAAGCCAAGTGCAATTTTCCTAATGAAAGTGGCCCTAGTATACTGGAACATATCCCTGATCTTATACTGTCCTTTCTACAAATGGAGGTGGAGGGCTTCAATAAGCTTTATTCTCTAAGCTTTATTCTTTATTTGGTTACTTTCACAACTCATTCACCACCTTGTATTGCCACTTAACCCACTGAAATCTGCCCCCCCAGTGTGCTGGCAAGGGTCACAAATGTCCCAATTGGCAAATCCAATGGATTCTTTAAATTTCACATCTTATTGGCCTATCTGCTGCATTTAACCATTCTGACCATCTCTTCCTTCTGAAAACACTCTTCTAACTTTCCAAGTCAGTGCTGACTCTCCAAGTTCTTCTACCACTGACAATACCATTCAGCTTCCTGCACTTCTCCTCTTCCTCCACCTCTTTGATTTTTGATGTTGTTCAGGGGTCCTGGACCTTTCCTTTTCTCACCTTTCACTCGAACCCTAAGTAATCTTGTCTTTTCCTGTGGCTTTAATTATTGTTTATAAGGTGATGACCTGTGACTAAATATCTCTGGTCAAGGCCTCTCCCCTGAGCTCCAGACCCAAATAAATATCTAACTGCCTACAAAGCATCTCGACATGGTCATTCCATAAGGCATCTCCAAATCAGGGACCGAAAGGCAATTCCTTCCTCCTTCCTCCTATAATCCCTGTGTTGCTGATTAATGCTACCCTCTGCTCTTTCTTCCGAGTCAGAAACCAGGAAGCCATTTAGAATTCCTCTGTCCCTATGATCTGCCAATATAAAAATCTCCCCAAGTTTTGTAGCTGCTCAATTTCTTATTTCTCAAAACCAGTGCCTCTTTTCTACTCCTACTGCCAGTTGCCATAGTTCAGACCTTGTCCTCTTTAAGCAGGACTCTTGTGATTTTTTTTCTCAACTGGATATCCAGCCTCCAACCTCATCAGACTTCAATTCATTCCCTGTACTGCAGACAGAGTACACTCTCTTTGTACGTAAATGTCATAGTACTCTCCTGAATCAAACAGCTGAATATCTCCCTATTTCCCTCCTGCCCCCAATGCCTATAGAAAACCATTTAAACACTTAAGTATGTGCATGCAGGGCCTTCCACGCTTTGGCTCCTACATAGCTCTCACGGCCTCTCATTTCCCAGACCCCACAACTTGCTATTCCCTAAATCTTTATTTCCAGTCTATTTCAGCATCTCTGTTTCATTTTACAATGCTCATAGTATTTATAATATGACATTATACTTATTTGTTTCCATGGCTGTTTCCCCCTCTGGACTACAAACCTCTTAACAAGAACTATGTTTCTCCTTGTATCCCCTATACCAAGGGTTGTTCCTACCACATGGCAGCCTCCAAAAATGCCTGCTGTGTGATGAGTTAGCATTTGCATGTTTAAGTGAGTGAAGGCCTCCCACCTCACAAAATGAGATGCTTGTTTTCTGTAGGAGAAAGTATTCCGGTCACTAAAACTCCATTACCTAAGATGGATAGCTCTGTGCCCTGGAAAACACAGAGTGAAGCGGATTACAAACGGCATGTCCTCTTCTGTGGAACAGAGGTTATCCAGGCCAGGGGGGCTTGCTCTGGCACCGTGAAAGCAGTAGTACTGCAGACAGGTTAGTTAGCATCTCCTTCATTTTATTATTTTGATGAAATATTTTCGCTCAATATGTCTAGTGCCTTAAATGAATTAGGTAAGGAGCAGTCTTTAGATGACAGACCCCATATATGTAAATAGAGATATTTAAAATGTGAATTGAGCTATGGCCTATACCTTTCAGTAAAAATAATAACATTGATGACAACAATTATTATTCATATGCTTTGTAATTTATAAACTATTTCCACATATCAAATTATCAGAACAAAGATGCCTGTCCTCATTTTGTACATGAATAGGCTGGGGCCTGCACAATTCAAGTGAAGTTTAAAAAGAATCACACAGCCACTCACTGACAGAGCTGGACCTAGAACTTAGGTATTCTAACCCAAAGAACTAATCTCAACTTCTTTCCAGGCAGGACTAGAAACTGAAAACTTGATGATGAAAAGTATTAGAAATTGAATCCATCTGCATTTACTGGGCCATTTAATTTAAACTCAGGTGTTCTGTGCATGTGTGTGTGTGTGTGTGTGTGTGTGTGTGTGCGCGTGTCCATGCACACTTACAAATCCTTTCCTTAAAATGAAGCTGTATTTGGAAAAGCTGTGCTCTGCCCCCATACGGTGCTTTCCTATCTCTGGGATGCATTGAAATTAAAAGTATAAGGAAGGAAAGCGAGAGAGGAATAGTCTCTGAAAGAGCTAAGGTATATCCATTCTAGCACTTAGGTATTTGGCCAATTATCCTTTAATTGCATTTGGGCTTAAGCACTGTTTAAGTATCTCTAGAGAAAACGAAGGCTGTGTTGAGGATTAGAAGAGCACTAACAGTAGTATATGTCATCCTGAGAGTATGAGGTGTGTGTTTGCTGCTTCAGGATTCAACACTGCAAAGGGGGACCTCGTGAGGTCTATTCTGTACCCGAAGCCGATGAATTTTAAGCTCTACAGGGATGCCATCAGGTTCCTCCTGTGCCTCGTAGGGACAGCCACCATCGGGATGATCTATACTTTGTGCGTCTATGTGCTCAGTGGGGTAAACAGCTTTTGTTCTTTTACTACATGCACACGTACACTCATCTATAATTTATGCTCTCCATGTTGACCTTAATATAAGTCACAGTTTTCAAACCTGGGAAAGCAAAGCCAAACACGGAAACCTGCTTATATACTCCCAGATGCCCAATATAAGCAATTGATCACCAATGCAGCAGATAGGCCAATAAGATGTGAAATTTAAAGAATCTATTGGATTTGCCAATTTGCCAATTGATCCGTAATAGCCATCAGATCTAGTGGGATAAAACAGTTTGTTTATTGAGATATCAGCATGCCTCTACTCTTGGACTTTTCCTTACACTATTTTTTCATCTTCAATCTGAGGATGTTTATTCCAATAGTGTAGTATTTTATAGCTGTTAAACGAGGAATTTAAAATAAAACCCACTGTTGGTGAGATCATGGCAAACTGGTACACTGTTCTCCGCTGGTAGCAGTATGAACTGTTACAAGCTTTTTCATTACACTTTGGCAAAATCTATTGAGAGCCCTAAACATGTTCATACCCTTTAAACCACGTTTGGCCCACTCACATCATTTCTAGGAATTTGACCTAAAGAAGTAAACAAAAAGGAAGAAAAAAGTCATATGCATAAAAGTGTTCATGGTTGATTTATCTGTAATAGCTAAAGAGGGACTTTATCTTCCCAGGAACCTCCGGAGGAGGTGGTGAAGAAAGCCCTTGATGTCATCACAATTGCGGTTCCTCCCGCTCTACCTGCTGCCCTGACCACAGGCATTATCTATGCCCAGCGGAGGCTGAAGAAGAGAGGCATCTTTTGTATTAGCCCCCAGAGGATTAATGTATGTGGACAGTTAAACCTTGTCTGCTTTGACAAGGTATGTGTGTTTCATTCTTATCCTCAGTGACATTTTTATTATCATTGTCATCATGCACAGGTACTTTACACTCTTGTGAGGCAGGAAACATTAGATGTGGGTACTGGGTACCTGACTTCATTTTGTCTCTGGTTGGATGTGTGATCTAGGACAGATACATCTCTTGAGCTCTCAGATTCTAGGGTTTAGAGAAGGAAGAGTAGAGACGGAATAGGTGAATATTTTAGGATTCTTCCACCTCTAATATTCTATGAAACACAATGAATTAAAATAACATTCTGTCCCTCTGTAGTCAATACCCTCATGCAAAGAACAAAATTTAAGACTTTTATTACGGTTACTACTGTATCCCTAATGCTAGGACCGTTACCTGGCACACAGTCAGTGTTCAGTAAATATTCATTGAATTAATGAATGAATAAAAAAGGAAGAGTTTATTCAGCTGTGTCTTACTATGAGACTTGGTTAAAATAAATCCCCAGTCAATCCCTTACTATATTTTCCCATCTGCAGTGTATTGCTTAAAATAATCCTTGATCCCATGCCAGTTACTCCCCATCAGCTTCTTATTCTACCTTCTCCTGAATATATTCTTTTTGTCTATATACACGTGTGCTGGCATGAAGGTGAGAGCTGTAAGAGGGTAAGATGGAAATGAAGGACTGTTTTGTCCCTGGGTCTTAATTTATAAAGGTGACTAAGTGACCACAGGCAGAGGTCGATGCCATTGAAAGAAAAGTTTAATGTTACTCACAGTTCCCCTACACAGAAGAGCCGTGTCTCACCAGGCAAGGCCCCAGGAGGAATGCCAGATTTTGATCAGGAAGCAAAGCAGGAGTGAGGGGAGTGCTTGGGTTATGGCCTTTATAGGAGTTTCTGCAGGAAGGGCAAGACAGAGCAGGGTACACAGCTGACAATTGGCTAGTGTGAATGATTTTGGTGGGCTTTGGGCTATAGGAATGGTCTTTAGTTGTCTTGTAGCTGGCGCTGGGTTGATTAATTCAGAGAGACTGTTTCCTGGGGAATCTGGTCAGATAGAGAAGGTATGACTCCTTACTGGTTAGTTTGCATATCAAAGACATGCTGTTGGCTGGTTATCTCTAAGAATTGGCTAGCCCCAAGGAGGCAGTCTGTCCGTCAGAAAGGTTTCTTAAGTTAAACTTTTGGTGGTGGGCACACTGTATGGTGTACAGAAGTAGAACTATGATGCCGTGCACACAAAACTTATATAATTTTATTTATAACATATAATGTAAACCACCGTTTTCACAATTAAAAATAGATTTAAAAGAGAGAGAGATTTTGTAACATGTCAAATATCATAATATACAGAAAATTCGAAAAGATATAAAACCCGAGGACATTGTAGGCAGGCGAATGTGGGCAAGGAGTCAGGAGAGCAATAGAGTGTGATTTTGATCAGAGCAGAACATTAGTAACAGGAGAGGGTGTTGTAGACTTCAAATGTATGGCTAAGAAATTTTTACATACTCTTTAGGCAGTGGGGAGCCATTGAAGGTGTTTTCTCTTCTTTTTTTATTGTTGCCTTCCATTTTCTTAATTTATTTTTTATTGTGGCAAAAGATGCATAACATAAAATTTACCGTCTTAACCATTTTTATGTGGCTTTAAGTGTATTCACATTTCTGTGCAACCATCACCACTATCCATCTCCAGAGCTTCTTCCCTCTTCCCAAACGGAAACTCGGTACCCATTAAACTGTACAGTGAAGGTTTTTGAGAGCAGAGAATTAATGGGATCGGAGCTGTATTTTATAATTACTTGAATATCAGAGAGATCTACCAAGAACAGAAGGTTAATATGGCTCTTGCCACCATCTCAATGTTATTTCGTGATCAAACTAGCATCATAAGAAAAGATGTTCTGGTTCTAGGATCATGTTATCCTTGGACTTGGAAAACGAAACAGGGGGTGGGAAAGATAATTGTGATATGAATTTGAATAAAAAATTAAGTAATAATTATGAGCAATTATCATTATTCTCAGCTCTTACTCTATGCCAGACATTAAGTTAAGCACTTTGTAGTGTCTCATTTAATTTTTAAAACAACCCTATATGATTATGACCATGTTACTGATAAGGGCTCTGATGTTTAGGGGGATTAAATAATTGGCCCAGGTCACACAGCTGGTGTTTTGGCCCAGTCCAAGCTCTTCATCACTATACCGCACTGAGAAAAATACCAACAAACCCCTTTTTACCAAATAGATGTCAAATAGCAAACTATAATATTTCTTTAGAACAGTGAAAAATTCTACTTCCATTACTTGTTTCTGATGACATACTTTTAACTTTTGCTATAAGTGCTGGGACTCACCCATTTTAAAAAAATTGTACTGAAGTATAGTTGATTTACAATGTTGTGTTTAGTTTCTGCTGTACAGCAAAGTGACTCAGCTATACATATATATATTCTTTTTCGTATTCTTTTCCATTACGGTTTATCACAGGATACTGAATATATTTCCCTGTGCTGTACAGTAAGACCCTGTTTTTTATCCATCCTATATATAATAGTTTGCATCAGTTAATCCCAAACTCCCAATCCATCCCTCCGTCACCGCCCCCCTCCTTGGCAACCATGAGGCTGTTCTCTTTATCTGTGGAGACTCACCCATTTTATAGCTCTTAAAAGCAGGCTTACCAAGGACTGTCCCATCCATTCAGTCTTCTGTTAAATTCTCGAAACAAGCCTCTGAAATATGTAAGGCAGGTACCGTTTTCTTCCCTTTATTGCTGAGAACACTAAAGTTCAAAGAGATTAAGTGCCAGCTTGTCACACAACTGCTGTGAGTTCATCAAATCTTCCACCCAGGACTCCAGATACCCACCTTATTGTGTCCTTCCTTCAAGAGCTGATCTTGATCATGTGTTGTGACATGTATTTTCCTGTTAAAACATAGCTTATCAGTGTCACTGTGGGGCTGCTGCATCTTCAGAGTCAACCGAGCTCTTGTTTCTGTTTAGACAGGTACCTTAACAAGGGACGGCTTGGATCTCTGGGGAGTCGTGCCCTGTGATAGGAGTGGGTGAGTACTTGGGACCAAATGCATTGTCATTTCTCTTTTCCCAGAACTCTTTGTTTTTCTTCCTGAATACTAATAATGGAAAGATTTTGGCACTGGCTTTGGTGAGCAGTAGTTGCCAGAGTATCTTCATTTAATTTCTCTTCTTGACTACTTCCAAAGCTCACTAAAACGTGCATATTTCCCGCACCCCAGTCCCAGCCCCGGGACACTCCCAGAACCCAGGAGATGAAGGGCAAGTTTTGACACTGCATTTAAATCTTTGCTAAAATGTGATTTGCTGTCAGCATATTAGTTCGGGGCCAGTGTGTGTCATTTGGACAGTACCAAGACACTGTCCTTCAAGGAGGTAACATTCCTTGTACAAACTGAAGCCTTTCCATGTGCTAGGAGGAACACTGCCCTGACCTGTAGACACTGAATTTCAGGACGAGGGACATCTGTGGAACCACAGCTAGTGTACTTCATTTTCCTTGGTATTCTAGTTCTGGCAACACTACTTTCTGGCTGCCAGAAACTCCTCTTTTCTGACCAGAATGGACTCCGTTTTGGCAGTTTACAACTTAACGTGGTAAAGATTTCCATGTCCCTCTGCTGGGGCTCTCTTGTTTGAGTTTGCTTCTCTGCCTGCTTTTTCTCCCCACTGCAACTTCCAGCCTGATCAGAACACGAACATATGACAAATTCAGGTTTTGAGGGTTTTTTTTTTTAATTGAGGTATAGGTGATTTCAAGGTTTTTTAAATTAATTTTTTTGTGTTTTTTGCTTTTGAATTTCATTTTATTTATTTTTTTATACAGCAGGTCCTTATTAGTCATCCATTTTATACACATCAGTATATGCATGTCAATCCCAATCGCCCAATTCATCACACCACCACCCCACCCCCTGCCACTTTCCCCCCTTGGTGTCCATACGTTTGTTTTCTGCATCTGTGTCTCAATTTCTGCCCTGCAAACCAGTTCATCTGTACCATTTTTCTAGGTACCACATATATGCGTTAACATACAATATTTGTTTTTTTCTTTCTGACTTACTTCACTCTGTATGACAGTCTCTAGATCCATCTACGTCCCTACAAATGACCCAATTTCGTTCCTTTTTATGGCTGAATAATATTCCATCGTATATATGTACCACATCTTCTTTTTCCATTCATCTGTCGATGGGCATTTAGGTTGCTTCCATGACCTGGCTATTGCAAATAATGCTGCAATGAACATTGGGGTGCATGTGTCTTTTCGAATTATGGTTTTCTCCAGATATATGCCCAGGAATGGGATTGCTGGATTATATGGTAGCTCTATTTTTAGTTTTTTAAGGAATCTCCGTACTGTTCTCCATAGTGGCTGTATCAATTTACATCCCCAGCAACAGGGTAGGAGGGTTCCATTTTCTCCACACCTTCTCCAGCATTTATTGTTTGTAGATTTTTTGGTGATGGCCATTCTAACCGGTGTGAGGTGATACCTCATTGTAGCTTTGATTTGCATTTCTCTAATAATTAGTGATGTTGAGCGTCTTTTCATGTGCCACTTAGCCATCTGTATGTCTTTTTTGGAGAAATGTCTGCTTAGATCTTCCTCCCATTTTTTGGTGGGGTTGTTTGTTTTTTAGATATTGAGCTACATGAGCTCAGGTTTTTTTTTTTTTTTTTTTTTGCGGTACACGGGCCTCTCACCGCTGCGGCCTCTCCCGTTGCGGAGCACAGGCTCCGGACGCGCAGGCTCAGCGGCCGTGGCTCACGGGCCCAGCCGCTCCGCGGCATGTGGGATCCTCCCAGACCGGGGCACGAACCCGCGTCCCCTGCATCAGCAGGCAGACTCCCAGCCACTGCGCCACCAGGGAAGCCCTCAGGTTTTGTTTTTTAATGAAAATAGTTCCCTCTCATACTTGCAACCTAAATCACAAAGCATCTTATACATAAAAGGTACATCATGATTCTTCTGCATTATGCAAATGACATACGATTTATCTATAAAATGTTTTAATTATATATGTTTAACACATTTTCATATTAATGTATTATTTATAAACAAGCCCATTTCTGGAGTTGAAAAATTAATCCTGGTGCTTCTAACCATTTTAGTCTATAGAAGGAGGCTGTTACAAGTGGTAACTTTCTAAAGTTCTTTTCATTTTCTCTTGAAGATAGATTTGGATATATGCCTGGTCTTCTTGTTTTTAGTATTTTCCTGTTTCAGTGTCTATAAAAAATGTATGCATTTATTCACATATGTGAGCATTCAGAGAGCAGTCTTTTTCTTATTTATATTTGTGTCCCTAATGCCATATAGCACTATAGCAGGCACACATAGTAGATGCACAAGAAATGATTGTTTATTTAAAGTGAACTTAATAAGTTCCATCTTTTGAATGCTCTTCTCCTTATTCAATTGACATCATCTTATTCACAAAACTTTTAAAACTTTCTGTTTCTAAAAGTGACTTGTCAAATTTAAATAAAAATAATTGATATACTATTTAGATTATTGATAGATTAATCCAACCTGTCACTCTCCTTCCCCCTCCCTCCTTTCCCTCCTTCAAAAAGGTCAAAGTTGGCTCTAAATGACTAAAAGAGCAATTAAAAGTTTTTAAAAAATTTTTTAAAGTATTTATTTATTTATTTGGCTGCATCAGGTCTTAGTCACGGCACACGGGCTGTTCGTTGTGGTGTGCAGGCTTCTCTCTAGCTGTGGTGCGCAGGCTCAGTAGTTCCAGCATGTGGGCTCTCTAGTTGTGGCACATGGGCTCTAGAGCTCACCGGCTCAGTAGTTGCGGCACTCAGTCTTAGCTGCCCCACGGCATGTGGGATCTTAGTTCCCTGACCAGGGATTGGACCCATGTCCCTTGCATTGGAAGGTGGATTTTTAACCACTGGACCACCAGGGAATTCCCCCAAAGTTTTTTTAATTGACAAATTTAACTGATAGAATAAGAGAAAACAGATTAAATTCTAAGCAAGAAGTCAGCACCTGACTTAGTCGCTGTTACATATCTTATTGTAAACTGTAAGCTCATTTCTAATAATTCTTATCTTTTCCAAAGAGGGCCTGCCTAATGTGCCAGGTACTTTAAAGTCATTGGAAGTCTACCTGAGCTACCTGGTCCTGATAAGTCATAAACATTCAAATAATAGTTCAAGGTCAGGGATGACAGAGGGTTCTATTTATTTTTGTGCAAACCAGGTCTGGCCCAATCCTCCGAAACTCAGAACTGTGTATTCAGAATTACATACGGAAGACAGTTTGTGTGCCATCTTAAAGATAAGATTCTTTTTTCCTGATCTGTGTTTGCTTTACAGCGTGAGCTTGAGAATCTGTGTTAATCATTGATGGTGACTGCTTCCTTTTAGATGTTTACTAAAATACCAGAGACATATTGTAACCACTGAGATAACTTGATCTTTCAATATATAATGATATGATCAACAGGCTCAGTCGAGAGGTTTTTGAGCTCTTAAAGAAGCTTGAATGAGGAAACCAGGAAGAAATATGGCTGAATTACGAGTTAACATTCTGATGTATATGCTTTCAGGAACAAAACGCTAGAGCAACCGAAGGAAATGCAGGGTCCATATCGTGAGAGATAATAGTCTGATCCTGGAGACCATGTTTTAAGACAAACTATGGTAAATAGTAAAAAAATACAAATTTTCCAAGAAACAATAACTAGGAAGGTCAGAGGTCTGGAAACTACACATTGGAAGCACAGCTAGATGATCCTGTGTAATCCCAGAGGAAGGGAGTATTAAAGGGGGTACAGCCAAGCTGGCCACAGATCTGAAGGAAGTTGACGTGTGGAGGAGCAGGAACAAGTAGATTCTGACTGGCTCCAAGAGTCAGATTTGGCCTTAATCCAGGAAGCACCTTCAGCCGCTCAGGGTCCACCAAATAGTATGGCCTGCCTTGTGAACCAGTGTGCTAAACATGTAAGGAGGGACTGACCAATAAGGTCCAGAGGACATCCTTTTGTAGGCCCAATGCCAAACTTGATGACTTCAACTCTGAGTTAGTAAAAGAGCCCTGCATATGATGTTTGAGTTGTATCTCGGTAGATTTTAGATGAGGGCACTTTCTACAGAAAGCAATGGTAATGATGGCTGCAATACAGATCCTAGATGCCAGGGTGGAAGAGAATGCCGTGTCCTTTTCAAAATGTCTTTAAAAAATTTCATTTCTTGGGGCTTCCCTGGTGGTGCAGTGGTTGAGAGTCCGCCTGCCGATGCAGGGGACGCACCGGTCTGGGAAGATCCCGCATGCCGTGGAGCGGCTGGACCCGTGAGCCATGGCCGCTGAGCCTGCGCGTCCGGAACCTGTGCTCCGCAACGGGAGAGGCCACAATAGTGAGAGGCCCGCATACCGCAAAAAAAAAAAAATTTCATTTCTTTACCATTATGGTCTTTCAGATTTCCAGTAACCAACTCATTCATTTATTTGCTGTTAAATTTGTTGACTATCTACTGTGGACCAAAAATCAGATATGTTGGAGAGAGAGATATGGAAGAGACAGCCCTGCCCTGAAGCATAGATTGAAGGAGATACACAGATATACACAAGTCGCTATAGTATGAGCTAGCCTGTTCTGTCTCACAGCATAAGAGATAAAGTGGTCTGGAAGCTCAGGTGGGAGTAGACGCACTTAGAACTAAGGGTGATACTTCTAGCTCTTTCTATACCTCTGGATTTAAATCAGTGCCAGAGAGAGGTTAAGGAAAAGAGGGAAGAAAGAGCTTGAGAGAACCTCAGGATTTTTTCTCATGCTCATCGAACTTATGTAAGGACGATGGATGAATGAAGCACTATTCATTTGGGGAGGTTAGAGTGTAGATATGTAATGTAACAAAGTATATCAACTTATTTTTTAAAAGGATGGTCACCTCTAGAAGCTCCATTCTGGCCTGCAGGAATAGACTAAAGCCCTTTCCCTTTTCTCCTTTAGCTTCCAGGAAGTCCACAGCTTTGCCTCAGGCGAGGCTTTGCCATGGGGCCCACTGTCTGCAGCCATGGCCAGCTGCCATTCTCTGATCCTCCTGGATGGGACCATCCATGGAGACCCACTGGACCTCAAAATGTTTGAAGCTACTACCTGGGTAAACTTCTGTTCTGCAAAGATTCTAAGAAGCTTCTTCAATGCCAGACCAAGCCAGGTGTTATTATAGCTATTCAATACTCATAAAAATGTGAGGTCTCCAATATGGAGTACATATGGCAGTGAGGGGCAAACTCATCTGAGCTCCAGTTTTCTCCTCTGTACAGTATATTTCCATATTAGGGTTATTGTGAGGATTAAGTGGAAGGACGCATTAAAAAAAATCCCTGGTGCTGTGCCTGGAATATATTACCAGCTCAATAGTATTAGTATAATTATTATATAATTATTTTCTAACCCTTTCCAGCTGTATTATGAGCCATGTCTGGTTTCAGAGTTATCTAGAACATGGGGATTAGGAAACATCACTGTCCCCAGTGCTTAGGATAGTTCGTTGTTACCAGGAGTTTTATGCCTACTACTTTAGTATTAATTTTGTCTCTAAGACTAGACAATGAAAAGGAAAACCATGAGGGATTTTGTTGAGACTCTGAAGTAGATTTCAGATCAAATGGCCTTGTTCAGGAGGAGGAATCCGGCTCTCCCGGTTCTAGTCTTGGCTCTGTTCTGATTGACTCCTTCACCTCGTGAGGTCATCTCTCCTGTTGGGGTTTTCCATAACTTTAAAATGAGGGGATTGAATTAGACCAGCAGGGTTCACCTAAAAGAAAACAAAAAAGCTGGAATCTTTTCTTAAAAGGAAATTTTATTCAAAAGCATCCTACACAAACCAAATCATTGGAGTTACTCTGGTTGAGATAGCAAAATGGGGAGTAAAAGCACAGCTTAGGGAACACACATCCCCACCTACTTAGCTACAAGCCCGCCTCCACCCCGTATAGCCTGGTTCAGCTCCAGGCCCCTGTGATACATGTGTGAGCCCCACTGAAGGAGACAATCTTTAGGGTCCCTTCCATCGCTAATAGGGCATTGTTCTGCAGCAGTCTGATGTAACTTTCTCCATCCTTCTTGGGTTACTGTTCCTGTACCTTTAAGTAGGGATTATAATTTCTTCTCTGAGATTTTTTTCTACCACTCAATGAGATGATTATAAAGCATTTTGGCATCTTTGAGTAAAAGGTTCCTCTGACTATAATTTAGGGTCTTTATTATAGCAATTCCCGAATGTTTACTGAACATTAACCACATACATCACAGTCCCGGCCCTGCTGTACTCTGGGGACCATCAATCCAAATTAGACAGAGAGCGAAGAGCAGGAGAGTGAACCAGGAGAAAAAGGTGCGGGCTATTCACGCTCAGTGTTTTCAAGTTAAGTCCTTCAGAAATGGAGAATGAGCCTTTATGCAGCACCTTCCAGCAGAGAAAGCAGGAGAAATTACATGAATAATTCAGAAGCGTCTGCCCTTCAAGTTTCTAGCATTTCCGATGCATTATTTTTGTGTGTGGCGAATTAAGTCTGGTTCACCTCCGTGTAGCTGAGGGAGGAGAATATATTGAGACGGCTTGAGATTTTCTCAAGGGAAGGGTTTGAGCACAGTATTCGTGGATGAACAAGAAAGAAATCTCTACAATGAAACATCCTGTTTGAAATAGGAAATGGTGGTTTCCGGGCATGATTTCCACATCAAGGGCGCACCGGCATGTACCATGGTTGTTAAGCCCTGCAAAACAGCCAGCCAGGTAAGCCTTGCCTGCTCTCCACCCCACAAAACCCAACTCAGAAGGAAAGTCCTGGCAGGCCCACAATTTTGAAAGCTCAGAGATGTGTCTTCTTTGAACTCCACATGTGAAAATTGGTGAGACCTTGTTTCCCTTATTTGCTAAGCTAAGGATTGGAAAAGGAGTAATTAATTTCCAATAGGTAGAAGCTATGTGGTGTGTCCCTCTCCATTCCCCATCCCTCACCCAGGTCCCAGTGGAAGGAATTGCAATCCTGCATCAGTTCCCATTCTCATCAGCACTGCAGAGGATGACAGTCATCGTCCAAGAGATGGGGGGTGACTGGCTGGCGTTCATGAAAGGTGCACCAGAGAGGGTGGCCAGCTTTTGCCAACCTGAGACAGGTAAGTGGACAGACTTATATTACAGTGGGCAAATCTGTATTTCCAACCCACATATGTCCCCTCAGCATTTGATCGATGAATCCAGTTGCCTACTGGCCATCACCAGTTGGATGACTCACTTGCATCTCAGACTCGGTACCAGAACCAAGCTTATCTTTCTCACTCTCTCTATTTCCCATCTTAGTGAATGAAAGTACTACTCCCCCATCCCAGTTTAGGATTCTTCCTGGATTCCTCTCTCTCCCTCAGTGCCTCTGTCTTGTCAATTGCTAATCCATGGCCCTGTCACTCCATCACCTCAGGCCCTCATCATCCCTCCCCTGGATCACTTCATAGTTGGTGAATTTGTTCTCTGCCTCCCAGTGTCCCCTACTCTAATTCACCCTTCACACTGTGACCAGATTGGTTTTTCTGTCACACAGTATAATTATGTTAGCACATTCCTGCTTTCATTCTTTGATTGCTTCTCATAGGCTCCAGGATAATCTCCTTTAGGACCATATCTAAGGCCTTCATGATCTGACTCCTATCAAACTTCCCAGAGTTTCCTTACCACTCCTATCTTCACATCCTGTGCTCCCCCTGAGATGAACTTTCAAGGTTTGCTGTCTCAGGGCCCTGTGTCTGAGCACGTGGTGCTCCCTCAGCCAAAATGCCCTTTCCCTTCTCCATCTAATCACATCCTCCCTGTCTGATAGATGCACCAAGTGTTTCCACAGTGTGCTGTAACTGCCTGGATCATAGCAAGGATCTCATTCGATTGTACTGTTAGTCTACGGGCTGTTACCCTACTAGACAAAGATCCTCAGAGTGGCAATTGCAGTGCAATCTCTGCATAGCTAATTCCTGACCCATAGTAGGCTCAATAAATATTTGATGGTTAAACTGGAGAAAAAAAGAATCATACACTTTTCCCATTCTTCTTCTTCTTTTTGTTTTTTGAATGCTTCCTTTTCATTTCTGCTTCACTGGATCCCAAGAGGTCGATCGTGACAATGTAGTAATATTTAACATTCCCACTGACTTGTTTGTGTACATTTTTAGAGGTGTGTTTTCTTGGGCAAGAGTTGGATCTCTTTGTAAAGAATTCCTTTCCCAGTTCTAGCTGAGTTCATATTGCATACTAATCTTGTGTTATTTTCTGAACAGTACCAACTAGTTTTGTGAGTGAACTTCAGATTTACACGACACAGGGCTTCCGGGTCATAGGACTGGCCTACAAAAAGCTGGAAATGGACCATCATACCACTGCCTTGATGAGGTAAATGGGGTGGGGGGAATTTTGATAAAGCAGAATGGTTTCGTGGGAAGACGCACCAGACTGGGCAGTGGACCCAGCAACACAGCTGACTGAATCTGTGTGCATGAAATGCCTTTGAACTTAGTAAATGGGGATATAGTCATCCCTGCTCTGCCTAAATCACAAAGCTGATGTGAACACTGGGAGAACTGATGAGAAAAAGCTGTATAAATTGTAAAGTATGATGTGATTGTACAGCTTTGTGAAGACAGATACACGAATACGACCCATGTTTCAGAGGGTTTGAAATTGTGGTCATGCCCCCATTTTGAACCAAATATAAATTTGGTTTTAAATTATTTTTGGTAATTAATTAGCTATTTTGGGATTTTATTATTTTTTATTTTTTTTTTTAGCATCTTTATTGGGGTATAATTGCTTTACAATGGTGTGTTAGTTTCTGCTTTATAACAAAGTGAATCAGTTATACATATACATACGTTCCCATATCTCTTCCCTCTTGTGTCTCCCTCCCTCCCACCCTCCCCATCCCACCCCTCCAGGTGGTCACAAAAGACCGAGCTGATATCCCTGTGCTATGCGGCTGCTTCCCACTAGCTATCTACCTTACGTTTGGTAGTGTATATATGTCCATGCCTCTGTCGTGCTTTGTCACAGCTCACCTTTCCACCTCGCCATATCCTCAAGTCCATTCTCTAGAAGGTCTGTGTCTTTATTCCTGTCTTATCCCTAGGTTCTTCATGACATTTTTTTTCTTAAATTCCATATATATGTGTTAGCATACGGTATTTGTCTTTCTCTTTCTGACTTACTTCACTCTGTATGACAGACTCTAGGTCTATCCACCTCATTACAAATAGCTCAATTTTGTTTCTTTTTATGGCTGAGTAATGTTCCATTGTATATATGTGCCACATCTTCTTTATCCATTCATCTGTCGATGGACACTTAGGTTGCTTCCATGTCCTGGCTATTGTAAATAGTGCTGCAATGAACTTTGTGGTACATGACTCTTTTTGAATTATGGTTTTCTCAGGGTATATGCCCAGTAATGGGATTACTGGGTCGTATGGTAGTTCTATTTTTAGTTTTTTGACAAACCTCCATACTGTTCTCCATAGTGGCTGTATCAATTTACATTCCCACCAAGAGTGCAAGAGGGTTCCCTTTTCTCCACACCCTCTCCAGCATTTATTGTTTGTAGATTTTTTGATGATGGCCATTCTGACTGGTGTGAGGTGATGCCTCATTGTAGTTTTGATTTGCATTTCTCTAATGATTAGCGATGTTGAGCATCCTTTTGTGTGTTTGTCGGCAATCTATATATTCTTTGGAGAAAAGTCTATTTAGGTCTTCTGCCCATTTCTGGATTGGGTTGTTTTTTTTTTTTGATATTGAGCTGCATGAGCTGCTTGTATATTTTGGAGATTAATCCTTTGTCAGTTGCATCATCTGCAAATATTTTCTCCGATTCTGAGGGTTGTCTTTTCGTCTAGTTTATGGTTCCCTTTGCTGTGCAAAAGCTTTTAAGTTTCACTAGGTCCCTTTGTTTATTTTTGTTTTTATTTCCATTTCTCTAGGAGGTGGGTCCAAAAGGATCTTGCTGTGTTTTATGTCATGGAGTGTTCTGCCTCTAAGTGTTTTCCTCTAGAGTGTTTTCCTCTAACACTTTTATAGTGTCTGGCCTTACATTTAGGCCTTTAATCCATTTTCAGATTACTTTTGTGTATGGTGTTAGGAAGTGTTCTAATTTCATTCTTTTACATGTAGCTGTCCAGTTTTCCCAGCACCAGTTATTGAAGAGGCTGTCATTTCTCCATGTACATTCTTGCCTCCTTTATCAAAGATAAGGTGACCAAACGTGCATGGATTTATCTCTGAGCTTTCTATCCTGTTCCATTGATCTATATTTCTGTTTTTGTGCCAGTACCATGCTGTCTTGATTATTGTAGTTTGTAGTACAGTGTGAAATCAGGGAGCCTGATTCCTCCAGCTCCTTTTTTCTTTCTCAAGATTGCTTTGGCTATTCGGGGTCTGTTGTGATTCCATACAAATTGTGAAATGTTTTGTTCTAGTTCTGTGAAAAATGCTATTGGTAGTTTGATAGGGGTTGCATTGAATCTGTAGATTGCTTTGGGTAGTATAGTCATTTTCACAATGTTGATTCTTCCAATCCAAGAACATGGTATATCTCGCCATCTGTTTGTATAGTCTTTAATTTCTTTCATCAGTGTCTTATAGTTTTCGGCATACAGGTCTTTTGTCTTCTTAGGTAGGTTTATACCTGGGTATTTTTTTCTTTTTGTTGCAGGAGTAAATGGGAGTGTTTCTTTAATTTCTCTTTCAGATATTTCATCATTAGTATATAGGAATGCAAGAGCTTTCTGGGCATTAGTTTTTTTTTTTTTTTTTTTTTTTTTTGCGGTACGTGGGCCTCTCACTGTCGTGGCCTCTCCCATTGCGGAGCACAGGCTCCGGACGCGCAGGCTCAGCGGCCATGGCTCACGGGCCCAGCCACTCCGCGACATGTGGGATCTTCCCAGACTGGGGCATGAACCCGTCTCCCCTGCGTTGGCAGGCGGACTCTCAACCACTGCGCCACCAGGGAAGTCTGTGCATTAGTTTTGTGTCCTGCTACTTTACCAGATTCATTGATTAGCTCTAGTAGTTTTCTGGTAGCATCTTTTGGATTCTCTATGTATAGTAACATGTCACCTGAAAACAGTCACAGTTTTACTTCTTTTCTGATTTGGATTCCTTTTATTTCTTTTTCTTCTCTAACTGCTGTGCCTAAAACTTCCAAAACTATGTGGAATAATAGTGGTGAGAATGGGCAACCTTGTCTTGTTCCTGATCTTAGAGGAAATGGTTTCAGTTTTTCACCATTGAAAACGACGTTGGCTGTGGTTTGTCATATATGACCTTTATTATTTTGAGGTAAGTTCCCTCTGTGCCTACTTTCTGAGGGGTTTTATCATAAACTGGTGTTGAAATTTGTCAAAAGTATTTCTATATCTATTGAGATGATCAATGGTTTTCCTCCTTCAGTTTGTTAATATGGTGTATCACATTGATTGATTTGTATATTTTGAAGTATCCTTGCATTCCTGTGATAAACCCCACTTGATCATGGTGTATGATCCTTTTAGTGTGCTGTTGGATTCTGTTTGCTAGTATTTTGTTGATGATTTTTGCATGTATGTTCATCTGTGATATTAGCCTGTAGTTTTCTTTCTTTGTGGCATCTTTGGTTTTGGTATCTGGGTGATGGTGGCCTTGTAGAATGAGTTTGGGAGTGTTTCTCCTTCTGCTATATTTTGGAACAGTTTGTGAAGGATAGGTGTTAGCTCTTCTCTAAATGTTTGATAGAATTCGCCTGTGATGCCATCTGGTCCTGGCCTTTTGTTTGTTGGAAGATTTTTAATCACAGTTTCCATTTCAGTGCTTGTGATTGGTCTGTTTATATTTTCTATTTCTTCCCGATTCAGTCTTGGAAGGTTGTGCTTTTCTAAGAATTTGTACATTTCTTCCATGCTGTGCATTTTATTGGCATATAGTTGCTTGTAGTAATCTCTCATGAGCCTTTGTATTTCTGCATGTCAGTTGTTACTTCTCCTTTTTAATTTCTAATTCTGTTGATTAGAGTCTTGTCCCTTTTTTTCTTGATGAGTCTGGCTAATGGTTTATCAATTTTGTTTATCTTCTCAAAGAACCAGCTTTTAGTTTTATTGATCTTTGCTACTGTTTCCTTCATTTCTTTTTCATTTATTTCTGATCTGATCTTTATGATTTCTTTCCTTCTGCTAACTTTGGGGTTTTTTTGTTCTTCTTTCTCTAATTGCTTTAGGTGTAAGGTTAGGTTGTTTAGTTGAGATGTTTCTTGTTTCTTTAGGTAGGATTGTATTGCCATAAACTTCCCTCTTACAACTGTTTTTGCTGCATCCCATAGGTTTTGAGTCATCCTGTCTTCATTGTCATTTGCTTCTAGGTATTTTTTGATTTCCTCTTTGATTTCTTCAGTGATCTCTTGGTTATTTAGTAGTGTATTGTTTAGCCTCCATGTGTTTGTATTTTTTACAGATTTTTTTCCTGTACTTGATATCTAGTCTCATAGTGTTGTGGTCAGAAAAGATACTTGATATGATTTCAATTTCCTTAAATTTACCAAGGCTTGTTTTGTGACTGAAGATAGGATCTATCCTGGAGAATGTTCCATGAGCACTTGAGAAGAAAGTGTATTCTGTTGTTTTTGCATGGAATGTCCTATAAATATCAATTAGTCCACCTCATCTAATGTGTCGTTTAAAGCTTGTGTTTCCTTATTTATTTTAATTTTGGATGATCTGTCCATTGGTGAAAGTGGGGTGTTTAAGTCCCCTACTATTATTTTGTTACTGTCGATTTCCCCTTTTATGGCTGTTAGCGTTTGCCTTATGTATTGAGGTGCTCCTATGTTGGGTGCCTGCATATTTATAATTGTTATATCTTCTTCTTGGATTGCTCCCTTGATCATTATATAGTGTCCTTCTTTGTCTCTTGTAATAGTCTTTATTTTAAAGCCTATTTTGTCTGATATGAGAATTGCTACTCCAGCTTTCTTTTGATTTCCATTTGCATGGAATACCTTTCTCCATCTCCTCACTTTCAGTCTGTATGTGTCCCTAGGTCTGAAGCCAGTCTCTTGTAGACAGCATATGTACGGGTCTTGTTTTTGTATCCATTCAGCCAGTCTATGTCTTTTGGTTGGAGCATTTAATCCGTTTACATTTAAGGTAGTTATCGATATGTATTTTCCTATTACCACTTTCTTAATTGTTTTGGGTTTGTTATTTTAAGTCTTTTCCTTCTTTTGTGTTTCTGCCTAGAGAAGTTTTTTAGCACTTGTTGTAAAGCTGGTTTGGTGGTGCTGAATTCTCAGCTTTTGATTATCTGTAAAGGTTTTATTTTCTCCCTCAAATCTGAATGATATCATTGCTGTGTAGAATAATCTTGGTTGTAGGTTTTTCCCTTTAATCACTTTAAATATGTCCTGCCACCCCCTTCTGGCTTGCAGAGTTTCTGCTAAAAGATCAGCTGTTAACCTTATGGGGATTTTCTTGTATGTTAATTGTTGCTTTTCTCTTGCTGCTTTTAATATTTTTTCTTTGTATTTAATTTTTGATAGTTTGATTAATATGTATCATGGCATGTTTCTCCTTGGATTTATCCTGTATGGGACTCTCTGCCCTTCCTGGACTTGATTGACTATTTCCTTACCCATATTGGGGAAGTTTTCAACTATAATCTCTTCAAATATTTTCTCCATCCCTTTCTTTTTCTCTTCTTCTTCTGGGACCCCTATAATTTGAATGTTGGTGTGTTTAATGTTGTCCAAGTGGTCTCTGAGATTGTCCTCAATTCTTTTCATTCTTTTTTCTTTATTCTGCTTTGTGGTAGTTATTTCCACTATTTTATCTTCCAGGTCACTTATCGTTCTTCTGCCTCAGTTATTCTGCTATCCATTCCTTCTAGATAATTTTTTATTTCATTTATTGTGTTGTTCATCATTGTTTATTTGCTCTTTAGTTCTAGGTCCTTGTTAAACGTTTCTTGTATTTTCTCCATTCTATTTGTAAGATTTGGGATCAACTTTACTATCATTACTCTGAATTATTTTTCAGGTAGACTGCCTATTTCCTCTTCATTTGTTTTGTCTGGTGGGTTTTTACCTTGCTCCTCCATCTGTGTTTCTCTGTCTTCTCATTTTGCTTAACTTACTGTGTTTGGGATCTCCTTCTTTCAGGCTGCAGGTTCATTGTTCCCGTTGTTTTTGGTGTCTGTCCCCAGTGGCTAAGGTTGGTTCAGTGGGTTGTGTAGGCTTTATGGTGGAGGGGACTAGTGCCTGTGTTCTGGTGGATGAGGCTGGATCTTGTCATTCTAGTGGGCAGGACCATGTCTGGTCGTGTGTTTTGGGGTGTATGTGAACTTATTATGATTTTAGGCAGCTTCTCTGCTAATGGGTGGGGTTGTGTTCCTGTCTTGCTAGTTGTTTGGCATAGGGTGTCCAGCACTGTACCTTGCTGGTCATTGAGTGGAGCTGGGTCTTTGCGTTGAGATGGAGATCTCTGGGAGAGCTTTCACCGTTTGATATTACATGGGGCCAGGAGGTCTCTGGTGGACCAATGTCCTGAACTCGGCTCTCCAACCTTAGAGGCTCAAGCCTGATACCCAGCCAGAGCGCCAAGACCCTGTCAGCCACATGGCCATGTACATGGGGAGTTCCTTGCCTTTTGGGATGTCTGAGGTCTCCTGCCAGCGTTCAGTAGGTGTTCTGTAGTAGATGTTCCACATGTAGATGTATTTCTGATTGATTTGTGCGGTGGAAGTTGTTCTCCACATCTTACTCCTCCACCATCTTGAAGGCGCCTCACCTCACTTATTTTTAATGGTGTTTTCTACCAGAGCTAGAACTCTCTGGTGGCTGTTAACAGGTATGGTGATGAAAATCACCACAGAAGATGGAAGACAGCGTTGTGGTCATTTAATTCATTCTCTACAAAGATTAAAGTTAATCTCATCCTTAATAAGCATCCTCTCTTCATTTCAGTTCTGTCAGAACAAAAGTCTCTATATCCTTGTGCCCCCTCCTGTTTTCTTTCTGGATAGTTTCTGCACACATTCAGTGTCCCAGGAATGGTGAATGAGTAAGTGGGGACCACTCTGAGAGAAAGATATCTGACTTTGTTTTTGTTTGGCTTCCTGTAAGAAAGACTGTAATGTGTGATTTCTGTTCAATCATCCATATACTTCCAGGGACCAGGTAGAATCAGACCTGATATTTCTGGGATTGCTGATCTTGGAGAATCGACTGAAGGAGGAGACAAAACCTGCCCTAGAAGAGCTCATCTCAGCCCGGATAAGGACTGTAATGATCACAGGTATAGAAAAAAGTGTGTGTGAAAACAGGAAGAATTTGATGTGGAAATAGACAGAGATTCACTCATTTAGCAAATCTTGTTGACTTGCAACTATGGGCCAGACACTGTTCTAGACACTGGACCTGGACAGCAAAATAGGCAAAGTTATTACTCTGAGCATCCTTTTACATGGGTTAAGATAGAAAATCAATCATTCAATTGAATAAACAGCTACCAATAAGTGTTATGAGATACATAAAACAGGTGATGTGGTAAAGTGTGTTTGACCAGCTACTTTAGACGAGGTGTCCTTTCTGAGAGGGAACGTTTGAAATAACACCTGAATAAGAAGACATAAGCCATGCAAAGATGTTGATATTTATTATTAAATTTTCAGAGAAGAAGAATGCTTAGTCAGCATGGTCTGTAAAATACACTGAAGGCCCATCAATGAGCGCTACAATTCTAGAGATTAAAAAATGCTGTCCCTTCTACTCCCACTCCCAAACTCCAAGTCACAAACAAGAGAGCAGTGAGAAAAGATTGTGCAAGAGAAATGTGTGAAGTTTCTTAATGAATGCTTCCGAGTAGAGAGTCAGTGATTTCCTAATGCATTCATGATTTTTGAGTGTGTATTGCCTTCCCTTTCTCTGCTCTCAAAGTCAGATGCATTTAACTCTATGAATTCTGGCATCAAGATACAGTCTTGCCCCACCAAAGCACTCTCTCCCTATCCCACTGTCCTTGAACCCAATTTGATGTTGGAAACTCGAGAATACATTCACCTCCCCTTTGGAGCTTCTCCACCCCCCTCCACTACCACACCCTCCAATCCAAGAGACTTTTGGATCACTTTTTCCCTCTCCCTTCTTAGCCCCTCTGCCCAACTTCTAGGTGCTGCTGAGTTAGTTTACTACTTATTAAAATTCCCCTTACATTATGACCCTTCTGTTTCAAAATTTTTATTTAGCACTTATTTTACACAGTCTCAGAATCTATCCTTTACCAGTTAGATTTATGTAGAAGTGAGAGCTCATCGCTCACAACACTCCCTCTTCACTTCTTCTTTCATATTAAAATTTCTGTTCTGCTTCTTTCCTTGCTTGGTTGTAATTTTTCTGAAGAATTGTCCTTGGATGGGTTGGAAGGGTGATATGCTCTCTGATCTTTTATATACCCTGAAATATCTTTCTTTGCTCTGATAGGTGAATGATGTCTTGCCTGGGTATAGTATGTTTGGGTTAGAGTACTTTTTAAAAAAAAATTTAATTGGAGTATAGTTGATTTATAATGTTATGTTAGTTTCAGCAAAGTGAATCAGTTATACATATATCAATACATATAATATATCCACTCTTCTTTAGGTTCTTTTCCTATATAGGTCATTACAGAGACCTATATTATACTACTAATGTAGAGAACTCTACATTACAGAGTAGAGTTCCCTGTGCTATACAGTAGGTCCTTATTAGTTATCTATTTTATATATAGAGTCCTTTTTTATTAATGGTCTGTAGGTTTTATTCTTTTATCTTCCAGTTTTTGGTATTGCATATCACAAGGCCAGTGGAGTCCACTGTAGGTAACTTGTTCTGTTTACATATAATCCTTTTTCTTTAACTTTGGAGTTTAGAAATGTTACCAAGGTGTGCCTATATGTTTGTCTTTTTTCATTAATTTAGTCTGGAACATTGTGAGCATTTTTTTTGTGTGTGTGTGGTACGTGGGCCTCTCACTGCTGTGGCCTCTCCCGTTGCGGAGCACAAGCTCCAGACGCGCAGACTCAGCGGCCATGGCTCACGGGCCCAGCCACTCCGCGGCATGTGGGATCCTCCCAGACCGGGGCACGAACCCACGTCCCCTGCATCGGCAGGCGGACTCTCAACCACTGCGCCACCGGGGAAGCTCCATTATGAGCATTTTTAATCTGTCTTCTTCTTCTCAGGAAAATTTCTTCTATTGTTAATTAGGGCTTTTGTTCTCTCTTTCCTTCTTCCCTTCTGGAATTTCCATTATTCACATGACAGGCTTCCTGGATCTATCCTCTCAGTCTCTTATGTTTTTTTTCTTGTAACTCATATTTTAAATTTTTTCATATAATTTTTAAAGGCTATATTCCATTTACAGTTACTACAAAATATTGGCTATATTTCCCATGTTGTACATAGATCCTTTTAGTCAATCTTACGTAACTCTCATATTTTTATAATTTTGCTCTGAGCTTTAAGGGTTCTTTTTTTGCACTGAATTTTTTCAAACTGCAAACTCGGGTATCAAAAATGAGGATGATCTCCTTCAAATCACCTCTTGAATTGTGAAGTTCTTAAATTGTGTTTTGGAGTAGGAGTGACTTTAGAAAACCATGTTTTGCCTGTGCTCCATTTGAGTTTCCTAAGTGCTCTCATTATTTTTTTTTTTTTTTTTTTTTTTTTTTTTTTTTAACATCTTTATTGGGGTATAATTGCTTTACAATGGTGTGTTAGTTTCTGATTTATAACAAAGTGAATCAGCTATACATATACATGTGCTCCCATGTGTCTTCCCTCCTGCATCTCCCTCCCTCCCACTCTCCCCCTCCCACCCCTCCAGGCTGTCCCAAAGCCCCGAGCTAATATCCCTGTGCCTTGCGGCTGCTTCCCCCCCAGCTATCCACCCCACCACGTTTGTTAGTGTGTATATGTCCATGACTCTCTCTCGCCCTGTCAAAACTCACCCTTCCCCCTCCCCACTCTCATTATTTTTAATGCAGCTTTCTTCTGTCTCCAGCAGCTAGCCTACTTTACCAGTCATGTTCTGGTTGTTCTGCCTTATATTTCCTTATCTA
This sequence comes from Phocoena phocoena, assembly GCF_963924675.1. Lineage (NCBI taxonomy): Eukaryota > Metazoa > Chordata > Mammalia > Artiodactyla > Phocoenidae > Phocoena > Phocoena phocoena. The sequence continues at coordinate 70,999,709 of NC_089222.1, read as the reverse complement.
GCTTCTGGAATTTCTTAAGTAGGTTTTTATCTTTTTTTGTCAGATGGTTGAGGATCAGGCCTGGGCTGCATGTCCTAAACAACAGACCTCTCGCAGGTGACAGATGGCAAAACGGTCTGTGTTGCAAAGCAGATGGCTGTTGTCACCCTGCTGAGGCACGTGGAAGAGCCTCTCACTCTCAGGGCTCCCTGATCTCAGGCTAGAGCATCTCCCTCCCCCCAGTTAGCTCTTCTGAGGATTCTCAAAGTATTTTGGTAGAAACCTGGGAGAAACCATGTTAGGGATAGACAGCCAGTTGTTACATTATTTATTTTTAGTGGTTCCTCTACGAATCACTATATCTGTACCTACCCTTTCAAGAAGGCTTATCATCATAAACATCCCCTACTTTCTCTCCTTTGTTATTGTTGTATATATATGTGTATGACATACAATGAAACCCCACCAGACAATGTTAGAGTTTTAAATTTCAACAGTCAAGAGTTGGAGAACATAAGTGAAGAAAAATCGACTTTATATTTATACGGCTCTTTATTATTTCTGTTCCTAAATGTTCATGTCTTATGTTGCAAGTTTCCCTCTGGTATCATTTCCTGTCAGCCTAAAGAACTTCTTTAAGCATTTCTTTTTGAGCATATCTGCTGGCACAAATTATCTTAGATTCCCTTATCTAAGAATGTCTTCATTCCTGAGACTATTTTCATTAGCTATAGGAGTCTGAGTTGACAATTTTTTTTCTTTCAGCACTTTAAAGATGTTCCACTGTTATCTTGCCTTCATGGTTTTTGATGAGAAATCTGTGATAATTTGAATTATTGTTTCCCTATATGTAATTTATTGTTTTCCCTAGCTGCTCCTAAGATATTTGCTTTATCTTCGGTTTTTTAGCAGCTTGATTATGTGTCTGGGTGTGGTTTTCACTGAATTTATCGTGTTTGGGATTCACTGAGCTTCTTGAATCTGTAAATTTAAATCTTTTACCATATTTGGGAAGTTTTCTGCTATTATGTCTTCAAAACATTTTTTTCCTGTTCCAATCTTTCTCCTCTCCTTCTTGGGCTCTAATGACATGAATGTGAGTTCTTTTGATATTCTTCAATCTTTGTTCTTTGTTTTTTCAGTTGAGAACTTCTATCTTGTCATTTATTTCAAGAGTATCAACCTTCACCACATGGAGGAGGATTACAATAGCTGCTTTAAAAGCATTGTCTGATAATTCCAACATCTGGGTCATCTTGGGACAAGCAACTATTGAATTGTTTTTTTCTTGAGAATTGGCCAGATTTTCCAGGTTTTTCACATGTTGAGAATCCTGAACATTTTGAATATTATGTTGGGATACTTTGGATCCTGTTAAAATCCTCTAGAGAATGTTGAGTTTGTTGTTTTAGCAAGCAAAACTCTGGAATATGGGAGGTGACTAATATCATAGTTCAATTCTTGAAGCTTTTGCTATCCTTCTTCAGGTTTGCTCTGCACATGCACAGCTCTGGGTTGAGCTTGGGGCTTACATAGTTCATACACTGAATTAGTCTCCTTGTCTAGCTCTCTTCTTTCTAGGATTTCCCTCACAACTCTTCAGGCCTCCAGTGCCCCTTTCCTGGTTCCTTGGGCCAGAAAAAGTAGGTTTTTCTTGGAGTTTTAGCTATCTGCATAGCTCTGGGACTGGGGCTCACACTCAGGTCAAATTACGTGAGAGGAAAGAGAAAAAAAGCTGAGAATCTCTCCACCTTGTAGATTATTTCTCCAAATTTGACTCCCTTTCACATTATGCCATTTGTGTTTACTTTTCAAAGTCCTCAGGTAGGTTTTTTTAATGGCATTTTTTCTGGAGTTTTCCATTGTAATCAGTGGGAGAAATAGATTCTACTGGGCTTACTCCATATTAGCTGGAAGTGGAACCACAAGATGTCATATTAAACCAGTAGAGTTTTGCTAAACATCTACTAAGCTGCTGACAAATAACAGAAATATATTTGAACTTTTCCTTTTTAATTTTACTTCCCACTCCCTGGCAAAAAAATACTAGTAGGTCATAAAGTAACCAGATGAAAAGCAGCAATAATAAGAAAAGGGATCACAGAATCATGGAAGGTCAGGGCTGAGAGAGAACTTAGAGACTGTTTCTTCTCACACCGAAAATAAGGTCTGAACTCCTTACCCTAGCTTTCTAGGTTCTACGTGAATTGGTTCTGTCTCTTCGATCTCATCTTGGGATACTTTTCCTTTCTTCTAGGTGACAATCTTCAGACTGCAATAACAGTGGCCAGAAAGTCTGGAATGGTTTCCGAAAGCCAGAAAGTCATTCTCATTGAAGCAAATGAAACTACTGAGTCCTCATCAGCATCTATATCTTGGCAGTTAGTCGAAGAGAAGAAACATATTGCTTATAGGAATCAGGTATACCTAAAAGCAGACTGCCATATTATCTAACTCGTCACACAGTGTTGACTACTGAGCAGCTTTGACCAGCAGAGGTGTACAGGTGACCTAGGGTCAACATACTTCTCCAAATGTCTAACATGTATACAGTTCAAAGAACTCAATTATATCATTTTCCCATACCGTTCCTACTGAGCTTTAAGGTATAGTGCTTTCCTGGGTGCTGGAAATAATCCATTCTTTTAAACTTAAAAAAGTCTTTAGAAAGAATATAGTAAGTGGGGCTGCAAGTCTAATTTTCCATTTTTTCCCTTGCTTGCCAGCCATCCCACTGGGTTCAAAGGGGATTTAGTCCCTAAGAGAGACACTGCTGTGTGCATTGGAAAATCAGACTATATCTTCAGGGTGGGAAGAAGTTTTATTCATTTATCTCCAATCTTGTCAGTATCCTATGTCTATTATGTCCTTGTGAAACAATATTAATTCTGTAAAAAAAAAAAAAAAAGGAAAGTTCTCACCTCAGGGAGGGATTTGTTAAGCTGCAATGCTTTTGTATTTTACACTTGAAATGTGTGAAATGTGCTTTTTTCTGGGACTCACTGAGATCAAATCAGGATGAGAACAGGACGTGAGTAAGTGTTACCCCCCTGTTCACTAGAGGCTGTTGATGTGCAAAGATTGATCCAGCAAAGAGAAAGTGCTTCTCTGAGGAATCAGGGCCAGAGTGTGACTTTTATAGAGAGATCCCAGACTGTCATTGTTGCCTTTGCTCAGATATGCTTGTGGTCCTAACCACTCTATCAAGTCTAAAATTACTGCGTCTTGCCTTGCAGGACAATTACATTAACATCAGGGAAGAAGTCTCTGATAACAGCAGAGAGGGAAGTTACCATTTTGCCCTAAGTGGAAAATCCTTCCAGGTTATAAGTCAACATTTCAGCAGCCTACTGCCAAAGGTAAGTTCTAAGAGGGTACCAGTCTCCTAGTAAAGATGCTAACAATGTCACGGAGCATGATCGTAAGTAATTTCAAACCTCTGACTAGGTTAGATATACCTATTGAATGTATCATAAGGGAAGCAGATAGTTTTGCAGAGGTCACTGCTGTTTCATTTCCTGCTAGATTTAAAATAAGTAAATTTGATTAACTAATTATCCATCATCTATAGGATTAAAATATTAGTGACTTCTCAAGTGATAAGATTGCTTTGGGGGAGCTGTCACTATATTGCCATGGTTAGGGGGTCTCACAGTATAGTGTAAATCCAGCAATTATACAGGAAGGCAGGCCCAAAATAGAGGAATTCCATTAGGTTTTTGATAGAGGACGTCTATACAAAAGAGGGTCAAACTTAAAACTTTTCTGATGAAGAACAAAGCCACAATGAGGGCAGGTAAGTTATATACATAAAAAAACATGTGAGCAAACTAGAGAAAGATTGTGTCCAGGGTAAAGCAAAGATAATTTATTTGTATTCAATTGCTCATTATCTTAAGTACTGTTTAAGAAAAAAAGAATGAAGACTTTAAAGGTGAGTGAACAGTAAGCTGAGTTTACAGCCAAGAAGAGCAGGGAGCACACACAGCTGTGACACAGAAGAATGTAGACTCTGTAGGATGGGGTTCAGGTGGATGGAGCTGGTACAGGTTTTTATACAACAATCCATTAATATGACAATCTATTAATGTTTCAGAGCCCAAATTAGGCTGGAGTTATCAGCTGAGTTTCACAGTTGGTCAAGCCCAGATGGTATGGTTAAGTCAAAGACCACAGATAGTCACTCTCTCATCTCTAGGCTATTTTTCTGCTAGATCTGAACAATTTTCTGAGAAGCAGTTGCCTCCTTTCCTTCTCCTGGGATGCTGACCTCTTGTTATCTTGCAATTTCTCATACTTTACTGGTTTAAGGTTCCATCAAGCTCAGGGTTTTTCAGGACGACATCCTTCATGGCCCCTGAGCTAAATTCCTGTAGGTCATCAATTATGTCTATTAAGTAGTCATTTTTACTGATTTTGGTCTTCCTGATCACTTATCTGATGACCAAAGTCTCAACATCTGTCTTAAAATCCAAAGAAGGACTTCTTGGAAACAAATATTTTTCTCACTCATGGATATCATTACCCAGTCAGTGTTCTGAATGTTATCAATTACTTCATGTATGACCAGCTGACATAATAAAAAAAATTTTCCCTTTTGTATTCTTTACAGATATTGATCAATGGGACCATCTTTGCAAGAATGTCTCCAGGGCAGAAATCCAGTCTGGTGGAAGAATTTCAGAAACTAGAGTAGGTCTTTACCAATTCAGATGGTGTGAAGTGCATGGAGGCATGACAGGGGGAGAGTAAGGAAGTCACTCAGTTTGGTTAGGGCAGTGGTTCTTAACGTGGTTACACATGACAGTCACCTTGGGAGCTTTGAAAAATTAGCAATACCAGGACACCACCGTTCAGAGATTCTGATTCAATTGTTCATGTGGGCACTTGGACATCAGTATTTTTTAAAAGTTCCTTTCATAAGTCAATTATGCATCCAGAATTGAGAACCCCACTGAACTAGAACATAAGGGGGACAAGAAATAACTCTGGAAAGGTCATCTGAACTTGGCTCCTAAAGGTACAATGAAAATTTAGACTTCATTTTTACAAATTATTTTCACGGTTATGATACAGGGAGGTCCCTATGACGAGAGATTCACATAACCCTAAAAATATTAAAACATTCTTATGCCAAAGCATCCTCTCCATCCTACATCAGAAAACTATTCTTAACACAAAGGGTCTCCATTGTCAGAATCCCATCATTTGGGATCCTTTATTTCCTGTTAATGGAAGCCCATGGAGTCTCAGAGGCTTTCTCTACCTCTGGTGCTGGACCACACTCACACAGCTCCAACTCCTACCCATCCCTAGTCCACCCTCATACTCATTGATTCAGTCACTAGGCAAAAGATCTATATTCAAAAAGCCCTATCTTCTAAATATGGCTAAAAACCTCCACAGTAAACTCGTTGCCTTAGATAGAAGTGTGGAAGAGAAGTACAGCAAATTCTGCAAACACTGTCAGAGTGCTCCTACCTTAAAAAGCAGACTGTCTTCGTCAACAATTCAAGAGAGCAGTATTCATCCAGCCTCAGAAAGCTATCCTGAAATGGGGATATATTTTCTTTCTTCAACTTCTGGTCCTGGCACCACATTTTTGAGTTGAATGACAGCTGACACGGTGGATTTCCTCTCCAGTTACTACTAATGTCACCAACAATAATTCTTATTTATCATTTTAGAATACATCACTTCACTGAATACTCATAATGCTTGTAGGGGAGAAAAATGATAGTCAAAATGGGGAAGTGATCAGGTCAGAGATCCAGATCTTCTGGCTTCAAATTCTGCGCCTTCCCCACCATGCCATGCTGTCATATAATCGTGAACATCCTGTTTTACAGCTGACAGAGCTGCCTCCTAGACAGAGAAGTGCGGGGTCTCCTTGAATCGCTTGGAGTCAGGAAGGCTGTATGGGATTTCTTAATCCATTGTAGGAACTGCTGAGTCATACTTTATTTTATTCAAACCAGACTGTTGGGGAAACTCCCTTAAAATAAATAATAAGTTTGAGCCTTAAGTAATGAAGCTCATTTTATCTTTTTAATTAGAGCAATTAGAAGGTAAGATTGCTTTGATCTCCTCTACAATTGACACGGTTCCCTTTTAGTTACTTTGTAGGTATGTGTGGTGACGGAGCCAATGACTGTGGGGTAAGTAGCTGTCAGTGTGTCAGTTGTACTTGCTTCAAGCCCTGTAAGAGATAGTATCCCCTGGGATATATACCACCTCCATTCCTCTTGAAGGAGAAACTGATGTGGGCGGTTTGGAAAGGTTTGAACCAAAGCCACACAATGACTCAGTGGTCAGTACAGACTAAATGGGGGAGAACTTGGTTCTGCATTCCCCACTTCTTTAGCTAGGTGTCCCAGTGCCATCTCTTTCTTATGTGGCAGGCAGAGCAAAATTTGATCATCTCCTGGCCAGTGCTTGGGCCCACAAGCCACTTCGTGCGCGGCTTAACTAGCCTTTCTCGTGTGGCCTCAGGAGAGATATGTGTGAGTGTGCATCTATACAGTAAGCTGACTCTTTGCTTTCAGGCTTTGAAAATGGCTCACGTGGGCATCTCTTTATCAGAGCAGGAGGCATCTGTGGCCTCACCTTTCACTTCCAAAACTCCAAACATTGAATGTGTACCTCACCTTATCAAGTAAGTAGGTACTTTTCACCAGCATTGTTTTAATGTCTCTTGACTTTTAGGTGCAAACCCCTTTGTTTTGCCAGGCGAAGACCAGTGGAAATGTGTGTCCCTGGGCGGGGAGGATGCTTTGTGGGAGAAACCAGTCAAACATTCTACTCCAGAGTGGACTTACCTCCTGGGAAAACAGTGGCATTTCTAATGAAAATCACTGAATAGATTAATTTTAGAAGATTAGAATCTGGAACTTGTTGCTGCTTTGAAAATGTCAATCATACTCTTCTTATTATTATTTTAAGTGAATCTCCTTAGATACTTTCTTAATGGAGAATTGACAGAAACCTTCTCTTCCCTACTTGCTTTCCTTTCCTCTTGCCTCTTTATGCTTCCTTGGAATATCCTTCCTATCCCCAGTTTTCAGAATATTTATTCATCTTTGCTGCTTCTACCACAATTTCCCTTGGTGCTTTGTTCCCCTCCCCCAACCCCAGAATATGTACTTCTGCTGCATTTTGTTTGAATGATGGAGACGGTTAGCATTGTGGCTGCTTTTGGTTATTATAACTAGTATGTGTTTACAGTTTATAAAGTGCTTTAATGCCTAGTATCTTATACATCAAAACAGCCTGGAATTGTAGGGATGGTCACTATTTCTTTTACAAACAAAGAAATTGAGGCTCAGAGAACTTGATGTATCGAAGCTCACAGCCATATAGGATTGAAGATTGCATTAGAATTAATTTTGTTTCAATGTGTTTTATATACAAATATCATATTCCTGCCACCACATTAAAATAATGATTTGACGAGCTGCTCCCCATTTTAAAAATGTATTCTTGCATCTGACAAATATTTATAAAGTAGGGACTTAGGGCCAGGAACAGCTGGAGGCACTGGGGACCCAGAAGCAAATAAATCGAACACCCCTTGATCTCACGAAGCTTTCTTCCCGTGAAGAAGTTGGGCAATAAACACACACACAGAAAAGTCAGGGGTAGTGTGAAAAGTTGGAAGATGGCTTGGGCAGTGGAATCGGCTGCTTCAGATGCGGTGGTGTGGGGAAGCCTTTCTAAGGAGGTGTGGAGGAGAAACCACCTTCTAGGCGGAATAAACAGCAGCAGCAAAGCCCTGATACAGGAAAAAGTCTAGTTTGAGGATCAGGTTTTGGAATCCCAGGAAACCATTCTGACCAGAATTAAATTTAAACTCTATTTTTTCCCACATGAATGAGATAAAAGTGGCATTTCATACGTACTCTATTTTACACTCTAAATATATACTATGCATTCAAAGTCAATCAACAGTAATACAAATGAACAGGCTTATTGATTCCAGTCTCTTTAAATTTGATGTGTACCTAATTTGAGTGTGCATATTGTCTTAGTTCAGTTTTAGAAAAAGTTGGTACTGCCAGATGAAATTTGAATGAGATGTTTGCAAACTCCTGAAGCACCTGAAGCACCCCAAACCTGCAATCTTATTTCAATTTCTCAGTTCACAGATGAAGAAACTGTGACCAAGAGAGGGAAGATGACCTTTCAGATGACATTAGTGAGTAGATATGAGATCTGGGACCAGTTCCCAGGTCTCCTGACTCAGAGCTGAAATAATGCCTGCAGACAGGACAAGAGTAACTCTACATTCGGGCTCCATCGAAGGCCTGTGGACCTTGGCCTGGATTTAGTCTTCCTTGAACATCTAGCACACTGACTGCTGGCTCCCACTGGCTCAAGACTGTCCAGTCTGTCAGACAAACAATCGAATTATCAGGCTTTGATGTTTTCTTCTGAGCTCAGCTGAACAGCACAGAATAACTGACCGCGTTTCTTTTTGTGACTCATTTCATTACTCTTTCGTTTCTTTTCTCACACAGGGAAGGACGTGCAGCTCTCGTTACCTCATTTTGCATGTTTAAGTACATGGCTCTGTACAGCATGATTCAGTATGTTGGTGTTCTGCTGCTCTACTGGGTATGACTTGAGACCTAGCCTCTTGGTTAGTGAGAGCTAAAACAAGTAGCGGTCACTGGCAATTTGCAAAGCCTCTTAAAGAAAGAGTGCACATGGGATATGTCGAGTACCAACAGCCTCTCTAAAACTATCTTTAACGTTTTCGAAAGTAAATCAGAAATAGACAAGGATACAAAGGAAAAGTCGTTGGCGTCAGTTCTCTGACTCTCTGACAGAAGTTTCTTATCGCGTTGTAGCTGAGGTTCAGAACTGAAGGTAAACTTTCTCTCTCACTGTTGTTTTGGCTTGCCTGGACCAGGTCTCTTATCTTCCCAGTTCCAGTGTGGCTCCACCTTAGCATAACATTCACTAGAGAGGTGCTTCTCTAATTGGGGTTCTGGTAAATGTTTCATAACTGGCTCTCCCTGGAAACACAAACCCCGATTATTAATGTTTACCAATTTCAATGGCATAACTACTCCCACCATGGCTGATTTCAAGCTATCTACCTGACGTCACTGAACATGGAGTTGGGAAGAGATGTATTATACAGTAGCATACCATTCTATAATACTTGCACCATATAGATACAAGAGTTGTAAATAACCTTAAAACCATTGATAATAGTTAAATGTAGGGAAATGATTAGAGAGTGATGAGTTTTGGCTATTACCTGTGTTTTTAGTATAAGTTATTTAATGGTAAATTTGTATAATTTAAGTTTTTATATTGGCTGTGTTTAAAAACCAGCTCACGGAATTCCTGAAACTTTAGCAGTTGACTTTCATGAGCTAGTACAAAGCAGCCTATCACTGATTCCCTGAATACAGGGACTTGAAAATTGGCATATCATGCCCCCAAAGCACATAGGCCTTGTGATGGTTTTTACTATTTAACAAAATCTAAAAGGAGAAAAGACATATCTAGTATTTGTGAGCGCAACACTTGGGCTTATTCTGTTAAGTAACACTGAGAAAGTGAGCTCCATTTGTGCTGAAGGTATCTAGATTCGTCTCTATGTCTTGCCCCCTTGCTCCTGGTATGAAGGTTTTTACTTCCGTTATTTTCAGATTATATAAGTCCTTTTCCTCTCACTGATGAATGGGCTGGAAAAGGAGAGGCTGTTTATAGAAATCTGTCCCTAGTTTGGAATCCCAATAACTCATTATGCTCAAAAGTAGAGTTAAACATGGGTCATCATTATCTCCTTTCCACGAAGGGTGTGTGTGGGGGGAAGGAAGCAAGTTTCTTGAAATCAGTAAAACATGAACTTTTTTTTTTTTCAGGAATATCAAGGTGCTTTATCAGGACTTTCTAACAACACCCAAGAATGCAAATAGTGGGTTTAGTTATTCTCATTTTCCATTGGTGAAATTTAGGTAGGGTCACCACACATCTGTCACTGACCATTGGGAATGTGTCATTTTGTTGTGTCAGACCAAACCCCAACCTTTCTGCTAACAAGTAGAAAAGAGACTAGAGATGAATCAGAGTGAGATGTTCCCCTCAACAGGGGTGACACTGATGCTCAAAGGAGCAGCCCAGAAAGCACACTGCAGTGGCCCTCCTGGCTAGAAGGGGGTTTGCAGGCTTGCCTTTGGTACCCCTGCCGACATGCCCAGGCCCCTGACCATACCATCTCCTTGGTAATTTACTTGAAAATCCTATGTTGCAGTGAGAAAATGAGTGCAATTGATGTCACATTTCATCCAGAAGGTTATAACTTTTTTGAGCCACTTTCCTTTTTATTTTCAGGAGACAAACAGCCTTTCAAATTACCAGTTTCTGTTCCAGGATCTGGCCATTACAACTCTTATTGGTGTAACAAGTAAGATGTCTTTTAAATTTTCTTCTCAGAGATACTCCCCTCCACTTGCTTCCCTCTACCCTGCAGGGTTAGTCCACCATTGAGGGGTAGCAGCTGTAGCCGCAGTGATGAGTGACTTATTCCCAAAGGGGTACGGTATGCAGAGAGAGAAAGAGGAAATAGAATCTTCATTTTTAAGTGTTGAAAGTGTTAGCAAAGGAAAAGCTGGCTCGTTGTTTTGCTGTTTTCCACCAAATATAGAGCTTCTATAAATGGTCACTAAACCTTTAAAATGAAAAAAAGCACCTTGAAAACTGACTTCAGTGTGCTTTTAGGTATAGTTATGGTCCAAATGTGCCCAATTTATAGAAGTTAAATGGCTTTTATGTTTCCCATTTCCAATCCTAACCTCTCAGGATTTAGAACAGAGATTAAATGTAATCTTGCCGTTATGCCACTCTCACCCATCACCTCCTAACTGATATATGAATTGTCTCCCCAGTTTCCCCGCTATGGGATTTTTCCCCAGCCTGACCACTATCCATCATGTTTACCATATTCTCTGCTTTTCTCTCTTATATATGAATGCCACCAGCTCCACTTGTACTTTATATCCTACCTGCTCCTACCTCCTCAAGGATTTTGTTCCTGGAATGATCTTTTTCTCTATCACCAACTTTTCTCTGGTCCACTGGATCATTCCAATCAGCAGATAAATATAGTTTTGTATCTTCTTTCTTTAAAACCTCTTCTGTGACCCCAAATCTACCATTAGCTACTGTCCCCTTTATTCTCAAACTTCCCAAACAGTTGAGTAGACCCACTTTGTCCACTTGCCATCTCTAATTCTATTGTCATTTCATTTCAATCAGCCGGATTCTAACGTTCACGGACATGAATTTGGATTCTGGGCCTGTGCAGTTGTTTGGTGGAAGGCAGTGGTTTCCTGGCACATATGTAACAGCCAGCTCTCCAAAAAATTGTAGATATGCATGTATATGCATACGCATAGAAGCTTATTATAAGCTTTACTAAAAAGGAAAATGTGTAGTGAGCAATTATCAAATAACATTAAAGTATACGTTACTCTTTCTTGCAATTTCCATTTAGCCAATGGATTCTCACAGAATGCTTTAACTGAGTTTCATTAGTCTTGTATCCATAGTCAATTATTGTCGCGATTGATGACTGAAATGGTTCTGATGTGAATGAATGTTTGCTGACGTTTTTCTTTACCTGAGTGAGCAAAACAACACAGGCTTATGCTGAAACTTTAATCATTCAACAGTCATGTGAGCAACTTATTTGCTAATTTGGATAATAGTTCTTGAAATCTGGAAGAATATTTCCTCAGTTAAAAAACAATTGTTCATGATGTAATGGCTACAGACGTGACACACGTTTAAGTTCAATCTCCATGTTTAACTTTAAGAACAGAGATAATGCTAAACTGTAGTAAAATCATTAGGACGTTATCAGTTCTGAGTATTCATTATCTTGGTTTGTTTTTTGTGGTACGCGGGCCTCCCACTGTTGTGGCCTCTCCTGTTGCGGCCTCTCCTGTTGCAGAGCACAGGCTCCGGACGTGCAGGCTCAGCGGCCATGGCTCACGGGCCCAGCCGCTCCGCGGCATGTGGGATCTTCCCGTACCGGGTCACGAACCCGCGTCCCCTGCATCGGCAGGCGGACCCTCAACCACTGCACCACCAAGGAAGCCCCCATTATCTTTGTTTTTAAGATAATATTTATTTAATTGCAACTTTATATAGTATTCTTCTAATAATGGCTACATTTAATAATTGGCTTACGAACTTAGTGGCAATTGGCTCTTGTGAGCTCGTATGAGCCAGCTCCAGACACCGCTGGCTGGGAGGGTCCACATTACTGATACATTCAAAAATACCAGCATATACACACTACTGTATATAAAGTAGGAAAACAACAAAGACCTACTGTATAAAACAGAGAACTATACTCAATATCTTGTAATAATCTGTAACGGAAAAGAATCTGAAAAAGAATATATGTGTGTGTGTGTGTGTGTGTGTGTGTGTGTGTGTGTGTATAACTGAATCACTTTGTTGTACTAACACAACATTGTAAATTAACTATACTTCGATACAAAAAAAAAGTACCAATCTTAGACTGCCTCTTCCACATGCCTCCTGGTCTTGCTTTCACACTGTTTCCACTATTTCATCTTATACCTTGTCGTCATAATCTTAACAGCTATCACGCCAACTTATGGTTTAAAAAACTTGCTCAAAAGCTTTGCTTTCAGAGAACATATGCAAGGAGAGTAAGTACTATGCACACTTCGGCTGTCTCTTCCCCAACACTGCTCTTGTCAAGTCCACCAATGACTTCCTTGCGGTCAACAGTACTGATCACTTCTCTTTCCTCATTGTACTTGGATCTCTCAACAGCACTCCTATCCTTCAAAAGGTTTCTTCTCTTGACTTTTATGATGCCACACCCTGCTGAATTATCTATTGCCTTAATGAATACAGCTTCCTCATGTCTTTTGCTGGTCTCTGCTCCTTTACCTGTGCTCTAACTTTTAGAATGTTCCAAGGCTTGCTTGTTCTTAGGTTCTCTTGTCTTTTCAGTCTACACAATCTCCCGAAGTGATTTCAACCAATTCTATGGCTTTAATGTTATCTGTATGCTGATGAATCCCAAATTTATGTCTCTAGGCTTGATGTCTATCCTAAATTCTGGAAATGCAGCTGCTAAGCATCTAATCTTGGATATTTAACAGGACGGAGACTTAATGTGCCCAAACAGAATGCTTTATTCTATCAGATCTGATATTCAACAAAATTATTAAATATTTACTGAGTGTCTGGTTTGTTCTACTTACTGTAATAGGCACTTGATATACGTCAGTGGAAAAACCATAGAAATTCGTTTCCTCATGGAGCTTGTATTCTATTGAAATAGTACCACAATCTACCAAGTTGTTCACATCGAAGACCTGGAGTCATCCTTAATTCCCCTCTTTTCTTCACCTTTACATATAATATCTATCTATATATATATATACAATTCCTATTGGCTCTACCTCCGAAACACATCCTACATAGCTTCTCTCCATCCCTATTGTAGCCACTGTCACAAAGCCATGTCACCTCCCCTGTGGGTTACTGCGATACCTTTGCAACTGACCTTGCTTCTGCTCTTGCTGACTTCTCCTCACCCCAATTTACCTTTCACACAGTAGTAAGACTGTTGTTTTTTAAATGTAAATTTTATCATCATCCTTCCCATTTCCACTAAATCCAAAGTCTTACGTGATCCAGCTCTGGCCTACTTCTCCAGCTTCACCTCTAACCATATTGCTACCCACTTACTTGTTCCAGGCACCCTGGTCTTTCTGTCTTGTGAGCATTGCCAAGCTTGTGGGCACCTCAGCACCTTTGTTTTTGCTATTTTCTTTGCCTAAAATACTCTCCCTGTAGATCTTCCTATGGTTCTAGTCAGAAAAATGTCACCACTTCAGAAAGGTCACTTTAAATAGTGACCAAACCAGTTATTCTCTATCACCACACGTTCTGCTTTATTTTTTTCACACTACTTTTCACAATCCGAAATTATGATATTTACCTAAGTTTTTATTTGTTTTTGCCTGCCTTCCCTCACTCAGTGTGTGTACTTCGTGAGAACAGCACCTTGTCTATCCTGATCACTGCTGTATTCCCAATACTTCTAACAGTGCCGGACATATCAAAGGAGCTCATTAAATATTTGTTAAATCTACTGTAAGAACATCCTTGGGCAGTCCTTACTGTTAACAGAGTAATCCTTTACATCAAGCCAGGTCTACCTCTGTGTCACTTTCACCCATCTCAGTCTTCAGTTCTGCCATTTGGGGTGGCAGAGAATAGTCTGATTTTTCTCTCCAGAATAGTTCTTCAGATATTTGAAAACAGCTCGCATTTCTTCTGTGATTATTCTCTTTCCCATAACAAGCATCTCCAGATTTTTCTCTATTTTTTAATGTAATTCATCGTGAAAAGAAGATGGAAAACATTGCAAGAGATAACAAAGAGAAAAACCACCTATATCCTCCTATATCCTGCTATCCAGAGCTAACAAATTAAAGCATTTTGATGTATTCCCTTCCAATTATACACACACACACGTATAGATAAAGAAATTTGAATTATGTTTTCTATATAATAGTTGTGCATCCTGGTTTGTTAACTTTATGACCACTTTTTTATGTGTACATATTTTCATTCTTTTTTATGGTGATAAATTATACATAACATAATATTTGCCATTTTCACCATTTTTAAGTGTACAATTCAGGAGCATTAATTACATTCACAACATTGTGCAACCATCACCACTGTCTATTTCTAATTTTTTTCATCACCCCAAACAGAAACTCTTTACCCATTAAGCAGTAACTCCCATTGCCCCTCCACCTAGCCTCTGATAACCGCTAAACTATTTTCTGTCTCTATGAATTTGCCAGTTCAAGATGTTTCCAATAAGTTGAACCATACAATGTTTGTCCCTTTATTTCTGGCATATCTTATTAGCATAATACTTTCATGATTCATCTATGTTGTAGCATGTGTCAGAACTTCATTCTTTTTATGGGTGAATAATATTCCATTATATATATACCACATTTTAATGTTGATGTGTTGAAACTCAACTGATTCTTATGTGTTGATCTTGTATCCTGCAACATAGCTGAATTCATTTATCAACTCTAGCAGTTTTCTTGAGGATTCTTTGGGATTTCCAATATTTGGTATCATGTCACTTGTGAATAGAGATAGTTTTACTTCTTTCCTCCAACTTGAATGACTTTTATTTCTTTTTCTTCTCTAATTGCTCTAGATAAAACTTCCAATGCAATGCTGAATAACAGTCGTGAAAGTAGGCATCCTTGTTTTGTTCCTGATTTTAGGAGGGAAAGCTTTCAATCTTTCACCCTTGAGTGTGATGTTAACTGTAGGTTTTTTATTACATAATATATAATTATGAGGGTTACATGTAATATGCTAAATGTGTAACAATCTAGTTTGAATAGGTACCTTAACTTTAGTAGCATATAAAAACTCTGCTACTTTACAGGTCTGTCTCCTCCTTTCATGCTATTGTTGTCAAATTACATCTTTATCCATTTTGTGCCCAATAACATACGTATATAATTTTTTTTATGCATTTGTCTTTTAAATCATGTAGGAATAAAAAGCTGAGTTAAAAAACACAAATACAATAACATAGGATTTTATATTTGCCCAAATAATTACCATTACTGGGCAAAATGAGTACGTCAGTAAAGAGATAGAAATTATAAAAGAGGATTCTTTAAAAAGAATGTCTTTGGGCTTCATTTTAAAATTTCTAACTCTTTAATACTCTCCTTTTGTTCACATTATTTCCCTGATTTTCTTCAGTTCTTTGAGCATGTTAAAAACAGTTGTATTAAAGTCTTTGCCCAGTAAGTCCAACATCTGGGCTTCCTCAGAAATAATTTCTGTCAATTTATTTTATTCCATTAAATATTATAATGTTGTAACTCTGGAAATCAGATTCTTTCCCCTCCCCATGGCTTGATGTTTTTTGTTTTGCTGCTTTTTGAAGACTGTAGTAGTCCATTTATTTAGTGACTTTTCTAAACTATTTTTGCAAAGATTAGATCAGTTGTCATGTGTGGTCACTAAAATCTCTATTCCTTTAGCTTTTGTTCAGCTAGTGTTTTGACAGAGATATCCATGAGTTGAATTCCATGAGTTTAAAAACATGAACAAAGAAATACCTCTCCCAGTCTTTGCAGACCAGTTTTGTGCTGGGGCACGTCAACACTTAACTAAGCTTGTGCTGAGTCTAGTGATTGTCCAGGGCTGAAAGCTTAGGGTCTTTCCTGGTCTTTTCTGAACATACATCTTTGGCAGGCACATGGCTTTCTATATTCCCCAACATGCACAGGTACTTCTGAATACCATATTTTCCAAATAAATGCTCCTTAACTTTTCTTTCTAGGCTTCAGGTTGTTATTTTATGTCTCAACTGTAATCTTTTGCTCCCCATGACTATGGGTAGCTTGTTAGCCTTACAGTGTTTTGAAGGAGTGTATGCTGCTTTTCCACCCTGACTAAGTTTTTTATTAGGCAAAACAGAGATGAACACCTTGCATCGGTTCTCCAGGTAGCTTCCAGACAGGTTAGAACAGACATACACAATAATTTGTGGATAAAGTCTGCTTTTCCCCTTTTGTAACCAGGGACAAGGACCCTCCGCTGGGAATGCAGACAACCATGTTCAAGATTGCCATTGAGCTAAGGAGGGAGGGGGGCAAGGGCAAGTAAAAATGCCACAAAGCTTTCTTCCCATTTTTAAGTTGTCTTTTTCTTGACTCAGCATTTGCTTGTTTGCTGTAAACTTTCGTCTGTTTTTCAGAGTTCTGACAAAGTTGCTTCTGACAGTTTCCTTTTGTTTTTCAATGTTTCTGTGGAGGGATGGGATGTTGGAGTTGCTAATCTGCCATTTGGTTGATGTCACTCCTCATTTTGTTATTAAATATTTGAAAACATTGCTTCTTAGTGACTGTATGTTGTTTCATTATAGAGATGTACCATAATTTATTGTAAATGATGCTGTGATGAACATCTTCCTACATCTCTGATTTTTTAGCTTAGAATAAACTTCCAGAAATGGAATAGCTATGTCAAAGGTTATGAACATTTTTCAGTCTCTTCATATTTATTGCCAAACTGCCCTGCAGAAGGTATTTTTGTGTTATATACGTTTCCACAAGCAGTGTATGAGAGTGCTCATTTCATCACTTCCTCATCTATAATGTAATAGTCTTTGCTTATTTAATAGGGGGGGAAAGGGCATCTTGTTGTTGTTCTGTCTTCTCTTTCAAGAATTCCTCATATGACTTGAGTTTGAATTCATTCATTGTTTTATTCCCTTACTTTGTGATGTATCAATATTTCAATTTGTCAATTTCCTCAGATATATGGGCCCAAGAAGTTACACCATTCTTCTGATGAAGAATACAAAAATTTCCTGCTCTCATATACATATAAAACTTGAATTTATTTTGTAGTGAATTTGAATGGTGCCTATCCCAAGCTGGTGCCTTTCAGACCTGCAGGACGGCTGATCTCCCCGCCTCTGCTGCTCTCTGTGATTCTCAACATTCTTCTCAGCCTGGCCATGCACATTGTGGGCTTCATTCTGGTTCAGAGGCAGCCTTGGTATTCCATGGGGATGCACAGGTATGATCACAGCCTTAGATTGTCACATTCTAATTTCTGTCAAACATCATCTGGCCCATATGTTGGGAGGCAGATGGGTCTTCATTCTACTAAAGCTTTGGCTTCCTTAAGGCCCTTGGCAGTTTTCCAGTGATCTCTTCTTTGTAGCACAGTTTGGTGGCATCATTCATTAGCACTTATCTTTGCTCATCTTGAATGATAGTGAACTCTGACCATCTTTTATATCTAGGGTGACCATGCATTATAGATTGGCTAGGCAGCCCTATTTTAAGCCTGATATCCCAAAGGAATGATTATATTGTTTCCTTTCACATTCAAATCTGTGCCTGTTGGATGATGAATTGTATAGTCACACTACTAGTAAATGTTCAGAAATCTGAAGCAAATAGAGGGAAGTGTCATGACTTACTCATATCTTTTTCTCTCACATAGTCTTACTACATTATTCGTGCCCAAATTATTGAATAAATAACTTGTTGGATCTGTTATCTATCTATCTATTGATATCTATCTATCATCTATCTATCAATCATCTATCCATCTACCCAAAATATAGATCTATACATGCTGGTTTCTTTCTCCTTACTTTTCAGTATATTCTTTCCCAAAGTGTAGGCAATTATAGAAGCATTGAGGACATGTAGTTGTGTAGATACATATGCTTCGTAAGGACTTGTCGTCTCACTTCATTAGCTTCTTTGGTTTCCTTTTTAGTACCTGCACAGTGCAAAATGAGACCATCTCAAAGTTAACCATTTCTCCAACTGCTCCAGATAAGATCGGAAGTAATGGTGTCTTCACAAGTTTTGAGAACACTACTATATGGTTCTTGGGAACAATCAACTGTATCATTGTGGCTCTTGTCTTCTCTAAAGGAAAACCATTTAGGCAGCCCACATACACAAACTGTGAGTAGAACTGTACCATATCAGAGGTGAGAGGTCATCAGAGAGGAGAACAGATTCTCCTGGGTCACTCAAGGAGCAATTGCAGAGTTGACACTCATCTAGGGTCTTCTGACTTCCACTCTAGGGCTCTGTAAACACATGCAGCCTTATTTCCTGGTCCTTTGCTACCTCCCTCAAAGCTGTGTTAAATACTAGAGTTTCTTAATCCACCACTTCCTTTCCCTAGAAATTTGTCTCTAGGTATCTTTTCATGGGTTCACTCCAAATTGGGAAGACACGTTTAATTCTCTGCTTGTCAGTACTTGTCAGAATTCATCTCAGAGGAGGTGGGGAGAAGGGTCACAGCGCTCAGTTGGAAGTGTCTCCTGCCATGAATACAATGGTCGGGATGACACTGTGTGATTGGCAGTTCTGGGAGCGGGTCCAGCCTGGAGGAGCCTGACTATAGAAAGTTGTTGAGATTCTTGGCCAAAGTACCTCTCACCTCCTTACAGTCTGGGCTGAGGGTGGGGGTGAGTGTTAGGAGAAGTAGGTGACCTGTTTAGCTTTTGGGACATGTATTTGCATAGCATCACTACCCCTCTAATTGGGAAAATTTAGAAGCACAAGTTGAAGAATCAATATCCTCAGAAAAATCTGTTCGGAGAAAGTTATTTTGCTCTTCTTCTTGGGATGAGGAAGCAATCGAACGCTGACCTCCGCATGATTGCAATTCAAACATTTGTTTATTTACAGTCCTCCTTTTTCCCAGAAAAGGATTTGAGGCAGATGATTTTTTGTTTGTTTTTTTGTTTTTTTTTTTTGAGGTGTGGGTGCCTCTCACTGCTGTGGCCTCTCCCCGCTGCGGAGCACAGGCTCCGGACGCACAGGCTCAGCGGCCATGGCTCACGGGCCCAGCCGCTCCGCGGCATGTGGGATTTTCCCGGACCGGGGCATGAGCCCGTTTCCCCTGCATCGGTAGGTGGACTCTCAACTACTACGCCACCAGGGAAGCCCAGATGATTTTTTTTTTAACATCTTTATTGGAGTATAATTGCTTTACAACGGTGTGTTCGTTTCTGCTTTATAACAAAGTGAATCAGCTGTGCATATACATGTGAGGTGGATGATTTGCATTAAAGAGACTCAGATACTTGGATATCTCCAAGGCATTTATTGAAAACGTTATTTTGTCAGTATTACCCTATATGTATGTCCCATTTTTATTAATTGAAACATATAACATGCATGTGAAATTTTCCACTTACCTCAAGGACATACATGGAAATCGTAGAGGTGAGACCCATTGCATAGAAGTGAGTACTTTTCATCTATTTTGCTGAGTTTGGTTGTAGAAATCAAGTAAATCTAATCAGTGTTAATCTAGAATATGTGTATCAGTGGATGTGATACTCTGGACTCAGATTTCTCTAAATGATAGCTTGTGTTCTTATTTCCTCAGATATATTTGTCCTTGTGCTGGTCATACAGCTGAGTGTGTGTCTATTCATTCTATTTGCCGATATTCCAGAATTATATAGGCGTCTGGATGTAAGTCTTATCTCTGGGATATGATGATATTTTATAGTTATATAACACCCCGGCTTCAAAAAGCAGGCCACAATTGCAATTGACATGGATTCTTGACACCTATTATTCTTTTGAGATGGTAGGGTTAAAATGAATGCTGAATTTATTCATAATTTTTATTTAAGCTGGTCGGGAAATAAAATTCTGTCTAGCCTTGGTTTCAAGTATTTCAAAAACATTGAACGTTTTTCCTTTAAAAGATCTCTGTAAGATTGGAAATTCTATTTATACATTTTCTCTTAAAGAGAATTTTCTCATAAATGGTTTTGCTTTGAAGCTGTTTAAAACCGTTTTGCCTATAACACTTTTGGGGTTAATTCTCAAATCTGTATTTACATTTTTTTTAAAACTCTTTAAAAACTTGTTTTTCTGTATTACATACTTAATGTCTGCAAAACCTATGTTCAAAGATCCATATCTTACCTCAAGTACTCTCTTACAGTTTTGTAATTTTGAGACAACTGTGAAACTCTAGAAGAGACAGAAATTTTACATATTCAAGCAAGGGAAAATGTATATTTTGATTCCTCTAATCTATTCTTCTTTTGAATTAGAAGTTAATCATTAATAAAAGTCCTTTAGACCAATAAATAGGATACAGAAGAGATGATAAAAGGACCTGAGCTTTTAGTTCTTTGTAAAATTGCCTGTCTGCTTCTCCCTCTCAAAGATAAGTTTCATGAGGGCCAACATCCTATCTTATTCATTCTTGTATTACCAGTGCCTGGCATAGTGAATGGCACATAATGGCAATGACTGACTGACTGACCATTGCAGATCAGGTTCCTAAATGTAGACAAGCATTTGGAGTACATAGTGCATTCCAAACCAGCAACACCGTCACAAACCCATGGTGACATTTGACATATAAACTAATATCTACATTCAGCTTTTCATTTTTATAATTGTATTACTGTGGTTGACAGTATAATTGTATTCATGAATTAGATTAGGTACTCATGGAGATAAATAGTCCTTGCCTACTAGCCTTCTAAATGAGTTAAAATTCCTTAATCCTGCCGAAGTTAAGGTTAAAACATGTTGGATTTAGTTACACTCTTAAGTTAGTGAAGACTGTTTCAGAGAGGCTGGGACCTCTTGTAACAAAATAAGGAATGTATTTGGTTTGGAGGGAACCTGTGCAGAGTCATTGCCAGCATGACTTCAAAAGATTCTGCAAAGGATTATTGCTCACCTTAAAAATAATTATTTTTCTTATTACATAAAATTATGGGTGCATTTTAAAAAATGTAACTATGCAGGTAAGGAAAATTATAACATTATTAACTATAGCCTTCCATCTTTAAAATTCATATATTATAAATGTGTGTTTGATTTATGAAGTTTATTTTATTTTAAATGGAATCATGCTGCTTTGTAACCTAATTATTGCTCATTTTTTAAAAATTCATATTTTTTTTAAATAGAGAAAACATTCCCATGGTTTAAAATTCAAAAGTTTAGAGAAGTTATGTGGTGAAAGCCTCCCTCCCATCCTTGTTCCCCGACTACCAGTTCCTCTCTCTGGAGACAACTGATAACACCAGTTTATTTTACATACTTTCAGATATGTATTATACACGTGTACATATACATTTCTTATATGTATATTCTACCACGTTTACACAAATAGTAACAAACTGTTACATTTGTCCAAGTCTTCTGAGATGGAGATATCCAGGTGAGGTGAGATGTGTAAGAAAGTTATTGGAAGAATTACCTGTGAAGGAAAAAAAAAAAAAGATTAGGAAGCCAGTGGAGGTGGGGAGGATGCCACACTACGATGTGGGTCTGACCCCTGCGAAGGAGAGAGGGAAGGAACGCGAGCTGGATGAGTTGAGTTTCAGACTGCAGCGAGATTCCAAGAAAGTCAAGCCAAAGTTGCCCATCAGAGGTGTCTAGTGTCTCACAAGAATGCGTGTGGTTAGAAGCCTGCATGTACACTGTGAACAGCATGAAGTTTTTGCAGCATAATTAGTCTTCAGACTGACTTTGCTTTTTCATCTCCCACCAGCTGCTCTGCACTCCTGTCCTGTGGAGGGTCTACATTGTCATTATGCTCGGCTCCAATTTCATTGTGTCCCTTGTCGTGGAGGTAAGTGGCCTCAGGCTGCTGATTGCTAGTTGGGGTGGCGGAGGCATTCTCTGGGAGTCTGAAAAAGGAACAGCTTTAGCTGACAAGGCTCAACAGTGCAAGGGTCTCCCTTCCTTGGCAACATGAGCAATGATGCTTCCCTCTGATGAATTCCAAACAAGGTATTCATTTGCCTATCTGTAAAGTGGGGCTGGGGAGGATGGGAGAAGGTCCTATCCATTTTTAAATTTCACAAATAGAGACCCAACTCAATTCATTCAAATTTCTTCAAAAGAAACTGATATATGAGTCACATACTATAAGATTTACCTTTTTAAAGTGTACGATTCAGTGGCTTTTAATATGTTCAGTGAGCTGTGCAACCTCCAACACTGTCTAATTCTAGAACATTCTCATCACCCTGAAAGAAATCCCACGCCCATTAGCAGTCACTCCTTATTTCCCCTTCTTCTTCCTTCACCTCCTGGCAACCACTAAACTACCTTCTGTCTCTATGGATTTGCCTATTCTGGACATTTCATATAAAGGGGATCATACAGTATGTAGCCTTTTGTGTCTGGCTTCTTTCACTGAACAACTTCTATCATTTTTACTTTACAGATGGGAAATGAGATTCAGAGTGAGCTTTTCCCAGCTTTTATTCTTTATGCTCCGTTTCCCCAGGAAAATGAGCTTGCGCTCCCCCTTTGCCTTGCTACGTGCTTTACTCTCTCCTCCTTCAGTGCTGTTAGACACAATCCCCATTCCTTAAAGCCCACTCTTGGAGGGGGCGCCCCAGAAAAGACATCCATTCTGTAGGAGGGATGAGCTTTAAGACTCCATCTGTCCCCATTCCTGCTTTCACTTACAAACCCAGACTGGTTCCAGTGAGGGGGGATTCGTGGTGGGCTGGTGCACCTGGGGCCTGACGGCCCTGCAGTATTTTGTATGCAGGAGCTCCGGAGCCTTCATTGCTTAGCAGGGTAAAGGCTGCACAGGAGCTGGTGGCAGGACAGGACATAGAATTAGGATAAGGAGCATCTATCTCTTTGCTAAACTAGGACTTCTCAAACTTGAGTGGGCATCAGAATTCCCTGGAGCGCTTGTTAACACACAGATTGTCCGGCACTGCCCCAGCATTTCTGATTTGGTAGGTCTGAAGTAGATACAAGCTTTTGTTTCGAATAAATTGCCAGGTAATTCTGATGCAGCTGACTCAGGACTCACACTGAGGAGTCCTGTGCTAAACCATATGGTCCCCAAAGCCACCGAATTAATAGAAGAGCATTGCCATGAGAGTCGTCTTATGGAGTTGCAGAAAGATGGTCCTTGTCCTTTAAGGGATAATCTTATGTGTATATCGTATTCCTGTCCATGATCGTGTTATTTCTTCTGTCTAGTACGTCTTTCCCCATTTCTGCATATTGAAATAACATTCCGTCTTCTGTGGCACAGCTAGAGTATTGGCCTGTTCATGAATTTTTCCTGATTCCTGGATCAGTTAGGCAAGTAACAAAGCTCAGCAAGCAGTGGCTTAAACAATAAAGATATTTATTGACTCACTTAACAAGAAGATTGGAAGCCAGTGGCTTCAGGGCTAGTTTAGTGTCTCTGTGGCATCACTGGGGCTCTGCATTCTTCCACCTTTTTGTCTCACCATCCTTAGATGTTGGCCTTCATGGTTGTGCTTGTTGCTTATGGGGCCCAGCTAGCTCCCATGTAGCTAGGCTTTATGTCTGTTTTCAGTGCAGGAAAAAAATGGAAGAAGAGGTACCAGCAAGCTTTTATTCCCACAAGTATGAACCTTTCATCAGGAAGCAAAAAATGTCCTGCAGCCCACCAGAAGGCTTCCTCTTATGCCTCATTGCTTAGAACTCTGTCTCATAGCTTTAGTAGAAAAGGACTCTGGGAAAGTGGATCTATGCCAAAAAGTTAGACAAATGGGCTTAGACTAGTTATGATTTTTTTTTTTAAGGTGGGCAGGGAAGAGCCAGGAGGAATGGGCTGTAGGGTAATCAAGCAACAAAGTCTGCCATAATCCCCCAGCAGGAAGCCATTCTCCTTCAGTACATTTGCAGCTAAGAATATAGCTGCAGAGTGTAGTCTACCTGGGTTTGAATCCTGGCTCCACCCTTTCTTGTTGTCTGACTTTGGTCAAGTCACTACACTTCTCTGTGTCTCTGTTTCCTCATCTGCAAAATGATGATAATAATGGTACCTTATCTCATAGGGTTACTGTGAGCATGAAATGTAAACAGTGAAAAGCACATAGCGCTTAGTAAATATAAGCTCTTATTATTATGCTATCTCTTGTGGTACTTACCATTCCTTACTTTGTGTCTAGCAATCATTTATTCATTCACTCTTTCCACAAGCATTTGTTGAACCTGTGCCACGTAGTAGGGCATGATGTGAAAGGGGTAATAATAGCAGAGGGGTAGAGCTCACAATCTACAGGGAGAAAGAAGACAAGTGTTATAGTTACCTGGGTATAAATTTCTCTTTTTGCTTGCCATTAAACTATGGCAAGAAGTCATCTTACTAGCTATAACAACTGCTTTGTTCTATTAGGAGCTGGGTAAAGGTTTATTCAATTCTTAAATGTGAGAAGTAAGCCTGCCCACCCCCAGCAGATGGAGACAGTAATTTGATACTCGCGAAACAAGTTTGAGTGAGACCTTATCCTTACTTGCTGGGTCTCATGATCTCCTGCTAACAGGCAGAGGAGCTAATGTGGATAGCTTTAACACACTCCCTTTTATTACTTATGCATTGTGTGAATGCGTGTGTGTGTATATATGTATGTGTGTGTGTGTGTGTGTGTGTGTGTGTATATATATATATGAATTATCTGAATGTCTGTCAGAAGAGCTCATGTGATGAAGTTTTGTTTTTTTCTTTAAGAAATGGTATATCATCAAGGCTTTCCTTTTGTTTCTCATTCTACATCTAATTTACAGTGTACAGTGACAGGATGGACTATTTCTCAGTGCTTTCTTTGATTCCCTTTTCAGGGCATCAAAGTAATACAGGTCATCACATTTGTAGAATTGTAACAAAGCTCAAGATGTTGTGTAGAGCACTAATGTCTTGTGTGTGTGTGTTCATTTGTTTTGTACGAAGCCTGCTAAGATTTCCTGGACATAAGTTAGATTTTAAAACCTTTAATTGAATACCTATGATCCTGCCTTAGCTCTAAGGAGAACTACTGTTCTCTTGTTAATTAAAGAGGACAAAAAACCTTGGTCTGGGAAAGTAAAGGAACAGGTTTGGCTAGGTGATCCCTGAGGTTTGCAAGATGCTGATAAGATGGCTGTGTGAGTGTTTAACAGCCTGTCGGCAGATGATCAGTTTTTAGAGGGATGTTCAGACTAGCTGTTCTCTATGATTTCCATGGGCAGTGGACTCAGATGTCAAAGATGGGTGGATTTTAGGAGACCACTATCTCTAGCAAAGTTCCTTGTAGAATCCTACAGAATTAACTCTTTCAGTTTCGCAAAGATACCACTGACAGACACCAAAACCCGTTCTAATTCTGTGGGACAGCTTGGGTCCTCATATTTTCCTCTTTGTTTCTTTCATGATAACTTATAAGATGGTCAATCTTTGTGACCACATAGGATGAAAAAAATGAATTTAACATAATCCCTCATGTGCTATGTATTATAAGTTATAACTTGGGCTCTATTCAAGGCTCAGTCTAACTCATGATGTAAAATGCCAGTCCAAAATGTTTTCAAAGGACATATCTTTTGTCATCTTATAAAACGTGTTGCAATGAGATATTTGTAGGTGAAGTTTGGAGGCTTATGTGAATAAGGATGCAATGCACAGCCATTTGTTAAATGAATAGTTCAGGAGAATGGTAAAGGGAAGTAGCTGTGCCATGCCATGCTCTGCATTGTAAGGGGAGTTATATAATCCTAATGACAAATATAAGAGGAAGGAATTATTATTTCTAATCACTGAGGCTCAGATGGGGTAATTAACTTGCCCATAGTAGGTGTCAGAGCTGGGATTCAAATCCAGATCTGTCCAGCTACAAAACTGTGGCCCACATCCCAAATTTTACCTGTGTTCATGACTACGCAGTGATGTGCCAGGGTACACCCAAGTCACATCGTAAGCATGGCATATCTTTCTGTAAGGTCAATACCATTTGGTAGTAGATAATTTTAAGTGTCATCTATATTAAATCACATACGGATGTTGATATGGAGTGAACTGCAGAATTTGGATGCTTTTACATTTAATTTACATATGAAATCCTTGAGGCGGACTACTTCAAGCTATGTTTCTGGATTCTTGAAACTGTTTCTCTCTCTTCTTCCAGAAGAGTTTCTTAAGTGGAAAAGTTTGAGAGGCCATGACCTATCACATGAAATCACCTTGGATTTGTCAGAGGCTCAAGTTGTTTTTCAAGCTAGATTGAAGCAGTCAATGCAGTAGTGCCTTATGAGGGTCTATGGAAGGCTGTATTCTGGAAACACCTAACCTCTGATTGTAAACGGTCACTCCTTTATTTTGCAGGAGGCCATCATTGAAAATAGAGCCCTGTGGATGATAATCAAAAGATGTTTTGGCTATCAATCAAGAAGCCAGTATCGGATATGGCAGAGGGCCTTGGCAAATGACCCCAGTTGGCCCCCCATAAACCAGACCTCCTTCTCTGACATGCCGGCGTGTGGCAGGGGAGTGTCTTATAGCAACCCGGTGTTTGAGAGCAACGAGGAGCAACTTTGAAGGCAATGTGATATCCAAGTTTATATAACATAGTAACGATGACAAAAGGGACCAGTTTCAGTGATTTGTTTTTAAGCAGTGAGACTCTTACAATATCAGCTAGTTTTTGGAATCAAAAACCTGCCCAATCATGGTGACAAATTAAAGTCTTTTTGATAAAATACTTTCTACAGAGCAGAACACTGCCCTAGGAGAGTGTTTTTCTCTCGGCTTCTGAAAGTGTTAGAGGTGTTCAGTGATTCAAGAATGGTCCACGGATGGCAATGGGCCAAGAGATTGAGAGGCTAAAGGAGAAGGAGAGTACGTAGTCTTTCTTCTTAGATAATATATTTTTTAAATGAGTTGAGGGAAAGTAGCATAGAATTGTAAACATGTTAAAGATCATTTTTGAATTCTGATTTCATTGATGGAAAAACAAAGGCATGAGAGCCATCACGCCACTCTTCGCTGTCTGGTTTCCTTTCCTTTATGGTACTTTTCAGATTTGAGATGTTTCCTTCCATTTCCGGCCTTCCCCTAAGTATTAGTAAGGATAGGCTTAGCCGATGCTGCAGTAACAAACAGCTCCAGTATCTCAGTGTCTTAACACTCAAGAGCTTCTGTCTTGATCCGGGTGGCTCTTTAGAATAGCCCTCCTCGGAGTGGTGACTGCTCCAATCTGATGGCTCCACCGACTCAACACAAGGACTCCATGTATATTGCAATGGGGAAGGAGGATGGAAGCTCTTCAGTGTGTCAGAGTGGTACACGTCTCTCCCATCACTCACACCACACTAACCAGGGATTTGGCAAAGAAACTGGGAAGTACAGTCTCCTGTATTTAGGGCTGGTTTCACGGACATACAATCTGGCAGTCGCATAGGGTCTCATGCTCAGAAAGGTCCCATTGTTGGTTTAATGCTCTGCTATTGCCATCTTGAAAGTCCTTATTTTTAACAAGGGTCCCCCAAATTACATAGTTGGTCTGGCTTATATTCCTGGAATAGAAAGGAAGGTAGCGCAAATCAAAGAGCACTAGAAATGTCCACTAACCTCTGGCTCCTGACTCTGTGGACGTCTATGTTTTAGGAACCCCGCGTCTCGTGTGCCCAGTTCCGGAAACCACATCCCGTGTGCCCAATTCCAGGAATGTTTACTCCTCTGCTCCCTTATTTTTGAGAAAAGTTAGTCTTGTGCTACAACATTATATGTTGTCATTAACATAAGTCCTCATACAACGTACGCATTTCTTAAGCTTGAGCCTTTAGATTTCAGAAAACAAAAATTTCCCTTATTTTATCATTAGTACAGTTTGGTTATATTGAGCTCAGCAGACAGCACTGAATTCTAGGAAAACTTCCACAAATAGTATTTTAAAGCAAAAGCAACATTTTCATGACAAACATCAAATCCTAAGTGAATGTTCCGGGCAGGGAGTGAGTCCCTGGCTGGTTGGCTACTTAAGAGCATCTGCAGGCATTCCCTTACCCGGCTTAACTCCCGAGCGTGGTTCTGGAACATGGTGCAGATAATTCTGGAACCTGGTGTTTCTCAGCCACAAAGTTACCTTGTCATTTCCGGTTTTAAAACAGGGTGTGAAGAATCATTAGAGCAGGCTGCAGGATCTTTGTCTTAGTACAGAAAGAAATGTTTCCTTTGACAAAGTCAGCCTTGGCAGTGATATGGAAGCTCTGAATGTCTTTTTCTAACACTGATAGTTGTTCTCATTTTTCGAAAGTCGTGGGCAGGGGCAAGCTGGAGATAGTCTGCAGCCTAGTGACGAGCAAGTGTGGGGTGCACCGTTCAGACTCTGAAAAGCCTCCCACCAAGTGCCATCACCTCCACTAGCCATCTGAATTACATAATCCTCCCGGAACTCAGACAAGGAAGGGCTTACCATCAGCATTTTACAGATGAGAAAGCTGAGATTCAGGGTGAGGAGAGCACACCCAGACCTTGGACACAAATCTTCAGCGAACCTGATGTTACCTCCAAATACCTCCTAATTACTAAGCTCCAACAGGGCAGGGGTGCATGGTGTGATCTCACAGTCAAACAAAGAGTGAATTTCTTTTTGCCAGGTGCAAGGAGGCAAGCCTTTGCTAATACCAGGGCCTTCTGTTCAAATGAATGCAAGGCATCCTGCCAGCCTTAGACTAGAGGTGTGTTAAAAACAAAACAAAACCCCAAACCACAGGTGTCTGTTTTTCTGCAATTCTGAGCTGCTTTTATCTTGATCTGAAGTGATTCCATCCTCAGCAAAGGGAACAGGGACGGAGGACTCTGGCTCCTCACCAGCCAAACAGCCATAAAACCTTGGCCAAAAGGGACTCATTCTAAAGATCGTTCTTGAGATGAACTACATCTTAGAGGCAGTGAGTGAAAGACCAGGAAGTGCTTAGCCTGGAAAAATGGGTGTTCAGGGGACGCCAGAATGGTAGTCAAACACTTGAAGGAGTTACCGTGAGAGAGAAAGCTCTGACCCGGATCCGGTGGCACTACCAGTGGGTGAAGAGCACGATGGGAGCGGCTTCAGGCTGACACGAAGACCACTCCCCTAACAGTCAGCACTGCCAGAGGTGGAAGTTGGTGACCTCTGTGTGCACTCCGTGACATTGGTGGTTGCAGCAGATATTAAAGACCAATTCGCAAGGGAAGTCAAGTATCAGATGAAACTCAATTACCTGCAGGATTCCTTTCAGGCTTGATACACCCAGTGTCTCAGTCTCACGCTGTGATGTGAACCTTTTATGACTGCTGCCCACACAGAATATCAGACTGACCTTGTGGGGGGCTAGGCTGGGGAGGTCCCGTGGTGAGGATGCACCGGCTGATTGCTCTGTACCTTGGAAGGTGGCTTCTGATGGGACAGGAACCTAGACAAAAGTTGCACAGAGCGGGGCCCTGACTGCCAAACTGACAGCTGGGGGATACTTCTGATGTGAGTATTTTCTCAGAAAGAGGTGTTTGAAAATTTTGAGAAAAAGAACATGGGACAGTGCCCCAAACCCAAGGGCAGTGCTACCTGTGCCCGATATGCTTTCCCGACCAGGACTTGGAGGAGAAAAGGACATAGTCACCTGGTCCAAACCACTTGGGAGGGTCCCCTGTGTGTTTACTCCAAGGTATACGGCTCTTACCCATAGAGAAGAACCCTGACTCCAGGCTCGCCTTGCTAAATACGGAATGATGGAAATAGAGAATGGAAGTACGGCTGTGCCATGTACGTCCTTATGTGCTCACAGAAGTGTGCGTTACACACTTGCAGATGTGATGACTGGAAAAAGGGATTATATATTCAGAGGCTAGTATGTTGTTTATGTGATAATAATTTATTCTGTACGAAGGAGGCAAGTAAAATCTATCATTCTGTTGTTCTAAAATCAGTCTCTCTTCCTCCGCAGTGAAGTCTTTCGTTCTGGATAATAAAATGGTGTGGTCTCCTCCATTATGCTGAGTCAAAATAACATCTTTACAAAGTCCCAGGCATTTCTAACACTGCAGATGCCATTATTCCCTGCTTTGTTACAGGACGTTACAGTCTCTAAAACACCCGTACACTCGTGCTTTTATTTAAGCCTCATAACAGTCTTAGGAGGAAGGCAGGGCAAGGATTACTATCCTCCTTCTTTTCGTGAGGTACCAAATCCTCCAAAGGCTTGTCCAAGGACACACAGCTCGGGAGTGGAGGGGCTGGAGCTGCATTCAGACATGGGACCTCTCTGCCTGCGAAGTCTCTGCCACTCTTCCATGTTGTTTTCCCCAGGATGTTTGCAGCACCGACAGTCAAGGAGGCAAGCAAGGCAGCTGTACAATGGATTGCCATCATGAGTATGAATTCCTCCAGAAAGAGTTGTTAGTTTTCCTAGAAGTTCTCTTGGACCTAACCATCACTCACAGAAGAGGTCAACTCCCACAGCTGAGAGAGTAAAATCATAAAACCAGAGATCTGTGAGCCTACGTCATGAGATCACGTAAAGCTCTGGGTTTTGCCTTCAGTCTCCAGAAGGAGAAACCTGTATCTCTGCTTGAACTTTGCTCAGCCCCTACTTTGTTTTTTTTTGTGTGTTTGTTTGTTTGTTTTGCGATACGCAGGCCTGTCACTGCTGTGGCCTCTCCCGCCGTGGAGCACAGGCTCTGGACGCGCAGGCCCAGCGGCCATGGGCCACGGGCCCAGCCGCTCTGCGGCACGCGGGATCCTCCCGGACTGGGGCACACACCCGCGCCCCCCGCATCGGCAGGCGGACTCCCAACCACCACGCCACCAGGGAAGCCCTCAGCCCCTACTTTGTACAGCTTTTTTTAGGGTTATATGAATTCTCTTGCGGCTTTGCACTATGCTCACTTCTTTATGCTTAAGAAATGGCTGCCACACAACATTGGCTGTCCTTTGGGTTCCATTAGACTTGTTAAAAGAACCCTCTACACTTTATCAACGAAATGACTTTCCTCAAAATTGAAAAAACATACAAATAAAAACAACAATGACAAAACACACCTCTCCTAGAGGTGTTGACAGAGCCTTAGGAGTGAGTCACCCTGGCATTCCCAAACATGTCAAGCTTGTTCCTTCCCTGGGAAGACTGCATTTGCCATCCTTTCTGCCTTGA
Organism: Phocoena phocoena; assembly: GCF_963924675.1. Classification (NCBI taxonomy): domain Eukaryota; kingdom Metazoa; phylum Chordata; class Mammalia; order Artiodactyla; family Phocoenidae; genus Phocoena; species Phocoena phocoena. The sequence continues at coordinate 70,968,198 of NC_089222.1, read as the reverse complement.
ATGCTGCCCCCACTCCCACCAACCCCTACCCTCCTGGCTGACTCCCTTCTCCTTCAGGTTTCAGCTCACTGGTCACTTCTTCAAAAAAGTCTGCCCTGACCCGACCACTGTATCCAAGGGTTTCCTCACCCCACTAGCTCGGTTTGTTTTCTACATAATACTTGAGCAACCCTTTAGGAGGCTGAGGTTGAAAAAAATCCCAATTGTTTGAGATCACACACTTAGGAAATGGGTGACCTGAGTCTAAAATCCTAGTCTATAGGTTTCCAAATGAAGGTCCTTTATGTTTTTCACTCCTAGCCAGATTCTGCTAATCAAATCATCTAATCCACTAGGGAAAAGAATGTAACATGTTGTAGAGCATCCATGTTTGAATGTAGAGTACTCAAAGGGTTATCCAGACTCTCCCAGCTCTACTTCCTTGCCATCTCCTTTCAATTCTCTCTCCTTAGTGTTTCAGCTTCATGAAAAATCTGATAAAGCACTGGCCTGTGATAAAGGCTGCACACATTTGACTATGGAAACTCTGTTGAGTTTGAAGTTGTGGATAAGGGTGACAATGCTGCCAGAAGGTCTCACATACGTTGCATGTATTACGCACTGCACAACTCAAGGGGGCGCCATTCACATTGTATCACAAGCCAAAAGTGGTGGTTCTGTGTGATATCAAGAAGGCTTTGTGGGTAAGTGAGGACTTTTCCTTGTGTAACCACAAACATGGGCATGCAATGAAGAGTCCCACCTGTCCCCCTCCAATCAGTTCTTAAATCCCTGCACGCTCTCTTGGGTGTATCTCTCCAGTAGAACTTCCTCTCCTCCAAGACGCTGGCCACCACCTGCCTGAATATAAGAATCTCTTATCTGGTCTCCCCAACTGAAGTCTCTCTTCTGGTTTTGCTTCCCAAGGTCCCTATGAATTTGATCGCCCAACTTGATCATGCCACGTCCATGGTCAGAAACCTTTCATAGTCTAAATTATCTACCAAATAAAATACACATTGTTTAGTAAGGAATTTAAGACTCTTTGCGCTGGCCACATCTGGCCTCATCTCAGACATTTCTCATCCTTGTACTCTATAATGCAACAAACTGTCATTTCCACACTCAGTAACTCACTTCTTATTCCCAGCACTCTGTAATTCACTTATTCGCAGCATACAGTAACCCCTTTCTCACCACGATACCTTTTCCCATGCTGTTTTCTCTATAATTATTACTCTTATCTTCATACATCCAAATCCCACCTATTTCTCAAGATCCAGTTATAATGCCACCGGATCTGCCAAAACAAATGGGAGACCTCTTTTATCTGCACACACAACACACTCTACATACCCATCCTTTGGGTAGCAGGCAGTTCTTTTTACCTTGTATTATCGCCCAGTAGTGTTTTAATTTCCTCCAATGCCTACACAACCCCATTTAACTAGGAGCACATTCTCTGAGGGTAGGGACCAAGTCTGATTCATTTCATTTTCCCACGCTATACGCAGCACAGGGCCATGGTTGAGTCTCCGCAAGCAGCTGTGGCATGATTGAATAAAAAATATAATCACCGGGACATTTTGTTGATTTATTTCTCCTCCTTTGTCTGTGAACATCTGTTTTCCATTCAATACAAAGAAGCTTAACTAAAACATTAGGGCTATGAATAAAAACAACCAAATGTATAAACGTATAGTGATTCCAGTGTTGTGCTTTATGTGTATACATATACATATACATGGTTTGTATAGCGGGTGGGGGAGGTACGCTGTGGAATTAGAAGAGCTAGGTATATGCTACAAAGACCATCTTTATACGTAGAGGACACTAGAGGTTTATTTGTGAGTGAAAAGGCTCTCCTAGAAAGGTACTCAACCCGAGGGAAGAGAGAATTGAGGCAAGCAAACTTTTTCGAAAACCAAACAATGGATATTAGGGAACAGGGGGGGAGTTTCAGTATAATTGGCTCTGTATTTTCCAATTTGTTCTCTCGTTTCACCCTATCTTTACCAACTTTTGCAGGGGCCCAAGGAACAGAAAGCTGTGATGAAAAGAGAGAGAAAGAGATAAAAAATAGAGATAGGGATAGAGATGAAGATGGAGAAAGAGATAGGGATAGAGACAGAGATAGGGGTAGGGGTAGAGATAGAGATAGAGATGGGGGAGGGATAGAGATAGGAGCCCACTCTGTGGTCGGTGTGTCAGAGTGTGATAAAAGCGCAGTGGAGGGAATCCACCTGTGGCCTCTGTCACTTTGCAGTGTTGCGACTGTGTGAGCACCAGAGGAAGACGCATTTTGCTACTGGCTGAGGGTGTCAGACCTATAAGTATTATAAGCAGTCTGAGCACGTCTCCAAATGGCTAAGGGAGGTAGAAAGTGGCGAAAGAAGATGAAAAATGGGGAGGTGTGACTAGAGTGGCGTGCAATTTGGGGTCCCCTGCAACCAACCTTCAGGTCAGATAAAGCCCATAGAAGCCTCATGGAAGCAGCAGAGATCATCTTGGAGTGGTGCTCTGTGTGTCTGTGTGGGAGAGAAGAGCGTCCTGTCACCAGGAGCCCTACTGCAGTATTCCGTGGATCTTCTCAGTGATTCAGGAGAGACTTCAGCATGGCACTGCTTCTGTGATCCTGTTTTTGACTACAATAGGGAAACATAGGTTATAAGGATAGGAGAGATACCTATCCAGGAGGTGAAGGTGCATTTCATGGAAGCATATGCAGGAACATTTAGGGGTAAAGCACTCTGAGAAAACAGCTCAGAGCCCCAAGGCCACGCCATGTTCCTGGTCTGCTCAAGAACTAGGCAAAGTGCAAGATAAAGTGGCTCCACAGCTGGCTGGATGCTTTTTCCTGAAAGCTGAGTCATTTCTCTCTTGACCCAGCTCAAGGTTAGCCTTGAGAATTGGATAAGGGCTTCTTAAATAGCCTCAAGAATTCAGCCACAATCCATGACTAATTAGAAACTGGTTTGATCTGGGGACAATTTTTTAGGTTCACATCCTCCCTAGAGGGATCCTGTAACCTATTTGGTCTGGATGCCAAGAGTCATACTTGGCAAAGGCCAAATATTTGTGTCTGCCCACACCTAACCCTAGCACAGCGGGTGTCCCAGGGCAAACTGGGTAGCTCAGGCCTGTACCTGGAGCCTGTGCAGGTAGGCAGAGCTGGCTTTTGGGGGCGTAGGAACAGCGATGCTAGCTGAGGTCATGTGCTCGCATCAAGTACCCCATGTCTGACCTCATCATGTGGGCCACACAGTGCTCAGATAAAGTCAATCTCAAAAGTGTCGCTTTCGGGCAATGGCATATGGCAGCTAAGAGTATAAGCTTAGGAGTCAGGCAGGTCTGAGCTCTAACCCAGAATTCTCTGATTTGTGATTTTGAACAAATTAGTTACTATGTCTACATCTTAGTTTCCCTGGCTATTGGCATGAGCATATAATTTATTACCTCATTCATAACTGCAAAAATCAAAAGAGATTAAATGTGGCACATAATTTTTTCCCCTACATCTCTCAAGCCTTTTTTTTTTTTTGGATAAAAGAACATTTCAAAATTTATTTTGGCATAGAGTAGATATTTACAAGGTTCTTAGCAAGGCAGGTGGGTAGCGTCCTCTGATCTGACCTTAAGACGTGACATCTGGTTTTAAGTGGTCAGAGAATTAAAGCTTCCAAATCTGCCGAGTTAGCAACTCTAGAAAAATCTGTAGGGATGGTGACTTAAGACGATGAATAATCAGTGAAAAAAAGGGAAGGTAATTCTTAGATAACAGAATCTTCAACAGTGAAGGCTTTAAAATGAAAGGAATTTTGTGTCCCCAGTTTTGTTCTGTGTCTTGTTGCATGGAGACAACATTATTATGGTATGTAAGGCTTGCCGTGGTTTATGCCTTACTGAGAGTTTCTTTGCTCACTATAGCCTTGTATAGCAAGGAGTCCCTCAGGCTCACACACACACAAAAGTCTGTGTTGTCACGAGAAATCCGAGTCCCTCCAAAAGATGCCCCACTGATTCAAGAGCCAGGCACTTCTTTGTCAACAAAGACATCCAGGGCAAAAAGTCTGGAGGGCAATCTGCACTTGGCTCATTGGTAAGTCTTAATCACAGTCCCTGTTTATTTGGTTCTTACTGACATTAATGTGAAACATCAGCAATTTTGCTTCCAAGACAGAATCCATTGACTTTATTTTTTCACTTTTTTTTCAGTTGTGCAGTCAGAAATTCATTCATATGAGGAAGAGGCAGCTACTACCTATGGAAAAACGCCAGAGAAAGCAGTGGCCGGACTGATTGCTTTTTGGCAAAGGCTGAACTCAAGATTTACCAAGGGAAGCCCGTGTAAGTGTGACCTGAGGGGAAGTTACAAGTGCCAGAGCATTGCTGAGCCTGGAAACTGGAATTCCAGTTACCTTGTAAGGTATTTCAGAGAAAATTATACATATGCAAACACAAGGATGATGTATCACCATGTTGCTAAAACGGTGATTTCTTTTTTTTTTTAGGGTTTACTCTTTTTTTTTTAATAGATCTTTTATTTTATTCCAATAGCATAATTAAAAAAAATTTTTTAATAGACCTTTATTGGAGTATAATTGCTTCACAATACTGTGTTAGTTTCTGTTGTACACCAAAGTGAATCAGCCACATGCATACATATGTCCCCATATCCCCTCCCTCTTGAGCCTCCCTCCCATCCTCCCTATCCCACCCCTCTAGGTCATCGCAAAACACCGAGCTGATCTCCCTGTGCTATGCTGCTGCTTCCCACTAGCTATCTATTTTACATTTGGTAGTGTATATATATCCATGCCACTCTCTCACTTCACCCCAGCTTCCCCCTTCCATCACGTGTCCTCAGGTCCATTCTCTATGTCTACATCTTTATTCCTGTCCTGCCACTAGGTTCATCAGTACCTCCTTTTTTTTTTTTTTTGATTCCATATATATGCATTAGCATATGGTATTTGTTTTTCTCTTTCTGACTTATTTCACACTGTATGACAGACTCTAGATTCAGCCACCTCACTACAAATAACTCAGTTTTGTTTCTTTTTATGGCTGAATACTATTCCATTGTATATATGTGCCACATCTTCTTTATCCATTCATCTGTCGATGGACCCTTAGGTTGCTTCCACATCCTGACTATTGTAAATAGAGCTGCAATGAACATTGTGGTATATGACTCTTTTTGAATTATGGTTTTCTCAGGGTATATGCCCAGTAGTGGGATTCCTGGGTCATATAGTAGTTCTATTTTTAGTTTTTTAAGGAGCCTCAATACTGTTCCCCATAGTGGTTGTATCAATTTACATTCCCACCAACAGTGCAGTAGTGTTCCTTTCTCACCACACCCTTTCCAGCATTTACAGTTTCTAGATTTTTTGACGATGGCCGTTCTGACTGGTGTGAGGTGATATCTCATTGTAGTTTTGATTTGCATTGCTCTAATAATTAGTGATGTTGAGCATCTTTTCATGTGCCTCTTGGCCATCTGTATGTCCTCTTTGGTGAAATGTCTATTTAGGTCTTCTGCCCATTTTTTAATTGGATTGTTTGTTTTTTTGATATTGAGCTCCATGATCTGTTTGTATATTTTGGAGATTAATCCTCTGTCCATTGTTTCATTTGGAAATATTTTCTATCATTCTGAGGGTTGCCTTTCCATCTTGTTTATGGTTTCCTTTGCTGTGAAAAAGCTTTTAAGTTTAATGAGGTCCCATTTGTTTTCATTTTTATTTTCATTACTCTAGGAGGTGAGTCAAAAAAGATCTTGCTGTGAACTTTCCTGGTGGTACAGTGGTTAAGAATCCTCCTGCCAGTGCAGGGGATATGGGTTCAAGCCCTGGTCTGGGAAGATCCCACATGCTGTGGAGCAACTAAGCCCATGTGCCACAACTATTGAGCCTGCACTCTACAGCCCACGAGCCACACTACTGAGCCCATGTGCCACAACTGCTGAAGCCCATGTGGTCTAGAGCCAGTGAGCCACAACTACTGAGCCCGCGTGCTGCAACTACTGAAGCCCATACACCTAGAAACCTGTGCTCTGCAACAAGAGAAGCCACCACAATGAGAAGCCCACACATCGCAATGAAGAGTAGCCCCCACTCACCATAACCAGAGAAAGCCCAGGTGCAGCAATGAAGACAGAACACAGACAATAAATAAATAAATAAATGGATAAATAAATAGAAAACAGTAAACTGATTAAAAAATAAAGATCTTGCTGTGGTTTATGTCAAAGAGTGTTTTTCCTGTGTTTTCCTCTAAGAGTTTTATAGTGTCTGGTCTCACATTTCAGTCTTTAATTCATTTAGAGTTTATTTTTGTGTATGGTGTTAAGGAGTGTTCTAATTTCATTCTTTTACATGTAGCTGTCCAGTTTTCCCAGCACCACTTATTGAAGAGGCTGTCTTTTCTCCACTGTATGTTAGCTCTTCTCCAAATGTTTGATAGAATTCACCTGTGAAGCCATTCTTGGCTCCTTTGTCATAAATTAGGTGACTATATGTGCATGGGTTTATCTCTGGGCTTTCTATCCTGTTCCATTGATCTATGTTTCTGTTTTTGTGCCAGTACCATACTGTCTTGATTACTGTAGCTTTGTAGTATAGTCTGAAGTCAGGGAGCCTGATTCCTCCAGTTCTGTATTTTTTTTTTTTTTCTTATGATTGCTTTGTTTATTTGGGGTCTTTTGTGTTTCCTTATGAATTGTAAAATTTTTTGTTCTAATTCTGTGAAGAATGCCATTGGTAGTTTGATAGGGATTGCATTGAATCTGTAGATTGCTTTGGGTAGTATAGTCATTTTCACAATATTGATTCTTCTAATCCAAGAACATGGTATATTTCTCCATCTCTTTATGTCATCTTTGATTTCTTTCATCAGTTTTTTATAATTTTCTGAGTGCAAGTCTTTCGCCTCCTTTGATAGTTTTATTCCTAAGTATTTTATTCTTTTTGTTGCGGTGGTAAATGGGATTGTTCCCTTAATTTCTCTTTCGGATTTTTCATTATTAGTGTATAGGAATGCCAGAGATTTCTGTGCATTAATTTTGTATCTTGCAACCTTACCAAATTCATTGATTAGCTCTAGTAGTTTTCTGGTGGCATCTTTAGGATTTTCTATGTACAGTATCATGTCATCTGCAAACAGTGACAGTTTTACTTCTTCTTTTCCAGTTTGTATTCCTTTTATTTCTTTTTCTTCTCTGATTGCCATGGCTAAGACTTCCAAAACTATGTTGAATAAGAGTGGTGAGAGTGGACATCCTTGTCTTATTCCTGATCTGAGTGGAAATGTTTTCAGTTTTTCACCACTGAGTATGTTTGCTGTGGGTTTGTTATATATGACCTTTACTTTGTTGAGGTAGGTTTCTTCTATGCCCACTTTCTGGCGAGTTTTTATCATAAATGGGTGTTGAATTTTGTCAAAAGCTTTTTCTGCATCTATTGAGATGATCATATGGTTTTTATTCTTCAATTTGTTAATATGGTGTATCACACTGATTGATTTGTGTATATTGAAGAATCCTTGCATCCCTAGGATAAATCCCATTTGATCCTGGTGTATGATCCCATTAATGTGTTGTTGGATTGTTTGCTTGTATTTTGTTGAGGACTTTTGCATCTATATTCATCAATGATATTGGTCTGTAATTTTCTTTTTTTTTTTTTATTTATTTTTAAAGAGGATGTTGGGGGTAGGAGCTTTTTTAATTAATTAATTTATTTTTGCTGTGTTGGGTCTTCGTTTCTGTGTGAGGGCTTTCTCTAGTTGTGGCAAGTGGGGGCCACTCTTCATCGTGGTGCAGGGGCCTCTCACTGTCGCGGCCTTTCTTGTTGTGGAGCACAGGCTCCAGATGCGCAGGCTCAGTAGTTGTGGCTCACAGGCCTAGTTGCTCCACGGCATGTGGGATCTTCCCAGACCAGGGCTCGAACCCGTGTCCCCTGCATTGGCAGGGAGATTCTCAACCACTGAGCCACCAGGGAAGCCCTGTAATTTTCTTATTTTGTAGTATATTTGTCTGGTTTAGGTATCCAGGTGGTGGTGGCCTCGTAGAATGAGTTTGAGCGTATTTCTTCCTGTGCAATTTTTTGGGGGAGTTTGAGAAGGATGGGTGTTAGCTCTTCTCTAAATGTTTGATAGAATTCACCTGTGAAGCCATCTGGTCCTGGACTTTTGTTTGTTGAAAGATTTTTAATTACAGTTACAACTTCATTACTTGTTATAGGTCTGTTTATATTTTCTAACTCTTCCTGGTTCAGTCCTGGAAAATTGTACCTTTCCAAGAATTTGTCCATTTCTTCATGGTTGTCCATTTTATTGGCATATAGTTATTTGTAGTAGTCTCTTATGATGCTTTGTATTTCTGCGGTGTCAGTTGTGATTTCTCCTTTTTCATTTTTAATTTTATTGATTTGAATCTTTTCCCTTTTTTTCTTGATGAGTCTGGCTAATGGTTTATCAATTTTGTTTATCTTCTCAAAGAATGAGCTTTTAGTTTTATTGATCTTTGCTATTGTTTTCTTTGTTTCTATTTCATTTATTTATGCTCTGATCTTTATGATTTCTTTCTACTGACTTTGGGTTTTCTTTGTTCTTTTTTCTCTAGTTGCTTTAGGTGTAGGGTTAGATTGTTTATTTGAGATATTTCTTGTTTCTTGAGGTGAGATTGTATTGCTATAAACTTCCTTCTCAGAACTGCTTTTGCTGCATCTCATTGGTTTGGGGTCATTCCATTTTCATTGTCATTTGTTTCTATGTATTTTTTTATTTCTTCTTTGATTTCTTCAGTGATCTCTTGGTTATTTAGTAGCACACTGTTTAGCCTCCATGTTTTTGTGTATTTTACAGCTTAGGTTTTTTTTCCTGTAATTGATTTCCAATCTCATAGCATTGTGGTCAGAAAAGATGTTTGATACGATTTCAACTTTCTTAAATTTTCTGAGACTTGATTTGTGCCCCAAGATGTGATCTATCCTGGAGAATGTTCCATGTGCACTTGAGAAGAAAGTGTATTCTGCTAATTTTGGGTGGAATGTTCTATAAATATCAGTTAAATCTATCTGGTCTATTGTGTCATTAAAACTTGTGTTTTCTTGTTTATTTTCTGTTTGGATGATCTGTGCATTAGTGTAAGTGGGGGTATTAAAGTCCCTTACTATTATTGTGTTTCTGTCAATTTCCCCTTTCATGGTTGTTAACGTTTGCCTTATGTATTGAGGTGCTCCTATGTTGGGTGCATAAACATTTATAATTGTTACATCTTCTTCTTGGATTGATCCATTGATAATTATGTAGTGTCCCTCCTTATCTCTTGTAACAGTCTTTATTTTAAGGTCTATTTTATGTGATACAAGTATTGCTACTCCAGCTTTCTTTTGATTTCCATTTGCATGGAATATCTTTTTTCATTCCTTCACTTTCATTCTGTATGTGTCCCTAGGTCTGAAGTGGGTCTCTTGTAGATAGCATGTATATGGGTCTTGTTTTTGTATCCATTCAGCCAGTCTGTGTCTCTGGTTGGGGCATTCAATCCATTTACATTCAAGGTTATTGTCAATATGTGTGTCCCTATTACCATTTTCTTAATTGTTTTGGGCTTGTTTTTGTGGGTCTTTTTCTTCTTTTGTGTCTCCTGCCCAGAGAAATTCCTTTAGCATTTGTTGTAAAGCTGGTTTGGTGGTGCTGAATTCTCTTAGCTTTTGCTTGTCTGAAAAGCTTTTGATTCCTCCATCAAATGCGATCCTTGCTGGGTAGAGTAATCTTGGTTGTAGGTTTTTCTCTTTCATCACTTTAAATAAATCCTGCCCCTCCCTTCCGGCCTACAGAGTTTCTGCTGAATGTAACCTTAAGGGGATTCCTTTGTATGTTATTTTTGTTTTTCCCTTGCTGCTTTTAATACATTTTCTTTAAATTTAATTTTTGTTAGTTTGATTAATATGTGTCTTGGTGTGTTTCTCCTAGGGTGTACCATGTATGGGACTCTCTGGGTTTCTTGGACTTGTGTGATTATTTCCTTTCCCAAGTTAGGGAAGTTTTCCACTATGATCTCTTCAAATATTTTCTCAGACCCTTTCCTTTTTCTCTTCTTCTCCTGGGACCTCTTTAATTCGAATGTTGGTACATTTAGTGTTGTCCCAGAGGTCTCTTTGATTGTCTTCAATTCTTTTCATTCTGTTTTCTTTATTCTGCTCCTCAGCAGTTATTTCCACCATTTTTTCTTCCAGCTCACTTATTTGTTCTTCTGGCTCAGTTATTCTATTATTGATTCCTTCTAGTGTATTTTTTCATTTCAGTTATTGTGTTGTTCATCTCTGTTTGTTTGTTCTTTAGTTCTTCTAGGTCTTTGTTAAACATTTCTTGTATTTTCTCATACCATGCCTCCATTCTATTTCTGAGATTCTGGATCATCTTTACTATCATTACTCTGAATTATTTTTCAGGTAGATTGTCTATTTGCTCTTCCTTTATTTGGTCTTGTAGGTTTTTACCTTGCTCCTTCATCAGTGACATATTATTTTGTGCTCTCTTTTTTTTTTTTGATGAGTGGGATTGTGTCCCCTGTCTTATTGGTTGTTTGGCCTGAGGCTTCCAACACCGGAGTTTGTAGGCTGTTGGGTAGAGCTGGGTCTTGGTGCTGAGATGAGGACCTCTGGGAGACCTCACTCCAATGAATATTCCCTGGGGTCTGAGGTTCTCTGTTAGTCCAGTGGTTTGGACTTGGAGCTCCCACTACAGGAGCCTCAGCCCGACCCCTGGCTCATGAACCAAGATCCTGCAAGCTGTGCAGGGTGGCAAAAAACAAAAAAAGGGAACAATAACAAAGTAAAATTAGACTAGGAAACTAACAGATATGTTAGAAAGAATATAAAAATAAAAATATAGATGAAACAACTGGAAGGTAAAACAGAACCACAATAGTAAAAAAGAGGAGGAGAAAATAGAAATGGTGGAAAAGGCCTTGGCTGTGGAGGGCAGGGCATAGCAGGGGCGGGGGGTTGTTGGGTGGTAGGCGGGGCCTATGCTTAGGACCCACAGAGCTGGCAAAGGCCCTAGGGTGTGTGTGGGAGGGGGGGCTTAGGCTCAACAGAACAGAAGGGGCCCAACTTAACAGAACAGAAGGGGCCCAGGCGTGTCTCCTGTGTCTGGTCGCAGAGGGTGGGAGACCCCACCTGGGAGCCCAGCAGGTTTCCCAGGCTCGAGTGGGTGGGGCCAATGCCCTCCTCTCCTCTCCTGCTCCTCCAGTTCTGGAGGGCCCCTCCCACCTGCCTCTCCTGTTCTCCCCCACCCTCCCTCCTACGCTCTCAGGACCAACATGACCCAGAGGGGAGTTCTGAGGGTGTCAGATCTGGCCCAAGAGCTGGGCAGACTTCCCCGGCCGATTGGGCAGAGGAAACGCTGGGCATGCTCTTCCCTGATCCAAGGCCCCTGAGGGTCCCTCCAGGTGTGGGAACCCCTCCGCCCTCTCAGCCAGCCCTCAGGGGCACTGGTCCTGTCCGGCTTCCACTTTTCCTCCCCCTTCAGTCCCCCCATGTCCTACCAGTTTGCTTGGGGGTTTCTCCCATCTCCTTGGGTGTCAAGGTCCCCCACCAGTATCTGGCAGGTGCCCTAGTTGGGGAGAGATGTGAACTCTGCATCTTCCCACACTGCCATCTTGACTCCACTCCCTTAAGGAGGAATTTAAAGTCTTGGCCTTGCACACAGTATAGCTTTTTAATGTGTTGTGTGAATCAGTGAAGGAGTAAATAAAAGAATGCATAAGTGGAGAATGAATAACTGATGAATGCACTATAAACTTCTAGGAATTGAATAAATATAATTCTACTTTAATTAAAATGTTATTGTCTATGATAATACTATCTATTTACTAATTGTTTAAAATTATTCTTTTTAAATCTCCTTATTTATTTAAAATGAGATACAGAGTGTCTTACAGCTAGCCTTTGTTTACAGAATCAATTACTTGCCCTTCAAGAGTCAACTTTCTTTTCAGACTTCATTTTGGAGTCCTTCTTGTCCCATTATCTGACCACCCTGAAGGACTGCTTTTTTAAATTGACCCTTCTTGGATGACTTCCAAGTCTACAGAATCTCCCATGAGATGCAAAGAACTGTACTAAATAGTCCAGATCCAGACATATTTGCAGGTAGTGTTTAGTTGGTCTTTTTGCCCACTGTCTCCAGGGAATTGTCTACAGCACTTCATAGGTTTCCTTTTGGAACATGGTTCTCAAACTTGACCCATCATGAAAATCCCCAAGGAGCTTATTATAGAAATAAAGTCCTGGGCCCAAGCTCAGACATACTCTGAATCCCTGGAATGGCTCCTGGGGAGCTGTATCTTTAACAAGCTCACCAGGTGATTCTTAGGATGAATCAGATTTATGAATTGTAATCCTAAACGAATAACTTAGATGATTTTCCCCTAAAGGTGCTATCTTGCATTTGTCCTCATAGAGACTCATATACAATTTTTTCTGCCAACTCCCGCAGTGTTGAGAGAATATTTTGTGGTATAGTTCCTTTGGAAATACTATGTTTGTCACTGTCACATTCTCAACTCTGTCATAAAAGCAGTCCCTGGTGGGAAGAAAGCCTGTTGACAGACTTCTCTCCATTCGAGGTGAGCCCATTTATCCCTGCTCTTTGTTAGAGTACTAAGTACTCCATTCTTAACAAGACAATCACCTGCTGGCTAAGTTCAGTGGGAAAGCATTACCACTAGCCAAAGGCAAAAAGGTAGAATGGGGTTTAATACCTTGTATTCTTGAAGCTATAGTAGAAAATGTATGTAAAGCCTATGCTCCTTAAGGTGTTCAATCTAATCCATCCTTCAGATGAGGGAGAAAAAGAACAACTCATCCTGGACCATTATCTCAAAAGGTCTGATTATCTCAAAAGAATTCTCGTCTTTCCAACCAGGTTAGATCATCTAGAATTGGTTGGTAAGAAACCAGTTTGTTTCAGGACATCAATTTAGAGGGTTATATTCTCCTTAGGATAGATCTTGGGGTCCAGCTCACTCTGGAATGCCTAAGTCCATTCCCCATCTTTGTAACCATCCCATCTTATCCCAGCTGTTTTCTTTCTGGGGAAGCCTCTTAGACTGACAAATGTTACTGAACTTCTGTTCTTTGAGCAGAGACAACACCAGTTTCAGAAATGCCGCTGTTCTTCTGTTCAGTATCCTTCATTTGTCTCAATGGTCAATAGCATTTTAAGCAGTGGGGGGAGCAGAGATGTGAGTTCAGTGTTCACAAAGGTATTGATCTTGAAACCAGACTTCTTGGATGGGACTCAAACCCAGCCGCACCTCAGACTGGGACTTGAATCCATGATCCCTGACTTAGGAGGGGACTTGAACCCTTTTTTTTTTTAATATATCTTTTTTGGAGTATAATTGCTTCACAATGTTGTGTTAGATTCTGCCATACAACAGAGTGAATCAGCTATATGCACACACGTATCCCTATATCTCCTCCCTCTTCAGCCTCCCTCCCTATCCCACCCCTCTTGGTGGTCACAAAGCACCGAGCTGATCTCCCCATGCTATGCAGCAGCTTCCCACCAACCAGTCATTTAATTAATACTGCTCACCTGGTGTCAGGACTTACTGAGGCTCAGGTTCTTTTGTCTCAGTGTAGAAAGAATTTAGCAAGAGGCAAAGTGATAGGTAAGAAGTGGATTTAATAGTACAGAACACTCATGAGAGATACAAATGGGCAGGCAAGGGAGTACCGCCCTGTGAACTTAGTGGGCTTCAGTTTCATAATCAAAGGAAAAGTGGGGAGGGGGAGAAGACCATCTTCTTCCTCATTCTGGAGTAGACATTAAGCTTCCATCATCAGCTCCTCCTCCACATCCGGCGGGGGAGTTTTCTGTTCCTACATGGTTAACCTGGGACTGTCATGGAGCTATTCAATTCAGCGGAAAGGGGGTAACACATGCTAAAATATGGTAAGTCATCTCAGGTTTCAGCATAATGAGGGTCTTCTACTTTGGAATGTCACCCTTCCCCTATATTTTTATTTTTAATATGCACAGAAGAGCACGTCCTAGGAATCATTAACTTACTGACCTCACTAGGCGGGATGTGAGTCTCATTGACCTGATGTATAGCTTTGTTGTTAGTTTTGTCGTTAGTTTCGTTGTTAAGAGCCTGCTTGGTTTCGTTGCTAAGCAAACCTGCTTCCTTGAGTGATCATTAACTTTAGGGGTCTCCCATAATTTTCTCTCTACTTACAATCCCCTAGTGGGATTAACTATTTAATCACCTATTCTGTCCCTATCAATCTGACAGCACTGGGGCATCTTTTTGGCCACTTGTCAGACTTTGGTAGGTGACTTACCTGACAAACACAGTTAACACTTGACAATCATTCTCACTGGCATTTCCAGTACTCAGTTGACAAGCCATGCAATTGGCAGTCTGTATAGATTTGTTCTTGTGGCCAGTCATCTGGAAAGCCCTCCAGAATATGAAATTAAACAGACATTCTGATCCTATCCTGCTACTAAATACACAAAGTGCTGGGACAATGTGGCATAAGCTTTGGCAAGCCTAAAGTCCTTGACAAGAGTCAATACATTTCCAGCAGCTTAAAATGAACTATTGAATTCTCCTGGAACAATCTTAATACCTTAGGCAGAAAGAGTGGTTAGACCAAACTCAGAGAAGTTGAATGGAAAACTTTAAATTAGGAAGAGAAGAAACTGGAGACTTTGAAGTGAGGGACCTTTGTAAGAGCCAGGTGAGAGAAATGAAAGATGAAATCTGCTTATACAGTAAGTAGTTCCCCATCCCCCCAAAAAAGAAATGAGTGCCGCCATAGATCCGGAATGGGGGTTACAAATATTACAAACCCTTAGTTCTTTTCTGATGTTGGATTCCCCAGAAGCAGACCCTAAGCCATGGAGTCATATGCAAATATTTATTAAGGAAGTATTCCTAGGAGAAACTGGTAAGGGAGTAGAAGAAAAGACAAGGGAGAATGTTATTTTGGGCAAAGTCTTAACCTCAGCTCGATGCTACCACGGAGACTTGGAACATAAACTTCACCTCTATGTTCCAAATCTTGGCAAAGGAGAAGAGCTTCAGACCTCAGTCTTAGTCATTGGCTCCCGGCTGCTGGGGCGGGGTGGGTATGGGGAGTAAACTCCAGGTACTTTCGGTTCTTTGCTAGGACAGGCAAAAGAGTTCAAGGACAATCCTCTACAGACAGTTGCAGGTACATTAGAAGAAAACACATAAATGCCTGTGGAGGCATCAAAGACATCCAAGGGGATCTGAACAGACCACAGACAATGTCTACTATAGTTTTATTTTCCGCTCTGCCACTGACCGCCCTAAAGGAAAAACACAGTAAGCATCCACATAATCTGAAAAATGGAAGAGTGTGAATCAGATTCCTTAGGTGGGGAAAGAGTGATTTATTCATCTACACAATATTTGTTGAACACCTGCCATACCTGCCACTCCCTGAGCTAAGTACTTGGATTTGAAGATGAATCGTTCTTTCCCTTGAGGGTGATAAGAGCCATTATTGAGTTATGTATAAAATGCTGCGGGAATGGTCCCCAAAGCAAAGTTGGTGTACCCAAGGGCAGTGAGGGTCACTAAGCCTGGGACACATAAAGCATTAGTAAAATGGAATTGACTCCATAATAGAGTAAATAAATTAATACTTATTTAATAACTGAAGAGACATTAAAAAAAAAATCTCAAACAGGAGCTTCAATGGCCCACACCAAATCACAAAATCTGTACCACGTGAAGTAAATTTTACAATAAAGACAAAGTAGAGCCTAGGATTTGATCCAAGTTCTTGTACTTGACTCCCATGAGGGTCATGGAAGAACTAGGTCAGCTACCTAACTTGTGTCTCTGCCCCTACGGAGAGCAGATGGAGGGGCAGTCATGCCTAGAATAGGAGCAGAAATGAGAACCCCAGAGAAAAGCCATCAGCAGAAGAGGGGTAGCCTTTTCCTAATCGATCAGGTCACAGCAGTAAGTGGGCGAGGTGGAATATATCTTTCCCCTTGATTCACATACTCTAATCAGAAGTCCCTGGGCTGCCTTGTTCTGCTACAAGTTCAGATATGCCAACAATCAGTCACTTTCAAAAGTCATAACTTCTGCCAATAGATTCTGAACCACCCAGTTTCTATAGGAGGAAGATAACTCAAAGGCTCCAGCTAAGAGATGAATGGTTTACACATCAGTGACAAGCTAAACTTGAGCCTGTCCATGAGAGGTGAGCTTGTCAATGCCCTTCTGGGATATTGGTCTTAAGAACAGCTAGAGGGAAGTAGAGAATACAGAACAATTCAATTCCACAGCATGTCTCCAATAGATTGAGCTCAAGGGCAGGGTTCCAGCCTCATTCATCACTAGATTCTCATCTTAGGGCCTAGAACAGTGCTTTGCATATGCCACCTTTTCATACGTGTGGGCAGAAATGAATTGATAATCTGACAAAAAACTGATATCCGGGACATCTCATAAATAGTTGATGGGAAAGGTCTGGCGGTTTCTTAAAACAACTAAATATACACCTATCCTACAACCCAAACGTTTCACTTCAAGGTATTTACCGAAAAGAAATGAAAACATATGTCCACAAAAAGATTTGTGTAACAGTGTTCGTAGAAGCATAACAACTCCAAACTGGAAACAACCCAATTAAGAAAATGGATGAATAAACTGTTGTTTATATAAAGGACACTATTCAACAATAAAAAGGAACAGACTACTGACACGACGTGGATAAATATCAAAAACACTATGCTGGGCTTCCCTGGTGGCGCAGTGGTTGAGAGTCCGCCTGCCGATGCAGGGGACACGGGTTCATGCCCTGGTCCGGGAAGATACCACGTGCCACGGAGCGGCTGGGCCCATGAGCCATGGCCGCTGAGCCTGCGCGTCCGGAGCCTGTGCTCCGCAACGGGAGAGGCCACAACAGTGAGAGGCCCGCGTACCGCAAAAAAAAAAAAAAAAAAAAAAAAACACTATGCTGAGTGAAAGAAGCCTAACATAAACAAGTTTATGCTGTATGATTCCATTTCTGTGAAGTTCTAGAACTGGCAAATCCAATCTATTTTAGGGGAAAAATAAAACCCAGCAAAGAGATTGTCTCTTTGCAGGGGGTGGGGATGGGATAGGGCAAGGATTAGCAGGGAAGGAGAATAAGGGAACTTTCTGGAGTGACTGTAATGTTCTATATCTTGATAGGGGTTTGGATTACACAGGTATATGCCATTGTCAAAATTTGACAAATGTACACTTGAGATTTTTGCAGTTCATTGTAATATAAATTTTATGTAGAAAGTAAAAAAAAAATACTGTAACCAAATATTGAACTCTAGCTGATAATATACATGCTGAAGTATTTAGGGAGAAGTGGATAGATGTCTATGATATATACATATATATATATTTTTTTTTTTTTTTTTTTTTTTTTTTTTGCGGTACGCGGGCCTCTCACTGTTGTGGCCTCTCCTGTTGTGGAGCAGAGGCTCCAGACGTGTAGGGTCAGCGGCCATGGCTCACGGGCCCAGCCGCTCCGTGCCTTGTGGGATCTTCCCGGACCGGGGCACGAACCCGTGTCCCCTGCATCGGCAGGCGGACTCTCAACCACTGTGCCACCAGGGAAGCCCTATGATATATTTTGAAATACATTAAAAAATTAGAAGGGATTGATAGAAAGATAGAGTAATAATGGGAGATTCTAGGTGGGCGTTTACCGTAAAATTCTTCCAGTTTTTCTGTATGTTTGAAAATTTTCTTATAATAAAATTTGGGGAGATATAAAAAAAAAAGAAATGAATTGAGAAAAGCTGATGTGGTTGATGAGCTACGATTACAACTCCAAGGGACGCCTTTTGCCAACCATGTAAAATCTAACTTGTAGCTAGAGAGCTCAGATTTCCATCTTCTGGCTTTCATTTACTTATCTAGTTTTTTCTTCCTAGGTTCTTCTTCAAAAAGAGTAAAGCAGAGTGCACATTGCAAATTGAAATACTTGTGTTTGGTAAGTGCAAATTTTAGTTCATACTTGAAATGTTTTACTGAATTTGAATAATATCTTCAAAATCAAAATTTATTTTTCTTTTCAAAGTTTCAATTGTTTGTTTTAAAATTAAAGAATGGGTCAAATAGCTAGCTAGTGGGAAGCAGCCACATAGCACAGGGAGATCAGCTCCGTGCTTTGTGTCCACCTAGAGGGGTGGGATAGGGAGGGTAGGAGGGAGACGCAAGAGGGAGGAGTTATGGGGATACGTGTATATGTATAACTGATTCACTTTGTTATACAGCAGAAACTAACACACCATTGTAAAGCAATTATACTCCAATAAAGATGTTAAAAAAAAAAGAATGGGTCAAGAAAATAAAATTTTACATCATATAGAACAATTTGATAATTGCCCAAATTTTACCTTTTGCAGGAGTTTTCATTTTATTAAAATTCATTTATTGGTTACCACAAAATTACTATTAATTACAATGTACAAATTTTTTTCTTTTGGAAAAATAATAAAAATTTAAATTATTAATCCATTACTTCTTTCCTCATGCACTGTAATATTTATTTTTTATTTATTTTATTATTATTTTTTTTGCAGTACGCGGGCCTCTCACTGTTGTGGCTTCTCCCGTTGCGGAGCACAGGCTCCGGACGCGCAGGCTCAGCGGCCATGGCTCACGGGCCCAGCCGCTCTGCGGCACGTGGGATCTTCCCGGACCAGGGCATGAACCCGTGTCCCCTGCATCAGCAGGCGGACTCTCAACCACTGCGCCACCAGGGAAGCCCTATTTTTTATTTTTAAAAATTCTTTGCTGGTGTAATTATACATACAAAATCCAATAAAAGATCATTTTGGCATCTATGTTTATTTTCTATTTGTTGTTCTCATTTCACTTCACAAATTGAAAATCATTCATCATATAGAAGAGGAGGCGTAAAGAATGATCTGCTGGACAGGGAAAGAC
Source organism: Phocoena phocoena (assembly GCF_963924675.1). NCBI lineage: Eukaryota > Metazoa > Chordata > Mammalia > Artiodactyla > Phocoenidae > Phocoena > Phocoena phocoena. The sequence goes on along the minus strand of NC_089222.1, from coordinate 70,949,213 downwards.
AAATACCGTATGATAACACTTACATGTGGAATCTAAAAAAATGTAACAAACCAGTGAATAAGACCAAAAAGAAACAGACTCACAGATAAAGAGAACAAACTAGTGGTTACCAGTGGGGAGAGGGAAGTGGGGAAGTGGTAGGTACAAACTATTACATATAAAAGAAGCTACAAGGATATACTGTACAACATGAGGAAGAGAGTATTTTATAATAACTATAAATGGAGTATAACCTGTAAAAATTGTGAATCACTATATTGTACACCTATAACATACAATATTGTACAGCAACTATACTTCAATTTAAAAAAACTATCGGGCTTCCCTGGTGGTGCAGTGGTTGAGAGTCCGCCTGCCGATGCAGGGGACAATGGGTTCGTGCCCCGGTCCGGGAAGATCCCACATGCCGCAGAGCGGCTGGGCCCGTGAGCCAGGGCTACTGAGCCTGCGCGTCCGGAGCCTGTGCTCCGCAACGGGAGAGGCCACAACGGTGAAAGGCCCACGTACCGCAAAAAAACAACAACAAAAAAACCAAACATATCTGCTCTAGGTGCCAAATACGCCAGGCACCCAGCACTGCCTCTCTACTTCCAGTCCTGTGGTTTGCCCCTTGCATACACAGGTTTGGGCACACTGACTTCCTTCCTGCCCCCCAACTTCAACATTTGGACATCTGATATTCCCTTTACCGAGAACCCTCTTGGCCTAGATAGCCGTTAAGCCTTAACTCTAATACTACCTTGTCAGTAGTACCTTCCCTGCCCAATTTATTTAAAATGCAACTTCACGTCTTCTTCTGTTTCTCACCCCCTCACTCCAGACCCCCACTGACATTGCCTAGTCCTATTTCTAACCTTATTTCTCTCCACAGCAACTGTGAATTTTATTTGTTTACTTGTGTTGTCAGTCTATTTCGTGGAGGATTAATAGGGTGTGGAGTGGCCTATGATATAATATAATAATGATAAGGCCTCTCACATATGCTCCTCCTTAGTCTGCAATAACCCAGGCCACCCTCACTTCTTCCTTGTATTTCAGTCACCTCTGCATGGTTTTGTCTCTTTCATCAGAGTCTTCTGAGTAAAAGGATCCGATCTGATCTACCCCATTGCCCCTCACTGGGATCATCACAGGTTCTGTGTGGGAGAGACTGCTAGATACCACCCAGTTTATTTCCTTTTCCTGGCATACAGGCGGACCACATTTCCTAATCAACTTGGCAGTTAGGTGTGGTCATCTGACCGAGTTCCAGCCAATCTTCTGGCACAGGTACAGAGTACCTCTTCCAGGACTAGTCTATAGAAACCTTCATTAACTCTCCGTATACACTCCCCCTTTCATACAATCATAGCAGCCTTGGACACCTCTTGCTGAAGGTTGTAGGGACACAAAATGGAAGGACTCAGGCTTCTGAATCCCTGTTTGGAGGAGACACCCCCCACCCTCATCGCTCCACCAATGCCCTCCCACCACCACAAACTTAGACCCACGCTTCTGCTGTGTTAAACCTCTGAAAATTGTTATAGTTCACTGTTGTTATAGCAGTCAGCTTACCTTAACTAAACAGTCTTGCCCATAGGGCATTCTTTCCCAGAAGACTCCGGTCCCCAGCTCTTTCCTGTGTAGATTTTCAACAATGTATGTGAGATGGGGTGCTTCTGTAAGGCTCCAGTGGTCAGTAGAGGAATCTAGATAAGGCATCCCAATCCACACTAGCTTTCCCTCTAGGTCATGAGGAATTGGGAAGAGGGAATCTTGCCCCTGCCACATAAGAGTGTGACACATGGTTCTAATACACTCCGCTATGCCTGTTGCTTCTTCATTTCTAAGACTCATGGACTAGAGGTGGAGAAATCTCACCTCCCCTAATCCATGTACTCCCCCATGTTCTTCACCTCTCCAGGATCAGAGCAGAGTTTTAGAGAAAATACAGTAGGAAAGGACGAAGTATTTCCTGATGGAAATAAACTGGACTGGAACCAAGAGACCTGGCTCTGTGTTCTGGATCTGCCAGTATTGTGCTGTGTTGCTTTGAGCAAACCTCTTTTCATATCTGTGTTCTTTTTTGTTTTCTGGAAATTGTATTTTGAGTCAGAGATTGTCTGGGGAGATACCCTCTCAGTCATTTACCTCCTCTGGCTTCACTCTGGACAGAAAGATCCTTCAAAGAGCTAAGACTTGGCTTCTGGGTATTATTGGTTCTTCAGGTCCTTGTGAGAAGTGAGAATTTTACTCTATTTTCCCTTCATGTTTTTTCATCTGGCTCCTCCCTTCCTGTCTCTGGAGGACCCTACCTTATGGTATATGATGCTGACAACTTCTAATTGGTAGGGTGTTTGCCTTTGGGGTTCATCAGGATGTACTATGTTCTGCTTCCGGTCACAGGCAACCAGGAATCTGGCCTCTTCAGATGGAAAAGATTGGCAGAGTGTCAACTTAAGTTACAGCCTCCTGAGCTCTATGGCTAAGCAGCGTCTAGAAAGCCCCTTTCACCAAGGCTGAGTGTGCTTCCCCACCATTCCCACCCCAACACTCCTAGCCACCACCCCTCACTACATAAACACAGTAGATGGCTCTTCCTCTCATGGGCCTTCAAGGCGCTGGCTAAGCCACTGAGGTGTGACTAGCTCTCTCTTGCTTATGGGCATCCGTTAGTAGATTCTTTAAGCTTTAATATCTGTTACAGATCCTCCAGGAGGTTGGGTTTAAAGCAGACATGATTATTCTCTATACTGAGCATGTCCTCTGGTGGCTGAAGCAAGTGCTCAGTACTTACAGAACTTCAAGATCAACCAGTTCGATTCTGTTTACAAGCTCTTCATGGTGGGTACACCTCTGTTTACATTACATGCTCATTGCCCACCACTCCCCCTCATTCCCTGTATTCTCAAGCCTTACTTTCATATCTCTTGATACCCCAAATAAGCTATATTTTCTCACCTCTCTTGAACCTTTTCACACATTCTGTTCTTCTGTTCTCTGGTCTAGAATGTGTTCACCATCCACCACTATCCCCTATTCCTTCCATGTGGTTAACATGTGCTCATCTTTGAGATGTCAGCATAGGTGTCATTTCCTTTGGGAAGCTGTTTTTATCCCATTAAATCTGAGTTTGATGTCTTTCCTATTTAAGAGGCAGCTTACTTGCCTGTCTCTCCCAAGCAACTATAAACTCCCTCAGGGTGGTGGCTCTCTCCTTTTCATCACTGACTCCCAAGGGCTCAGCACAATGTCTGGAATATCTGTTGTTTAACGCATAATTGCTGAATAAAAGCTGAACAGAGTTGCTATGAGTGTTATATTTTGTATCTTTGGGCTGTAACAGAAACCACAAGCAACAGTGGCTTTATTAAGAACATTTAATTTTATGTTTAACAAGGTGTCTAGAGCTAGGTGGTCCCAGGTTAGTCATGTGGCTCAATGGGATCATCAGGCTCTAAGCCCTTTTATCCTTTACTCCACCATCATGAACATGGTGATTTTCATCTTCCTCATGATCTAAAGATGGCTGCCATGCTCTAAACATTGCATCTTCACAGATTTGTAAAGGAAGAAAAAGTTCTCTCTCTTTTGTCAATAGGGCATTCTTTCCCAGAAGACTCCCGTCCCCAGCTCTTTCCCGTGTATTTTACTGTTGAGAACTGGGTCACATGCCCACTCTAAGACACACCATGACTCATCCTTGGGGATTTTATCTGAAGTCATGCTGCCCAAACAAAGTAGGGCTTCTTCTAGCAAAAAAAATGAGTGAATAGCTGATCAGTAAGAAGTGAATGATGACTGCCCCTCAAGTCTTTCACTAGGTTTTACTACAATCGAGGACTCTTCTCCATATCTGAGCTCTACTTTACATTGGTGCTACTTCAAATGCAACATTTGTGATGGCGTGTTCTTCTATCATGTGGGCACCTCAGTAGCCCCTCTGGCATGAAAAGCTGTAATTGTCTGTTTATTCTCATCAGTCACTTTCTCCTGAGCCAGAGAGCATGTTGACCTCTCCTGAACTTCAAGGTGGGCACTCGTTTCCCCTCAGGGCAAACAACAACTATTTCAGGCAGTGGAAAGAGTCAAGCATTATCCTCCAGTGGTATTCATTCTCAGTGAATTTTCTTCCATGGCCAAAGCTGCAAGAGTTTTGTTCAGTTATTGTGTCCTGATGTTACCACATCAGGACTAGATGCAATAAAAAGGCAATAATAACATGATAAAACTTTTTATCGTGAACAAACTAACCAACTCCTGAATGGATCACAGTGCACCTATTTTTTGATAAAAATATCAAATTCAGTGGTGGTTATACAACTGTTGGGATCTAGATGACATCCCCAATATTTAGCCTTCCTAGCTCTTCCTCCCTCCATCTACTTTACTGATCTGAAAACTTTTTAAACTAAAAGGGGAAAGTGAAAGGGATCAAATTATTATCATTATACTTTACTTTAAAAAAGCTTGTTTCTTCTTGGTTAGTGTGAAGATGATGATCTCTTACTGAGTGTGACACCTGCTATCGTTGGGCTTTTATGAACATCATCTTAGATCCTCATATCAACCCTATGCTCATTGTTGATGTGTTATATACTAGCAGCCTAAATTTCAAATTTTAAGTGATTTGTCCAGAGTCATCAGTAGAACAGGGATTAGAATTCAGATTTTCCCAATTCCAAAGTGATCCCTACATTCCCCGTCGTGAACCAAAACCTCTTCCTTCAATTTTCATTGTCACCCCCAGTATTCTCACTACTTTTCCCAAGTTCGTAAGGTTTTCAGTCGTCTCTCACTGGTTAACCCTTCTGTCTCAGGTTTTTGGCAAAGTGGCCAATCCCATTCATTGGCTGAGATATGTATGGACAGACATGCAATTATTTATCTTCCTAGTTCAACAACTTAAGTCGGGAGGCACTCGCATCTAGCTAAGCAAATAAATACTAAGAATTTAAAAAAAACAAAAGGATAGGGGCTCCCTGGTGGCACAGTGGTTAAGAATCCGCCTGCCAATGCAGGGGACACGGGTGCGAGCCCTGGTCCGGGAAGATCCCACATGCCGCGGAGCGACTAAGCCCGTGTGCCACAACTACTGAGCCCATGTGCCACAACTACTGAAACCTGCATGCCTAGAAGCCCGTGCTCCACAACAAGAAAAGCCACTGCAATGAGAAGCCCCCACGCACAGCAACAATGAATAGCCCCCACTCGCCGCAACCAGAGAAAAGCCTGCGCACAGCAATGAAGACCCAACGCAGCCAAAAATAAATAAAATAAAATATATAAATTTTAAAAAATAGCATCATTTCCTGCTTAAAAAAAAAAAATAAAGGATAGATTAACAGACCAATGCTATGGCTGAGGAAAGTATTTCCTCTCTTTCCTTTGTAAGCCTAATAGGTAAGGCATGTGCTAAGAGATTTTAAAAGCTCCTGAGAACAGCAACGACAAGTAGTGATTGTTCTGAGTTCACAGAAGCCCCGGTGGTTTTGACATTTCCCCAAGGAATTAGCCGGGAGGTCCAGTTCAGATGGAGGAGGAAAGTAGGAAGGACCATCGGGCTTTGCCAACCCAGGAGGAGAGAATGAACTGGTGAGCCTTCCCTTCTTTTTATTATAGTTTCTCAAAGTGCCTGAGCCTGTGGGCTACTTGGGGGGATGCTGGCTTTAGGAACTGGAGAGGTTTAAGTCTGGTAAGTCTCCTGGAGATCCATGAGGCACACCTTTATAGTGGGGGACCTGCAGGGGCGAGAAAGTTGTGTCTTCTAGATGATGGCATTCTTGCCAGCCTCATGTGCATTGATTGGACCCGCGAAGCTCCCTTCAGCTATTTTGCAGTCATCGGTGTACACTCCCACAGGGTACTCACTGAGGTATTCATCCTCATTATCTGGCATTCCATATAATTAGACAAATTCAGGCAAAAACTGAAACACTTTTTTTAAAAAAATTCTTTTATCTTTAGTATATCTGAATAACTTGGTCTCAGAGTGCTTTGGGCTGAACTCATGCCTTACAAGGCCAGGAGAGATTTTAAGCACCAAGTACTGAAGAAAGGAATAGAGCGTGACCTGGGATTTAGCACACGTTAAAAAAAAAGTTCTCATTTCTCCAATTCTTTTTTCCCATTGCCCCTACCACTTAACACAGATAAATCTTGAAAAATAATCATGAAAAACTTGAAAACTCCTGCAATAGCTCTTTGGTGCTGAGGAGTTTAGATTTATTAGTTTATTTGATCCTCAGAACTCACGGAAGGAATTAATCCTATTTCATAGACAAGAAATCTGAGACTTGGGAGGTTAAGTAACTTGCCCAAGGTCCTCAGCCTCCAAGGGCCAGGCTGGGAAACCAGTTCACTACTTCCCCCTCCACACCCCGTGATGTTCACACTCTAGCTAGGCAATGAGAAAGGGAGATGAAGAAAAAGAGGGTATGGAATAGAGAGGGCGCACTGGAGGGTGGAAAGGAACCCAGAGGACGTGGTTCATATATCAGAAAGGTATCAGTTACTCGGCTGGTGTTTCTGGTTCCCCATGAGATCCATGGGAAATCCATACTCACTCTCTCCCCACCTACCCGCATTTGTGAACCTACAGAAAATAAGTGACTTCATATATACCTGCGCTGTCCAATAAGGCAACCACTGGCCACGCGTGGTTTTAGACAAGTTCTAGCGTTAAATACACAGAGGCTTTTGAAGACTTAATAAAAACAATGTGTAAAATATCTCATTAATAATTTTTACATTGGTTATACATTGAGATGACAATGTTTTGGATAGCTTGGGTTAAATAAAACATATTGTGAAAATTAACGTCACTCGCTTTTTTTTACTTCTTTAAAGTGGCTGCTGGGAAATTGAAATGACAAAAGGGGCTCACATGGGTAGCGTACACTATTGTAACCCACCGATCTTGACAGTAGGACAGTGTTCTAAAACCATTGGACTGAAGGGATGCAAAGACTTAAACCTACTCACCTGTGTTCACTGCCGAACAACTCTGTACCGGATCTAATTGTTTTTCAGCATGTCGACGAGCGCTCATGAAAATCTCTGGTTGCTCTTAATTCTTATCTAACTACGTGTTGCTTTGGTGACGTTTAGAGCCTCGCGTTTTCCGTCTCTTAACCATAGAAAGAGCGTGAGTATCAAAGGATTCAATAACAGATCAGGAGCCGCTTTTCTTCTTTTTTGTTGGTGATCAAATAGTTCTAGAGAAATCCACCAAAAAAAAACGTTGTTAGGACTCCCAGCTAGGCTTACCTCACTGTCAGGGCATCCTGGGGAGGGGGACAGGCTATCGACCTCTCCATAAATCTTACTCAAGAGCTTAGGCAGAGAGCACAGAGGCAAAACCTACTCGGGTGGATCAGGAAACTTGGTGAGACAGGTAGGCTACAGGGGGTGACCCAGGTGCACAGCTGAGAGAATTTGCCACCTGCCTCGGGGCACTTGCTGTCCTATAAGTCACAGGCCCAGTGCTGTCGGATCTTTCAAGTTTGAAAAGGAAGCCAGAAATCTGTATGCTTATGTAAAATAGCCTTATTATAAACTTTGGGAAAAAAATTCTTTTTTTTTTTTTTTTTTTAAGATAATCAGTGAGCCAAAGACAAATTGGGCCTAGTCTAGTCCCAGCCTTTGGAAGCCTGTCAGTCCATGGTTTTACGACCTCTCCTCACTTGCTCTTCCTGAAGGTTCCCCATGGCCCCATCTGACTCCTTGCAGTCGTCAGTTCAAGGGAACAAGCACTGTGACGTGCGAGAGGGCGTGAGGTAGAAACCGTCTCCGCGGGCGGTGAGGGTCTGCGAGATGAGCCACGCGCAGGCTTGGGTCATTTTGCTGAGCTCGGCACAGCAGAAAGCGTGGCAGGAGCCTCCGCCGTTGAACCTTGCTGTATCATCTCCTGTCCTCTGCCACCCCCAGCTCCTCCTGGAGGGGAGCGGCTCATACCTCCTGTGTCGGCACCGTGCTCAGTGCTTGACAAGCAATATTTCGTGTCACCCTCACAACAGCCCATGTGATAGATGCCCTCACTGTACAGGCCTTGACTGTGCTTCCCAACCTCTCCCACCCTCCCATTCCCACCTGGCTCCAGGGGTCTCTTTTTCCTTCACCTGGCTTTTTCCTAAAAGTGTCTCCGTTCTTCTGCCCCGCGTTTCATCAGCCCCTCCATTCACAGTCAGCTTTTCTTGTCTCCTCCTGTGGTCCTCTCAGGACCCACAGACTCACTAACAGCCCACAGCATCCTTCACAGCCCCAGATCCTCAATGAACCTGGAGCCTTCGGACTGTATAGCTCCTACTTAATGGAATGAAATTTGTTCTCAGGCAGGCCTGGGTTTAAATTCTGGTCCTGTTGGGTAAGTTATTTAACGTCTCTGAGTTATTCGTAAAATGAGGATAGTAATACCTACCATTCAGAATTGTGGTGCGGATTAAATGAGGTAAGACAGACTTTCCAAAAATATCTTCCGTTGTACAATATCATAATAGGTATTTACTGTATAAAAAGTCTGCTTTTTCCCCCTAGCAGTTAGGTTTGAGAAATACTAGGTGAAACAGGCAAGCCAATAACAGCAGGCCCTCTCAGAGCCTGTAGTATACTGTGGTTCTTTGTGAATCTCCAAAAGGGGCATTACAGTGTGCCCTATTTCACATGTATGTATGTATCCATGGAATCCTTCCTGTGTGTGTTGGGCAGGGCGTACCTCATGACTACTGTTCCATGGAACCACCGTAGGAAAGGATGGGATGTTTTCAATGAACGATTGGTATCATTTTAGCATTATTATTACTCTCCTCTATGAAAAAGGCATTATATCTCCCCGCAGCCAGGCATGTCAGGAGGCACAGGATATGCACAGCATCCTCTCTTTCGGAGTCCCCTCTGGCCATGCTTGCCGCATTTACTTTCCAGAGATCGTCTTGATTCTGCTCCTGAGACAGAAGTGCTGCGTGATTCATATCGGTTGCCAAGCCCAACCATTCCATCGGGGCTCCCCTCTGCACAGATGCCCCCCACACTAGTGTCAAAATCACAGGTGCGAGCAGAAGGCAAAAAGACAGCAGATCTTAGTCAAGGTTCCACTGCTGACTGGGTGGCTGCGGACACCTTTTGGGACCTTGTTAGTTGCCTAAGAATGACATCAATTACCCCTTCTGATTCACAGGGTTTGCGAGGGTCACATAGGAAAGATGGAAAATGCTATGAAAATATGAAGAGTAGATTTACATGCAAGGAGTCAGGAGTTGTCATGTGGCTTTAAAAATTACAGAAATACAAATAAGTGAAATTGATGCTGAGAACTTCCCCTGCCTCTGATTAAACTTGGGGAACGATAATTGTTTGAGGTCTACCATTTCCAAAACAGTATGTGAAGAGTTGTTAAGAAAAATCAGGAGTTTTGAACATCTAAATTATTTTAAACACTGTCACATTCTCCTCATCTTCCATTCAAGGAAAAACAAAACAAAACTCAAGGGACTAAAACTGAAAATTAAAAAGTGAGCTTTATTGTCTCTTTCCTCTGTTTAGTCACCATTTATATTAACAGATTGGGTGACAGCAAGTTTATCTCAACTTCAACTGACACCTCACTACGAGGGAGAGAGAACACTATAGATGACAGAATCAAGATTCAAAAAGTTCTCTAGGGACTTTCTTGGTGGTCCAGTGGTTAGGACTCCATGCTTTCACTGCAGGGGGCATGGGTCTGATCCCTTGTTGGGGAATTAAGATGCCTTGTGCCACGCGGTGTGGACAAACAAAAAAGTTCTCTAGGCTGGATTGTAGGGGAGAAGTTGGCAAGATGCAGTGCAACAGGCCTCATTATGGAGTTTTTGTCTTAAGCTATTATAAAAATACAAGGTGAGGGGATCAATGACTTGGGCTTAGCTATGCATGGAAAAGTACTTTATTTGGTTATGGCTGGATTTTAGTTGCCAATATGATATAACTATAAAAAAAGTCCTTGGATATCTTGTTGGAGTTTGTTCTGCAGAATAGAGGAAATAAATCCTGCTATAATTTATGTAAGAACTGTTTAAAAGACATTGGAAATAGTTCCCCAAAGAATAATCACAGTGGTTGTCTTCCAATAGTTAAGTGGCTGATGTGGAGAACAGAGTAGAGGTTGGTAGAGTCCAGCCTGATCTATTTTCCTTATGGAAGAACTTTCTAATCACCTGTGGTGGCAGAATCTTAACATGACACCCCTCCAATGAGCTTTGCCTTTGTATTATCCCCTCTGGTTGAGTGTGGGTGGCGCCCAAAAGTATGATGAGCTCTGATTCCTGTGATTATGTTATGTTGTATGGCAAAAAGGGATTTACAGATAATAAATGCTGGAGAAGGTACAGGGAAAAGGAAATCCTCTTAAACTGTTGGTGGAAATGTAAATGCAGTCATTGTGGAAAACAGTATGGAGGTTCCTTTAAAAATGAAAAATAGAGTTACCATTAGATCCAGCAATCCCACTCCTGGGCATATATCTGGAAAAGATGAAAACTCTAATTAAAAAAAATACACACGGGCTTCCCTGGTGGCGCTGTGGTTGAGAGTCCGCCTGCCAATGCAGGGCACACGGGTTCGTGCCCCGGTCCGGGAAGATCCCACATGCCACGGAGCGGCTGGGCCCGTGAGCCTGCGCGTCGGAGCCTGTGCTCCGCAATGGGAGAGGCCACAACAGTGAGAGGTCCGCGTATCGCAAAAAAAAAAAAAAAAAAAAAACAGACAATAGGTGTTCATCTGTGAAAGATGGTGTACAGCTATTTTTTTCCAAAAGATACATTTGAACCAAATAATTTCTGAGACACTCCTCCTGTTTAGTGATGCTCTTGCTCCACAAATAACTTGTAACAGAACATGCCATGTTGCCCCATCCATGCCTTTGACGTAGGGCGAATTTTGGTTCTAGAAATTGTCCCTGCTAGCCAGCCCATGCGCCTCATTCCCTTTTGATGTACTTTCAGCGCTCTGTCACCATTAGCCTCATCAAACAAAGGTCCTCAGTTGCACTTTTACTTCCAGGAACACGACGTGATGGCACTTTTGCTATAGTAGTCCTGGTTGACTTTATGAGCGTGGCTACAGCTGAGTGTGACATTATGTACATCTCCTTGGCACTGGATTTTGATTCACACTTCTAAAGAGGGAATGGCTTTACTTACTCCAGAAAGAGCTAACACACCATTGTAAAGCGATTATACTCCAATAAAGATGTTTAAAAAAGAAACATAAGGGGGATATTTAAGAGGTTAAACTATTTCAGTACTTATTTTAAACAAAGCATTTTTTTAAATTTATTCATTTATTTTTGGCTGTGTTGGGTCTTCATTGCTGTGCGCAGGCTTTTTCTAGTTGCGGCAAGCGGGAGGCCAGCGGAGGCTACTCTTTAGTGCAGTGCACAGGCTTCTCATTGCGGCTTGCGAAGCATGGGCTTTAGACGCGCGGGCTTCAGTAGTTGTGGCTCGTGGGCTCTAGAGCGCAGGCTCAGTAGTGTGGCACACGGGCTTAGTTGCTCCGCGGCACGTGGGATCTTCCCAGACCAGGGCTCGAACCTGTGTCCCCTGCATTGGCAGGCGGATACCTATCCACTGCGCCACCAGGACAGTCCCTATTTTAAACTTATTCAAAACTCAGTGTCTTTTTTATTTTTATAGTTTGTCAACATGTCTACATTTTATTTTAATTTATTTTGGGGGTGGTTGGCAAAGATTTTTATTATTTATTATTTATTTATTTATTGAAGTGTAGTTGATTTACAAAGTTGTGTTAGGTTCAGGTGTACAGCAAAGTGATTCATTTATACATATATATCTATTCTTTTTCAGATTATTTTCCCTTATATGATATTACAAAATATTTATTTAGTTCCCTTGTTGGTTATCTATTTTATAAATAGTAGTGTATGTATGTTAATCCCAAACTCCTAACTTATCCCCCCCCCGCCAAGCCTCAGTTTCTTTGATCTACAAATAATAACTTACAAATATTACTAATAATAATAACTATTTCAATACATGATAATGTCTATTTCATAGGATTCTTGGGAAGATTAAATGACACCTAAGTAAATGTCCAGAAATGTTAGTTCTTATTGCCAAATGTAGACAAAAGTGAAAGTACTCGTGATATTTTATCCTTACTCGAAAGGCACTTCATGGCATGAATGTAGGGAGAAATACAGGAAACTATAATTAACAACATTTGGCAACTAGTGACAACTAACACAAATTACTACATGTGACTAAACCAGTAATAGAAGGTTGAGGAAAAACACCACACTGACATGACTCATTACCTAGAGACAATATTATCCTAACATTAAAGAAAAGAACTTTAAAACATGGCAGAGTTAGAGATAAGAGAGCATTTTAAGAATATCCTCCCACTTAACACACAAAAGAACCCAATTTGGCATGTCTAGATAAAGACAGCAAAGGGTAGATTGTAAATAATAAATAGAAACTCTTGGTGCTGTGATTGTTGTTTTAAAAAAAGAAGATAAAACATGATGAATTCTAGCATCATACAAGGACTCAGAGATATTATCTCTTTGGCCATGATTCAAAGGACTAAAAGTTTAAGGATTATACAGAAAGAGATAACTTACTCTAAGGCTATTGGAACATTCTCACTCATGGAAACGCCTAACATGTCACAGCAAAAAGCTGGCATTGCCATCCACAGAAGAAAATTGAAGTACTGAGAATTATTTATGTGATATCTTGGTTGAGTAAATGAATTTACAACTTTGAGCTGTAAGAATCTGGTTTGAGGAAGTAAAAGTGTTCTGAAAGTAACCCAAAATACCCATTCCCAAAAATTTGAATCACTACTGTGTCTTTGCATGGTGGGTAGGTAACAGATATTTCAGATGGATAAACACATGAATGGTGAACATAAGAATAAGATGATTTACAAAAGCTGAAAAAGACCTGTTTACAAGACCAGTGGTTCATAAATGTTACTGCTCCAGATGCAATAAAAATTCCAGAACAAAGACAGGAGGAGACCCTAGGAGATGATGATTCCATAAGTCTAAGAGGATCCCACCAAAAGGGAATTTGGTGAGGAAACCATGCTTAGATGAAACTGGGCCCTGTAATTTTCCTTTCCTGAAGAATATGACCAAACCTAGCTCTGTCTCTGATCGCAGCTGTGAGAACTACCTATAAAGAAAAGAAAGGAAAAACATTTTTTTAAAAATGCCCTTTCTGTGCTAGTACTTCATGTATGTTCTCATTGAATCCCTATGAGCTAGTTACTCAGATATCAATTTTACAGCTGAGGAAACTGAGGCTCAGCTAAGTAAACGTATAAAAGGTCACATTACGTAAGCATCAGAGGATGCTCTGTCACACTGTTTACCTCCTATGCAAGTGAAGGATGGCTGTACTGGTGTGTGTGTGTGCTTGGGTGTGCTCGTGTATATAGTTACTACATCTGTTAATCTTTTAATTAGTTTGGTGTTTATCTTAAAGCCTTTTTCCTAGTTTCACATATTACAAAGGTGAGCAGTTTTCTTTTGGGCCTGCATTTGACTTCAGTTTTGACAATTTGTACTCAGTGGGAAAAGCAAAAATTCCATTTAAGCCACTGGATCAATCACTTTCAGAAACACAACTTATGGTTTTGGCAAATAATATTTAGCTCTAAGTATTGCCCGTGGTCAAATCATTTCACAGTGAGTGCAATGGGACTAGCCACTTTTAATCCACTGAAATTTTGTTGTAAATTAACCAAGCTAATATTTACTCTCAACATATACTGAGTGTTCAAAATGTTTCAGGAACTGTGTTAAATGCTTTGCATGCATTATCACATTAGTTTCTCACAACAACCCTAGAAAAATAGTTAATGCTCTTATTTCCATTTATGAAGGAGGAAATTGAGTCAACAGAAGTAAAGTGGATTACCCAAGGTCAGATATCTGGTTAAGTGGTAGAGGCATGATTTGAACTTGGTTTTCTCACACCATATCCCAAGCTTTTAACTGTGACGTCAGACTACTTCCACTGTGTTTTACAACCAGCCACATTTTTCACATGAGGAATCTAAAGTTCAGTGAATGAAATCATTTACCCAGATCGCATTAACTGGCAAGTGATGGAGCAAGAAATAGAAGTGAGAGCTTCTAGAAGGCATTGGGGTGGGCTATAAAGAAAAGAGTCTCTGCTGATAGACCTGGATAGGGCTCTAAATTGTGACCTTAGGGAACAACCTCTGTCAAAAGGCATGTACAGATTTCAGTTACTCCTAATCCAAGCTGCTTCCTCCGTATTCCGGTCCTAGAGAAAGACAATTAAGGCTGTGTTACCTCTCCTGTTACCTGGAATACAGAATTCTAGTGGGGAACAAAAAAGCGAGGGAACATTACTGCTTAGAGAGAATACAATTCAAGTCTATGTGAAGATGGGCACAACCTCTGTGCTATTCAACACCACTAATAGGTGGCAGATCTGGGGTCCTCACCCTGTGGAACACAGCCCGTTTCCATCACCATCCCTGACTCAGTGTACTGCAACTCAAAACTGAAGGAGTCACCTCTCTCCTCCTTTGGATGAACCTATTATCACACCACTGCTAACTGTGACAGAGCACTTCCTTCGTGCTCAACACCTTACATTCCTTGTTTAATCTTCACAACTATTCTTCCAGGTGTGTGTTATTAATATCCCCTAAGTACAGAGATGGAAACTGAGACTTAGAGAAGTTAAGTCCTGAGGTCACAGAGCTAATAGGTGGCAAAACTCACTTTATTGCAACGAGCCACGTATAATGCGGTTGAGATTCTGATGCTCTCACTCCTGTTCCCAGTGTCTTTACATTTACAAGACCTCTGGATTCTACTTATCTTCCTCTTATGGCACACATATTGTTCCTGGCTCTCTCCTCTACCCTGCATTTCTTAATGGATTTTACCAGAGGTAAATCAATATTTAGGAGAAATCTGAATGACTCTTACTGCATCACAAGAATAATCATCTAGAACAATCAAATTATACTTGAGATTAATCGGTCAAATGGAAACATGATAAACTCGAGTCACATAAACATTGGCAAGCCAATTGGGAGTAGATTGAAAGAGTACCAAATAAAGTAGCGATTCTTTTATCCTAAACCTCAAGTCCCATATCTAGCCACATAAACTCTGGGAAAACTGAGAAATGATAGAAAGGAATTTTACCAAGATTTATGAGGCCAGTTTATCAAAGAAGCAAAAACATTGCTTCTACTCATCTTTGCTCAAGGAGCTACTTATTTCTGAAAGTTACTCTGACATTAACAAGGTCTTTTATATCTATCTATCATCTATCTATCTATCTACTATCTGCTATCTAGGTTTGCTATCTACTTACTTATTTTTTAACAGATAGGGAATAAAAAAACTGTTGATATTTTGATTGAGCTGTCCCCAGCCAAAAGCAATGTCTTTCACAGAAATTTATCTTGGTTACAGGGATGTGATTTTATCTCTGCTCCTATGTATGTCAGCACTTCCCAATCATCCACACCAGGAGGCAGCTACTGTATTCCCAGGTCACCAAACCTCCTATTTCCAATAGAAATCCCCTTCTCTGGTCTTTTTCTTTTTTCAATCACTTTTCAAATTTTGCTGCCATTTTCTCTTTCTCAATCCAATCTCACTGAAGTAATTAAAGTAACTTCCACCTGCTTGGAACAATATCTAATAACAAACTCCACTTTTATTTTATTTTTAGTGACATATACAGTGGTGTCAATAAAGTGCACTGATTTTAAGTGTACAGTTCTATGACCTCTATCAACACTTGGTTAAATGGGATTGCTAATGGTTAGTCCTCGAACTTAATATATCTCTCCATTTATTTAGATATTTGCTCTCAGCAATAATATGTAGTTTTTAATTTAGAGGTCCCGTACAACTTTGTTAGAACTATTACGAGATAATTGATTTTTTCCCTTGATAGTATTGCAAATGATACTTAACTTTATTTTCAAATTGTTTGTTACTAGTATTACAAATACAATTAGTTTTTCTGTATTGACTCAATATCCAGCGACCTTGATAAATTCACTTATTAACTCTAATAATTTGTACATTCTTTTCATTTCTTCATGTACATAATCACATTATATACTCATAAAAAGAGTTTTATTTCTTTTTTCCCCAAGGTTATTGAGGTATAATTGACATATAACAATTTGTAAGTTTAAAGTGAGAACTTTAAGACTTATTGTCTTAGCAACTTTCAAGTATATAATACAGTATTGTTACTTTTCATTTTCCAATTATTGTGAACATTATTTCTTTTTCTTGCCTTACTGCACTGGTTAAGACTTCCAATACTATACTGGATATTAGTAGTGATTGTTGATAACCTTATTTTGCTTGTGATCTCAGGAGAGGCCTATATTTTATCATTAAGCATGATGTTAGCTGGAAGATGTTCGTATCTATTGTTAGGTTGCTGAGAGTTTTCTTTCTGTTTTTTCTTAATGTATCGGTGTTGAATTTTATGAAAGTTTCTCTGTATCTATTGAGATCACCTCATAATTTTCCTCCTGAAAGTTAACATACCAAATACAGTGATTTTCAAGTCCTTGTAATCCTAGAATAAATTCCATTTGGTAATGATGTATTACCTTTTTAATATATCACTGACTTAGTTAGATGATATATTTCAGGATTATTTCATCCATGTTTCTGACAGATCTTAGCCTGTAATTTTCCTTTCTTGTAACATACCTATCAGATTTTGGTATCTGAGTATGCTTGCCTCATAAAATGACTTGGGAGCATTCCCACCTCTATTTATGAAAGAGTTTGTGAAAGATTGGTATCATTTATACCTTAAATATTTGAAAGGATTCACAACCCGTCTGGGCTTGAAGTTTGTTTTTTTAGTTTTTTTCTCTTTTTTTTTTTGGTAGAAAGGCTTTTAGCTACACATTCATTTTCTTTTATAACCTTAAAAATACTCAGATTTATTTGAGTTTATCAGTTTTATTAACCTCACAAAGTATAAATTTGGCATTATTGCCTCTATTGTATGTCTGCTTTCTATTTTATTCATTTCTCTTCTTATCTTTGTTTCCTTCCTTATGTGTTAAAATCTTCAATGATGAGAGTGAATTTAAGTTCTATCAATTATGCTTTACAAGTTTTGAAACTATGCTTACAGGTACACAAAAATTTAAGATTGTTATGTCTCTCTGTTGAATGGATGTGTGTCCTTCTTTTTCTCATAATATTTCTTTTCTTAGAGTCTATTTTGTCTGATATTAATATAGCTATACTGATTTTCTTTTGTTAGTCTTTGCATGATACATTTTCTCCCTTCTTTATCCTTATAATCTATCTGCTTCTTTATATTTAAAGTGTGTCTCTTGTAAACAGCATATAGTAGATCTTCTTTTATTATGTAGTCTGACAATCTTTGCTTTCAGTCACAGAATTAAGGCCATTTACATTTAATGTAATTACTGGTATAGTTGGGTTAAAGTTCATAATGTTGCTATTTGTTTTCCATCTATTTTATCTGTTCTATGTTCTTTCCTTCACTTAACATTATATCATATAATGTCCCATAACTCTACATTGAGTTCACACATTTTGTTTTTAATGGCCCCACAATAGCCCATTGTTTTGACCCACATCTTATTGAACCATTAGCTATCATTTATTTCTTCTAATAATTTTTCTATTACAGATAATGCTGTGCTGAACATCTTTAGATACAACACTTTCCACTTTGTGTATTATTTCCTTTGGGTATATTTTTTAGTGCAGAATTACTGATTCAAGGGATAGAAACATCTTTATAATTCTTAGTACAATTTGTCACCTTGCTTTCCCTAAAGAATTACCCCAGTTTACAAGGTTGTTAGCAGTGTGTAGCTATAGTGATTTCATTGCAGTCTTGATAGCACTGTGAGTTCCTTTTTGAATTAAAAAAAAAGTATGGAAAAGACCTGAAGGGGAATCAGAATTATGATTACCAATGCCACTGCTGTGTGTAAGTAAGCAGAAAAAAGGAAAGCCATTTTCCTGAAATGTGTTCATTTCAGCTACAAGCTGGACTAAAATTCCAACTGTTCTGCTTCTATTTTGCACACACCTGGGCTTTGGCAATAGCCCCTGTAAATAAATTTGTAAAAGAATGCATATTTATGATATAATATGTGAACTGGCATATACTTTTTATTTGAGTCTAATAAACCTATAATTCACAAATAAAACCAAAACAGGTTTACAGCATCAGAGGAAAGAGAGGAGAAAGGAGATCCAACTGAAAATATGCTTAAAAGCACAGTGAATACATGTTTCTAAGTTACATTTAAATCTTATCATGAATAATCTCCAAATAGAGTGGCAGCATCACTAAACTTAACGGTCATTGTTTCCCCAGGTAGGTGATTGTGTTGAGGAGTAGTGGAAAGGAACTCTTAACATTGTAATTACTTTGCAGAACACTTAAGGTGACATTATCTCATTTGAGCACAAGTACCCTGTAAGGCACATATTTCTAATTGTTTTGTAGGAAACAATTGGGATTCCCTAGAGGTGAAATGATTTACCTAAGTTCACATAGTTGAAAACTAGCCGAGTGGTGACTCAAACTTATGTCTTAGCTTCTTAAGCCTGTGACTTTTTCAATATGTCTAAGGGTTACTTTCAACAACTGTTATTGAAATGTTAATCTACCACAGAGTTTTTTATTAGAAAATATTAATGAAAATGACCATAGTGAAGATGAAAACTTTTCCAAAGAATAAAGACAAGAGATTTATTATAGCATGATCTAAACTGGCATAAAATTCAGGATATTCCATCACTGAAAGTGCTATAGAAACTCAGTAAAATCCTATCTTCTTGACATTATAGCCCTATGATCTGGACCCGGGATTTCAGTCTTAGAACACACACACACACACACACACACTCACACACACACACAAAATAACACCAGAAAGTAAAATAATGGTAGAGTAACAATGTCATTCATAATCAGGAGCCCTCTGGGTCTTCACACTAAATATCTAGTTTTTGAAATTTAAAAAACAATGCTGTGAAACTTCATTGTAGGAGATGGAAACTAAAAATTACCTTTAATTAAGCAAATCTATTGTTTTTGGCTAGTTATCTTCCCCTAAAACCACATCTCAAGTCTTTACTCAATTCATGACAAACATTAACTAGCTTATTATTAAAAATAGAAATATTTCAGCATGTTACTCTCAGGGTAAATACCTATAAGCTGTCTTTTGAAAGTTTTTCATGTCCACAAATAATCTCATAATCTCTCCCTACTGTTTTAGAAATCAGTACACTTATGCACACTCTCAATCCTTCTTAATCATATTATTATAAAACAAATATGAATCTGATAAAGCAAGATATATAAGTATGGATCACATTGGTCATAATTTTATCATCGTCCTCCAGTAACTTCACATTAATAATTTTTTTAAAAACATCTTTATTGGGGTATAATTGCTTTACAATGGTGTGTTAGTTTCTGCTTTATAACAAAGTGAATCAGTTATACATATACATATGTTCCCATATGTCTTCCCTCTTGCATCTCCCTCCCTCCCACTCTCCCCATCCCACCCTTCCAGGCTGTCACAAAGCACCGAGCTAATATCCCTGTGCCTTGCGGCTGCTTCCCCCTAGCTATCTACCTTACTACGTTTGTTAGTGTGTATATGTCCATGACTCTCTCTCGCCCTGTCAAAGCTCACCCTTCTCCCTCCCCATATCCTCAAGTCTGTTCTCCAGTAGGTCTGCGTCTTTATTCCTGTCTTACCCCTAGGTTCTTCATGACATTTTTTTCCCCTTAAATTCCATATATATGTGTTAAAACCTTACATCTAAAAGAAGTAAATCTGATCCAAAACATGAAGTATTTTATAAATCTGAGGTGACTCTTATGAGTATTTAGAACCAAATAAGTCTGTCCATTCCTTGCTCCTAATGTTTTAGTTCCATGTGCCAAGGTAGCAAAATGAGTCCTTCCTGGAACTTTTAAAAATTATATCAGCTGACAGCTGTATGCAATCAATCTGATTCAACCAGCCAAAACTAGATTTCTTTCTCAACCAACCCCTGAATCTAAAGTTTGTGTGTCTTGGAACAGAATGCGTTTTTATGTGGGAAAAAAATAGAGTAAATCTTTTATTTACTCTGCAGGAGGTGTTTGGTTACCAGACCCAGAATCTACACAGAGCTCTCTGCCTCATAACATCCGTGCTGACCTGTGGGGTCCTTCTCCTGTTATTTTACTGGAAGCCGCAGTGGAGGGTATGGGCCAACTGTATCCCATGCTCCTTGCAAGAGGCAGACACTATTTTGCTAAGGACAACGGTGCGTGTCCTTCTGTGTTTCATCTATTGCACAGCCTGTGATGGCCAGCATTCCAGAGTGGATCCTCCTCTATTTAAGTTTCCCTGTCCACAAATAGGAGATGGCAAAACTATCTCTGCCGTCTATTTGCTATGTCTTATTTTGTCTCAGGAATGAAGGGCATTTCCTCCACATCAGCCTGGAGAAATTTCTACCATGTCAGGCTCGTTGTGAGAGCCCTTAGCCATTACATGAGCAGTGGCTGTCCGTGTTATAACGCTTAAAGACATAACATGGGAATGATTGTTCAGTTTTTCAGAAATATGTATTTTGAGGAAATTATACATTTTAAACATCAAGGTGTGATTTTAAGACAGCTGGAAACTATTTTCTAGATATAAAGTTTCTTGCAAAGTGTATCTTTCTCTTTATTCCCTAGCACAGTGGTTCTTAAATTTTAGTCCAAATCAGAATTACCTGGAGGGATCTTTAAAACAGAGACTGCTGAATATTGGATCCAGTAGGTTTGGGGTGAGGCTGAGAACCTGCATTTCCACTCTGTCATAAACCAAGCCATACTGAAGCCAGAATTAAAAGTAAGTGATTTTAAGAGTACAATGTTATGGCATGTTTTTGTTACAAGAAAATAATGTATTTATTGGATGAAAGTTCTGAAAATCACACTGCTGGGCTGGGAATTACAGCTACGTATCAAGGAAAGTGAGAGCTGCATGTAATAGACAACCCTCACCTCCCCTGATGGGCTTTACTTTGTGAATGACAACTTTTCTATTACATTTGTAATTGCATTTGCAGTGTATCCAAGTGCAAAAATCAGGTATGTTTGGAACCACTTGGAGAAGAGGTTTCAGAAAGTTGGGTAAGTCCGAATTTTCCTCAGCACTCATCAGGATCTACGGGAAGAACACTGATTTGTTAAGTACCATGAACTGAAGTACGGTTCCTGTCCTGACCACACCCTAGGTTGCTGGAAGATAGCAACACCTGTTTGGACTGGGTCTGACCTGTGGAGAACAAGAGGTCAGGTGGGGTTTGTGGTACTGCTGGAGTAAACTCTGCCAGCAGAAATGGAGATACCACATCGCTTATGATCAGTGAATTGTTGACATAATGTTTCATCAGCTTCATATAACCCCAGCTCATTTACTGGCATCAGAGAGATGTCGTAAATTATTCTCATCTTAAGCACACTAATTAAAAAGAAAAGACTGAAAGAACAGTACAAGCAAATAACATTTGGTCTTTTCTCTCAGGATTATAGAACAGTATTCTCTGTGTTGTCTTTTCTTTCCTCAAAAATTCTTGAGTCATTTCATAAACATCAGTATCTTAATCCTCCAAATCCTCTGAGAGACAGAAAGACAATATGATGATTGCATTTTACTATGGAGAACCAGCCCTGGAGAGAAGGATTTTGTTTGCTCAGTTAATTGTGTCATTCACCACTGTTATTTACAGAACCTAGAACAGTGCCTGATTCATGGTAGAAGCTCAATAGATATGTGTGGAAGGAATGAATAAGTAAATGCATTCATTGATCTGTGAACTAAACTCTAATATGTCAGGCATTTCGCAAGGCACAAGGGATCTAAGGATAAATAAGACTTAGTCATCGTCTCAGAGACATTAACTGACTGGAAGGAAAGAGAGACAAAGAATAGTGGTACAATTATGAGAATGAGATCTATGGATGCCAATAGATTAGAAACTCATAGTATAATAGTAGCACAGGAAATTCTTAGGCTGCTTGTTAACTCACAGTGACCTAGAGTCCCTGCTTCCCTCATCTGTAATTTGAAATGGCGAATCCTGGTGACTGAAAGTAAACCATTGCAAGCCTTCCCAGGAATCTTAATAATCACCTTCATTTCTTGCCCAGTTTTAGGGACAAGAAGAAGGATCTGCCTGACCATCTTCACAGTTAGTCAGAAACAAAAATTCTCAAGCTAAGAAGCAATCTCGTACTTAAAATACAAGTTCTTGGGTTCTCCTCCATAATTCTGATTTAGTAGGTAGAAGCTGGGGTAGTGGTAAGAAAAGAAACTGCATTTTTAGCAAGCACCCCCATAATTTGTATTCACACCAAGCCTGCGAGCTACTGATCTGTTATTGTTTTCAAGTCTTCCCTCTGTCTGAACGCTATGCAAAATGAACCAGGCATCTAGATTATGACAATATTACAAAGTGCCTTAGAGATGGTATCATTATATAAGATTTCAGATACAATGCTTAAAACACTGAAATACAAGAAGTTTTCAAAGTCATTAAAAACATATTGCTTTAATAGCATTAAGCACAGGACATTTAAAGGATTGATCTATTTAGGAAAACTAGTTGATAAATATAGATATACTCTGCCTAGGAAACCGTTTCCACAGGAAAGATTTCCCATCCGTGTAGCTACCTCATGTTTGTCCTTATTTATCAAGTGCCAATCTTTAGTAAACATCATACATAATTAAATTTAAATCTGGTCCACACAGAAAAGAACTTGACAATCTAATAAGCAAGACACAGAATATAGTTTCCCAAATATGAAGACTAGAGGAGACAATCTACTTAGAATCACAGAGTCACATTTTATTTTGTGGGTTTTTCTCTTTGGAGAGTAAAGAAAGCAAGTAGAATATGGAGCATTCCCCCGCTCCCCCACCAGTTTTCCCTTTTATATTTTAGTGTAAGACTAAATGTTTTTTTCAAAAATTTATTGTGATTGATTGGTTGGTTGAATGACAGCTTATCAATTTCCTAAATCAATTCGAGCTTGCTTGCATGAAAAGCTAGGACCCAGTAAAAGAAATAAAGGAAGAGGGATACACAGAAATCTCTGATCATAAAAAGCCACAAAATCTAAATACAACTTCCTCTTTCAGGCTTCATAGCAGCAAGGCAAAGAGAGAAAAATGCACAGATGTTCATAGTCTCACTTTCCTGTAGCAAAAAGCAAATCAAGACATCAGCTGTGATCATTTTACTCTGGAGAGAAATTGCCAAGGGCATCAGGAAGAAAGCAGGAAAATTATTCCAGGAGGTTCCCTGCCCCTACCTTCATTCATTCATGAACCGAACACAGCTTCGCATCTTAGTGCCTGTCCCAGACAGGTCCATAGACACTTGGGGTAATTCTCTTACCGCAGGGACACAGGGCCCTATGGAAAATACACACTTACCTCATCCAAGCTGTCTTCCTATTAGGACAGTTTTTAAGTTGAGTGACCCTTCATCTTTTCACTTAGCCCACATTTATTTAGCTTATTTACCTTTGCCTCCTTTATTTAGCCTCCTGAAGGAGAACTTTCTGGCAGTAGAGATCCAGGCATGTCCTAATCAGGGGTTAGCTCCAGACCAATTGCCTTGTTGGTAACCCAGAACTCTAGAAGAAAAAAATTTTGGTGGCTAAGGTTTGCTAATGTCTCTAATGGGAATACTCCAACCATGGCTGATTTCAGTGTGACGTTGCTGAATGTGGAGCTGTGAAAATGGTACTCATAATTGGCTTGGTGATTCTGTAGGACCAAACTTAATTCTCAACACTTGTCACACCACTGAGAAAAAAAGGCATGCCTGTTAGTACCAAAGGAAAGAAATCTGAGTGACAGCAGCAAAAGAGGGTGGATTTGCCATCAATGCTTCAGCTCCAAGCTGGTGGAAGCTGTTCCAGGAGAAGAGAGAGAAAAAAGAAGCAAGAGGAAGGCGGAGGGAGAGAGAAAGAGATTTAGGGCTGCTACGAAACCCTTTTCTCTTACTCCTCAGGTCTTGTGCGAAGCAAACGTCAGAAAAGAAATTGTGCCTATAGACCATGACCTTTTCCCCTTGGAAAGCTCCATCTTTAGAATACAGCCCACATATAGATACTCACCCATCAGATCAGTTCTTTGAGAAAAAGAGCAAGGAAGGTTTGGTTGGAGTAGAAGAGACAGGCTTTACTCATTCTTCTGGAATCCAACGAGATTGTCTCAAATCTTAGCATTTGGTTAGAAGTCAATAATTTATGTAAAAATATAACCCATGGTACTATGGCTCTGAATCCACTCAAAGTATAAAATCACTTAACTCTAAGGCCTTGTTTCAGAGCAAAACCTTATGGCAGCGTGAGTAAGTCTAAGTCCTGGGTCTCTCTGGAGATCCTGGGATTTCTCCATCCCCACCTCCCCCCAGATGCCCTCCTGGTCCTCTGCTTTCTGGATCTTCATGCCTGGGAATGCTCCAGGCACTTTCCCCAAAAACCTGATGAGAAGCACCTCACTTAGCTCACATATAGGGCATGAAACCCTGCAAGAACTTGAGGTTATCTGAAAATGTGCTTTAGGAAATGAAAGAAATAGACAGATCACAGATAAGAACTAATGTGAAAAAAGAAAATCACTTTTGTCATTTGTAAAACGGGTCCTCTCTCTACAAATTATAAAGTATAGAAGCAGGTTCAAGTACTGCTAAAATAGGGATTCTTTCCCCTGAAAGCAGTTTCTCAAAACATGCCTATCTTGTTATTATTATTAGTTTTTAATGGGAAGGCTCTAAGACCAACATACGTGTTATACTCTACAACCATACCCAGATCCCAGAAATTGGGTACCGTTTCTATGCATCTGTGAATTTCTTAACTCTCGCTTCCTTTAGAAAGTGGGTATGTTAGGGGAGTGAGGGATTAGCTAGCAAAATCACCTGGGAACTTTTTTCAAACTCTAATAAACCCGCTCCCTAAAAATTCCACAGTTCATGGAAATGGGTCATGCCAGAATACTCAGGCTTAGTATTAACTGTTTGGAAAACTACAAGCCTCCCTTCCTGCCAAGGACTCTATTGGTGGCTTATCAGAATGGAAGCCGAGCAGTCACATGCAGTTTGAAGATGCTCACCAGTGATTCTGACATGCTCCTCCTGCCTCTTTGAGGACTCCCAGCCTAGTCTTCACCATGTGGAGCCTAAAGGGCCTAGCAGAAAACATATTCTCAACAATTATTTGGTAAATAAATTGATAAATGGATGAACGAATGAACAAATCATCAAATTGAAAAGAGATAGAGACCATCGCCAAAGAAAATATTCCTAGTCATTCATGCTTGGTTTTTCGGAAATACCTTCCAGCAGGTTTACGAATATCTCCTGGTTGCAAGAAACCTCAGTGCTCCTTCAAGCACAGCTCATAGCCAGTGCAGAAATGTCCTTCATAACTTCCCCTGTTAAGAAATCTCTTTGGAGAGGGACCTTCTACGTCCGAAGCAATTATTCCCCTAATGAATGGTTCTGAATATTAGGCAAGTCTACTTAATTTCATTCTGACTATTTAGTTTTGTGAGGCCACCTGGAATAATTCTAGGGCTTCTTTTTCCCCTGCCAGCTCGTCAGATTTCTAAAGTCAGGGCATGTCATCTCCTTTGTTCCTTGGAACTTTGCTCATGTGACCCAGCTTCAAACCTCATATTCCTTCCGGTTGCTCAGCCATTGGTCACTGCCCCTGAAAGCTCTGCTTGGCTTGTGCTGAGATTGAGATGAGTACACAATTCCCTAAACATGCAATACTTTTTGGCACGAGACAGTGGAATAGATGAAGCAGCAAGGGGCATGCCTGTCTACGATTCAAACACGGCTGTCAACTGAAGAAAGAACGCACAACCTAAAAGTTGAGAATTATGTTTATTTGGCGGACATTCTGAGGACTTCAAGCCAGTGAGACAGGACTCTCAGGTCTCATGGAGGTCCATCCATGTTGCTGCAAATGGCGTTATTTCATTCTTTTTTAATGGCTGAGTAATATTCCATTGTGTACATGTACCACATCTTTTGGACTATTGTGATGATCAAATGAGAGAATCTTTTGTAAGAACTTTGTAAATTGTAAATTGCTAGGCAAACACGAAGGCTTCTTTTTTTAAATTTTTATTTTATATTGGAGTATAGTTTATGTACAATGTTGTGTTCGTTTCAGGCATACAGCAAAGTGACTTAGTTATACATGTACATATATCTATTCTTTTTCAGATTCTTTTCCCATATAGGTTATTACAGAGTATTGAGTAGAGTTCCCTGTGCTGTACAGTAGATCCTCACTGATTTTCTATTTTATATATAATAGTGGTTTGCATATGCTAATCCCAACCTCTTAATTTATCCCACCCTGAGGGCTTCTTATTGTAATGTACATATGTGTGGATTTACAAGTTGTTAGCCGTGAGGACCATATGCCATCTTCCACTTCATTGGCTCATTCCTTCATGTATTCATTGAGTTCATATGCTAAGGACCTGTCCTAGGTGTTGGAGATACCAAGGTAAGATAGACATGATCTCCAACATCAAGGGCAGTCTAGAATGCCTGAGAATTCTAGGAATATCTTCATATCTGTGTCTTTTTAGCTGCTCTTAGAATATAATCAAATTATTTTTTTAAAAAAACTCAAAATGCCTTTCTAATTTCATTTTGATTCTTAAGTTGTACTGTACTTAAGATATATTTTAACCAGAAAAACAACTTTGTCCATCATGTACTAACTTTCATTTTAAAATGTATTAGTATTTTGAGATTGGCACGCTAATTTTTGATTGAAGACACAAATTCCCTGAAGGGTAGAGAAGGGACTCCTGCTTAGTGTGGTCTGTACTCACTTATTAGTGTGAGCATGTAGCTGTGACGCTAACAGATGATCGATCTCCTACAGAAGATTAGTGTGAGGGTCAAATGCCATTGAGGTCGAAATCCAACCCACGTGGAAGCTGCTTGTTAAACAGGTAACTGTTTTCATTTATTTTTGAAAATAAACTCCTGTTTTTTCCTTTTTTCTTTCTAGTACTCAAAGAAATCGATGTAGACGAAAGTCTGTGTTTTGTGCAACTTTTTTTTGTTATTCCCAGTGACTTTAGTTTATGCCTTTCCTGTCTATTGAGGTTTTCTTTTTTATTATTATTTCAATAAATATATATTTTTTATACCAGTAATTCTAACTGGTCCTTTTCAGTAACCACTTGTTTTAAATTCAAATCCCTTCCCAGTGTGAGGGACAGATTCCCGTTTCATACTCTCCTGTTTGTTCGTTTTGTTTTCAGTGTTTTATGGTGGTTGTGATGGGTGGGGGGAGTGGGGAGGGTTGTTATTATTTCATGATCTCTTCGAGGATTGAAAAAGGATTATTTTGGTCTTTTTCGTACTGTTCTATCACTCTATTATATCCATTTTCTTGAGAGTGACTTCTTCCTTGGTTGGTGTTTTTGTTTGTTTGTTTTAGAATATTTTCTCTGTATGCTTCGAAGTTATCGCTTTCGGTAAGCTCAGCTTGGGTGGGACTTTCCCTTCTCCCATTTCTCTTCCTCTCTGTGCTCACTCTCCCTTTTTGGTGGTTCTTATTAGTCCCCATGTGTCCCCAGTTCAGAACTAGGGCCTGTGTTGGGGGTTTGTGCTCTGTCCCTTGGGGATCTGTTCAATGCAGTCCCCGAGCCAGCTTGGGGCTTGGCCAAATTCACAGCTGCATCACCAACTTGTCTCTCCTATTCCTCCCTCTGCTGGTGAACCCTTGCTGGTTGTGACTTTTCTCAGCCTCTGCTCTGGGGCAAGCCTGGTTTTGTCCCCTGCCACTTGTGGGACACTTATTCCTCCTAGCATTGAGCTCCTAGTCATTGATCTCCAGTCCTTGTATGAAAACCAACAGACTGATCAATCAGTCCCCCCTCAGTGCTGCATGTTTCTGGTCTATTTCTAATCCACAAAGATGGTCATTTGGGTTTTTAACGTGACCATTTTTTTTAATACATTTTTTATTAGACTTTTTTTTAGTGCAGTCTTAGATTCACAGCAAAATTGATTGGAAGGCACTGAGATTTCCCCCATACCCCATGCTTCCACATATGCACAATCTCTCTTACTATTAAAAAAGCAGGATGCTTTTTAAACATCTTATTCAAGTACATTTTCAAATTACCAAAGACTCTTTCAAGTGTCAATTTAGTCTATTTTGAAAAGAGTGTTAATATGTTATTGCACTTATGAATTAGGCCTTTAGTAGAAACAAAAAAGTAAAACTATGTCTTCACATTTGGTTTCAAAAGAATATTGAATAAGGGAACTAAATTAAATGGTGTTGTTTCTTCTACAAGAAGTATTTAACCAATTTTCTACTGAGTTTATACAAACTCAAAATCATATTATCTCAAATGTGTAATATACAATTAAAGCATTTTATGCCAAGCAGACAGAAGAGCTATAATTTGTAAGAAAACATGTTGCAACGGAAATTATAAAAACGTTAAGGAACACAAGCTTCTTTAATGTACAAAATATATCCAAGAGTTTAAGAAACTTTTAAGATGTGTCCTATTAACTTATTAACCAGATGTCAGTTCATTTTTAGGACTAAGGTAGAAGTTTATTTAATATATTAGAGAATTATAGAAAGTAGAGGTAAGAAAAAGTGGCAGTGGTTTTAGGTACTATTTCATCTAATTCATAATAATTATAAAGAGCACTTCACCAAGAAAAGAATCCTTGCTTTGCTCAGATGGACTCTTTATTCAAGCTGTGTGTAGGTCATGTGACCTTCTCTAGCTCCCTGGGGTTTGCCCTCTCTTCTATTATTATTAATAGTGAAGTCAGCAAGACCAAAATGGGGACAGTTGAAGGAATTTTAAAAGTTGAAGATATTATTAACAGACCAAAAATACCTGCATGGATGACCATCTTTGGGGCTGGTGACAAATTCTGCCCATGATTTTCACTGCATCTTTGGATAAGACGTTTCCCTTCCCTGGGTAGGACCTTCCCTCTTTGTTCAAGGGAAGGTCCATGCTGACTCGACTGATTCTCAGAGGATCTTACTAAGACCTGTGACATGAGAGTATGTTATTTGTAAATGAATGACCTGGATAAAAGTGGAATCTTTAATTTTCATTGTACAACTTGACTACATTGGCAGCATGTGATTGCATGAAAAAGAAACCTGCAATAAAAAGGGGGAAGGGTAAACTGTGACAAAGCGAGAGAGAGGCATGGACATATATACGTAAGGTAGATAGCTAGTGGGAAGCAGCCGCATGGCACAGGGAGATCAGCTCGGTGCTTTGTGACCGCCTGGAGGGGTGGGATAGGGAGGGTGGGAGAGAGGGAGACGCAAGCGGGAAGAGATATGGGAACATATGTATATACATAACTGATTCATTTTGTTGTGAAGCAGAAACTAACACACCATTGTAAAGCAATTATACTCCAATAAAGATGTTAAAAAAAAAAAAGTTCAAAATTGAAGTTTGTTTTTAAAAGAGTCTGAATCATGTGTCTTCTCCATTGTGGGTACATCTGTTTAAAAATGTAAATTGTTAGATTTTGTTATTGGTCAAATATTTTTGAAAATTCAAAATAAATAAGAATGATCAATTTGTGGGCATGGCTCTGAGTGCTTAAAATAAATTTGCTTCTACTATATCACATTTTATGTGCTTGACATTGTCTCTACTGCAATTAATGGAGTTCTAAGTGAATTCTATTGTTGTAAAAATGGAAGAAAAATATCTATAAAGAAATGACATCATCTTGACTGCCACTATGGTCCATGCAAGTGACCCAGATGCTCTTTTCATACCTTCATAGGTTTTAGATCTATGCTACGTGTTTCAAGCCTTTACCCTCACTTTGTGGCTGTCTCAGGGTTACATCGAATACTCAGTGGCCATCATCATCTGTTCTCTCCATTGTCTTAAGCGTGTACGATTTGCGACAGGTAAGAACAGAAAAAGTAGCTGGTTTCTATTTAGCTTCTAGCTGCACAAGAAGCCAAACCTATGGCCTTTCCACTGAGAGCAAAGAGTTGCTTTGTTAAACATAAGTCATAACAAGAGAAAAAGCAAGGGCTTACTAAATACGGGACCTCAGGAGGAGGGCTTCAAGAATACCAGGTAGATTTAAACATCTTTGCAAACTCTGATTATCAACTGATGGCTGCACTGAATACAGTGTTTAGAAGGACTTTGAGGCTGTGTCTGAGCATGGTGGGAAAGAAAACAGTGATGGATTAATGATGACAGCATAGTACCTGTCCGTCTCTCTTACCATTGCTGTTCATCTTATAGCCATTTAAAATCCTCCTTTTAAAGAAAAAATCAGTCTTATAAATGGTATACCAACACATTCAGAAGTGGAATCTAGCTGAGTATTACTTACCACAGCCTTTCTGAATCTCATTTTCCCACAACATCTTTCTAGAAAATGTTCTACTACTTTGCTTAAGATGCATCAGGCTAGGGCTTCCCTGGTGGCGCAGTGGTTGAGAATCTGCCTGCCAATGCAGGGGACACAGGTTTGAGCCCTAGTCTGGGAAGATCCCACATGCCGTGGAGCAACTAGGCCATTGAGCCACAACTACTGAGCCTGAACATCTGCAGCCCGTGCTCCGCAACAAAAAAGGCCGCGACAGTGAGAGGCCCGCGCACCGCGATGAAGAGCGGCCCCCGCTTGCCACAACTAGAGAAAGCCCTCGCACAGAAATGAAGATGCAACACCGCAAAAATTAATTAATTAATTAATAAACTCCTACCCCCAACATCTTCTTTAAAAAAAAAAAAAAAGATGCATCAGGCGAAATTATGAGGCAACATCCAAAGGGTGTCTCACTGCATTTGTTGTATATTTTTGAAAACTTGACTGTGAAATTGGCTTTTTAGACACAGGAAACAATGGTACTTGTATCCACCTGTCAACTCTATTGAACTGTTGAAATCGCCTAGTTTTCTCAAACTTCGTCCTTCATCTAGAGAAGAGGAAACTAAGATTTCCAGGGGAAACAAACAAGGGAGCTTGTTCAGGTCATAAAGTGGGTTTGTGACAGAGTCAGGGCTTCTGGCTCCTCATAAGTGAAATTCTATTGCACGTGCAATATTTCCTTAGCAGAAAGCACTTTCCAAAGTAGCACATAGCTGGGGAAGAAAGTCAAACCTACGTGTGAGAAGAGAGATGAATTCTAGCTATCAGCAGAGTAAAGTCTGGGCCCATGTCAGTAAGGCAGATGTGGAGGCTTTTAAACAAGCCCAACTGAAAGAGATCTTTTATTTTTACTCTATTTCAGTCACTCAGCAAATATTAGATCTAAGATTGGCTTTTTGTCTGGTTTTAGATGCTACAAATTTTGAGCTATGAAGTGTTTGATGAGAAATGAAAGAAACGCAATATGTATATAAAGAGTTAGAAAACAGGACCTAAAAATGAAAAGTTAAGTCAATGGAGACACTTTGAGCTAGAGAGTGAGGACTAGAAGGGCTTTGTTTTATTTATTTATTTGTTTTGTTTTTTGGGCTTTTTTTTTTTTTTTTTTTTTTTTTTGCGGTACACGGGCCTCTCACTGTTGTGGCCTCTCCCGTTGTGGAGCACAGGCTCCGGACGCGCAGGCTCAGCAGCCATGGCTCACAGGCCCAGCCGCTCCGCGGCATGTGGGATCTTCCCGGACCGGGGCACGAACCCGTGTCCCCTGCATCGGCAGGCGGACTCCCAACCACTGCGCCACCAGGGAAGCCCCCTTGGCTTTTTCTTTTTTAAAAAAAATTAGTGCCTAGTGCGTTTCTTCATGAACAAATTTAAATCACAAAAATATTAACAGTGATCAGTAACCTGCCTCTGATGATGACAATTCCTTTCTGTCTGGCTGCCAAGTCAGGGGGTAGAGTGACTGTCCTTCTGGTGAACTCTGAGCATTTGAACAAAAGAAGGAAAATAAACACCAGGACAATAAAAGATCTGGCACTTTCTGCTCGGCCACAATAGGAAAGAAATTATCATGTCCCAAACGTTTACCTTTGTCATTTGATAGAGGTATGTAATGTGAAGCCCCCATATCAAATTTCTAGTTCCTGGGTTTTGAGAAATCTTTGTTTTAATAGAATATCTAATTTGATACCTACGAGCCACTCCTATGCTTTCTGGCTGATGTCAAACCTCAGTGAATACGGGTCTTCTCCCATGTGCTTCCCTCTATTGGGAATACATAGACCCACAATCACCTGAGTATATCATCGCAAACCATCTCAGGGTTCTGAGGAAAAATACAGAATGCTCTGAGGACTTTGGCAGGGAGATCTTATCTAGTCAAGTTAAAATTCCCCGCTCACTACTCCTACTTGTGTTACTTGACACTATTTGTTACTTGACACTTTAATGGTCACCTTCCTTATTTGTAAGAGTGTGTGTGTTTGTGTTCAATGTTATAGTCAAGAAAAGTAAATGAAACAATGCATCTGAATTACTTGTGTTCCTGGTACCTAGTAGGCACTCATCAAATGTTACCTTTATTACCGTTATGGCTGTTGCTGTTTTTATTACTGTTCTTGGAGTGGGGAAAGTAGATTATGGAAAGATGGGAGGAGGCACAGAGATTGAAGGGAGGAGGGATAACTCGAACAAGAAAGTAGCACAGGAACATCCCAGGACAGGGCTTCTAACCACCACTGACTCATTTATTGTGTGGCTCTGGGATCTCTTTTCTCCTCCCTGGACTCACTTTGCTCAGCTGTAAATAGTGGAGGTTAAACTCTGTCTCTTTAGGTCCCACCTTTTTTAGGCTTCTATCATTTTGCCAGGGCCACCAATAAGGCATGAAAAAAGGGCTCTTGGAAACTTCAAAACACTAATAAGAAACTTTCTGGCCACTGGGAATGTGGGAGCACGTTTTGGAGACTGGAGTCAATTCCTACAAGACCCTATTAATTTTGGACTAACTAGCCACATAGACTACTCAGTCAGGATGTGGACAAATAATAGAAACCTGTTTAAACTCCCTTAATCACAAAAGGGATATGGATTATAAATATGCACCAGTAGCTCACGAAACCCAAGATCATGAAGTACAGATGGACTTTACTGGGGGCTGGACCCAGGAACTTGGGTTACTCTTCCCAGTCTCCTATTCTCAGACAAGTATGGAACGAAATACACATATTCTGGGGGCAGTGCTCCACCACTACTCCTCTCCTCTGAAAACTGGGTGTACCCAGAGCCCAGAGCTGACAGCCCACAACTGGTTTGTTCCATGTGGCTTTCTCCTTCCACTGGCACAGCTAGTTGGAACAGGGGGCACCCGACCAGTGGAAGCCAATCCATCAACAGGCGTGATGGTAACATATCTTTTTGCCTGAGATCCTGGAATAAAGCCTTGAAGCTGCTGGTCATACTCTGTTAGGAAAATGATCTGAAAAATGACGTATAGCCAGGACCAGGGTGGCCACTTTTGATCCCTGTGTATGGACAAGCAAAGAAAAAAAAACTTCTGCAGAGAAAGAGAGGAAAAGAGTGAACCAAATACACAGTGAGACACAGAGGTGAGCAATACACAGTCCAGCAGAGACAGAGTCACCTGTTCCTCACAGCGTTTTCTGTTCCTGTTCAGGAAACTTCCTTGGGACACTTGGCTGTACTTCCCACCCTTCGGTTCCTTCCTAAGACATCCCTGCATCCTCATATATTCTCATCCTCTGCTTAAAGCAGCCTAACAAGTTTCTGTTACTTGCAGTCAATTTGTCCCAAGGAAATGTGGTGCTACTGTTTGATACATTATGCTCCCCTAGCATGTTTCCACCTATGTCTCCTGACTTAGATATTGTCTCTGTCCTACACAATATCCATCTGTATCTTTATGACAAATTTCCGTGTCTCTTTTAAAATTCCTTTACAATGCCCATGTCTTCACTTGGAACTCAGGTATCTTTCTTTAAGGAAACCCCAAATAAATTTAGAAATTCCAGTGGAGGAGTAGGGGAAGTGTTGTAGCAAAAGTTAGGTTTGATTCTATAGGCCAGAGGGCAATGTTCCAGTGAGAAAATTACTTGAGATTCCTGAGTTCCTAAACTCTTACCTTAAATCAAAATATCTACAGAATAAGAGGAATTTACACTTTTTAACAGTTTCATAACAGGTGATTGTTATGCATTCTAAAGGCTTAATTAACAGCTGTTGTTACAGAGGAACACACCAAAGGCAAATTCAAGCACCAAGATCCCAAATCTATCTATTTATTTATTTATTCATGTCATCACCAGCTGAACGTATTTTTCACTCTTTTTACTCTATCAGATGCACGGAAGTACAAGTTTACATGGAGATTTATTTAGGTATTTATTAATTTGTTTTATCAAAACAGAATTGTCCTATGTGTGTTTATCTGGAACTTGCATTTTTCACCTTACAATATATATAATGGCCATCCACCATTATAAACAAATAATTCTAAATCATGTTTAAAAATAATGATGTGATATTCCATAGTATACCATAATTTATTCAAATATTCTTCTCTTTATGGAAAATAAGGGGTTTCTTCTCCAATTTTTGCCACCGCAAATATGTTGAATTAAACATAACTACAATATAGGGTAGCCTTACATATTAGTGTTTGCAACCCTTTTTTCAGCAAAACAATCAAAACCAGGCTGCTGAATCAAAAGATATGTATGTTTTGGATATTAATAAATACTGTAATATTATTTTCCCCAAATGAAATAATTCATTCTCCTATCAGCAACATATGAGAATATTCATTTTCCCAGATCCTCACCAGCATTAGGTGTTATAGCTCGACATTTAAAAATTTCAATCTAATACTTTTTTTTTAATTGCATCTCATTGATGTTTTAATTTACATTTCCCTGACTGCTAGTGAGATTAGACACACACTTTCCTTTGTCTAAAAGAGGTTTGCATTTTTATTTACTGTCTGTTTATATCCATCATATAGGTGGAAAAGTTTTATTTTTTAGTCTTTTTTCTCTTGAGCTTGACTTTTGCTAGATTTATAAAATATGTCTAGTTAAATATGTTTCTTTCTCTTTATGGCTTCTGGGTTTCTAGTTTTGCTTATAAAGTTTTCCTCTTCCAAAACTGGATATTCTTTTTTTTCTATTTGTAATTTTCTTAATATTTATTTTAAAGTCCTTAATGGAATTTAAACATGCAGATTCCACACCTTAAAGAATCCCTGAATGCCTTTACTCAAAATAATGACTGGCACGAGAATTTCAGACTTGATGGCAATATTGCAAAAGACTTCTTTGAAATGATGACACTAATTCCATTAGCAGTTAGCATTTGTTAATAAAACCTTAGCTGACCCAACCTGCAAGGCATCTTGTAACACTATGCAAAATGGGCCAGTTTCCTGAAACTGTATCTTTGCAGTTTAAACCACAAGTCCTCAACAACTAATATCTGTTTAGCACTACAATTTGCAATGGACTCTGACATTTATAATGAATGTGCTTGTATGAGGCTTGGCAAGCTGTGAAATGATACACATATGATATATCCTCCCATCACCGGAGAGGGAGGGACAGGGCCAATCAGGGGTGTAAAGTGACCTGCTCACACTCACCCAGGAACGGCAGCTGCAGACCTTAATCCCAGGTTTCCTGACTCCAAGTCAGGTCGCTGTGCCATTGAGCAAAATCTCAAAGTAACCTGTGAGCTTCCTGTGGCAGTAGATGAGGTTTCAATAATTTTATAACGAAAAGTAGATTTGGGGAGGAGGCTGGCAGGAAGGGAAGAAAGAGAGCATCTACTGCCATCTCCAAATCATGCTAAATAAATACATGTTTTTGAGAATTGCAGGAGGGGAAGTGTTGGCAGAAGTGGGATAAGACATCTTATCCCACTTATCATGCATCTACTCTAGCCCCAATTCGTGTCGCACAGAGAGGTTAACCCTGCCTAAGCCAAGAAGCACCCCGTTGCAGTGCAGTCCCTTTCTACCACGTTTGGTGCAGGTATGAGTGCAAACCTTGGCACTCAGTTGCATTTCCGTGGAACTGTACTGGCTCCACGGGCGGCTGCTGGCAATAGCACGGAGAGTATCTGGCCTCATTCAGGACTGAGCTGGGCTCAAGAGACACCTGAGTTAATGCCCTCATTACTCATCTCTGGAGGAAATCCAGCCAGAGCAAACACAAGGACACACAGCAACAGATGCCAAATAATAACAGTATGCAAATTAGCCTTGGAAACGGATCCTGGTCCCACCGAACAGGGACTGGAGCAAGCAGAGGGGGCCTAATGAAAATCAGGCAGCGAGCTTCGAAATCATGGCAAGCATCACAGAGCTGGCTTTCTCCTAGCTGGTTGGTTGTCATAGAAACCTGTGTTTGTAGAGTTTCTGAGTACATTAGCTCAAAGAGGATGCTTATATTATCCTACTGTAGTGTTGCTGGGAGAAATAGAATAATTCAGTTCAATTAAATAAATATTTGCTGAGGATCTACTACGTGATACACCACAGGGGATACAGATAAATACATAGTCTCATCCTTGAACCTCCTGACTTAGAGGGGAGACCTGACAAGAAAACAGACAGCTCTAATGGAGTGGGATCTATACACTAACACAGGTGGAAACACAGTGAGCAGGGCAATTAATTCTTCCTGGGGGTGTTAAGGACTTATGGAGAGGAGATGACATTTGAGCAGGACTTTATGTGAAGGATTAGAAAGAGTTGGCTAGTAGAAAACAGGGGTAAACATCCCAGGGAATAGCTCGAGTGAAGGCACAGAAGCACGGCAGTTTGCGCGGAATGCTGAGCCTGATGAACAAATCCAGCTTTACGCCATCGTGAGTTTTGAGAATTACAGTCAAGCACTATTAACTCATACTTCACTTCCAAATGTGTTATCATCCTTTTAAGCTAAGTTGAAATTGTATGACATTGACTAAGAGAGTTTGCTAAGGAAGAAAATAACTTAAAGAAATTTGTAAGGAAGGATGTTTATCTTCTTAAAGGGCAAAAGCTGCTTTCAAGCACTTTCAGAGAACATATTCATCAACAGAAAAGCCTTTAGAGTCGGATGAACCTGGTTTCATTTTGACTTTAATACTTAGTAAGAAAATGATTGTGGGCAAGTTACTTTAACATTTTCAAGCCCCTGTTTCTTTGTTTTTGCTTTGCTATATGTACTTTGGAGGTGATATAGCATTTTCATCATAGAATTATCTTGAGGATTAAAAAAAAAGCAAGCCATCCATTCCAAGTGCCTAAAATAGCACCTGGCACATGGTGACTGAATCAAGTTCTAAACTGTTTAAAAATAATAATTTGAGTCATTTGTTATACTCTGGGTATTTCTTCTATGAAGCCTTGGGGGTTTTGAATAAATCTCTGATATGCAAAATAAATCATGTCATTTTAGAGCTTGAAGGGAAGTTGTGAATAATCCAGTTCAATGTTGTCTGTTTACAAAGGAAGCAGCTAACGTATAAGGTGAAATGTCTTATGTATGGGTATCTGGCTAGCTAGTGGGTAAGCCTGACCCACCACAAACCGCTTTCTCACTGTCCCCCACCATTTAAATGAATGCCCCAACAGGCGAGCCTCAAGGAGTCAAGTTAGGGCGATGAATATGTGCCCAATATCACTTCTTCCACTCAACTGGTCCAAATAATTGAAGTTTAGCTTTTCATGCAAAACTGAAGTAAATAATAAATAGTTCTATATAAATATTAACACTGAACTCATTGTGTTCTCTCGAGAGGAAAGATGCATAACTGTGTTGGAATGCTTGTCTAAGCCTGATGAGATTTATAACATTAGACATCATCAACAAAACAGATAAAAATAATTTAACATCTAAAAAGACGTTTTACATTTGAATTATGTTAAGCTGTGTCTAACCATGTTGACAGTATTCAGACCTCTTCTACTTAGAGTTATCTGAGTAACTGACATCCATGCAGAGAGGGGCAGTGCTTTCCAGGGTTGCCTCGGCTGGTCCAGCTTTGTACTCCCTCTGGCTCGTGGCGCCCCTGACAGTCAGTTTAGAGAACTCTGTGGACCACATCCCTTCTCACCTCCGTTTTCCTGTCCCCTAAGTCATTCTAGCAGATGCTGCCTCCACTTCTCCAGGGTGCTTCCATTTCCTCTGCTTTGTCAGGGTCCTATCTCAGTGAATTCCACCTCAAGTGAATTTTTCCAGCTGATGTACTCAGACAACTGTTTTGTTTTGTTTTTTAACAACAACTTTCTTATTAATCATCGACACTCACTGAGCTCTTACTATAGTAATGAATACTATCCAAAGGGTTGAGTAAAATAAGATAAGCCTTAAGTAACTTAAAACAACTGTATAAAATAGATACTGCTGGGGCTTCTCTGGCGGTGCAGTGGTTGAGAGTCCGCCTGCTGATGCAGAGGACACGGGTTCGTGCCCTAGTCCCACTTGCCGCAGAGTGGCTGGGCCCGTGAGCCATGGCCGCTGAGCCTGTGCGTCCAGAGCCTGTGCTCTGCAATGGGAGAGGCCACAGCGGTAAGAGGCCCGCGTACCGCAAAAAAAAAAAAAAAAAAGATACTGCTATTATCTCCACCTTTGGATGAGGAAAAGGGAGTTATACAGGCTAAATAACTCATAAGTGGTAGCACCAGGATTCCAAACGGAGCAGCATGACTCCAGTCTGCAGAATTATCCAATGTGAAAACCCACCAGTTCATACAGGAGGCAATGGCTGTTCCACTTACGATCAAAATACAACCTAAATATTCACAGGCTCTTACAATGGAAAGCCACTTCCGGTTCATACTCAGCTTTGCTTTCTACGGACAGGGTAACAGAGGCACAGAGAACGGGAGTGGTCTCGTTGCTTTTCTTCAGTGTAATCATGCATCCTCAAGAAAGGAAGTCTCGGTTCCTTGGCTTGAGTCCATGTGGCAGTGACTGTGCATCATCTTTCTTGGGATTGAAATAGCATTAAACTAATGAGCATATTTGCTGCTGTAAGTAGGGAGTTGAGTGAAGTAAGCGTTGAGGGGGGGGAACGGGAGCATGGAAAGTAGACTTGAGTCTTTCCCCAGAGTCAGTTTGGCTGTGACAGTAGGTTCAGCATTTACTGTATTCAGATCAGGTGGTTTTCCGGATATGGAAATATTAGATATTTAAACACTGACTTTGAATTTGTAGCAAAGTTAAGCTGTACAACCTTGTGGAGGATCACAACAAAGTCCAGGTTACAATCATTGTAAAAGGCAAAGGTAAGTGATGGGTCCTGCCGTCGCCAGCATCCTGGTATTCAGAGTGGAGTCAGTCTCATTTGTTTTATTGGTCAAGGAGAAAAAGTTTTTTCTCATTAAGCTGAGGACTGGAGCTAAGGTGAGGTAAACGAGGCATCATAGATGCAAACTTTAAGGAGGCAAGGTCATGAGAATGCTGGCCTGTACCTGCGGGAGCCTGAGTGAGCCCCTCGTTGAATTCTGTACCCTACGTACCTGGCATGCCTCACCCTGGTCCCAGCCCTGATTGAACCATGTCTGTCCAATGTCTGATTTATTTCAAATTCCTTCTGTCCTCCATATTTCACTTACTGGAATGTTACTGGGTAAGCCTTCTTAAGGCTTTGTGATTTCCCCTACTAACGATCCCAAACAGACCTTGCATCGTATATTTCAATCTGTTATCTGGAGCCCAGGCCTGCATAAGGCTTATAGATGGTTGGCTGGACATTTGGCATTGGCTCTGAGTTAGCCTGGGCTGGGGTGGCCATGACTCTCAGCAACGAGTAGCTGCACTCCTGGGCAGCAGAAGTTGTCTGGAGTGTTTACATAGGCCCCAATCCAAGAACAGATTGTGCTACGGGGTGTGGGGGGAATGGGGAGGACGGTCAGGAACCCAACCACAGAGAGTAAGAAACAGCAAAGGGGCATTCCTTCATTGACCAATGCCACCGAGTGCCTTCGGTGGGCAGAGCGCTGTCTCAGGCACTAAGATCAAGATGGGATACTTGTTGCTGAGCAAATCCTTTGCCATGGCCCGGGTATCAATTCCCTAATCCTGGTTCTCTGGGAATCCGCAGTGGAATGGAAAGGGGCTGGAGCAGGTGAGCATGCAAGGGTAGCTCTTGGCCAACAAGTTGATAAGAGTTCTCAGTTGTTTTAATTGTTAAGTATAAACAGGAAAAGTTCAGCTAGTCATGTAAACTTTGCCATTGTATAGGTTTGCAGGAGCTAGAGTCCCGTCTCTTGGTTCCCGGAGATATTCTTATTCTTCCAGGAAAACTTTCATTGCCATGCGATGCTGCTCTGATTGATGGAAGCTGTGTGGTGCATGAAGGCATGCTCACGGGTAGGCAGTTGTCACGATGCTTCCTCTTTCCTTCCAACAGCCAGGCCAGATGAGCAAAGCAGTTCAGTGTACACTTACCTGCTTTATACCAAGGCTAAGGTATTGAGAGATAGATGAGGAAGACACACCCAGACTATTCATGCAGATGGAAACCATATATGCAAACAGGAAATGTTTAAGGATATAGGAATCAAACCACAAGACACATGAAACTAGAAGAAAAGACTTCTACAACATGGGATCAATTCATTGCCTGATGAGTGGGATGAATAGGGTGCTCTGAGTTCAGAGGAGTGTCAGAACATCATACTGTTTGATGCACAGTCTCTTCCTAAATATACGGATAATTTATACTCCTGTACAAACAAAGCACAGCCTTAAAACCATCACCTCACAATTGGCAGGAAATAGAGATTTTATCCAGCCCTGTACTCTGTAGATGGAAAACCAAGCCCCAGCTTTCAGTGGGAAGGAGGTTGAGCTGAACATTCCAGAAAGGCAATAAAATAGTTCTGTTCTCTAGAATCATGTTTCCAGTTGATCTCGCTGAGCAGAAAAGACTGGTTTTCTAGTTATGGTTTGAACTATCCTTGTCCTCATTTATACTTTGTACAGTCCATTTGAATTTGGGTAATTAGTAAGGCACTATTTATAAAATATTCTTCAGGCAAAAAAGAAAATACACAGGGCATCTTAATGAGAGAAGGAGAAACTATATGGCACCACAGAAATAGAAAGTATTGGCCTACTGTGCTTGCAGATTATTGCACTTTTCTGTTTCCAAACGGTGTAAAGACAGGAAAAAAAAAAACCCCACACACGCACAAAACTTTTTTAACATCACCTGAACATAAAGAGAGGCATTCTCTATTCTTAAATTGTTCGACACAAGTAGATTTCACATGAAAAAATGGGTCTGCTTAAATTAAAATTGAGGCAGGAAAATGTAGTAAACATAAATATGTTCAGTATAATTACAAAATACCCCTTTAATGTGTTAAAATCAAACTGCCTTGTAATGGCAGTGATGAGAATTTGCATACTGATCATATCTTTCATCCAGAATGTTGCCATCGTACCCTAAGTATAAACCTCAAACCCGAGAAAACTGTGCTCTTCACTCAGAGGCAGCAATTGTCTCGTATTCCCAGCAGGCTGCCAACCAAGAACAGCATCCCTCACGGCGACACAGAGCATGGCAGTGAGAAAACAGGGGAGGACACACAGCAGGGTTTACTCCCCTGGGTCTGCTGACCTGGGCGACCGTTCTTGTCCTGATTCTCATGAAAACTCAGAGTGTCTCAGAGAAGTAGGAATGGCAAAAATACCGCCTTTTAACAGATGTGCAAAGTTGACCTAAAATGACCTCAAATGGTCAGTGGTTTTTCTGAGGGTCTATTTCAGGAAACATAAGGTCACCAGCATTTATATATATGTAACCTAAGTACTGATCAAGTCAATTTTAGAAACAGACACATGAAATGGAAATACATCTATTTCTTTCTCTTTAACTTCTTGAAATAGATCTAAGTGCCAACACGCTCTGAATACTTTCTTACACATCCTGCCTAGATCCTCTCACTCACGTATGTATTTGTGGAAAGGATCCTGATTGAGCAATCAGGTTAGGGTTAGATTCCTGAAAC
Organism: Phocoena phocoena; assembly: GCF_963924675.1. Classification (NCBI taxonomy): domain Eukaryota; kingdom Metazoa; phylum Chordata; class Mammalia; order Artiodactyla; family Phocoenidae; genus Phocoena; species Phocoena phocoena. The sequence goes on along the minus strand of NC_089222.1, from coordinate 70,907,175 downwards.
TACAACTGTATTTCTGGGCATGTGTCCACAAATGTGACTCAGGTAGTTCCCTATGTGCAAAAATAGTCCTTTGCATATACAGAAGTCTTTATTTATGTAGGAAGAATAGCAAATACTCCTAACATCTCTATAGCAATTTATATTTTTAGAAGCAACTTTTATACCTCACTTCATTGTAACATAAAACAAATTAGACTAGGAACTATTATAATACCCCATTTACAGATAAGGAAACTGAGGTGAAAAGAGACCAGGGTTGCTCATTTAGTGAGAGAAAAGTCAGAGTTGGAGGTGGCATTGGCTTTCAGACACGAGGGACCATAGGCGTGAGGACGATGATTTGAGGGTGGGTTCAGCCACTGCCTTTGTGTTTCATCACCTTTTCCTCTCTCCTGGTTATTCCCATTCATAGCACATACCCAGTGTGGGATTTTTCCTGCTCACCTTCATAACCTCATCCTATTATCATGAGCTCGGCTGTGCAAGAAACATAACTTTATTTTACACTTCATTTTTATTTTGGCTCCAAATTTGGCCACCCTTGAAAGTATGCGGCACGAAGTATCTGGTACAAGTCAGGCGTCCCCATCAATTAGCAGGACCTCCCGACTCTGGTCTGGCTACAGAAGTTGCATAAGGCACTGCTGAGGGGCATCTGGTCTGGGGCTCACTCCTCTTTCTGTTGCCTCACACCACATGGACCTTGGGAAGCATCCAGGGCCTATCTACCTGGAAAAGGAGGCAGACCCAGGTGAAGTTGCTCTCGGTTTCTACACACTTCTAGAATGTTTCCATATCCTAATTTCGTCTAGGCCCCTTCTCTCAAAGACACACGATATCTAAGTTTCCTTTAGATTTTCTTCCAACTCCCAGTCCAGGGTTTTGTTTTGTTTTGTTTTGTTTGGTTAGGAAAGTAGTAGAGGAAAGGCATGGTGAACAGAAAAGCTTTGTTCTCACTCTCAGGTGGTCGCTAAAATCCATTATCAAATTTATGAACGACTTTTGAAACTCAAAAGCTAGTCCTCTGTCTTTTATTTCTGCCTCCCGAGACAGTGATCCCCTTCAAGATTTAGCTCCTCACGGAAGGGTCAAGAGGCATAAGGGAATACCTTATTGCCTTACTGAGGGGCAATTTTCTCTTGGTAGCAATAGCTAATTTTTCTTAGTTCTCGTATGTATATGTACGAGGCACTTTGCTAGCATTTTACATATGCTATTTCATTCAAGCTACAACTCTATAATGTGGGAGAATCTGAGGTCCAGAGAGGGTAATTTATTTGCCTAAGGTCACACAGCTTAAAAGTGGTGGAACTGAGATTTGAATTCATTTGTTTATTCATTCATTCATTCAGCCGACAAATGTTTATTAGCCCCTGCTATGGAGCAGACACTCTACTAGGTGCTGGGGATACAACTGTGAACAAGGCAGATTTCTGCCCATATGGAGTTGACATGCTAGTGGGAGAACAGAAAACAGGAAAGTAGGTAAATTTCCAACAGCTATAAGTTCTATGAAGAAAATAAAACACCTAAACCCAGGCATATTGTCCCCAGAGCCTATGCTTGAAACTACTGCTCCTCATTCTCTTGGGGAAAATTATGGGGGAGAGGGGTAGCATTCACTCTGCCACAATCCCTCCCTTCTCCCTCTACTCATTAGAGTTAATGATCTATTTGAATAGTATGTACAGAAGTATGTACTGATCTGAGTTGGACACACAGGAATTTCCCTAAGTGGTTATTTCACATTTATATCCTGTCAGACAAGCTTAAAATCAGTGGATAGATCAGATCTTTTCCTCTCTTCCTTTTTCCCTTTCTTCCTCTCTCTCACTCACTTCTTTTTTTTTTTTTTTTTTTTTTTTTTTTTTTTGCGGTATGCGGGCCTTTCACTGTTGTGGCCTCTCCCGTTGTGGAGCACAGGCTCCGGACGCGTAGGCTCAGCGGCCATGGCTCACGGGCCCAGTTGCTCCACGTCATGTGGGATCTTCCCGGACCGGGGCACGAACCCGCGTCCCCTGCATCGGCAGGCGGACTCTCAATCACTGCACCACCAGGGAAGCCCGGTAAGCCTTTTTAATAGCATAGCTTTCTCAAGGAGCTTAACCTAACTAAAAAGGGTTTCCTCTAAGTCCCATTATTCTGAATCAGTGTCATCCAATAGAGATTTTAGGATGATGAAAATATTCTATATACTACACTGTCCAACTTGGTAGTCCTTAACTATGTGTTCATTGAGCACTTGACGTGTGCTTGGTGTAACTGAGAAAATGAATTTTCAGTTTTATTTCTTTTTAATTAATTTAAATTTAAATAGCCACATGTGATTAGTGGAAATTATATTGAAAGGTGCAGCTATCAAAAGCTGCAAAGTTCACGGCTCCTTTCACCACTTGGATGGGAGAAAGAGGTTACTGCATGTATGACATTTGTGATATCCGAGGCCAAATAGCTTCAGAGAAAATACATGTTTCTCAAGCCTGATAGGATGGGGAAGATTCAGTCAATCAGATCAGAAAGCGGGAAGAATATACTAATTTGAGTAAGCAAAATGCAAAGGAAGAAAAAGCACACAGGGTTTCTGGAACAAGAAAGCGATTTAAAGATAAGTCTAGCAAGTAAGATTAGATCAGACTGCAGGGCATCTCGAATGCCATGCCTAGAAGTTTAGACTATTTGAGAGTGTTGAAGTATGTGAGTGTGTACATCGTCCAGGGAATACCCAACATACCATACAGTCAATGAGTTGCCCTGTGTTCTTGTTAGGCTCTGAGATGAAATTAAATGTCTCCTTTTACAGAGCTGTGTACTGAATGGATCTCCACTTCCCTCTTTAAGCTTCACGATGTCTGCTTTCATTTGGATGTCTCTCTGAATAGTTGTAATGGCTGTAGAGGAAAGGGTTGTGATAAATGACCTCTGAGGTCCTTTCTGGTGCTGAGATTCTGATTCTGTTATGAGCCATGCAGTCTTTTCTGTAAGATATGCTGGGATCTTAGCACTGTGGGCGTATAGGGGAGACTAAAACATTGTGAATAAAAGGATCCAAACACAGGTATGAAACTGGGGTTGGGTGGCCTCCTGACAATGCTCAGCGATGGCATAGAAATGTTTGTGTGTTGAGTTGGGGAGAGGCAAAGACAGTCACAAGAATTTCTAGGCAATGTTCATGCTCAAACTTGAGCTCTGCACAGTCATTTCAATCTGAAATTGGCTCCCAGGGAGCATTTCTAGGGGAAGGGAGGGCAGAGGAGGCCAGGGAACGTTGGCAATGGGAGAATGGAGCTTGGAAAGAGGGAGGCAGAATGTCGAAGCCAGTGGGGCTGGAATTTGAGGCAGTGTGCCGGTTTCATCTGGAGAGCAGGAGAACCAAGCAGGAAAACCAGCAAAAAGCCCTCTCCTATGGACCAGGAAGCCCTGGCAGTGGATTGGGTATGAAGGTTTCTTGGGGAGGACTCAACATCCAATACACACCAAAGCAGTGTACTCATTGCACACCCCATCTTCTTGTAGGTCAGAACCTGTGGACCTGTTGGCTGCCTCTATCTGCACTGGCTCAGCATTAGGCAGGGATGAGTCCTCAGGGTTAAAGCTCCTCTGTGGCTGGGATTGGGAAAATCAGGGAATGATGGATTTTGCAATAAACTAGAATTGGCCCAAAGATGTATCTAGTAGCCATTGCTACTGAACGTGGATCTGTGTTTCCGATACTGAAAAGAGAACTTTATGGCTAAAATTACGGTAATGTCATGAAAACCTAGGCAAGGTTGTAGAGGGAAAGCCCTTAATCAACAGAGCATGGGAGCATTAAGCAACCTATGATTTGATCGTGGCCCCGCCCTTATTAGTCCTGTGAGCCTCGGTAGATTTGCCTGGAATCCTGACTCCATGAGACCTGGCTTGATAATATGACATACCAGTCACACATTTGTGCTCTCGAGTTGAATAGACTAGGGTCTACATCCTCACCATTTAACCAGCATGTGGCCTTGGGAAAGCTGTTTAATTTTTTAAGTCTCCAGTTGCCTCTACCATTAAATGGAGGAAATAACAGTATTTACGTCACAAGGTGGTTGTGAGGAGTAACTAAATAGTGTATGTACACAGTGCCTGTCCCAGCGTGTGTGTCCAGGGAGAACAAGCTATTTTTATTATTGGCTTCCCCAGAGCAGTTGATATACGCTGAGAAGTTGGCAGGGTCTTGGTCTTAGTTTTTATCAGGTCGCCACGCATTCAGCGTGTGTGTTGAGCACCTCCTCTGTGTCAGAACTGTGCTAGGCTCTGCATCTGGAGATGAGAAAGATGAATTCCAAGGAGACTTCAAAGATAAAGAAGGCACAGCTTCGGCGCCCCAGGAGTTTGTAGGCTAGTGGGGGAGGGAGATTCATAAGCCTACAGTCAAGCCATGTGTGACATGTTACAACTCAAGACTAGGCCCAGTGCCCAGGAGTCCAGAGGCTGTGAGGACACCTGATGAGCAGACAAGGGGTGGCACTCTGGTCGGAGGGAAGGCTCAGTGGAGAGACGCAGGGTCAAGGACAGTAAGACGTGGGGTGGTGATCCGGGGTCTCCTTTGTTTTGCGGTGGAAGACAATTTGTTGATTCCTCAGGCACAGCCAAGGGAACCCTCAGTCCCACCAAGACGGCCGGCTCACAGTGATTATCCTGAGCTTCTAGAACCCCAGTGGTGCAGCAGGAGATGGTGCCAGGAAGGGTTCTGGCCCTCTCTCCCAGGCCAGCCTGTATGCCCCTCCCCTCCCCAGGTCTCTCCAAAAGATACTGCAACCAAGGCCCTGCCCCTCCTCTCCGCGCTGTCCCTCCTGTGCGGCCAGCCACCCTCCCTGACCACGGGCATCGTGTATGCACAAAGGAGGCTAAAGAGAAAGAAAATCTTCTGGATCTCCCCACAGAGAATCAATATGTACAGGCAAATCAACCTCGTGTGCTTTGACAAAGTATGCGCTAAACTTACCAGGTTGGAGGTTACAGGTCACTAGACACAGCTGAGCTGGGAAGTCTGTCTAGCCCAGCACCCTCGTGGGACGGATGGGAACACGGAGGTCATGAAGGTCACACAGGGAGCTAGTGTGAGATCACATTCTAGAAGCCCGCTTTCCTGAGTCCTGAGGAAGTGGTTTAGCCATCACACCATGAATTTCTTCCCTGTCAAATTTAATATTTTCACGCCTGTTTTGGGATTCAAAACCGTCTCTTACTGCAATAACTTTTCTGATTATATTTTTTCAGGCAAAATTTATGAGGAACATTTCTTTCTTTTTTTCTTTTTTTTTTTTTTTTGTGGTACGCGGGCCTCTCACTGTTGTGGCCTCTCCCGTTGCGGAGCACAGGCTCCGGATGCGAGGCTCAGCGGCCATGGCTCACGGGCCCAGCCGCTCTGCGGCAAGTGGGACTAGGGCACGAACCCGTGTCCTCTGCATCAGCAGGCGGACTCTCAACCACTGCGCCACCAGGGAAGCCCATGAGGAACATTTCTGTTCCCCGAAGTTCTTTGTCTAGAGCTTAAGCGAGCATATTCCTTTCTCCTCCGCTGCTTCTTTTTAGGAAAGGGAGGGAGGGAGCTGCCACCCGTGTTTACCCACTCCGGCCCCTCTTTTCTCCTTTGCTTCCCAGGGTATCAAGACTCAGGACTGGGGCAGGTTGCCTGGAAAGGTGGCAGAAGGGGAGTATGTCCAGAGGAGGGGACAGCTGCTATCGGACAGGTCCCAGGACCCCTCTCCATGGCTCTCGCACGGGGGACCTGACGGGGCTGTAGCATCAGCCGCCTCGGCTCGGGTAGCAGGTTTACCCACTCGAAGGCAGGGCTCCTGGCCTGGTCCCTCCGTGTCTTCGGAAGAGATGGCTCCTTGTCCTAGACAAGGAGGGTGGGAATAGACAGCAGAAGACAAGCTGGAGAGACGGTTCCCATGTGGAAGTGGCATAGCTCTTACGTTAGTTCAGTTCTATTCTTTTCTAGTTTCCTTTGACAAAGAAGGTCCTGTAAGGTTAACTTAACAGTAGCTTCCTTTTAGATGCAGGGCCAAAGAACAGCCCCCAGTAGGGATTCCTGTTACCTACCCAGCAGCCTCCCCAGTGTCTGAATATAGGAGGGAAATTTAGAAAATGCGTTCATTGCTTATCTCCTTCTAACACTAATTTTTTCAGAGGTGTTTCCGTCCCGTAGAAAGCTTTTCCCTCCACAACCTCATGTGCTCCTTTGCTAGGCTGTCTTAGGGATGATCAACAGAAGATGTGTCCAAACTCCGTATGTCATGATGGCATCTTATTGTACAAAGGACTCTTGGTTGGGAAAGGGCAAAATGAGAAACTAATCCTGAATTTGATGCTAAGTTTCCATGTGACTTTTTAAGATAAGAAGGTTGAACTACAATGATCCCTGTTTCTTTCTAGCTTTAATATTATAAAACTCTACCAACATGGTGTTGAAATAAAGCCCTCCACAATTAATTGAATTAATTGATTAAAAAATTTTTAATCAAATAAACACATTTAATGTTAAATAAAAGGGCTTGGGACAACTAAATATACTGTAATTTCTTAGGAGCTTGGGTTTTCTGTAAATCATGATATAATTAAAAGCTCTAAATCTTCTGCTAAAACCCATTCTAATTATCTTACATGTGTTCCCGTATATTTCTAGTTTACGTTGGCTTGTTATAAGTTCCTTAAAGCAAGTTCTCTCTTCCTTTTCTATCCAATTCAGCCCAAGCCTGGGCTAGTATTTATGCTAAGTTTTCTTTTTCTATCTTATTCCCTTTAAAACAGCAACTATAATTTAGATTTTTTTTTCCATTTATGGCTAGTTTTATTGTCTAAGGGTTATTTTCACATAGAGAAATAACATGGTCCCATATCTGTTTGGCTGCAGTATCATCTCTGTTTTCATGTTCAAGATATTGATGTTTAAAACATAATCTAATCATCAGAAAAACATTTCAGTTTGAATTAAGTTGCTAACTGTTTTTGAAATGGAACAACTCAAGAGCATTTGGAATCTAAACACACATGTTGGAGTCCTTATAAAATACAGGAGGGAGGGCTTCCCTGGTGGCGCAGTGGTTGAGAGTCAGCCTGCCGATGCAGGGGACACGGGTTCATGCCCCGGTCCGGGAAGATCCCACATGCATGGCCGCTGAGCCTGCGCGTCTGGAGCCTGTGCTCCGCAAGGGGAGAGGCCACAACAGTGAGAGGCCTGCGTACCGTAAAAAAAAAAAATACAGGAGAGAAATGAAGCAGATAGTGTTTTATTTGTTTTTTTTGTTTTGTTTTGTTTTGCGGTTTTTGTTCTTGAAGGAATAACTTACACAAAGGCATGTTAGCTCTCCATGAAGTCCAAATGAATTAATGAAACAAACATTCCTTACTTCTTTAATCCAGAAGCCCAGTACGGACTTTGTCTCTCCACATGCTTTGCAGAATTCGTTTAACATTTGTCATCTGGTGGAAGTCTCCAGATGGGCTGGATTCCGGTTCTTTCTCTCCAATCTACGGGCCCCTAGACCCTGGGGCTGCTCATTTCACCCCTAAGCTGAGAATGTCTCTACCCTATTTACTCAGTTGTAAGAAGTAAAAACATTGTAAGCACTTCACTGTAAAGCATGACGCTAATGCTATATGCTGTAATGATAAAAGATACCATTTGATAGAAAACTAGAAACTCCAGTATCTTATACAGAGATGACCTTCAAGAAAAATAGTGTAAGAGACCTGGGTGTCAGTGTTGAAGAGGATATTCCCTAGTGCTTGGCAGTGCTCTGCTTGGCCTTGACAGTGCTGAGGCAGTGGTAACCACTTCCTTACTCTGACTGGGTGTTGAGCAGGCCTAATGCAATTGGCCTACTGAGTAAAGACACTGGGGTTTGTAATTAATAACTGACTGTGAAGCAATGAGCAAATTAAAAGTGCTGTGATAGTACTCAGTTCCCTTTTGCTTTCTCTGTTACATTATCTGTGAAATACTTTCACATAGTACAGCAAATCAACTCTCTCAACCATTTTCCTCTTGATCTAACAGTAAAACCCATTCCTGGGCGTTAATTAATATTTATTATTAGCACTTTACTTCTCTCTGTAGCCTTAAGGCCCTTTATCAACATTTCATTATCAATCTGGACAGTCACCATGTCTCCCATATTTTTAGGAAGATAGCTGTGAACCAGATGGCAGACTGGGAACTAAATAGTCTTGCGAAGAAAGAAAAAAATTCTGAGCTCCGGTTTAGAAAGACAGCAGGTGCCAACTGAAAAGTCAAACTCAAGCTGGTTCTTGTTGGATTTCTATCCACTGAACCTCTCTCATTCAGCAACAGCAATGGTCACAACAATAAACAAACAAAAACAAAACACTTGCATTTTGTACTAATTAATGACTAGACTCACCTAATTTTCAACACCGTCTTTTGGGAATCATTTGTCACATGCTGAATCTTTCTTTCAGGCGCTCTTCCCTGACTTAAAATTTGATGTTTACCAATAAGGGCTTGGCCAATATTTTATAATTAGTATAAATGGAGTATAACCTTTAAAAATTGTGAATTACTATATTATACATATGTAACTTATAGAATATTTTACATCAGCTATACTTCAATAAAAATAAGATATAAAAAAAATAAAATTTAATTTAAAAAAGAATCTTTGAACAAATGGAGAATAGAAATTTTTAAAAATCTGTCTAGGAAGAAAAAAAGAAAGCTAATGGAAAACTGAGTATCACATTTACTATAGATAAATACAATAATGAAAAAAAATTTAATCAAATAAACACATTTAATGTTAAATAAAAGGGCTTGGGACAACTAAATATACTGTAATTTCTTAGGAGCTTGGGTTTTCTGTAAATCATGATATAATTAAAAGCTCGAAATCTTCTGCTAAAACCCATTCTAATTACCTTGCAGACTGGCACTCTTACAGAAGATGGACTGGACCTCTGGGGGACAGTTCCTACTGCTGACAACTGGTAGGCCCTTTGGCGAAGACAGAGTGTGTGATTGGTGGGGCTACCCAGGTGACACTTCAATTCATCCTTCCTGTGTTGACGGATGAATCTCACATAAAAATATACACAATAATTGGCTGATACCAGCTCCTCATTAGTCTAACGTGCTAAATTAAATGAGTTCTAAGTTCCGAATCAGACGGGGAAAGTAGGTCTTCAAACTCCACATGAAAAATGGAATAGAATAAAGTGGATGATTAGGTAGTTGAATGAATAAAACAAAAAAGCAAAGAGTGAAATCAGGACTATGCTTAATTAAAAACCGCACAGACTTCCTGGGCGGCTTGTGAGGTAGGAAATCCAGAAAGGAAAACCTCCATCTCCCCCCATCATGGAGTTCACACTCTAGTTGGATGAAAGTTGCAAATGCACCCACCTTCAATGTACTACACAGGCCAGGAAAAGAATTATGATTAAGGTACAGATATCACGATACAGAAGAAGACATAATAAAGATTGCTTGATAAATAAAACAAAAAACCACATTTCTGATTTTTATAATAACATAGTGGATAAAAGGTAGAAATTCATTTTGAAAATGAATGGATCGAGGAATACCACCTGGAGGAGATAGCATTTGAGATAGGTTTTGAAGGGGGAATGCCTAGAATTTTTACAGACATGATTTAAAAACTGGCACTAGGGACCGGAGAGGGCAATCACATAGACACTACCCTAGAACAGAGCTAGAGACAGGAGAGGCTGCCCATCTTCACAGAGTGGCCCCGAGCTCCGTTTCTCGCAGGGCTGGGACCTGCTTCTCAGTCAGAGTGGAGATACATCTGCTCTTAAGCTCTGGGTTCCCCACCTGGGCTCCAGACTCTGGCTGAGGCTGCTGTTATTGAAGGAGTCATGCAGGGGCTCTCCAGGATGGTAACGGGACTGGGTTCAGCACTGGCACAAGAGAACAGCAGTCAGGCAGTGTGACGTTGCAGAAGATACCTGGGTTCTGGCCCTATTCATGTGTCTCTGCTTCTGGCTGCTCCGATGCCCAGGCCAGGCCTTTGTCCAGACAGGTAGGGCCTCTACTGGCCAGAGCAGTGAAAGGGGAAAGGGATGTTTGCAGTTTCCACCCCTTCTCTCCCTCTCTTGCCCCTGGTACTCTGAAACTTTGGGGGAAGTAGAAACCACTAGAAACAATTATTATTCAGCTCTAAGATGGGAGGAGAGAAGGTAAGGCAAGCCAGTCTGCTGTCAAATATAGGCAAAGGCCAAAGGGCCAATTAGTGAGAACTATTTGAGCCCGTGCTTGCTTTTACTTGAAGAAGAAAGGAGCCAGCAGGCAGGCTTCCCTTCCATCCCTGCTACCCCATTGGCCTGGAGGCTTCTTGCCTGGGTTGGGTGGCTTTGCAGAAGCAACTTTGCAGTTCACAGATGTCAGCTCTGAGCCTTCCCACAATGTGCCTTCCTGCAACACTGCCACCTTGTGGGCTGGCGGCAGGCAACCTGACAAAAGCCCCTGTGATTATACCCAAGTACTCTACTCAGAATTTATCATACAGGGCATGGGGAGCTATTGAAGCTTTTGAGCATAGGGGTTAGGTATTATTGAAGCTTATGTTAATAAGATTTTAAGGGGCAGGGTGTGCAAAATGATTTTGTTGAAGATCTTAACTTACTAATGATCTTCTCTACCAGTTTCCAGGAAGTCCACAGCTTTGCCTCGGGCAAGGCTTTGCCCTGGGGCCCACTGTGTGTGGCCATGGCCAGCTGCCACTCTCTGATCCTTCTCGACAGGACCATCCAGGGAGATCCACTGGACCTCAAAATGTTTGAGGGCACAGCTTGAGTAAGGTGATTATTTCTTGGCTCTAATGAATGAGGAAAACTGGAAGAAATACTTACCAGGAGTTCCAAGGCATTTCTAACTTTGGTTGAAACCCAGAGAAGATTCATAACAATATGTGAATGAGGGTCTGATCCTACCTGAATTTCCCAGTCCCTGCTCCAAGACTCTATTAACTAGTGCAACATGAACTAGGGTTCCATGATCAAATAAATTTGAGAACTGCTGTTCAAACAAAGTTAAGTTGATTTCTTTAGGATTTCTTTAATATAGTGTGGTACATTGTGAATATTCAAGAGGGAATATAATACACAGCATTTACTAAACCTATTTCACCACAGAAAACCTTGACAGGCCAAAACATGGTACAAAACACTCTTGGAAAAACTCTAGTCTAAAGCAGTACCGTTAATGCAGTAGCCACTAGCCACGTTGGCTATTGAACACATGAACTGTGGGTATGCATCTAAGGAACTGGATTTTAAATTTTATTTATGTTAACTAATTTAAATTTAAATAGCCACAAGTGGCTCATAGCTACTGTACTAGACAGTATAGGTCTCAAAACCAGAATGGAGGTCCCTCAATCCAATGGGTTCGGTTTCCTGAGGTGAATGTAGATGACAGATGAAGGTTTTAAGACTCCCCCTGGTGACTGTCATGACACAGTGGGAAAACCTCTTGACTCCGCCACTCTCTAGATGCAAGACCCCAAACCCAGAACAAGATTCTGAGTCATTACCTCATCTGCGCATTTGGATAATAATGCCTCATTCAGGAGCATGTTGAGACTGTGAGCCTGAAGGGGCTGCATGCATTGTAAAGTGCGCAAACAATGGAGAGTATTCATTCATTCATTAGTTAGTTAATTAACTATATTGTTCTGCCCTCCAAAAAAATATTCTAAAGCTACTTATAGTGACACATAAAATACAGGACAGCATTTAAACAGAGTTGTAAAGGAATGAAAACAGATGACTGTACAGACATGGAGAACACCTCACAAAGAGGCTAATTCAAAGATTTATTGTAGGAAAATTGTAGCTTTCTAGAGGCCAAAGTAATAAAAGGCCAAACCTGGTAAACAGGGAAATTTCTGTATCAGTAAATTCAAATGAGAGCATTTGCTGTGGAGAAATGCTTGATATTGTCGACTGAAAAAAATTCACAACCTAAAAGTTGAGAGTTATGTTTTATTTGGCAGACAAAACTGAGGACTTAAACCCAGGGCCCAGCATCTCAGATAATTCTGACGGACTACAACAGGAAAGTTGCGTGGGAGGGGGAGCCAGGATACATAGGAGTTTTTGCAACAAAGACCAGGTAGTCAAATCAAAAGATTACTGTTAATTAAAGGCAACCAGATACCTCAAGTTAAGGAATTTAGCACTTTTCTATGTATGGGAAGATGCAAGAGTCTGGGCTCACTGAAATCATTCCTTTGATATGCGCCTCAGCTCTCTGGGGCCAGCATCCTGTGTTTTCTCATCCTGAGTCTCCCCAGGGTGCACTGTCAGGGGTGCCTGCAGAGGCTGACTGCTAGACGGCAGGCATCCTATTTCTATCCCGAGTTCCCTGAGGGCTCACCATCTAGGCAGCTGTAATGTGATGGCTTGATGGTTCCAATGTCCTTTGTTTGCTGATATGGCAGGAAATATTTTTATTCACAATATAAGGGCAAGACTAAAATCACTTTTCTGGATCTTAATGGAGACGAATCAGTGTAATTTTTATAAGCAAGGTCCTTACCAGCATCATTGGTGCTGACACAGTGAGGAGTTGCACATGGTCATTATTGCTGCATGTGACTTTGATCCTGGTTCTAACAGTGCCCCCTTCTCCAATGGAGGAGGCTTGATCTCTTTGTACAAATGACATACAAATTGGGGTCTTATGTGAAGACATAAATCTATAGTATTAGCTCTGTAAGTACTGTCTTTAAGACCAGTTATATCCACCCCAACAAAGAAAGTGCAAATTGTTCATTGAGTTTAAAGCTGGATGAGAAAGAGTCTCTAGTTAAATATCTTTTGGTAGTTCCTTTCACTAAGCATAATGGGGAGGGAAAAAGTCCTTACAGACTCTAAGAATATTAGCACTAGAAGGGATGTCATGATATTTTTCAGAAGAAATTGAGATCTGCAGAAATGAAGTGATATCCCCAAGGTTGAACAAGCAAGTGATAGAGCGGAAACCAGATGTTGTCTCCTATTTTCTGACTTGGGCTATTTATATATCTGACTGCCTTTACCATATTTGAGCTTAATATTGGTTTCTCAGATGGTATAACTTATACTGTTGTAACACCCAAAGAATACAAATTATTTTCAAATATGCTTTCTAATTTGCTAGCAGCTAACTTGTAACTCTCTAGCTAACGAATTAAGCTAGTAGCATAGATAGAGCATAAGAAATAGTATCGTGTTTATCTCAAGATTCAACCCTCTGTCATCTGAGAGCTAGTGTGCTCAGGTATATTGGAGAGTAGATCTCCACTTAAACCCTCATCCATTTACAAGACATGCCTTTTAGGAAGAGCCAATGGGCTGTAGTTAGCACTTCCTCCACCAATTACTACTTAAAATGTAGTCACAATAATTCTGGCTTTTTGACATTTTACAATAAGGTCCTTAATATAAATCAACACAACAGAAATTTGACAATGATGGTATTAAGATAATTGGCCTACAAGAGAAAATACATGAAAAGGGCTTTGAAAAGATTAAAGTGCTATTTAGATATTTATTAGAGAGATATTTCTTTCTTATTATTTTTCTCTAAGGAATCTTATGAATGTTTTCATTTTAAAACAGATAAAGGAAGATTGCAATGTAGACTACTGCAAATTTGGGATATCAGTTTCCAACATAATAATAAAACCAGGACCAAAAGCCAGTTGGGTATGATTTGCTTTTTTTAAATTATATAAATATTCCCCCTTAAAACTGGTGAAATTCCCCTTTCTTTTACATATTTTTATATTCCTATTATTTTGTCTTATCCTAACAGTATCCATGGTCAGTTTGCTCATTCCTTCATTCCTGAATTTATCCATTAATTTATTCAACAAACACTCATGAGGTACCTATGTATGCTCGAGCCCTGTGCTAAGTGTTAAGGCATAAAGTGACTTCAAAACTAGACATGCTGGGAGGGACCTTCAAGATGGCGGAGAAGTAAGACATGGAGATCACCTTCTTCCCCACAAATACATCAAAAATATATCTACATGTGGAACAACTCCTACAGAACATCTACTGAATGCTGGCAGAAGACCTCAGATTTCCCAAAAGGCAAGAAATTCCCCACGTACCTGGGTAGGGCAAAAGAAAAAAACAGACAAAAGAGTAGGGATGGGAGCTGCAACTCTGGGAGGGAGCTGTGAAGGAGGAAAAGTTTCCACACACTAGGAAGCCCCTTCACTGGCGGGGACAGGGGACGGCCGGGGGGAAGCTTCGGAGCCATGGAAGAGAGCGCAGCAACAGGGGTGCAGAGGGCAAAGCACAGAGATTCCCGCACAGAGGATCAGGGCCGACCGGCACTCACTAGCCCGAGAGGCTTGTCTGCTCACCCGCCGGGGTGGGTGGGGGCTGGGAGCTGAGGCTCCGGCTTCGGTCGGATCCCAGGGAGAGTACTGGGGCTGGCGGCGTGAACACAGCCTGAAAGGGGCTAGTGCCCCACAGCTAGCTGGGAGGGAGTCCGGGAGAGTCTGGACCTGCCGAAGAGGCAAGAGACCATTGTTTCAGGGTGCGCGAGGAGAGGGGATTCAGAGCACTGCCTAAACCAACTCCAGAGAAGGGCACGAGCCGTGGCTATCAGCGTGGACACCAGAGACAGGCATTAAACGCTAAGGCTGCTGCTGCCGCCACCAAGAAGCCTGTGTGCAAGCTCATGTCACTATCCACACACACCCTCCCCAACCCGGGAGGCTGTGCAGCCCGCCACTGCCAGGGTCCCGTGATCCAGGGACAACTTCCCAGGGAGAACACGCGGCACTCCTCAGGCTGCTGCAACGTCATGCTGGCCTCTGCTGACACAGGCTCAACCTGCATTCCAATTATAACTACCTTTCCCTTCCCTCCCCTCTGGCCTGAGTAAGCCAGAGCCCCCTAATCAGCCGCTGCTTTAACCCCATCCTGTCTGGGTGGGAACAGATGCCTGAGGGTGACCTATACGAAGAGGCGGGGCCAAAACCAAAGTTGAACTCCAGGAGCTGTGCGGACAAAGAAGACAAAGGGAAATTTCTCTGTGCAGTCCCAGAAGCAGCGGATTAAATCCCCACAATCAACTTGATGTACCCTGCATCTGTGGAATACCTGAATAGACAATGAATCATCCCAAATTGAGGTGTTGGATTTTGGGAGCAGCTGTAGACTTAAGGTTTGCAGTCTGCAACTGACCTGTTTCTGATTTTTATGTTTATCTTAGTATAGTTTTTAGCACTTGTTATCATTGGTGGTTTTATTGGTTTGGTTGCTCTCTTCTTTTAATTAAATATTATTACTTTTGAATTTTTTTACTTTAATAATTTTATTTTTTAAATTTATTATTATATTTTTCTTTCTTTTTTTCTCCTTTTTCTTTGGAGCCATGTGGCTGATAGGGTCTTGGTGCTCTGGCCTGGTGTCAGGCCTGAGCCTCTGAGGTGGGAGAGCCGAGTTCAGAATCTGGACTACCAGAGACATCCCGGCCCCACGTAATATCAATTGGCAAAAGCGCTCCCTGAGATCTCCATCTCAATGCTAAGACCCAGCTCCACCCAACGGCCAGCAACCTCCAGTGCTAGATGCCCCAAGCCAAACAACTAGCAAGACAGGAACACAACCCCACCCATTAGCAGAGAGGCTACCTAAGGTATTACTAACTTCACAGATACCCCAAAACACACCACCGGACATGGTCCTGCCCATGAGAAAGACAAGGTCCAGCCTCATCCACCAGAACACAGGCACCAGTCCCCTCCACCAGGAAGCCTACACAACCCACTGAACCAACCTTACCCACTGGGGGCACACACCAAAAACAATGGGAACTATGAACCTGCAGCCTGTGAAAAGGAGACCCCCAAACACAGTAAGCTAAGCAAAATTAGAAGACAGAGAAATATGCAGCAGATGAGGGAGCAAGGTAAAAACCCACCAGACCAAACAAATGAAGAGGACATAGGCAGTCTACCTGAAAAGAATTCAAAGTAATGAGAGTAAAGATGATCCAAAATCTTGGAAATAGAATGGAGAAAATACAAGAAACATTTAACAAGGACCTAGAAGAAATAAAGAGCACACAAACAATGATGAACACCACAATAAATGAAATTTAAAATTCTCTAGAAGGAATCAATAGCAGAATAAATGAAGCAGAAGAACAGATAAGTGACCTGGAAGATAAATAGTGGAAATAATTACCACACAGCAGAATGAAGAAAAAAGAATAAAAAGAATTGAGGACAGTCTCAGAGACCTCTGGGACAACATTAAACACACCAACATTCAAATTATAGGGGTCCCAGAAGAAGAAGAAAAAAATAAAGGGTCTGAAAAAATACTTGAAGAGATTATAGTTGAAAACTTCCCTAACATGGGAAAAGAAATAGTCAAGTCCAGGAAGCACAGAGAGTCCCATACAGGTTAAATCCAAGGAGAAACACTCCAAGACACATATTAATCAAACTATCAAAAATTAGATACAAAGAAAAAATATTAAAAGCAGCAAGGGAAAAACAACAAATAACACACGAGAGAATCCCCATGAGGTTAACAGCTGATCTTTTAGCAGAAACTCTGCAAGCCAGAAGGGAGTGGCAGGACATATTTAGAGTCATGAAAGGGAAAAATCTACAACCAAGATTACTCTACCAAGCAAGGACCTCATTCAGATTTGATGGAGAAATTAAAACCTTTACAGACAAGCAAAAGCTAAGAGAATTCAGCACCACCAAACGAGTTTTACAACAAATGCTAAAGGAACTTCTTTAGGCAGGAAACACAAGAGAAGGAAAAGACCTACAAAAACAAGCTCAAAACAATTAAGAAAATGGTAATAGGAACATACATATCGATAATTACCTTAAATGTAAATGGATTAAATGCTCCAACCAAAAGACAGACTGGCTGAATGGATACAAAAACAGGACCCCATATATATGCTGTCTACAAGAGACCCAATTCAGACCTAGGGACACATACAGACTGAAAGTAAGGGGATGGAAAAAGATATTCCATGCAAATGGAAATCAAAAGAAAGCTGGAGTAGCAATTCTCATATCAGAAAAAAAGAGACTTTAAAATAAAGACATTACAAGAGACAAAGAAGGACACTACATAATGATCATGGGAGCAATCCAAGAAGAAGATATAACAATTTTAAATATTTATGCACCCAACATAGGGAACCTCAATACATAAGGCAAATGCTAACAGCCATAAAAGGGGAAGTTGACAGTAACAGAATAACAATAGGGGACTTTAACAACCACTTTCAGCAATGTACAGGTCATCCAAAGTGAAAATAAATAAGGAAACACAAGCTTTAAATGACACATTAAACCAGATGGACTTGATATATACAGGACATTCCATCCATAACAACAGAATACACTTTCTTCTCAAGTGCTCATGGAACATTCTCCAGGGTGGGTCATATCTTGGGTCACAAATCAAGCCTTGGTAAATTTAAGAAAATTGGAACCATACCAAGTACCTTTTCCAACCACAAAACTATGAGACTAGTTATCAATTATAAGAAAAGAAAAACCGTAAAAAGTACAAACACATGGAGGCTAAACAGTATGTTACTAAGTAACCAAGAGATCCCTAAAGAAATAAAACAGGAAATAAAAAAAATCTAGAAACAAATGACAATGAAAACATGATGACGCAAAACCTATGGGATGCAGCAAAAGCAGTTCTAAGAGGGAAGTTTATAACAATACAATCCTACTTCAGGAAACAACAAACATCCCAAATAAACAACCTAAACTTGCACCTAAAGCAATTAGAGAAAGAAGAACAAAAAAACCCCCAAAGTTAGCAGAAGGAAAGAAATCATAAAGCTCAGATCAGAAATAAATGAAAAAGAAATGAAGGAAACAATAGCAAAGATCAATAAAACTAAAAGCTGAGGCAGACACCAAAAGCAATGGGAACTTGTTCTTTGAGAAGATAAGCAAAATTGATAAAACATTAGCCAGACTCATCAGCAAAAAAAGGAGAAGGCTCAAATCAACAGAATTAGAAATGAAAAAGGAGAAGTAACAACTGACACTGCAGATATACAAAGGATCATGAGAGATTACTACAAGCAACTCTATGCCAAAAAAATGGACAACCTGGAAGAAATGGACAAATTCTTAAAAAACACAACCTTCTGAAGCTGAACCAGGAAGAAATAGAAAATATAAACAGACCAATCACAAGCACTGAAATTGAAGCTGTGATTAAAAATCTTCCAACAAGCAAAAGCCCAGGAGCAGTTGGTTTCACAGGCGAATTCTATCAAACATTTAGAGAAGAGCTAACACCTATCCTTCTCAAAGTCTTCCAAAATATAGCAGAGGGAGGAACACTCCCAAACTCATTCTATGAGCCCACCATCACCCTGATACCAAAACCAGACAAAGATACCACATAAAAAGAAAACTACAGGCCAATATCACTGATGAACATAGATTCAAAAATCCTGAAGAAGCTACTAGCAAACAGAATCCAACAACACATTAAAAGGATCATACACTATGATCAAGTAGGGTTTATCCCAGGAATGCAAGGGTCTTCAATATACACAAATCAATCAATGTGATAAACCATATTAACAAACTGAAGGAGAAAAAGCATATGATAATCTCAATAGATGCAGGAAAATCTTTCAACAAAATTCAACACCCATTTATGACAAAAACTCTCCAGAAAGTAGGCATACAGGGAAGCTACCTCAACATAATAAAGTCCATAAATGACAAACCCACAGCCAACATCATTCTCAATGGTGAAAAATGGAAACAATTTCCTCTAAGATCAGGAACAAGACAAGGTTGCCCACTTTCCCCATTATTATTCCACTTAGTTTTGGAACTTTTAGTCACAGCAGTCAGAGAAGAAAAAGAAGCAAAAGGAATCCAAATCAGAAAAGAAGAAGTAAAACTCTCACTGTTTGCAGATGACATGGTACTATACATAGAGAATCTAAAAGATGCTACCAGAAAACTACTAGAGCTAATCAATGAATCTGGTAAAGTAGTAGGATACAAAATTAATGCACAGAAATCTCTGACATTCCTATACACTAATGATGAAAAATATGAAAGAGAAATTAAGGAAACACTCCCATTTGCCATTGCAACAAAAAGAATAAAATACCTAAGAATAAACCTACCTAAGGAGACAAAAGACTTGCATGCAGAAAACTATGACACTGATGAAATAAATTAAAGATGATACAAACAGATGGAGAGATATACCATGTTCTTGGATTAGAAGAATCAACATCGTGAAAATGACTATACTACCCAAAGCAATCTACAGATTCAATGCAATTCCTATCAAACTACCAATGGCATTTTTCACAGAACTAGAACAAAAAATTTCACAATTTGTATGGATACACAAAAGACCCCAAATAGCCAAAGCAATCCTGAGAAAGAAAAACGGAGCTGGAGGAATCAGGCTCCCTGACTTCAGACTATACTACAAAGCTACAGTAATCAAGACAGTATGGTACTGGCACAAAAACAGAAATATAGATGAGTGGAACAGGATAGAAAGCCCAGAGAAAAACCCACGCACACATGGTCATCTTATCTTTGATAAAGGAGGCAAGAATATACAATAGAGAAAAGACAGCCTCTTCAATAAGTGGTGCTGGGAAAACTGGGCAGCTACATGTAAAATCATGAAATTACAACACTTCCTAACACCATACACAAAGATAAACTCAAAATGGATTAAAGACCTAATTATAAGATCGGACACTATAAAACTCTTAGGGAGGGCTTCCCTGGTGGCGCAGTGGTTGAGAATCCGCCTGCCAATGCAGGGGACATGGGTTCGTGCCCTGGTACAGGAAGATCCCACATGCCGTGGAGTGGCTGGGCCCGTGAGCCATGGCCACTGAGCCTGTGCGTCCAGAGCCTGTGCTCCACAACGGGAGAAGCCGCAACAGTGAGAGGCCTGTGTACTGCAAAAAAAAAAAAAAAAAAAAAAACTCTTAGGGAAAACATAGGAAGAACACTCTTTGACATAAATCACAACAAGATCCTTTTTGACACACCTCCTGGAGAAATGGAAATAAAAACAAAAGTAATCAAATGGGACCTAATGAAACTTAAAAGCTTTTGCACAGCAAAGGAAGCCATAAACAAAACAAAAAGCCAACCCTCAGAATGGGAGAAAATATTTGCAAATGAAGCAACTGACAATGGATTAATCTCCAAAATATACAAGCAGCTCATGCAGCTCAATATCAAAAAAAATAAACAACCTAATCCAAAAATGAGCAGAAGACCTAAATAGACATTTCTCCAAAGAAGATATACGGATTGCCAGCAAACACATGAAAGGATGCTCAACATCACTAATCATTAGAGAAAGGTAAGTCAAAACTACAAGGAGGTATCACCTCACACTGCTCAGAATGACTATCATCAAAAAGTCGACAAACAATAAATGCTGGAGAGGGTGTGGAGAAAAGGGAACCCTCTTACACTGTTGGTGGCAATTTAAATTGATACAGCCACTGTGGAGAACAGTATGGAGGTTCCTGAAAAAACTAAAACTAGAACTACCATATGACCCAGTTATCCCACTACTGGGCATATATCCTGAGAAAACCACAATTCAAAAAATGTTCATTGCAACACT
The DNA here is from genome assembly GCF_963924675.1 of Phocoena phocoena. NCBI lineage: Eukaryota > Metazoa > Chordata > Mammalia > Artiodactyla > Phocoenidae > Phocoena > Phocoena phocoena. The sequence continues at coordinate 70,886,517 of NC_089222.1, read as the reverse complement.
CTTTACAATATCCAGGACATGGAAGCAACAATATCCAGGACATGGAAGCAACCTAAGTGTCCATCAACAGATGAATGGATAAAGAAGATGTGGCACATATATACAATGGAATATTACTCAGCCATAAAAAGAAACGAAATTGAGTTATTTGTAGTGAAGTGGATGGACCTAGAGTCTGTCATACAGAGTGAAGTAAGTCAGAAAGAGAAAAGCAAATACTGTATGCTAACACATATATATGGAATCTAAGAAAAGAAAAAAGGTTCTGATGAACCTAGGGACAGGACAGGAATAAAGATGCAGACGTAGAGAATGGATTTGAGGACACATGGAGGGGGAAGGGTAAGCTGGGACGAAGTGAGAGACTGTCATGGACATATATACACTCCCAAATGTAAAATAGATAGGTAGTGGGAAGCAGTTGCTTAGCACAGGGAGATCAGCTCGGTGCTTTGTGTCCACCTAGAGGGGTGGGATAGGGAGGGTGGGAGGGAGACACAAGAGGGAGGGGATCTGGTGATACATGCATAGGTATAGCTGATTCACTCTGTTATACAGCAGAAAATAACACACCATTGTAAAGCAATTATACTCCAATAAAGATGTTTAAAAGAAAAAAAAAAGGAAAGAAAATAGAAAAAGAGAAATGCAAAAAAAGAAAGTTAGACATGTTGGGCTCTGTGCTGGAAGAATAGGTGGACTGATAGAAAAATCAATATAGGTGCAAATAAATGCAGTATAATGTGCCCAGTGCTATAATAAAGGCTGAAGAAAGAACAGCAGGAGTCCAGAGGTGGGAGTAAATACTGTTTTTAGGAGAGAAGTACCACAGAGGTGGCACCCTGCAAACTTGGTCTGGAAGATGATTCAGATTCCTCCAAGCAGCCAAGGGGAAGGGCCTTGCAGACCAGACAACTTGATGAGGGAATCGCCTTAGACGCAGCTAGAAAAATATCAACGTTGTGACAACGTACGACTTCATGATGTCCCTGGGCTCACCGAAGAGTAAACCTTATATGCTGCTGTGCATCTCCTAAATCTCACGTAACAGCTTCTTAAGGTCCCCTCTTTTGGGGCCCTCAGAGCCCCTTGGAAGCTATCGCCATCTTTTGACAGTCTCCATTTTCCTGCAGCCTGCAGAGGATGTCTGTGGTCATTCAGCTGGAGGGGAGGATTATTTTTGTGTCTATATGAAAGGTGCCCCGGAGATGCTGGCTAGGTTCTGCAGATCTGAAACAGGTACTAACTGACACTTATCTCTTTCAGGAGGCAAAAATATTTTAAAAGCTCAAACACACAGAGCAAACCAACCTAAATCAATGAATGTGGAGGTGGTTATTTTCTCGGTAAGTGGGAAGTGGGCTCAGTAGATCTGCTAAGGCAGAGGTGGTAACTTAAAAGCAGAGAAGCAGTGAGTAAATGTCAGCCAGAAAAGCCCAACCACAATGGGGCATCAGAGAGGGAGGTGTGAAGCAAGCCTCAGAAGCCAGAACAGGGAGCTACAGAAGGGTCAGAGGACCAGGGAGCGTGACAATGAGGAGTGTTAAAAGGAACCAAAGAGACAGGTCTGAACCCTAGATTAATTCTGCAGACAGGGATGCTCTGTCACCTCCTGGGGGCTGGCACCACTTATGGGGTCTTAGACAGATCAATGAGAGGAGAATATAAAAAAAATAAATCTTTTAGAAAAAAAAAAGTGATTAGAGTAAATTAGATGGTATTAGAGCAAGGTAATTGATCATTTTCACAGCAATTTCATCTTTCAGGCCCAGATTTTGAGCTGATTTGTATTGTTTCTTAGTCTTATAAACATGCGCTCTCTAAGCTGCAGCCCAGATTTGTAAGAATATTGTTGCATTCAAATGAGTTCATTTGGATAAAACTGGCCTTTTTACTCCTGATTTTCATCTATATTCTCCTTACAATTGCTGATAGCCATCAACTTGTGCACAGAATTCTAAGATTTGACAAATGATTGCTTTAACTTCTCTCTCTACTTCGAGTCTTTTTTTAGAAGTCCCTCTTTTTTCTGACTTTGATCTTCCTCATAGCTCCCATTAACTCCATCCTTCACAGATTGATGGTCTGTGCTTGGCTGTTCATTTTTTTTCAGGTGTCATTTGCCACCCCTTATTCTTCTGGTAGCCCTTCCAATTCTTCTTATTGTCCTAAATTCTGATCCTTGACATATGCTAATATCATATTCATACAGTTGGCACTTTGAAAGACCTCCAGAATCCTTTAGATATGTCTTCTTTCAAGAATCAGTAGTACACCTCCCTCGGGTCTGGAGAGGTAGTGAGTGCAAATTGAGTTCCTTATATGAAGTAGAATTCAGTATTCTTAATTACGTTCTGGAGACAGATTGTCCTCAGCAGAGGACAATCTGTAGATTATTTTTTCTTTCGAAGTTTCTCAGTTTTTAAAGTTTGTTTTTGAATTGTTTATGACAAAGGAGTAAAGAAATACTGTGGAAAATTGAATAACAAATCATCTGCATCACTTATCTTTGATTTTGTGTTGCTGGTAGAGAGATCCTCACTTATATACAATTATTAACCCCTCTGCACAAGATGTGGATATCCTCGGTTCCGCATTACTATTTACAACCTAAGTCTATCTACTCTAATATAATCAGTAATCACCGTCCCTTCCTTACCCTGTGTCTATTTCCCCCATCTATAAAATGTGGGATTGGGTGATCTCTAAGAAGGCTTTCGCCATGACATTTTAATCTTCTAAATAGAATCACAAATATATGGGGTTCACAAATATATGAATGGCACTCTCAGGTTTAACATTCAAGGTGTTAGCTATTCTTGAGGAAGCATAAAGACTCATAACACACAGGATTTTGTAATTTTTCAAGATACAAATTTTAATAATGAAAGTTAAGGTCATGTGCAAAGACAAGATTTATGTCGCTAGAAGTGGAATGTAGCTGCCACCCAGCTGTCACATACAAATTAAACTGTGATGTTCTCATTTAAAAGCACCAGTGAGAGAGACATTATTATAAATATGACAAAATTTAAAAATGAGGGTAAATGCGCTAGATTTCCAACCATCCCAGGTTTTCCCAGAGAATATCAGGAGCCTATTATCATGCTTCCTAGAATATAGTTATTATTTTCAAACAGGGTTAAAGATCAGGGTTTGGATTATTTTTTGAGTCAAATTATATGCAGCAGAAATTTCCAATTAGGAAAATCAAGATGTATAAAAAACTGACATCATAAAGGGGAAGTAGAAGAGTTTCCTGAGATGACTTAGGGGGAAAAAAAATCAGGAGCAATACCTTATCAAGATTCACCCTTTCATGAGTTTAGCCAATTTCTATTGAGCTTGACTATGTATTGGATGCCCCTCAAGGCACTGAGGATTCAGAAGTGAATAAAATCAAATCCTTGCCCTCACAAAGCTTATATCCTAATTGGGGGAAATAATTAATGAAGTTAATCTATAAAATATTGTCAGGCAGTGATAAATGCCCTGAAAGAAGAAAAAAAGCAGGTTAAAAGGATTTTAAAAATGACAGAGAGCACCGTATTACATGGGGAGATTAGGGAAGTCCTCTGAGGGGGTAACATTTGAACAGAGATCTGAGTAAAGTCAGGGAGCAGAGCATGCAAGTATCCAGGGACGGAGCACTGCGGGCAATAGGAATAGTGGATGCAACAGGCCTCGACACAGGATTTTGCTAGAATGTTGTAGAATCCCGAGATACCCGAGTGCCTGAAGCAGTGAAAAAGGGAAGAGTCATAAAACAGAGACTCAGAGCAGAATACATTGGTGAGAAGATTTTGGAATTTTTCTTTTAGCTCTAGTTAATGAGAAAATATTAATCCAATTTATAATAGAAAGTCATGAAGTTAAATGATGAGAATTTAACAAATTCTATATTAAGGTGCATTTTCTTTTATAATATTCTCTAAGATCATGAGGTAGGATTCATATCTGATTATCTGAGTATTCACCAATGTGCCTAATATAGGATCTAAAATAAAGTAGTAATTTAGTAACTGGACTGTGGAATGAAGGATGTAGCTACTTATACTCTACTCCAGAGAGAAGTTTCTTCATTGTATTCTTATCCACGTTGAATTATTTCTCATCAAGAAATTCAACTCTGATTTTTTTCTTAAAGAAGTTTACTGACCACGTGATCATTTCCCTCCCAAGTCCTACTAACATGATAGAAAAGAAAGTTTCAAAGAAAACTAGAGAAGGAATAAGTGTAGATGAGAGATTTCTATATATTTCTGTAAGACGTAAAGTAAGTGGAGGAGTGGTAGCTGAATCAGCAGGATAGAAGAAGCTATAGCTTATACCAAGACAGAGAGATTGCAAGAGGAAAGCTGGTTCACCCTGTAGAACCCCAGAGAGAACGAGACTCTGATAGGTCATGTACTGTGGAAGATGGAGATGAGACTGAGGACAGTGAACATGGGGGATGGACTGACAGCAGGCACAGAAGTTGGTTCCCTAGGTCTCCCTATCCTTCCCCTTCCTCTTCCTGAAATCTTAACTCCACTCTGGACAGAAAAAGGAAAAAATGAGGGATCAAGAAAGAGCTCTTGGCCCCCAAATTTACTTTTTAAGAAACACCTGAGATTTATTTTATTTTAGAGGAGAGGTCCCACTACCTAATGTAACCCAGTTAGACTCCAAGCCTCCCATTTCAAATTCTGAAAACTCTTCAAATCCTTGGCTGATGTCATATATTCACTGGATGTTACAGATGGAGGCTGAAATAAACGATTCCATATTCAACTATTACTATAGTATCCTGTATGCAGTACGTACTTAATAAATGTCTACTAAACTAAAATGCTTACAAGCTAAAAAAGTTTTAAAAATATATGACTAACAAAAAATTTTAAAAACCAACAGAAGAGTTGGAAGATAAGCACATTGTTTTTAAAAAATGGAGTTGAAAAACTGGAAGAAGCAGCTAAAAGATATAAAAGTAGTTACCTCTGAGAAGGAGAAGGGGTGGGGTGCTGTGAAGACAGGGGCTACTGGTTTTCATTACTATAAACTTTTGGGTTCTTTTTGATTTTTTAAACCTGTGCATGCATTACATTGATAAAACTTAGAAATTTCAAAACGAAGAAATAAATCCAACTGTTGAGATTATATGGATACACTTTAATAGTGACTTTCTTCCAAATCCAAAGAGAGAAGGTGGAATCAGAGTTAACATTTCTGGGACTTCTCATAATGGAGAATCACTTGAAAAAGGAAACAAAACCAGTCTTGAAGGAACTGAGCTAGGCCCCATCAGGACTGCGATGATTACCGGTATGGGTTTCAGGAAGCCTGTCAAATTACATGTATCCCAGGCATAAGCAAAATACCATGTGAGCTGAGTGAGTTCATGTAACTGAGGCGGAGAGAACAAAACTTGGCTGTCAAGTTTGTTACCCTCTGCTCCAGTTACCTGGGAACATGGGTAGCTCCCCCACCCCCAGCATGACCCTGAGCTTTGGAGGCAAGGACCGTAGCTCATTCTCTTTGTCTAATGCCCTCTGTTCCTACCCAGGATCTGTGCAGGGCTAATAGGCTCACAACAACTGTTGAAAGAAGAGAATGGGATTCTCATCAAGAACCCCAGTGAGACCTCTGTGTGAAGGGGGTGAGACCTTGCTGGACTGTCCTTCAGGGCGGTGGGGTAGGCATGGCCTGTGATGATCAAATCCAACATGGCCAGCCCTAAGTGCTTTTTTTCTTTACTTAATTGGAATCCAGATGCCAAGAATAGTTTTATGTTATCAGACGAGGCCCATATAACTTTCACCACTGACAGCTGTCAGTCTTCTGAGGATTAGTCGTAAAGCACTTAAATATTTATTTATTCACTTGTGCATGTTTTGGAAATATGCGATGTTCTGCGACATGACGCGGTTATGGGAGGGAAATGCGGACGTAGTGTTTGAGCACCCATGACAGATAGGCCTGATAAACGGTTATGAAAAAAAGCAGAAAGCGATAAATGCCCCCAAGAGCACCAACAATGTGGTACAGTCACTCGGAAGAGGGAGAGCTCAGTTCTGGATGCTGAGAGGTTTCTACACAAAGCAAGCCCACTTTCTTTGTGATCTAGGTGACAACGTTCAAACAGCCATTACTGTTGCAAAGGATTCTGAAATGATTCCTCGAGGGAGCCACGTGATCCTTGTTGAAGCCAATGAACCCGAAGAGTTTGTCCCTGCCTCCGTGACCTGGAAGCTGGTAGAGAACCAAGAGAGTGGGCCTGGAAAGAATGTGAGTGAATGTTACAAGGTTCCTGCATGGGCTGGGGCAGATGGAATACAGCCCTGACCCTGGGCAGCTCTCTCTTGGCATTAGAAGTCACCACAGTAATAAGCCCTCCCATCTGCCCAGAGTTTTACTGTTTGAAAAGCTTTTAGCATTTCCGCCAGCACTTCTCAGTCTTGGCCTCACGTAGAAACTACCTAGAAGAGTTTTTAAGCTTCCAAAGCCAAGACTGCGGATTCAATCAGAATCTCTGGGCTGGGAACTGACATCAGTCCTTCTCCCGGTGATTCCAATGTGCAGATGTGGCTGAGAACCACATCTTGCTTGTACCTATATACATTTTTAATAGAGATGGTATACTTAAAAATTTTTATTTTATTTAAGAATAGCTGGTTTACAATGCTGTGTTAATTTCTGCTGTACAGCAAAGTGATTCAGTTATACATCTATATATTCTTTTTCATAGTCTTTTCCATTATGGTTTATTACAGGATACTGAATATAGATCCTCTCTACTTTTTAACAAAGAGTCCACGTATGAGCTTAATGCCTCTCCTGAAGGTTTGTCATTGCAGGGAGAAGTCGCATCATAGTCTCAGGCTTTCCTGCTCCTCTCTGGCTCCCTCCCACCCCACTTTCTCTCCTCGATTTCCAAGAAAAGCACAGGGAATCCAGTCCCTGCCTCGAGTGAACACTTTACAACAAGTCTTTGGTTGGCGGTTTTACAATGGAGGTTGGAAGGGGAGGGGTGTATCACCTTACCTCCCAGTCTAGGACATCAAAATATTTTTTCTTCCAACTACACTGCTTCCCCCAATGAATTCCTCTAATGAAGAAAAGGTTCTCATCTTTTATACTATCTGAATTTAGAGTCCTACACAAATGTAAGACCCTCTGAAAAATGTTGCATCAGCAGCCGTTACCAGCTATTGACATCATGAATGCATACAGAGTCATCAGATGCTTTCTCCTGGAGCTGAGCCAGCTCGGGCCAGAACCCAGTGACAGGGCTACACTGACAGGTGAAAAACGGGACAGAGAGGGTTTCAGGAAAGGAGTAGTGCTGGTGCAGGGGTCACAGGATGTGGAAGAGGATCTGGGCACTGTGAGGGAATAGGTTACCTGTGGGGTGGGGAGAGGTCAGGTTAGGCTCTGAAGAAAGAGTCTACCTATTGTACAGGGAAGAAATTGGGGCATGATCTTTGAAGGAATGAATGGTAAGAGATCTTAGGAAACAAAAGGTTGAATGAAGAGGAGAAGGAAGAGAAGGGAAGAATGTTTCCTCTTCTTCCTTGGAATCACTCATTGGTACCTTGGAATGATTTCCTCAGTAGACTGACATCACACGTATTATTTCCCAGAATAGGATACAGAGCACCATGTTGCCAACTCTGCTCATGTAATTTGGGGGGGGGGGGGGCGGGGAGCATTTTGAGTATCTTCTTCATATGAGTCTAAGTTCCATGGGTAAATTCTATATTGTGTATTTGCTGGTCCTCACCCTGTTGTGTAACATGAATACACCTCCTTCCATAAAATGTAGGAAAGCAACAACATTCCTTAAGAGCCGATGTAGAAACAATGCCCTTTTGAGTTTAGGAAACCTACATTAACGTTGGAAACAGTTCAGTGCCTGATGGAGAAAGAGGGAGCTGTTACCATTTCGCAGTGAGTGGGAAATCATACCAAGTGATATTTCAGCATTTCAACAGCTTGCTTCCAGAAGTAAGTACTGAAGAAATGATGCGTTTTGTTTTGCTCCTCAAATTACTGAGATAAAAAAGGGTAAGAGAACAGTGAAGGGGACGATCAGCGAGGTTATCTCAGAGTTAGGAAATAAACACCCCCAAACAGGCACTGCGCTTTCAGGAGTTTCCTGCCCCGCTAAACCTCCTGATGCAGCACATGCGCATGGCCTCCTGTTCAGCGTTTGAGGCTGGTACTGCCCCTCGCCCCGCCCCTGGGGCCAGTCCAGCCCCCTGCATCCTTCCTCCCTCCCTCCCGAGCAGAGAGAACCTCCAGCTAGTTCCAAAGACGCTGCCTGTTTTTTGTGTCTGTTTCTCTCTGAAAGTCACCAACTCATGTCAGGCTGAACTCTATTCCCCTTCCTGCCTGGATTCTTAAATTACAGCAGAAGGAAACAAAGACTTCATGGTTTATTCTCAAAATCATTTGTTATCTTGTCGCTGTGTGTGTATTTTCAAACAGTGCCCTGCAGGGTTGTGCTGTCAGTGGGAAGGAGATAAGTGGAGAACGAGCCCAGGGCAGCAACCATCTGTTAGCAGTGTCTTGAAAGTCCTGTCGCCTTACCAGTCAAGGACCATAGAATCTAGACCCCCGAGGCTTCTAGAAAGCCGTTAGTGCAGTTCCTCATTGGAGAGACCGGAAAGCTGAGACTCAGAGAGGTTGTCTCTTGCCTAAGGTTTGCACAATTTGGGGCAGAGCTAGGAATAGAACCCTGATTCTCAACTCATGATCTATTGCTCTTTCCTCTGCATAGTCTTCAGTTACAGAGACAGTGTTTATTAAAAAGAACTGTATTTCCTTAAGCGTTTTAATCTTATATGCTCTTCTGCTTTTTAGTTACTTTTTATTCATTAGCGCTTACCCATCTTGGAAAGATGGCCTGGAACAAAGTAATAGACTTGTGATGGAAAAGTGAAAGTTAAATATTAAAGTGTTAAATCCTCTTTTTTCCTTTTCCTGACATTTGGTCTAATGTCACACCACCCAATGCTATATTAAAACGGCGGCCAGGGGTCATTTTTCAGGACTGTTCTTTTATTTTAAAAGTGTTCAACTCTCTAATCTTATTGCAATCGTTGTTTTTCTCTTTAGATTCTGGTGAATGGAACAATTTTTGCAAGAATGTTCCCTGGGCAGAAATCTAGCCTCATTGAAGAATTTCAGAAAGTAAAGTAGTTGTTATTGCATGAAAAGAGAGTGTATTTGTTATTTATTGCTGTGTAACAAATTACCCCAAATCATAGTGGCTTAGAATAACACCTTTTTTTTTTTTTTTTTTTACATTGCTGTGGGTCAGGAATCCAGGTGTGCTTAGCTGAGTCTTCTGGTTCTAGGTCTCTCACAGGTGTAATGAGGTGTTGGCCATGACTGTAGTCATCTTGGGTGGGGAGGATCTGCCACCAGCCTCACTCATGTGTTGTTGGCAGGATTCAGTTTCTTGTGGGCGGTTGGGCTAAAGAGTGTGTTTTTTACTGGCTGTTGGGCAGAAACCACCCTTGTTTCCTTGCCACGTGGGTCATTGCATAAGGAAGCTCACAGTGTGTCAGCTAGCTTCCATGAGAGAGAGCAAGTAAGAGGAGTCAGAGGGAGAGAGAAAGAGAGGGAGAGAGAGAGGTATGACCATTTTTTATATCTTCATCTTAGAAGTAACACCTTATCCCGTCACTTTATTCCTTTCATTAGAAGCAAGTTGCTAGGTCCAGTCCACACTCAAGGGAGGGCATTAGATGTCATGAATACTAGGAGGTGGGCCATTTCAGAAGCTGTCTACCCCGGAGAGCATTCCTTCTGTGGCCCATAGGGCATATCTTAGAGGAAGATCCCCTGCTTGGATATAGAGTATAGAAACAACAGGGGTTTGTACAGCTCAGAGTGGAAAAAAATGGAGACGTGTGAGAGTTATCACCTGGAATTATTTGAGGTTGGTCCATCAGAAGCTGTGTGAATAATTTCAGGTCCTCCAGGAAGGAGATGAAATGGCATTTTCACTGTTTTGGGTAGAGAGGCCAAAGTCAGAGAAAGAAAAAGTCCTTTCTTACCTCCTTCAATACTACAGAAGACCAAGTCACATCAGAGTGAAATGGTTCTTGTTGAGACCAGACCTATGTATTACTTTCTGGAACTGTTACAATTTCTGGACTGCAGATTTCTGGAAAGTGAAAAGGAATGGAGAGTAGTGAAACTTAGATAATTGCTGATAAGTAGTAAATAAAATCAAGATACTGCCTTTGACTATTATTTTTTGTTGCCCAAGCATTCTTAGGGAAGTTTCCAAAACTGCTTATTAACTCCCATAATGCCTTGAGGCTGGGTTAGTAACCAGTGTCTAAAATGACTATTTTACTTACATGGTCATTGTATGATATTGGCTGAAGAAAGTAATTTTACCCTTCTCAAATACCTGAGAAATGTTGCCAACTTAAATGCTTACTTTTGACAAGCTGTATTCCCCTAAAGAAACATCAATTCAGGAGGATATATGCTGTCTCAGAATAAGTTATCCTCTCAATTTCCAGATCTTGATCTTCATTCAGAATTTATTCTTTATTCAGACAACACTAGAAGATGTAAGATTCCTCGTGTGATATAAAGACTAAATATGCACTTTACGCCTGAAGAAAGGAAGCCATTTTCAGCAAATGTGTATAGTTTTGATATGTACATGAACACAAACAAATGTTTATAGGGTGATTTTCATATATACTAGCCAAATAGTAGGTTAAACCATATGAATCTGTTTACATGTGACAATTTTTTTTTTTTTTTTTCGGTACACGGGCCTCTCACTGTTGTGGCCTCTCCCGTTGCGGAGCACAGGCTCCGGACGCGCAGGCTCAGCGGCCATGGCTCACGGGCCCAGCTGCTCCGCGGCATGTGGGATCTTCCCAGACCGGGGCACGAACCCGTGTCCCCTGCATCGGCAGGCAGACTCTCAACCACTGCGCCACCAGGGAAGCCCCACATGTGACAATTTTTGCCTAATAAAGATAGCCGTTTCTTATGTGTCAACTAATAAGGAAATTCTCTGAGAACTTCATTTTTCCCTGTATTGTGTTATTTCATGTGTTTTTGGCAAGTTACCACTGAGCCTTTAAAAGTATTGCCATTAATCAATACCTTCGATGTATTATTTACTTATAATAGAAGACAGTGTGTCTTGCATCAGAAACTCCTTTTCTTTAGTAATAGCTTTAAAATTTACTCTTCCCTTTATACTGTTGTGTTTGTACACCAAACTGGTATAGGTGGGAGCCATGTTATCTCATTTTCACTCCAAGAGGCATCAAGAATATGTGTATATATCTCTAGTTATATCTGTTAAACCATTTCCCAAATATTTCTCTCCCTAGTGTCTACATGTTAAACTTTCAGCAGCAGTCAGCAACCAAAACACAGATGGACTAGGTTGTGATCTGTGCATTAGGGTGTGGAAAGTGCTGTGATTATGACAGCACACACTTCAGCTTGGTCTTGGTGGATATAATCCAACAGGACTTCTTTTGAAGTGTGTGATCATCTTTGTGGACATCCTTGGCAGTATCACCATCATTTCCATGTGATTGATTGATTGAAACAATTTAAATATACAAGGGCATTATCCCTCTGGGAATAGTTATCTCCAAGACTTTTTCTTTCAGCCTGATTCCACATGTGTTCAGGAGACACACACACACACACACACACACACACACATACACACACACATCGCGTGTGAGCTAGTTATGATGGAAATTACTCAAGTGAGGCATTAAGCTTAATTAAAATTAAGCATTAATTTTTCTTATCCTTTCCCCTGCAGTTATTATGTAGGCATGTGTGGAGATGGAGCTAATGACTGTGGGGTGAGTAGAAATTACTTCTTCTAATGCAGGGGGGTCACTGATATCCCTTTTAAGGACCCCACATCTCCTGGGGTCTGACTCTTCACCCTTCTGCCAACAATCACATCACTTAATCATTCTGATGTTTATATTCACTTCTACCGGAGTGTGGGTTGGACGTGGTTTGGAGTAAAGTGAGATGAGTCACTTCCGCTGTTTTCTAGCAACTCCTAGAATAATAAAGACAAGGAAAGGCTACATAGGCTCCCATATTTCAGACCCAAAAGGGACTTTTCAAGGCTAGCTGGTTTAAATCTCTCCTGTTATAAATAAGGAAATGAGACTCAGGGAAGTGAATACTTTTTTTTTTTTTTTTCCTGAAGTCATGCAGCTGGTAAAGGCTTAATGAAGGAAGAATTTGAAACTGATGGTAAAGCTTTGAATTATGTGTAAATTGTGTTTATCCCTGCCAGATTTCTACACCAGGGTTACTTTTTACAAGTTGGCTATACCCCAAAATTCTTACACTCAGCAAAATCATAGACCAAATTATTTGGTCATTACATACAATAGCAAACCTAAGTTACAAGATTCTCAGCAGATTACTTCTCTAACGCAATAGAAGGCAGTGCATATTTTACAATCTGAGTTTCGAAGGTATGGTTGAAACAGTAGCTTACTTGAAGATTGTTGTACATAAGAAAATATTTTAGGAGCTAATTCGTGGAACGAGAAGTAAAGAGAATTGCTTTGTATTTCCAAAGTCTATTAGAGACTTAAGGTCTAGGTATTTGTTTTACTTCCTTCTTAAATATTTTCTTCAAAGTTCTGTGAAAAACTATGTTCATAATTAGAGATCTGTTATGAATTTTTCTGCCTCGTATTTCATGAGAAGACGCTAGTTGTTAGTCTCCTCTTCCAAATCTAGAGTGAGTACCCATTCTCATTAATTATGTGGAATTTAGAACAAAACAAATAAACTGGATGTTATAAAGGACATAGTCTCTTCCTCCAAAGAGTTCGTTATCTGATGGGGGGAAAAAATCATGCATAAAACTAACCCTAACATAAAGTAGATGGTCCTAAATTACATCACAGAGATATAAAATATTAAGGGAGAAAGGAGGAAGAAGGAAATATTCTAATATTAATTGAACATGAATTTAGTGTATACTGGCCATAGTAACCAGGTACTTTGCACTTTCTACAGAGCTACAGAAATACGAAATCTCATTTTATGTTCATACAATTCTCATAGGATTAGGGGCTCACTGGACTGCTCGTTGGCCACTCTCTGCTCTGGGCATTCTCTGGACAGTTTCCAGTCTTGATGAGAAATGAATTAGCCCTTATATCTGTGAGACAACATATATTCTGGAACGATTCTCTGATGTGTGCATCTGGTCCTTTCCTCCAGTGAAGATGCTGTATGCCCCACACTTCGTCCCAGCAGTTAGCTGGTTGGCCGGATCAGGCAGCCGGCAGCCTAGGAAAAGGTGGGAATTAGTTTTTCCTATAGTTCACGAAGGTGGCCTGTTAAGTGTAAGAACTGTGATAGTAAAGGCCCTCACAAAGTTCCATCCAAATTCTGTCATCTTTTTAATAGATTTCTGGAATGAGTCCTTCCATTTTTTTATCATGTCTACACCCCCTCAACCAATACACACACACACACACACACACACACACACACACACACAGTCTTCTACCACTGGGTCATTGTTTACTTGGTGCCTCTTTCATTGGTGACTGCGTGTATCCAGAGACCCAGGGGTGGGAGAGTGCAATGTTATCAACTCTATAACATGAAGAATAGCCTCGCGATGTTTGAAGAGTTAGAGCTTGGCCTGAGGAGTCGTGGGTGTAACATGGCTTTATCATTCCAGGCTTTGAAAATGGCTCATGCAGGCATTTTGCTGTCAGAACAGGAGGCATCTGTGGCCTCCCCTTTCACCTTGAAAACAGCCAACATGGAGTGTGTGTCTCATCTCATCAAGTAGGCCACCTATCCCCCTTCTATCCCCTGACCGACAGGCTCACTGTCTGGCTCTGGACAGAATTCAGCTATAATTGAAAGTGATAAGCAGAGGCTTGGGTAAAGTGCTACTGAGTACCATTTAAGGGGGCCATGAGTGCTGCTTGAGAATGCTGGTAAAAGCAACAAAAAGGTGACTTATGCTGAGCTTTAAAGGATACATGGCTGTGTCATGTGGACAGTTGAAAACTAGAGTTGATATTTAAAAACCTATTGTATATCTTACTTCTCTCCTTTATTTTGTATGTTGGATGCTAACTGGAACCTTTATCTCAGGAGTTGGGGATGCGGGGGAAGCAGAAAAGGAACCCTCCACCAGAAAGCTTCCCCCAGTAGTGTTATGTCTCCAAAATACAAATTAGTGAATATCCAAAGTGATGCACCAGAGACTTTTACAATGGATTGGCAATTGGATTAGGGAACGGGAAGGAATTTAAAACTGTTTATTTTCCCAGTATAGCTCCCTTACATCCACTGCACTCTCATTTCTGATCTTGTCTCTACTCATATTTTTTTTGGTCTAATTATTATCAATTAAATAAAGGTTTCATTGGCTAAATAACTAACAAACAGCCATAAACCCTATGATGTGATCCAGGCCAGTAGCTATATGTAGAGATTCATGAATTATTATTCTTAACCAGCGTTTTGATTGCAATATTTGACACTCAGTATTTGTGTGTACATTTGCTCTAAATTAACATTAAAACAAGTAATGACATTTTTAGGGATTTCTGCTATGGCTCAAACTTCAGACTGACAATGGAGAAGGATGATATAACATCCAAGTAGCACATAAAGATATAAAACAATAGAAGGCCTGGTTTCTATGAAAACTCCAAGTACTGGGCCTTGAGACTTCCCTGGCGGTCCAGTGGTTAAGATTCTGTGCTTCCACTGCAGAGGGGCACGGGTTCGATCCCTGGTTGGGGAACTAAGATTCCACATGCCACATAGCACAGCCCAAAAAAAAAAAAAAAAAAGAAATTTATTCATACAGTTAAGAATAAAACATCAGATTTTTTTTCATTTAACATACCTTTTTTATTGATGTATAGTTGATTTGCAATGTTGTGTTAATTTCTGCTGTACAGCAAAGTGACTCAGTTATACATACAATTACCTTTTTTTTAATATTCTTTCCCATTATGGTTTATCACAGGATACTGAATATAGTTCCCTGTGCTATACAGTAAGATCTTCTTTATACATCCTGTATATAATAGTTTGCATCTGCTAATCCCAAACTCCCACTCCATCCCTCCCCCCCACCCCACCCCCCCTTGGCAACCACAAGTCTGTTCTCTATGTCTGTGAATCTGCTTCTGTTTCATAGATAAGTTCATTTGTGTTGTATTTTAGATTCCACATATAAGTGATATCATACGGAATTTTTCTTTCTGACTTACATCAGGTTTTATACTGTGTGCATACATTTTTTTCCCTCTGATTTTTCCTGTAATACTGTGGGGTAACTTCAGGCCATCTTCACGGCCGATGGTCTGGAGCACATCACAGAATGTCGAAGTTTATACAAAAAAAGACAACCGTGAAGTTCTCAGCATGTGCCTTGGTGCATCTGAATGTACGGCGGCCATTGGGAATTACCTAAATGTGCTGTAGCCTCTGACCCCTCTCCCTGAGTACTGGGTGCCTGTACCTGTGTCCTTCATGCCCTCAAACAACATCACCTCCCCTACCTTCAAAGCAGCTTCCCTTGCTAACTCCCATGTTTTCTGCTTCTGAGGACCATTTGGTCCTTAGAGTCCATCTTTGAGGCTCAGAACCTCAGAGTGCTTTTAACTCTTTCCTCTTTCTCATCCCTGGCGAGCCAGGCATTCTGTTTTAGTGGTGTGTCTTTTGGAGAGTCTCTCCAAGCCTTACCCTTAATATCTCTATTGCCTTAACCTGGTTTGTGTCATGGTGACTACATATCCAGAGTGTTTGGGACACTTGCCAGACTTCATGCTTCCCATCATCAACACAACCCATGCAGGTCTTTTAAAATATTGTGCTTGAAAATGTGGTGGATTAAGAATGAGACAGAGGCTTGAGCTGGAGGGCTCACATTCCAGTAAAGGGTATAGATATATGCAGATGTAATTGCATAACACAGAATCTTCTGCCTGATAAGTGATAGGTGCTCAATAAATTAGCTTTAAATAAATGAACATCCCAATAATATAGTCATCGTTCCAGTAGTTCAGGATGATAACTCAAGCCAAAAGGGAAGGTTTCAAAGGAAGGTTGCAATTTGAAGGATGGATAGGATGTATGGAAATGCGAAGGAGGTGGGAGGAATTCCAGGTGGGGGAATGGAGAGCCATGTTCAGAAATGGGGTTTTCATTGGAGAGTGCAGGGACCTGATAGCCAAACTGGGCTGGAAAGCTTCTCAGATGGGATCTGTGGAGGGGAAGCTGGAGTGCCAGGTGTGGAGGCCTTACATAGGGGGTTCAAACTCCAGGACGGTTGCACCAAGTGCCTACTTGATTCATCCAAAAGACAGTGGCACTTGAACTTCGGATGCCCCTTCTCATGCCCAGTGCATTTCTGGAGGCAATATACTGTTTTAAAATACAAGTCAGGGGGCTTCCCTGGTGGCGCAGTGGTTGAGAGTCCGCCTGCCGATGCAGGGGACGCCCCGGTCCGGGAGGATCCCACGTGCCGCGGAGCGGCTGGGCCCGTGAGCCATGGCCGCTGGGCCTGCGCGTCCGGAGCCTGTGCTCCGCAACGGGAGAGGCCACAGCGGTGAGAGGCCCGGGTACCGCAAAAAAAAAAAAAGTCAGGATGTTAAATTTCTCTAGTGGCAGATGGCTTAGTAAGACTTCAGGGTTAGTCTGATTTTACCCTTGCTGTCCTTGATGCATGCCTAGTCCTGAGAAGACATCCTCTAGAGGAGAAATGAGGTACAGTTTTAGGTACATGGGTCCAGATCCACAGGTTTCCATTTTTATTCTTTGAAACATGATTGACTTGTTATAGTTCAAGTCCTTTAGGACAAGGACTATGCCTTATTCATTTCTCTGTTGCTGTGCCTACCACGGTACCTCAGAGCATTTGATGAACGTTTGTGGAATGCATTAAGTAAATGAGTGAGCCGCTTAAAATTCACAACCATTTGGAATAGCAGTCATTTTGGAGGCCCGTGCCAGGTGTGGAGGCCTCTCATAGGGGATTCAAACATTCTTTATGCCTTACCATTCTAGATTTTTGCACTTTATTGTTTTTTTTAAATCCGGGTGTCAGTTTTCCTGGAAATGTACAACTGTAGGGAAAAAAGGATGAAATCACAAAGTGCATGTCAGAAAACGATCCAGGCTTCACATGCTTGCCATTCTCAGCTGGTCTTCTGCTCCACCCTCTGTGCTGAAAACAAAAAGGCAGTACCTCGCAGCCTGGTAGAAAACATCCACCCAAAGCATCCTGGCTCATCTCCCACCAGAACCTTCTCATCTTGTCCAAGACAATGTGGTTGTTAGCTTGGCTCTTTGGGTTTTATTTCTCATGTCCCTGACCTGTTGACAAAGTTTGAGCAGCGGTGTCCACGTCACTGGGGACTGGAAACCAAGAGGATGTAGGCTGCCTCCCATGTGGATTTGCCTCTGCCTTGCTTGTCAAGAGGAGGCTGCAGGAGGGCTTGTTTGCCAAATTCCCCACTCCTCTTACTTTGACCTGCCATAATCCACCACCAACCAGATCCAGTTAAAGGAATAACAATTCAAACAGAATTTTTTAAAGAGGGTAATATTTACTTTTTTATTCTTATTTATTTATTTATTGGCTGCGTTGGGTCTTCATTGCTGCGTGTGGGCTTTCTCTAGTTGCGACGAGCAGGGGCTACTCTTTGTTGAGGTGTGTAGGCTTATCATTGCAGTGGCTTCTCTTGTTGCGGAGCACAGGCTCCAGGCGCCCAGGCTTCAGTAGTTGTGGCACATGGGCTCAGTAGTTGTGGTGCACGGGCTTAGTTGCTCCGCGGAATGTGAGATCTTCCTGGACCAGGGATTGAACCCGTGTTCCCTGCATTGGTAGGCGGATTCTTCTTTTTTGTTTTTTTTTTTTTGCGGTAGGTGGGCCTCTCACTGTTGTGGCCTCTCCCTCTGCAGAGCACAGGCTCCAGACGCGCAGGCTCAGCGGCCATGGCTCACGGGCCCAGCCGCTCCGCGGCATGTGGGATCTTCCCGGACCGGGGCATGAACCCGTGTCTCCTGCATCGGCAGGCGGACTCTCAACCACTGCGCCACCAGGGAAGCCCTGGTAGGCGGATTCTTAACCACTGCACCACCAGGGGAATCCAGTAATATTTGCTTTTTTCTTTTTTATTGAAGTATAGTTGACATACAATATTATGTTAGTTTCAGATGTACAACTTAGTGATTTGACATTTATGTACATTATGAATTGATCACCATGATAAGTCTAGTAACCATCTGTCACCATACAAAGTTATTATAATATTATTGACTAGGGACTATTTACTTGCTAAGCTTCAATTTTTACCCTTGTCTTTATCTCTTTGGGTTCCCATACCAGCTCACATTATTACCCTGTGCTCTTCCTCGTGTATTGAAGCCAACAAACCCATTTCATCTCAAATATTGGCGCCACATCTACTCTCCCTGTGATGTGAGAGCACCTGGCCCTTAGCTTTATGTCTCTAAGGGACTTTAAAACACACACAGGGAGCAAGTGTTGCTAGGATGGAATGAATCACAGGCGAGTCAGTACTTGACATTTTGCACCTTGTCACAATGTATTGTGTTTATAATGTACATGTTAATCTTCTTAATTCATTGCAAGCTAGTTGAAAATAAGGACTGTGCCTGATTCATTTATATCCTCCATGACTCTGAGCACAATGCTGGCACCTTATAAGCCTTAAATAAATGTGAACTTATGAATCAGTGGGTGAGGTAATGATTGAAGGAAAGAATGAGTGAGTGAATAAGTGGTTAAATGAATAATTGAGAGGATGAATCAGTGATTAAGTGAATGTATATCAGCAGGCTATTAAAATGAGCTCCTTTTAAAATATAAAAGAGACTGGGAGATATGTGTCATATATAACCAGTTACTTTTATGTTTTCTTAAACAGAGAAAGCCTTGCTGCTCTCGTCTCATCCTTTGGGGTATTTAAATACTTGGTCATGTACAGCATAACCCACTTTATGGGTACATCACTGCTCTACTGGGTACGAACCAAAATAATTTCTTCCCAGTTCTAATTGCATTTATATCCCTTGTTTATTTGGGGGAGGTGGTGCAGCTCTTACACAGGATTTAATGTTTTATAAATAAATGACATTTCTCAAAATAGATGTCTACAAACTTGAGAACTTGATATAGCTGTGCATGAAACACAGAGCTAGAAATAAGTAGATGTGGCTCAGTTTCTAGGAGTGCTGTTCTTCTCTAGATAACCTGAGACACTTGACCTCCTCCAGCCTCTATTTCTTCACTTAGAGTACGGAGAGAGCTTCAGGGGAGCCTAAATATAACTCAGCAGGAAATGCATCAGTCTCCAACTATGGAATATTTTTGGCAGACTAAGAAGAGATAAAAAGAATGAGAAGTTGTTGAATTTGACTTTGAAGGACTCAAAAACTGGAAAAATTCCCACACCGGAGCTTTAGTTCTGAACTTGCCCAGAACTTACACGTCATTAGTAAAGGATTAACAATTCCGTAAAAATGTTTTGAAAAGACTTTTGAAATGAAATGATAAAAATAATCATCTAAGAATTAATTAGCTATATGGAAGAAATATGTATAGGTTGAAAGTAATCTGCATCGGTTCAGTCATAACTTACTCTACAGTAAAATGATCCACCAGGCTCAGGGAACTCTGTGGGGAGGGAATTATTTTACGGCTTCCCTAAGACATTTGAGTGGTGAAAGCAGGGACCACAGGACTCCAGTCTCAGTGGGCTATTGATTGCAAGAAGCATACACAGAGGCTAAGGGCCAACTAGATGGGTAGAAACAAGAAATGGATTGGGAGTCAGGAAACCTCGATTCAAGTTCTGCCTCTATGACTAAAAACAAATTAGATCTTGCCCTTGGCCGAGCCTTTATCTGCCTCCGGGAACTCAGGCTGACTGATTTCCAAAGCCCTCGATAGTTCTCTGAAAACTGCTCCCAGAATAAAAAGTAAAGCTGTCTTTGAAAAGCCCTGTTCCATCTCAACCTGCTTATATATAATTTTACCATTCTGAGGGCAAAAGAATATGAGAAGGAAATGTAAAAAGACAGAGAAAGAATTGGAGGATGAGAGGAACACTGAGAAACTATTTGCATTCTCTGAAAATTACAAAAGCAGAATTTCAGTTCCAAAGTCTCCATGGATAGAGTTGGAACCAGTCTACTCTGAAACCACTCACTCTGATGGTCTAGACCTAAGTAAGAGTGCCCTCCAAGGACCTTCACCTGGAAACATCTCGGCCTTGAGTTCACTCTCCAAGGGGCCAGAAATATTTTCATTTGCATCAATGTGGTCTGTAATATGCATAGAACCAGATTATGATTTAGTGCTCAGTCAATAGCTATGAAGCAGAGAAACAGACTTGGCAGCAAAAGGTATTGCAAGGCAAGTTCCTGGAGAGTATCGAGCTGACTTTCATGTTTAAATACTTCAGTTCCATAATTGTGAACTGAAAAGGAGTTCTATGTCTACACAAACCTTAGAAAGGCAGGTGGTATACCTGAAGTCTGCAATGGGCTTTCTTGGGGTGGGGAACTTGTTCAGTTTGTGAAGGTAGATGGACTCCAAGAGAACGATGTTGTGAACTCAATCCATGGATGAGGATGGAGAAAAAAACGTGTTGAATGATTTGAAGCCTTGACTTCAAATTTTAAGCATGAAGTCCCAGAAGAACTTTCAGGCTTTAATATCTTATGTTGAGAGTTCAACTATCCAGGCTAAGTCTACAGCTGCAAGAATTACTATGGCCGATAAGGAGGGTGTTTCCCAACTGACTGACTCTCGTCGCTAATATGGAATTAAGTTAAACACTGGGAAAATAGTGATTTGGTTTTATTCTATCCAATGAGATGCTAAAGATGTTAGGTAAGTTCCTTTCTTCCTAAAGTGGGGAGAAAAGTAACAGCTGCTTCCTGACTACTTTCAAGAACAGTGTTGGGAATGATAAAGACAATATGATGGCAGAAGCCTCACTTATGTTTACATTTCTTTCCTTTTCAGCAACTACAGCTTTTCGGGATTTACCAGTATCTCATGTCAGATGTTGCTACTACCTTGATGGTCTGTTTAACAGGTGAGCTCTTTAGCAAAGTAAACCATATTAGTTGTATTTATCCATGAAATTCTAGAACTATTCATACAAATAAGAGGTTCTGACAATGACACATCTTAACTACCAAGACCTCATTACCTGTGAATTTTTTGAAAGTGGTGTTGGCAGTAAGTTGAGGCTTGAAGTCCTCAGACTTGGCGTTAATATGTCCTGATAGAAAATAGGTCTTAGCCTTACAAAATTGTCAATGCATTCTCAGTTCTTTGTAGGTTTGTGTCTTGTACAAAGAAAAATGTACAAGAAATCCGGGAAGGGAAATCTTTGAAACCCAAAGGTCATTTTCCATTATTCAGCTATGCTTCACATTGACGTGAAACCAGACTTTTTCTAGGTCTTTGACGTTTGAGAACAAATGCTAGCGCTTTATTGTAGTGGAATTCTCTCAAAAGCAAGGTGCGGCTCACAGCAGCTATTGCTTATTTCCTTCCTTTGAGATGACACTGCTAAAGTATTTCCTACCAAGGAACTTAGAGCTTGATACTAACTCTTAGTAAGTGAGAAAGGTGACTGCCTCAACAGAGAGCAAAGAAAGAGAGTGATATACTCACCTCCTTTTCCTTGTTCAACGAAGGAAGTGTTACGAAAAGTAACAGATAAAACATGAAGCAATGCAGGATATTAACAACCTTGAGAATTTCATGTAGCATCTTTTTTTTTATAAGCAGATATTCATTTTTAATTATTATTTATTTATTTATTTGTTTTTGGCTGTGTTGGGTCTTCGTTTCTGTGTGAGGGCTTTCTCCAGTTGCGGCAAGCGGGGGCCACTCTTCATCGCGGTGCGCGGGCCTCTCACTATCGTGGCCTCTTTTGTTGTGGAGCACAGGCTCCAGACGCGCAGGCTCAGTAGTTGTGGCTCACGGACTCTAGAGCGCAGGCTCGGTAGCTGTGGCTCACGAGCCTAGTTGCTCCGCCGCATGTGGGATCTTCCCAGACCAGGGCTCGAACCCGTGTCCCCTGCATCGGCAGGCAGATTCTCAACCGCTGCGCCACCAGGGAAGCCCCATGTAGCATCTTAGAAACATGAAAGTGATATTGAGGTCATATATTATATTCACCCAATGACAAAATTTATCAGTGTCAGGGATGTAAGTAATATCAATTTTGATTCTTAGGGTTGAAATGCCTATTTATAGCCCTCTAAAATATTTTCTGTGTGTTATTAATATTCACATGACTGGATAATTTTGAATCCTTGATATTGCTTCTAGAATGTTCTCTATTTTTTAAAGCAATTTGCATGATTTACTTGTGAAGATGGACGATGATGTTAAAAAGAAAAAAAGAATACCAGGGTGTTCCGAGAGCTACACTAGCAGGCAGTAGCGTGAAAGTGAAGGCCATGGCCATCCTCTACCACGCCCTATCTCTGCGACCTTTGGGAAATTATTTACTAAATAAATAATTGACTCATATGAAAGGTCCTTATAAGGTTGTGAGGATCAGATAACGTACCACATGTAAAGTGTATGGAACAGTGCACCACACCCTGTAAGCCCTCATTACAAGATGAATGATATTGCGCTACACCCATCCTTTTTGTCTTTTTTTTTTTTTGAGATAACTATTTGGTGAGCCCTTGAAAAGACTTAGCCTGCGTACAAGTAGACTGATTGGAAATTCAAAAACATGGGTGGTAGCCTGGCCACAGAATTGCCAGATGGCCTTGAGCA
Source organism: Phocoena phocoena (assembly GCF_963924675.1). Lineage (NCBI taxonomy): Eukaryota > Metazoa > Chordata > Mammalia > Artiodactyla > Phocoenidae > Phocoena > Phocoena phocoena. Next base: position 70,863,671 of record NC_089222.1, on the reverse strand, counting down.
AGTTGTTCTGAGCTTTTGCACACTTAATTCCATGATACTGGTTATGAATTTGACTCCCAAGGTGATGGGTATACTTTATGCTTTCCCATGGCAATAGCCTGCTGACTCTCGTGCCAGTTGGTCATGCTGTGAAACTTACCCTCTCATCTCAGAGCGAGTTTGGTGGGAGAGTTGGGATGACTCAGGGCAGGACCACTGTTACCAGTGGGAGAGAAAAGTCTCAGAAGGGTGATAGGCCAGAAGCATAGTGTTCTATTTGAATGACAGCACTTTACCAATTATTATTCAACAAATGTATAGCTGTCTAAGTAAATGGTGAAGGTGAAAAAAGAGGGTGGAAACTGCTATCTTTGTTTGTTTTTACCACCTGCCTTCAAACACTATTGCTTTCCCATCCCTGCAAGTTCAGTCATCCTACAGGCAGATCATTTCCTGGTCAATTCTAGGTAGTCAAATGACATCATCTTTAGATATAAGAAGTCCAGGTATTATAAATTCACATTTCATGTTTTCACCCAATGCAAAGTTTTCTTCCCGGGATGAAGCCTGACCTATAGCTTGGAGCAGGCAGTGGGAGAGAAGGCCATGGTCTCTATTTTCCTTTGTTTTCTACTTTCACCCCTGCTTCAGCAAATATAAGCGGCAGGACCCCAGGACTTTTTGCTTAAGTGGGGGTACTCTAGTTCTCTCCTGTCAAGTGCCCTCTAACAGGGTAAGCATCTAAACTCAGGCACTTTGCATGGGGCTCACTGGTGAGTTCTTGAGTTCTTCAGAGATTCCCAGTCCAGCGCTCTAGACTAGACCACGCCCTGACATGTGTGGCGCTCTCTCCTCTGACCCCTCAGGATTTCTTTCAGGATCTGCCTTCTAGTGGTACATATCACAAAGCCTTTTTCTTCTGCTGGGCCCTCTAGCCTCAGCTGAACAGTCCACTGGGCAGATTCCTTCTAAGACAGCTCTAGCCTGGCTAATTTCCATCCCTTCTACTTGACGTACCAGATAGTAGATGTGTAGCTTGTTCTCACTGCTGCCCCTTCTCTCTTCCCTTTGATATTACAGGAAGGAGAATGAGAGCCATTCTCCACCCTCGCCACTTCAGGTCTCTCCTGGAGTGGTTTTTATGACCTCCCTTCATTTGTGTTGTGATGCTGGGAAGAAAACCACAGTTCTTGCTTCTCCTAACAATTTCCGTTAAAGAATCTCTTGATCATCTCCATGGTTTACTCTTATATAGTCTGTACATAGGTAACTGGGGGAGGGGGGATGGCATGCTTACAGTTGAAGGACCAGTGTGGATCCCTCTTGGTAGGCACTATGGAGATATGGTAGTCATCTTTCTTCACATTAAATTGGCACTTACCTCTCACTGTCCTCAAATATAAGGCTCAGCAAAATTCCCCAGACAAGAGGAAAATCTCCATTCAACCTCCTCTTAGAAGTGTTCATCTCCTACTATGTGTTACGCACATTAAGTACCTGGGCATTAAAAGGCTGATCATTGATGTATAGAGTTTAGTGGAGGATTCACATACATGAATGGATGAAATACAAGTCAAAAATAGTGAGTACCAGAAAACAGCAGATGCTTTTGGAGTTTGGAAAAAGGGGATATTGTTTCTGATGATCTGCAGTTAAGGAGGAGATGGCAATGTAGAAAAGAGAGATACTGGGATGGCTTCATGGAAGAAGTAGCATTTGCACCAAAATAGGAAGGGTGAAAAGATTTCAAATATCTTTTACCAAAAGAAAGGCATTTCAAGTAGAAGGAAGCAGCCTGAGCGAGAGAGAGCTGATAAATATAGGGGGTGAGTTTTTCAATTTGACCACACTGTAGGGTATGTGGAAAAAAATAGCAGGAGATAAAATCTGACGAAGTAGGTTGGGTCAGATCACAGAACCTTGACTGACAGGCTGATAACTGTGGACATTTATCTGCAGACATTAAGCGTCATTGACGATTGGACGATCCATGTAAAATCACTCTCACCAAGGCATCTCTATTTCCAGGTTCCCCAGTTAGGACTTTGAACCTAAGCCTGAATTAGTATGGGACAAAGAAAATGCCATAACATTAAGCTAAGTGAAATAAGCCAGAGAAAGGTAAATACTGTCACTTATATGTGGAATCTAAAAAATATAACAAATTAGTGAACATAACAAAAAAGAAGCAGACTCAGATAGAGAGAACAAACTAGTGGTTACCAGTGGGGAGGGTGGGGACAGGCACTAAAGGGGTTGGGGTACAAACTATTGGGTGTAAGATAGACTACAAGGGTATATTGTACAGCATGGGGAATATAGCCAATATTTTGTAATGACTGTAAATGGAGTGTAACCTTTAAAAATTGCATAAAATTTTTAAAAAATTAATTTAAAAAACCATAATGAAATAAATCTACCTAGTACATTCTCTTAGAGAATGTTTTAAAAAAGACAATTCTATCACATTATTTATTTATTTACTTGCTTATCTATCCATACCTTGCCTTGTTCCCACAAGATTTTATTTTATTTTATTTTATTTTTTAACATCTTTATTGGAGTATAATTGCTTTACAGTGGTGTGATAGTTTCTGCTTTATAACAAAGTGAATCAGCTATATATATACATATATCCCCATATCTCCTCCCTCTGTGTCTCCCTCCCACCCTCCCTATCCCACCCCTCTAGGTGGTCACAAAGCACCGAGCTGATCTCCCTGTGCTATGCAGCTGCTTCCTGTTAGCTGTCTATTTTACATTTGGTAGTATTTATAAGTCCATGCCAGTCTCTCACTTCAGCCCAGCTTACCCTTCCCCCTCCCCACGTCCTCAAGTCCATTCTCTACGTTTGAGTCTTTATTCCTGTCCTGCCCCTAGGTTCTTCAGAACCTTTTTTTTTTTCTTTTTTAGATTCCATACATATGTGTTAGCATATGGTATTGGTTTTTCTTTTTCTGACTTAATTCACTCTGTATGACAGACTCTAGGTCCATCCACCTCACCACAAATAATTCAATTTCATTTCTTTTTATGGCTGAGTTATATTCCATTGTATATATGTGCCACATCTTCTTTATCCATTCATCCGATGATGGACACTTAGGTTGCTTCCATGTCCTGGCTATTGTAAATAGAGCTGCAATGAACATTGTGGTACATGACTCTTTTTGAGTTATGGTTTTCTCAGGGTATATGTCCAGTAGTGGGATTGCTGGGTCGTATGGTAGTTCTATTTGTAGTTTCTTAAGCAACCTCCATACTGTTCTCCATAGTGGCTGTATCAACTCACATTCCCACCAACAGTACATTAGGGTTCCCTTTTCTCCACACCCTCTCTAGCATTTATTGTTTGTAGATGGCCATTCTGACTGGTGTGACGTGATACCTCATTGTACTTTTGATTTGCATTTCTCTAATGATTAGTGAAGTTGAGCATTCTTTCATGTGTTTGTTGGCAATCTGTATATCTTCTTTGGAGAAATGTCTATTTAGGTCTTCTGCCCATTTTTGGGTTGGCTTGTTTGTTTTTTTGATATTGAGCTGCATGAGCTGCTTGTAAATTTTGTAGGTTAATCCTTTGTCAGTTGTTTAATTTGCAAATATTTTCTCCCATTCTGAGAGTTGTCTTTCGGTCTTGTTTATGGTTTCCTTTGCTGTGCAAAAGCTTTTAAGTTTCACTAGGCCCCATTTGTTTATTTTTGGTTTTATTTCCATTTCTCTAGGAGGTGGGTCAATAAGGATCTTGCTGTGATTTATGTCATAGAGTGTTCTGCCTATGTTTTCCTCTAAGAGTTTGATAGTGTCTGGCCTTACATTTAGGTCTTTAATCCATTTTGAGTTTATTCTTGTATATGGTGTTAGGAAGTGTTCTAATTTCATTCTTTTACATGTAGCTGTCCAGTTTTCTCAGCACCACTTACTGAAGAGGCTCTCTTTTCTCCATTGTATATTCTTGTCTCCTTTATCAAAAATAAGGTGACCATATGTGTGTGGGTTTATCTCTGGGCTTTCTATCCTGTTCCATTGATCTATATTTGTGTTTTTGTGCCAGTACCATACTGTCTTGATTACTGTAGCTTTGTAGTATAGTCTGAAGTCAGGGAACCTGATTCTTCCAGCTCCGTTTTTCTTTCTCAAGACTGCTTTGTCTATTCGTGGTCTTTTGTGTTTCCATACAAATTGTGAAGTTTTTTGTTCTAGTTCTGTGAAATATGCCATTGGTAGTTTGATAGGGATTGCATTGAATCTGTAGATTGCTTTGGGTAATAGAGTCATTTTCACAATGTTGATTCTTCCAATCCAAGAACAGGGTATATCTCTCCATCTGTTTGTATCATCTTTAATTTCTTTCATCAGTGTCTTATAATTTTCTGCATACAGGTCTTTTGTCTCCTTAAGTAGGTTTATTCTTAGGTATTTTATTCTTTTTGTTGCAGTGGTAAATGGGAGAGTTTCCTTAATTTCTCTTTCATATTTTTCGTCATTAGTGTATAGGAATGCAAGAGATTTTTGTGTATTAATTTTGTATCCTGCTACTTTATCAAATTCAATGATTAGCTCTAGTAGTTTTCTAGTAGCATCTTTTGGATTCTCTATGTATAGTATCATGTCATCTGCAACAGTGACAGCTTACTTCTTTTCCGATTTGGATTCCTTTTATATATTTTTTTTCTTCTCTGATTGCCGTGGCTAAAACTTCCAAAGCTATGTTGAATAGTAGTGGTGAGAGTGGACAGCCTTGTTTTGCTCTTGATCTTAGTGGAAATGGTTTCAGTTTTTCACCATTGAGAACAATGTTGGCTGTTGTTTTGTCATATATGACCTTTATTATGTTGAGGTAAGTTCCCTCTATGCCTACTTTCTGGAGGGTTTTTTATCGTAAATGGGTATTGAATTTTGTCAAAAGCTTTTTCTGCATCTATTGAGAATGATCATACGGTTTTTCTCCCTCAGTTTGTTAATATGGATTATCACATTGATTGATTTGCATATCCACAAGATTTTAATGCAGCATACAACAGCCACTAATAAGACATGATATAATATATGAAAGGAAAAATCTAGGACAAAAGCAAGATGAAGTCAGAAAAGTCAATTAAGAAAATGCATGTCTTGAAGTCCAATTTGACCTTCATAAGTTTAGAAGCCATTTTGAAAGGAAATTGTTGTAACTGCACCCCTGTTCTTTTCAGTAAGACTCACTCAAATTAGATGAAGAAAATTGAGGAAGGGACATGTTTAATAATCTAATTCTCAAAAAATTTCTGAGAACAAAAAGTTGAAAGCATCAAAGCTTGAGGAGGGCTAGAGTCCTCTTTCTTTATTTCCAAGAGACCATCTTCTGTCTTTCTTCTTCTTTCTATCCTTCCTGATTTCATCTGACTTCTACTCATTCACTTTGCAAATGACCCCAGATGGTGACTACTGTTGAGTTTCCATAACCTTTCTGCGTGTCCTACTACAGCCAATTAGCTCAACCTCTCAGTGTCATTTGCAAATCGTTTGGAAAGAAAATTTATAAACTTCTCTTGGGTAAGATGCCCAGTCGAGGCCAATCATTTCTATGAGTGAAGTCATGTAATTCAGCTCCATTTGGGCCAATCGCTCCAGCATATTGGAGGAGGCACAGTGTACAGAGAAGAAGGCTGTAGGAGGGATTGTATCTGTTATAGAAATACCTCTCTTAAGTTCCATCAGTGCTTCAATGAGCCCTTTCTGGGTCTTGGTCCCCTTGGAGAATCTGATGGAAGATAGAGATCTTCTCACCTTAAAAATCTCCTGAGGCACAATCAAAATTTTGCATGTAGTTTAGATGAGTTCACAAGACTCCTGAAATTTGACTTATGTGACTTGAAATGTCCATAACACAAGTAAGCCAACTATTTAGGAGAAACATACCTCCATAATATCCAAATGATGACAAACAGTTAAAAACTATACTTTGAGAATAGAATTTAAAAGCTGCTAAGTCCTCCCATACAGCAGGCCCTGTGCTAGGTTCAGTAAGGAACAGAAAGTGGAATGAGACAGGATTTCTTCCCTTAGGGAGCTCACAGTCTGCTGAATACATATGTAAACAATTAGACTTAATGCCACACATTCTGAACTATAGCAGCAATATGGGTAATGTGCTGAGGAAACTCTGAGGAGGTAATGATTAATTCTGAATAAAATATAACACTTCATAAGTTTTTATTCCTCTGCATGCAATCTGATATATATATATCATCATTTTAAAGAAACCTAGACAATTCAGAAAAGTTCTTCTAGTTGCTGATAAACTGTTCTGCTGCTTGAGCTTGTATTCCAGGGCTCCTCATTTTATTCTTTTCAATTCATGAGCTCCAAACCACTGCAATCTGTTGTAGAGCAGAGAACATGGGGCTTTACAGTCAGACAGACTTGAGTTTACATCACCACCATGTCACTCACTAACTATGGGTCTTTAAGCAAGGGATTCTAGTTTTCTGAACATCAGTTTCTTTACTGGTAAAGAGAAATACCTATTTCACATTGCTTCTTAACGAAATAATGATAATGTTTATAAAACACTTAGCACAGCCTCTGGAACCTAGTAGGGACTCTAAAATGGTTGTTATTATTTTTATTTATAGTCAAGTATACAGATTCCCTGTCAGAAAGTATTAAACATCTCTATTAGGGAAAAAGTGAGAATAATCTCTATGTAAGGATTCTGTATCAATTGCTACAGTAATTGCCATAGTAATGCTGCATAACAAACCACTCTCAAAGCTCAGTGGCTTACAATAGCCACTCATGGTTTTATGAGTTGACTACCCTTCAGTTGATCTAGGTGGGCTTACCTGAGCCACTCTGTTTAGGATGTAGATTAGTTGGTCTTGGTCCAGGCTTTGGGTTTAATTCAGGTTTGTTTCTCATTTTTCTTACTGGAGCTGGACTGAATGGACAAACCTGAGCATGCTATGAGTACAGATCAAAGACAGCAGAGCCAGAGAGCAAGCCCAGCCATGCAAGCATGCCTCAAAACTGCTAACATCTCTCTGGCCAGAGAAAATTACACAGTAAATACCATAATTAAGGAGAGATAAAGTACACTTTGCCACAATGAGACCAATAATTCAATCTTCCACAGTCCCTGTGTAAAAGAAAAGGCAGAAACTACAATGAACATCTGAGAAAGAGAAGACCAAAGAGGTAGAAGCCAGATGCCCAGAGGTGCAATTACACGTCTTTCCACTACCCATAGCCTCTCTATGAACTCTGTGGCCACATTCTACCTTGGATACTGGACTGCAGAGAGAACTGCAAGCACTGCAGCCTCTGCTTTCTAATGCTACAGAGCGGTCTCCTTGCACCCCTCCCCCAGCATTGACCACAGTCCACATTGTGTACCTCTTCTCTGTATGCCCATGCAATGACTTCTGACACCAACTACCTGGAGCTGGGCCAAACCTCACAGGTTAAGGGACAGCCTTCACAAGACTGCCTTCACTTTAGGCACCAGCTGTAAGTTTGGGAGTCCCAATGCCACTTACACTTCTGACGTGCTGGTTATAAATGTGGGCATTCTCACTAGTCCCTCAGGTTCAATCATTTGCAACAACAACTCACAGAACTCAGGAAAGTGCTATCCATCTGATTACAGTTTTATTATAACAAAAAGATATAAATCAGAACCAATCAAAGGGAGAGATATAAGGGCAAGGTCTGGGAGGATCTCAAACATGACTTTTCCATTGTCCTCTCCCTAGGGAGTCAGTCTGCCTTACTCTCCTGACACGTGGATGTGTGACCATATGCAGAGTATTGCCAAACAGGGAAGCTCACCTGAGCTTTGGTGTCTGGAGTTTTTATTGAGGTTTCATCATAGAAACATGATTGATTGAATCATTGGCCATGAGGTTGAGCTCAATCTCCAGCTCTCTCCTTCTCTGAAGGCCCCAGCTCTCTAATCATATAGTTGGTATTTTTGGCATGGCCAGCTCCCATCCTGAATCATCTCATCAGCACAAACTCTCTTTAGGCCCACTATGAACAGAAGGGATACTCCTCTCAATCAGGAAATTCGAAGAGTTTAGAGGATATATCCCAAGAAGTGGGGACAAAGGCCAGTCAAACTTTTCACTCCAAGGATCCACCTGAGACAAAGGCTAGCCACATTCTTTATTACACACCCCATCTGTGTTTTCCACTGGACTTCAAGCTCTTTAAAAGCAGAGGAGTTGTCCTTCTCAACTCTGCATAACTCACAGCCGCTAGCCCAGCACCCTCCTGGGAAACACTGATTAAATTGATAAAGGTAAAAGCTTTAGACAGTCAGAGAGGTTTAGGATAAATGAGTTGGAAGAGCCTTTGGAGACCATTTAGACATTCCAACACATTCGTTCTATGCATGAGAAAATGAAGAACCAAAGAGTGTTTGTGATAACCCCAGAACACGCATTGAGCAAACTAAAGACCTGTTTTAGAGTTCTATTATCTAAAACTGGACACTCAATCCCCGCCGCCCTGCCTCTACATGCATGAACACGGACATAAGGATACATACCTCACTTTCTTACATCAAAGAAACCAGTCATAAGCTATGAAAAGGCGAGAAGTAACAGATGTAAAGAACTGAAACATCCCGACCTCCCCATGCTTATTTCCTGCTCTGCCCTGAGAAGTAAAGTACATTCCATTTTCATCAGTTTGTTAGCATATAAGCCTTCTGAGATGGATGTAATCATCTTTTTCTTTTTCTTTTCTTTTTTTTTTTGTGGTTCTGTTTAATCCCTGCCCATTGCCAATCCCTTAAATGTTAAAAAATAAATCCTAGGACCAAAATATATTTTAACATCCCCATCTGGAGGGAAGATTTCTTTAAGTTCTTTTTCCTAACTAATTCTAATGTGCTCTAGCAGTCTTCCAATTACACAATTGTCCAGGAGGGAGCAGAACATACTTCTAACATCTATCCTCGTACACTGAAGTGCTCAGAGAATGTTGGCTAAGTGAATAATAGAGTGAGTGTTTTTCAAAAAATTTCCCAGCATACGAAGATTAGTCCAGTTAGATGCCTCCTTACTCTCTTCATCTTAACTCTCCACTTTTCCATCATCACTGAGAGATAACAGTACTGTTATCCGTGTGGAAAGTCATCTTTCTCTTTTACAAACCATTCCTAGCCAGTCTGGTTGTGGAGAAAATAGTTGTACTATGCAATATGGTACATGTATTAATTATAGAACTTTTGAACCCATTAATTTTCATTTCAGAAGATGAAACCAAAGCATGGAAGAGGCAAAGGCTGGTAGCATTGGACGTGCAGCTAGGCAGTGAGCTTACCTAGATGTAAACCCTCAATTCATGTTTGCTGAGTCTGAACCCTAACACAAGACTCAGGGTAACATGCATCTCAATCTTTCATTCTCAATAATGAAATTGTAACATGGAAAAATGCATTTGTCTTTTCAGTGAGTTCAACTCATGCCTACCCAAAGCTGGCTCCATACCAACCAGTAGGACAGCTCCTTTCTCCCCCTTTGCTGTTGTCAGTCTTTTTAAACACCTGCTTCACCTGCATTGTGCAGGTCTGTGCATTTCTCTGTGTGAAGCAGCAGCCCTGGTATTGTGAGGTCTACAGACACAGGTCAAGTTTGGTTTCTTAACTTTCCTTTCGGAAGGTGGTATAATGAACACCCAATGACGCTGTTCAACTTGTTTTGAATATATATTCTAAACCTTTAATTAACCAAAGTTGTTTCCAGACTGCAAAACACCAGTGATGGGATAGAACACAGAACACAGTCAATGGGTGGAGTGCTGGAATGAGCCATGTGGAGTGGGTGGGGAAAGATCTTCACATTGGCTGTTGATGCATAGATGTAATGGCTGGTTGACTGAATGAATGTATTCATTTGCTGGTGGTTTGGATATCATATAGACCAGGGGTCAGCAAACATTTCTTGTAGATGGCCAGGTAGTAAATATTTCGGGCCTTGTGGGCTCTGTGGTCTCTGTTGGAACTACTCAACTCTGCTGTTGTAGTGCAAAAGCAGTCAGAGACAACATGTAAACAAGTTAGTGTGACTGTGTTCTAATAAAACTTTATTGACAAAACCAGGTGGTGAATCGGATTTGGCCAATGGGCTATAGTTAACCAGCCACTGATATACAAGAGATTTGCTTAAATTAGTTTCAGTTTTTCAAATGTTCATTGATGGTATCATTGTTCTGATGGAATCGAACAGTAGACTTAGGGCAAATCTCTGCACCTTCCAGGGCTTTAATTTCCTTAACTATAAATTAAGGGTAAGATGAGGTGAATTTAGATGTTCAAACATTTTTTTGACAAAGCCTGCCCAACTTCCAAAAGGAAAGGCAGAAAGAGCTGCTCGTTTTAAGGTAGGGCTTGTACAAACTCCCCCTCACTCCACTGTCATCCTGAGGGCATCAGAGTCCGAGGGATCAGTGAAGGACAGATTGAAAACTACAAAACAATGTCTAAGACGATCATTTAGACCCCCAATTCAGCAATTCAAGTATTACTTAGAATATAGAATTGACTTTTGTTTCAAAACCAGACTTTTCCCCAAATTGGAGTGCACGTATTCAGAGAAGTGACCTTTTGATTGAATCTAGGAAACGTGGTATAGCCAAAAGGGTGATGGATGGGTAGTCCTATCTCTGTCATTAACTAGCTATGTCATTCTAGCCTTCAACTTTTTTTTTAATATAACTTTATTTATTTTATTTATTTGTTTTTGGCTGCATTGGTTCTTCGTTGCTGCACGCAGGCTTTCTCTAGTTGCGGCGAGCGGGGGTTACTCTTTGTTGCAGTGCGCCGACTTCTCATTGCGGTGGCTTCTCTTGTTGCAGAGCATAGGCTGTAGGCATGCGGGCTTCAGTAGCTGTGGCTTATGGGTTCGGTAGTTGTGGCTCGAGGGCTCTAGAGCACAGGCTCAGTAGTTGGGGCACACGGGCTTAGTTGCTCCGTGGCATGTGGGATCTTCCCAGACCAGGGCTCGAACCCGTGTTCCCTGCATTGGCAGGTGGACTCTTAACCACTGCACCACCAGGGAAGCCCAAGTCTTCAACTTTTTTATCTGCCATGTAAGTATACTGGATTGGATACATTTTGGTGTTAAGTTCTGTAATTCAGGCCTTCTCGTCTGTCTGTCCTCCTTATGCAAGAAAGCTTTGTGACTGCTGATTGTTTCATTAATTCATTCCACAGACAGTAACTGAACATCTACTATATGCAAAGCACATTTTGGCCTAGGGAGCCAAGGATAATATGACTTAAGTCTTGCATTTGAGTTCACAATTTAAAAATGAATTTTATCTATAAACAGTTATAATAGTAGTAAAAAGGTTCGAGCTGAACAAGAAAGCTGATGAAAACAAGTTTATTTGTGGGCTTGATTATTGAAAAAAAAGAATATTACAAATGGATCAATCCAGACTGGGAAAGCCCATGTCTTAAAAAAAATATTTTTCTGAGCAAATACCATGTGGCATCAGTGTGCTAGGTGCTAAGGATTTGTTATATAGTCGAGTAAAACAAACAAACAAAAGTAAAACCAAAAGAAATATTCCACATTCAAAGAACTCTCATCCCAGGGGTGGAAAATAAAAATATGTGAAGGAGTAACTGCAAAACAACGAGCTAAATGCAGCACTAGAGAGAAGAATGGGGAGCATTAGTTATGCTTGCCACTGAATGTAAAGATGTTTCAGATACAGTGATCTTAGAGGAAATAGGATATCTGGACCCAGAGGTGTACAAATTGGGGAACAGGGAATATTTCCCTATGACTGGAATATAAGGGCATGGGAGGTCTAGCAAAAGATGTCTCAAATCGTTCCTTGACACCAGAGTGTGAAGGTCTTCTGGGCCTGCCTGAGAAGTCTGAACTTAATTTATTAGCAAAATAGAAACACAGACACTCATAAGGCGGAGAATGTTCAGATCCTCAGGAAGAGGCTTTGCTTGTGTGAGGAGAGTGGATTAGAGTGGGCACATTCAAACTCAGGACCCATGTTAAGAGGCTTACATTAGTCCACTAAAGCAAACACACCACACACACGTGCACACACACACACACACACATAGAGTTCATATGTTCCGAACTGAAAAGGATTCCATAGGAAATTGTCATCCAAGCCCTTTCAAGACAGATCCTTTGCTCCAGATGGAATTCTGGACAAAGAACAATCTTGACTTCCTCTGCATTTTATTCATGCTTTGTCCTTGCAAGAGGTGAACAAAATATGTCCTGGTAGTTACTGGCTGGAACAGCTTGCAAGGTGAGGTCTCCTGGTTGTGATTAACTAATTTTTTCCTACCAGCTGGATAAAAATAGAATAAAGGGGAGATCAGAATTTCACAGCATGCAGTTTCGCGCTAAAAAAAAAAAAAAAAGAATAAAAAGTTCCATAAATGCTGGTGATTGTTTTCTAGTAAGTGCTTTCTGGACAACCAGAGTAATTTCTCAACAAATGTGAGTTTGGAAAGAAACTGGACTGGAAATGCAACTCTGATTCCCGGTTCAGTTTTAAGTTTTGAGAGTACCACGCTATGGCCCATCACCACCATCAACTGTATCACAGCAACATTTATCTTTTCTAAGGGAAAGCCATTTCGAAAACCCATCTATACAAACTGTAACTATGAAGTTTAATTTTTCTTTTCAAACATTTTTTTCTACTCTCCCACCATCCCTAGAATTGCAACTCACTGGTGAAGTGATTGGCTGAGAAGGAAACAATTGCATTACTCTAAAATTGAGTACTGAACCATAATTGTCACAGGTAGTAGAGCCCATGGGCAGAAACCTGCTCAAGTGCACCTAAGTACGTGCTATATTGAATGGTCACGAGTCCTGTCCTAATTTGAGTCATCAAGAATTGTTTTAAGCACATACACTTATGTCAAGATATTTTGTAAAAGGCTTTCTAACCAATTCAAATACAATTTGACCTCTTAGTATTTTTATAACTTTAGGCAAGTCATTTTAATCATTCTGTGCATTTTTTTGATCGTTAGTGACAATGAATGTATTTTCGTGTTATTAGTCTTTCTTCTTCTCTGAATGGTCTACATTTTATATCCATCTTTTTTTCTGTTTGGCGGCTGTTATATTTCTTATTTATTTGTGAGTTGTTTATTCCTTTGTGATTTCTTTCCACTACCTTTATTCATAAAGAGTTTTTTTCTCATTACAAAACCAGATAGATCATCACTCATTTAGTTTTTAAATCTATTTTAATGCTTTTTAAATCTAATGTTAATTTTGGCATATAGTTTGAGGTAGAGATCAAACTAGTTTATCCAACTAGTCACTAGTTCTCCCAGCAGAGTTTATTATTTAACATTCCTTTCGGTCATTTATTCAACTGAATATAATTCCACCTTTATCATACCTATATACATGTATATTTATGGTTTTCTGATATATATAATTTATATGTTTTTGTGTTATATTTATGTTATATATTAATTTATATATAATTAAGTTGTTTCTCGACTGTCTTTTATGTTTCATTGATAGGCCAGCCTATTCTTTAATCTACTATTATACTTTAGAAATCATAGTTTTATAATGATTTAATAAGATTGGTATATCATCATTACTCTTCAGTTTTCAAAAATCTCTTACTTTTCTTTCTTCTCCATTCTTCCAAATAAACTATAGAGTAAATTGCCAGGCTTTTAAAAAAATCTCCTTTGGGATTTTAATACTAGGAGAAAAATGTATTTGTTTACACAATTTAGTATTCACACTTAAGAACATGTCATGTCTTTCTTTTATGTCTCTTAGTAAATATTTGTAGTTTCCTCCATTATAGATCCCGCACATGTATTAAAAACACTGATCCTATGCTTTTCGTATTTTTGTTTATATTGTGATTGACTTTTTCCCATGACATTTTCTAATCAGTGATCACAAATGCATGTGAAAGGTATAGTGTTGTTTATTGTATTTATTTTTCTACTCCGAATCCTTTCTGAACGTTGCTGTAAATCCTTGATTTTTGAGTGTTCTAGAAAGATAATTACTATTATCTGCAATTAATAATGTTCCTCCTTTTCAATAGCGAAAATGCTTATTTATATGTTCTGTTTTGGTGTACAGTCCAGAACTTCCAAGGCAATGTCAAGCAATAGTGGAAACAGCAGATAGTCCTACTCCCTCATAAAAATACTTCTAGTAGTTTTCAATTGTAAATATGATTTTGAATATTGGTTCAAGGTGAGCCACATCATGTAAAGAAAATACCCTTCTATTTCCGGTAAATCAAGATTATGTTTTAAAATAAAAAATGGGGGGGCTTGTCTTCCCAAATCACCTGTGCAAACAGAGCCCGTTCTTTCAACTTTCCTGATCAATAGCAACTAACCAAGGAGGGCAACATTCACTTCAGTTCTTTATTACGTTTTCCAGTCAAAGCTGAATTAAAGAAGAGAGCCTTATCATTTTGTTTCTACACTGCTCATTTGTGCCCTAGCCTGGCCTGCTTTTCAGATTACTAGTCTGAGTACAGGGTGATGTGCACAGCAGTCAGCCCAGTTCCAGTGAGTACCGGGCCTTCATCAGGATGGACATTTGGGGCATCATATTCTTCCCAGCATCTGGGTCCTTGGGACTTGGAAACAATGAAGTAAGTGAAAAATCCATACAGCCATCTCCTGGGGGTATTCTCATCACCAAGCTGCTCAGATTGCTTTATTTTAGGAGATGCAGCTCCCTCTTTTCTTCTGTCTCACACCCCTCTCAAGCAAGCCTGGGCATTCTTCCAAGAGGTTCTACCTCTAGTTGTATATATAAAATGAGGCATGGATGAATATGAGGGTGGGTGTAGGTGGTGAGGGGGGAAAACTGAGCCCTTGTGGCTTCAAAAAGTAGGGTCTGCTGTAGAAGGACAGTTGCCTCTGATTTCTGGTTGGTATAGACCTCTATGGAGTTGGGAGCCAATAGACCACCAACACTGGAATAAATGACGTAGAGAGAATATAAGAGAAAATCTAATTTGTTTGTTTATAAATTTTGAGTATTGTAAGAATCATTTATATCATATCAACACTGATTAAATGCTATTGTTTCGGCCTGAAGGTGTTCATCCCATCAAAGAGCATTTATAAGGCACCGTCTACAAAGCACCTGAAAATTCTGATGGACACAGGAGTGGATGGGTTTGGGGGATAAGAACAGGGATGTTGGCACAGTGCATCCTGAGAAGTTGAGCGCCCCAAAGTAAAGCAATGTGGGCAGGTTGGAGATAAAGAAGCCAGCAGATGTGCATGCTAGTTTCTCACTTCCTCATTCAATTAGAGTCCCAGAAAAGCAGATTAAAAGTCCATTTCAGGTGGTTACAGCCTAGTGGATACATAAATGAAGACCATGTAAAGCAGAGTGATAGACACCATGTGAAGTAAAACTTGGTAAGGGAAGACTGGGGAGTCTTTAAAAGAAAGTGGTGTTGGAACTGGGCTTTCTAAGAAAAATTGGGGGTTTCCCTGGTGGCAGAGTGGTTAAGAATCCGCCTGCCAATGCAGGGGACACGGGTTCAAGCCCTGGTCCGGGAACATCCCACATGCGGTGGAGCAACTAAGCCCGTGCACCCCAACTACTGAGCCTGCACTCTAGAGCCCGCAAGCCACAACTACTGAAGCCTGCATGCCTAGAGCCCGTGCTCCGCAACAAGAGAAGCCTCTGCAATGAGAATCCCGAGCACCGCAACGAAGAGTAGCCCCCGCTCGCCACAACTAGAGAAAGCCTATGCGCAGCAACGAAGATCCAACGCAGCCAAAAATAAATAAATAAATTTAAAACAAAAAAAGAAAAATTGGAACGTGCCAAGACTGGGAGAATACCATCTATGCAGGGTATTTTATGAACCAAGGCACAGAAGTGTTGGGCCTCTGTGGAAGCAGCAGGCTTGTGGTTTAACTTTCCTGGCACATAGGGGAAAGCAACCAGAGATCAGTTTAGAAAGGCTGAATGGAACCAGATTGTGGAAGGCCTTGAATGTCAATCATTCAAGACCCTTGGACTTTATTCTCTAGGCAATGAAGAAGAGTGAGGTGTCACCAAGAAGAATGACTGTTTATTTATTCATGAACGACACTAGACCTGAGGTGATAAAGCATCAGGATCTCTCTGGTGACCATTTACATGGGCTGGTCACTGCAGGGTGTCCCAGCCCCAAGGACTCCTCAGTTGAGGTAACTCCTTTATGGAGTTTACTAGAATATGTTTAATTAACAGCTTCTAGGCTCAGCCTCTGAAGGAAAGATTTTTTAAGATATCACCTTTGTCTTGCAAGCATTAGAACATATTTTAAAACATATGAGGATATATCAAAACATCTGAAGATGTATCTGGTATTTGCCCAACAGAGATAATTGATTCTGCAACGTGTGTGCCAAATTATAGGAAACATTCCTTTAACATCTAAAAATACTGTTTGCTGTTTCTTCAGATATATTCTCACTTCTGCTGGTATCTGCCTTGGGCCTCACAATTTCCATTCTGTTTTCTGCTTTTCGAGATATATACCGTGGGATGGAGGCACATGACTGACATCCGTGATTCGCATGTGCAGCGGGACCACATTTGCACCGTAATTTGCGAGTCATTTACTCCGATATCCTCTCTGGCCACTGAATGTGGTGAGGCTATTCTCATTTACTAGAAGAGCACATAACATGTCTCCATCGCACACACGCTAGCCTCTGAGTGTTTTCATGTTATTAGGGTCATCAGCTGGGTTCATTTGTTCTGTTCATACCTGGAACACCAGGTTTGGATATTTTATTCTTCCATGTTATACTAATACAATAATTAATCCTTCAAGTTTATTTTTTAAATCGTATAGTAGAAATCCTTTATAATGTAATTGTGAAGAGTGAGAAAAAATAGACTTATAGGACAATTGTGTTCTGTCTGGAAGGCAGTGACTGTAAGGAATTTCAGTTCAGTGGGCATCACTGGACCCAGGGTGCACTGGGTTAAAATCAAATTTATTAAGAAGTTATTGAGCCCATTTTTGGACCCAGCATTGTGAGAGAAATAAAAGAAAGAGAAAGATTGACTCTGGCCCTCTACCTCTTGTTTGGTTTCAAAGATGAGCCATACCCAAGTGAAACGATGGCATGGCCACCTGAGGCCGTCCATGCTTGAAGAGAGTGTAAAATAGACAGAAGTGGGAAGGACATAGGAAGGAGGAGCTCTCCCTGGGGCAGGATCCTCCTGCCCTAGGAGATTTCATGCAGGAGATGAAACTTGATCTGGTCCAGAAGGATAGGCTAGGTTTTGCTAAGTAGGAGGCGGGTATAGTCCCAGGCAGGACAACAGCCTAAGCACAGAGAGGGCTGCATGATTCTCTTTTGCCTTGGAAATGCAAAAGAATGTAGGGTGGCAGAGAGAAAAATCAAAAGCAAGCCTTGTTTCACAGAACACTTGGAAAATTAGCTAAGACTGAGGCAGCATGCTGCGGAACAGGCACGGATGGAGGTAGGCGGACAGTGATGTTTTGACTCTATGCTGAGAACAATGCGAGTCCTTGAAGATATCGGGGCAGGTTTTTCAGCGGAGCGCCTAAGACAGATTCGTTAGATGACAGCAGGAAGGCTGTATGTGAGAGCAGAGAGGCTGTGGAGAGAGAAGCAGTTAGGAAATGAAAACCCAGACCATTCAGTCATTTACAAAACATCAAGCTCCAGGGTGGGTTTGGCACTGGGGTTACAAAGAGTAAGATGTAGTCACCACTCTCAAGTGCTCAGAAGCTAGAAGCGGAGAGCATCACAGAAGCAAATTCCAAAGCAGTGTGGCCAGTGCCTTCCAGGCTAACAGATGGAAAAGAGACCTCCCAGATCAGGGTGGTGGCAGCAGGAGGGAAAGGGCCAGTCTATCCGCTACCATCTGACCCACTGTCGAATCTTACAGCCTTCTCCAGACCACCCTTTTACCCAGGGAGCCTATTTCACAACCCTAAAAAAAGCTGTCTCCACTTAGGGGAAAAAATAACATAGTGTTACTTTGAAATAACCCCTATCAGAATAGGGATGAGAATCGAAGGTGAGCATTTAGACACTGCAGAAGGCCTGTGGCTTCAGTCCTAAACGCAGCCCACCCTCTTCACAGTCATCCTACGTATTCTATACCCTTTAGGGTCTGAAAGGGAGCTGCATAACTATTCTTTTGCTATGGAAGCAGCCATGGAAAGTTGTAGCTATCGCACCTATTAAATAAGTGTCCATATCTGGTGGTCAAGGTGTATTCTCTAATCCTTAAAAGGAGGTGGGTTGGGCAGGTTCAACTTTCATCAAGCCATTAGATTTAGGGCTGGGAACATTATTCAAAATTTTTTCACCTAGTTTCTATCAAAATAAACGTGAACTTCTGTCCCCCTTTTGTTTCTTTAACTCATACGTCAATTTTACTGAAAGAACGAACTCCAGGTAGCTTTTGCTTTGGGAGAATTAGAAGTAATAATATTATTAGGTGAACGATTTAATCTTCCCTCTATTTGAGAAGATAAAAATGAAGAGAGACACACAGGCTCCAAAGTGTCCAGTCTCATGTCTGCGACCCAGGGCACGTTTACTCCGTGTCTATTGTCAGGCAGTGGAGGGAACACAGAGCGAGAGGCAGTCAGATCTGATTTGAATTCTGGCTGTGCCATTTATTTATTGGCGTTGATTCCTTGGGCAAGGTACTGACCTTCTCATCTGTAAAGTGGAGAGAGTAATGCCAACCCTCCAAGCCCAAAGAGTTGTCACAAATACATAAATTAAATTAGATAATAGGTGTCCTTTTGAAGTGTAAGGTATGCAGAGTATAAAGGTAGCATTTATTTTTCAACAGTTCATCCTAACCATCACATCATGGAGGATTTCAATTTTGGTGGCAGCCCTCACCCAATTCTGTGTGGCCTTCTGTGTACAGGTAAAGAAATCTCTGTATAGCTCTTATTATTTTTCTGGGGAGATAAATAAAGGACTGACTCTCCACAGATGCTCATTGTTTAGAGCAATCACTTTAACCCCCCAAAGTGATACTGCACATGTTCTCTTTGGGGGAAATGAGAAATTCTTTGAAGGCTGCATAGAAATACTCTCAGTATCTGTAGTGTAGAAAGCAAAACATCAAATTAACTAATTTTGTCTCACATGAAGGCATTGTATTGTACTTTCCTAGTATTTTTAATAATCTGGTAGAGACTAGACCAGGTGACCTTCTAGCTCTAAAATTCAATGAGACCTGTCTTCAGGAAGACAGGAAGTTCTTCAGGAAGAACTGTCTTCAGGAAGGCTTCCTTAATTAAGAGAGAAGGGAAGCCATTGTTCATTCCAGTCAATTCTTACCCTTTGAAGGTCTTCTCCTGTAGCATTTCTCTTCTACTCAGTGTCACTAAATGACTTTACCTACTCAGTGAAAGGCTCAGGTACTATTTTTTAAGGGACAGTTAAATAAAAAGATTCATGTACTGAAGTTCCTTGGGAAAAGGCATCGACCAAGTTAAGAAAAAATATGTTTACATACAAATATCCCGTTGTACACAATGCACATAAAATTTCTCACAGTCAAAGGAATTCCATTTTTGAGACTTTATTTTAAAAAACAACCTAAAAAGAGAGAAGAAACTTGTATGTATGAAGGTTTTCATCACAGTATTATCTACAGTGGCAAAATATTAAATTCAACTCAAGTGTTCAGAAGTAGAGATGCTGTTTAAATAAATAGTAATACAGCAATTTGAAGAGATGTTATACAATCATTAAAAATGATTATTGAGAAGATGGTAGCTACAAACTGTATATGACAGAGAGTCTAGTATAAACAAAAGTGGAATGCAAGATTTGACCAATTCTATTATTATAAATGCATAAAAATTGTGTGTACTTGTAAGCACAGAAAAAAGAGACCCCCCACACACAAAAAAAATGGAAAGCAAAACCCATTTGCTTTCTAGAGTTCATTCATTCATTCAACAAATCATTATTTGACACCTTCTTTGTGGCATGGCACAGGTAGCAGTGATTTTTTTTCTTCTCTTGATTTTGAGTACATTATTTTGTTATCAGTTCAGTCCGGCAGTAAAATAATCCTAAGTGAATTGCCAGCCAGGATTGAACTAGGAAATCTGTGGAAATGAAAGGCTGTAAGCTTTTGGAGATTTCTGTGAACACAAGCACGCTCTCAATTCTCAAGGGAAAGAACCCGGGGAGCTGCTAGGTTTCGTGGGGCTGCAGAGAGAAGGGGCCACAGCATCAGTAATAAGAACCTTTAGAGCAAGGCCTGGGAAAACAAGGGTGGCAGTAAGCAACCTGGCTGCCAGGGGAAGTGGATGATGGTTTAATTGTTTTTTCCACCTGATTTTCCATCCTTCAAAATCAAGAGCTCTGGCTACTGATCAAGAAAAAATGTGGAATCCATTCTAAAAGTCAATATAAGAACTGGCAAAAAAAAAAAAAAAAACTGGCAGAAGACCCAATCTGGCCTCCCACAAACAGGACAGATTATTCAGGCGATGGCACAAATGGATTCTACATCAACCAAGGCTATGAAAGCTCTGAACAGAGTCCAAAAGAAAAACTCAAATTGGGAGACCAAACCACAGAACAACATTTTTGGACCAGATTGTAATCAGAATTGTTAACAGCATCCCTCTTTTACCCAGAAACTAAAACACTGTAGAGAGGTGATGATAGTCTACCCTTATCTTTTCTTTCTCCATCTAAAGATTCAAAGTGCACTTCTCAGTGTATTGAGCCTTGCAACAAAGAACCTTGAATATGTTTATTTTGACTGTATCCTCTACCATTGAGAAAAATAATGCATTTCCTAGAGTATCGGTTTTTTTCTAACAAACTTTATTCACAATGCATAGCATTATCCTGGTTAAAATGCACAACTTTTCACGGTAGTAAAATTAATAGTATGAACATCAATAGAAGAAAGAAAAAATGAAGGACAGTTTGATCTTTGAAAGTTTCATCAACATATTTTTACTTTCATCTATGGAAATAAAGGAATCTGAAAAAAAAAGCTTCTCTCAATAAATTGTCACATGTTTACTTAACCTTATATTCACTTGCAAAGAACATTTATGCACATATCTTTTCCCAAGGTCACAGAATTCCTCGTTTTGCTTCTTTATATGGTTTTAATAGAGAAACAAGAATTGAAATTTACTTCAGAAAATTCAGCTCTAGCTGTGGTAAGTGTGGAAGTGGAGAATGATGGAGGTGTCTGATAATTGCCTATAATCTTGGCTTGGGCACAGCTAACATCTAAGCAAACTCCACCAAAGTTGGCATCTCCCAAAGTATATTGTTTTGGGGCCTGTGAGCTAGAAGGTCCAGAGTAGATCACAAAGGTAATGAAATAAACTATTAAAATGTACTTTTCACTCAAAGAAGCATGGCACCTTTATTTGCTTTTTATTACTGACAGAGGAAAATCTCAAGTTCTAACTCCAAAAGTTGGCCCAGACCCAGCATTGCTCATCTTAAAAGAAGCAATCCTAGGGAAGGGACCCATAATGTTTGTATCTACAGCATGACAATTCTCAGGATGCTAAACGACTTAAGTTCCATTTCATCTTTTCATGATCTAAATCAATTATCAGATGCACGTTAAGGACCACAGAACGGGTACATGCTTTACAAATATATTCTACACTTTATTACCTTTAACATATATCAACCTCACTGTGACCTTGAGAGGATATTTATTCCTAGTGAACATTTTAAATTCCCTACTAGGCTTTCCTTGTAAGCATAAATGTAATTTTGCTAATTAAACAGATCTCTAATGGGTCATAGGCAATTAGTTAACCAGTCCCATTCTAAGAGTGCCCATTACGTGCCTAATGCTGTGATGCATGGATTCCATCATGTCTTTCCAATTCTGAAATCCTTAGGATTGAAAAAGTGTTTTCAAATTTCAGTAATTCGTTGCTGTAAATAGTATTTTATGCTTTTTACACAAACCAGCAGCATAAATGCAAATTCCTATTCAAACAAATATTTTATTTTATTTTTAACCTTTTCTTGGATGTGCAGCTCTTGGAGAGTGACAATTTTTAAATGTGTCTAATTTAGCTTATGATTAAGAAACACATGTCAACCTAAAACACGGCAGCTCAGGTTTCTTGAGCTGAAATATCTGTATTTAGTAATTTGACCTTTAGAATGAGAAGATTCAATTGATACACTATGACATGTAGATAGCCTAAAAAGATTTTTTTTTAAATCTTTTTTCAACAAATGTACAGCCTCCCACCACTCAGGTTTTCAACAACCAATTAGGTATCTGATAGGCGATGATCTTTATTTCACACATCTTTTTTGAAGGTGGAGACTGGACGTGATAAAGTTGGACTCTACACTAGACTTCATTAAAAATACACTCAGAGAAAGGTTAAGTAGTCTTGGGGAAAATGTTTGATGAAAGCACAATGAACATGGCCACATATCAAATGATCACCTATAGGAAAAACAAACCAGACAGGCTTAAGTGGCCCATCACCAAGAGTGGCCACTTTTTGAGAAGACTGATGGCTAACTTTGTGAGCTTATCTCTAAGGCTGAAAACTGCTAGAGACTTGAACACTACCTGTGAAAAATGAACCCATGAATTTCATTTAAAAGCACACTTGTGATTTTGCAGTATCATTCAGTATTGCTAGGACTGCCTTCTGGAGTGGACATGTTCAGAGTCCTCTAGAAGGGTTTGACCTGAGGATCCTCAGGACGTCCTCTGTGTTGCCAATTCCATTCCCTCACCCATAGGCCAGTGTGGAAATTTCACCACACCCCAGTCTCCTGTTTAGGGCTAAGATTTGTCCTCTGCAGTTATCTTTATTAAAAAGTAAGCACACCCAGGGAGACAGAACACATTAAGCTGCTGCCAATCTCACCCTGATTAGTCAATACTAGGAAAGAGCCTTTTTTTTTTTTCTTTTATAATTTTACTATTGAGAGTAGGACATAAAAGGAATATGAAACTGAATTTAGAATAAAAATGCAGGGATAATTTTGGATCATGCTATCAGGTAGGAGACACACCTCCCAGAAGAACGGGGGTGGGGGGGGAAGAGAGTTTATCTGCAGGAAGGGGGTTTATCTGCAAACAGAAATGGTGCCATAAGAAAGGGAAGCAATTAGTCAGGGAACAGGAAGAGAGACAGGGTCTCTACTTGCCCTGATGGTAGCACATGACCCCTTCTGTTATCATTATTCTTAACCCTGCAATTAGATTGTAAAGTATTTCTGGCCTGGGAGTAAAATCTAAATCAGTTTAATAGGTCCAAGACTTTCACTGAGTCATCTGTTTAGTTACTTTATCTACCATATTCCTGGTTCCCTCATTCCACCCCGAACCCCCTAAATTTACTTCAACTTTTCCTTTATTTAATGCCATACTTTTAATGATGGCACATTAAGGATGTCATTAGCTGGCAGTGTTGTTTGTAGGGTAATGTTATAATATCTGATATAATCCCAGGGTATAGAGACCTGCATCCACTTCTCCCCACCTGCTGCCGATAAGAATTCCACTGGAAAGGTATTAAAAAGTAGTGTGTTTCGTTCAACACATAATCAATAAAATGCAAGGGTAAAATCATGACACTCCTTGACATAGTAAAAGCCTTGAAAAGTAACACAGGATATTGTTTTCTAAATACGGCACCTTAAACCTACATTTAATGATCTCTTGCTAAGGTTAGGAGGGTCAAATTCTTGAAATACTTCAAAATCCAAAGGGAACGATGGAGCTTTGTAGAAGTAACAGCCCACTCCAGCTTCTCACATATTCCTTACAAATGAGTCGCTTCCAGGGAAATCACTGGATCTGAGACACTGGAGCCGACAGTTCCTTCTCCCATTCACCCCCTGCCCCCATCTACGCAGGAGCAAGGAGATGGGTGTCCAGCCTCAGATGGTTTATTAATCAAAAGTTCTTCAAGCTGCCTGACCAAATGCTGAATTTCCAAAATTCTTTTCTCACCAGAAAAGGAATACGAATTTTGATGTCAACCCCAAAATTTGGGGCTCTTAACATTTTTTTTTCAAAATCACATATAAAAGGTTCTTTATCCCTCTGGCAAATACAAAATAGTTACCCTCAGGGGAAAGGAAAACAATATTTATAGAAGATAAATGATGATGTGATATTAAGATCCTCTGCTGGTTCACTCAAAAGGCTACTGCTTCTTACTCAAGCTGCCACAGGAAATCTATGCTAGTAGGGAGAAAAATTTCCATGGCTCAGTGATGAGACAATACCAGTAAACAATTTATTAAAGAGCCTGCCATCCATCATTGGAATTTGGAACAATAATGATACATTGAAAATAAGTATTCATCCCAAGTTTCCTTTCCTCCTCACAAATTCCTTCAGCTCCAATATCTCTTCAGTAAATTAATAGTATTTTGCTCTTAGTCTTTTTGGAAACAAGCCAAGGAAAGAGAAGGCACCAGCGGCAGCTGCCACAAACCCAATGGTACTTATTGCTCGGTTGGCCTATAAGGAAACAGGAAACAAACAAAAACACATCTTATTCTAAAAGCATCTCAGTGTCCTAAACCCCAGCTTTAGCTTGTTTCCTAAACTGAAGACCCATTTTAATGTACAATGGATGAATTCAAAACTCAGTGCAAAATTAAAATTCTGTATGCTGATGAAATAAATTTGTAATTATTATAATTATGACAAAGATAGAAATACACATAGGTAGAGATCCCTCATTTTTTTTTTTTTTCTAAGAAGATGCTGGGAGTAGGAGTTTATGTATTATTTTAGTTTTGCTGTGTTGGGTCTTCGTTTCTGTGCAAGAGCTTTCTCTAGTTGTGGCAAGTGGGGGCCACTCTTCATCGCGGTGCGCGGGCCTCTCACTATCGCGGCCTCTCTTGTTGCGGAGCACAGGCTCCAGACACGTAGGCTCAGTAGTTGCGGCTCACGGGCCTAGTTGCTCCATGGCATGTGGGATTCTCCCAGACCAGGGCTCGAACCTGTGTCCCCTGCATTAGCAGGCAGATTCTCAACCACTGCGCCACCAGGGAAGCCCGAGATTCCTCATATTTTTATAGCTTCTGAGAGTTTACAAACTCATTATGCCACAATTCCTAATAATTGTCATAGTAACCCTGGGAGGTAGCATTACTCCTGTTTTGTAAAACTTGAGAAGTTAAAAGTGATTTGCCCGAGGGAGGTCGTACCACCAGGATGTTTAGATATAGTTTAGTCTTGAACCATGTGTTCTCCCCCTATGAAACCCCCTAAACACATACTGGTTTGGTTGATTCTATATCAAGGTGAATATCCTGTGTGTGTGTGTGTGTGTGTGTGTGTGTGTGTGTGTGTGTGTGTGTGTATTGGTTGAGGGGTGTAGACATGATAAGAAAGTGGGAGCACTCATTCAAGAAGTCTGTTAAAAAGATGACAGCATTTGGATGGACCTGTATGTGTGTGTGTGTGTGTGTGTGTGTGTGTGTGTGTGTGTGTTCCTTGACTTCATGTCTGTTAGGAAAATAATTCAGGGATGTGACTTGAGCTCAATGCCTATAGGCTCTTATTTGGTAGATACACTTTCTATTCTGATAAACAAACTTCAAGAGAAGTCAATACTGATGATAACTATCATGTCAAAAAGTAATTTCTCATGTAGACAAATGAAAATAAACCACTCTCAAGCTCCACTGTCCATAAAGGAGCTCAGACATTTATATCTTTCAGGGTATTAATCATCATCATGATGACGGAACTGATGAATATTCATGGTTTCATGGCACTCAACTAATATCGCCTTCCATCTGCAGTGCAATTTTATGACCCAAAGGTCACATTCAGATACTTCAGAGTCATCAGGTATTCTGAAAACAACAGTTATTCTCTGGGAGCTAAGAATCGGGCTTTCAAATAAAGCAAAACATTTTTCCTAAATTACTCTGGAGACCAGCCCCAGTGCTGGAAACTGTGACCCAGCTCACACTGGAGCATGCCCTCTGTCTAACCCACAGCCCTCCACCACAGAGCCTGCCACCCCCATATGCCACATAATGTTCCCTCCCTAACTGTGGGTTCCCTATGGGGAACAGGCAGCATGGGTTCTAGCCAGGACAGAAGCACAATGGCAAGAGTATTCACTTCATTACATCATCCTGTGGTCTGTAGGGACGAGGCCTATAATTATAACTCCCTGCTCTGTTACCATCCCCAGTTGCCAAAGAGAATGACACTGGTAAACAACTGAAAAATCCTATTTTAGTTTACAATTCTAATTTAATGTATTTGGTTAGTTGGATATTTCTTTTATCTGTAATTTTTAATTAGTTGCTACCTAAGTTGCTTCCCAGGAGAGAGTCAGAATTCACTATAGCATAGAGCTACCCACATAGCTCATGGGGAGCAAAAAAGGGCTGGGAGATACAAGATACCAGACAAAATTCCAAAGAGGGGCAGAATCAATAATCAGACAGGGAGTAAGGATTATAAACCAAGCCCAAACCTCATGCAATTCCTGGCAGATGCTGAGATTCCAAGGAGGGCTGATTCAGGAAAATATGGCAGGCAATGCAAAAACAGGAAGGTGCAATTGGTGTCTTTAAACAGAGACATCAAATGGCAGCAGAGGACAGCCCTGGGAAAATGGCAGGACCCTGTGGGTGGGGTGGCCCCAGCTAGATGCAGTCCTAACTCACTGGGTATCTTTCAGCCACTAGAAACATAACATGTGAGAGAAATCCCATAAATCTAAGAGACCTGGGGAGGGGACAGACAACTTAATACTAACTCAAAATCCCCTGAGATTGCACAGGCAAGATACAATTATAATAAAGCCACTTCCAGCATGCAGTTTCCCAAATCCCAAACATTTATTTTTTTCAAGTTGCATTCTAAATGGAAAAAGCACATGTAATTTGGACAATCCCTTAGAGTTATGTGTAATGGGATCTGACCTGCAAGATTATAAAATCCCAGGATTTTTGTGGTGAAACAGCATGAACAAGAGCTTTTACTTCATGGCTGATTCAGGATTATAAGATCCCCAAATCCTATCCTGCACATTTCATCCTTTATAGGGCTTTCGGGGTGGGGGGGGCATGGTAAACAACCCATTCTGAGGATCTATATATACATGCCCAGTGAAATATTAGCTATAACTGAAGCAGCTGGGTCCAGATATCAGTTTAGCTGGGTCACAGATGACTGTAGGGGTTATCAAAATCCCTCTTCCCCCAAGACTCTAAGGCTGCAGTGCTATGCAAAGAAACACAGTCAGGGTGTACTGTCTGTCAGCTTGTCCAGGCCCATCCAAGGATGTTGCTATCTTCCACAAAGATAGACACATTTTAGTAACTTGTTTAGACTCGAACAGTGAGAAATGTTGATTTTAGGAATTTGTAAAAATAAGGAAAAGACAAGCCACAGGCTGGAAGAAAACATTGGTGAAAGGCATATTTGATAAAAGATTGTTTTCCAAAATATTCTAAGAACTCTTAAAACTCAACAATATGAAAACAAGCAAGCAACACAATTAAAATTGGGCTGAAGATCTCAAGAGACACATCACTAAATGTGATATGCAGAGAGTAAATAAGACATGAAAAGATGTCCAACAACATACATATTTAAGGAATTGCAAATTAAAACAGTGGAGATACAACCATGTACCTATCAGAATGGCTAACCTCCAAAACGCTGACAGTGCCAAATGCTAAAGATTTGGAGCAACAGGAGCTCTTGTTCATTGCTGGTGGGAATTCAAAATGGTACAGCCACTTTGGAAGACAGCTGGGCAGCTTCTTACAAAACTAAACATACTCTTACCGTATGATCCAACAATCATAAAACTTGGTGTTTATCCAAATGAGTCAAAAATTAACATCCACAGAAGACCTACATGCAAATGTTTCCAGCAGCTTTTTTTTCATAATTACCAAAACTGGGAAGCAGCCAAGATGTCCTTCAGTAGGTGACTGGAAAAATAAACTGTGGTGCATCCAGACAAGGGCATATTATTCAGCGATAAAGAGAAATGAGCAACAAAACCATGAAAAGACATGGAAGAATTTTAAGTGCATATTGCTTAGTATGATTTCAACTATATGACATTCTGGGAAAGATAAACTACAGGGCAGTAAAAAAAAAAAAATCAGTGGTTGCCAGAGATTTAGAGAAAGAGGGAATGATTAAGCAGAGTATACAAGATGTCATACACAGTTGTCAAAACCAACAGAATTTACAACATAAAGAGTGAACCCTTATGTTAACTATTTTAGGGGAAGAAAATTTTTTCCTTTACCCATAACAAGTTCTCAGCTGAGGCTCTGTAATAAGAGGAAAGCAAACAGAAGTTTATTAACATGCATATCTCATATACTCATGGGAGAAATTCAGGGAAGAGTAACTCAAAGAGAGAGAATAAACAAAACACAACGTTAGTAAAAGGAAAGGAATCATAAAGATCAGAGCAGAAATAAATGAAATAGAAACAAAGAAAACAATAGCAAAGATCAATGAAACTAAAAGCTGGTTCTTTGAGAAGATAAACAAAATTGTAAACCTTTAGCCAGACTCATCAAGAAAAAGAGGAAGAGGACTCAAATCAATAAAATTAGAAATGAAAAAGGAGAGTTACAATGGACACCACAGAAATACAAAGCATCATAAGAGACTACTACAAGCAACACTATGCTAATAAAATGGGCAACCTGGAAGAAATGGACAAATTCTTCGAAAGGTATAACCTTCCAAGACTGAACCAGGAAGAAATAGAAAATATGAACAGACCAACCACAAGTAATGAAATTGAAACTGTGATTAAAAATCTTCCAACAAACAAAAGTCCAGGACCAGATGGCTTCACAGGTGAATTCTATCAAACATTTAGAGAAGAGCTAACACCTATCATTCTCAAACTTTTCCAAAAAATTGCAGAGGAAGGAACACTCCCAAACTCATTCTACAAGGCCACCATCACCCTGATATCAAAACCAGACAAAGATAATGCAAAAAAGAAAATTACAGACCAATATCACTGATGAATATAGATGCAAAAATCCCCAACAAAATACTAGCAAACAGAATCCAACAACACATTAAAAGGAGCATACACCATGATCAAGTGGGATTTATCCCAGGGATGCAAGGATTCTTCAATATACCCAAATCAATCAGTGTGATACACCACATTAACAAATTGAAGAAGAAAAACCATATGATCATCTCACTAGATACAGAAAAAGCTTTCAACAAAATTCAACACCGATTTATGATAAAAACTCTCCAGAAAGTGAGCATAGAGGGAACCTACCTCAACAAAATAAAGGCCATATATGACAAACCCACAGCAAACATCATTCTCAATGGTGAAAAACTGAAAGCATTTCCTCTAAGATCAGGAAGAAGACAAGGATGTCCATTCTCGCCACTATTATTCAACATAGTTTTGGAAGTCCTAGCCATGCAATCAGAGAAGAAAAGAAATAAAAGGAATACAAATTGGAAAAGAAGAAGTAAAATCATCACTGTTTGCAGATGACATGATACTATACATAGAGAATCCTAAAGATGCCACCAGAAAACTACTAGAGCTAATCAATGAATTTGGTAAAGTAGCAGGATACAAAATTAATGCACAGAAATCTCTTGCATTCCTATACACTAACAGCAAAAGATCAGAAAAAGAAATTAAGGAAACAATCCCCTTCACCATTGCAATGAAAAGAATAAAATAACTAGGAATAAACCTATCTAAGGAGGTAAAAGACCTGTACTCAGAAAACTATAAGACAGTGATGAAAGAAATCAAAGATGACACAAACAGGGGCTTCCCTGGTGGTGCAGTGGTTGAGAATCTGCCTGCCAATGCAGGGGACACGGGTTCGAGCCCTGGTCTGGGAAGATCCCACATGCCGTGGAGCAACTAGGCCCATGAGCCACAACGACTGACCCTGCGCGTCTGGAGCTCGTGCTTTGCAACAAGAGAGGCCGCGACAGTGAGAGGCCCGCAGCCACGATGAAGAGTGGCCCCTGCTCGCCGCAACTAGAGAAAGCCCACACACAGAAACAAAGACCCAACACAGCCAAAAATAAAAATAAATAAATAAATAAAATTTAAAAATTTAAAAAAAAATGACACAGACAGATGGAGAGATATACCATGTTCTTGGATTAGAAGAATCAGTATTGTGAAAATGACTATACTACCCAAAGCAATCTACAGATTCAATGCAATCCCTATCAAATTACCAATGGCATTTTTTACAGAAATGGAACAAAAAATCTTAAAATTTGTATGGAGACACAAAAGACCCCGAATAGCCAAAGCAATCTTGCGGGAAAAAAACAGAGCTGGAGGAATCAGACTCCCTGACTTCAGCCTACACTACAAAGCTACAGTAATCAAGACAATATGGTACTGGCACAAAAACAGAAATATAGATCAATGGAACAGGATAGAAAGCCCACAGATAAACCCACGCACCTATGGTCAACTAATCTATGACAAAGGAGGCAAGGATATACAATGGAGAAAAGACAGCCTCTTCAATAAGTGGTGCTGGGAAAACTGGACAACTACATGTAAAAGAATGAAATTAAAACACTCCCTAACACCATACACAAAAATAAACTCAAAATGGATTAGAGACCTAAATGTAAGACCAGACACTATAAAACTCTTACAGGAAAACCTAGGAAGAACATTCTTTGACATAAATCACAGCAAGATCCTTTTTGACCCACCTCCTGGAGAGATGGAAATAAAAACAAAAATAAACAAATGGGACCTAATGAAACTTAAAAGCTTTTGCACAGCAAAGGAAACCATAAACAAGATGAAAAGACAACCCTCAGAATGGGAGAAAATATTTGCAAACGAATCAACGGACAAAGGATTAATCTCCAAAGTATATAAACAGTTCATGCAGCTCAATAATAAAAAAACAAACAACCCAATCAGAAATGGGCAGAAGATCTAAACAGACATCTCTCCAAAGAAGACATACAGATGGCCAAGAGGCACATGAAAAGCTACTCAACATTACTGGTTATTAGAGACATGCAAATCAAAACTACAATGAGGGGCTTCCCTGGTGGCGCAGTGGTGGGGAGTCCGCCTGCCGATGCAGCGGACACGGGTTTGTGCCCCAGTCCGGGAGGATCCCACATGCCGCCGAGCGGCTGGGCCCGTGGGCCGTGGCCGCTGAGCCTGCACGTCCGGAGCCTGTGCTCCGCAATGGGAGAGGCCGCAAGAGTGAGAGGCCCGCGTATCAAAAAAAAAAAAAAAAAACTACAATGAGGTATCACCTCACACTGGTTAGAATGGGCATCATCAGGAAATCTACAAACAACAAATGCTAGAGAGGGTGTGGAGAAAAGGGAACCCTCCTGCACTGTTGGTGGGAATGTAAATTGATACAGCTACTTTGGAGGACAGTATGCAGGTTCCCTAAAAAACTAAAAATAGAATTACCATATGACCCAGCAATCCCAGTACTGGGCATATACCCAGAGAAAACCATAATTCAAAAAGACACATGCACCCTAGTGTTTATTGCAGCAGTATTTACAATAGCCAGGTCATGGAAGCAACCTAAATGCCCACTGACAGACAAACGGATAAAGAAGATGTGTTACATATATGCAGTGGAATATTAGCCATAAAAAGGAACGAAACTGGGTCATTTGTAGAGATGTGGATGGACTTAGAGACTGTCATACAGAGTGAAGTAAGTCAGAAAGAGAAAAGCAAATATCGTATATGAACACATATATGTGGAATCTAGAAAAATGGGACAGATTAACTGGTTTGCAATGCAGAAATAGAGACACAGATGTAGAGAACAAACGTATGGACGCCAAGCGGGGAGAGCGGCAGGGCGTGGTGGTGGTGGGCTGAATTGGCAGATTGGGATTGACATATATACACTAATATGTATAAAATACATAACTAAGAACCTGCTGTATAAAAATAAATAAATAAAATAAGACACAAAGAATTCAGGCTTATATAGCATCTTCAACAAAGAACAATAAATGTGTAGAGAAATGACAGGACACAGGAAAGTGGTTCGCCTTCCAAGGGCAACAGTCTGTGGGAAGGTAAACGTACAGGAAACTAATGGTAAACAGAGGCTTGTATGTAGTTTGTTATGTAGATACCTCCAGTGCCCTCTCTAGGCTGATAAGCATCTTAAATTAACCACTGGTTGTCCCTGATGATGAACTTCTGTCCTTCCTGGTAGAGTGGGGAGGAGGAGCACCTTTGAAAATTTATGTCCTGCTTTTAGGCAAATAGGGGGAGGGCAGAGAGCTTTTCTTGTAACCGCTTCTACTCAGGTGTCTCTCAATTGCTCAAAATAATCCTTATGCCAAAGTGACATATTTGGGGGTGGCATATTCTGGTTTCCTTCACTATGGACTCTGGCTGATAAGGATGTACCAATGTTGGTTCATCTTTTGTAACAAATATACCACACTGCTGTAGGATGTTGACAGTGGGGAAGGATACATTTATGTGTGTGGGAGGGGGAGTATGTGGGAACTCTATACTTTCAGCTCAATTTTGCTGTGAATTTAAAACTACTCTAAAAAGTAAAGTCCATTAATTTTTTTAAAAATACAGAAAAGTACAAAGAAGAAAAAGATGGGGCCACAATCCTTCCACCTTTCTAACCTTTTTATGTATTTATAGTTTTTTAAATTGGGGGAAATACACAGCCATTTCCCAAGGATACTGTTCTATGCTCAAGACCCCTAAGCCTTAAAGGGACCCTGGAAAACAAATCTAATATTAGTTATTATTAGTACTAACACTAATAATTATTGATAGAAATAAAAATAACAATTCGAGTGCTGTAGTTTCTTAGATCAAGAGAATTTTACTGAAGAGTGTCAACAAAGATCTATAAAATTGCTAAAATACTGAAATTAAAAGTAGTCTATGAAAGTACACTTTTTATTGGGATGAATAATATGTAACGGAGTATGCTAAGAGACTTTAAAAATCTCTTACAATCTATAAAACAACCTCGCTTTATAGATTAGGAAACTGATAAACAATGTGTCCAAAGTCATCCAGCTATGAAGTGGCGAAGATGGGGCTCTAGCTCAGATCAGCAGAATTCCAAAGCTTAGGTGTGTCCTTAAGGCTGTCACTACACCATCTTCATCAGAACCTGCTAAAGAACAGTTCTATTAGTTGTTAAAAAAATGGTTACTTTTTCATGGGTCTTGATCTGGGTATGAAAGGTGGAAAGATGATAGATTACAAGTGAGAGTCAAAGCAAAAAGATGGCTCTAATTCCTTTTGATTTAGCCACATTAAAAAAAAAATACTGATTGAGTGCAGTGGACAACTTTGTCATTAACAAACTGTATTTCTTAGCCATACCACTACTTTTCAATGCAAAGGTGAGCTGAAACTTGTGTGCACATCCTCTGGGTTTTGGATCAGAAGCAATTTATTGCTACATGTGAATAGAACATTCATTATGGTAATGTACTTCCTAATAAAAATGAATTTCCAACTAAATTACTTCTTAATAAAAACAAATGTATCTTTTCATTATGTTCCATCTCCCATTTTCCCAAGCTTTCGTGAGCAGGATTGTAACTTCATTCCTCAGAATAGACATTTATATAACAGATCCACCATTTAAAGATACTGGAAGCCTTTATATATTCATTTTCTCACACCACTTTAATAAATCGTTAGGTTAAAACATCAATGATGGAATTGGATTGGTGGGAAGATAGGTAGGGAAAGGGCATGCTTTTAGTGAGGAATCCAACATACTACCTAATAGTGATGGTAAATAACAAAACTATAAGCTACTCCCTCTGGTGGGGGAAGTCCTCCACCAGGGACTTCCCTGGTGGCACAGTGGATAGGACTCCAAGCTCCCAATGCAGGGGGCCAGGGTTCAATCCCTGGTCAGGGAACTAGATCCCACATGCATACTGCAACTAAGAGTTCGCATGGCACAACTAAGGAGCCCTGGAGCCACAACTAAGGAGCCTGCCTGCTGCAACTAAGACCCCGCGCAACCAAAAAATAAATAAATAATTTTTTTAAAAGTCAATTAATTCACTGAAAATCCTCCAAAAGCTCAATGAATCAAAGGATCTCCTCAAAAGCACAACATTTATTTGAAACTAGCATTGCAAGGAAACAGAAGACATCTACAAAGCCACCAAGCTATGGCATCAGTTAGCCTCTTTCAGCTAATGGAAAAGAATCTCACTATTACCATCTATGTTTTCGGCAAATGAACTCCCACTCAAAAATGTCAGCATTCTTTTCAGCATATTTTTTTCAGTATATAAAATTACTGATTTAATTGCTGTATGGTGGGGTAATGGGAAAAAATACCGAAGGACAGAGGGCAATAAGAATGACAGAAAGCTATGGTCTTCACTCTGCTTCAAGTCCCTTCTAACCCAAATTCATGATACGAATGTTCTAGTCTCAGTGTGGTCATGAAATTGCTGCATGACCTTGGGCAACTCGATTCCCTCCTTTGTCCTTCAGTGTTCTCATATTTTCTTGTTCTTTTCCATCTGGCCTGAAAACTTGATCATAGTCAGTAGCTATTATTTTCCCAATGTAAGAAACTTCCATTTCTCCTAGAGAAAACTCACCTGCTCTGAAACTCCTTCTCCATAGCGGAGCAAAGTCACAAAATGCTCACAGTTGTTGACAAGTAAGTCATACTCCACCTCCTGTCCAGCAACAAACTCTGACCGCTGCATGACTTCTTCCACGGGGAGTGGTGGGTATGTTCCATCGTATTTATTGTTTATTCTGTATGTGTCATTTCCCACAACATCCTTCAAAAGCTGCATCTTCACCAGGGCTTTTCTGCTGAATACAGACTTGGCGCTTGTAAACGATGCAGAAGTGCCATCGTCTATAAGGAGAATTCTGGTTAGCAAGATATAGCGACCCAGCCCAGTGAACTCCATAGCCATCCTAACTTATCCTCAAACCAGAAACCATTTAAGCTTACTAACAGTAAACCCTCATTCTCTAATTTATCACTAACATTTGTTCAATACTATATGAGTGAGAATATAAGAAAACTTTTTGAAAATCTATACCTACCTATCTTTTTGAAAATTTATAGAACAAATTGGGTGTGAAAACTCTACCTATTTTTGAGGAATAAGTTCTCTATCAATTGATTATTATTAGGGATCTTGACATGTTTCCAACAAAGTACAGATAAGATCATTGCCCCCTTTTTCTATGATGCAGTCTATTTTTCAGCATTTGAACTCTTCCAAACTAATACCATTGGGCTTAGCAGTAGCGCATTATGATTAGTGCTCTTGTCCCGCATCTAAGCAGCACTCCTTACACCCAGCTCTGTTTTTACACTTGTTCTTTTAATTAGGCTTCACTTTGAAACCTGCAGGGGACCCCAGTCTTCTGAGGGGTCAGCTGGCGTCAGGCTGGGGCCCTGCCTTGTTTTGCTAGTTCCTTCAGCCAAGAAACTAAGTCCTAAAACTAAACCTAATGTAGTAGGCACTGTCAACTCTATGTGGCCCCTAGCTGCGCCCTACCCACCTGTCACAATTCCCCATGCCCTACCACTCCATCTTACTGCCTCTATTAGTAAGCATTGGTCTAGACTGCCTGGAACCTCTGTGTCCTGGCGTGCCGTAGTCAGCACCTGAGGCATCTGATTCCTTAGTGTTCGGCTTTAACACCAGGCCCTAGGCCCTCTCCATCTGCCCGAGACTGCTATGCTTGGCCATTGTTCAAGTAAACCATGAGATGAAGGGTCTCTGTATAACCAGTGTTATGACACTTTTCCTTTCAGTTATGACTAAAAGCAAACATTTTTTTCCACTCCTCTTTTTTTCTCTCCTCCAAAATCCTTTTCATTGGAGCAGCATTTCCAGTTAATTATCTTACACGTTAAAAGTTCTTACACATTACAAGTTCATAGGACACATATATTCTAGTTAGAATTATTCAATTTTTTTTTTGACTAGTTTGATGTAATCAATTTACCGATGAGAAAATCAAAGCTTGGAGAGATAAACTGGCTTGTGGAACATCCCACAAGTAGTTAACAGAAACAGGAATTTAACTTCAGTCTACAGGATCAAAGCTCAGTGCTTGAACCACATTAAGATGGAGCTTAAGGCGGGAAAAAAGAAAACAGCACAAAAACCTCATATTATTTTCCAAATGTGAAAACTGCAGAGATAATGTAAAGAATTGCTTAGTGTTAATTATCAGACTCTACAGAATGAATGGCTCTATATCATAAATGTCATTTTATTTGTCACTTCCAATATTCTAGAACAAGAGGCAAATAGCTCAAAATCTTGCAAAAATCACTTCATTAACAGTTCTCAGAAGCTCTCAAGATAGTAAGACTTAGGCCTATAAACACTTCTTTATAAAGGTATCTTGAGGAAAAATTATTCTAGGCTATTTGTTATTTGCATACATTTTTAAAAATAATTTGTGCTCATTTCTAAACCTGTAGAAAATACAGAAAAATACAGCATAAACACATAAATAAATATAAACCACCTATTATCCTGCCACTCAGAAATAACTATTATTATTATTTTGATGTATTTGTACTGTCTTTTATTATCACTTGTATATGTGTGTGTATATGTTTGCGTTAACATGTATGTGTGTGTATATGATTTCCTTGCAAACCAGGTACCATATTACACAATGCACTTTAATCTGGAATTTTCCAATAGCTATCATACAAGATCATCTTTCATGCAATTAAAGATGTCCAGAAATGATTTTTAGCTGTTAAAGTATTATTGTTTTAGTCTACTGAGCACCCCATCTTACCACTGCTTCTTCCTTTCTGGAAAAGACTCTAGGCCAGTCATACTATCCTATTCCTGCACACAGTTATGGTTCAGAGATGGACATGGGACCCACACCAGACAATTAGAGTCATTCTCCATGATTTTTCTAACTGCAATGGGCAGGAAGTAACTCTCTCCTGTGGGTCACAAGCCTGTAAGGATGAGAGCCTAAGAATGCTTATGGTCATCAGCTCAGCTTCTTAGACATAGCCTGGGATAATGAAGACAATATATAGAAAAAGAATGCAGATGTGGGATGGAGAATTTTGATAGTGTTCAATCCCCTAGATCCGGGCATCCCTGAGGCCAGCACCATCTCTACTCTTTCTGTAGTTGCCTTCACTGAAGCAATGAATTTGCCATTTTGTTTAAGTGAATTTGAATTTATGTTACTTGCAACTAAAAAATTCTGCCAGGCCTTCCCTGGTGGCGCAGTGGTTGAGAGTCTGCCTGCCGATACAGGGGACACGGGTTCATGCCCCGGTCCGGGAAGATCCCACATGCCACGGAGAGGCTGGGCCTGTGAGCCATGGCCGCTGACCCTGCACGTCCGGAGCCTGTGCTCCGCAACGGGAGAGGCCACAACAGTGAGAGGCCCGCATACCGCAAAAAAAATTCTGCCAGACACAGATACCTAATATCTTGTGGCTAAATCATAATTCACTTAACCATTCCCTTGCTGGCCATTGATCCATTCTGTTTTTTAAACCATTATAAATGAGATAGAAGTGAACATTCTCATACGCAAATATTAAATTAGTATCTCTAAAAGTATTTCCCAAGAATAGATTCATAGAGGTAAAATTACAGGGTCAGAGCATATAAACTCCTTTAAGACTCTTAGCACATATTGTTAAATTGTTTTTGCGAACAATTTTATCAACTTATATTTCTGTCAACAGTATCCCTGTGTTCATTTCATTATACCTTTATCAACAGATTATCATTTTTTTAAATTTTGCTAATGTGAGAGGCACAAAATCTGTCATTTTATTTTATAATTCCTAGATGACTGAAAAGCTGAAACCTTTAAAAATGGGTATTGTATTTTTGTCTTCCACAGACTGTTCACAATCTTTTACCCATTTGTTTGTTGGGATTTGGGTGTTCGCTGCTGTTCCCTCAGCTTAAGGAACTCTTTCCCCAAATATCACGTGCTGGGTTTCTTCACCTCTTTCAAGTTGTGTCTCAAATGTTACTTTCTCATGAGATTTCCCTGACCAGTTAATTTAAAACTGCAGCAGCCACAACTCCCCAGCACTTCCTATCCTGCTTCTATGATTTTCTCCATTATCACTTATCTCTAATCTAACATTACTTTCTGTATTTTGTTCATGCTCCCTCTCTCGGGCTTGCTCTCTCCCTCTCTCCCTCTCTCCCCCTCTCCCTCTCTCTCTGTCTCTGTCTCCCTCTCTCTCTCCACTAGAATGTAAGCTCCACTGTGTAGGGACTGGCTTATGTATCCCTAGCATTTAGAATAGCCTTTGGCACATACTGGAAAATCTATAAATAATGCTGAATGAATTGAAATAATCTATTTGTATTACATATAAAGACATTGTGACTCTTGTCATGTTTGTGGCAAATATTTTCCCCAGCTGATTATTTACTTTTTAACTGTGTTTTTTTAATCCAGGGGTTTAAAATTTTAATGTTAATTGGCTTTTGTGATTTTTTCAATGCCACTTTAGTCTTAGAAGGTCCTTCTGTAAACCTAGATCCGTTGGATTTATCTACTTTCTACATTTTATTTCTAGTCTGTTTTATTTTATGATTTTGTTCATGATCCCTTCTTGTAACAAGAAAACTAAAAAGCTCCCAGGAGCTTCTGGAAACAAACCTTACCTAGAGGTGCTATGTTGATAACATACCCATCACCCAAGTACAGTGCCCAGTGTTGATAGCCAGGACGAAACACTTCAATCAAATCACCTGGCTGAGGGTTGCCAGGATAGTTCAAACTAAAGCAATCATTAAACGCCATCTGCAACGACAGACACAAAGAAGATCTAGCTGATATGACTTGGCAAAAGAAAATCAGTTCAAGGCTTCTATAGAAACATGGCAATACAGAATTTATTGGATTGCATTCCTTACTAAATACTTAGATTCACACCACTGTCCTTTTCTTTCAATGATTCCTATATGGAATTATGTGTGCACATGTGGACAAGTGGAGAAAGAATTTCTCTACCATTGCTTAATTTTCTATAGCAATGCTTCTCATACTGATTAACCCCAGGGCTCCTTTATTATAATAAGCATTTCATGATAATATCTGTTTTACTATGTAAATGTTCAGTTCATGACTACACAAAAAATATAATAAAGCACTTAGCATGAAAAAAGTCAGGATTCAGAAGCAGAAGATCAGAAGTCTTTCAGCCTTTCATATAGTGACTTAGTAAAATCAAAAAGAGGTCTGGGTGTTCACTTTCTGTGCAAAAGTATACTTTATCCTGCAAAACTTACTCTGTGATTTAAGCGGACACAAGCTCCAGGCTCAGATGAGTGTCCAGTCAGATATTCAGGCATACTGTAGGACACAGGACCTTTCTTCCTTGTGCTGAACTGTGCTGTGCAGACCCAGGCACACTGGCCTCCACCTGAAACCATATACAAGTCCCCATGTCCCTGTCCTTTGAAGAAAAAAGGCTTTTGCTTTAGTCTTCCAGGCTTCCCCTGAGTCTTAAAAGGCTGGCTCAAGAGTTAATGATTAGGAAAGGTGAAGAAGTAGAAAAAAAGAATAGCTGCTGGGTGGGGAAATTTAGACTATAAATCAGCCAGAGAGCGGAGTCACCAAACTTCCAGTTCCCTGAAATATATAGATAAGTATCTGACACACATTCCTAAGTTGTTTTTATAGGAAGCAGAACCCCATCAGGTGAAAACTACTGACTTCAAGCACATAGACACAGACTGGTTGAAACCAGAAGATTAATGATGCTTGAAACTTCACCTTGATGCCAACCAAGCCGAGAATTGAGCACAAGCTGATCACACACCCTGTGGCCCCTCCCTCACCTTGCCTTTAAAAACCCTTCCCTGAAAGCCATTGGGGAGTTCAGAACTTTTGAGCATGAGCTGCCCATTCTTCTTGCTCGGCAACCTGCGATAAATGCTGTACTTTCCTTCACCACAACCCAGTGTCAACAGGTTGGCTTTGCTGCATGTCAGGCAAGGGGACCCAAATCCAGGTTCGATAACACACCCACTAAATATCAGTAAGCACCCTTTGTCATTGTGACAACCACAAACACTCCCACAGATTTCCACCACTCCCCAACTGCCCCACTTACTGTCTGATTCCTCATTTCTGATTCCCAAAACAGTGCAAGGTGGTTGATGCAGAAGGGGGACAACTTGGAAGGTTGGGAAGTTCATCATATTGATGGGTATGTCTGAAAATTCACAGTTTGGTGAATTTTTTTCCTTTTAAGTCAGTACTTTTCAGAAAGAACACATAAGTCTCTGATGGTTGATTTTTATGGAACATTACATTTCCTATGTACAGCATCCAAGTAGAATGACTCAGTAAGAGGAAGTTATGTACATTCATTGATAATCAAAAGGAGATTTCATGTTACATCCATGTTGAATATCTAATTGACAACAGAGTATTCCTCTGCATCTCTCACTCTAATGTAGATACATATACTCATTTACAAAATAAACCCAAGTGCCAGAAAGGGAAACTTCCAAATCATCTAAATTATAATTATAATAGCATACGCAAAGAGCTTGGGGATACAGACTATCATTTTCCTGGCACACTAAAAGTCTTTTTTACAACAATTAATATTGGGAGGGTGTTTTCCCAAGTATTTGTATGCCATCTGTTGAAAACTTCAATCATCATACTGTCACAGAAATGAGGCCAAATGCAAACTGTCCATCTGTTGAAAAATAACTATTAAAACAACTTTATGGAAACTATTAAGTCTAACCACCCTCTCAAATATGTTTGAGTCTTATTAATATGGCAGTTCACAATTTGGCCACATGGGCACTAAAAGGAAAAATAGATACTATACTATGATATAAACAAACACATTTCCCATGAAAAGGAAGCAGCAAGCACACACAGCTGCCTGTTAGCATTCAGAGACCTAGCCAAGCTTACAATAATAACCACCATTTGAACAGAAAGTACTTTGTAGTGTAACGTGTTTTTTCAAGTGCACTATTCAATTAACCCTAATTCATTTTTTAAAAATCTACCATGATTTGAGTTTATTATGTTATTATCCCATTTTACAGCTACAAAGTGATATTAGCAAATGCCAACCTTTTTAAAATACTCCCTGAAACACTTGTATTATAAAATACGGAGGGAAAAATAACTACCCTAGGTGTGAGAGACATGAGCTCTTGTTTCAGGTCTTCTCCATGCTAGTTCTGTCACTTTGGGACTTAAATGTAAAATATAAAATTATAAAACATAGAGGAAAAAATACGTAGGAGAAAATCCTCAGGATTTAGGGTAAACGAAGAGTTCTTAGACTTGACACCAAAAGTATTATTCGTAAAAGGAAAAACTGACAA
This sequence comes from Phocoena phocoena, assembly GCF_963924675.1. NCBI lineage: Eukaryota > Metazoa > Chordata > Mammalia > Artiodactyla > Phocoenidae > Phocoena > Phocoena phocoena. The sequence goes on along the minus strand of NC_089222.1, from coordinate 70,822,305 downwards.
ATTGGATGTCCTCAAAATTCAAAACTTTTGCAGCACAAAAGACCCTATTAAAAGGACAAAAAGACAAGCTACAGAGCAGGAGAAAATTTTTGAAAACTACTAATCCAAGAAAGGACCAATATCAGGAACATACAAAGAACTCTCAAAACTTAACAATTAAGAAGCAAAGAATACAATTAGAACTTGAGCAAAGGACACAATGACACCTTTCATCAAAGAAGAGCCGCAGATGTCAAGCCATGTTAAACATCACTGGCTATTAGGGATATTTAGATTAAAACCATGATAGCATTACATACCTATCACAATAGCTAAATTAAAAAATTGTGACCAGAGAAAATGCTGGCAAGAATGTGGAGTCACTGGATCACTCATTCACCACTGTTGATAATATAAAATGTTGCAGTCACTCAAAGCAGTCTGGAAATTCCTTTAAAAACTTACCTTGTAACTAAAATATGGTCCAGCAATTGCACTCCTAGGCATTTATCCCAGAGACTGAAGACATTAAAGACTTATATTTGCACAAAAACCTGTACATGAATGTTTATAGCATAATAGGCCAAAACTGGAAGCAACCCAGATGACCTTCCATGGGTGAACAGTAAACGATTTGTGGTACACCCATACCATGGAACACTACTTCTAAGGAATAAAAAAGAACAAACTATTAATAAATGCAACAACACAACCAAGGATGAATCTCTAGAGAACTGTGCTGAGTGAAAAAAGCCAGTGACATGACATGTTATATATGTGACTCCATCTATACAACATTTTGACATGACCGAGCTATAGAAACAGAGAACTAATAATGGTTGCCAGGGGTTAAGGAAGTGGTAAGAAGGAAGTGGGTGTGGCTATAAAAAGGCAACATATGAAAGATGCTAGGGGTGGTGGAATGCTCTGCCTCTCCATGTGGTCCATGTCAATAACCTGTTTGTGATACTGCAGTGGGGTTTTGCAAGACGTTACCACTGGGGAAAACCCGGCAAAGGTACAAGGGATCTCTCTGTATTACTTCTTACAACTGCATGTGAATCTACAATTAGCTCAAAATAAAAATCTTTAATGAAAAAAAAAAAAGATCAATGTATTTTTTTCCCCTGCAGAGCATAGAAGAAGACCAATATGGGGAAGTTACAATGAGGCAACTTTTAGCTGTATACGAGGAGAATTTCTCTTTTACTGAAAGTGATCCAACAATGGAATGGAGCACCTTGTACAGATATCAGTCTCTGGCACTGGGAAGGTTTAAACACAGTCACAGTTGATAAAAATAAGATTTCCAGGGGGCCGGGGGGAGGCGCTGGTAAGGTGAGGAGGCCTTCCGAGGTCCCTTTCACCTCTAGTGTTCATCTCATTCTATTTCCCAGAAACTGTGCAATCCTCAAATCAACAGCACAAAGTAGATATAATTATTTCCCCCATTTTAAATATGAGGAACCTGACGTTCACAGCAGTTCAGGGACTCGTCCGAAGTTACACAGTGGGAAAGGGCAGAATGCACATCTGGACTCAGATCAGCCTACATCCAAGGTCAGCTCCTCATCCTTAAATGCTTGTCCCCGTGTGCACTATACCTCCTCCCTTGCTGACCTTTCTGCAGCCCTTCTTGCACGCTGTGAGACTGGATAACAGTTGTGAGCTGATGACTACAATCACCTTTTTAGAGATGAGGAAACTGAGACTCAGATGAATTAAGTATCAGAACTAAAAGTCACACAGGTAGTAACTGACAGAACTAGAATTCAATCCCAGGTCTGTCTGCTTGTTCCAGACTGCATGCTCCTTCCTTACTCCACTGATTAACATCACTAGCCAAAGGAATTGCTACTAAACGATATTTCATCTTTTCCCCCTTCTCAAACATTCATTAGATAGAGAAGCTGCAAAAGCATACAGAATGTATATTTCATAAGACGACACAGGAAGTTTTTAAACATTCATACGTGGAACCAGTGAGTAATAGGAAGTGGAGCCTTGGGGAACCCCTGCTCTTCTGCAGGGGAGGTGTCAAGATGAGAAGCTTCTAGAAGCGTTTAGAAGGTTCCCAGACTCATCATACCTTAGGGAAATGGCTAAAACCTGTCTGCTTGGGTAATTTGATTTACATGGACATCTACCCATTCCATTCAAGTGCAAGTGTGCTATGTAGTGCTTCATGAACATGATAATACAGAACCAATTACAGATACATTTGTAAGTCCTCTGCTGAAATCTTTGTGTGTCACCTTTAAGGTAAAAGTACTTCATTTTAACAGTTCGTCTGCACAGAATGGTCTGACTAGTTTACAATAAAGAGTGTCTGTAATCTTTGTACAAGAAACTTCCTGTTTCGTGCCAAAACAAGCTTCCTTGTTTATAGCTCCTGGTTGGTCCCCCGGGATGCATCAGAAGAAATAACGGCCCCCCTGCACAGATAGGGACAGGCTGATTAACTGCTGCTTGTGTCCCTGGGGCGACCTGTGTTACAAGAATACTAAGAGCACTTTTTCACAAACTACTCCCGAGGATGCTATTGGCAGTCTGAAACATAAGCACGGGCTGTCCCTACAGTCTAACAGTCTCCCAATTCAGTTTGGACCATTTCCCACTAAAGCTGCATTTTTTTCATCCATAGCCCTGCCACACTGAGATGGCTCCATGAAGCCCTAGGCTCCCAGAGCGGCTAATTCACAGACCCTCAGAGCTGCCAGTATCCTTGCTCCCACATCCTCTCCCTACAGCTGAGGGTTCCAACTCCCAGCCAAATGAACCATCCTCAGCCATTGCCCCCTCATTCCTAGCTTGGAATCCCTCCGTGGATCCCCCTGTCAACTCCAAATCTCGCTCCCTCTGTAATCTTGGACTCCTTATTCATCCCTACGTTCTAGGCAAACCAAACCATTATTCCTCACTCTCACCTGGAGTTATGTTGCTAATACCGAAGAAACTTCTACCTGGAATGCGCTGCCCATTTCCAAATGACCCACTCTTAAGGATCCAGATCAGATGTCACCTCCTCCCCAAGGTCCACCTCCTCTCAGCCACAAGTGACATCTCCTTCCGAGCTACCACTACTCCTTTATCTCTCTAATGCCCACTGCGTTTGCTACCCCTGCGTGAGTTACTGACGTCTGGGGAATTTTCTCTTCTGCTCCACGTGGAGGGCTGGTTCCTGTTTATCTCTACACCTGCAGTTTGCTGCAGAGTGGCTGTCACAAGTAACTGCCCAGGGAATGTTTAATAAATGAAGGAACTAGGATCCCGAGCCCAGGGAGGCCAGAGCGGCTGGGCTTTTCCAGCACACAAATTACATTAATAGTCCTGAATGCCACAGTGATATCACCATTCATAGTTCCCAAACTTAATATATTATAATAATAAATACTTATTATTCATACTCATTTCAGTGAGGACGGTGGATACAAGGCCTTAGTAAGCAAGACGAGGTCCAGTCCTGGTACTGCCACTTGATAGCTGTGTCACACGGGAAAGCAAGTCTCTCTTTCCCCCATGGACTCTGTTCTCCCACTTGCAAGAAAAGAAAAAGGGCGGGGGGCGAGGGGGGAGGAGGGACATAGGTTAAATGAGAAGCTCTCTACTGGTCCCTGGGGCTCTCTCGTCTGAGAGCCGGTTCAGCAAGGCTGTCGGGGTCCTAGAGGTCCTCCCTCCCCCTCCCCAGTACACCTCACTCTGAAGCCTGGGTTGTTCTCCCCACCGGCGGCAGCGGCGAGGGTCCTGGGGTCGCGCCGGCCACGCCGCTGTTGCCCCTCCAGCTACCGGCCGGGGGTCCACTCCATCTGCGCCCGGGGGAGGGCACGGCGGCAGCGGCGTACTGCCGGTAGCCAAGGCCGGCCTCCGGCGCCAACGCCACCCCGCCGCGCGGAAAGGCCCTGGCGCTCCGACGCTGCAGCGCAAGCTCGCTGCTCCTGCCGCCCGGGCCGGGCTGCGCCACCGCCTGGTGACCCTCCGCCCGCCCGCCTCCGTCCCCTCCGCACCCCTGGGAGTACCGACACCACACCTGCTCTCCGCCCTCACAGACACATACACAAACCCAGCCGCCGAAGCGCAGCCCCAGCGCGGTAACTAACCGAGGACACCCTGCCCCGCCACTGGGACGTTCCTGCATCAAATTTTCCCTGTACCAAGGGCTGGTCTAGACGCGGCGGCTGTACCGTTAACTTGTCTTGTTGAGCCCAGAAATGTTCGTGAGCATGAATACACATTGCGTCCACTAGGAGCGCGCCCCTCCTCACTCTACACAAATTCCTCTGAGGCAGCAGAAAGGATCCTGGTCCCTGTGCCCCAAGAAAGCATCTCAGTCTAAGCTAAGGTGGGAGGAGGGAGTGGCCTTAAAAAAACCTCCCTGCTTCCCATCACACATACCTACAAAACGTGTACCCGGGAGCCAGTTCCGGAGCCCAGGACTGTGGGGACACACGTGGACCCCACCCGCTTTGGACTCCTCCCTGTCACCCCCCTCCTGCCTAAGATCAACTTCAGAAGTGGGAGGAGGGCGGAAAGGAGGAAGGGAGGGTGCCTAGGGCCCTAGATGTCCAGGCATCAGTTTCTCCCAATGGGAAATTTACCTGGCTGCGTCCGATGGGGCCTTCCCTAAAATCACGACTCCCTCGGGCAGCCCATTCCCCTCCCCACTTGCCCTGCCCTGTCCCTGACAAAGGTCTGATTCTAGATAGAGGAGCAGAGCAAGTCCCTTATTCTGCGCAACTGGCGACTCGGGTGCACACGTGACAGGGCAGGGCCTAACTGAATCTCTTTCAGGCCATGGGCCAGCAGAGGCCTCCAGGAATATAGCCGTAAGAGTTTAAAAATAAAGCTGGGCATGAAGAGTATCCATTTTCTCCTTGCTAAAAAAGGGAGGCCAAGAATAACAAACCAGCTAAGTAAGGAAGGCCCGCAGACTGCTAAGTGAACTTTTTGGAGCATAGCGCAAGGACTTGCCTTCAAACAAGTCGTAACCTAGATTTTTACTCTGATATAAATGGACTCTCAGCTAAAAGGAAGGATTTTTTCCCTACTGATTCAAAGGCTGAAATAGCTCTCTAATTTTATGTTGTTTTGTCCCAATGGGATAAGAACGACCTAAAGATGCAGCCGCCTTTATAAAGGAATCAGGTTCCGTGGTGAAGGTTAAGGGTGAATCTGCAGGGTCTGAAATTGGGGTCTGGCTTTGGCATCTTTGGAAACAAAGTACTAGAAAGACATTGAAAACATGTGGGATCTAGATATACTTGTTGGTAAAGCAGAAACTCAAACACTTAAGAGGTTGTAGCTTTGTTTTTATGAGTTAATACTTTTCTTACATGTTCCCTATTTAATGTATTTTTAGTTATAAACTGAATCAGATATACCTTTCTATACTCTTTTAATGTCTCAAAGAGAGATCCATAAACATGCATTTGCTTTATGTTCCAACTATTTCAATTGAGTCATCACTGAAAGCAGTGGTTCATGATTTTATACAGGAGAGTTATTGTGAGCATTTATAATGCCATCCTGCTTATGAGCTAAATTTATTATGTTTGCCAGGTTAATCTGTTTTCTCTAATCAGACACTTAATCATCCACTCTCCTCCCTGCATTATGGATTCATGAATCTGAACCGAGGAGGGTTGCTCAGTCAGGGCACAAGGATAAATTATCTTTTCATTTGGGGGGATATTTGTGATTAAATGCAACATGATAGAATCCAAATGAAATAAATCTTGTAATTTTACTTCTAGATCCCTGCCAGGTATAGATAAAATGCATTCCGTTAAGAGTAAATTCAGTTCGATACCTGAATGGAATTAGTAGGGGAAACAGAGAAAGCTTTGTCGTTCAGGAGAACTCTGAGTTCTCCCTTCATTCCTACAGATTGGAGGGATAGTTAATCATTCCTTGGCAGTACTCTATGGATGACCAGTACAGAATTAAAATTTCCATCCTGAAAGAATGAGAAATTAGCCTCGGGTAGTAATAGCCGAAGTTTGTCTGAATCTGGAGTTGTAGTCCTGGGATGTCGAGGGCTATACATGGTATGCGATGGGAGCAGATGTTATAAAACAACCAAATAACTAATTCCCATTACTTCGGCTTTTATATTAAGTGAAGCACCACGTGGATGACACCCTCAGCTGCTGCCTAGTTAGGCTGAAAGGGTTGAAACATATTGAAATAACCGTAATGGAGATACTTTAGTCATGTTTCTTGTAAAATGAATAAAGTCCAGCAAAAGCCCAGTGTTAACAAGAGTCATTATTTGCCTTTTTAACATATGGAGACTAAAATCAATTGGCAATATGTGAATTAGTCCTCAAAAGAACGCTGCTGTGCTTTGGGTTTTTTTGTTTGTTTGTTTTTGTTTTTTTATTGAAGTATAGTTGATTTGCAATGCTGTGTCAGTCTCTGCTGTACAGCAAAGTGACTCAGTTATACACATAGAGACATTTTTTTTATATTCTTTTCCATTATGGTTTATCACAGGATATTGAATATAGTTCCCTGTGCTATACATTAGGACCTTGTTATTTATGCAAAAGAACTCTGTTTTTTAATGCATATTTTACAATTAGCAAAGCACTTTCATATCCTTTGTCTCATTTGAGCCTCACAACGAACCCATGATTACTCAGGTCCTGGCAGCTACTCTGAGGCCTGAGCTGTGAAGCTCCACACTCAGGGTCTCCCAGGGAAAGGCCCAGATCAGGTCTCTTAGTCAAGAGCTCTTCCTCTACGCAGACTCCCTCTTTTATTAGACATTAAAAGCAAAGTCTTCCTTTTAGGTGAAAAAAGCGCAAAAACAGAACACCCTGCACAAATACAAGGTGAATGAGAGAGTCTTCGTGCAAACATGGTCTGGTAAAGATCTCATGGCCTTAACTGAGACACTTGCTCAGATGATGCAGAGGTTTTTGGCTCCAGAGCATAATAAGTGGGAGTAGAGACAGTCAGTCATATGGTTCCAACCCTGCCCCCCAAAGTCAATGCTGTAAAAGTAAAAGCTTTTTTCTCTACTTGACTATCCAGGCAACATGTCTGCTCAGACTGGATTTTGGTACGAATTGCTCAAGCCTCTCTTTCAATGCGCTTTGTACCTTCTTGGTCAATATGGTTAAAACTAGCAATGTTTCCCTACTGAGTCCTCGTGTAGTGCACATCCAGGCTATGTGATATCTTTGTGACTGCTGCTTCCCGATGGTTATGTGCATTTGAAATGACTAAACTTGATGAATTAGGCTGAGCCAAGTGTCTGGGGCAGTCAAGGGGAATGAATAATTGGAGAAGTGAGTGGAGAAAAGAATGATTTGATGGTGCCCAGGTCAGAGCCACAGAAAACTATCAGCCTGTGGCAAGGAAGGAAGGACAGGGGTATGCCTTCTATAGAAGTTGCCTGTATTCTGCCCAGGAAAAAGGACAATGGAAGAGTACTGACAGTGAGATAGTCTTGGGTTCTAATCCCAGTTCTGCCACTTGCTAGCTGTGTGACACAGGGCATATTCCTTAAACCAGAGCCTCAGTTATATGTATATGAAATGGGAAAAGTAATGACATAGCCTGCCATGTTCACAGATTTACAAAAGGGTATTTTAATTATACAAAAAAACTGAATATGAAAAGAGTACATTCAAACAATGATTTGTTGATAGATGTGACACAAGGGTGTCCTTGAAACTGACACTTACATCTCACCCTGTTCAGGAAGAGAAATGGCTAAATATATACATAATATTCCTGTTCTTGCTTTCCTATTTGCTTCTTTCCATTTTAAATTTAGAGCAAACTGTCTTCTTCATTAATTGTAACATTTACACAGTATAAATATCTGTCCCTTAAAAGTGATACTGACAATGTAGTTAAGCCTTTATTGTCTTGTAGTAGTCTAATAAATAAAAGTCCATTAGTAAAAAGAGGCCACAAATGTAAATGATTTCAGGGACTTTGCCCAAAGGGGAAATCATACAATGCATTTGGGAAAACGTAATTCTGACTTGGTCCTCCATAAAATGCTAAATTTCTGCACAAGATCTTAAAGCACAAGTGTTTACAGGACTCTTGGTGACAAGAAAAACGATAGTCAATGTGCCTTATCACTGAAATTCCCGTATCCATGGAAACCTCTGAAGTTCTGTAAGCACAGGCACACGGCCTATGTATCTATTGAAGGTCTGAGGCAGTGATCAGTGGGTTACTATGCTGCGAAAAGCTGACAGATTCCTGGGATCTGCTCAGAACAGTCATGGATGTTTTCTCGCTGCTAAATGTAATTACAGAGAAATTCAGAAATCTCAGACATTATGAAGAAAAAAGATGCTTATATATTTACACTTATATATTTATGTTTATATTTACTTATATCTTTCAGAATACAGTAAATTAAATCAGATTTTAATTCAGAAAAGGCTTCATAAACCATCAGAGTTTCCCATTCCCCCATTTGTTGCTACATTAGAAACTCTCTAGATTTCCCATATATGCAGAACCAGATATTTCTTGAATGTTGGGAAAGGTCACAGTTTTTATGAAACTGATTATCCCTAGGATTTTAAATGTGTTCCTGATCGGTGTTTCCTAATGTATAATTGTTTTAAAAACTAAAAGCACAATCATATTGGAAGGAAAGAATCATCTGCAGATTTCTGAAGTGTTTATATAACCAGGGACCAATATTCGAATAAAGCAAGGAAGTAATACTATTCATATCACAGAGGCATATTTATACTGTGCTTTATTTTTTAAAATATATATATCATCTCATTTAGTATGTACATCAACTTAATGGATATTATCATCCCCATTTTCCCTTGACTTGCCAAGTCTTGGATTTTTCTCAAATATTGTTCTAGATTTTAATGATTTAGAAATGGTCTGAGTTTTGGTTGGGATACATTAAAACAGGTAAAATTATTACTGAGTTTTTAAAAATACTTTGTGTTTTATCCTTACAGAAGTTTTCTATTAAAAAAGCTTTTTTTCATATTTGGTTCTCTGAAGATATGTTGTTCAATATGGTAGCCATGAGCCACATGTGGCTACTGAGCACTTGAAATGAGGCTTGCGTCGGGCTTCCCTGGTGGCGCAGTGGTTGAGAGTCCGCCTGCCGATGCAGGGGATGCGGGTTCGTGCCCCGGTCCAGGAAGATCCCACATGCTGCGGAGCGGCTGGGTCCATGAGCCATGGCCGCTGAGCCTGCGTGTCCGGAGCCTGTGCTCCGCAACGGGAGAGGCCACAGCAGTGAGAGGTCTGCGTACCGCAAAAAGAAATGAGGCTTGTGTCACATGTTGAAATGATAATATCTGAATATATTCAGTTCAATAAAATATGTCCTTAAATTTACTTGTTTTTACTTTTTTAATATGCTTACTAAAATATTTTAAATTATATATGAGGCTAGCATTAAATTTCTATTGGATAGCGCTGCTCTAATGAAACTATCCAGAGCCTTCAAAAGGGGGTTATTTTTGATCATATCCTGTGTATCAGGCTCACTGAGTCTTGGAATTGACTTGTCATACTCTTCACCAGAATAAGGAGATAAGCAGCAGTGATTGCTTTCTTGCAAAAGAAGTCCCTTCAACCATCCTTTTCTTTCTGGGTCAGGTTTCTTTCTTTTGCACCCTTGTGATTCTCCTTGGCAAAACCTCAGCAAGCAAATGGACCCTCTTCTCCTTTGTTGTTGCTTCCAGAGAGACAATGAGGCCTTTGCATATGCTGTTCCCTCTTCCTGGATCACTCCTACCCACCCCCTCAAATATCTGCCTGACTTCCTCCCTCACTTCCTTTAGGTCTTTCAATTGTCACTTTATCAGATCGAATTTCCTTTATCCACCTGTATAAAATATCACCCTATCACTCACCAGATCCCTTATCCTTCTTCATTGTTCACCATAACTCTTAACTCTAGCTGACATATATTTATTATTGGCTGTCTTTCCTCCTACTAAAATGTAAGCTCCTTGTAAGCAAGGACATTGTTTATTTTGTACAATATGAACCCCCAGCACTAGTACAGTGCCTGGTGCATAATAAACATTCAACAAGCTGTTGTTGAGTGAATACTTCAGCAACTGAATGATATCAATCCCTCTGTCAGTGTCTCTGCAATTCTCTTGGCCTTCTCCTTGCTGCAAGATGGCTGCAGCAGTTCCCACCATCATGTCCTCACACAACCACCTGCAGAAGTAGGAAGCAGTGGGGAGAGAGCCTTCTCCACCTGCACTGACTGCTTTCTTAACAGAGAGAAAAATACCTCTCCTAGAATCTTCCAGCAGATTTCCCTTTATATGTTATTGACTAGAACTGGGTCAGGGGCTACTCCTATTCACAAGAGAGGCTGAGAAGGTAAGTATTTGGCTTTTCTAGGCTTTAGGGATGGAAATAGGCAAGGAAGGGAGAATAGTATGACTAATAAAACCACCATGCTGATAAAATGCCGTACTTAGTTATACCCCAGTTATATCACACAGCTGATTAGAGACTTGGTAAACCATGAGACCCAGAAGCACTCAACAGAGGGCTTTCACCCTGTAATGCCCCTGTTTCTTCCACCCTTCACATCTTGAAAATGTGGCCATTTACAAGACAGGAATAAAGACGCAGATGTAAAAATGGACTTGAGGACACAGGGAGGGGGAAGGGTAAGCTGGGACGAAGTGAGAGAGTGGCATGGACTAATATATACTACCAAATGTAGAATGGATAGCTAGTGGGAAGCAGCCGCATAGCACAGGGAGATCAGCTTGGAGCTTTGTGACCACCTAGAGGGGTGAGATAGGGAGGGTAGGAGGGAGATGTAAGAGGGAGGAGATATGGGGATATATGTATATGTATAGCTGATTCACTTTGTTATACAGCAGAAACTAACACACCATTGTAAAGCAATTATACTCCAATGAAGATGTTAAAAAAAAGAAAATGTAGCCATTTAAATGTGTTATCGTTCTAATTTAGTTGCTGTTTCATTAAATGAAAACATTTTCATATAACTATGTGGGAAAAAATTACATACATAATTCTATTAGAGAAGGTTGGTAGAAGGGTATAACAAGGGGAGAACTGGGCTGATAGATGAAGAAAAATGGCCAAAGGACAAGAGGAGAATAGCTGAGAAAAGGTCTGCTGTGTTGATGGTAGGGGTTGGGGAGTAAGGACAGAAGCCAGAGACCGTATTTTCCTACTTGATTTCACACCCTTATTCATGATTTGCAAAAGAACTAAGACCAGGTTTTTATGTAACATTTGTAAAACAGACATTTGGAATGTCTTTTTCCCTTTAAATAATTAACCAAAGCTTGGTTCTTGGCCGGTTGATGCTATAGCCCAGGACAGTGTCCTCCAAGTTCCAAGGGAGCCTGGAAAAAACACTAGGATTTTGATGCCCAGATAAGCTTCCCTCTTCACGTCCTTCATGGATGATCAGTGGCTTAATGTATCAACCACAGCGTGAAGACATAATTCAGGCCTGAAATGTGGGGTAGTAGGGGAGACAGCAACCTGTACAGGACACCAAGCAGGGAGGCAGAGAGGAAGCAAGGAAAGCCTCCTTACCTTTTCGCCTCAAGCACTCTGTGTTCCATGCTTCAGTGCATGATTTGATCATAAGGCACTGTGTAACCCCACTGTTTTCTCCTGTAGCTAATTAAAGAGTAAGGAGAGCTTTTTACATTTGTTTGGTTTTTTTTTTTAATAAATTTATTTATTCATTTATATTTGGCTGTGTTGGGTCTTCGTTGCTGCGCGCAAGCTTTCTCTAGTTGCTGCGAGGGGGGACTACTCTTCGTTGCTGTGCGTGGGCTTCTCATAGCGGTGGCTTCTCTAGTTGTGGAGCACGGGCTCTAGAGCGCAGGCTCAGAAGTTGTGGTGCACAGGCTTAGTTGCTCCTCGGCATGTGGGATTTTCCCGGACCAGGACTCGAGCCTGTGTCCTCTGCATTGGCAGGCGGATTCTTAACCACTGCACTACCAAGAAAGTCCCCTTTTTACGTTTGGTAATGACATTTAGGATGGCATGCGAGACAGGCATTTTGAAATAAATGATATTTGAATGCCTAGCCACTCATTTCTTTTTCAACAAAGCATGGATGAGAAACAGGTAAAATGGAATTGATAAAAAATCAGCTCCTGCTGTGAAAGCTTTTGTCATATGTGACATCTGGGATGAGGACACAGGCTTGTTGCCCCCCAGTTCACATACAGTACATCTTATCAAGTTGGTACATTCTCCAGTCTATTAGAAAATGGCTTTCAGTTCTTCCTGTGGAATGATTAACAAAGAACAGAAAAAGAGATTGGACGTTAATGGTGAACACTTTGCTCTTGAGATAATTTGATTCTAGTCCTTGCTGTGTATGAACCCTTGGCCAGGCTGTGCTCTGAGAGGTAAGAAGGACAGATTGCCTAGTGGTGTGTTCCAGCTCTGCCACGTACAGCAGCGTGATCGTACAGATTACTTAATCTCTCTGGTCCCCAATTATCCCATCTTTTATGAAGAACTATCTTTTTAGGTTAATGTGAGGATGAAACAAATTAATAAATAGTAAACACTTAGAATAATACCTGGCAAATGCTATGTAAATGTTAGCCATTATTGTTATTGTTGCTACCCAAAGTAGACACGTGGTCAGCGCGTGGGCACTTGGAAGGATATGGTGGTAATGGATCTTTGACTAAGCAGATTTAAGGACATAGGGAAAACATAACTATTTTATTTCTAAGTAAAAAAGAATCACAAAAGAAATTATAGCATGATATTTATTTCCAAAGATATAAAAGACATTGCCTTATGTAAAACGGATCACAGATGCCCACATCTCTCTGGCTTGGACTATTCATAAAACTTGACTGCCTGAAAACTTATGCATATACATATGTATATGTAAAATTAGGCATAAAACAGTGACTTCCAGTTACTGAACTGCCTGGAAAATTTAGCCAGAAACCAGTCATTCAGCCCAGGAAACTAAATCGTTGAAATCAAGTTTTTGGCTCAAGTGATGCTTTTTCTCTCTGTCCACACTTGTCTGATTGATTCCATTAGGACCACAGAACCAGTTGAACAGGTAGGTATCTTCTAGGCTACCTGGAACAGCCTCCTTCCCCTCTTTTTTCTTTCTTTAGCAGATAACTAATCTTATCTTTTCCCAGAGCTTCCTGAAGCTCAGCTTCTTAATGTTAAACTTTGAATAGTGGTTCTCTGTGTCTTATGGCTAGAAGAAATGTCAAGAATCCTTGGGCTACTGATTCTCAGTATCTGTCTTATCCAGCTAATGCTATCATCTTAGAGGCCAGAACCTGGGATTTTGCCCATAAACTATAGCGACGTTATTTCCACAGCAAATTGACCTGCGATGGGCAGAGGGCCACAGACATACTTGAAAGTGCGTTGTGTGGAGAATGGGGCTGCCGTAAAGTAGTCCCCCCGTGTTTGCCTGTGGGTCTCTGCAGTGCTGGCCCAGGACTCTTTAAACTCCTCTTTAATTACTCGTGTTAAATGGTATTATGGTCTGTCATGAATATTCAGGTTGACCATTGGCGGTAACTCCTGAACTAGTTGGAAAGAGCACTAATATCTCCAGAATGCCTGTAAACTACTGGAAAAAAAAAAAAAAAAAACATAAAAGAGTAGAAGTAAATTTAAGGGAAAGAAAATACAAAAAGAGCTCCGCTACCAAGGAAGCATCCATTGCTTTGCTGATTTACTTTTTCCCGCCCCTCCCAGTAGCACTTATCCCTGTTTAACCTTCACAGGGCACCAGAATTGTTTCTAAGGCAGCTCTGATCATGTCACTCCCCTGATTAAACCCTTCTCTACCCCCTGCAAGATAAAGTATAAATTCCTCAGCCATACACTTCCGCCTTGATGTCAGATCCCATTACACCTTTCAGACTTCATTTCTCACTTCTACCTTCCTCTCCCACCCTACCACCCCCAGTCCCTACACCATATGTTCTAGCCACAATGAACCACTTAAAATTCCCTGACCATGACAGATGTCATCTTGTCTCCACGTCCATTACGTCCTATGCCTCCTGTTTCAGTGACAAAAGCTCCTCATTTTTCAAGCACCAGTTCAAATGTTACTACTCCAAAAACGAAGCAGCCTTTCCCTCTTCTTTTCTTTCACTGTACTTTATTTATAACTTTCTAAAACAGTACTTGTCAGATGTGCTGTTCTCTCTTTCCTAGTCAATTTTGACCTCCTCAGAATGAAAACTATTGGTAGTTTTGTAGTCTATTATTCATATTTGTGTCCCTAATACCTAAATCAGGACTACAGGTGTATGTATGGTGGTTAATCTTAGCCGAACGAAAATATGAATGAGCTTGTCTTTGTTTTATTTTCTGTCTCCCTACAGTCATCTGGCACTTCACCCCAGGGATTCATTTTGCTAATCACAAGTGCCAGTTCTCACTGCTCTGATAGCACAGCCCAGCAAAACCTCAGATGTCAGTGAACGTAAGGTGACTCTCACTAACTCCTCCAGGGTAAATGAAGGATGTTCTGTGGAAGCTACTAATACAAAATTATAACCTGATAAAAACAGCTGCCCTGTCTCACCTGCTGTCATCTCTACTGTTCCAGAAACTGCTTGCAAGTTTGGCCTTCTGACAACTCAGAAGCTGTTCAGCGGCCTCTCCGCGGATTTGCTTTCTGGCGGGACTGAAAAGGTACCAGCTTGTAGTCAGAGGGCCTGAATTCTGGTCTTGGCTCTGAAGCCTTGAAATCCATATGGCTTCATGTAGGACACTTAGAGCTGTGTCTCTGTTTCCTCATGTGCAAAACAAGGAAAATAATCCTTTCCCCAGCCTTACTGACCTTGCCGGATTCTTACGAAGTTCAGAGGATGTAAAGAATTAGAAATCACTTTACAAAATAGAAAACTCATTAGGGGGATGGTGGGTATTAATACAGTATTATTTATACTTTAGCCCTGGTGATCTGTTTTTCCACAGGGGTTTTCTTCAGGAAGATCAAATTAAATACAATGTCTAAAATACAGGAATTTCTACAGGAAGGTCAAACTAAATACAATACTTGAGACATATTCTATCATCCAGGTAAAAAAACAGCCTCTACCAACAGCAACCCAGGATCTTTGCTAGGTAGTCCCCATTCAAAGTACATTAACCAGCACTTCCCTGGTGGCGCAGTGGCTGAGTCCGCCTGCCGATGCAGAGGACACGGGTTCGTGCCCTGGTCCGGGAGGATCCCACATGCCGCGGAGCGGCTGGGCCTGTGAGCCATGGCCGCTGAGCCTGCGCGTCCGGAGCCTCTGCTCCCCAACGGCAGAGGCCGCGACAGTGAGAGGCCCGCGTACCGCAAAAAAAAAACAAACAAAGTACATTAACCAGTTGTCACCATTGGTACCATTTATATGTGAGACCACATGTCCAGACTCAGTTTAGACACATGAGACTAGAAACCAAATGAAAGTCATATCCTAGAAATATCTGTGCACCTAACAGAGACGTGACTACCTAACCTGTACAGGCATTTCTGATTATATCCCTTGATCAATGAAGTGGTTCCATATCATTAGACGTACAACAGGACACAAAGTCTTATTCTGCTTAGAATAGGACTGTAAATCTATTTTGATTAGAGTCATTAAAAGTCATGTGGGATAACTGATAAGGAAAACTGCCATAGAGAAACATAACAATCCCATCCTCTGGGATTGTCCTACATTCTCTCAACCCACAATCCTTTGAGGCAGATTGACAACCCTATTTCATATTTGAGGAAAATTAAGTCATATGCCTAGAGAGTGTAGAGCAAGGATTCAAGCCCATCTCTGCCTGACTCTGCAGCCTGGATGCTTTACTCTCAGTCAGGTCCTGGCCTATGTGAGGTCCACTAGCAGCTAGAATTTCCCTGAGGATTATTGAGAGTTATTTGGGTAAAAGTGTCAGGTGTTCATTTACTCTGTGTGGTTTCTCTGTACAGTCAACTTCAATAAATTGAGGTGAGAAGCAGCACCTGGATAATTATTTATTTTTTAGATTGCTGTCCAGTGGCTAATTGCCTATCCAAAAACCTTTCTCTACTTCTTGTTCAGTAAGAACCCCACTTTTATTTGAACTGGCAATATGCCCATCTAAAATGTATAATTCCCAGGCTCCTGTAATGCTGTGTGTGGCTATGTATCTATGTTCTGAGCAGTGAGATGGTGACGGAAACATTACGATGGAATAATTTTGTGGTTTTTCCAGAAAAGGGAGTTAATACAGCTGGAAAGTACACCCTTCTTTCCTCCTGCTTCTTCCTTTCTGTTACATGAGCTACAGACATAGCTAGAGCTCCAGTAGTTGTGTTGGACCGTGAATTCCTTGAGGATGAAAGCCAGAGGCAGAGAGAAAGAAGGACCTTGAGTTTCTAATTATTTTTGGAGCGTCAACACTGAAGAGCCTATTCTACCTTCTTTTCTATTAGAAGAATAAACCCTGAGTGTTTCATGTTATTTTGGTTTTCCTTTTATATGCAACCAGGACTCATCCTAACTGATAAAGATTACTTGGCAACTTTCTGGGTTTGTCTCTGTTCCATCGACATTGCACCCTAGATTAGCACTCCAGCTATAAAGAAATTGTGTAATTAATTCCATTCATTTGGCTTCGTTTTTAATACAACTCAAAAAAAGGATCTTTTAGGTAGAAAAAAAAGCTGAATTTATTTATTAAAATGAAATCTGGAGGTTCACTTCATTTTCCTAGCTCTAATTAAAATCAACTAGCCAAGAGCTATTCGATTTGACTCTAACAAAGAGGAACCGTCTTTCCTCTTCAATGCTCCCCAAGACAGGCACTCAGTAAGAGGTTTGTCCTTCCTTAAACTGTACTTCAAATATATTTTCTATACTATTATGATAAATCTCCTAGGTCACCCACATTGAGCCTAGCTGTGTCAATTGATTATTGCAGGCCAAAAAGTCCAGCTAGAATTTGTCAGGGTCTAGGATAAACCACAAAACTTACAAAACCCAGGGCATTTCAGCACCTTGTGAAACGTACCCATTGAAAATGCTCTGAGGAGAATGACTTCCGGTGTCACAGAGGTGACCCACTCCCCAGTGAAAACTTGTGAAAATTATATTTTAAAAAAGTAAAGCTCCTGGAAATGGCCCTAAGAGCAAACAGCAAATGAAGAAGCATCTATTCAAGAATATCTATGAAAATTCAGTAAGGGAAGTGAGTCTGTGGTATTTGAACCACATTTAGGCAGACTGTTTCTTGCCACAAATTCCAATTCTGTTTTTAAATTCTTAAATTATATTCAACTTTTGCTATTACATTTCCTCCCTTTGACTTGGATGCAAGAATCTTAGAGCTTAAGGAATGTAGAGTTCAAATGTAGCAAGCACCTCAACAAGGAAAACGCTTAGCATCATGAATACTTAAGTCAGTAACCAAAAACTGAGAACTCCCATCATCACCAGGACCACCATCATTATCACCTCCGCCACTACCCGGGGTGCTTGACTTCTCATCTGTGCCCCTCTTCTGCCTGGTTTCTTTTGTACTTTAATCTGAATTTATTTTTAGTTACTCCGTGGTGTGTGTATGTGTGTGCACATCGATGTGCACGTGTGCCTGCATCTTTATACGTGTTTGTATGTGAATTGAAGATTCCTAAATCTCTTAAAGAAGTAGTTGTGTTAGAATCAATCTCATTGAGGAATACTACAGAAGTCTGTGATTAACTAAAAGTTATAATAGCTTTGCTAACAAACTCAAATGTGTTGTCACTCCTTCTAGCTGTAAAGTGTAATAGCTGTGAATGTCCACCTTTCTGTTCCTTTTATTGTCAGATGATTGTGTGAGCCGTCTCTGTTAGGCCTTGGAGTGACATTCAGCTTCCTGTTAGAAGGAGAAAGTGAAGAATGTGGTCTTTCTCTTTATTAGATATGTGATATTTAGGTGTTATGATTGTCCATTTTGGAATATAACATCAATGAGACTATTCATGGTCTATGTAAAATTTCAAATATATATAGTTTTAAAAAGTTTTAAGGAAGGCCCAGAATTTCTCAGGACAAAGGATAAAGGTTAAAACTGTTTTACTCTGCCTCACCTGATAATAATTCCCTCTTTCCTCCCTCTGATTCTCCAAAACAAATAAAATGAAACCTTAACCGAAAATTTGAAACACGGTTTTGTTGTACTTGACTATCATTGAACCCCAACTCAGGCATCTGAATAATTATTTTCTATTTTTGTAACTCAATTAAGTGTTGACTAACTTCACATCGAATTAATCATTAAAGCAGAGCTCATTAAAATGCAGATATAAAATGTTTTGATTGCTTTTGAACAGTAGGAAAATTTAAATTTATTCATCTCAATATTCAAAAGAAAAGGTAGCACGAAAATATGTATGAAGAAAGTCAAACGACCTTAATGTGCCGAAACAAATACTTCTATTTTATAAATATTGGCATTTTTTACAAGGAGGTGAAGAGGAAAGCATTCCATTGTTAGGAGTGGAGGATGTTGTATTTTACTAAACTTAAATACTGTTCCAATGAGTAAGGTCTACTTCTGTGGAAATTGGTTATACAGAAGAATATTCCATTTGTTCTTGGGGGGGGGTGGGGTAAAGGAGGTGAGACTATGGTCATATTTGGGGAATGAAGTAAGTCAGCGAGGACTGAAGAATCTGAAAAAAGACATCAAAGTATAGAGAATTGTACCATGAACAGGAGTTTGGAGTAATGGATAACACGTGAGCCCCAGGAACCCTTTGCAGGGCTTTTTGAGGTTAATTGAGATTGTGCAAGTTTTTTTTCTTTTTGGAGGGGTGTGGCAGATAATTATAATAAATAATAGCAACAACATGAACTGCAACAACTAACACTGCATATTTAAAGTGTAGCATATAATCTTCTAAGTTCTTTTCAAATATAATCAACTATAATCTCACAGCAACTCTGCGAAGATGTATACCCCCCTTTCATAGATGAATAAACTGTGATCTTAGAGGTGCTGGGAGACAATTCTCTATGGGTCTCTCATGTTTCTGTACATCTTGTGAGCAGAGGTACTGGCTGCTTTTTTTTTTTTTTTTTTTTTTCCAGACTATCTATTCAAGGGTGCTTGTTAGAAAACAGGCTGGGAAAATAGAGATAACGTCTCCCTCAGGTGCAAAGGGTGGGTTTGTTAATTGTCCAGTGTAATAAAGATAATATCTTTCAAGGCAAAGGTCAGGCAGACTTATGGCTCGTTATAAAATATTCAGGTTCCGTACACTTGATGTTCCTCTCCTGTGGACACAATCCATGGCACGTGAAATCATCTTTTGCCCTCTTCCCATCACCCTATAATAATCGGGGCTCGGGGAACTGGCACAAATGCTGGCACTTTGGCTACTGCTGTTGCCATGAGTAATAAAGTTCTTTGTCTCTGACTCACAAGTCTCATGTCTGCTGCCAGTATCCACGAAACTGTGGCAGGCCAACTTGTTAGCTTGCAAGTAGGGTAACATCTCAAACTCCTTAAAGTTCTGATAAGAAGTTGACAACTTGTCCAAGGCCACTCAGCTAAGAAGTTGTGGAGCCAGGACCTGGACCAGCCCGGGGAATTCCACTCCCTAGAACATGCTTACCCCCACCATGCTATATTAAAAGACTCCAAGTGGGCTTCCCTGGTGGCGCAGTGGTTGGGAGTCCGCCTGCCGATGCAGGGGACACGGGTTCGTGCCCCGGTCTGGGAAGATCCCACATGCCGCGGAGCGGCTGGGCCCGTGAGCCATGGCCGCTGAGCCTGCGCGTCCGGAGCCTGTCCTCCGCAACGGGAGAGGCCACAACAGTGAGAGGCCCGCGTAACGCATAAAAAAAAAAAAAAAAAAAAAAAAAAAAAAAAAAGACTCCAAGTGGCCAAAAGACATGGAGGTAATACTCAACTATGTGTTACATTATATAAAAGTTAATAAAATATATATGTAACCTTAATAAGTCAGTCCAGCTGTATTTTATATAGGCTGCCTCCACTCAAATTGAGTGAAAAAATGTATCCAAAAATCATTGGCATAATTTGACATCAGGCAGAAATGCTCTCCATCCTGTCCTAACCATTACAAACCTCCAATTCTCTACTTTTATCATTCTGCAGAGATGTAATTTAAAGTACTGTATCATGCATGAAACCCCTCCTATTCCCTCAGTAAGTACTAATGCTACATTTCTGTGAATTCAGAAGCATTTTACATCTCTCTCCAGAGTCAACACAGCAGAGTGATTAAAAGCACGGGCTCTGGAGCCAGACTGCCTCAATTCTAGTCTTGGCCCTGCCACTTCTTGGCTATGTAAACATGGGCAATTATTTTAAGCTCATTGGGCCTCATTTTCCTTTCCTATAAAATGGAAGTAATAATTTTGACAGCAACTCATAGGTACAGCTATGATAAAGCAAATGAATCTGTGTTACTACATCCCTATAGCTTAAGAAAAAAAAACCCAAATATTTTCTATGAGAACACTGACTTTTTTTAATTGGCTTTGCAACCCACAACATGAAAGCCTTGTGTTACAAGATTTAATGAGTTTATCCATTTAAAGCATTCTGAATATTACCTGACACTCATTAAGTTCTCGATAAATATCTGCTATCATTATCCATCTCTTATGTCCCTTTTCAATTCTCCCTGACTTCATGGCTACTTATGTGTGTTATCTGAGTGTCTCAGGCTTCTGCAGTCGGTAAGCGTAGTTCCATCTGTCCTACCAGATATCAATGACTCTGATCCTCTGCTTGATTGTTTTAGAAATGCAACAGGAAATCACAGTTTCTTCTCAATTATCCTCAAGCTTGTTTTCATGTTTCCATAATCAAGTCCTGATTAGAAATCATCCCCTCAATCAGCCTGAGCTCCACAGTTCCACAGAGGTGTCACTTGGATTTGAAACTCTACCCCCACCAACACCACTGCCATCACAGGAGACCCAGTGGAGCTGGGAAGCTGCTGCACCCAATGTTGGTGGATCAGGAACAGTGAGCACAGAGATCCCTGCTGTCACCCTGATAAAGTGAAAATGATAGCACACCTTCCATGTGATACTTGGGTGGATGAGAGACCTTTAGCAAGGTGGCTCGCATACTTCAAGTACTGCAGGCTTCGGGGATGGAACAATTCTCTCCCCTGTGCATGTGTGGAAGGGCAGCAAACTGACGGAAGATGAGTTCTGCTCTCGCCACCACACAGACCCCAGGACCGACAGTCTCCTCTGGTTCCATTCCTGAGTCTGGGTCCCTGTGACACACTCCTTTTTCCTTTATGATACATTTTTTTTCCAGTGGTGCATTTTGTCTCGCTCTGCATATATGTCTGAACGTAAATGACAAATGGGGTTCAAGGTTTTTTCCAAAGAGATTACCAGCCTCTCTGTAAATCACTGGGCTATATAAAGGTATTTTTGTAATTGCTGAAATTAAAAAGACTGACCACACCAGGTATTGCAAGGATGTGGAACAACCGGAAATCTCATACATTGCTGGTGAGAAAGAAAATGGTGCAGACCTTCTTCAAAAGTTAAACATCCACTGACCGTATGATCCTGCCATTCCATTCCCTACTATCTACTGAGGATAAATGAAATCCTATGTCTACATGAATAAAGACTTGCACATGAATGTTCATATCTTTATTTGTAACAGTCGGAAAAGAGAAGCAACCCAAACTTCCAACGACAGATGAATGGATAAACATATTGTGGTGTGTGTGTGTGTGTATGTGTGTGTGTGTGTATTCATTGAATAAAATATATTTTATTTACATAATATTTATTTATATTATAAATATTTTGATATTTATAGATAATATTTAATTATCTATAAATATTTATTAATTATTTATAAATTATCTATAAATATTTGTAATATATTTATTTTTATACATTTATACATTTATTACATTATACATATATAGTCAGAGGAATATTACTTAGCAATAAAAGGAAGAAAACTGTCGATACACACAACAGTGTAGATGGATCTCAAGATAGTAGATGGAGCTCAAGATAATTATGCTGATTGACAAAAGCCAAACAAAAGAGAGTTTGATGATTCCATTTACATAAATCGTAGAGAGTGCACCTAATCTATAATGGCAGAAAGCAGTCCTTGTTTCCCTCGGGTCTGGGGAGTGGGGTCAGGGACGAGTGAGAGGAGGGGATTACAAAGGGCACTAGCAAATTACAGGGTTGTGAATATGTCGTCATTTTGACTTGACTGTGGTGGTGTTTTCATGGATGTCTACATTTGTCAAAATGTATTAAACTGTTCCCTTTAAATATATGAGGTTTATTGTATGTCAATCATGCCTCAGTAAAAGCTATTTTTAAAAATGGATATCCAGGGAGAATGTACCAGCTAACATTTTTCTCCAGAAACATCTGAGTCCTCTCCACTCCTACAGAATCAAAATACCCTGTTTGAAATCCACTACTTAGTGTTTCTCAGGTGACCAGAAGCCAGCTCATTCAGGGCAGACACGGACTTACTTTGGGTTCTCCATGAACCTTAGCACACTGTCTTGCCAACATCACAGGCACTAGATATATACATATGAAATGAGTAAAGAATGAATTAACTAATTAATTGAATAATCAGTTATCAACCTTAACTGTCTTCACACAACTATCATTTATATGCAGCTCTACAACTGCAAGCTTCCATCTCTCCAAGATAAATTCCTTTTTGGGACAAAAGCCAATACTTCTCCCTCCAGATTATCAGGCAGCAAATCTTTGTTTGAGAAAGATCTGTGAGTGTAAAGGATGCAATTCATCAAAGAACCCAAGGAACACTATTTTTTTCCCCTCAAATAGAACATTGAGCTTGCCTCTTCAGTGTCTTTTCAGCAGCGTTAAAACTTAGAATTGTAGTTGAATACCTACTAGATTCAGCTGACAAAGTGTCTATCAATATTCAGGAATCTCACTGTAAATGGAAAAATATCTATAAATAAGAGGAGAGCTCTGAACCAGGAGACAAGAGCCTGGGGTTCTAATCCTGAGTCTGATTTTTACTAGCTGTTTGAACCTGGTTCAATTGCTTCACCATTCTTGGGCTTAATTTTTCAGTACTTAAAGCAAGGGGGTGAAGCAGAATCACTCATGGAATTTTCCTATCCCAACCTTCTGTGATTTTGTGATTTCCAGGAAGGATCTATTTAGCTTGGACCAGGGTTTAAATGAACTCTTTTGGGGAGGGAACAGAATGAGGTAGGCAGTTGAGGGATTAAGTGGAGAAGGGAAGGGTTAAATTTTCAAAGAGTATTTACAAAACTCTTGCACATGGGTGGAAACATTAAGAGCCAGTTCTTTGCCACTGAACTTTCTACTTGGAGTATACCTCTCATGTCGTATCATACTATACCTCCTCCAGGAAAAATATATAGCTCTAGTTTTGTGTCCCACGTGGATAAATTGTGCAATGAAAAACAACATGGCGGTTTTGTTCTAAAGGAAGCATGAGCCACTCATTCTGCAACTTTTCCGTGCCTGTTTCATATCCAAGGACAACAGGCAAAGATTTGGCATAATCTATATTCAATCACTGTCAGAGACCAGAATTGCATTTTCTGCCACTGCTTCTGCTTGGCAAGAGTCCTTTTTGTTCTGATGCCTAACGGGATGCAGTCTTCAGACGAGTGATTGATTGCCAGGTGCAGGAGTGATTAAGCCAGTGCAACTGTGGGTCACCCCATCCCCACAGTGGAAGAAAAAAGCACGCATTTTCTATGAGAACACTGTAGCTTTCTTTGGCTTTGCAGCTCATGACATAAATACCCTGGAGTTGAAAAGAAATAATAATAACCTATGTATATACGGAGCAAACTGGGCTCCTTCATGAAAACAGAAAATGGAGAAAACAAGCTACTACCAGGACTTTGGGGCAATTTTTAATTGTAAGAGATTAAAGCATAATACTTATTTTAAAAGACTGAGTCACTAGTGGTGTCTTTCCTATGCTGTGCTTATTTAGCCAAATAAATGTGATGTGTGTGTAACCCAGTCATATCTCAACCATTTGCTCTGCCTTAAAACGTATCTCTGTCTGGAGAAAAATATAAAAATAAAAAATAAAATCCATCTCTGAAAGTGCTGAAAAATATTCAAGATGTTTGCTGAAGACTTGAAGAAGAGAAAAAGGAGAATTGAATAAGTCAATATAGAGCATAACGTCCTAGTATCTTCTTTATCCATCTGTTCCCCAAAGTTTCACTTGCCTTCCTCCCAAAGTGAGACAGTCCAAAGTCCCATCTTATCCTCTCTAAGGCCAGAATCTATTGGAGATATGTGGTTCTTTCCACCTCTTCTGTTTATGGCACCTTGAGGTTGGGAATATAGAAAAGACAAGTTCCTGCCACCAGACCCCCTGGCCCACCATACAGGGACAGTCCTGGAGAGGGCATCCAAATGAAAGCTCCTTTTCAGGATAAGGAAGTAAGGCCAACTCAGGAGGCAGTGGGTCATGGCAAGGATGGGATACTGAGAAATGGGTCTTGTGAAGAATCTTATTCTATAGTGGAGAAAATTCTTAATAAACCTTGGACCTGGTTTCTGGGATGAACTCCCCAGTCTATTGTTTTCTATGGCTCCTAGCTCTACCTTCTGGGAAGTTGGAGGCTCAAAGATTTTTACAGTCAAGAGTTTTTAAGACCAAGCTTATAGTTTTGTTTGTTTGTTTGTTTGTTTTAAGCAAAGTGTTTTCCTCAAAAGCACTAGGCTTCTGATCTGTGTGTTGCCTGTCAATCCCATGTGCCAATGACCAGTGACCATACCCAAAGTTCTTTCCTGGGCTTAGTGCTCCAGCTGGCTGTATTTCTTTATTTCTTCACACCTATGTTGAATTCTCTCAACCTAATAGTCCCTTAAGCTGATCTAAAACAATAGGCTTTGGCAGGAAGGAAGCATTCTTAATCTGATCTGTGCTACAGAACTGAGTTTCTTCATTAAACTCGTAAGTTCTTATAGACCTTCTCTGCTCAAAGCCCTTGTATTTCTTCCAGTTTGGAATCCAGAGGCAGTGGGCTTTTCAGACCTAAATTTTTAGATCCTTATCACCTTTTATTTCTACTTTCAAACCAGCCAATCCCTGTACAGGCTTATTTCTTCTTTATAATACCTTGTTAAATGCACTAACACACGCAATGCACATGCAAACATTCTTGTTTTTCCTAATCTATCCCCCTAGAACTACAGATTTAGAAGACACTTGCTCTGACTTCCACGTTACTAAAGGTGACAATATTACCTAATATTTTGCCACTGTGTAACACGATATATCTGCTTCGCCCTGAGCAGATGCTTGATCACTAAGCCAAATTTAAATATTTTAGGGTTTTGTTATAGCAAGGTCCCACATCCTGAATCAATTTCTGGTTGGTGTTGGAGAAATAATCCAATCCTGCCAACAAAAAAGAGCCTTCTATACCAATGTAGGAGACAGCGAGAGAGGAACACAATTTATTATTGAGTGAACGTTAACAGATTTCCATGCACATAAGGTAGAAAAGTGACTACAAAGTCTGAGCAGAGTTTCACTCAAATTTATACAGTAAAATGGTGGAAAAAGCAATTAAAACTTTTTCATCTTCTTGAGAGACAAAGGGGACGAAGCTTGTGACAGTCTTTGTTCATATCATGAGAGGCCCCTGAGCTAATTCCAAAGGTTATTTGGCTTATGGCCTTGGAGATACCTCAACATTGTAAAAACTGTAGCCAGGGCTTAATTCCTAGGGAGATTTACATTTATTCCAGAGGTTAGATCAAAACCTCAGATTCATTACATCTCCAAAAAAATACTAAGAAATGGGATAAGGGGGAAATGGTCTCTTTGTCCTTTATAAATAGAGAAAAAAAATTTCATTTATTCTTACATTAGTTAGGGTCATGATAATAAACAGATGTAATGTAAACAATGGCTCCAAAAGTATGTTTCTTGCCCACATAATAGTCCAACGTAGATGTTCCTGGTCTGCAGTTCAGCTCTCCTCCCTGCAGTCATTTGGGGACCCACGCTGACAGTGCATCTGCCATCCTCAGCTTGTGATTTCTAAGATCACCCTGTGGGTTGCCACCCCAGTTAGCCGTAAAGGGGAAAGAGCACGGAGGAGGCATTCCTATTTCTTAAAAGCCTTAGCTTAGAAACGATAGCCATCACTTGTGCTCACATTCCACTGATTGAGTCATATGGCCACACCTACCTGTAAAAGAGTCTGGAAAATGTGGTCAAACGCTGCCCACAAAAATTAATTGACAGAGGAAATTAATTTGGTAAAGAGCTAGCCACCTCTACTACAAGAGATTAGGCCAAGCGATCTGAAAGGCAGATTATAGGGCCTGTAGATAAATTAGCGAAAAGGCAGTGCCTTTTAAAAGTGCTCACTTTTCTTATTGCTAGTGCAGCCTCTCCACCCACCTGGTTCACTCCTCCTCGGGTTACAACCTGGCAACACCACAGGTAGCATTACTGTAACTATCTCTTCCGCGCCTAGTTCCTCTGGCTCATTTAGAAGTGGGTCTCAGTCTGGATGAACTTGGTGCTGAGGGAGTCACTCATGGTTGCCCTGGCCTCCACCTGTTCTAAATGGTCTGAGGTCTGAGTTCCCAAGAGTTTAGATTCCCCTGGCCAAGCTTCTCTTTACTTCAGTTACCAGTCTCAGCTCTGTCAAACATGTTATTATTTTGCCAGCCTTTTAGTAGGCTTGTAGATTTGAAAATTCCCACTGCTTCTCTCCAGGCATTCATTCAATTCTAATATAAGAGCATTGAGAGCAGGGGACTCGCTGGTCTCTGCACATCATAGAAGCTTCTCGGTCACAGCTACTGAAACATTTTTGTTTGGAGATATGAATGACCCCCAATCTATTCCATCAGTTTCCCATAGCTTTCCCCTTTCTCACTTGTATTAACCAAGTATCTATTTTCTTGATTTTGATGCTTTGACATTTGAGGCCTTGCTGACACTGAAGGGATTGCTGCTCCCAGGCTTAGCCAATTCCTAGAGGTAGTAAACAGCTCTCCTGGGAGGGTGCCTTTTGAACACAAACCAACCAATCCACATCTCCAACCACCACCTTTATGGACACTCACACTCCTGGCTGCTATCCATCTGACCTGATCATCCCAGGTCCAGTGAATTAGTCAGGGTTTTACAGAAACAGAACCAATGGTGTGTGTGCGTGTGTGTGTGTGTGTGTGTGTGTGTGTGTGTGTGTGTGTTTATGTATGGAGAGAGAGAGAGAGTTTATTTTAAGGAATTGGCTCTTAAAATCTGCAGGGCAGGCTGGCAGGCTGGAAACTCAGGGAAGAGTTGCAGTTTGAGTACAAAGACAGACTTCTAGCAGAATTACTTCTTGCTCAGTGGAGACCAGTCTTTGCTCTAGTCAGGTCTTCAACTGATTCGATGAGGCCCACACACATTATGGAGGGCAATCTGCTTTACTCAAAGTCCACTGATGTAAATGTTAATCTCATCCAAAAAAACACTGTCACAGAAACATTGGAATAATGTTTGACCAAATATCTGGGTACTATGGCTCAGCCGAGTTGGTACATAAACCTAACTATCATAGCCAAGTAGCAGATAACTGGAGACAGCCCTTAAACCCTGGAGCCTGCTGAAGTTATTCAAAATAGCCATTCTAAGCCTGCTTACCCTGATTCACCCATTCCATCCCACAAAAAAAAACACAATAAAGGCTCTTCCCCATGTTTTCCCTCTCTCCTTCTGCCTCTGATTGACCCTGGTGCTTCTCCATGTGGTCCCACAGAGTGGCATGCTGTGTCTCCTGTTTCTGGGGACCTGTGAATATACCAAACTTCCTCCTCCATCACACTCCCTTCCATGTCTATGTGTCTCAGCATATATGATTAGAACAAACCCTGTGTACCCTTAAAACATCCCCAAATAAGGTACTCTTGGTATTTTTCCTTCAGTAGAAATTGTATTCCCGGAACACCATCTCAGATTCTGGAATTTAAAACCCTCAGCATTCCTATCATAGGTCGAATGGCCTTCTCCTGCAATGTGCTAGCTCTTGCCTCAGATCTTCATTTTTTCAGGCTGGCAGCTTAGTAGTATCTGGTACCCCAAGTATAAGAGCAAAACCAACCACTGTGTGCTTCTCCTCGTCCAAGAAGAGTCACACTCTGAGGCCTAACCATACTCCTATTGAACCTTGAAGCTACACTGAAGTCTCCATCCCCTCCACCTTTCAAATACAATCAAATCATTCTCCAGTGCCCTAGCTTTTCTGTAAGAAAGAGCTCTGTGGAGGTAGTATTCAAGCTTCATCCTCATTGCTTCAAGTCCAAAGCTTATGGTTTTAATTACCAATGGGTTGGCAGGGCAATGTTGGTTGATACACTTGAACTGGCCAGTCTGCTCATAAGCCCTCCTAAGAAGACACATCAAACCTAATTAGATAACAATATCTTTTTCCAGTAAGGATCCTGAACTATTGTCCACTTTTTTTCAAGCTACTGCCTCCAATTCCAAATCTAGATGTTGATTCTGGTTCCCAGGTGGTGATATATTTGGACTTTATCATACTGAACTCAACCTACTGACTGAAAATTATGCCTCCCTCCACTCTCTCCTTCTCAGGGGAGAGGCTCCCTCAGTCCGAACCCAGGGAGGCTCTGCACCTGTGGTCAACTTTGGGAACGACTCTGGGTACTAAATACTTGGAGAGCTCCTATTAAATAACCTCCACTTTTCTCCCTTCTCCCTTATATTCTGGATATCCATCCATCCTTCTATCCACTAATTCACTCACCCATTCAAAATTTTTAAGATTTACTATATGCCGGAAGCTATGTTAGACTCTTGGAGTAAGACAGGGTCTACATCTTCAAGTCTACAATGTAGTGGTAGGGAACAACTTTTAGAAAAAGAAAAATAGCATAAAAGGTGGTGTATGCTATAATAAGAAGTATGAACAGCTCACTGTGGGAGGCTGCTGGTGACTAGCTGCTTTCCTGCCCACCTCCTTCATCCCTCTAACTCCTCTCTGACCCTCTGCGTTATCCTCCACCAATACAGTCGTCAGCTCCTGAGCCTGCTGTTTGTATCACCACTGACATGCCTTCTTCTATTCACCCATCTTTTCTCTCTTTTCCTTGCCTGTGAAATGAGATCCCACAAGAGACATATTAAAATGTGGTAGTCATCCCATGGACAGTGCTTTAAAGCAGGTTTCAAGTGGCTGAGTCTCAGTGTGGAAAATTTGTGTCAGGATAACGAGTTGTCTGTGTACAGATACTCTCTACTGTAGAAGAGCAGATGAAGTGAAATGCCTGCTGTAATTGCTCCCTTTGGGGAAATATATGGGAGAAAGGACAAAGTGATATTACTACTCAATTGGCCCAGCACCATGAATTTTAAAATGGTTATGTGAAAATACCAAAGAGAGATACATGGTACACTCCCACACACATACAAAAAGAGACTTGGACCAAACTGCTGGAAACCATCATAAAAAGCAAGTACATTTGCCTACGTCACTAGAGCCATATAATATGAATGATCAGGCATGTGTCAGAGTCCCTGGCCAAACCAGGCAAGGTCAGAGCCCTTCACCTTGGAATGCACTAGTGTTTGGTGGCTGCCTGACCCTCCCTCAGAGAGATGGAGGCAAGCTGTCCAAGAGTGCTGATTAGAAATTCGTTCATTTATTAATTCATTTATTTATTCAGCAGTTATTCCTGAAGTACCTACCATATGCCAGGTACTCTACTAGGCTGAAGTTGCAATCCTGAACCTGAAGGATGCGATCTGTGCCCCCTTGGAGCTTATATTCTAGAAGCCACTAAGAATAGCTAGAAGCAGTCAAAGCTAGAGGACAGTAGGATGTGATTGTAGTAGTTCTAACGTTTAACTTTGATAAGCCAGGTACTAATCAGTTTACTTGCATTCATTCTTTTAATACTCCTCACCATCTTAAGTTTAAAGTTA
This sequence comes from Phocoena phocoena, assembly GCF_963924675.1. Lineage (NCBI taxonomy): Eukaryota > Metazoa > Chordata > Mammalia > Artiodactyla > Phocoenidae > Phocoena > Phocoena phocoena. The sequence goes on along the minus strand of NC_089222.1, from coordinate 70,792,362 downwards.
TTATCCTCACCTCTTTTATTTTTATTATATTTATTATCCTCATCTTACAGAGGAGGAAACAGAAGTGCAGAGGAGTTAAGCAACCCGCCCCAGTCCGCATCGTTAGTAAGCGGCTGTCTCTGCCACAGTCTGCTTAGCCACTATGCCCTATGGGACTCCAAAACAAGAAAGCTGAACCAATGGGCTAGCGAGGGGACAGCACTCTGTTGCTCATTTTCCTTGAGTTAGACTTCAAGTCTCCTTTTCCCGTCATGGACTTGCCTTGACTCTCAGGGCTAGCCTCCTGCTGCATTTCCACCCATGAGCCCTGTCTCCTGTCTGCACCACCCTCAGGTAAGGCGCTCCACCACTCTGGGGAAATGACATTGCCTCGGGTAGTGAAGCCCCAGGAACCACACCTTGCAACTCCGCAGGTTCACCAGGTCCTTGGACAGGACAAGAACACAGAGCATACTATGGTGTCCATATATAATACTCCTACAGATAGATATACTATCGGATGCATCTGAGGCTCCAGGGAAAACAAAGCCTTGATCTTTGATTTTTCTTTTCTGCTATAATCTAAACCAATAATGCAGTTGAAGATAATATAGAGCTGTACCAGGAAATCCTTTTTCACTTTGTGCTTAGCTTGGCTAATGGAGAGGTAACATAGCAACTGATTTTTTCTTTCTCTGTCTTTGTTAGCAACTAAAACCAGAATAACTTATTTTTTTCCTCCTGGCTTCATTTAGGGATTTAAAAACCTTTTGTTCTGGTTCTCTGCAAAATTTTATTGTATCTTTGAGGAGAACGTCTCCTTCCTGCTTTATAATCTTCTGCTATCTGTAGGAAGGAACGTGGAATAAACTTCTAGGAGAAAAGCGATCACCTCTGTCACTTGACAAGGACCGAAATGTGAGGTTTTGACGGATGACAAATTGATTGTGATTCGGGGAATTATTTAAGTCATGAAGGACAAACATGAAGGGTAAGAATTTTTCTGTTTACGGGCGTAAAGCTAAAATGAACCCACAAATTGCTCAACAGCTCGACATGTTTTCCAGTGTTTTTCAGAACACATCTCTCCTACTCCAGGCATCGAGGGAATGCTTTCTAGACGTGACATTCTTACCACTTTTTAGTTAATATAGTACTATTCAACAAGATCCGGAGAATGTAAGAGCTAGAAAGAAACTCTGAAATCCCCTAGTCCAAGGAACTCATTGTCCTGTTGGGGAAACTGAGGTCCAGAGAGGAACGCTGCTTGGCAGACGTTAATGGAAGAATGAGATTGCACCCTGGGCCTTGAATCTCCCTCAGTCAATCGTGCTCGTGTCTGTTACCTCTGCTGTTTCCATATAATTCCTAGACTTGCGGTAGTAATTCCTAGAATTGCTCCCCAACCAGACCAGCTGTGCCCAGATCTTTGTGTGAGCTGTAAGAAATACTTAAAATTATTTAATTATTAATGATGACGAGATCCAACAGCTGCTGTTGCTGCACCTGAAGGCTCGTCATTCTCACATCTTTAGTGATACCTCGTTTATCAAACAGCACAATAAGACAATAACTTCACCAAATGAGAGATACTGACATAATGTATCTAAAAAAACCTGCCTTTTTCTTTTAGAAAAAAAAATGTCAAAATGAAACCCATGTTTTCATCATGTAAAATTATACTTCTCCCTTTAAAACTCTCCTTTTTTCATGATACATAAAATATTGAAAGGGCCCAACTGCAAACGTAACCGTTGGGAATCTACGTATATGTACACATGTATCTCCATAGATTTCTTGAGGACTTCCTGAAATAATTTTGGCTGGAAGCGGATTAGAGAGAGGAAGAAGAAGCTAAGCTTATTTTCCACCTAAAAATTAATTTAGAAGATAGTTATAACCATACTTGCCTTTTAATTAGGTGTATAAATTTTTAATAAAATTAATAAACAGAAGCCACAGAGCAGCAATACCCTAAAAGTAGTCCATTGTCTAGTACTCCCATAAGACAATCTGTTAAAAATGGATACTGTGGTCAAATGAATTTGAAAAATGCAAATAATATAGTCCCTTGAAAATTTACAATCCATATTAGCTTTTTACGGCTCTGAGGTGTCCTGCCGTCAAGATAAATGCATTTTCCAAGCTATTTTAATACAGAGTCTTTTAAATTTTTCATGGAACACACTTTGGAAAATCATGCCACAGATAATACTTTTTAAAAGATCAATAAGAAGAATTTAAAAAGTTATGACTACATTGAAAACCGAGAAGTAAGGGCAAGCAAACTAGTCTTCGCTTGTGGTACTGGCAGGTCTAGACTTGTGCTTTAAACAAACACAAAAGCAGGCATAAAACATGAAGTAACTGTTTCCAGACATTGGATAACAGGCAGCTCAAGAATCTGACTCCTAAGAGAGGAAAAAGTCATTAAGTGAGCCCTTGATGGATGGATGGCCTTTAGCCTGGGGCACTGTCTGGGAGCGGGAGGGGAAGCCCAAGCAGTTTCACTGAGCTGACTGAAGAGCAGAGATCAGAGTAGAGATGCTGATGCAGCTGGGACTTGTGGGCTAGGGTACCAGGAGCAGGGAGTCACACAGAGAAGGAGCTCGAGAAATCCACCTATTGGTCCTCTTATCTTCGTCCAAATACAATTCTTACACAGAGCGTAGCTCAGTGAGACTGGCAGAACACAGCTATGGGGATTCTGTGATGTCACAGGAGGTTTTGGACTTCCCGCAGAGCACGACCATCCCGAGTGAAGAGACTTTGTTCAACCCTGCGGGCTTTCCCCTGGGAGCCAGTGGGACCGGGCTCTCCACTAAGGGCTGCGCTAGACCCCATCTAACAAAGCTTAAAAACAAGCCTCCAAGGTATCCCGCTGATCTGGCAGTCAATTATTCCTGCCGTAAAAAATTCAGCACTCCTTCCTGGAAGAAAAACAACCAGACTCTTAAAAATGCAGCATTTCCAATGTCTAGCATATAATTTAAAAATTACTAGGTAGTTATCTTAAAAAAGCCAAAAAGATGTGGCCCATAACAGGGGGGAAGTGAGTAGTAGTCAATAGGAACAGACCCAGAGATGACTGAGGGGTTGAAATTAGCAAACAAATGCTTAAAACAGCTCTTCTATTTAGGTTTATAGACTCCAAGGAAGATAGACATAATAAGTGAACAAATGGAAATAAACTGAAAACTCCCATTATGCTTGCAAGCACATATTATTCCTTTCAGCAAAGACTTTTTAAATCATCTAGTTATTAATTATCAATACTTTCTATAGGAAAGTTTTCAGTCTTATATTGAGATTCTGTACTTGAATTTTGCAGATTTTGAGGGTTTAAAAGAACCCCAAGAGCAGTTTAAAAAAATCCTATAAGCTGTGTCTGAAAAACACATAGAAATCATATCTAGACATATTAGAACTTGGCTGTTAATGGCAAGTTATAAATGATTCATTAGCTGGCTAACTATGGGAAGTCAAAAAGAATAGTTTCTCAGTGAGAAGCAATGAGAGAAAATAGTTCAAAACTAAAATACAAAGCAAGAGCAAGTAGTTGATAAAGATGGTCCGCCACAGAAGAGTTTCATAAAATTTCATCTTCAGTCAAAGCCAGCTCTTCACATTCCAGGAGACATTGGCCTCCCCAGATCTGATCTTTCCAATTCGGCTGCCGGTAAGCATGGCAGAGCTCCAACTTTTGTAGACAAGCTTCTGTTGCAAATCTTATAAGATCCTCTAGATCTTGGGTCAGGAAGGTCAAACAGGTACTGCCAAATGAGGGTGTGTGTGTGTGTGTGTGTGTGTGTGTGTGTGTGTGTGTGTGTGTGTATAAAGAGGTGATGTGTCCGATAGCCTGTAGATTGTCCTTGCAGGAATGAAGTTCCACCTCTACTCCTGAACACAGTGCTATAACAAGGGCAGGGTGGGGGGACTGGGCAGAGCTGTGGTCCATCCTGAAAGGGGTGGTATATGATCACTGATATGGTTTACAATCACTAGCACATGGTAGTAATAAAAAAGTAGGTTGACTTTTTGTTGGTTTTAGTATTTTTAAAATTCTCTATAGGGATTATTTCCACTGCCCCCTCTCTCAAAATGTATCCCACTGCCTGAATAGTTTGCTTGTTACTTTCACAGGCCATCCTGTATTTAATCAGGCATTAAATAGTCAATTGGGGTAGAGCTCTTACACTCTTTGCTCTGCAGCAGACTTCATTAAAGGACTGAGTTTATCTCCAGGGCTTTAATCTGTATTATATGGACCTATTTTCAATTGTCTTCAACAGATAAAATGTTCCCCTGCATAGATTCTAAGAATGATTTTATAGAAAATCTGGTAAATTTAATACGGTTCTATTTATATAGCAACACGTAAATCATTTAAAAATTTATTTCATTTAAATCTCTTAGTGCTTTTCTATACTTATAGACACAGATGGATATTATTATTTTCATTTGACACATGTTGAAACTAAGGCCCAGAAAGTGATTGTCTAAAGTACCGAAGTTCCTTAATGACAGTGAGGGGACTAGACTCCAGCCTCTTATTACCCACCTCTTTTCTTTTTACTGAATTATACTACATCACTTATATGTCTATTCAAGTTAATTACCCCTTTTAATAAGAGACTATCAAGAAAAGTATTTTGGGGGATATATGTATATGTATAGCTGATTCACTTTGTTATGAAGCAGAAACTAACACACCATTGTAAAGCAATTCTACTCCAATAAAGAGATTTTTTTTAAAAAAGTATTTTGTAAATTTAGATTTTTATCTTTAACATTCCCATTTAACCAGTAGGAAAGCCAGAGCTCAGGGATGTTAACCAGCTTGCAGGAGATAGATGGTTCATTGACAGGACAGGGAGTAGAATACAGGTCCTCTATTTTGTTCATTGTACCACAGCCAACCTGGGCTCTGGGCTTTTGCAGGATCACTGGTTTCCCTAAGTCCTAGGAAAGAGAATTTTACACCAAGGAATAGCAGAGTCATAACAAACATTATATAAGATAATTAGATCTCCTGGTGTCTTTGCTGCTTTAAATATCTTAGATCAAGCTGCAGTTAAATGCCCTAAGGCAGGGAGTTAAGCTCTATACCAAGACAAAGGTCTAACAACTGAGACTGGGAGTGTGTCTTGTACGGATGAAAGACTGGCCCACCATGAATGGCTCGCCTTGTGGCGGGAATGCAAAGGTAGGAGGAAGTGATCTGGAGGAAAGTCTTCTCTCCCTGGGCCAGAAGGATGGTGGAAAAAGGAAGGTACACAGGGCACAAAGACAGTTGGGGGTAGTGGGCAGACCCATGTGTCCTGACTTCTCAGCTCTGGGCTTCAGCCTGCAGAGAGGAGATGTATTAGTTAAGCTCTGGTGAAGCCTGAGAGCTGAGCAAACATTGTCCGTTCCCATTTCAGACTCTGGGAAGAGATCCCCTGGTGGGCTGAATTCCACATACCGACCATGTCAAAATAAATTTGGCGATGGGTGGCGCTCGGGCGCTGGGGGCTAGCTGGGCAAGGCGCGAGGGGCGGGGGTAGGGGCATGGGGTGGGGCGGGCCGTTAGGTCGCTCTCCCTGCTGGGAAGTGTAGTTTCTCCCTCCGGGTTTTTCTGGGGGGTGGGGAGGTTCTGGGCTAACTCCGCGTAGCTACCCCGCACGCCCTCCCCACCTTGGTCACGGCTCTGCGCGGCCGGCCGGTCTGCGCATGACAGGCTGAGGTTCCTTCGGCCAGTTTCCCGACTTTGAGAGGGGACGGGTCAGGGATGGGGACCTGGGGCACTGGCGGCTGCTGTTTCGGTCGCTGAGAGCCAGTCCTACAGCCCCAGTCCTTACAACACGCTCCGCCTCCCCTTTTTTCAGAGCACCCCCTCCCAGGATAAGACACCAACCCCGGCCGGAGGGGCAGATCCCACGACCACTTTTTTCCCTCCTCTTCAGCGCCTTCCCCTTCCAATCCCTGAGCCCGGCCTTCCTGGGTTTCCAGCTGGGCCCTCACCCTCAAAGCAGACGCGGGATTGGAGGAGGGAGTTTGGTCAGGGATAGCACTTAACAAACTCCTTGGGGACCTTGGTTCCCAGGGAAGAATGGCAGTGATCCAGTACGGATTGGGGACCCAGTCAGGCAGCCCAGAAAGAGGGAGATTATACAAAAAGATGTAAAGACCTACTTAACAACATGTGTGAACCTGTATACAAGACTGGGACAGGATATGAGGTGCGAAGAATCCAGTTTCAACTTATCAGAAAAAGATGCCATCTCAATCTTGGTTTGTGTTTATTTTCCGTTGACCCTGTGGGTGAAGATATCCTTGACCATTACTCCATTTGAATATGTTCCAGTTCATCCGATGTTACATCACCATGTTGAAAGGTATGGAGATCACCACAAGGATTTGGAGAAGAGTCCTAATAGTTATTAAAATTCTGGACTAGATCTACTAGGAAATGTAGATGGACTATAAAGCACTTGCCTAACAAACTGCTCACGAAGTTTTAGGTTACTATCAAGAAACATCAGGCTGGGGCTTCCCTGGTGGCGCAGTGGTTGAGAGACCACCTGCCGATGCAGGGGACGCGGGTTTGTGCCCGGGTCCGGGAAGATCCCATATGCTGCTGAGGGGCTGGGCCCGTGAGCCATGGCCACTGGGCCTGCGCGTCCGGAGCCTGTGCTCCACAAAGGGAGAGGCCACAACAGTGAGAGGCCCGCATACGGTAAAAAACAAAAAAAGAAAAAGAAACATCAGGCTGGAAAGTGGTTAAGACTTCACTAACTTATTTGTGGATTTTTATTCCCCTTTGAGAAAAAGACAACTGTTTCCAGCAAGGCTTCTAAAAATTTCCATGGAAATCTATATCGTGTTGAAGGAATAATTCTGGAGTAAACATCTAAACTATCTGATTTCCTCTACAAACCTGAAAACAGAATTACATGGGACAAATCGTTGAAAAGTGTACAACATGGTACAAAAAATTGATTCGGACACATTCATGTGTTATACCATTACTCAAAGTTTTGCCATGGGCTCAATATCCCCCCGAGATTTTATCGACTTAGTGTATTTGAAGCACTACAAAGGGAATATGGATATTATCAGTTCTACTAGTGTGTATTTTCCAGCATATCCTCCAGCTTCAAATTATATTCGTGGTTGTAACCATGCTTGTGGCTATATGTGTTCACCTCTGCCAGAGAACCCAGCGTATTCTAAACTAGTGATGTTTGTCCAGAAAGAAATGAGAGGAAAATTGGCCCCGTCAATAATTTAAGCAACCATGTCTTCCAATTTAGTAAGCTTCATCCTCAATGTAAAAGATGGAATAAAGGCAAACAAAATTCCCAGGACGTGGATGTCATCGTAATGGGCATTCATCATTCCTAAAGAAGAAATGAGGCCATTGAAAATCATGTTTGACAGTTACTGCCTTTTACTTCTAAGTCAATATGCATAAATACTATTACACTATTCTAAACAGTATTCTTGAACAAACTACTGAAGGTACTTTGTGAAAATAAGAGCTCATAGTTGTACAAGAGAAGCATTAAATACAGTTTTTAATCTCAAAAAAATAAATAAATTTGGCAACACAATTAGATAGAGAAAGGCCATGATATTTAGTTTCTCTAAGCAGCTCTAAATCCTCATTTAGAATATACCACATTATTTCTATTTAAATACTAAGCACTTTTAGATGATCTGAAGAAACCCATGAGGCCAGGGGCTCCTATAGATGTAGACCTACATTATGTCCTAGAAGGAAATCTCAAGAATGGCTGATTTTTTGAGGCAGATGACTTGCCCCAGGGCCATATAGCGAGGGAAGGGGAAACTCCACAGTAAAAGTTGGACTGAACTGCTTGTTTCAGGGGGCCAGAGAGAGGGCATAGAGGCTCAGAAGGGTCTAAAATGTGAGTAAGAGCTAAGATAAGGTAGAGGCAGCCAGGGAGCGTCACTAGATTAACCAAGCTCAGAGAGAAACCAAGCCCAGAGAGAAATACCGGTTGATGGTAGATATTAGCTGCAATCAGTGACAAAGACAACGCCCCAGAAACCAGAGGAAGCAGCAGATGGTACAAGGAAACCATGTGGACCTGCTGATTCTCCTGCCTTCCTCCATATCAAGATGTCACATAATCCCCTTTTCTCCACTCACACAAGCACCTCAAACTCCCAATCTTTTTTTTTGGTTAGACATATTCTTTTTTTTTTTAAACTGGGGTATAGCCGATTTGCAATATTATGTAAGTTTTAGGTATACAGCATAGTGATTCACAAGCAGATAATCTTAGAGAAACAGAAGCAAGGGAAAGGCAGGTAGTGTATTTTGCCTTAAAGTAGAACGTTATCTCTAGGAACTGTTTAAATCATGGCATCCAATTAGATTTTTTTTTTTAATTTTGAAATTATCTCAAACTTACGGAAGAGCTGCAAGTATCATACAAAAACTTCTCCCCCTCTGAACTATTTGAGAATATGTTGCTGACATCATACTTTTTTAATCTCCCCACCAATATTTCCAAAACACAAGAAAATTCTTCCCCATGAACACAGCACAACCATTAAAATCAGGAAATTCACATTCGTAAGTTGCCACCATTTCCTCCTCCGGCTCGATTCAAATTTCACCAATTGTTACGATAATGTCCTTTATCCTTTATAGCAAAAGGATACAGTTCGGAATCACACAATGCATGTCTCTTTAATTATTTCTATTTGAAACACTTTCGTGGCCTTGAAGTTTTGAAGATTACTGCTTAGTTATTTGGTAGAATATCCCTCGATTTATGTTTCCTGATGTTTCCTCACAACTAGATCTAGGTTTTTCATCTCTGGCAGGGATACCACAGGAGTGGTGCTGTGTTCTTCTTATTGCGTATGATCTTCAATTTGTTCCATTACTATTGATGTGCACTTTGATCACTCAGTTAGAGTCTGCCAGACTTACCTACTGTAAAGCTGATCTTTTCCCCTTTGTAATTAACAGGCATTTCAAGGCACCTTGAAATTATGTAAATATCCTCTTCTTCCTCACACTTTCAGTTTATTCATTTATTGACTCATAGTCAACATGTATATAATGTGGCTTATAGTCTTTTACTATCATTGCTTATTTTGTTGCTCTGTGTCCATCTGATGTGTCCACATCATTCTTTGAGCACTTCCATAGCTTTCTAGCACAGCCAGATGCTCTAAGCTCTAACACCTACCCTGCTTGGACCCACCAATTTTTATTCAGGATCGAAATGGTCAGGAGAGGAAGAGGAAAGGACAAGCTAGCAAGTTCCAAGTTCAAGCAGACAAGCTAATTTCTATCCTCATTATCTCCCTATCCAACGTGTGGGATTTAAAAGGAAACAAAATCAACTGCTTACCCTCTGCTAATGTGAATGGGACGGTGAAGAAATTTAAAACCTTGCTACCTGTATCTTATAAGGGAGACCTGTGTTCACAGCTCCCTGAGACTGTCAGTTCTTGGTTGGTTACTTACGTTACACCTTTTGTTCCCTCTTCTGTAGTGTTTAGCAACAGATCTTGGAAGCAGAGCAGTAACATGAACCTGTTTTACAGTCTTCAATAATGGAAGAACTGGTGACGTGGTAATACTTTTCTAATGTCAGTTGGAGAGATGGCCACAAAAATGAAGGTAGAACAGAGGAGTCACCGAAAAGGTAAACAAGACCCAAACTCTGAAGTTTGTTTAGGCAAAAACAAATGATGGAGAAAACCAAGACTTGTCCAGAACCAAAAGGAGACCTGGGCTTAAGAAGCTTGAGAACCAGGGGACAGTGTGGCTTCCAATAGCAGCTTGTCACCCCTTCTCCACTATTTCCTAGAGATTATGAACCAGGGGGCAACACTTCGTATTTCTGTACTCTCAGAGGAGCTGCTTTTTAAAATGAAAATACACCCTAGGAATAATAAAATTTTAACAATATTTCTTCTCTAGAGAATGGCATTTTGAAAGATATTCATTATCTAAGTTTTTACATTTCTGATATGTTGGAATTTTTACTATGTATTACTTTGTAATCAGAAAAATTGCAGACATGTAAGAAATAGAAAGAATAAAATAATGGATGAGGAACTAGGTAGTTTCATTAAAATATTGCATTCAGTTTTTTCCTTTTTTCTGAAGTATAATGTTATGCTTAGTAAAATGTGTAAATCTTAGGTGTAGAACTGGGGAATTTTTACATGTGTATACTTTCCAGCAACGACCGTCTAGATCAAGATAGAGAATATTTCTATCACCGAAGAGAATTTCTTCCTACCTCTTCCCAGCCAATCCACCAACCAAGGTCAACACCACTTTGACTTGTATCACATAGATTAGGGTCAGGAAGCAGCCTCAGCTCTGACTTGACCACTAATGTATAGTGCCAATCTCAAGTCCCTCTTCCTCTGTGTGTCCCAGGAAATAGACTAAATGACCTTTATGGATCCTTTCAGTTCTACTATTCCAGGAAAGAAATGATAAGTAACGTCTTTTCCCCCAAGGGTCCTTAGTAAATGAGCAGTAAAAAGCATCTCCCAACTTCCAGACCTAACTCCATCTACTAAGCCAGAGGGCTTCTGTATAAATTAGTTCCTAAAGTTGAATCAAGTAGAGTTATTTAAAAGAGAAGGTGATATTGAATTCTGAAATATTAGATTAATGCTTCTTTTTTTTTTTTTTTTTTTTTTACTATTTACTATACACCGAACATCACTTTGGCAGGCAATCAGCTCAGCTCAGGAGACAATGATGGTCACAGCAGTTCCTGCTCCTTGGTCTAGTGAAGGAATGAAAACACAGCCCAATCTCATTTAGTGTGGAATCTAAAAATACTGAACTCATAGATACAGAGAATAGATTGGCTGCCAGAAGCTGGGGGTGGGGGTGGGCAAAAGGGGGGAAGGTGGTCAAAATTTCCAGTTAAAAGATAAATGAATCCTGGGATTGTGTACAGCATGGTGGCTGTAATTAATAATACTGTATTGCATATTGAAAGTTGCTAAGAGAGGAGATCTTAAAAGTTCTCATCACAAGAAAAAAAATTTGTAACTATGGGAGGTGATGGATGTTAACTAGACTTATCATGGCAATCATTTCACAATATATACATATATCATGTCATTATGTCATACACCTTAAACAAATACAATATTATATGTCAATTATATCTCAATAAGACTCAAAGAAGGAAAAAAAAAGCAACACAAGTCTAAGTGACTGTAATGGAAGGAAGAATTTCTCAGGGCCTCAAGAGAGAAACCAAATTCTAAGAAGGGAGAAAACTCACTTTCAGCTGGGTGAAACAGGTCATGAGAACACCTTTATGGAGGGGGTTGACCAGAAAGCTGGATGAGAACAGGCTTTATGGAGGGGGTTGACCAGAAAGCTGGACCTTGAATGAAGAGCAGCAATTGGATACACAGAAATTTTGTTCTAAAAATGTCCAAATCTCACAGAAGATGATAGGCTCCAGAGCGTTCACAGTATATTCTTTTTTCATCAAGATTAATGGTTTTGTGCTGAGGTCTTCATAGATTTTACCTGATTTATATCTGCAAATAAACAAGTCCTCATTAGGGAAACTATATTTGTGTAACAGACTGATATCAACAGATCCTTCATATGTCATATCAACAAATCAAGATTTATAAAGAAAATCATGTGTCCAGAGAGCCTTCAAATCAGTGATTCCACTCACAATCCTCTAGGCTATGTTCTGTCCACCTGGAGGGCTCTAAGCTTTTCTGGTTGGGCTGGACAGTAGATGGCTTTCACCAATGCCAAGGAGTCCCTCATCTCCTGGAGGAAAGTAGTTCATCATAAATACTGTCTCTTCCTTGTATTGCTGGTGTGAGATCTTCCTTCATGATTTGACATTCGTGTTATTGACTCTGAAAGCACTGAGTGACCAGAGACCTCACTTCCTCACCAGTTTCCATGTCAAAAGCCATGTCCTGAGATCTTAGGATTCAAGCTCACTTGGGGTGCTCCTCTGTGTGAAAAAATCCCTTTATGAAGGCAATGAATCAGAAACCACATAGCTGAGCTCTCCAGGGAAGACTGGGAAAGGGCAAGTCACAATGATTGATTTTCTTATATCTATTTATTCATTTTAAATAATATGGTTTAAAGATTATTAACTGTAGATTACCCACAATTCAAATTGCATTATCTGAAACTCTTTATTACTAATAAAAGGAAATCATTTCCTTTTTAATAAACATGCACCGAGCTCTACTTATGTGCTAGGAGTTGATATTCTATGAAAATGCAAAAGACAGATCATAGTTTCTCATTATTACATATCCGAATTCTTTGAACAGTTATCAAGCATCTTTTATGTCCAAGGCACTTTTCTTTTTCATTTTCTTTTTTTTACCTTTTTATTTTATATTAGCGTATAGCCGATTAACAATGTTGTGATAGTTTCAGGTGCATAGCAAAGTGACTCAACCATACATATACATGTATCCATTCTCCCCCAGACTCCCCTCCCATTCGAGCTGCCAAATAACATTGAGCAGAGTTCCCTGTGCTATATAGTAGGTCCCCAAGGCACTTTTCTAGGTGCAAGGGAAAGAGATAGGTGAGCCAGAGACCCTCAGGTGTCATCTCTTACAATTCCCCCATTTTTTAGATGAAGAAATCATAGCTCAGAGAGGTTATTTAATTTTATCAAGGTCACATAGCTAGTAAGTTGCAAAGCCCAGATTGTTCTTTCCTAGATTAGTAGGTTTTTCCATTACCCAAAAAAAAAAAAAAAAAAAAAAATTGCCTTTTTCATAGGAATAAAACCAAACCTGACAGATGTTTTCCTGAAATGGGCCTATGGTTTGATAGACTAAGAACTGTTGACTAAGGAAATCACATTATCTCTTCTCAAGAAAACAATATGGATGACATTTGATTCACCCAGAACACAGAGTCAGTTTGCACAGGTTGGATGGGAGAGTCTCACTCACCCAGCTCAGTCCATTAGGAAAGAATACATATTGCTGAGAGCAGGACATTTTGCTATGGGTTTCAATTTGTAAGAATTTATTTATAACAAGTAAAAATGGAAAGAACCAGAATATGATTTGTTCCCAAAAGGGACAATTGCTACCCATTGTGTAATGACAGTTGCCCTAGGTCAGCTGCATAACTGGAACCAGAAATAGTTTGGAGCTAATCAATACTTTTTTTCCTTCATTTTCTACCCCAGTCTTCATCAGTTGAAATGTGACTGTTGCTATCATCCAGGTATATATAAAATAGATAAGCAACAAGGATTTACTGTATACCATAGGGAACTATATTTACTATCTTATAATAACCTATAATGGAAAATAATCTGAAAAACATATACATATAATTGAATCACTTTGCTGTACACCTGAAACTAACACAATATTGTAAACCAATTAAACTTCAATTGAAAAATTTAAAAAACACTAAAGCTCTCTCAAAGTTCATACTTGGTCTCTAGATTTAAAATTCCCTTTTGCACCCAAGAACTTTCCTTAACACATAAGTGAAAGAACTGCTGATAATTATTGAGTGTTTACTACATTCTAAGCATGTCCTAAATACTTTACAATATTTTAAGTAATCCTCTCAAACAAACCTATGAAATGGGTATTTTTAGTATATCCATTTTACAAAGAGGAAACCAAGGAACAAAACCATGAAAATTTGTCTCAGGCCACACTACTAGTAAGTGATAGAGCTGGGACTGGAACCCAGGCAGTCTTGCTTTACAGACAAATTCTTTTTTTTTTTTTTTTTTTGGAAGTCCAAGTTTCCTCAGTCTTAAGAGGGAACCACAGGGAAAGGTGATCTTAGATATTGTTATATCTGGATGTGATGTCATGTTTGGGATTTCTGTCTTCTTGCTACTAGCTTTAGGGTGAAGCAATGTTCTCTTTAACATTATGAGCTGCCGAATAAACTATAGACAAATTCTTAATCATCAGTGGTAACGACATATGTGAAGAAATAAATGAAGATTTGGCCTTAATGCTTGCAAGGGACGATAATAGCTCCAACTCGCTGTTGGATCTGGATCAGGAGGTGGTGCACTGAAATATCACGTGGCCGGCAGAGCCAGAGGACAGGTGAAAGCCCTGGGCTAGGGAGTGCTGAGCAGCAAGCCATGGAAACTCACTTCTGCCAGCAAGTCCCACAGGCAAGCATGAATCAGGGTGAGGGTCAAGCCCCCAAGGCCCAAAGCTGTTTGGGAACTAGAGACAAAGCGAAGAAAGGAGTGAAGTTTATGCGTCTGCCCCATCCCGTCTAAGAGATCAGTCATCTCTCAGCATTGTGCCTCCCTGCCTTTCCGTTTCTCAAAGGATGGGGTCACATCTGCACGGGAGGCCTTGATTGAGATGGGAAAATATTCCCTCTCTCCGTCCCACCCCACCCAATCAAGAGTGATTGAGTGAGCAGGAGGATTCCAGACAAATAATAGGAGGAGGGCTGGAGTGCCCAAGGCTCGATTTCATTTACCGAAGGATGCAAGGTTTATAGGTGGACCACCTGGTTTAATGGCATCAGATTAGGGAAAACACCGACACCAGAGTAAAATTTGTAATAACACACTTTACTTCATGGATTAAACAATCACATGCTCAGAGTAAATTCTGCAGTAATTTTACACATTTTACTCAGTGTATTAAACAGTTACACATGGTTTGTAGACTTTAGCTTCAAGAGTCTTTTAAGCAATACAAAAATTTCTAAATGCACATTTATTAAAATCAAGGATAAAGACCAGAATCAATAAAGAGAAAAATAAAATTATATTCTACCAAGCATAAACATCGTTTATAATAAGAATTGGAAAAACAGCATTAAAGTTTTTCTGCTTAGTAGAATAAGATACAATTTCCACTTTCTGGATAATGTAATTGCAAGGTGGAAGGGAAATTTTTACATATGAGAACCCAGAGCCTCATCTGCCCCAGGCCACATAACCTCTCTCTCTCTCCCGCCTCCACTAAGATGTGTTCGGTCTCACAGGGTATATATTATGCAAATGAAGTAATGGATGAGAGGGCAGGAAACTCAGAAAAGATTTCTTGATTTATATTGGAAAGAGATAATATAAAATGGACTCCTTCCTTAAAAGATATCTTTGAATACCCCTGTACGCCCTTCCCCATCCCATTCCCATCCTACAAAGATAACCTACAAAGGTAAGGTCCATCTTAATAGTCTTACCATATATGTATTTATTTCTAAAAATATATTGTTTAATTTGGATGTTTTGAACATTGGGTAAATGAAATCAGATTTTACGTGCTTTTCAGCAACATGCTTTGTACATTCCCTCTCAGTTCCTAAGGTACATCTGTGTAGCTGGACTTCATTCATATTTGTTTTTCTATTGTGTAAGATTCTACTACAGGCCTCATGCACATTTTCTTTGTTCATTCTCCTTTGGACTGATATTTGGTTGGTTTCAGTCTTTTGCTTTATATGTGATGCTTTCTGTGAGCCACCTTGTACATGAGTCTTGGTGCACACATATGTGAATAACTTCCACATATGTATCTGGGACTAGCATTGCAGAACTGTGAAGGATGCATGTCTTCAGCTGCACTCCATAATGTCATTTGCTTAATCAATTACTGAGAGAAATGAGCTAAAATCTCCCACAGTGATGATGAATTTTAAAATTCCTCTTTGAAGTTCTAGCAATTTTGGCTTTATAGCCTTAAATTGAGAGAAGATTCCCTTCACATTTACTGTGAATTTGTGAATAATGACATGTTTGAGTTTATTTATATTGCTTTATTGTCTTATTTTTGCTTTTTCTGTGGCCTTTCCCCCTCTTTTCTTGACTTCTTTCTGATTTATTGAAATTATAGAGGATTCCTCATCCAAAATGTGATGCAATTATGCCTTTCCCTATAAACATATCCCTTTGGCAATAAGACCTTTTGGCAATTCCTTCCATTAAGAAGTGAAAGAGAATCTAGTGCCAGTTCTAAGTCAAGGCCAGGAGTCAGAAAACTACAGCCCACTGGCCAAATCTGGCCTGCAGCCTATATTTGTAAGTAAAGATTTATTGGAACACAGCAAATCTCATCCACTTACATATTGGCTATGGATGCTTTCTTGACAAAATGGCATAGTTGAGTGGTCTAGTCCATGAAGCCTGAGATATTCACTGTGTGGATCTTTACAGAGAAAGTTTGCCAACCTCTGGTCTAGGCTTTCACTCATTCTGTTGGAACTTGTCTAGTTGCCAAGTGAAAAGATCATACTAGTCTGCTGGAGGATAAGAAACCACATAGAGCAGAGATGAGTTGTCCTAGGTAAGATGGATTCAGACTAGGCAGCTCCCAGGGACCAAGCACCTGATGACATCACATAAGTGATTCCATTCAAGAACAGCTAAACTAGCCCAGATTAGCAGAACTGCCCAATTAATTCACAGGCTCATGAACAATAACAAATGATTATTGTCTTAAGGCACTAAGTTTTAGGCTAGTTTGTTACACAGCCAATACAGAAAGTTTGCTTTGGTTT
The DNA here is from genome assembly GCF_963924675.1 of Phocoena phocoena. Taxonomy (NCBI): domain Eukaryota; kingdom Metazoa; phylum Chordata; class Mammalia; order Artiodactyla; family Phocoenidae; genus Phocoena; species Phocoena phocoena. The sequence goes on along the minus strand of NC_089222.1, from coordinate 70,775,867 downwards.
GGTTTGGTTTTTTTACTCTCGTTTTATTTTTCCCGTTAGCAATTGGAAGTTATGTGCTTTATTACCTTTTTTTAATTCTGTTAGTGCTCGCTATAAACATTTTAATATGCAAAGTTTAATCATTATCTTTTCCTTCCTCATAAACAATGCAAGAACCTCAGATGACTTTTAACTCTGATCAGCTTCCTCCCCACTGATATACTATTATTGTACAGAATTTTGGTTCTACCTTATTTATTTAATTCTGTAAGTTAGACATTATTACTGTTAATTATTATCTTATACTGTTGATTTTTTGTTTAGATTTACTCATATATTTATCTATGTCTTTGCTCATTATTCCTTCTTGTACCTCAAACCTTCCACCTTTGTGAATATCTTGTATTTAGAGTTGGTTATTGTCACATTCTCTTGGTTTTTTTAATCTGAAAATGTTTTATTTTACCCTCATTATTGGAAGATATTTTTATGAAGTGTCCAGTTTTGGAATGACAGTTATTTTCTCTCAATATCTTCAAGGCATCATTCCACTCTTTTCTGGCTTGCATTTTTATTTTTTCTTGAGAAGCCAACTGCCATTTTAATATTCATTCCTCTTGGAAAATCTGCCTTTTCTCTCCATATCAATAGGTAATCTGTCTTCTCCCTTCTTGTCTTTGTGTTCTGCTATGCTGAGTCTACTTGTGGATTTTTTATTTATACTCTTCAGAATTTTTTCAGTTTTCTGAAATGAGGACTGCTTTTTTAATACATTTGAAACTCCTCACATGTTAACTCCCTTCTATTGCCTCAGTGCTCTTCTTTTGTACTTTAGTTCAAAGTATGCCAAGCCTTCTCACTGTCTTCCATGTCACTCACTGTCATATTTTCTGTTACTTTTCTTCTCTGAGAAGCATTTTGAACAATTTTTTCTATCTTTCAGTTTACTGATTCTTTCTTGTTTATATTAAATCTGCTATAACATATATTTAAATTTTTCATGGCCTCAAGAAGAGAGTCCCATACCCATTAGAACTCACTTCCCTTTTCTCTGTCCCCTAGAGCCTTGCAATCATTTATTTACCTTCTTTCTCTACTGATTTGACTCTTCTGGACATTTCATATAAATGGAACCATATAACATATGGTCTTTTTGTCTGACTTCTTTCAGTTAACATTATGTCTTCAAGAGTAATCCCTGCTATAGCATGTATCAGTATTTCATTCCTTTTTATTGCTGAATAACATTCAGTGATATGGATGGATCACATGTTGTTTATTTATTCATCAGTTGATAGACCCTTGAATTGTTTCTACTTTGTAGCTATTATGAGTAAAATGGTTTTGATTGCTATGAACATTAATGTACAAGTCTTTCTTTGGATGTATGTTTTCAATTCTCTTGGGTATATACCTAGGAAGGAAATTGCTGGATCATATGGTAACTCTATGTTTAACTTTTTTAAAACTCCCAGATTGTTTTTCATAGAGGCTAACAATTTTACGTTCCCCGAGCAGTATATGAGGGTTCCAATTTCTCCACATCCTTACCAACACTTGTTATTTTCCACTTTTTTTTTAAATAGCTTTCCTACTGTCATGAAGTGGTACTTCATTGTGCTTTTGCTTTGCATTTCCCTAATAATTAATGATGTTGAGCAACTTTGCATGTGCTTATTGGCTTATCTTCTCTGGAATAATGTCTGTTACAGTGCTTTGCCCATTTTTTTAAACTAGGCTGTTGTCTTTGTTGTTATATAATTTCTTTATATATTCTGTATACTAAACCCATATCACATATATAATTTTCAATTATTTTCTTTTATTATGTGGGTTTTTCACTTTCTTGCTTGTGTCCTTTAATGAACAAAAGTTTGTAATTTTGATGAAATCTAATTATCTATTTTTTCTTTTGTGGCTGTGCTCCTTTGAAACCACCAGATTATAATGTGCCTAAAAAACTGCATCCCTCATGTAATTTCTTTTTTTTTCTACCCAAAAGAGATTTATTAACTTATTTGAAAGAACTATTAGTTGCTCAAGTAAGGAAGTGTTTAACTTTCAGAACATTCCTATAAATGAACCAAATGTGATAAAAGGTACAAAAGCACTATAAAAAGCACTGTAGGAGACCTTCAACATGGCGGAGGAGCAAGACGTGGAGATCACCTCCCTCCCCACAAATACATCAGAAATACGTCTACATATGGAACAACTCCTACAGAACATATACTGAACACTGTCAGAAGACCTCAGACTTCCCAAAAGGCAAGAATCTCCCCACGTACCTGGCTGTGTGGATGACAGCGTCTTGGTGCTCTGGCCATGTGTCAGACCTGTGCCTATGAGGTGGGAGAGCCGAGTTTAGGACATTGGTCCACCAGAGACCTCCCAGCTCCACATAATATCAAATGGCACAGATCCCAGAGATCTCCATCTCAACATTAAGACCCAGCTCCACTCAACAACCAGCAAGCTACAGTGCTGGACACCTTCTGTCAAACAACTAGCAAGACAGGAACAAAAACCCACCCATTAGCAGATAGGCTGCCTAAAATAACAATAAGTTCACAGACACCCCAAAACACACCACCAGACGAGGTCCTTTCAGGCTCCAGTCTCATCCACCAGAACACAGGCACCAGTCCCCTCCACCAGGAAGCCTACAAAACCCACTGACCCAACCTTACCCACTGGGGGCAGACACCAAAAACAACAGGAACAACAAACGTGCAGCCTGCAAAAAGGAGACCCCAAATGCAGTAAGTTAAGCAAAATGAGAAGACAAAGAAACACACAGCAGATGATTAGCAAGGTAAAAACTCACCAGACCAAACAAATGAAGATGAAATAGGCAGCCTACCTGAAAAATAATTCAGAGCAATGATAGTAAAAATGATCCAAAATCTTAGAAATAGATTGGAGAAAATAAAAGAAACTTTTAACAAGGACCTAGAAGAACTAAAGGGCAAACAAACAATGATGAACAACACAATAAATGAAATTAAAAATTCTCTAGAAGGAATCAATAGCAGAACAACTGAGGCAGAAGAATGGATAAGTGACCTGGAAGATAAAATAGTGGAAATAACTAACGCAGAGCAGAATAAAGAAAAAATAAATGAAAAGAATTGAAGACAGTCTCAGAAGCTTCTGGGACAGCATTAAATGCACCAACATTTGAATTATAGGGGGTCCCAGAAGAAGAGAAAAAAAAGGGACTGAGAAAATATTTGAAGAGATTATAATTGAAAACTTCCCTAATATGGGAAAGGAAATAGTCAATGAAGTCCAAGAAGCACAGAGAGTCCCATACAGGATAAATCCAAGGAGAAACACACCAAGACACATATTAATCAAACTATCAAAAACTAAATATAAAGGAAAAATATTAAAAGCAACAAAGTAAAAGCAACAAATAACATACAGGGGAATCCCCATAAGGTTAACAGCTGATCTATCAGCAGAAACTCTGCAAGCCAGAAGGGAGTGGCATGACATATTTAAAGTGATGAAAGGGAAAAACCTACAACCAAGATTACTCTACCCAGCAAGAATCTCATTCAGATTTGACAGACAAATTAAAACCTTTACGGACAAGCAAAATCTAAGAGAATTCAGGACCACCAAACCAGCTCTACAACAAATGCTAGGCAAGAAATATGAGAGAAGGAAAAGACCTACAATAATAAATGCAAAACAATTCAGAAAATGGTAATAGGAACATACATATCAATAATTACCTTAAATGTAAATGGATTAAATGCTCCCACCAAAAAACATACACTGGCTGAATGGATACAAAAACAAGACCCGTATATATGCTGTCTACAAGAGACCCACTTTAGACCTAGGGGCACATACAGTCTGAAAGTGAGGGGATGGAAAAAGATATTCCATGCAAATGGAAATCAAAAGAAAGCTGGAGTAGCAATTCTCACATCAGACAAAACATACTTTAAAATAAAGACTATTACAAGAGACAAAGAAGGACACTACATAATGATCAAGGGATCAATCCAAGAAGAAGATATAACAATTGTAAATATTGATGCACCCAACATAGGAACACCTCAATACATAAAGCAAATGCTAACAGCCATAAAAGGGGAAATCAACAGTAACACAATCATAGAAGGGGACTTTAACACCCCACTTTCACAAATAGACAGATCGTCCAAAATAAAAGTAAATAAGGAAACACAAGCTTTAAATTACATACTAAACAAGATGGACTTATTTGATATTTATAAGACATTCCATCCCAAAACAACAGAATACACTTTCTTCTCAAGTGCTTATGGAACATTCTCCAGGATAGATCATATCTTGGGTCACATATCAAGCCTTGCTAAATTTAAGAAAACTGAAATTGTATCATGTATCTTTTCTGACCACAAAGCTATAAGACTAAATATCAATTACAGGAAAAATCCGTAAAATATACAAACACATGGAGGCTAAACAATACACTACTTAATAACCAAGAGATCACTGAAGAAATCATAGAGGAAATCAAAAAATACCTAGAAAAAAATGACAATGAAAACACGATGACCAAAAACCTATAGGATGCAGCAAATGCCATTCTAAGACGGAAGTTTATAGCAATACAAGCATACCTCAGAAACAAGAAACACCTCAAATAAATAACCTAACCTTACACCTAAAGCAATTAGAGCAAGAAGAACAAAAAAACCCACAAAGTTACCAGAAGGAAAGTAATCATAAAGATCAGACCAGAAATAAATGAAAAAAAAATGAAGGAAATGATAACAAAGATCAATAAAACTAAAAGCTTGTTCTTTGAGAAGATAAACAAAATTGATAAACCATTAGCTGGACGCAACAGGAAAAAAAGGAGAAGACTCAAATCAATACAATTAGAAATGAAAAAGGAGAAGTAACAACTGACACTGCAGAAATACAAAGGCTCATGAGATATTACTACAAGCAACTCTATGCCAATAAAATGGACAACCTGGAAGAAATGGACAAATTCTTAGAAATGCACAACCTTCCGAGACTGAAGCAGGAAGAAATAGAAAATATAAACAGACGAATCACAAGCACTGAAATTGAGACTGTGACTAAAAATCTTCCAACCAACAAAAGCCCAGGACCAGGTGGCTTCACAGGCAAATTCCATCAAACATTTAGAGAAGAGCTAACACCTATCATTCTCAAACTCTTCCAAAATACAGCAGAGGGAGGAACACTCCCAAGCTCATTCTATGAGCCCACCATCACCCTGATACCAAAAGCAGATAAAGATGTCACAACGAAAGGAAACTATAGGCCAATATCACTGATGAACATAGATGCAAAAATCCTCAACAAAATACTAGCAAACAGAATCCAACAGCACATTAAAAGGATCATACACCATGATCAAGTGGAGTTTATCCCAGGAATGCAAAGATTCTTCAATATACACAGATCAATCAATGTGATAATATCATATTAACAAATTGAAGGAGAAAAGCCATATGATCATCTCAATAGATGCAGAAAAACCTTTCAACAAAATTTAACACCCATTTATGATAAAAACCCTCCAGAAAGTAGGCATAGAGGGAATGTACCTCAACATAATAAAGGCCATATATGACAAACCCACAGCCAATATTGTTCTCAATGGTGAAAAACTGAAACCATTTCCTCTAAGGTCAGGGACAAGACAAGGCTGTACACTCTCACACTATTATTCAACATAGTTTTGGGAGTTTTAGCCACTGCAATCAGAGAAGAAAAATAAATAAAAGGAATCCAAATTGGAAAAGAAGAAGTAAAGCTGTCACTGTTTGCATATGACATGATACTATACATAGAGAATCCTAAAGATGCTACTAGAAAACTACTAGAGATAATCAATGAATTTGGTAAAGTAGCAGGATATAAAATTAATGCTCAGAAATCTCTTGCATTCCTATACACTAATGATGAAAAATCTGAAGGAGAAATTAAGGAAGCACTCCCATTTACCACTGCAATAAAAAGAATAAAATACCTAGGAATAAACCTACCTAAGGAGACAAAAGACCTGTATGCAGAAAACTATAAGACACTGATGAAAGAAATTAAAGATGATACAAACAGGTGGAGAGATATACAATGTTCTTGGATTGGAAGAATGAACATTGTGAAAATGACTCTGCTACCCAAAGCAATCTACAGATTCAATGTAATCCCCATCAAACTACCAATAGCGTTTTTCACAGAACTAGAACAAACAAATTCACAGTTTGTATGGAAACATAAAAGACCCCCAATAGCCAAATGAATCTTGTGAAAGAAAAACAGAGCTGGAGGAATCAGGATCCTGGACTTCAGTCTATATTACAAAGCTACAGTAATCAAGACAGTATGGTACTGGCACAAAAACAGAAATATAGATCAATGGAACAGGATAGAAAGCCCAGAGATAAACCCACGCACATATAGTCACCTTATTTTTGATAAAGGAGGCAAGAATATACAATGGAGAAAAGACAGCCTCTTCAATAAGTGGTGCTGGGAAAACTGGACAGCTACATGTAAAAGAATGAAATCAGAACACTTCCTAAAACCATATACAAAAATAAACTCAAAATGGATTAAAGGCCTAAATGTAAGGCCAGACACTATAAAACTCTTGGAGGTAAACATAGCCAGAGCACTCTGACATATATCACAGCAAGATCCTTTTTGACCCACCTCCTAGAGAAATGGAAATAAAAACAAAAATAAACAAATGGGGCCTAATGAAACTTAAAAGCTTTTGCACAGCAAAGGGAAACATATACAAGATGAAAAGACAACCCTCAGAATGGGAGAAAATATTTGCAAATGAAGCAACTGACAAAGGATTAATCTCCAAAATTTACAAGCAGCTCATGCAGCTCAATATCAAAAACAACCAACAACCCAATCAAAAATTGGGCACTAGACCTAAATAGACATTTCTCCAAAGAAGATGTACATTGCCAGCAAACACATGAAAGGATGCTCAACATCAAATGCAAATCGAACCTACAGTGAGATATCACTTCACACCTGTTAGAATGGGCATCATTAGAAAATCTACAAATAAGAAATGCTGGAGAGGGTGTGGAGAAAAGGGAACCCTTTTGCACTGTTGGTGGGTATATAAGTTGATACAGCCACTATGGAGAACAGTATGGAGGTTCCTTAAAAAACTAAAAATAGAACTACCATATGACCCAGCAATACTACTACTGGGCATATTCCCTGAGAAAACCATAATTCAAAAAGAGTCATGTACCACAATGTTCATTGCAGCTCTATTTACAATAGCCAGGACATGGAAGTAACCTAAGCGTCCATCAACAGATGAATGGATAAAGAAGATGTGGCACATATATATAATGGAATATTACTCAGCCATAAAAAATAGGAAATTGAGTTATTTGTAGTGAGGTGGATGGACCTAGAGACTGTCATACACAGTGAAGTAAGTCAGAAATAGAAAAATAAATACTGTATGCTAGCACATATATATGGAATCTAAAAAAAAAAAATTGTTCTGAAGAACCTAGGGACAGGACACGAATAAAGATGCAGACGTGGAGAGTGGATCTGGGGACATGGGGTGGAGGGAAGGGTAAGCTGGGACAAAGTGAGAGAGTGGCATGGAGTTATATACACTGCCAAATGCAAAGTGGATGGCTGGTGGGGGGCAGCTGCGTAGCACGGGGAGATTGGCTCAGCACTTTGTGACGCCTGGAGGGGTGGGATGGGGAGGGTGTGGGGAAGACGCAGGAGGGAGGAGATGTGGGGATGTGTATGCATGTATAGCTGATTCACTTTGTTGTGGGACAGAAACTAACACACCATAGTGGAGCAATTATACTCCAATAAAGATGTTATTAAAAAAAAAAAAAACACTGTAAAAATGAAAGGAATTATTTTCATTTTCAAGGTACTAATATTGAAACTGATAACATTTAATAGCAAAATAAGCACTTGGCATTTGCTTTTCTTCTTTGAGGCAATTTTAAAAGCTAGAAAGTAATATTTTGAAGATTTTCTGTAATTATTGCAGTATTTCTAATTAACATCATTTCCTTTATATCTTGAGAGCTAATAAACTACAGTAGCATTCAGAGAAGTAAGAGTTTATTTTGTTTTTAACCCTTAGGAAATTATCAAGTTCATGTGCCATGAAAAGGTGGGGATGAATCTACAGCATGTATTCACAACTCAGAACTTGTGCTGTGAGAAAAGGGAAAAAATGCTCCCTAGGCCAAATAATTAAGAAATGACTCATATTTGAAAAACTACCTGTCGCTGCATGTTGGTATGTAAGTTGTACTCAATATTCTTTGGATGTGACATGGGGGAAATCCCCATTGTCCACATTAGCCTATACAGAAGTTTTGTTGAAAGCTCTCCCCAAGGAGTGCTTCTGCACTTTGTCTTTGCCCTCATGCTCAGGGGTGGTAAATGGATTAACACAGCAGTTTCTGATGGTATGATGGATGGAGTAGGATGATTGATTTTCTAAACACCCTTTCCTTACTTGATGGATGTTTCCATTGTCATTTCTTCCCTCAGGGGTCTTTGTGTGCACAATCTCTCTTCTGAAAGGAGTTTTCTCACGCTATTAGTACCAAGTGAATTTATGATGTCCTCTCATGCAAATAGTCTGCTATTCTGTAGGTAGAGTCTGCTCTGACAGTCTATGCAAAATGTCAATTCTCTGATCAACAGCTTCCACTGTGTTAACATTTTAAACTATGAGACACAATTGAGCTCCAAAAAACAACACTTATTTTCTCCTAATTAGACACAAGTGTAGCCAAAACTCATCATCCATCTAGAGACTCATTTACCTTAGACATTTAGCTGAATCCTGTGGCACTCCTTTGTTACGACCAGGATCTCCACCAATAATTTTACTGGGTTCTATCATAAATACCAGCTGGGGCCGGAGTATAAATTTTGATTACAGTAATCAGCTAGCATTTCTCCTCCATGACCCCTCTCGTTTGAATCCTGAAGCATGTGGATCCCTTTGAAGGTTGAGAAAAAGTTGTCAAGACTAATAAACAAAGACATCAAATTTGGGAGGAAGGGTTTTTTGAAAACAGTCAAGGATTTAGGTATAAGGTGGAGAATTTGAAAATAGCTACCATCCAGCTGAACCAATATTTTTTCTCACTTTTCCTCACCTTCTTTATAAAAAATAAATAAATAAATAAATAAAAAATCTCTTGTATTAGAGAGCTGAGAAGAGGGTTAGGTGTTTAAATAATTGAGAATTAAAAATATTGGGTAGGTGACACAGGGGTAAATACTCTTGAAATTTAGGGAATCCCAGAACAAGCTTCCAGCCGAGGGTTTTCAGAACAATTTCCTTTCTGGCAATAGTCCCTGCACACGTCAGCTTTGGGAGAGAAAATTAGGTGACAGAATAATGAAGATAGATAGGAGAGGCCTGAAGATAGCCCCTTCCTGATTTTGTTTTATTTTTTGGTAACTCACAAATGATGAGAAAGAGATTCAAAATTTCCATGCCCATAAATGGAATATGGAAATTTACTGAAGGCCAGAGCCATTACCTGCCCAAATTTTCCTTAAAAGAAGTGAGGAAACTTAGATTGAAAAGGGTGTGAACCTAGGGGCAAGACAGGAATAGAGACACAGACCTACTAGAGAATGGACTTGAGGACACAGGGAGGGGGAGGGGTAAGCTGGGAGAAAGTGAAAGAGTGGCGTGGACATATATACATGACCAAATGTAAAATAGATAGCTAGTGGGAAGCAGCTGCATAGCACAGGGAGGTCAGCTCGGTTCTTTGTGACCACCTAGACGGGTGGGTTAGGGAGGGTGGGAGGGAGAGAGACGCAAGAGGGAAGAGATATGGGAACATATGTATATGTATAACTGATTCACTTTGTTATAAAGCAGAAACTAAGACACCATTTTAAAGCAATTATACTCCAATAAAGATGTTAAAAAAAAAAAAAAAGGTGTGATGTTCCAGTCCCTGGCTGGAAACTGTGGCGCTGAAACCCTTTAAGTGTCACTTCTGGCACAGAGTCAAGGATGGCAGACACATTCTCTTCTCGCCACAGCAGTCGCCATGCATGACCCAGACGACCGACAAAATACGTTAGTAGCAGACACACTGGAGATGTTGTCAGGGACCATGAGCTTACCTTTACTACTCCTGCCCGTCCCCACCATGTACATCTGCACAAGTCCAACACCATCCCTGAAGGAGGTGGAGAGGAGAGAAAAACTTGAATTCACAATAACTTAACCTAGACTGACTTGGAAATCTACAGGAGGATCTGGATGGTTTGTCTGCTTTTCAATAGGTTGTGCAATGCAAAGGGAGATCAAATTGAGCTGTAGAAGTAAAGTTCACCTTCCAATGGAGGGAAAGGGAGGGTAGGGTGAATTGGGAGATTGGGACTAACATATATACACTAATATTTATAAAATAGATAACTAATGAGAACCTGCTGTGTAGCACAGGGAACTGTATTTCACTTCTCTGTACAGTAGAAACTAACACAACATTGTAATACCCTAATAATAAATAAATAAATAGGAAAAGAACTGTGACATTTAAGATGTTAAAATATATGATCCTTTGGTTTCTAAGGAACATAACAAAGTCACCAAAATGAAATAAGTCAGTCAGTCCTTTTAGAGAAAATGTGAATTTTCAATATGTGGGATTAGGAGACATGGCAAGAGAATTATTGAAAAGTTTATTAAAATGTTGGCCATTTTTAGAGGAATATCAGATTCGGAACAAGGAAAAGACCGGATGGAAGCCAAAGGGAACAGGACCTGGGACCGTTCATCACTGAAAAAGTAACATACTGTTAGATTTTTAAGAGCTGATTCTAAGAAAGCAAATTCCCATGAATTCCAGGACAATCTTAATTTTAATTGTAATCCAAATTAAGCCCAGATCTCAATGGAAGAAAACAAAGAATGCTGGCTTTGAAATGAAGAAGAAATAAGGATGAGCTAGCAATACACTGCAGGATCTTGAAATGCCCGAGTCTACAATTTGCCTAATTTATATTTTAAGTAGCACGATTCTCTCACATCATAGTTTATGTGCTTCAGCTGACTCACTAGCAGCTTCTAGAAAATGGCAGAAGGATATTCCATGAACCCTGGCAAAGGCTATCTGCTGGAGGAAAATCATTGGTGTTGAAGCTGGATCCAGCCTCTGTACCCTGACACTAAATTAATTCTCGGAGACAGAGTTTTGGATGAAGTAGAAAAGAATGACTTTATTGCTTTGCCAGGCAAAGGGGGCCACAGCAGGCTAATGCCCACAGTGTGTCTGGACGTGGAGGGGCTAGTGAGAACTTTTATAGCAATGGTTCAAAGAGAGTGTGATCAGCTTGTGGACATTCTTCTGACTGGCTGGTAGTGAGGTAAGTGGGAGTCAGCATCGTCAGCCTTCTGGTTCCAACCAGGCTGGGGTCTAGCCCTGTTGGCAGCACACAGTTAATTTCTGCCACCTGCTAGGGGTTTCAGTATCTGCAAAACATCTCAAAGATATTGTTATGTGTATCCCTTGATGGGGAATCAGGACCCTGCCCCAAGGCTGCACTATCATTTCTTTTGACTCTTCCTCCCCTTGTCTCCGCATCCCCTCCCTTCCCTAATTAGCATCTGTTTGAACCTGCCCATTGGAACTCAGGGAAGATCATGGAGGCTGAATGAAGCCTGTTTCCTGTAATCAAGAAATGGGGACACAGAAAGGCTTGTGTGCCCAGGAACCCCACAGGGTCCTGCTCTGTATCAGTGTAAGATAAGGAATTCTCAATTGCAAACAAATTTCTTCTGTTTAGATACTTCTCAAGGTCATGTTTTATTGAATATTATCATTTTACTTTCTGCACTCAGAAAATGTTAGTCTTCAAGCCTGTTTTCAGTGGCCTGTGAAAAGTAGAACAATAATTATTTGAAAATAATTTCAGCTCTGGATTTAATAACTATAAACTCCATTTCTCAACGTATACTAGAAGAGCAACTAGAATTTAACAGCTTGTCTTTTTGAAAATCCTAATTCCAAAATTGAATGCAGCTGGTTGGTTTTTATTTTTGTTTTGAATATTCTTCTTTTATTCATATATTCCAATATCTTTTTTCTGAAGACTAAGGAGGGGAATAAAATTAAATAAACCCCAAAATGTTACCTCAAATGAACTTCAGTTTAGACATTTCTAGCAAGTTAACTCCATTTGGTACTAAAAAGTGAAATTTACAAAATATTGTAAGGAAATTTCAGCTTCCATTGCCTCTCTTTCATTAGAAGGTAAGAGCCAGTTCCTCAGCTACTATTTTATATCACAAGTTTGCTTTTCTGAGCGATAGATTAAAAGCCTCTGGCTTGGGCACAAATGAACATGTTTTTCACCATTGTGTGGAAACTATTGCAAAGTACTGAAGAAATCTTTTACACCTCTGGACTCTGAATAACACACTCCACGTCAAAGTATGCTCAGTATCTAAGGGAGCATGCCAGAAAACAATACTACTAAATTATGTCAAGCACCCACCCTTTCAGATATATTTCCTGAGTGCTTGAAAAATTAAAATCACAAAGAAGTTTTCAAAGAAGAAATATCTTTGTCCTCTACATTTGTTTTCAAGGCCTTAACATATGGTGAGGGTGATAACTCGGTGCTTTATTATTATAATTAGTAATAACAAATGGAAAATGAAGTCCAAAGAAAACTTACAACAGAATGAATCATTGGTAAATGAAAAGGCTTTCAGAGGTAACCGGACATACTGGCAACTGGAGCAGCTTAGCTGCTTCTGATTCTCACTTCCTGTCCCTTCTCCTTCCTTCTACCCCAATCTCTGCTTTCACCTTCTCTTACTGAAACAAAAGCAGCTGCTCCTAACTGAACTTCCTGCCTCCAAGATCCCTCCTTCTAATCCATTTTATAGCTCAATTTGTTTCCTCCAAACATACTTTTACCATTTTAATTTTTTTTTAATGGTTGAATTCGATTTAAAAAAAAAAACTTTTAAATTCCTTCATGGGACTGTCTCAAGCTAAACCTCATTTTAAATGAAGGCCCAGAAAGCTAAGATTAAAGGGCCATCACTACAGTCAGCTAGTCCTTTCATGGAGAAGTAACAATGGCCCCATTAAGTATTCTATCTAGTGCTAAATTCTTCCTCTCATTCAAGTCTCTCTGCAGGCTCTCACCACCCACCCCCCATCTCTCGAACTTCATTTCTCATAATCTCAACTCCTATATCTGACATTGCTGCTTTCCTCCACTGTAATCCCCATCTAAACTTTCCCAAATACGATAAATAATTGGTAGAAATATTTTACTACCACTATAGAGTAATTTGATTCAACTTCATTCACTGCAGAATAATCCATTCTTTTTTAAATTTATTTTTTGAAATTTCAAGTGACAACAAATGTCTAAAAATCTTTATAATTCCCTTATTTTCAATGGAAACAATATACACTTATAATATCATAATTAAAACCCTCATATACTCTTTTTAGAGTCCGGGCAAATAATTTCTCAACAAAATTGAGACTATTAAGTAGAAATACGTTGCACCTATTACCCTTTCTGTTCTAAACCAGAGGAACTGTGTATCTGCAAACTCCATGAGAATGAATCTGATTAATGTAATAAAGTTTATTTCAGTTCAACAAACATTCAGTGTTTACTCTGTGAAAATGTCCTGGCCAAATTGGAGAATACAAAGATGGCTAATGTACAGCTTCTGTCCTTTAAGAAAATAAAATCAAATGGAAGGAAGAGATACAAACATGAATATTAGCTAATACATACACTGGAGGAAAAGAGACATGAAAGAAAGATTTATTTTGGCTAAAGAGAGCACTTAACTATTCTTGGGGGAAGCAGGATTTGAGTTGGCCTTAAAGGATTTGCAGGATTTTATAAGGCAAGGTGATCCTGACAGAGGCAAATTTTAGTATATTTCCCAGAATCACATCATATTGTAACTATTTAAGTGTCTTTCTCCTCTACCTCAATAATAGTTCTTCCAAGGATTGTCGACTGAAAAAAAAAAAAAGCACAACCTGAAAGCTGAGAGTTATGTTTTATTCAGCAAACATTCTTAGGACTTCAAGCCCAGGAGATAGCCTCTCAAATAAACGCTGAGAAAACTGTTCCGTAGAGGAAGTGGGGGAAGCCAGGAGATATAGGAGTTTTTGAAACACCAGGGAGTCAGAACAAAAGGCTACTGTTAATAAAAGAAAACCGTATATTCAGGAATTTAGCGCTTTTCTATGTATGGGAAGACGCAAGAGTCTGGGCTCACTGAAATCATTCCTTTGATATGCACCTCAGCTATCTGGGGCTTGTATCCTGTGTTTTCTCATCCTGAGTTTCCTCAGGCTGCACCGGTGGTGGTGGCTGCAGTCTGATGGCTGCTAGATGGCAGGCATTTCTTATTTCCATCCTGAACTCCCTCGAGGCTCACCACTGGTGTGGCTGCAATCGTTGATGACTGTGACATCTTTTGTTTGCTGATATAGCAGGCAATATTTTATTTCTCAGCATCATGGTTTACCTATTTCGCAACATTACAGCAATATTTTATATCTTATTAGTTTTTTAGCAAAGGCCATAGTACATTGTAAGTTCTCAGTAAATATTTGTTGAATTACTCAATTGATGGCTATTAGGCGCTTAAAATATTTCGGTGTCATGAATCTGTACTCAGGAGTTTTTAATGAAGTTTCACTGAGGCTGTACCAAAAATCATGTTCAAAATATTAAAAATACAAAAAAAATTATATCTGCTATATCTGTGAAGGCTGATTCCCACCTTGTTCTCTGTATTTTAGTGGGAGTATGGTCACAGTTCTTATGAAAGATACTATACTGGGCACCAATTGTAAAAAGCCAAGACTACCTAGAGCCCTGTAAGAATTAGACAATCTCTTTTCCAGGGCAAACCCATCTGGTTGAGACTTTTCTGCTCTGTGAAGAGTCTCATTCATGCTGCTTTGAGGGGTTGTGTGATGAAATGGAAAGTACTGTGTGAGCTGGTATCTCTTAGGGACCAGTGTGAGGTTAGGGTGGTATTTGTGATGCTCATGACAGCCCCAAATGAAGAACCACCCAAAATCCATTTTGTCATGACCACTTCTACCTATGCGGTTTCCCAAAGAGGAAACTAGATTCAAAGAACATTAGCAGATGGAAAAAAATATTGCTTTCCTAACAGGTATGTGAGAGCTCCGTAACTCCCAATTCAGGGCCTTCTTGTAAGCTCTGCTAGAGTACTTGGGTTCTACTTTTTTAAAAAAAATTTATCTTATTGAAGTATTGTTGATTTACAATGTTGTGTTAGTTTCTGGTATAACATAGGTTCTACTTTGAGATAAGAATGGGGTGTCTGATTCTTTACCTTCCCTTTAAATTCTGAGATCAGTATATACTTTCAGGGAGAGAGATATGCAAGGCAAGCCCTGCCATAACTTACCACTCAGGTGCAGATTTCAAGAGGATGGAAAAGAAGAAAGAAACCTGGTTAGGTCTGTATCAAAGATGCAGACCCTGTTTATATCAGCAAAATGTAGAGAGGGCAACAGTCAGAGTTGCTAATCTTTAAGGTATATTAAATGTAGCCCAATGAACGTCGGAGAGGGAGTGAGACGTACGTAGACCACCTCCATCTGCCTTCTATCAAGAAAGAAAAAGCTTCCTCAGAACCCCCACTGAAGACTTTCTATTGGCCTCATTGGCCAGAACCTGGTCATGTGGTCAACCCTGCTTGCAAGGGATGCTGGGAAAACAAGGAATAGGATTTTAACAATTGGCTGAGACCAATCATAGTCCAAGTGATGGGCAGATTGCTGTACTCACCAAAGAACCAAATGAACAAACAAAAACAAACAAAAAACCTGAGTTTTATTAATAAGGATGGAGGGGAAAATGGATATTGAAAGGAAGTACCTGTAGTGGCCACAGTGTATGAAGATATTTTTAAAATTCATGATCTATGTATTTATTCTCTAGGGCTGCCATAAGTACCACAGACTGGGTGGCTTAAACAATAGAAATTTGTTTTCTCACAGTTCTGGAGGCTGGAAGTCCAAAATCAAGGTGTCAGTAGGCTTAGTTTCTTCTTTAGTTTCCTCCTTGTTTGCAGATGGCTACCTTCTCACTGTGTCCTCACATGATCTTTCCTCTGTATGTCTCTTTGTGTGTCCAAATTTCTGCTTCTTATAAGGACACCAGTCAGATTGGATTAGGACCCATCCTCATGGCCTCATTTTAGTCTAATCATTTTTTAAAGACCTACCTCCAAATATAGTCACATTAATATAGTCACATTTTGAGGTACTGGGGGTTAGGAATTCAATACAGGAATTTGGGGAGAACACAATTTAGCCCATAAAAGTCTATAACATTAATTTGGTCCTAGAAAGTGTATAAAATGTATTTCTATTAGCAGTGGGGCAGGCAGGGCGTGGGGGAGTTTCCCCTCTCACTAGATCTTTAAAACGTTAAGAATTATTTTAAAAATCACTTTAAGTTTATAAGAGGAAAAGATATTCATTGTTGCAGTGATTTGCACTGCTTTGATTAGTAGTGAAGGTGAACACTTTTCAGGTGCGTTTTTCTCATATAATTTCATCTTCTATTTGCCAAATGCCTCTCAGTCTCACCCTGTTTCCAGATGCGGCATTTCCAGGCAGGTGACTCACTTGGTTGGCACTCAATGCCTGCTGTGCTCCTGTCCCTAGGGCTTCTCCCAGTGTGGACTGGGTAACTTCACTCTGCAAGCAGGCCTCCCTAGCTCAGAAGTGCTGGGGAATTAGCAGCCCTGGGACAACTTTCAACCAGTAGGATATGGCAGACAGTGAGTAGATGCCTCTCCTTGACCATCCTTGGGGAGATGATTCTAAACATTCTTTCTAATGCCGAGCACATCCCAGTGGGACTGAACCTCAGTTCCCAATGGTGGTGGCCAACTCAACACACCAATGCATGGGCTTTTTCTCCTCCCATTGTTGAACCTGCTCAGTTCCTTACTTCTGTCCCCTAGGTTCATCCCCACTCCCCCAAATAGATTACTTGTTTTCATGAATGTTTCGTATATCAAGGATATTAACCTTTTGGGACAATGTCAACAGAGTTGGTAAGGGAAAATATATCCTGTGAACTCTATGCCACACCAGTTATATTTGAAATCAAGAGAAAATATTCTTGTATTTGCCTTAATACTTTAGAAATGCAGTGTTTAGCAGTATTTATTTCATATTAGTTTTACAGATAGAGCATCATTTTGAACTGTGTTGAGAACATGAGTGAAACAGTTTTTAAATGTATTTACTTCTTCCAATCCATCTGTTTTAGGTGGAGAGCAATTCTTAATCTTCTGTGTGGTCCATTTCCTTTGAATTGCAGCTTTGATTTTGCCCAGATTCTGTACTTTTACAGATTATTCCTCCATAGAGAAGAAAGTCTATGCTTTTCCAGAATTAGCTTATAACCCAGGAAGAGTAGAGGGTGCATTCTGTCAAAATTGCTGGGTTCTTGCCCAAACCTTTAGGGTCCTTCAGCTTCAAATAATTCTGAGATTCCTGGAGGTATCATCTGATGTGACAGCCAGTCTTGAGGTGGGAAGTCCTCAGCCATTTTACACTGAATTCAAACAGAGCAGACCACGAAGAAGGCGCTGAGGAATAGCTTATAAATAGAGATACTGAATATGATTCCTGTGGCAACAAGAAGGGCTTAATAACTGGAGATAAGACTGGAATAGAGTCAGTGATGTGTACAAAGATGGATTTATTACCCCTACTTATAAGCGTCAAGGGGAGAATCTACATTTATCTTACCCTCCCAGATTATCTTCGTTTAAAACTCAGTCTAGTCAATTTGATTTGAAAATAATTAGCAAACATCCGGTGTTCTATAACTATTCCCCTCCCCATAATATAGATTCTTCCCATTTGGCTGAATGTCAATGGGATTCCCCTGTAGTGACTGCTTCTTTCCAAGGAGGATTTCTGTAAAGCAGAAAACCACGGTTGAACTGGGTGCTGTTTCTTATATAATGGGATGATCTATCTTGTTAATCTATAGCTCCAGTCATAACAGTTGTGAGCTCATTATGCCATTTTAACTGCCACTGATCACGATAATCACAAGTGTGACTTTGCAAATGTGTTAAATTTTAAGAACGTAACAAGGAAGTAATAAATCTATTCATTTCGTCATTTCTTTATCATAATTTTAACTCTCCTCCTGGATGAACACCTAGAAATTAGTGTTTTGAGCTGAGGCAGGAGGTATTGAATCATCTATGATATATGATATCTGTCTATATATCTATATCTATATATACATATAGATATAGATATAGATTCTTTTTCAGATTCTTTTCCTTTATATGTTATTACAAAATGTTGAGTATAGTTCCCTGTGCTATACAGTAGGTCCTTGTTGGTTATCTGTTTTATATACGGTAGTGTATATCTGTTAATCCCAAACTCCTAATTTATCTCTCACTTCCCTTTCTGCTTTGGTAACCATAAGTTCGTTTTCTATGTCTGTGGGTCTATTTCTGTTTTCAATATAAATTCATTTATATCATCTTTTTTAGATTCCACATATAGGTGATAATATATGATATTTGTTTTTCTCTGCCTGACTTACTTCACTTATGATAATCTCTAGGTCCATCCATGTTGCTGCAAATGGCATTATTTCATTCTTTTTAAAGGCTGAGTAGTATTCCACTGTGTATATATACCACATCTTCTTTAAACATTCATCTGTCGATGGACATTTAAGTGGCTTCCATGTCTTGGTTATTGTAAATAGTGCTGCAGTGAACATTGGGGTGCATGTATCTTTTTGAAGTATGGTTTTCTCCAGATATATGCCTAGAAGTGGGATTGCAGGATCATATGGCAACCCCTGAACAATTTCTTATATCTGATTTTGCCTCAGGCTTCAGTCCTGAAGCTTGTTTCTGCTTCTTTTGCTCTAAGTTATGAATTCTTTCCTTGACTGCAGTTTGCATTTACTTATTTAGGTAAACACCAGTTCAATACAGTCCCAAAGGTGCTCCACACAGGTGCAAGCCCTTAGGTCCATCATTCCTGCTAACTCACCTGCAGAAACAGGGAAGAAACCAGTCTAAGTGAGGCATGGTGGGGCTCCTCTTGAAGGGGGAACTTGAGAGAAAGGCAGTTCGAGGGAGTGAAAACTT
Source organism: Phocoena phocoena (assembly GCF_963924675.1). NCBI lineage: Eukaryota > Metazoa > Chordata > Mammalia > Artiodactyla > Phocoenidae > Phocoena > Phocoena phocoena. The sequence continues at coordinate 70,756,666 of NC_089222.1, read as the reverse complement.
GGTCTTTGAATGAAGTCTGGTCTTGTGGAAGCAATCAATGCTGAGAGATCATAGAGAAGATGAAAGGAGTTGAACTTGGGGTATGCAAGGACACCCCCTACATTGTTCCTGACAATGGCAGATTCTGCCATAAAAGAGACAGGGCAAACAGGAAGCCCCCTAGCCCTATCTGGGATCCTACATCCTAGGTTAGAGGAAACTGACAAATCCAAATTTCATCAAAAGCAAGTCAGACCGTATGACCCATCAATTCCACTCCTGGATATACACCCCAAGAATTGAAAACAGGGACTCAGATATTTCTACACCTATGTTCATAGCAATATTATTCACAATTGTCAAAAAGTGAAATCAACCCAGTGTCTATCAACAGATGAATGGGTAAACAAAAGGAGGTATACACATACAGTGAAGTGTTATTCTGTCTTAAGAAGGAAGGAAATTCTGACACATGCAACAACATGGATGGACTTTGAAGATATTATTCTAAGTGAGATAAGCCTGTCACTAAAATAAACCAAATGCTATATGATTCTACTTATATGAGGTACCCAGAGAAGTCAAATTCATAGAACAGAAATGTAGAATGGTGGTTGCCAGGAACTGCAGTGGGGTAAGGAGGGGAATAGGAAGCTCTTGTTTAACTGGTACAGAGTTTCAATTGGGGAAGATTGAAAAAGTCCTGGAAATGGATGGTGGTGATGGTTGCACAGCACTGTGATTGTACTGAACGCCACTGAGCCATACACTTAAAAAATGGTTAAAATGGTAAATTTTATATTATGTAAGTTTTAACACAAATTTTTTTAAAAAGAAAAATAAGTGAGTTGGGGCTGGGTGGGTGTGGGAGGAGTTGGTGACAGATGTTAACATCTGCCCTGTCTCCTAAGGGAAAGGGTCATCACTGAGATGGAAGTCATTATTATTTTTTTCTTATTTTCTTTTTTTTTTTTAATTATTTTGTGTCCCTCATGACTTTTAAAGAGGGCTCTTTTTTTTCTTTAATTTATTTTATTTATTTATTTTTGGTTGCATTGGGTCTTCATTGCTGTGCGTGGGCTTTCTCTAGTTGTGGTGAGCGGGGGCTACTCTTTGTTGTGGTGCACGGGCTTCTCATTGCGGTGGCTTCTCTTGTTGTGGAGCACGGACTCTTGACACACAGGCTTCAGTAGTTGTGGCACGTGGGTTCAGTAGTTGTGGCTCACGGGCTCAGTAGTTGTGGCTCACGAGCTCTAGAGCACAGGCTCAGTAGTTGTGGTGCACGGGCTTAGTTGCTCCACGGCATGTGGGATCTTCCCGGACCAGGGCTCGAACCTATGTCCCCTGCCTTGGCAGGCGGATTCTTAACCACTGCGCCACCAGGGAAGCCCTGGAGGTCATTATTGAATCTAGCTGTGAGGGGTAAGAGAAGACAGAGGAATGTTAGCAGGGTTCAATTCTTCCTAAATATTGGCTCAAAAGTCCAGAAATAGGTGAATGGGTTCCACAAATATTCTAAAGTTGTTGCATTGATTAATGAATCCTGTCTGATCTGTTCAAATGCCTGCTAACATCCTTACCACATACACACAGACAGACATTACATGTTTGTTGCTCCTGGCATGCTTGTGTAATCCCATAGCTTACTAAGCCATGGGAATTTGCACTATGTCCTTGGCTCGTTAGCCTTGTCATCAGGGATGCCCTACTGAAGGCTCTCAGGTATCACACGGGTGAGTGAGTGGTCAGGTCAATGGGAGAAGCAGCACTAGAAGCAATCAAGAACTGCCAGGGCTGATGGAAGCTCATAGGATTGCACTTCAGAGCCTCCTTAAGCTTGTGTTCAGTGGTCTCCAGATAGGCACACAGCAACATAGAACTCTGGCCTCCAAATTTATCCAATATCTGCTCCTCAGCTTTGGCTTCAGCCTCAGCCTTTAAGAAGCCAAATAGCTGAACACCCAGTTGTAGTGTCATTTCTGGCATCTCTGAAAGTATGTGTGCTCAATGATTATGAGATTGCCTAAGTTACCCTTATGTCTAATCAATGTATCAACATCAGTAACAGAAATACGGCACATCACTTATATACATTATTATGTATTGTTAGACTTTTCACTTTCAAATATGGGTAAGCATGAGCCACAACTAAGGGGCTCACCTGCCGCAGCTAAGGAGCCCACGTGTTGCAACAAAGGAGCCGGCGTGCTGCAACTAAGGAGACTGCAAGCCACAACTAACACCTGGCACAACCAAATAAATAAATAATTTTTTTTTTTTTTAAATGGATAACCGACAAGGACCTACAGTATAGCACGGGGAACTCTGCTCAATATTATGTAACGCTAAATGGGAAAAGAATTTGAGAAAGAATAGATACATGTATATGTATAACTGATTCACTTTGCTGTACACCTGAAGCTGTCACAATATTGTTAATCAACTATACTCGGATATAAAATAAAAAGTAAAAAAAAAAACCTAGAAAAATAGAAAAAAATGGGTAAGTATTTTAAATGGAAGTAAGACTACAATTTCCTCATATGCTTTAGTTTTTGCGATTCTGTCAGTTGAAATATAGATATATATGTATGAATTCAGAATAAAATGCTGCAATAATTAATCTTGATTGTGAACAGCACATTCATTTTATACTGAAAAATAATGAAAGATTTTTCAAATAGTTAAAAAGATAGAGAAATATTCAGTTTGTCAACTTGTCTTCATTATCAGTGACTAAATTATCAAGCACAGGAGGTGGAAGGAATGAAATCTTCACCTCAGTCATCGCTATCAGAAAATATAGAAAACTGGACATCTTGGTTACCATGTGGTAGAGCAGTTGCCTGTACTGGCAGATATAGTCCAAAAGATCTTGCTCTTCCACTCATTTCAGTTGGAAGCAAAGATCTGTTCACAGCCCAAAAGTGCGGTTCACTGACCACACATGTGATCCGAAAGCTGACAGTGCTGAGAAATTATTATCCCCATGGTAAGGTCAAACTCCTACATTTTGACAGCTGAAAATTTGAACAATTAAATTTTTTATAACATTTCAGATTTTCTTATTCTGAGATATTCATTCCATGAAGATAAGGGTAACCAGCATATCCTGATTTGCCTGCAACTGAGGGTGTTCCTGTACACGGGACTTGATCAAATCAGGAGAGTCTGGAGCACACGGGAACGAGCTGGTCACCCCAATGATGGTGTTATATTCATCCTCAGCCTTGGATTTGACTTTACATTGGCTTTAATATTTAGCCAAAAATCTGTATTTGGCGTATTTGTACCACTAAAATTTTGCAGTGTTTTGTCAACACACACACATACCAACTAATATGATGCTGACCACTTCTCAGCCTAGGAGAAGATAGGAGACCAGGTCTGGAGGGAAAGTGGAGGGCTAAGCAGTGACCCATCAGACTGGATGTGGGGTACCCAACTCCCAGCACCTCATGGACTGACCCCAAATCCTGGGGCCCCATGAATGAACCCTGATACCATGCACTTCACCCATTTCAATACTCTCTACTCTCCTTATGATTCCTATGGTTGATTTTCCTACAGGATAAGGAATCTGCCTAGATTTTTACTTCTTAGCCTGAATAGTACTCCAGTTTTTATTTGCCAGCCCCTATTCCTCACCTGAGTCCTTTAAATAAACGTTTTTGTTAGTTGAAGACAAGTCAGTGCATTGCTTTGGAGTTTTCAAACATTGCCTAGATTAATGAGCCAGGACCAGTATTCTGCTTCCTCATTGAGCTGGAATACAATGCAACAGGTCAGTAGGTGTGTTTCTGTCCCTGAAATGGCTTCTTAGATAAAAGATTATTTGGTTGAAACTCAACCTTCAATTTGTGAAGAAAAAAAGCTGGTCAAATGTCCCATAAAATGATAAGTTCGTATTTGGGGGATTTAAAAAGATTTCTTTTTCTAAAAAGGAAGAGGAAGATGTTGATAGGATCATGATAAATAACTAACATTATTATGATAATGTTCTTAGTGCTTTGCTAGTATTAACCTACTTAATCCTCCCGGCAATTTAGTTAAGTACTGTTATTGTTAGATTGTATTGTATTGTTATTGTTAGATTATAACTAGTACTGTTATTGGTTAGGAAACTGAGACCACAGTCACAAAGCTAGGAATTGATAAAGTCATGATTTGAACCCAGGTACCCAAGCTCCACTACACGCTGGTATTTTTCATAATGGATAAAATATGGTCTTTAATTTTTCAATAGCACAATTTTATAACTGGGGTGTGAAAGAATATTTTTTCAAATTGTAACTTTAAGCTTAATTTTTCATTAGAAATGAATTTTACTCACCCAAGATATTCCAAATAAAAATTTCACAGGACCATGGAATGATCTTGAAAAGTTTTATGAGATTCAGCAACCAGCTACTTATGATTTGAATCAAGGTCAGTGTTCTCTTGGTGGTAAAGAAACATATAACCCATCCTATATAGCAGGAGGGGAGGGGAGAGGGTTGGGTGTAGGAGAACAGGCAGGGAGGTAAGTGGAAACCAAAGAACCTGAGGCTATTTTCTTAGAACATTGTTTCATCTAAGAGAAGAAATCATGATCATATTTTAAAATGACTCTGAACCCATATTATAATAATGACTCAAAACTCATCATCTGAGTTTTAGGCACAAATTAGCCTTGTAAGTAGGCACCCTCAAAATCATCTGCCCATCACTCTAAACACAAAGATACTTAGTATAATACAAAACACACAATGGTCTCTCTCCTTTCTGCTCTAATATTTGATGATTCTAAATCAGACTACTTCACTGCTTGACTACATTCTCTACTGCCCCAAACAGCAAAAAGAGACAAGTATTCAAGGGGCTGTTTTCTATACTGGTTGGGGTAACATCTAGCCTACAAAATACCTAACCTATAAAATGCTATTATTGGTGATAAATAGATCAAGGTGACTTACCACTGTGAAAGTTAATAGTAATACCTCTGGCCATATTAAAACTTGTTTGAGATATACAAAGCACTCTCATGGAATCATTCAAGGCTCGTAACAACCCTGAGAGTTAGGAGTTAGTATCTCCAGATCATAAACAAAGAAAGGGAGAAATAGAAATGCCAAGGGTCTCTCTCTTTAGAGTCACACAGTATTTTGATTACAACTCTGCACTATACATAGACTGATAATTAGACATGCACATTTAAAAACGAACAGACTCCTTCATATTTGTGATATTAGTGGAGGGCATCAAAAGAAATAACCAATACTGGAGCATAAAGCTAATTTCAAAAAAGGCAACGCAGGATTGAAAAAAATCCTGTCATTAATTCCTGTTGCTAACACTCTTCATCCCCTATAAGGGCATGAGTAAAAATCTCACGGTTGGGCTTCCCTGGTGGCGCAGTGGTTGAGAGTCCGCCTGCCGATGCAGGGGATGCGGGTTAGTCTCCGGTCCGGGAAGATCCCACATGCCGCGGAGCGGCTGGGCCCGTGAGCCATGGCCGCTGAGCCTGCGCGTCCGGAGCCTGTGCTCCGCAACGGGAGAGGCCACAACAGTGAGAGGCCCACGTACCGCATCTCAAGGCTTTGGGAATGTATATCAGATGAGGTATGTTTTTATTCTCTCTCTCTCTCTCTCTCTCTCTCTCTCTCTCTCGATATATAATTTAATGTTAAGCTAGGCAGAACACCTACATACAGAGTTTTATATAAATGAATGGTGCCCATGTTCAACTCTATTAAAACTTGATGTGCTTTGTGCATGGAGGTGCTTCATGGAAATATTCATGCTAATGGAACTGATTCAATGAAAGCCATGTACTGTCAAGGGTGATATACATATTATTTACTAAAGAAAAAATTCCATTTGCTATAAATATAGAAAATAGCTATCCATTTTTCAATATGCCTAGATAACTATTGCCAGGGACGTCTCATTGTGTTGACTTCCATCTAGTACATATAATGCGTATTAAATTTGAAAATTCACAGAATAAATATTTTCTGTCATGTTTACATTTGGAAGGTAAAGGTCTACCATTTGGTTGAGAAAGGAAGATTGATGTGGAAATAACATCACTAATAGAAACGGAAATTCCCCAACCTAACTCATTTTTCCCCTTTTATTCTAACACCAGACTGGAGTGACTTGTCAATGTTGCCTGAAGTTGGAGCTCTGGCTGCACCTGTTATATTCACCGTTGGGTTAAAGAGATACTTTAACTTCAATTGAAAATCACCAGAAAACAAATAAAAAGTAATCAAGAACAGAATTCAGCTTGTTTCTCTATATTTATGTGTTTATATTTTTCTTGATATGTGCTTCCTGTTTTTGTTTGCTTATTTATTTCTTTTCAATATACTTATTCAAATTTCTTTAGTCTCATATATTTGAACAAAATGCTATTCAAAAATACTATTTTCAGGTCCTGAGAAAAAGATAAAGTTATGTCAACATTAGCCACTACAAGATTACTTTGTTTACTATGACTAGAAACCTAAGAAATTCCAAAATACGTTATGTCATGAAAAATGAACCCATTACCTGTATGTCTGGGGTGGATTTTAGTCAGCTGGACATATGACTGCGAACTTCGCAGTAGTTCCCATGATTGATGCTAACTCACTAAATTGTAAAATCAAGGCTTTCATTTTTGTGTGTGTCAGAAATTACTGTAGTTGAGGGAAACATTTTTTCTTTGATTACTCATAACTATGACATAGCTCTTAGAGAAACTCAGACAACATTTTCAAGGGTATAAAAATCCATTACAGTCACAAAACCATGATATCTAAATTTTAACCCTGAAACTGATGCTCATAGTTTTTTTGTCTTTTCACAAAAAGGCTTTTTCCTTTTTGGAGAAAAAAGACATCCATGAGTCATTCCACAATCACATCCACTGAGAAATAGATTATAAAGGTGGCATGTAAAAAAATGCGTTATACTCATGATAACACTAGATTCTCTATTCTCAGCATTGGTGATTCACAGACATGCACAGATTATTCATCTCAGTACTGCCCACAAAACCTAGCATAATGCATTGCACATAGTAGGTGCTTTATAAATATCTGATTATGTGTTGAATCCATAAGCTAACACTCTCCATCCTGCCAGTGTTCATAATGTTCTCCAGTTAGACTTGGGTAAGAGTAACATCTGCTTGTGAGAGACATTTATTCACATGAAGTTCCTTTTGTACTGTTACCCTTGACAATACAGGGAGTTGGAATTTGTTGTCATATTTAGAACAATCTATGAGTTTAGAATTATAATGACAAGTAGGGTGTAGCCCAGGAAACATGAATGGTCATGGATCACAAAAAGAATGATAAATATTGACCTTAACTTAATAGATATAGAATTAGCCAGGGTTCTCCAGAGAAACAAAACCAACAGGGTGGAGAGAGAGAGAGAGAAATAAATTTATTACAAGGAATTGACTCACATGATTATAGATGCTGAGAAGCTCCAAGATCTGCACTCAGCATGCTGGAGACCCAAAAAGTTGATGGTGTAGTCCCAGCCTGCATCTGAAAGCCTGAAAACTAGGAGAGCCAATGGTGTAAGTTCTAGTCCAAAAGCTTGCCAGTTTGAGACCCAAGAAAAGAAAAAAAAAGCTAAAGTTTCAGTTCAAGTTCAAAGTCAAGAAAAAGACCTATGTTCAAACTCAAGCAGTCCAACAAAAGGAGGTCTTTCTTATTCATGGGAGGGTTGGGCTTTTGGTTCTCTTAATGCCTTCACTTGATTGAGTGGGGCCCACCTACAACAGGGAGAGCAATCTGCTTCACTCAGCCTACCATTTCACATCTTAATCTCATCAAGAAAAACCCTCATCAACATGGACAGAATGCTTGATCAAATGTCTGGGCACGCTGTGGGCTGGTCAGGTGGACACATAAAATTAAGCATCACAGACATGAAGGATTCCATCATTCCATTCACCCATCACTCCATTTCATTGATAATTCTTCAACTTGAAAAGCTTATGTCTAACTTTCAGCAAGGTCTTTACCTATATGTTTTCTCAGTGTGTATATATATATATATATATATATATATATATATATATACACACACACACACACACACACACACATATATTTAATTAATTAATATTTAATTAATATTACTAAGAGATTAACTATCTCTCTCTTTCTAGAAAGAGAGAGAGAACAGCTGTAATTTTCAAGGTGTCATGGATGAGCTGTGAAGGATTGAAGTGTGTAAGAAAGAATCATTGCCTACGAGGTAACTTACAGCATCACTGGGGAGAAAAAACACATGCAGTCGAAAAAAATAGCTAGTATAAAGTAGTCTGTTTTGTACTAGTACCACATCTCATGCTTTTGTTTTAGAGCACATTTTAGCTTGCAAATAATCTTTCTTTTTTTTATTTTTTAATTTTATTTTTTTTATACAGCAGGTTCTCATTAGTTATCTAATTTATACATATTAGTGTATATATGTCAATCCCAATCTTCCATTTCATCCCACCACCCCCATCACCACCCCACTGCTTTCCCACCTTGGTGTCCATATGTTTGTTCTCTACATCTGTGTCTCTATTTCTGCCCTGCAAACTGGTTGATCTGTACGATTCTTCTAGTTTCTACATATATGCATTAATATACGATATTTGTTTTCCTCTTTCTGACTTACTTCACTCTGTATTACAGTCTCTAGATCCATCACATCTCTACAAATGACCCAATTTCGTTCCTTTTTATGGTTGAGTAATATTCCATTGTACATAGGTCCTGGATCATCTTCACTATCATTATTCTGAATTCTTTTTCTGGAAAGTTGCCTATCTCCACTTCATTTAGTTGTTTTTCTGGGGGTTTATCTTGTTCCTTCATCTGGTACATAGTCCTCGGCCTTTTCATTTTGTCTATCTTTCTGTGAACGTGGTTTTTGTTCCACAGGCTGCAGAATTGTAGTTCTTCTTGCTTCTGCTGTCTGCCCTCTGGTGAATGAGGCTATCTAAGAGGCTTGTGCAAGCTTCCTGATGGGAGGGACTAGTGGTGGGTAGAGATAGGTGTTGCTCTGGTGGGCAGAGCTCAGTAAAACTTTAATCCACGTGTCTGCTGATGTCTGGGGCTGGGTTCCTTCCCTGTTGGTTGTTTGGCCTGAGGCGACCCAGCACTGGAGCTTACCTGGCTCTTTGGTGGGGCTAATGGAGGACACTGGGAGGGCTCACGCCAAGGAGTACTCCCCAGAATTTCTGCTGCCAGTGTTCTTGTCCCCGCAGTGAGTCACAGCCACCCTCCGCCTCTGCAGGAGACCCTCCAACACTAGCAGCTAGGTCTGGTTCAGTCTCCCCTGGGGTCACTGCTCCTTCTCCTGGGTCCTGATGCACACACTACTTTGTGTGTGCCCTCCAAGAGTGGAGTCTCTGTTTCCCCCAGTCCTGTCGAAATCCTGCAATCAAATCCTACTAGCCTTCAAAGTCTGAATCTCTAGGAATTCCTTCTCCCAGTGCTGGACCCCCAGATTGGGAAGCCTGATGTGGGGCTGAGAACCTTCACTCCAGTGGACGGACTTCTGTGGTATAAGTGTTCTCCAGTTTGTGAGTCACGCACCCAGCAATCATGGGATTTAATTTTATTGTGATTGCGCCCCTCCTACCGTCTCTCATTGTGGCTTCTGCTTTGTCTTTGGATGTGGGGTATCTTTTTAGTGAGATCCAGTGTCTTCCTGTGATGACTGTTCAGCAGTTAGCTATGATTCCAGTGCTCTCGCAAGAGGGAGTGAGCGCACATCCTTCTACTCCACCATCTTGAACCAACAACTCAATAATCTTAAATATATATTTAATATCTTTGTCAATTTATGAACTGTTGTGAAAACCTGAGCCACCTGAGAAATGTATAAATTTGAAGTAGCTTTATCATTCATTTTAGTTATAAATATAATCCAAGTGCTGCTCAAAATATTCAGAAGCCTCTAAAGAAGAGAACAGCACTGAAAATTTCATCACTCAGAGTTAGTAACTATTAACATTTTTATATAACCTTCTGCGTTTTTCCATACAAATATAGATATAATGGAATTTCAATACATGCCATTTTCTGACCTTCACTTACATTGTATTGCACTCAAAATACATTGAACTATTACAACATACTGTGAATATTTTTCTTGTGCTTAATTTTTTAACATTCACTGTTTTAAAAGTCAAATAGTATTACAAAGCTTATTAAAAAAACCATTGCTTTCCTGAATACCTCCCCACACACTGATTCTCACTCTCCAGTAGAACCATTTTTTACATTTTTAGATATTTATTTTAGCACGTATCTCCATTTTTGTAAATCACAAAATTACAATGTCAGTTCTTGATTTTTCTGTCTTAACATGTTCATTCTCTACAAGATGAGAATTTTATTCTTTTGCTTTATAGGTCTTTTTTTTTTAATTATTAAATTTATTTGGCCTTGCCGCACGACATGCAGAATGTTAGTTCCCTAACCAGGGATCGAACCCATGTCCCCTGCAGTGGAAGCACAGAGTCCTAACCACTGGATAGCCAGGGAAGTCCGAGAATTTTATTCTTTATACCCTCCTCCCTTTCTCTATCTCAGTCTCTCTCCCCAATATAGTTATAGGATCTTTCTTTTGGTTCAAACAACATCTTAACCTGCTTTACCCTGAAAACTGTGCCTAAGACAAAGTTTTCCGTGCTAATGTTTTATTAGAGGTACAATCCCAAGATGCAAGAGTGAGGAGGTAGGGTTAAAAAGGAGGGAAGCAAATGTAAGGAGTCGTACACTCCTGAGCATCTCTAGCTTCATAAGAAACCTGGCCAGTTTCTTGGTCATACACGAAGACTCCAGAATGACAGATTAGAACCATTTAACCTCAGAACTGTCTGGCCTGGAGAAAGGAGGGTAAAGAACTTGTTAGCTCCTTCCCTTCTCCTGTTTTTCATGAGTCATCAGAATTTGTCCAATGGGGTCTTAACACTGCCAGGTTGTGTTACCAGCCCTTCCGTGGGGATGTGCTGCCCAGCTCTCACCCTTGGGAGAGGCTGACCTTAGGTGACAACCTGGTAGCCAGGACCCTCCACTGAGCAAGCAGCCAATGTAGGAGGGTGACAGGAGATGAGGAACAAATCTGGAGACATATAAACTGGGTCCCACACAGTCAACATTCAGTGTTTATATTTTTAAGCATTCATAGTGGAGTAATACATTATTGTAGATTACATTTTCTTGTATAATTTAAAATTTTTTCCTTCTTTTTAAAATTTACTTTATTTTGGTTGTTTTTATTTACCTATCATTAACTTATTCCTAAACCCTGACAGAATTGTAAATCTCTGCCTGTTCAAGCATTTCAGGTATTCTATCAGACATTTATTCTTCCACAGATACGCTACTGTGGAGCCCTTTGACCTCCTTCTCTATTCTCAATATGCTGCCCTCTAGACCTGCTTAGATCTGTTATTCTGAGATGTCCCTTTCCCATCATTTTGAAATTGTCCTTTGATTCTTCCATATGTGGCTCCCTGTTTCCTGAGTTCAGCATCTTCCACTTTCATAGTTTATGTTCCAATTTTGCTGGAACGAATCTTCTGGTAGCATGGTGGAAAAGGTAATATCTTTGAGGTCTTACATGTCAGAAGACATCTTTATTCTTCTCTTCACACTTGATGAATGGTTTAGGTGTGCACACATTTTAGGTTCCCTCAGAACTTTGAAAGCATTTCTCCATTTTCTTTCACTCCCCAATTTGTTGTTGAGATGTCTAATGCCATTCTGATTCCTAAAGCTTTGATGAGAATCTCCCCCAACCACATATATAGATATAATATTCACTATTCTGGGAATTCAGCTGATCCCTTCAATCTGCAAACTTGTGTCCTTCACTTCTGGGAAATTTCATTGTATCATCTCTTTATTAATTTCCTCTTCTCCTTTTTACATTCTCTTTTTCTGAAGCTCATGTCATTTGGACAATGGTCCCACTGATCTGATTGTCTAGATTTATTTATTTATTTTTCCTGATAGTAGCTTCATATGCTTTTCTTTAATTCAAGTATAGTTGATTTACTGATTTTCTAGATTTCTGATCTTTCCTTTCCCATGTTCTATTTCTTTCTTTTTGTTTTCCTTTCTGACAGATTTATTCAACTTTACCTCCCAATCCTCCATTGAATTGTTTTCCTGCTATCTATCAGTTTTTAGTTTTCTGAAGTCTTTTGTAATAGAACTTGTATGCTCTGTATATTCTTTTTTTTTTTTTTTTTTTTTTTTTGCGGTACGCGGGCCTCTCATTGCTGTGGCTTCTCCCATTGCGGAGCAGAGGCTCCGGACGCGCAGGCTCAGCGGCCATGGCTCAGGGCCCAGCCGCTCCGCGGCATGCGGGATCCTCCCGGACCGGGGCACGAACCCGCGTCCTCTGCATCGGCAGGCGGACTCCCAACCACTGCACCACCAGGGAAGCCTGCTCTGTATATCCTTTTCTTGGAGTCCCTTTTCTTTTCCTGAATGCAGCTCTCCTTCTCCACCTCCTTTGCTCCTCCTTTCAACCTCTGAACTTTTTCACTCTTTAAAACATTTAACTATTTGATTTGTCTAAATGTTTTAATTGACTATTTGAAACAGAAACCAGTCCTCTTTTCTTTTTCTATAGCCACATTCTCTCCTTACGTGATCTTACTTACTTCTATAACTTTAAATACCATTTATATGCGGGTGACTCTAGCCTTTTATAATACATTATATAAAACAGCCCCCCTTGCTGACTGCTATCTGCCCCATCACTCTCTACTACTTTCCCTTTCTGTATTTTCTTCATTGTTCTCATTACTATCTAATATGATTCTAGTATATTGTCTATGCTATAATATAATAGTATAGTACACATTATATAAGCTCCTCAAGAGAATGGTCTTTGTCTTTGTTTTGTTAAATGTTAAAACTCTGGTACCCAGAAGAGTATTTGTCACCATGCTTCATAAATATTTTTTTAATGAATAAATATCTGAGAATATGAAGCTTTTAAAACGTTTTCTTCTATTCTTTAAGTTATTTCTGTCTCCTCTGAGTTCCCCTTTTCTAAAGATTACTTACAGGTAAACAGAGGCTTTTATCTAGTACCTGGATATTGTTGGTGGTTCATAAAATAAGAAAAATCTAAAACACAGATGGAGAACGATGCATATAGGAGGAGCTTATTTCATAGGAGGCTTCACTGTCGGGTGATCAGGCAGTTTCTAGCCATTTTTTTTCGGGATCCCAAATGTCAGTATCGGTGGTCTTTTCTGTTAGGCTAGTTCATTAACCCACAGAACAAGTTTCCTTTTTCTTCCCTTTGTTTTTGCTGTTTTGGGATATAAACAGGGATGCTATTTAGCATGTAGTAGCAATTTTTTAAACATTGACATACATACCAGAAACCCCAGACTCCTCATTTCACCATGACTTAGCAATTGCAGATACAGCCAAGGTCCACTAAGTCCACTAGGATCCTGCTCTAGCTCTACTGCCAACATCAGTGACCTTGATCAGTACTTACTGATTGCTAAATATTTTTCACATGTAGAAACCACCTATCCACCATCTAAGAGGCAAAGCACAGAAGGGAATAGATGTTCAGAGTCATTGTGCCCACTTTCCCTAAGGCCCTTATTTTCAATGTAGACTCCTCATTCTTGTTCTTTATCGTACCTAGTGTCCCTTAGCACAGATATACAGAGCCCGTATCTTTCATCATCTCCAGAAAGTAAAACTCCTGTCTTCTCCCAAGGAATGATAAGGATCCTTGGAGTTCTAAATGTTCTTTATAAAGACTTGCAATCAATCTTCTTTTGTTAACCCAAATCTGCCCCTCTGTCTTCAAAGAGTCCCTGTACCTCTCATTCTTAAATTTTCTTAGAGTTCTGCAATGCAAAGATACCAGCTTCCTGTTTATTTACCTCACTCCTGCTGATTTAAGTTTCAGCTTTTTTGCCTTTTGAAGTCAAAAACTCATCCATGTGCCTTCTAGGTTCCCCAAATTTATCTATGATCATCTCCTTTCCAATTCTGTCTTTTAAGTTTATACTTTAACTTGTTTCTTTTCTCTCTTTTTTAAGTTGGGTCAGGAAAGAGTGGAGATTGTTCAGTGTGTTCAATTCACTACCTTCACTGTGAGTGATGAGTAAACTTCACCAATCAGATTGTAACTCAGCAATTTGTTGGTCGTATGTATGGAAAACACTACATGGTAAACATCAAATCATCCTCTTTCAGGTGAAAAAAATTATTTGTACACCTACACACATGCTTATAATAATTTTAACTCCACAGAAGAAACAGATTTCTATGTCAAAATGCAGGTCGTTTTGCACAAGGAATTAGGGTCTCCCTTAGGGGTTTAATCATTAGTTTGATTCTAAATAGATCTCGTGGATTGAGCAAAGAGTGGCATATACTGAATGATTCTTTCAGGGGTTGTTTAAGAGCATGGAATGTCTGCTATTCTGAGCAAATTCTGGAATTTCTACTGAATTTGTTTATATTTGTACTATTTATTGCAAGACAGCTGCAATTCAAAACAGAGATATCTATGTAATAGATATTTGTTGAGTACTTGGTATCTCATCAATTTTATCTGCTTGCTTGCTTTTTAATTTAATTTTAGCAATCAGGAATTTTTCTGACTGATTGAGCTAAATATTGGGTTGGCCAAAAAGATCATTTGGGTTTTTCTGTACCATCTTTCAACTCAAAAGAAATGACCCAGAAACAAAAATAAATCTTACTGGGTTGGGAATTTGACTTACCTAGTTTTAGGAGCATGCTGATTACCCAGAAAAAGTCTTTGAATAAACGTTAAGAATGATATAAGTATAATTTTGAATACTGGAAATTTTTGAAAGAACTGAAAAAATTAAACAAACAAATAATAGTCTTTAAAACACAAGGCTGTGTTGCAGCTTGAAGATGATGTCATTTGAAGAATTTAGAGGTAGCATAGACAAAAAGTGTCACATTTTTGGCTAGCCAGCATCTTAACACCTCCAACCCCATGACTGAGGGAGTTTCTTACCTTATGAATTTTGAAGGGAAGCAGAGCCAGATTTCTACTTTATTAGCCAACAAGACCATATAGTGATTTTCCCAGCCTCCTTTGCAACTAGAATATGAACACATAATCTAGGCTGGCTGATCATGTCCGCCAATGTGGGAATTTGAATCAGGACCCAGTGTTGCAAAGAAGAAGGGCCTAGGGAGAATCCATTTTGTTGGCAGCAGTGGCAGGCTGGCCAGGGGCTGCACCCAGGATCCAGTGACCATAGTGAAGATGAGTTCCAGTGTCATCTGTGGCCGTCATGGCAACAGATTCCTCGAATAGTTCTTCCTTTTGTTCTGGCTTTGCTTCTCCAGCCTTCCTGATAACTACCCAATATATTTTTTATGAATTACTTTTCTGTGGAAATCTGACAGATTCACTTTCTCCTGCTGAAAACCGAAAACACTAATACTAAAACACTGTCTATGCTCTAACAACAACCCTTTAAACCACAAATACATTATTATTGGTGAAGATTGGAGCTCATCAAAAAGAATTGGAGTGGGAACTTCCCTGGTGTTCCAGTGGTAAAGAATCCACCTTACAACGCAGGGGATACGGGTTCGATCCCTGGTCAGGGAACTAAGATCCCACATGACGTGAGGCAACTAAGCCCGTGTACCACAACTGTTGAGCCCACGCGTCAACTAGAGAGCCCCTGTGCTACAAACTACAGAGCCCACATGCTCTGGAACCCGTGCCACAACTAGAGAAAAAAAAAAAAAACCCACATGCCACAACTGGAGAGAAGCCCCTTGCACCGCACCAAAAGATCCTGCATACCTCAACGAAGATCCCACGTTCTGCAATTAAGACCCGACACAGCCCAAAATAAATAAAATAAATAAATAATAAATAAATCTTTAAAGAAAAAAAGAATTGGAGTGAGCTATATTAGAAGCTGAACTTAGGGGACATTGGACATGTTGGCCTATGGTCCTCTTCTCTTTGATCTTCAATGTAAAACCCTCCAATTTTTTATGATGTTCAAATTCCCTTTGTTGTAGAGTATATTACTGCCTCCATTTAGGGGAAATAGTTAAAAGTGCCCTAGCAATTTTGTGATCCTGGAGCTTGCTGGACACTAGTGAAGCAATGTATCTTCGGCTCCAGTGTGGAGAAAGAAGGCAGATTCATCTCGAGTTTTTTCAGGGTGTGATGCCAAATGTCCACAGAGTGACTCACAGATCAAAATGAGATTCCCCAAAACAACCATCTTCAAAAGGGATGTCCATTAAGGTTGCATTTGCAGGCTTACGCTTTCTCCTTGTCTGTGTCCTCAGCTGCTTGTCATGTGATGGAGACTGTCGTAGTGGAGGGGGTGAAATGAATCGAAAAGGCTTATAAATGATGTTACAATGTGGACAGTGGCCTCTAGAAATCTTTGGGAATGCTTTCTCCTTAGAGCTGTGATTGAGACGCTGAACCGCCTGCTCCCAGAATGCTCAGTGAGCACGATGAGGTCAATAAAATGTCCTAAGATTATACAAGCGAGCCAGACACTGGTACCCGGGGAGTTGTCAGCTACTAAATGAGGTCTTTGAAGCTCAGGAAGAAAGGAGAGGAGCCTTGGTTGCCAATGGTGCTAAAAACCAACCGAGTGATTTATAAACATAAAGAAAACACCTGAATTTACAAGCAGCTCATGCAGCTCAATATCAAAAAAACAAACAACCCAATCCAAAAATGGGCAGAAGACCTAAATAGACATTTCTCCAAAGAAGATATACAGATGGCCAACAAACACATGATAGGATGCTCAACATCACTAATCATTAGAGAAATGCAAATCAAAACTACAATGAGGTATCACCTCACAGCAGTCAGAATGGCCATCATCAAAAAATCTACAAACAATAAATGCTGGAGAGAGTGTGGAGAAAACAGCCACTATGGAGAACAGTATGGAGGTTCCTTAAAAAACTAAAAATAGAACTACCATACGACCCAGCAATCCCACTGCTGGGCATATACCCTGAGAAAACCATAATTCAAAAAGAGTCATGTACCACAATGTTCATTGCAGTTCTATTTACAGTAGCCAGGACATGGAAGCCACCTAAGTGTCCATCGACAGATGAACGGATAAAGAAGATGTGGCACATATATACAATGGAATATTACTCAGCCATAAAAAGAAATGAAGTTGAGTTATTTGTAGTGAGGTGGATGGACCTAGAGTCTGTCATACAGAGTGAAGTAAGTCAGAAAGAGAAAAACAAATACTGTATGCTAACACATATATACAGAATCTAAAAAAAAAAAAAATGGTTCTGAAGAACCTATGGGCAGGACAGGAATAAAGATGCAGACGTAGAGAATGGACTTGAGGACATGGGGAGGGGAAAGTGTAAGCTGGGACGAAATGAGAGGGTGGCATTGACATATATACACGACCAAATGTAAAATAGATAGCTAGTGGGAAGCAGCCGCATAGCACAGGGAGATCAGCTCGGTGCTTTGTGACCACCTAGAGGGGTGGGATAGGGAGAGTGGGAGGGAGACGCAAAAGGGAGGAGATATGGGGATATATGTATAGCTAATTCACTTTGTTATAAAGCAGAAACTAACACAACATTGTAAAGCAATTATACTCCAATAAAGAGGTTTAAAAAAAGAAAACAAAACATTTGGCAAAGTCCACTGTAGGTTGTTGACATGACTACAAAATATGTAGAGTAATGTTATTAAATGTGGTTCACCGCCATCAACTTACTGCCCAATCGCTACATGTAATGAGAAGAATGTTGAGAGTCCCGGCTAAGCACACAGGCTTTGGAGCCAGGCTTCTGTCTCAATCCTGGCTTGCTTCCTAACTAGCTGTCTGGCCTTGAATAAGTCACTGAATCTCTCTGAACCACAGTTTTCTCATCTACAAAAATTGTCCTTAAAAATAATTCAGAGTATTTTGAAGGTTAATGAAAGAATATTTATAAGTCATTGTACACATGCCATATACATAGGAAGCATACGATAGGTTACAGCAATCACTGGTGAACAAGCTCAAGCTTGGGCCCTGTTCTGTAGCACCTACTGGGCTGGTCTCTGGCTCTCTCTGTGAGTCACCTACGGGGATGCGTCACTTCCTTTGTTTTGTGTTTTTGCAGTGACTTGCCTTTACTATTTGGCTCTATCCTCCATCACTGGTGCACATGCTCCCTTCGTTCTTTTTTTTTTTTTTTTTTTGGCGATACGCGGGCCACTCACTGTTGTGGCCTCTCCCGTTGCAGAGCTCAGGCTCCGGACGCGCAGGCTCAGCGGCCATGGCTCACGGGCACAGCCGCTCCGCGGCATGTGGGATCTTCCCAGACAGGGTCACGATCCCGTGTCCCCTGCATCGGCAGACGGACGCTCAACCACTGCGCCACCAGGGAAGCCCTCCCTTCATTCTTAAACATGTCGAGTCCTGGATAGACAGTTTCCCTTCCCACTTCAGCTAGAATTTGTGTTGTAACAGTCTGCATTCTCAGAAACAACAAACTAAAATGTGTTACCCTGCCACTCTGCCGTAGTGGCAGACCTTAACCTGTTTACTTTCCCCCATATGCCACTCAGCCCACAGCAACTAACCCAGAGAACCAGTAGAAGTCCACCCTGGATGGGTTTCAGGTACTTTCTCTCCACAAGCATGGAAGGCTACAAATTGCCCTCTTTGCTTCTGACCTATTAAACCAACCACTGACTCAAGCATTACAAAACTTCTAGTTTCTAAGGTATACTGCAGATCAATTGTCTGGTTTATTCTCAACTGCTTTTGTTTGTTGTCACCTCCATCCAACCCCAAACTTGGTATCTCTGGCTCCTTTGGATCTGTTCTCTCTAATACTTAGTTAATTCTTAGACTTCTCACGTTGACTCCATCTTGACTCACTCTTCTGGTCCCAGGCGTTTCTAGTAGGTAAAAAAAAAAAATCCCCTGTTCTAGTTTCACAGAAAACAAACCCTGTCGTAAGTCACTCTTTAGGTGGGCATGTGGCAGTAAAGAAGACCATTCTAGGAATCAGCTTATATGGAGTCAAGTCGTATTTTTTGCACTTTGCAGCTATGTGACCTTGGCCACATGGCTTAACCTACGAGTCTCCACATTCCCTCTGAAAGTTCGTGTTGATATTGCTAAAACTGTAATGTGAGAATCAAGTGAGATACACAATCTGAAAAAGTGTTTTATAAACTCGAAGGGAATTGTTAACCATTCAACACTAAAATTAAAAAATAGCTTAGGGCTTCCCTGGTGGCTCAGTGGTTGAGAGTCCGCCTGCCGATGCAGGGGACACGGGTTCGTGCCCCGGTCCGGGAAGATCCCACATGCCGCGGAGCGGCTGGGCCCGTGAGCCATGGCCGCTGAGCCTGCGCGTCTGGAGCCTGTGCTCCACAGCGGGAGAGCCCACAACAGTGAGAGGCCCGTGTACCCCCCCAAAAAAAGTAATGAGTGGATCACCTCATGCTAGGCAAAGTCACACCAGGACTGAATAAAAGAAAGAGTTTTCCATTTGCAAGCTGGGATGCTTGACAGGCACAGATCAACTTCTATTCATTCAGGACGACGTCTGACATCTGGATTGTCATAGAAGGACCTCTGATCACTTTCGCAAATGCTCAGTTCCTTCCAGAACTAAAATGAGAGCAATTTTAATATTAACATCTGAGTACTCTATAAGACACTCTTCTTCTCAAAGCCTAAGGAAAGAATTGATTCAACTGAGAATCAAAATGTTTTCTAATTATCCTATTTGATAGGGAAACATAGAGCAATTAAGAGATTGATCCAGTTACACGGTATACACACTCCCACAAGTTATGTAGCTAACTTGACATTTGCTGCTCAGTCCCAGAGCCTTTGTTCTCTCCAAAACCCTTTTACACATCTCTTCAGGCAATTTGATTTATCATAAATTGTACTGTTGCCAACATTTCCCTGAAGATTTGATTTTTTCTTCCACTAGGAAATTAACTCAGACATAACAAGCACACGCTTGAGCCAGCGCTGCTCTGTTTATGTGTGTGTTGACTGAGGGTGTGTCACGCTGGGATGTCAACATTATATACACTTGTGTGACGTCCCCTGTGTATCCTCAATCTGGGCAATAGATGAGAGAGTGTGAGACACTTTGGCCACACATCATAGGGATGGCCAGTCATCTTTATTTCCCATGCCACCTCCATCAATTGATGGTAGCTACTGGAAAGTTCTAGTGAGGATTTTGAGATTGGGTCCAGACTCAGTAGGAAAAAGTGTTGTTATACATTAACAATGCCAGCTGAGGGCACAGGAAGGAAAAAAGCTGCACCTGTACCAGGTATGTACCTTCCCTGTGAGCACTCGGGACCTTGAGTGTTGCAAACTTATCTACCAAGAAGGAATACCATTATAATTCCTGTGTCAGAAGGTTCAGAGCCAGAGGAGGACAGGATTTAAAATGTGGGATGTTTATATAGCACTTTGCCCTTTACAAAGGGTTTTCTTCACGTAGGGTCTTATTTAATCCCCCCAACAATCCCATGGATGAGATATCAATTTTTTGTCCATTTTGCAGCAGAGGAATTAAAGCCCAAGAAGATGTAAAATGGTTAGCCTAAGGTCCTACATGAATCATAAATGGCAAACTCACTCCCCGAGCCCAGACTTTCTGATTCCAAGCCTTAGACTGGAAGGTTGTGAATCTATCAAGCCCTAAGTTTTCTCTAGAGTCAAACGGTGGACCTGAAGGTTTGAACTGGATGTGTACCATCCCTGAGGAACCTCTGGACCTCAGCAGAGAAGTGCATGGGTAGACTCGGACCAAGTGTGGACACACTCATCGTCTTCCTTCTTTTGAGACAGTCTTCTCTGTGAAAGCATTAGAACAGCTGTCATTACACAGAGCCGGAAGAGGCAAGGAACTGTTGCTAAATAAACTATAATGTGCTTTACTTGAAATGGGTTATCCTGCTTCGTTGGTAAATTGATGTCAATCCGACTGCTTAGTCTCATTTCTGTAAGTAACGTTGATGCCTTCACCACCTCTTTTCCGCAGCATGAAAATGGGGTGGCTGTTTTGGAGAGAATTATCTTCTTCCTGAGGGAAAAATCCTAAATTCCTTTCCTTGGATTCTTGCCAAAAGTTCTAATTAGGACATGCAAATATACTTATGGAAACAAAGGCATGGATCACAGAATTTTGATGCTTTGGGAAAGAGTTTGGATAAAATAAACTCCCTCCATGATTTTGCCCTAATGGCCCCCAAAAGTCTTGCTTTCTTGAAATTAAAAAAAAAAAGATTTTTAAGGAATTCCCCATTCTTATGTTGGAGAATGGATCATATGTTGGAGAATGACAAAAACTTACATGAGCAACATATGTGTGCACAGTGATTTTGTCAACATTAGATCTAAGTCTCAAAACAATCTACGAGGTAGGTACCATTTTACTCCTTTTACAGACGAGAAAACCAATGTACAGAGAAGCAAAGAGTGACTTGCCCTACTCCGGACAACTGAAAAGCAGGCAATACAAAATGAAAATCTAGTATTCCTTATCCTCTGCTCTTTCCCTCTAGTACCCTCTCAGCAGAAGTAAATGCTAACTTCCATGTACATAGTGCTTCACAGTTTATGAATCTTTTTCATTAAAATATTTCAACTCAAACATGTATTGAATCTACTACTTTAACTCAAATATTTATTTTCATCTACTATGTGCTTGCCGGACCTAATTCCAAGTACAAGCAGTATGAGGTCCCTGCTCTATTAGTGTTTATATTATTGATTGGAGGGGGACAACAAATGAACAAGTAAGCAAACAGATCAGCAAAATAAATCCAAATGGTGATCACTGCTATCAAGAAAATGGAACAGAATAATGTGATAGACCATGACCGGTTGATGGTAGGAACGGACTGTATACATGTGAAAAATTTAATAGCGTGGATGGAGGAAATGTCTTTGAAAAAGATGTCATACGAGCTGAGGCCTGGATGGCAAGGAACAAGCAGGGAATGTCAAGGAGAAGATTACTGTAGCGCTGATGTGGGAGAGATATTGAGCAATAGAGAGAAGGTCCACATTGCAACGTAAGGAGTAAGGGGAGAGAAATAAAAGATATTGACCAGATACACAGGGGCTAGATCAAAAAGAGTCTTTCAGGCTACTGTGCTAGGATTATATTCTAATTGTTATGATAACTTTGCTGGGTTTTAAGATATTTTGTTTCCCACAGTAATGAGTTGAGGTAGTTGTTATCCTTGTTTTACAAATCAGAAAACTTGGAGATGTTTGCAGATTTGCCGAAAGATACTCAAGTAATAAGCAGCGAGATTCCTGTCTTCAGGGTCCTGGTTTAGGCTTATTTCTTTATCTATTGAAGGTGAGGCTGGAAATAAACACACAAAGGAGGAAAACAGCACAGCAACAGGTGACTGTTACGTTTCCATGAGTATAATAGATGCGCTCCCTAGGACAGACTAGTAACTCCACGTATTCTGGGAAGTCTTACAACTGTGGGTCCATCTGAAAGGAGATTTTAAATTTCTGGGGGTCTTGGTTTAGGCTTAAGGCAAATATTCTACTGAATATTTAGCATTATTGAATTTCTCCTGAAGTCTAATTTGCTTGACAGATTGCTTTGGGAAAGTAGCCAGTGAATACCAATGACAAGGGAATGAGGGACTGTCACAATCATCAAGCCACAGGCTTTGCTCCACTGCTCTCTCTACCTTAGCTTCCTATCCCATACTGCTGATTGGTGGATGGTAACCCACGAACATATATGGCTAACATGGAAATTGTCCTTCCAGCATGTTCCAAAATCTAGCTCATTCATATTATCACTCATATAATTATAGTCAAATTTTCTCTTTTCCTCACCCTCTCTAGGACAAATTTCATGGGATTAATTACTCATTCATTTGTGGAGTGTCTGCTGGTAACGGACTGGGCCCACTGAAGTGTTGGGCATGTCAATATCACGGTCTGGGATTTTAAGGTTCTCACGGCCCAGTGGTCTCATATTTCTTAGGTCTGCCACCCCTTGTGACTCCTTTAGTCTTTATTGTTCCCTTTAACATGACTCCATTCTCCACAAAAGTATTGGAGATGAAACAGAAAAGTATGATTTGTGTTCTGTCCCATCCCCGTAAGAATATTACTAGTTGCCATTCAGACTTTAAGATCCTCAAAGGCATCAAAGAGAGAAGATAGATATGGTCCCTTAATTGGCTCATTTCTGTATATTAAGGAATCACTGTGCTGTTTTCCTCCTTTGTGTGTTTATTTTCAGCTAACTGTCCCCACACCTTCACTTTTAAACGTCTTTCCTCTGAAACTGGTTTCCCCCCTTTCTCACCTACCTCGCTTCCTAGCACTCCTGTGGCTCTTGTCCAGAAGAGAGCAGGATCACCCTTGCTTCTTAGAATTCCTGTCTGTTTTGCAATTAATTATGATTCATTGACCTCTGATTGCTTAGCTTGGTCTCCTGAATTAGAAAGCCAAAGTCCTTGATCCCTCTCCAACAAAATTTATACTATGTGTATTTTAATTTCATTATGTTGTTTAAGAAAAGACTGGCAAGAAGCTCTTACGAATGGCTAATATTCTAGCTGAATGGGAAAAACCTGTGAACAGCCAGGAATGATTGTGACTGTAACCTTTTCCATGCTTTTGTTTTGCTAATATTCGGACTCAGAATGCTCTACGTGAAGGAGCCCTCAGAGATTATCTAAAAATGTCTTCATTTTATGCAGAGGAAACTGAGACATAAAGCAGAAATATCAACCACAGGAACTACTATAACTTTAAACTGTGGAGAAAAATAACTACTCCATATACACAAAAAGTTTTAAATAAAGAGATGTTTGTAAAAATATTCCTTGGGTTTGTCTTACCATACCAAGTCCTATCATTCATTTTCTCCAAATCATCCTTCCTCTTCCTAGGTTTGCCCTGTCCATGACAACAGAGAGGCTGCCCCATTTGCACTCCACTTCCAGGCTGGGATGGCACCATCTCCAAACCCCAGTCTACGTGGCTAGAGCCCTGAGAATCTACTTAGCCCTTGCCATCCAAGGGGCCAGGACAGGACAAGGGAAAACTTCTGCCTCATCTTCTCAATCAATGTCACTATCCTGCTTCAAAAATATCCTATTCCTGGGCTTCCCTGGTGGCGCAGTGGTTGAGAGTCCACCTGCCGATGCAGGGGACATGTGTTCGTGCCCCAGTCTGGGAAGATCCCACATGCCGCAGAGCGGCTGGGCCCGTGAGCCATGGCCGCTGAGCCTGCGAGTCCGGAGCCTGTGCTCCGCAAAGGGAGAGGCCACAACAGTGAGAGGCCCTCGTACAGCAAAAAAATATATATATATATCCTATTCCCTGGAAAAATGAATCAATACTTGCCCCTCTATTCCCATCATGAGCAAAGCTTATCACCTACAAATTGGACGTTACGGTTAACAAAACAAGTCCCAATTATACACAAGTTGTTACACTCAGGTTGTTATATTCAAGCTCCTGGCCAGGTCCTCTTTTCCTCAAGGTGCATCCCTAGGACTATGTTTACCCCTTTCCCAGTCTCAACTCATTCTCCTCTCCCTTGGCCTTACTACTGAAGGCCTAATAAGCCATAGGCAGAGGTCATACAAGTTATAATGGTTAAGAGAGTATGTTTAACTTCTAGGTGGAGGCCAGGACCCATCCTTGGCCAACTTTATTCTTGGTGATGCTTTCTATTCTGTTTTCCTCTGCACACTTCCTGCCTTGAGTGAGAGCACACATCAGACACTGGTATTTTAATATCTCTGTCAGGTGTTTGTTCTCTTCAAGAGAGATTGATATTGTAAGCCTTACTCTTATCCTTTAGTGCAGAGGTTCACAGCCCTCACTGTGCATTAGAATCACCTGGAAATCTTTCTGGTGTTGCCTGGACCTCATCATGACTCATAAATCTGCATCTCCAGGGGGCGGAGCTGGGCATTAGCTTTGATAAAACCTCCCCAGGAGATTCAGAATTTTAGCCAGGGTTGAGAACCACTGTCTGGTTTAATGTTGTTGTTTGGAGCATTGTGAATACTGAGTGGGTGACATTTCTTTGGGCAGGACTCTTCTCCTGGTGCCCTAAAACTATACCACATGAACTGCTACATATTCTGCCCATATTCTAAACAAGTTTTACTGAAAGTCTATAAGATTTAACATGAGTAACTTTTGGACTTTTTTCTCAGGAGTTTCAGAAAGGACAATCAAGTCTGCAATTGGTTTTTAGAAGGGAGCTTAAAGTATTCCACCACTTGGCCCTGGCTGAGGGCAAGGAAGGATTGGTAGGAGCTTGGAACAAATAGAAGTAGCAGAAGAAATCTCAAAGATGGTACCAGACATCATGTCCAAAGAGAAGCAGGTCACAGATCCTGTTTGGTTCAAAGGCATGAGGCAAGAACTAAGAGAAATTTAGCCTATGGGAAGAGGATAGGAATAAGGATAGGATAGGAAGAGGATACGATAAGATGGACATGACAGGAATACAGGGCATGACTGGTTCATTCAAGGACTCCATCTAAGTATGAGGAAGGAAACGAAGGGAACTGGGGCTCAGGAGCAAGATGGCAATGGAGGCCCATGACAACTGGTCTGGGTAGAGGATAGACTTATTTTAGGCTGCCGAGCTTTGGAGGAGATGAAAACCCAAGTACCCAAGAGACTAGAACAGGAGGAGGCATGGGAATTTTTCATCAGTGGAGAGATTTCTACTTCAGAGAGCTACTGAACTGGCATGTTGAGATTAATTCCAAGTCCACCAATTCCTAGGAGGAAGGTAAGTGACACACTGATCTGCTCTTCCCAAGTTGGCCCCAGGAGAGGGAACAGCGTAGCCAGCAGAGAGACCAAACTTCATTATCAGGGCTGACATGGTGTTAGGCTGAGGCAGAGCCTGACTTCAAGGATACCAGTGGCCAAGGAAGTTACTGAGCTTGCCACAGTACGCCAGGTGGGAGCTGCAGTCTTCCAATCTGGATATTATGTGAGAAATTGACAATGAAGACTAGAAAACTTGAGAACACATGGGGACAAGTGTCTGTGTGACAGAGGGTTAAAAAATGCTTTGTTATTATGAATGAATAAAAACATTTTAGCCTTTATATGGAATAGCCTGAATGTCACTGTGATGGAGGATGAGTTGGTTCCCTGTCACTGGAGGTGTTTTTGTTAAAGCTGCAGGACTGAACACACGCTCTCCTTTGTGAGGCTCTACTAAGCAACTGCAGGATGTTCTGCAACCAAACAGGGACAGAATACAAAGAAAGAGGAAAAAAAGACATAAGAATCAGGAGAAGAGCAGAGGGAAGTCTTAGGACGACAGCAGGAACACACACTGTCCATATTGTAGTGAGAGGATGAAGAGTTCTGGAAAGATGGTCTTCAGGAGGAAGGAAGTAGGGCTGGGGGGCTCCATAGAACAAAACAATGTCAGATCTGGTGGAATGTTTGAAAATTTTTAATGCATAGAGTCAGAATTTATATATTCACAATGATTTTTTTTTTAGATATAACCCATGATAAAGCTGTTAGGAAGGTGGGGTTGGGAGAACCTAGAGGATTTATAAGAGCACTAAATTCTCATCCAAAATTCTAAAAAGTCAAGGGTTAATGTTTAAAATGGAGAAATAATGAAATATGTAATATTAACATATTTACCAAAATAAAGATGAGTACCAGAAGAAACAGCCGAAAGGGATAAGAGGAATTCCTTTGGGGAGTATGCAGCTGTGGGATAGGGGATGTTATTTTTCATGAAATTTATATCAGTATTATTTCATTTTTGTTTTAACTGGGTGCATGGATTACTTTGATAAATCCAAAATTTAATAAGAGTCATTTAAGAATTTTTTTAAGTAAAAATAAAAGAAAAAGAATAAAACAGAAGATACAGATAGACCTCTTGGTGATGGAGATGTTGAAGAGGAAATTTCAGTGGCTAGCTGCACCAGAAAACAAGGGAGTTTTCTGTCCCTGAATGCCCGTGTTTCTAGGCTCTCTCTCCTTTTTCTTAACATAGTGAGTTTAGTCCAGGCCCGCACATGGACTGGGAGGTTGGAGGTGTAGGTGGTCAACTTAAGTTGTGTGGGGAACACAGAAGGTTGGAGTAGGAAAAAAATCCCAACCCAGTTCACCCAAATACTCATGCTGAAACCCAAGTCTGGGTGCCCAGGCAGTGTGGAAGCCCAATCCCAGAACTGTGCCTGTGGCTGGGAAGAGCTATGAGGAAATGCCCACGTGTGCTCAGGTCGTCTGACGATGGTCCAGCTATAGCATTGTGAAGTTGATTTTGATGGCGCATTTATGATTTAAGAGACCAGGCTTTGTTCTCAGAGCAGTGCCTTTGTGGGTTTGGCATCAGAGTCCGATAATCTCAGCCACATGAAGGCCAGTGGTCACCATGGCATTGCCAAGGAGTTAGGTACCTGGGCTTTACCTAACTCCTCGGATCAGACAAACCTACATTCAAGTCCCAGCTGTGTGGTGTCAGGCATTTTACCTAATCTCTGTAAACTTTGGTTTCCTCAACCATAAAATGATGATAACAACTATTTTTACCATGGAGATCCAGGCAGGGGGGAAACGAGGTAAGTCATGTCAAGTGTTGGGCACAGTGCTCCATGAACGTTAGCACTGAGCACTAGTCTTCCTGTCATCCCCGTCCCTTGTTCCTCCCCTGTCTCATCCAGTTAGATGGTCCTGATCAGAGGCACTCTTCCAGCTTTCTTGAATGGTGCAGAGCACACTGCCCTTTTTCAATACATGCTCATATTATGGTGATCAGTTAGATGACACGGCCAATAGTCTCCTTTCTGGCAATAAAACTCTCATGGAAAGAGCAGCAAAATCTATCACCCTCTGCAGAAATGTGGTGCTGAGCCCTTCCATAACCCATCCTGAACACTGATACCCACACGGGGAATAGAAATGCTGGTTTCCCTGAGTACATTTAATATCATTTTATTCTTTTTGTAAATTAAGTATCTGCCCCTGTCCCAAGTTCTCCAGCTTTCTGGGGTCACTCTTTCTATTTATACTAAACTAGAAATGCTCAACCCCCATTCCATTTGCTCTGAAAGCCCAGGACATCATACTAATATTCTTGCTGTCAGGAGGGGTTTATGTTTCTCTCCATGTTCTTGGGATGCTTTCTCTTCTTCGTCTCTTCGGATTTCTCCTGCTGAATTCTCAGTTCCCAATTTTATCTCACTCCTGCAATTACCAACCCCTTTTCATACCACTTTGCCCTGGCTAAGTAACACCCTTCTTCTTTCATTCCCTTAAATCATGACAAATTCAAGCTGTTGTAAATATCAAATTTGTACTGAAAATTTGAAGTCACCTAAGATTCTTATAGCAAACAAACTACAGCAACTCAGAAAAGGCTTGACTATACTAAAATTATTTTTTACTCCTTCATTAAAACACTTTCTCTCTAGATAAGATATTCTAAAATGGTTGTTCATGAGCCAAACATATTTCACAGACATATTTTGTTGGCCAGCACAGTAACTAAATACATTTTTAATTAGTTTTCAACCTTTTAAAATGAGCTTTTTCCAGATTTCTGGTTTTTCTTGAAAACCTGGAAGATCTGATGGTGCCAGACCTCCACTTACACGTGGCATCGACTCCCTGAGGAGAGCAGCAGCTGCCCTTGCCTTGGCCTTGCCCTCTGCAGTACTGTGGTCCCTTCCTGCATCAGCTCCCCCAGCTGTATTACCAGCATGGAGCCTGCATGGCTTGTAAATTTTGCTCTACAATTTCCTTATCTTTGTTTCCAGGGAGCCCATGTCTTTCTCCAACAAAAACTCTAGCATTCCTGTCTTTTATCTTGCAGAGCATTTTATTCTCTTTGAGGCAACCCTAGTCATCTAAACTAGCACTGCCCCCCAACCTCTAACAGCTAAAAAGGCCTCCTGAGATCCCCAAGATGTTTTCCTCAATAGAATATATCCATCCTGGTGTGAATTGTGCCACTCTTGTGGAGAGCAGAAAGCAGTTGTGGTCATTTGGTTTATGAGGTGCTCCCAAATCATATGTTTCATAAGTGGCAAAGCCAAGATTCAAACCAAGTCCTCCTGATTCCCAGCTCAGTACCTCCCCGCCCCCACTAATCCACCTTGATGGAGTCCATAAACTGGGAGAGCTTTGTTATGGGAGGCAGATTTAGAGAAGAACTGGAGAAGGAAGCAGCTCTGCCAGCTGGTGTTCATGGGCATTTATCAGCCTGTGAATCTTCTCCTCTTAGCAAGGAAGTAGGTGATCTGCTGTTCATTTCTAGAAAGTCTTTGGCTTTCTCTGGTGGCTTTTTAAATCCAGAAAATTCAGGGTGCCGAGGAACCCCAGAGACCTCCTAGCACAACAACCCAATTTTAAAAATGAGAAAGTTGAGATCACTCATCCTTCTGAGCTGTTCAAATCTTCTTTTGAAGCAGAACATGCTCGTTTTGCCTATACTCAAACTGCTGGACAAGGTGCAGTAGGTATTTTGTCATAAATCTTTAAATAGACAATGCTCAAGATGGATTTGAGTAATGGTAGAAAACACAGCAAAACAACTTCGGTAACAATAACAGTAAGATATACTAGAAAACATTTTAATGTTTAGTGAACTGTAGAGAAAGCATTTATGCATCTCTTAAAGTGCTGTCAGGCATTAATTTATTAATCCTCAAAGTAGTGCAGAAATTTTATTCAGAAACACCTACTCTCTTAAGGCCACTGAAGGCCAAGAAAAAGAAAGAAATAGTATCACTGTGAACATCTAGATTTGAAAAATAACTGCGCAGATTAGCAAAAGAGAGCATGGATGGTTTAACCCACACTGGTGTTAGAACAAGTGAGTGAAACAAAAGAAGATATCAAAGACCTAGTCTCAGCCTGCACCCACCATGAGTTAGAGTAATTCTGAGCCAGAGCTCTTAAGGAGACTGAAGCAGAGCTTCTCACATTACCTGTGATCGAGGACCAGTTGTCCAGCACCCCGACCTAGGGTTCTCAGATTCAACAAATAAAAATACAAAACATTCAATTAAACTTGAATTTTACATAAACCTAAAATAATTTTTAGTAGAAATAGCAACGAAAACTCTCTATCAAAAAGAGCTTACAGGAGCTTCCCTGGTGGTGCAGTGGTTGAGAGTCCGCCTGCCGATGCAGGGGACGCGGGTTCGTGCCCCGGTCCGGGAAGATCCCACATGCCGCGGAGCAGCTGGGCCTGTGAGCCATGGCCGCTGAGCCTGCGCGTCCGGAATCTGTGCCCCACAACGGGAGAGGCCACAACAGTGAGAGGCCCAATACAGCAAAAAAAAAAGCTTACAAATTTGTTTTTAAATACAAAACAAAATTGTTTACCATGAAAGAATCAGCAGACATAACAAGACTTTAATATAATAGAAAAATGGGAAAGAAACTATAAAATAATATGATTTAATTATTAAAGAGCTAAATGAAGGAACATAAACTATAATAAAATAATAGACTATTACAGAAAAATAGAGAGACTTGTAAGTAAAATAACTTCTAAACAGAATAAAGGGTAATTGAATACTTAAAATTCATGAATGGTTGAAATAACAGCTGAAGAGATACATAAGTATACTGGAAGATGGATCTGAATAAATAGCCAAATTGCACCACAGTAAGATTTTTCAAAAGAGTAAAAATATGATAGCTGTAGAAAATAGAATTCACAAAAATGGAAACTTGAATAGTTGATAAATATAAGAAAAGATTATTGTTTTATTAGCAATCAGGAAGATATAAATTAAAATAAAAATAGGATAGCATATGACACTTTGGAGAGTTAATATACTTGATAACATGAGATTTTAATGAGAACATAGAGTAACAGGAACCTTAAACATGGCTGATTAGAATATAAACGGATACAACTTTAGAGAATAATTTGTCAACAACTTATATGCTTATACACTTACAGATTTATATTATTATTTGGCCATTCCACATCTAATAAATATTTTAGAGAAACTTTGACACATGAGTACAAGGATATTTGTTGCAATATGTTTGAAATCGTTTTTTAAAAAGTCAGTAACGTACTTTTGAATCTATGGGGATAGGCTAAATCAATTGCAGCATATTTTACTCCAGTATTCGGTTCCACTATTCAACAATTTCCTGTTTTCCATTTTCTAAGCACGTTGTAAGATTGTACTTCCTTATCTACTTGAAGTTTGATATGGCTATATGACTTGCTTCTATCCAGTGAAAGAGAGTAGCAGTGATATTTGTCACTTATAGGTAGGACATTTAAGGTCAGTGCAGAATTTCCTACTGTAAAAGACCATGGAAACATGCAACAAAATGAAGCCGTCATTAGTGCAGGTCCTTGAATGACTATGATGATGCACAAAGCCAACCCATTGCTTGCTGTAGACAGACAGGTAGCATGATTGAGATGTAATATTTGTTGGTTATTTTTTCTCTAGGAGTATCTTTATTTCCCAAAGAGGAATCTGAGAAGCTAGGCGGAGATTCTGAAAGACTCTTAAGGCTGTGGGTACAATAACAGATGTTTAAGGACTACAAAGGATTGGGGCCCTGGATTTAGGTTGTAACCCTCATGGATCATATTCTTGGAAAATTGAAAATAGACCAGGCTTCACAGATGTTGAAGCTCAGTTTTAAAATAACTGAATTTCTGATACAATTAAAGTGATTACTAGGGATTACCAGATTTTCCAGCCATCCACAAAGCAATCGTAATACACTCTAAAAGAAGAGAACATAATTCTAGGCTTTAAATTATCTCTCCTAGCTTAAGTATGTAACATCTGGCAGTCAATCAGTGATAAGTAGGCATAAAGGAGATAAGACAGTGTTAACTTAAAAGCCAAAAGAGTCAACCGTCAATAGCAACAGAGCCACAGGGAATCCAGAGACTGGGTTTATCAGACACAAACTTTAGAATTATTTGAATAATATATTCAGGTACATGAGAAAAGACAGAAAAATTCAGCAGAGAATTGGAAACCTTAAAAAATTGAACATTCTGAAATTGAATAGCAAATTAGAAAGAGCTGAAGATTCAATTAATTGTTATTAGATGAGAATAAATTATTCACACAGAAGCTCCAAGAGTCGAAAAAAAAAAAAAGGAAAATGGAGAGATAAGTATAAGGGATATATGGTGCATCACTTTTTTTTAAAAAACTAATAATATGTGATTTTAGAATCTCAGAAGAAAAGGAACAAAAATGAGACAAAGAAATTATTTGAAGACACAGTGAATGAGAATTTTTCAAAATTGATAAAAACATCAAGCCATGAATCAAAAATCACTAAGAAACCCAATCCAGGGTAAATATAATGTAAATTAAACATATGTACATTAAAGTAAAGATGAAAATTAAAGGGAAACCCCAAAATACTCAGAGGAAAAAAGGAACCATCACCTTCAAGGAGATTACAAAATGACTAGTATTTGACTTCTCAATAGAAATAATGGAAGCCAGAAAACATGGAACTTTAGGGTGAAGACACCAGGTAAACACTGTCTTTACCAAGTGATCAAAGCTAGCATTATAACAGGGAAGAACAAATCTGACTCCATATTGGATCTGTGTCCTGTACTTTAACCTTTGTATTCTACTGCTTTTACTACAAGTTAATCACTAAAGGAATGTTACCTATAGCTTAAAAGATACATAATGGCCCATCTCTGGGAATCCTGCCTCCCATGCCTGAGCTTAAGGTAAAGTACCTTCATTTAGCTCACAGGAAACATCCTGACCAGGCCCATCTGTGAATGGCTGCAGGAAAGAAGAAATTAATATATTCCCTCCGGAGTCTGGCTGGAACCAAGAAATATTTGCAACAACTTACCGCCTTTTTTACTTTACCTCCTCACCTCCCTCTCTTTGCTGTATAAAAAAATTAGCATCCAAACCCAGGCTAGATGGTTCTTTGGGACCCCTAGTGCACCATCTACTTGGTCTGCTGGTTTTCTGAATAAAGTCACTATTCCTTGCCCCAACAACTCATCTCTCAATTTATTGTCCCATTGTGTGGCCAGCAGTAAGAGCTTGGACTCAGTAACAACATCACCAGTCTTGATACATTGTACTCCATTATTATGATGTAAGGAGAGGCACTTCACATCTTTGATAATCTTCCTAAAAACTCATAACCCTAGTGATCATGAAAAAAACATCAAACAAACCCAAATTAACAGGAATGTTATAAAATATTTACCCAGTACTCTTCAAAACTGCTAGGGTCATGAAAAACAAGGAAAACCGAGAAACTATCACAGACCAGAGGAGACGAACAGAGTATGATAATCAAATGCAATGTTGTATCGTAGATTGGATCCTAGAGCAGATGAACTGCATTAGCAAAAGAAAAAACCAAAAGAACTAATAAATCCAAATTTAAGTCTGGAGTTTAGTTCAGAGTAATGTACCAATATTAATTTCTCAATTTGGAATAACGTGTCATGATTATGAAGATATAATACCAGTGAAGGGAATATAGAACTCTCTATACTATTTTTGAAACTTTCCTATAAAGCTAAAGGTTTCCAAAAGAAAAAGAATAACATAATGGGATACTGCTACCCACCAAGCTGAATGACTAAATCTAATGAGTCCTCAAATAATGTTTTTTTTTTTTTTTTTTTTTTTTGCTGTGCGCGGGCCTCTCACTGTTGTGGCCTCTCCCGTTGTGGAGCACAGGCTCCGGACGCGCAGGCTCAGCGGCCATGGCTCACGGGCCCAGCCGCTCTGCAGCATGTGGGATCTTCCCGGACCGGGGCACGAACCCGTGTCCTCTGCATCGGCAGGCAGACTCTCAACCACTGCGCCACCAGGGAAGCCCAAATAATGTTATTTTAAGAGTAAATTTGTACAACTCTCTTAAAAGACCATTTGGCACCATACTTTAAAGTAGAGCATAAATTTGAAAATACACATGCCGTTTGATCCAGAAATTCTACCTCTAGGTGTATATTGAACAGAAAAGTGTGTACATGGACCTCAAAAAACATGTATGCTGACACAAGAGGGAAGAGATATGGGGATATATGTATATGTATAGCTGATTCACTTTGTTATAAAGCAGAAACTAACACACCATTGTAATTCAATTATACTCCAATAAAGATGTTTAAAAAAGTATGCTAATGTTCATAGCACCTTTTTAAAAAACTTTAAAAAAATAATTTATGCTTTTATTTTTGAAGTCTTTTTCTTTCAGCTTTATTGAGGTATAATTGACAAATAGGAATTATATATATATAAGTTATGTGAATTGATGTTTTGATACATGTATACTTTGCAAAATGATTACCACAATTGAGCTAATTAACGTATCTATCACCTCACGTTATTATTTTCATTCTTTTTTTTTTTTCTTCTCTCATCAGGTCATATAAATCTTCACCTTTTCTTTTTTAACTTTATACCCATTGAACAACAACTCCCCATAACTCCCCCACCCAACCCCTTGGTAACCACGATTCTACTGTCTACTTCTATACCTTTGACTATTTAAATGCCTCACATGAAGAATCATCCAGTATTTGTCCTTCTGTGACTGACTGCACTTAGCATAAATGTCTTCTAGGTTCATCTCCTTGTTGCCATAGTAGCTTTATTTGTAATAGCTGGAAACAAAAACCAGAAACAAACCAAAGTCCCATTTACAACAGAGTGAATAAATACACTGTGGTAAATTCATTTCCTGGAATATTATACTCAATAAAAATAAATGAGCTACAGCTATATGTAACAACAATATGAATAACTCTCCCACTTGATTTCTGAGTCAGAGAAGCTAGGCACAAATAAATACATACCATGTGATTCTGTTTATAGAAAGTTTAAAATGAGATTAATCTATAGAAGTTAAAGTATGGATAGTGTGTCTGTGGGTTCTGTGAACTTGAGCAGGGAAGGAGTGTGATATAAAAACCAAGGACTGGGTTGAATTCATAGCATTCCTAGTTATGCCTCTTGCTCTTCAATGCCAATGAGTCATTGCTTCTTTCTCAAATAAAGCAAAGTCCTTTAGCTCAATCATAGGCATATCTTAAGATGAAAACAAAATTAACAAATAAGATCATGGAACAAGCATCTAGTTTATTGTACAATCAAATTTCAATCATATAGGTTTTACCCCAGGTTTCAAAAGTTAGAATTTCTTCATACAAGTCCACCTCACACTCATCAAGAATAATAAATATTTGTATTCAAGGAAAACACTCTGGATATTTTGTTGTAGTTCCCCAGTAGCTGAGTATTACTAACAAGTCACAGGTGGGTGAGAATACCTAATTAAGGGGATTGGGGGGCAGATTTAAGTTATACATTGTAATCCTGAGAAGAAAAGGCACATTATTCCAAATCCTTCTCCAAAAGCATTGATACCAGCACACAAAACACACAGCTGGCATTTCCCTTCATGAATCCCAAGAGCATCTTCATTTGGCCCTTCATCCTATTGAGGCTTAATAATGAGGGAAATGACTCTTGTTTCTAATATTAAACAGGTAGCATTGAGAAAGAATCCCAGGATGGTGTGAAGTGTCAACGGCTAGTTCTGAAAAATCTGTAAAATTGATTCATGCAAAGTAGTTGCAATTACTTAATAAAAGTGCTATAAATAATGGATGTCCTTTTTTGGCTGTGCTCTGGAGATTAGATGCAGAGACCAAGTTGTCCATGTAGAAGAGCTGTTCTAGGACAAAACACAAAGCCTGGCCTGGGTCCCAAAATCTAAAAAATGATGACCCAGACTTGGCTTGAGGTTGTATTTGTGTCAATTAACTATGAACCAACAAGCAGAGAAATGAATAAAGATCAAATGTGAATTCAAGTGAGTGGATGTGGCTTCCCGTTGCTTCCCTAGCTCTCCTGGAAGTTCAGTGGTCAATGTAACCAGTGCAGAACATGAAATCCTCTGGGAGAGAGGAGCTCAGAGACCTGGCTCTCTCCCTTTGAGCGGAGGGGGAACCACCTTAGCACTCAAGCCTGTCCAACAATGCATGAGGACATTTTTCTTCTGCTCAGGCTGGGGAAGGGCAGCACCAGCATGGAAGTATACCTCCTAACACATAAAGAAATTCTTGTCCTACTATAGTTACATGTTTCCTATTGCATCATCGGGATTACTTACAGCAGGACTAGCCATTGTCTCCCAAATACAACCAAAGAGGGATTGCTTTGGAAGTCCCGTTGAGTCCAAAGGACAGCAGCAAGGACCTATCAGCTTATGCACGTGATATCCTTGTTATAACAGATTTCCTTTAGGTAGGAATTACTATTTGTTTAAGTGACACATGGTTGGGATTGTCACTTTTACCATTAAAGAACCCATTGGGAGAGAAAGTTAATGTTTATGAAAAGAAAAAGATGCAAATACTAAGAATAGGACTAAATCCTTAACTTCCAGGTGGGAATGATAAAAGGAGGCTGTCATCTTTATTAGAGATTCCCATAAGAACATTAAACAAGTGGACAGAAAGACAGACACTAATAGTCAGCATAGAATAGTTATTATAAAGGAAGTATATAGAAAATGACTGGTTCTTATCATCACTGAAGGTCAAACTAGAGCAGGATTATTGACATTTGTAACTGGATTATTCTTTGTTGTGGAGGGCTGTCCAGGGCAGCATCCCTGGACACTACCACGTGATGCCACTAGTGACATCTCCTCATCATGACCATCAAAATGGTCTCCAATTATTGCCTGAGAATATTCTCAGAGTGGAGAACTCACAAAAGCCACCAACCTAGTGGGTAGGTGAATGGAGTTGTTAAAATGGATGCAGAGAAGAGGAATAAAAGAGAGGCTGGAGCAGAATCCCAGAGATGGCAAAGCCCAGGCAAGATCACTCCCTGTTGGGAACCACTGAAGAAAGATCCAAGGGAATTAAGGAAGACTCTCTGAGAGCAATGATTAAATATTTTTTAAAATATCACAGATGTAACAGGGAACAACAAAATCTGGTTCCATGTTGGATCTGTTTCTTTTACTTTAACCTTTGCTTCCCGTTGCTTTTGTTACTATAATCACTAAAAGGATGCTGTCTATAGCTATAAGCATACATAATGACCTCCCTCGGGGAACCCTGCCCCTCTGCCTGAACGTTAAACCAAAGTGCCGTTGTTCGGCTCATAGGGAAACACCCTGAGCCTGCCCACCTGTGAACAGGAGCAGGAAGGAAGAAATTAACACATCCCCTCCCTGAGGCTGGCCAAACCAGGAGATATATTGCAAGACTTACGGCCTTTTTACTTTACCCCCTCACCTCCTACTCCTCTCTGTTCTATAAAAGCAACTGGCATCCAGACCCTGATAAGATGGTACTCTAGAACGCTAGTCCGCCATCTTCTCGAATGCCCAGCTTTCCAAATAAAGTCACTATTCCTTGCCTCAACACCTTGTCCCCCGATTTATTGGCCTGTCATGTGGTGAGCAGAGCCAGCTTGGACTCAGTAACACAGAGAGTGGAAAATAAACATTTCTGACAATGAGTTACTTAGCCTCCAAGAAACCCCAGCCCCACCTAGAAAAAGGATGCTAAAAATGTAAAGTCCCACTTAGCCCTATCTAGGCAAAGGAGTAATGTTGTCAACGAATTCATTTTAATTTAGTTACAAATTAAAGAGCAAATTTGAAGAAGGTAATGACCTTAAAAATAAAGCCTCATTAGAGCTAATTATGATAAGGGTTTCCTTTTCGGAAGTGACCTTTTCAATGACAGAACACTTTGGATTAGCTAATTATATTTACTGTGGAATTTTCAAATGAAATGGAAACTGATTCTAAGATTTTGTGATTTACATAAAGAAAAGTGGCTAACAAACCAAGGTTAATCTGCCAAACTCGTACAATATTTCTGTGCTATTATCTGTGAATGCTTCTTATGGAATTTATTCACACTAGAAGTTGTATCATCAATTCAACCAGCATCCGATATAAGCCTGGGGGGATAAAAAGATGCTCAGGAAAGCCTTCCTGGCCTCAATGAACTTATTATCTGGTGATAGAAATACTCTGAAATAAATTATATTAACTTCTTTCCCAAGGAAATTAATTTAATAAGTTACAAACAAGGAATAAAAATGACCTTGGAAATCCAAGGAAGGAAGCACTTTAATTTCAGCTGACTGAGGTTGGCAGGTGGGACACAGGGAGTTAGAGAGTTGGGTGTGTTAATTAATATAGATTTGGAACTGAATCTTATAACTGGTAAGAGTTCAACAGTTAATGATGGATGGTGGGCACTAAATAATATTATAGGTGGAAGGAACAGAAGTGGCAAAAACTGAGAGGTCAGGAGGCATAGGCTCTATTTGTGGAGTGAAGAGTTAATCTATTATGACTGGAGTGTGGAATGTGTGATCACATGGTCAGTGTTGCTAGAAAAATAGATCTGTTAGCTATGGAGAGGTTTGAATGCTAGGGTAAGGTGTATATGATAACGATTTAAAATTTCTACCCTATTGAGCTTCCCTGTTGGCGCAGTGGTTGAGAGTCCGCCTGCCGATGCAGGGGACACGGGTTCGTGCCCCTGTCTGGGAAGATACCACATGCCGCGGAGCGGCTGGGTCCATGAGCCACGGCCGCGGAGCTTGCGCGTCCGGAGCCTATGCTCCGCAACGGGAGAGACCACAACAGTGAGAGGCCCGCGTATGGCAAAAAAAAAACCCAACCAACCAACAAACAAAACTTCTGCTTTATTACTTTGGATATTTTAGTTTTATTTATTTTTTTAAATATTTATTTATTTACTTTGGCTGTGCCAGGTCTTAGTTGCGGCATGCGAGATCTTTTTAGTTGCGGCATGCAGGATCTTTCTAGTCGTGGTATGCAGGCTCTTAGTTGCAGCACGCAAACACTTAGCTGCGGCATGTGGGATCTAGTTCCCTGACCAGGGATCAAACCCAGGCCCCCTGCATTGGGAGCACGGAGTCTTACCCTCTGGACCACCAGGGAAGTCCCTGGATATTTTCGTTTTAAATTATAGACTGCTCTCACTGCTTCCATCTCTAGACATATTGATTATTAATAGAGTATATTGTTACTAAATTAATGTTTTAATCTTTTCAAAAGCATAAATGCACCTGACTTGACTTGACTGGTAGCAGTTCCAGAATTTATATCATAAGAAAATGGCTTGTCAGTCCTAGTCTTGTTGTTGAATTTGTATAGCAAACACACTATTTTCACTAGAATTATAAATCCATTTGGAGTGGCTTTGAGGAAGACAGTGGAGTTTATAGAGGTACTAAACTTTTCTGAAAATCTGATTTGGATACTACCATTATACTTGGTTAATTAAGAGGTTAGTAGGTTAGGGATTAAAGAACAATGTGTTTGTTTATGCCCTATATCCAGAGATGAAGCAAAACTTTAGGTAACAAAACTCAAAACATTTAGTTTGTGTACACAGAGAATAGAAGAAAAGGGATATTTGAATATTATGGTCCACCTTCTCCAAAATGTCCATTGGATAATAAGACAGAAAAAGCAAATACTTTATGTTATCAGATACTTTACATTAAATAAGTAAACATCCTTACGTTAGCCTCTAAACCTTTTACCTTCCCCAGCAACTTTTGTCCTGTGGAGTTAAGAATTAAGAATTACAAGGTTACAACGTAGTGTTGAGTTAATGTCAAAAAGAAACTCACAGTTTTATCAGGAACTTTCCTACTGAGGAGCTCACCTCTGAAAGCCCTTCTGTCAAGAGAGTTTGACCTATCCCAAAATAGTCTGAATAATCACTCCTCTAAGAAAACAAAAATGCCTTTGTGAAAGGTGTCATAAAAATATAGTTATGTAGATTTCATTATCATTGCCCTTGCTCTATCTATTAATAGCATATTTCTGAGATGCTTCATGTACACAGAATCTAGACAGGAGGTTAAGGTCTACTTGAATAATTGAACCTTCTACTGAAGTGTGATTGAAAGTGTTCCTTATTGAATGATATTGTGCGTCCCATATACACCAGTCTTTTAATCATGTGCATGTATTATATGCTACCTTGTGTGTGTGTGTGTATATATATATATATATAAAATGTCAGAATTTGTCACTGGGATCATGCAGTATATATTCTTTTGTGCCAAGCTTCTTTGTTTCAGTATAATGGTTTTGAGATTTTTCTGTGCTGTGGAGTGTGCCAGGAATTTATTCTTTTTTATTGCTGAAGAGTGTTTTACTGTCTAACTGTACCACAATTTGTTTATTCATTAACCTGTTGATGAACATTTGGGTTGGTCCATGTTTTGCTTGTTATGAAAAAAGTGCTGTATACCTTTTGCATAGGTATTTTTGTGAGCATAAATGGAATTACTGGATCATATGATAGGCATATGTGTAACTTTTAAAGAAATTGGCAAATTGTTTTCCAAGTGGCTGTATAACTTTACATTTTCACCAGTAATGTATGAATCTTCCAATAGTTCTACATCCTCACCAATACTTGATGTATCAGACATTTTATTTTAGCCATTCTAGAGAGTATGAAGAGGTATGTAATACTTATTTTAATGTACTTTTCCCATAATAATTAATGATGCTAATAATCTTTTCCATGTGTTTATTGGCCACTTATATATCTTCTTTTATAAGGTGTTTGTTCAAGTCTTTGACCCATTTTTATTGGGTTGCTTGTCTTTTTTTTTTTTTTTTTTTACGGTACGCGGACCTCTCACTGTTGTGGCCTCTCCCGTTGCGGAGCACAGGATCCGGACGCGCAGGCTCAGCGGCCATGGCTCACGGGCCCAGCCGCTCCGCGGCACGTGGGATCTTCCCGGACCAGGGCACGAACCCGTGTCCCCTGCATCGGCAGGCGGACTCTCAACCACTGCGCCACCAGGGAAGCCCTGGGTTGCTTGTCTTTTTATGTTGAGTTCTTTATATATTTTGCATATAAGTCCTTTGTCAGACATGTGCATTGCAAATAGTTTCTCCCAGCCTATGGTATGCCTTTTCATTTTCTTAATAATCTTTTTTCATGATACATTTTTAATTTTGATAAAGTCTAATTTGCTTTCTTCCTTCCTTCCTCTGTGCCTCCCTCCCCCGCATCCTTCTTTTTTTTTTTTTTTTCCACAACTTACAAAATGAATTGGTAAGCATTTTCTTCTTCTCTAGTTTCTGAAAGAGTTTGTATAAGGACTCTCTTCTTGTGTTATTCTACTTTCAGGGGTCAGATGCCTGAAAATAGTTCTTGCATATACTTTTTTCCAGTTTTATAATTGTTTGCAGCAGAAGGGCAAATGGCAAGGACATGATAGGTATTCAACAAATGGCAGGAGTGCAGAGGTTAAAAGAATGGATTTGGAGCCAGAAGACTTGACTTTGAAAACTAGTTACAGTTGCAACACTTAATCTACTGGGGTAAAATACTTAGCCTCTCTAAGCTCTAATTTCTCAATTATAAAATAGAAATGATAGTACTAGTCACTACCTCATAAGATTGGTTTGAGAATTCTATGAGAAAATACATACAAAGCA
Organism: Phocoena phocoena; assembly: GCF_963924675.1. Lineage (NCBI taxonomy): Eukaryota > Metazoa > Chordata > Mammalia > Artiodactyla > Phocoenidae > Phocoena > Phocoena phocoena. The sequence goes on along the minus strand of NC_089222.1, from coordinate 70,715,124 downwards.
CCTCCCAACATACCTATCACATGGTAGATGCTCAATTAATATCACAAGTTGTATTATTATTCTCTTTCTCGTCCTCTTTCCTCCACCCACCCCCTGCCATCCTCAGAGGTGACTTCCCGTCACATACATCATCTTTTCCTTAAGATCTTCTGGCCTTGGATGGCCCCATCACTCCACTGACCACTCACTCTGTTCTTCTCCAGCAACGCACACACTAGTTCCAACTTGTACCAAATCATTTCCAAAAATGTCATTTTTTCTAAAAGTTTTAATTCCAAGTTTCACCTCTTTAATTACAACCTCATGTCTTTCCACCTCTCCCATTCTTCAATCCCAATTTCCCTGCTCTCCATACAATTCTGCCAGGACCAGTTATAAACAGTAGGATTTAGGATAGCAAGACTGTCATTCAACGGACATAACTGCCACCAGCCTCATCAGCTTTTTTTTATAAATTTATTTACTTAATTTAATTTTTTTGGTTTTTTTTTGGCTGCGTTTGATCTTTGTTGCTGTGCATGGGCTTTCTCTAGTTGTGGCGAGTGGGTGCTACTCTTCGTTGGGGTGCGTGGGCTTCTCATTGCGGTGGCTTCTCTTGTTGCGGAGCACGGACTCTAGGCGCACGGGCTTCAGTAGTTGTGGCACATGGGCTCAGTAGTTGTGGCTCGCAGGCTCTAGAGCACAGGCTCAGCAGTTGTGGCACTTGGGCTTAGTCGCTCCACAGAATGTGGGATCTTCTCGGACCAGGGCTCGAACCCATGTCCCCTGCATTGGCAGGCGGATTCTTAATGATTGCGTGACCAGGGAAGTCCTTTTTTTTTCCTTTTTTAAAGTACTGTTTCCCTTTAGTCACTCAGCCTTAGCATAAGACCTACAGTCTGGTCAAACACATGTGATCAGTCATGGCTTAATCAAGACATCAGCATCCCTCAGTGGGTTTGAAATTCCTGTAGTCCACACAAAATTATCTAGTAGATTGGGGAATCATCATTCACTTCTACAAGTTTTACTCTTTGACGCTGTTAGTGCTCTCTTGGCAGGAGGAAGAATCTGAAATACTGAATGTAATCAGATCGTTTGGCGTCATGGCATTGATGGCAGGAATGTTGATGCTTTTTTTTTTCTTGGCAGCACATTAAAACCTGAGGGAGTTTTTTGCCAGTGCCTCTATCCCAATAATTTCTGATTTAATTGGATTGGGATGAGGCCTGACCATTAGTGTTTTTTAAATGTTGCCCTGATGATTTTAATCTTCAGCCAGAGTTGGGAACCACTGCAATAGAGGGGGAAAGCAGATTATTAGAACAGTTTCTCCTATCTAATCCCAATTACTCTTCAGTGGTGTGCTAGAGCTGGCTTGCCGGGGCTCATGAAAGCTGACTGTTAAAATTTCACAAATTTTGCTAGCCAATTGCTATCACATTGGTAGATTGTAAGTGGTCATGTAGGAGCATTTACACATTGGCAAATACTACATCACGGTTTTCCCCCTGATTCAGATATAATTCCCCAAAGTGGAATTATTGGATGGGTTAGAGCATATACTTTTTTGCACATAAAATAGCCTTGGGATTTTGTTGAGAGTCTTTAGTTAATTTCCCTTTCACCTCGAATCAGAAAATTATATGTAACTAAAAGAACTCTCCTTTTAATATTGTGTCTGATGAAAGTTTTTTTTCCTCTGGCTCACCATGAAATGTCTCTGCTTCCTCTTCTTTTAAATAGAAATGGCTGCCCAGGGTGAATAATTAACTTCATGAATAACTTATAAACGTGAACTGACAGTTAAGGAGAACACCCCACTTTCTATGCAAATCTATTTACTCTCATTTTCTCATTGGTCTAATAATTTACATCTATTGATCTGTTAGATCTATTGATCTAATTTTCATGGCTCTCCAGACCTGCTGGCAATTCTTCCAGTGCTACAACACAGGAGCTATTGCTTTCCATGGGTTTTATTGCAGGTGTGTAAAAGAAAATAAAAGTTATCCAAGGCAGACATGCTAGCACAGGATATCAGAGATGGAAATGGCCTTAGAAGTCATCTAACCCAAGTCCCTCCTTTAGTAAATGGCCAGATGGGCCCAGACAGTTTAGATGACTTACCCATGGCCATACCTTCAATCCGTGGCAGAGCCAGAACTGTACATAATTCAGGTATCTTCACTTCTAAGCTATTTTACTTTTTCTATGCCCTTGAACAACAAAGTGTGGTCAGCCCACCAGTAGCATTGCCATAACCTGTAAGCTTGTTAAGCCCTACTCCAGACCTACTGAAGAAGAATCTGTATCTCAACAAAATTCTAAGGTTATGTGTACGCACATTAAAGTTTAAGAAGCACTAATCCAACCAATAATTCCATTTCTGGGTTTACACCCAAAAGAATTAAAAACAGGATCTCAAAGAGAATTTGTACACCCGTGTTCATAACAGCATTATTCACGATAGCCAAAAGGTGGCAACAAGCCAAGTATCCACTGATGGATGAATGGATAAACAAAATGTGGTATAGACACACAATGAATATCATTCAGTTTTAAAAAGGAGGGAAATTCTGACACATGCTATAATATAGATGAACTTTGAGAACATTATGCTAAGTAACATAAGCCACTCACAAAAAGGCAAACACTATATGACTTATACGAGGTACCTAGAGTCAGATTCATAGAGACAAGAAGTGGAACAGTGGTTGCCAGTGCCAGAGGGAGGGGGGATTGGAGAGTTGTGATTTAAAGGGTTCAGAGTTTCTGTTTTGCAAGATAAAAATGAGTTCTAGAGACTGGTTGTACAACAATGCAAATATACTTAACTCTACTGAACTGTACACTTAAAATGATTAAGACGATGCATTTCATGTTATGTATATTTTATCAAAACAAAAAACAATCCTCACTGTAAAAAAAAAAGAAGCACTAATCCATTCCAAATTGATTCTGGTTTCCTGTGAGGTTTGATTCAACAACTGAAGCTGATGTCAAATAGAGTTAAAACCAAGTCAGGAGACTATTGAAATGAGTTGAATAAAAATGTTTTTCATTTATTTAAAATTTATTTTGATTAGGCTTTCTGCTGGCTCGGAATCCTCACCACAACCTTCAGGTGGTTATTTAATCCTCGTGATGTTATTAGGGTGACCGACTTATCCTGGTTGGCCTGGGACTCCCACTTTCAGCACAAAAGTCCCCGTGTCCTAGGAAACCCCTCTGTCCTGAGCAAATCAGGAGCATTGGCCACTCTGTTTATTGATGCATCTTAAACGTGATGCAGCAGCTAAGCAGAGGCAAGATTCAAACTCAGATCTGACTGACAAAAGAACCAAAAGAACTCCAATTCAATGAATAAGAAAAAGAGAGGAGTGACCATAAAACCTTTCTGCTGACATCTATGCATCATGATAAGATAATTTCACTGTGATATGTCTCACTATAGTTTGGGTTTAAATTTAATCTGTCATGTCAAACATTCTTAGCTGATTGGCTTCTCTGTCCCTATTAAAGATGTCATTATGACCATTAATATGCAGGATACTGGTCATGGTAAGCAAAGACGAATTTCTGATTTGTGTGTTGCATTTAGAATGATGGTGAACTGCAGCGAAGAAGAAACAGGTAATGACCCGAGGCATGGAGTATCATCAAGGCTGTAATTGGTATTTGTCCAAAGCCTTCTTAACAAAGGACTTTTAATCACTGTAAAAAAAAAAAAATCATTGTAACTGGTAGTAATGTTCAAAATATAGGCTGACAACTGGATGGGCAAAAATATTTGGATTGCAGTCAGAGAATGACCTTATTTGATTTTCCCTACATTTATTTATTTATTTTTAATTTTTTTAATAGATCGCTATGCTAGCCTTTCTTTTTTTGTTGTTGGTACGCGGGCCTCTCAGAGCACAGGCTCCGGACGCGCAGGCTCAGCGGCCATGGCCCATGGGCCCAGCCGCTCCGGCGCATGTGGGATCCTCCCGGACCGGGGCACGAGCCCGCGCCCCCTGCATCGGCAGGCGGACTCTCAACCACTGCGCCACCAGGGAAGCCCCTCCCTACATTTATTAGAGAGTGAGTAGGCATGGGCATGGGGAGCAAGGAAGCCAGAGAACTGGGGTTCACCTGAGTCCTAATAATCCGTTTAAGCTGAGAAATCTCAGACCTTCACAGACTAACGATGCTATAAGATCATGCTATAAGATGATGCTATAAGAAAACTTTGCCACTGCCCCATACTGCTGTGTTTATTTTCATTTCGTTTATTCACTGTGGTTAATAATAAAACCCTTAAGTCATGGGTAAAGGAAGGCAAGCTGGTGAGACCATGTACTGCTCTGGTACCATCTCTGGATTAAGGTTGGTAGAGGATTGAGAGAGAAATCTCCAGGTAGTTCCTGTGAAAAGACGACAATAGAATGCTAGCTCCCGTGAGCCTGTAGAAAGAGAAAATGTAGCTCTTAGAGACAGCTGGCCTTGAACAAAACAAAGAAGCAGCTCGGAAGTCTTAACCCAAGGCATTCCCCTTGTAGGTCCACTGAAAAATTCTCTTATCCACTTAGAGATAAACCCTGTAGAAATGAGGGCAGCCAAGTGAATGAATGATAGAATAGAGCTGCTCTCAAACTTTTTCTTCCACAGCACCCTTGACAAATGATGTCCACATGCTGGTAAACTCCTGTGACTGCTCCCAAGGCTCTTCCAAATTTTTGGTGTGATTTCTGGAAATTCACTCTTGCAAAATTGGATGCAAGTGAGTGACAGTAATGTTACATGGACATACATTGATGTCCCTCAAATTTATTGTATGACAAAAAAGACCGCTAAGCTGCAAGCCTTCACTCTTTAATTGTCAAGAATGACTTCTCTCACACAAAGATCTGTACACATATGTTCATAGCATCATTATTCTCAGTAGCCAACAAGTGGAAACAATTCAAATGTCCAACAACTGTTGAATGAATAAACAAAATGTGGAATATCCATGAATACAATTCAACAATTAAAAGGAAGAAAGTACCGTAAATGGATGAATCTCTAAAACGTTAGGCTAGATGAAAGAAGCCAGACACAAAAGAATATATTCTATGATTTCATGTCTATAAAATGTCAAGCAAAGACAAATTAGACACAGAGAGTCGATTAGTGGTTGCCCTGCGGCTAGGGGTACAAATAGGGAGGAACTGTAAATGGGCATGAGGTTTGTTCTCAGGCTGTTGGAAATGTTCTAAAATTAGATTTTGGTGATGGCTGTACAACTCTAAATATACTAAAATTCATTGAAGTGTATACTTTAAAACAGGAGAATTTTATGCTCTATATATCTCAATAAATTGCTTTTAAAGAGAAAAAAATTATTTGGAAAAAAAAAATGGCTCCTGACATTTCTCATCACCAGTAGAGACGGCCTTGCGTGTGTCTACCAAAATCTCCTGCTTCCAAAGCTGCTCTCTGCCATCTCCTGGCACTCAGTTCAGGATTTTTAAAAACATGTTCTGTATCTCATCCTTTGTTGATAGAAGTGCGGCACCATCCCCTGTGGCACATTATCACAGTTTTATAAATATAATCAACCCCATTACATTTGCAGGATTGCTTGAGTCTAAACAATCTAGAGGCAGAGAAACCAGGAGCTGTGCTGGGCTTCATCTCAAGGACAAAATACAGGAAACACAATGTAAAATGTGATGTCATGACTTTTACCTGCTTTGTCTTCTTGGGGCATTTTCCCCACTGGAAAAAAAGATAATGATAATGCTTTCTGGACATTAGAGACTGTCTATATTAACAAATATTGCATATGTGTGAAAAGACAGTATAAAGGTGATATTTTCTATTGACACTTCATATAAATAATATTTAATTGCAAATTACTTGAAAACTCAGTTTTCATAAATCCTTATTACCATACGCAGTTCTGAAAAAATGTGATAAACAGAGTATAGATTTATAGTTGCTTTTGCAGTGGTGCAATGCTATGAAACAAAGCTTAGCATGTCTAAATGTGACTTAGGTCACATCTCTGATTACAAATTTTTTAAAAATCTAAAATGTAGAAGTTGAAAGGGCACTAAAATATCATCTAGACAATCTCCCTAATTGAGGGAATGAAGGAGTATGATAAGTAGTTTGCTCTGACTCTCACAGAAGAGTGAAGGCTGTTCTGGACGTAGAGACCAGGTCTCCTGACTCACAATCATGAGCTCTTCCCATTATAACCATAATTCCTAAAGTATGCACAAGAAGGTTGCACACTGGATTAGTAAGAATAATAGAGGGGCTTCCCTTCTGAAGATACCTCATATTCAATTAGAAAGAATTAGGTAGAAGTGGCAAACTGTCATTCCATGGACTAAATCCAGCCCATAGACAAGTTTGCCTGACCAACATGGATTGTTTCAAATTTTAAATTAATCATCAAATTTTTTAAATTGGCAGGTTTTATATATAAATTGAGATTTCCCACTTTTTTGGATTGTCTTTAGAAAATGGGAACTTTGGCAACACTGGGCCAGCGGTCACTGGGGCTGAGTGGCGGTTGCCCCCTTCAGAAGGTGATTTCCCTTTTCAGTGTGCTTTTCTTTTTCTCTAACACCTGATCTGCTTCTTCCATTTTAATTAACCAGACCCTTATAGACATTCGAGTTTGTGACACTGAGTTAGGGGATCTGGGAATACTGACTCCTAAATTATATACATCAAGGTAGACCTTCAGAGACAGATGCGTGGAGTATAGAGGCTGGCTCAATTCTTAGTCCCTCTGGTTGAATATAATTTATGCAAAGTACAACTGTTGGGAATACACATCGGCATTAGATTTATTAAGGATATCCTGAAACTGACTTAGGACTTGGTGGGTTTGTTTCAGAAAGAGCACTGGATGGATATCCTAGGACAGGATTGCTCTCAGCATCGGGGTCTGGAGTAAGAATGCAAATACACACCCATGTACCTGATGACTACATTTTTCAGAAGTTCCAAACTTAAGCTAACAGACTATTCAACGAAATAAGAATCTATATTCCACTGACAAATGTACCTATATGACATGAAGGCCAGTTTTAAACTTAAAATTCTCAGACACCTTGGAGTTCCAGACCAGAACAAGATAACACACGAGGAATAAGCTGCAAGACCACGCAGCCGACCCCATCTCTTCCTCCATCCTCTATAATAAGGGCTTCTTGTACCTAGGTATCGACATCCAGCCTTCATACCAACCTCTGCCCACCCCACTCCCCTCAAGCAACATTTCCTGGCCACTCCCTGGGCCTAGGGAATCTCACACAGGTGGTTGGCAAGGATTGATGAGTTATGGCCTGTGGGCCAAATCCAGCCCATAGCTTGTTTTTGTATGACCTATAAAGTCAGAATAACTTTACATTTTTTAAAGAGTTGTAAAAAAGAAAAATACAAAGAAGAATATGTGACAGAGACTCTAAATAGCCTGCAAAGCCCAAAATGTTTATTTTCTTGCCCTTTATAGAAAAGCTTTGCCTACCCCTATTCTAAGGTCCAGGGCAGAGTTTCCTAACTCTGATCTAAGAGCAGTGCTACCCTAGGATAACCCAGGTACGTCTAAAACTCTCATGGAGCCAATTCAAAGTCTACTTGCTTCCTCCAGAATCCTGCAATGACCCTGGAACCAGCGCTCTAATCCTCCAAATCAAAGAGAATTAGGATGGGGGTGGGGGGTAGAGGCCATGGGCAAACTAGCATCTGTGGAACACCTACTATGAGTGAGGCACTGTGCTAAGTTTTATACATACATTATCTTATTCAACCCTCTCAGGCCATCTCCAGTCAAGAGTAGAAACCTAAGTCATGCAAACAAAACCGGTGAGTATGGAGACATGAAAAAGTCTTCTGTTTGTTGAAATTGGCATTATCATCAAAAGCATTATTTTAGTTAAATTTGATGATGATGGTGATGGAGAGGAGAATCAATCATTTCGAAAATAAGTAGAGTTTGAGTTAGGTGCAGAAATGACTCCTTTTTTTTCCTTTCCACAGCAAAAGGATTCGAGAGCTTAGCTGAAGCTCAGCAGTTGATAGTTGAATAGCCTAGAGACCACAGTGATAAATTCCACCTTTGCTTCTCCTCTGTGTCTCTCTAAGGAGGGAGACAGATGGTGTGTCAGGAGAAAAAGATCATGTGGAGATGAATATCTCTGACCCTGGCTCAGAGGCAGCTTTATATGAGGGCTGTGGCCCAGAATGGAATCAAATACTTACATTAAAAGAGAAGGCTTCGGAGAGTTGCCACATGGTGAAGCCTGGCACCTTACCTCGCAACCTGCCTGAGGTACTGTGATCTGCTATTTCCTTACACACAGAAAGCAGCACTTTCCCAAAGGAAAATGAGTTCTTCCTTCTCACAGAAAGGCATCATTTCAGATCCCTGAACCGAGTTAAGAACAAAGAAACCTCAGAGAAACTCACTCATGACCTTTGAGGTTTATCTGATTTTCTTATTCACAGCAATACAGATGGCTTTTTTTTTTTTATAAGCAAAGGCAAAAGCCTCACTGTAATTGAATGAATCAAAGGAGTAAGAGGTTGATTTTTACTGGCTTTCTTAAGTAAGAAATAATTTTATCTATTGCTAATACAGAAATCCTTGCCTGTAATCTAGTAGAGAATTGGCTGAAAAATTCCAAAATCAGAAAAGCACAGAGAACAGTACAATAAATGCACATAAGCTCATCACCCAGACTAAGATTTTATCATAGTTGTTTCAGATCTTTTTAAAACATAAAATCAGTTAAATACTACTTTTCAAGTTGAATTCCCCTTTCCACATTTCCCCAAAGTCCTATTAAACCTGTTATCTGATAAATTACATTAGTAGAGTCTTAATGCTGAATTTCTGTTCCTTAGAATAAATCTTATGCGCTCAAATATATTTGTATATACATATATATTTGTGTAGTACTGTGTTACATTCTGTTTTGTGATATAATTTATGATTTGTGCATTTATGTTCATTAGTAATATTGGAGTATAATTATAGCCTTTAAAAATGAGTTCGGTAACTGACCTCCTTTTTCTATTCTCTGAAACAGTTTGTATTTTAAAGGAATTATTTATTCCATTTAGGTATGGAGAAATTCACCTATATAACTGTCTGATGTTGATAAGATTTTTTACTATTAATTCAATTTTTAAAGTTTTCAGCCTGTTAGTTTTTAAACATCTTCTTTGCTCAGCTTTTAAATTTGTATCTTCACCACATTAAAATTTTTAAACTTATTGTCAAAGTTGTTCATGGTATTCTTTTGATGAATCTTAAAAATTCAGCTGTGTTTGTAATATTTTCTCTTTCATATTTCATTTAGTATTTACTTGTGATTTCTAACCCTTTCTCAATTTTGTCAGATATGTTTGTTTTATTGTTCAAATCATCAGTTTTTTACTTTTGATCATTTCTTTCTCTTTTATTCCTTATTTATGATTTCAACCTTTTCTTATATTCTTTGTTTGTTTTGATTTTTTTTTTTAGCTCCTTGAAATCTTATCCCATTTATTTTCATTATGCTTTTTAAATAAATACAGCATCACACAATTTTTATATGTTTTGTTCGAACAAAAAACATTTTGTTCGAACAAAACAAATTCCATTGTTTTGTTCAAAACTAAATATTTCACTTTTTAAATCACGATTACCTCTAACTTATGAGTTAAGTGTTGCCTTGCTTTCAAATAAATTTATTGTTTAAAATGTTTCAATACTTCATTGTTTTTGGTAATTGACTGCACTCTGTATGCTATCAATTCTTTGGAATCTGTTGGGAGTCCCATAGTGCCATCACAGAAGGTCAATTTGGGAAAATGTCTTCTGTGTATGCTTGAAAATAATTTAGGTCCTTTGTTTGATGCTAAGTTCTATATAGGCGCTAAATTAAGCTAATTAAATGAATTATTCATATTATTACAATGCTACTATTTTTTGTCCATGAGCTTTCAACTTCTGAAAATGTATTAAAATCTTCCTCTGTGATTATATTAATGTAGTAAATTGCACTGATAGATTTTCTATTGTTAAACTACCCTTGCATTCCTGAAATAAATCCTGGTAGGCCATGATTTTTTAAAAATTCAATTTGCAGGGGCTTCACTGGTGGCGCAGTGGTTGAGAGTCCGCCTGCCAATGCAGGGGACACGGGTTCGTGCCCCGGTCCGGGAAGATCCCACATGTCGCGGAGCGGCTGGACCCGTGAGCCATGGCTGCTGTGCCTGCGTGTCCAGAGCCTGTGCTCCGCAACGGGAGAGGCCACAACAGTGAGAGGCCCAAATACCGCAAAAAAAAAAAAAAAAAATTCAATTTGCTAATGATTTGAGATTTTTTAATATGTTTATAAGAAAGATTAGCCTGTATAGTTCCTTTATTCTAATATCTAGGCAATAAAATGAGTTGGGAAATGTCCCATCCTTTTCAGTTCTCTGGAAGATATTGAGTAGGATTGTTTTTTTTTTTTCATAAATGCTTAGAAGATTTATCAAAGAAACCATTAGGACCAGTTGTTTTCTTTGTGGGAAGGTTTTGGAAAATGGATTCAGTTTCCTTGATAGGCATGAGAATTCAGATGTTCTCTTTCTTCTTGGGTCATTTTGATAAGTTGTATCTTTCAATGAAATTATCAAATTGGCATAAAGTTCAAAATAATTTTACTATCTTTTTAATATCCATAGGATATATAGCCACATCCTCACTTTTATTCCTAAAATAAGTAACCAGAGCTTTCTTTTTCTTGATCAGTCTTGCTAAGAGTTTATCATTTGCATTAGTTTTTTGAAGAAATTTTGGCTTTTTTTCCTATTTCATTGATTATGACCTTTATAATTTTCTTTCTTCTATTTTATTTGGGTATGATTTGCTATTCTTTTTCTAGCTTATTAAGTTAGAAAATTTATTTTCTATTTAAAACATGAGTTATTTAAAAGTATATGACCTAATTTCCAAGTAATTGGGAAATATTTTTTGTTATTGATATATAGCTTAATTCTACTGTTGTCTAAAAATATGCTCTACTTACTTTTAACTCCTTGAAACTTGTTGAGACTTGCTTTATGGCACAACATATGGTCCCTTTTTGGTAAAAGTTTCATGTGCACCTGAAAAAATACTCTGTATTCTTCAGTTTATGGGCGTAGTTTCTACAAATGTCAATTTTGTCAAATTAAATAGCCATGTTGGTCAAATCTTTTCTATTCTTACTATCATTATTTTTAAAAATCTGCTTGTCTATTAGTTACTAAGAAAAATATGTTAAAAGCAATAACTATAATTGTATGGTTTTCCATTTCTCCCTCTAGTAATATCAATTTTTCTTTATATATTTTGAAGTTATTTTATTAGGTATATACAAATTTTTACTTTTTTCCTACATTTCTTTGGGTGAAACTTTCAGTACAATGTTAAATGAAAGTGGTAATAGCAGCTTCCCTGTCGTGTTCCATATCTCAAGGGGAAAGTTTTTAATATTTCACTATTAAATTTGATGTTTGCTATAGGCATTTTATAAAGTACTTTGTCAGTTAAGGAAGTTCACTTCTATTCCCAGTTTGCTAAGGCTTTATTTTATCATGAGTAGAAGATAAACTTTATCAAGTAATTTCCTTTATTTCATAAGATTGCATAATTTTGTTTTTTCCTATTGATGTGGTAAATTATATTAATTGTTTTTTAATGTCATATCACCCTTAATACCTAGAATAAACTCTACTTGATTATGATGTATACCTTTTTATATACTGCTTAATTTCAGTTGCTAACATTTTCTTTAGGATTTCTCTCTATATTCTGTATTTTTGTTCTCAGGATTTTTGTCTATGGTCTGTACGTATTTTTTTCTTTCTGGTAATACTCTTGTCAGATTCTTGAATCAACACTATGCTGTTCCATAAAGAATTGAGAAGAATGCACCAGTTTTTAAATCTCTAAAAGAGTTTTGTGAGATTGTTTTTTCTTCTTTACACATTTGGAAAAATTAAGCAATGAAGTCATTTGGATCTGGGACTTTTCTTTTGGGATAGGGCTTGAAAAAATGATTTAATTTATTTAATAGATATAGGAGTATTTAGGTATATTATTTTTCCCTTGATCAGATTTGACAAGTTGCATTTATCAAGAAATTTGTCTTTTTCATCTAAATTGTCAAATATTGGCATAAAATTGTTTATAATAGTGTTTTACCATCTTTTAAAATATCTGTAGTATCTAAAGTGATATCCTCTTTAACATTTCTTCTACTGATAATTTTGTAAATTCTCTCATTTTTTATTGATCAGTTTTCTTAGTGGATTATTAATGTTATTAATCAGTGCAAAGAATCAAATTTTGGAACAAATGATTTTCTCTACTATATGTATGTTTTCTCCTTTATTGATTTCTGCTCTTATCTTTATTACCTTTTTCTTCCATTTCCTTTGGGTTAAATTTGCTGTTTTGTTTTCAAGCATCTTAAAATAGAAGCTTAGAACATTGATTTTGAGCCTAACTTTCTTTCAAATATATGCATTTAACCCTATAAGCATCCTTATTCCTATTAGCACTGCTTTAGATGTATTTTACACAATTTCTTACAACATGTCTTTGTTATCTTTCAGTTAAAAATATGTTCTTATTTCATTTTTATTTCCTCTTTATCCCACAAATTATTTTAAAATGTGCTATGTAATTTCCAAGTTGTTGGAGATTTCTTATTGTCTTTTTTGTGGTTGAATTATATATTAATTCAACTGTGGTCAGAGAAACTATTTTGAATGATTTTAAACCTTTGAAATTTCTTGAAGTTTACCTTATAACCTAGAATATAATCAATTTTAGTAAATGCCAAGTATACTTGAAAAGAATGAGTTTATCTTTGCTTGCTTGTTACATCATATGTTGAGAGAAATGTGTTAAAGTTTCCCTTTATGATTATAAATTTATCTCAGTTTAATTCTGACCATTATTGTTTTGTATATTTTGAGGCTATAAGATTAGATACTTGAAATTTTGAATTGCTATAACTTACTGGTGAATTTATCTCTTTATCATTATAAAATGTCTGTCATTGTCTATAGTAATGCTTTTGCCCATAAAACCTTCATCTGACATTAGTATTTTCACACCAGCTTTTTTGGTTAGTGTATACATGGTATACCGTTTTCCATTGTTTTACTTTGAATCTATCCGTATACTTGTATTAAAGTATGCATCATGTAAGTAGTATATTGTTGAGGTTTTCTTTATGAACTCTAACAATATTATCTTTTAATTGGAGTATTCAGTCCACTTACATTTAATGTAACTAATGTTTTTAATTAATATATTTAATGAAATTAAATACATTAATGTAGTTAGGTTTAATTCCACAGTTACTCTTGGTTTTCTATTTGACTCATTTTATTTTTCTTTTTCTTGTAATTTTTTTGATTAATCAAAATGTTTTATTATTTCTACCAGTTAGTGGTTAGTTATATATTTCTTTTTTATTCTTTTAGTAGTTACCCTAGAGATTATTGCATACATCCTTAAATTATTATAATCTAATACAGTTTATCACTTTTAACTACTTCTCCAGTATCGTTAGAACCTTAGAATATGTTAACTCATTCTTCCTGCTCTTGCCATTTGCATTATTTTTTCATGAATTTTAATCCTACATATGTATTTTTAACCCTACAGAACATTACTATTTTTTGTAAAGTTAATATTCATTTGCCCACACATTTTCTCTTTTCATTATTCTTTTTTTCGTTCTGTAAATCTGCACTCTCACATTATTTGTTTTAGTGGAGACTGCTGGTGGCAAATTATTTCTTTATTTTACTCTTAAATATATTTATCTTTCACTTTTGAAGAAAAAATTTTGCTTAGTATAGAATTACAGGCTCCCAATTATTTTCTTTGGTTACTTTTAAACTGTCTTACCATTGTCTTCTAGATGCCACTATTTCTGTTAAAGGGTCAGTTGCCAACATTTTTATTGTTCCTTTAAGGTATGTTTCTCTTTTCTATGCCACCCTTTTAAATCTTTTTTTTAATTTGTTTTCAGCTGTTACACTATGATGTGTGTTGATGGGGGTTTTTTGTGTTTTTGTTTTTTTAATCCTATTGTGAGTCTGTAGACTGTCTTCAGTCTGTGGATTGATGTCTTTCATCAACTTGGGAAAATTCTTGGCATTATCTATCATGTCCTCCAATATTATTTTGCTTCATTCTCTCTCCTTTCTTCCTGGGACAGCAATTACATGTACATCCCATCTTTTGAATGTGTCTCACATTTTGCTTATGCTCTTTTCACTATTTTCCATTCTTTTTTTCCCTTCTGTTTCAAACAAAGAAATTATTCATCTCTTCATTTATTTTATCTGTTTTTCCCTCTATTTTATTCCACATAATAGTGAAAAATGAGGTCGTTGTCTCAATTCCAACATCTAGATAACCTATGGGTCTTCTGCTTCTCTTCCCACCCCAACCCTGAAACTTGACTTTGAGTTTTTGGTTTTATGGTCTTAGGCCCTGGTACGCCTGCTTTATATTTTTTTCTTTTAAGTGAGCTCTGGATATTATAAATAAAGAAAATACAAAACCTTTGCATCTTTGTATGATGCTATCTTTCTCCAGATAAGGTGGGCAGATACAATACAAACAAACAGATCATGATGATTCAGTTCGGGCTTGAGATGTTTTCAGGCTGTTTCAGGTTTTTTGATGGTTTGTCTATTCATAGTTTGTATTTATACCTAAGACATGACCCTTCTGTCTTCCCAACCAAAAGTCTTATATGTATTTCAGTTCCCCTTCTTCTTGGCAGACCCTTAACTCCCACTTTTCTCTTTCTGTCTTAGTCAGCTCAGGCTGCCATAAAAATACCATAGACCAGGTGGCTTAAGCAACAGAAATTTATTTTCTCACTGTGTGGAGGCTGGACGTCTGAGATTAGGATGCCAGCATGGCTGGGTTGAAGTGAGGACTTTTGCTTGGCTTACAGATACCTACCTTCCGGCTGCATCCTCACATGGCCTTTCCTTAATGCATAATGCAGAGAGCAAGAAGTCTTTCTCTCTCTTCCTCTTCTTAGGAGACCACTAATTCCATCATGAGGGCCCTGCTCTCCTGACTTAATCTAACCCTAATTACCTCCCGAAGACCTCATCTTCAAATATCATCACATTGGGGGTTAGGACTGTGAATACAAACTTTGGTTGAGACACAAACGTCAAGTCCGTAGTACTCCCCAACCCAGTAAGACTTTCAGATGCTCTGTTAGCAATTTAGCCTCTGAGCGGCCGCTTTGTGTTTGGTTTCTCAGCCTCTTTCCTCACATATGTTCAGCTTAGGAATTAGCAAATGCCTCAATGGAAAAGTATGTGCTGGGCTTACTTCTCCAAATTTTGTTTTTCTTCATTATCATGACCCCTTACATCATGGCTTCTTTGGTGACTCCCTGGTGTTTTCAACATCTGTGTTGTGTATTTTATTCACTTTTTTTTTTTTTTTTGCGGTAAGAGGGCCTCTCACTGTTGTGGCCTCTCCCGTTGCAGAGCACAGGCTCCGGACACGCAGGCCCAGCGGCCATGGCTCACGGGCCCAGCCGCTCCGCGGCATGTGGGATCTTCCCAGACCGGGGCACGAACCCGTGTCCCCTGCATCGGCAGGCGGACTCTCAACCACTGAGCCACCAGGGAAGCCCTTATTCACTTTTAAAGTTGTTTTCAGCAGGAGTTTATTCCAGTACAAGCTACTCCTTTTTACCTATAAGCAGTAGCACACTCTTTGTTTTCTGAATTGCATGGGTGAGAAAGAATAGACAGATGCAAGAAATACATTTTTTCCATGAATAAGATTATATAATTAGCAGAACTTGTGTTTTGCTAGGAATTCAGATGAAGATGGTATCGATTCCTTTCTCATGCACTCTTTTTACTTCCAGTCTTTAAGTTAATGTGCGGGAACTATTTGATCAGTAAATAGTTTTACTGATTTACAAAGTAAAATTTACAAATTTTACTTCCCCAAACTTACTGAACCAAACTTGGCCACAGCTGCTCAATGTGCGGCAAAGCCAATCTTCTGACGCCAGGCTGTGGTAAAGCAAAATATCGCGTTTATTGCAGGGCCACGCAAGGAGAGTGGGCAACTCATGCTCAGAAGACCCAAACTCTCCAGTGGATTTCAGGGAAGGATTTTTTTTTTTTTTTTTTTTTTTTTTTTGCGGTACGCGGGCCTCTCAGTGTTGTGGCCTCTCCCGTTGCGGAGCACAGGCTCCGGACGCGGAGGCTCAGCGGCCATGGCTCACGGGCCCAGCCGCTCCGCGGCACGTGGGATCCTCTCGGACCGGGGCACGAACCCGTGTCCCCTGCATCGGCAGGCGGACTCTCAACCACTGCGCCACCAGGGAAGCCCCAGGGAAGGATTTTTAAAAGCAACATTATGGTGAGTGTTGTAGGGTGCCTGATCAACTCAAGCACGTTCTTCTGATTGGTTGGTGGTGATGTAACTGGGTGGTATTTTGGGAATTAAAACCATCAACCTCCAGGTTCCAACAGGTCTTCGGTCTATATGCTTGTGGTCAGTATGCAGTTAACTTCTTCCACCTGGTGGGGGTTTTAGTATCTGCAAAACAGCTCAGAGGATATGGCTTAGGATATTATCTGTAGCCCTTGAGGAAGAACTAAAGATCTTTGACTTCATTTTATGGCTAAACTATTATTATTTTGTCTTGCTTGACTGTTTTCCTTACTTTCTTCATTTTCTCCCTTCTCTGATTAAATTTTCTCTTTGGAACACAGGGAAGGCCTAGGAGGCTAAAGTTTTTTTAAACGAGACGTGGGGGACACAGGTGTTTTACAAACAAGAGATGAGTATGTCCCTGGGAGGTATGTTTTACAAACAAGAGGAGTATGTCCCACAGGTTCCTCCTCAGTTTCAAAATTGTATATTTACTCTTTAATTCTATTTTATTGAATGCCATATAGATGAAAAAGGGAGGTTGAAAAATAAGTTTAGACTAAAATGGCAAAGGATGTCTTTGATACACTCACCTCATTTAGCTATTATGAAGCAAGAGAAAAACTGGAAATAAATCAGCTGTGCATAGAAAAGCACAGATTTCAGAGTCTGGGACCTTATTGTACATTAGTATTACCGTGTTTCTGCAACACCAGGGTACTATGCTAAAAATAGATAGATGATAGATAGATAGAGATATGAACTGAAGAATACAAAGAAGAATATTTCAAATTTCTACCCATTATCCCAAGAATGGAAATTTACTAAACTTTCAAGATACTCTATTAGCCAATTAATTAGCACATTAATTCAGTGTCAAACTACTCTCAGCATAATAGAGAGTTCCAAAATATATATCCAATCTATAAGTAATAGACCATGCTGTTTTAATACTGTTATATGTCAACTTCATGTGTTACTATGCTACTTCTCACTAGGCTTCAACAAATTACTGTCACCTATACAACATTAAGATAATTTCTTATTGATGATAAGTAGCAAGAGCAAAGTTACTTAGCACTTGACTAGTGCTTTACATAGATCAATCCTTACTTGGCAAGTATTATCTTGTTCTCCTTTAACAATTAGGAAAATGGAGACAAAGAAAGATTAACTCTGGAGAGGAGAATTAGCAGGACTAGCTTAAAGAAGACATTTGTCTGGTTAATCATCCCACTCTTGGAAGTACTTCCTAGGCCAAAATTAAATTAAACCAAACCAAGCACTGAAATAAATAAACAAAATAACTCATCTTTAATAAGGCTTTACAGATCTTTTTTTAACACTTGACCAAGAAAGACTGGAAAAAATGTTATTTATGAGATGCAGACTATTTTCATTTTCCAAGGAATGGAGCCTTGAACTTCCAGGGAGATGATCTCCTTAGTTATGGGGAGGGGGAGTATGTGGAAAATCCACCACTAGACAGGACAAGTATCCATGCATTACGATTGGGAAGACTTTTCATGTGCAGTGTAGTAACCTTAATACTGATGCTTCAGATTGAGAAATTAAGGTTCTGGTTCGTATATAAACAGGATTAATTTTTTAGCAGATCTTTGTCATTGCAGATTATGTTAGTTTGCTTGATGCTCATATATGTTTCATGAATCCTGGCAGATGTGAATGTTATTCAAACTGTTGCTCACAGGAGATTAGGATAAGATCTCTAAAAGGTTGTCTTGGCCCGGTCTTACATCATACTGGAGAATAGTCTTGATTTAAAATTTTATTACTGCTGAATCTTATTGAAAGGATGGAAGTCTTAGAGATGGTGTCATTTAAGATTGAATAACTTAGGGACTTCCCTGGCAGTCCAGTGTTTAAGACTTCACGTTCCAATGAAGGGGGTGCAGGTTCAATCCCTGGTCGGGGAGCTAAGATCTCACATACCTCATGGCCAAAAATCCAAAACATAAAAAACAGAAGCAATATTGTAACAAATTCAATAAAGACTTTAAAAAAAAATGGAATAACTTAGACTTTGAGGATCACACTGATGCTGAATAAGCATGTGTGAGACATAGATTGATGAAAATTATAATAAACCATAGCTTTGATTTTGGGGGGGGGTCAAAAGAGCTAAGATGGTATCACTGTGTATAAAGTTGAAATTCCCTCTCAAGAGAAATGACATTCCCATTGACAGTCATACTGAATGAGGTATAAATGATGGTAGGAGGAGGGACTTTGACTGGGACTTTGACTGGGGGAGGGGGGACACTATTTGCTTTCCGGGATTCAAGGAAATGGGCCTAGAATTCTGGAAAAGAGAGCATGATTAGGGGGACTTTGTGGGGGAAAGCAGGCTGCATCCTGTCACAGCTGCAATCCAGAGATTAAATAGCCTGGCTGACTTTAAAACAGTGAGACCACAGACAGCAAGGCAAGAAGTTGCATAGTAGGGAGTGAGTGATGAGGGTTCCTATCTCAGAGCAGCATATCCATGTTTAAGTTATCTGTGCTATAATTTCCTCCAGTGATTGACAAGCCTTTAGTAAAGTCCTCTAATTGCTCTAGCGTGGTCTCAGCTCTCACCTTGCAATGGCAGTGTCCATGGTCTGGCTGAAGTGGTGCTGGGAGAGCAACCACCTGGACAACGGAGCAAAGATTTCTCAGGATTGCAGAGAGCAACACTCCAAAGCAGAAACTGGGGTGACAGACAGCAACCTGGGTGGAGTGGGAACACCTAAGCATTCCCTGGGGGTTTCTAGAACTTCATGGGGAGGGTAGGTTTGTTAAACTCTGGACTTCCTCAAACACCACAGTAAGATAAAAGTGATAAATATCGGGCTTCCCTGGTGGTGTAGTGGTTAAGAGTCCGCCTGCCAACGCGGGGGACACGGGTTCGAGCCCTGGTCCGGGAAGATCCCACATGCCGCAGAGCAACTAAGCCCGTGCACCACTACTACTGAGCCTGTGCTCTAGAGCCCGCGAGCCACAACTACTGAGCCTGCATGCCACAACTACGGAAGCCCATGTGCCTAGAGCCCATGCTCTGCAACAAGAGAAGCCACCGCAGTGAGAAATCCGTGCACTGAAATGAAGAGCAGCCCCTGCTCACTGCAACTACAGAAAGCCCACGCGCAGCCAAAAATATAAATAAATAAATAACTTTATAAAAAAAAAAAAAAAAAAGTGATAAATATCACTCTCATATCTGGAGACCCTTGATAGAGTGATTTTGGGAACTGCCAGACTGGGAACTCTAGAATATTTAAAGAACGCAACAGAAATGCTTTCACCGTTAAACCACAAAGTACGGAGTAAAGATAAACAAAAACTGACTTCATTCGTTTCATTTTTTTTTGGATGGTTTTGGGAGCTGTTATTGCTTCGGCTTTTTTTCTCTGCAACGTGATGATCAATTTTCAAATTAAGGATTTTCTTTTTCAGATTTACATTCCATCTGATTAGACTAATATCTTAAAACAAATAGTGGTTCTTTAATGCTAGAGTCAAAGAAGCTATTTCCTTTCTTCGGAATTATAGATATTTCATTTCTTTGACCAATTATGATGAATAGTAAAAGTTATTAGCTATCGGCCTTTACACATATTTACTTTTAGCAGACTAATTCATGCACACTCATACACAAAGGTACTTTTGATTAGCAATAATTTTGCTTAAAGTTAAGTGTTTTATAATTAAGTGTTAAGCTAGTGTTTTTTCAAAATTCCAAGAATTTAGATTGTATCATAATAACATGCAGTGTATGTTAGCAATACAGATTCCTGGGTCATACCCCCAAAAATTCTGATTCAGAAGGTCTGGACTAGGGCTCACAAATCTGCATTTTAACAAGCTCCTTGGCATTTATGTTGTCAATAATGTTTGTGAATCACTGCCAGAGGCTTCTGCCTGTGTTGGACGTTTATCACTTTAAAAAATTGACGGTTTTATCACTCGTAGATGCTCAGAGCTGAACAGTCAAGTTTTTTTTTTTAATGTAAACAAAAAATCAAGACCTGAAAAGAATGCAAGGAGAATCACACTTTTTACCAGTACACTAAAAGCACTTGTATTGTGCAATTTTAACCCCACTTTATAGCATTACCACTTGAGATAAAGTCTTAAGTAACTTCGGCCAATTCCCATGCACCTATCACTGGCTCATACTTTACACCACTGCACCATCTTTGAAACAGTTCCCTAGGAGGTGGAACGAAGGATTTCTCCACTTTGTGCAAATCCTGAGAATGGATGGTTTCTTGTCTCTCCCTGTTCTCTGAACCCTCAGCCAGATTGGATGTATTCACACCCTGGGATAATGGCTTTCCTCTCAGACAGAGAACTTCTAGCCAGTCAATAACATTTACTAATTACTATTTATCACTTTTATCTTACTGTGGTGTTTGAGTAACATCTGTTATCACATTGGATTCACATTATCACTCTTCGATTTTTTTCCTAAACGCACAGTATACGTCCTGTGTTGGAATCTTTCTTATGGCATCTTGACTTACAGCTATTTGTGTGCAGATCTCTTTACTTCCTCCCTCCTTCCCTTTCTTCACCCCTCCCTCCCTTTCTTCCTCTCTCCCTCCCTTTTTTTCCCCTGCCTCCCTTCTTTCCTCTCTTCTTCATTTCCTTTCTTTTTCCCTCAAAACATCCCCTAAGAGCTGTACAAACTGTCTCAGGGTCGCCCAGGGCTTGCTCCTCAGATCATTAACTCCTGGCACCTTTGGATCCTGCACAGGTGGTCATTGAGTATAGGCAGTGAGAGGCACACATGGGGACCTGAAGCTAGGCACTGTCAGCTTGCCCCTGCAGGAAGCTGGTCAAAGCTGGCACAGAACCACTGTAGCAATTGAAATGAGAGACTGGTGAGGCCAAGAGATTTTGAAGTCATGCACAAGAGATGCTGATACAGATGGTTTTGAAGAGATGAATAGGAGCTGCCAGGCAGATAAGTCATGGCAGGTCGGGGGACTCCAAGTAGAGAGACGAGCATACAGAAAGAAACCAGCACGTGAAACAATGGATTGTATTCAGAGACCTATAAGCAGTTCTCTTTTGACAGAACATAAGATGTAAGAAGGTAATGACAAGAGGGCTATAAGGAAATCCTTATAGCCCTTAACAGTATTGAAAACTAGTCTGTTATTTGTTTAATTTTATGAATACTAGAATTTATTGTTTGTTTAATTTTATGGGGCATTTTATGTCCAGTAAAGGCAAGCCCATGGCTGTCTCCTCCATCATAGTCCAGGGCATGGTAGGCACCTTGAATGAAGAAGGATGCAGGCCGTCAAGGGCCTTGTATTCCATTTCAGGAATCTCCCAACACTCCGTGATACTGGAGGACACGTGTCATATCTGCCTCATTCTCCTCAGTGCCTAGTGCAGAGCTCTTCACTAGTAGATACCCAGAGACTGTTTACTGAAAGAATGCTGAATTACTTAATTACTGGATTACATTGATTTAATGGAAAGGTATGGAAAGCATATGTATGCTATGAGAGGCTGCTGCATTGTTACAGAGATGTCAGGAAGCATGATTTGAATAATTTGAAGAAAAATTGAAGACGATTTTGACATCTAGCTATTTTCCAAACTACCTTGACTAGTCAAACCATTCATAACACTCAAACTAACTCATGCTATCAGATCTAGCCTCAGAGTTTCTTTTCTGGACTCTGGCATAAGAACTTCCCAAGATATCAGAAAAAAACACTTGCTAATTTTTTCTTTTGTGTGTTTTTTTCTTTTCTTTTATTTTTTCCTGAAGTATAGTTGGCTTACGATATTATTTTAGTTTCAGGCGTTCAATATAGTGATTCGGTATTTTTATAGATTATATTCTATATAAAGTTATAAAATACTGGCTCTATTTCCTGTGCTGTACATTAGAGGTGAAGGGAATTCAGAGGTACAAATACTTGCTATTATTTCACATATATATTTAAAAATCAACAGTTATCAAAGTGGTAAGATGTTATGTAGCTTTTGAATGTAATTGCATTTAAAGACATTAACTGGTCATTGACATCTGCTTTTAGGTATAGTGTTGTCAATATAAGCATAGAAGTGAATGTGTCTGAGTTCCAACAAACTAATGATTCTTGTGTCAAAACCACAGGCCTTCTCCAGGTGTGTACCTATAGCTGTGACATCCCTGACAAAGAGTCAAAGAAAATGTGAGGCCTAAATAATATAAAGGATACCATTTCATGTGTTTTATTTTTTCTTTTCAAAGTGTTAACATTCAGAATGAATGGATCTAGCCCAGCACACAAAAGCAAAGGAAACCATAAACAAGGCAAAAAGACAACCCTCAGAATGGGAGAAAATCTTTGTAAACAAAGCAACTGACAAAGAATTAATGTCCAAAATATACAAGCAGCTCATGCAGCTCAATATCAAAAAAACCCCAAACAACCCAATCCAAAAATGGACAGAAGACCTAAATAGACATTTCTCCAAAGAAGATATACAGACTGCCAACAAACACATGAAAGGATGCTCAACATCACTAATCATTAGAGAAATGTAAATCAAAACTACAATGAGGTATCACCTCACACCAGTCAGAATTGCCATCATCAAAAATCTACAAACAATAAATGCTGGAGAGCGTGTGGAGAAAAGAGAACCCTCCTGCACTGTTGGTGAGAATGTAAATTGATACAGCCACTGTGGAGAACAGTATGGAAGTTCCTTAAAAAACTAAAAGAAGAACTTCCATACGACCCAGCAATCCCACTACTGGGCATTTACCCTGAGAAAACCATAATTCAAAAAGAGACATGTGGCTTCCCTGGTGGCACAGTGGTTGAGAGTCCACCTGCCGATGCAGGGGACACGGGTGCATGCCCCAGTCCGGGAAGATCTCACATGCCGCAGAGTGGCTGGGCCCATGAACCATGGCTGCTGAGCCTGCATGTCCAGAGCCTGTGCTCCACAACGGGAGAGGCCACAACAGTGAGAGGCCCATGTACCACAATGTTCACTGCAGCACTATTTACAATAGCCAGGACATGGAAGCAACCTAAGTGTCCATCTACAGATGAACGGATAAAGAAGATGTGACACATATATACAATGGAATATTACTCAGCCATAAAAAGAAATGAAATTGAGTTATTTGTAGTGAGGTGGATGGACCTAGAGTCTGTCATGCAGAGTGAAGTAAGTCAGAAAGAGAAAAACAAATACCATATGCTAACACATATATATGGAATCTTAAAAAAAAAATGGTTCTAAAGAACCTAGGGGCAGGAAAGGATTAAAGACGCAGATGTAGAGAATGGACTTGAGGACACAGGGAGGGGGAAGGGGAAGCTGGGATGAAGTGAGAGAGTGGCATAGACATATATACACTACCAAATGTAAAATAGATAGCTAGTGGGAAGCAGCCACATAGCACAGGGAGATCAGCTCAATGCTTTGTGACCACCTAGAGGGGTGGGTTAGGGAGGGTGTGAGGGAGATACAAGAGGGAGGGGATATGGGGATATATGTATACGTATAGCTGATTCACTTTGTTATACAGCAGAAACTAACACAACAATGTAAAGCAATTATACTCCAATAAAGATGTTAAAAAAAATAGTAAAAAAGAGAGGCACAAAATGTTGAGATGAAAATCTGTGAATGACTCCATGGAGGTGCTTGAGATTAGGCAGGGTTTTTACGTGGTTAATTAAGCCCATCAGTTGTTCTCTGGAATATCTCCTCCTCCTCCTCCTCCTTCTTCTTCTTCATAAAAGCTTAAAATTTATCATTTACACGAAGGCTTAATAATTTGAGTAAGAGTAAGACAGTCAACATCTGGCAGAAAAGATGGAAAAATTCTTGCTAACTAAATTATGTACTAGGCAACAGGATCAAAATCTCTCATTTCTCTAAGAATTGAGACCTATAGAATTAAATCTGACTCACGGATAGGTTTTCTTTGATCTACACTTGTTTTTTACCCCTCCCCACCAAAATAAAATCTGAAGCCATTTAAAACTAAAGATATTTCCTGTAAATGTCTAGACTTGACGTCCCTCTTCTTCAATGACAATACAGGCCTTTATCTCCACATGGCACCATAACCTGGACCTGCCGTGGGCTTGTCCCTTTAGAGGAGGCTTATTCCTCCCCATCATATTCCACTGACCTACTTAGAAGCTTTTAGTTTCTGGCCTGGCCTGGGTAGGCACTTGATCTTCTGATTCCTGTGTAGGTTAATGCTAAGGGGTATTTTTACTCTCATATCTCGAATCCCTAGAGTTGAATAATATATGTTATACTTTTATCTGGTTAACATGGGTAATTTTTCTTCGGTATGGTATTATCTGACAATATAAATATTATAATTTAACATGTTACAGCTTTAAATAGGGATTTACTCCAATCTAATGAAATTTACTTGTAGCAGTTTAATGTTATCTTCTCAGTACTTATTGCAAATACCAAATTCTTTTAAAATATTTTTTCTTCTTCTTTTTTTTTTTGCGGTATACGCAGGCCTCTCACTGTTGTGGCCTCTCCCGTTGCGGAGCACAGGCTCTGGATGCGCAGGCTCAGCGGCCATGGCTCACGGGCCCAGCCGCTCCACGGCATGTGGGATCTTCCCGGACCAGGGTACGAACCCATGTTCCCTGCATCGGCAGGCGGACTCTCAACCACTGCGCCACCAGGGAAGCCCTAAACTCTCTTTTCTTTTAACGTCAACTTTAACATGTGAGCAATGAACCAGGAAAAGCCCCATTCAACAATTATTTATATATTTATATATATATATATATATATATATATATATATATATAACATTAGTTTTTATTCTGAGTGGTTTTCAAATTATAATACCGACTCGAATTAGGATTAATTTTTGAAAGGTAAAATAGTTGACAATGAATCCTCTGTTATGTAATTGGAAATCTGATGCTCACTCATGATAAATGATTTGGCCTACTTTATTGAATATTTGTTTAGCAAATGCTTATCATATTTCAAAGTCTCTGCGCAAAGGGCAATTAGGGAATATAAAGGTAAATGAGATATGGTCTCTGCCCTCCAAAGAACTTACATTCTGGTCAGGAATACAATAAATAAATAATTCAAGGCAGCTGGGCAAGGGACATGCTAAAGGGCCTCCAGCGGAATAGCACACTCAAGGTCGGAATTGGGGTAAAGGCGAGGGGAAGAGGGAAAGAAGCCAGGGTGCTGCTCCAGTCTTGTAACCCAGTGACCTGATGGGTGTTAGAGAGTCTGCCCAGGTTTGGGACAGGATTCCAGATCAAATGGATGCTGAATGCTGCCGCAAAAGGCCCTGGTTTCAGGCTCTGATCTTGTCAATAAGAATTTTTTCTATCAGCTTAAATAGCTTCATAAAAATGCAACTTGAAAATGTTAAACGTTGGCCTCAAAAAAAATTAAAATACTAGGAAGAGAGATGAACTATAGTCTGCCTTTCCATTTGGAGCTGCTTTGACTTCTTTTTCATAAGGATTGGTGTGGGTAATCCAGGCAGGTGTGGGCTTGGTGGTGGCTGCAATATTTGCTAAGAGGCAAGATAATAATCCTCTTAAACCAGATCTTCACAACACTGAAAAAATTGCCTGTTCTATAACGAGTTTACTCTGGAGGTAAAATCAGCCAGATTTACTGTTTGGTATCATAAATAAAAACAAAAAACAGTAACTGTTGCGCTAAAAATTTCCCTTTTCAACTTTTGCAGATTCTTCTATCTGTATAATCTGGTGACATTAGGAAATCTCACTTTAAATGATTGAGACTCATTTCGTATCTCAGAGGAAGGAGATAGGAATTAAAAGATGTAGGGAGTGTCACTGATAAATGTGGTAGAATATGAGCTTTATATTACAGAGCTACAGTAAACCGTCATTTCTGATTATACGTTATTAGTGTGTTCTCAGTAGAACCAGCTGGCCAAACACGGACAGGAGAAAAGTGGACAATATTATCTCACAGTGATAACTTATAATTGTCTTGTACTTTTGTTTAGTACATCTTTCTCCATCTGCTTATGTGCCTCTATTGGGCCTAGGTACTTGATTATTTGTCTTTTGCTCACAGAGCTTAGGTCAACTCTTTCTTTTTTAAAAAAAATTATTTTATTTTTGGCTGCGTTGGGTTTTCGTTGCCGCCCTCGGGCTTTCTCTAGTTGTGGCAAGCGGGCTGCTCTTCTTTGTGGTGGGCGGGATTCTCATTGCGGTGGCTTCTGTTGCTGCAGAGCACGGGCTCTAGGAACGTGGGTTTCAGTAGTTGTGACACGTGGGCTTGAGGGCTCTAGAACGCAGGCTCAAGAGTTGTGGAGCATGGGCTTAGTTTCTCCGCAGCACGTGGGATCTTCCCGGACCAGGAATCAAACCTGTGTCCCCTGCATTGGCAGGCAGATTCTTAACCACTGTGCCACCAGAGAAGTCCCTCTATTTTTCTTTCTTCCTTTTTTTCCTTTTTTGGTCATTTTTGGTCTTTTCCTAACACAATCAGTGAACTATCGCATCCATATTTATTTAGCATAATTAAGGCAAAGCACTAGAATATACAGGACACAGTGACAGCAAAACTCAGTTCCTGCCTGTAATATGTTTATAGTGTGGGAAGGAAAGGAGAGAGGAGGAAGGAGGAAAAGTAATTCTTGCAGAACCTGTAACTTCCAAGCACTGCTATCTTAAGTAAGCCTCACAGAAATCGTTAAACTTACCTGCATTATTTATAAATGCGTTCACAGAGAGGTCAGGTTAGAAAACGATACGACCCCTCCCAAACAGCCCTTACTCCAGTAGCTTTGTTTATCCCTTTCTTATTGCACTGGTAGATTTCTGCCTTTTAATATATTTAATTGTGTACATCTGTCGCAGAGACTATGAAATACATTTTCATAACTCCAGTTCCTGGCCTAGGGTCTGGCTCCTGCTTGGTGAATATTTATTGAATTAGTTGAATTCAGAAGCTCTGATTTAATGTCTGCTCACCACAGGGTTGGAGCACTTCCACAGAGGACACAAAACACCTTGCCATTAATCACTAAGCAATTTCCCAGGTCATCAGTTTTCCCCAAGAAAATACAAAAAGTGCAGGTTACTCTAGCTTCAGTTGCTGGTGGATGCTCTGAGTGTACCTCACGTTAGGAAAACCTAACGTGGTAATGACTGGATGGAAAAGGCTTTTTAAAAATAGAAATTTTCCGAGTTGGATTTCTAGTGCATTATGAGTTGTCCACTAATTGTCCTGGCCGTATCCACTGTGTTAGGCGTGAGGGATACCAGGATAAGACAGAGGAGGTTGATGTGTGAACCCATGTGTACTATGGCTACTTTCCTGGACACACAGCCTGGTCCCCGAGTATCAACACCTGCATTCTGACTTCCCCATGTCACCTAAGTTCAGGATTTGACACACTCTGTTGACTAAGCACATCCTTACCACCATAAACTTAGGTGAAGTTGATGTTGCCTCTCTGAAATCATGTGAAAAATGTATCCGTGCTTACGCTTTGTTTGGGAATCTTGTCGAACCCAGAGTCCACATAACCTCCTCCTGCTGTCTTTCTGAAAATCTCCAAGCTCCTCTCTTCTCCTTTTCTTCATCTGGACCCTTCAGTTCGTGATGTCCCAGCCCACCCCGCAAAAAGGAGAAATGGTGCAGAAATGAAGCGGTTAAGATCAAGGTTATGTATCAGTTTTCGTGCTAGTCAAGACATTCTCTCTTTCTCTGTATGTACGTGTGTGTGTGTGTGTGTGTGTGTTTTCCCTCTTGGTAGTCTCTCTCTTTCTTCATTTTCAAGGCTACCAAAGTAAGACAGGCCTAGGATTACTCCCATTTCAGTTCTCCCTGTCCTACCGAGACTCTGGAGCTTCTACTGGGTCTGTCTAAGCAGCTTACCAAGGGCGGGAGGTGAGAGTGAGCTGCCCCAGGTCCAGACAATAAAGGTGTGAATCATCTGTAGTGATAAAAGTAATAATAAGAACAACTTTAAATCTGTTTATTATCACCACATTCCAGCAATTCTAAACAATGTCTATAATCAAATATTTGTCCTGAGCTGGAAGGGGCAGACTGACTGTTCCCTGAGCCCAGCCCCTGATATACCTCTGGCCAGTCCGGCTCTGGAACTTAGAGAGAAATTCCCTTCCTTGGCTTGCTTTTCTCACTTTTCCTCCTCATGGGGGAATGGTAAGCAGAGCGGATGTAAGGCAGCACAAAATGTGATCCTTTGACCACTGGTGGTCTCTAGTTATTTAGACCTATCAAGCTGGCGGTTTCAAAGGAAAAAAAGAGATGAAACAATATACTTTTCCTATATTTGAAATTATTAGTTTTCCCAGGAATCATGCTACATCCTTCAAATTCCATTCCTAACCCCTACACGATGTGCTCTAATAGCAAGGTCGGTTGTTCCTCTCAATCAACAGTGTGCAGTGTTGTTTAAAAAACCTATTTCCCCTTGTTTGCATGTTATTGATTTTGATAAAATTAATGGTGTTAATTATTTCTATGAAAACAGCTAAAAATTGAGTCATTAAAACAGTCATTTAAAAGAGAATGTAAATACACCTGTAGTGAACCTGAAGGTGTGATGATTTTACCCGAGCATCCAGAAAAAGGAAAATCCACACAGGAAGGAAAGAGTGAATATTTGAAAATCAAATATAACTGGAGAAGTGATCCATTTGCTCCGTCCCGTTTAGTTGTCTTTGAAACTGTCAATTTAGTGGCGTGAAGCGATGAGATTTCACATCATTCTAAACCGGAACAACAGCCTCTCTAGTATACCAATCACAGTTTCTTGGAATGATCACAAAATAATGGTTTGGAATAGCAAGCCAATTGACTGATTTTGTTACTAAAGTTGGATATGAGATAATATTACTCACGCATCTAAACTACTCAGGCATCAAAATAAGTAATTTTTATTACATATAGCAAAAAGTAGGTAAAGTCACTCTATTTCCAAGAAGTATGTAAAACCAGAGGCAAAGTCATCAACAATATTTTATTTGGAGAGAAAACAGAATGAATTCTTGGCAAGCTTATCGAATAGTACTTTTTAGACATTATATATTGTCAATGGCATATGATGTGATGGGGCAGTCAGCATCCCATGGGCGTGCTAGGAGATGCCACGCTTTACAGTGAGATGAAAACATTTTTTCTGAGGACAGTGTAGATCAGCTTTTGGTATATGTACTTTCAATAAGAAAAGTACCCAATAGTTTCTTATTCTGATTATCCCTAAAAACACACTCTGCGGAAGAGAGATTTCTTATTTAGATAACACCTGATTTGTGAGCCATGTGGTAGACTGGAAATGGCACAATGGGATCAGAACTGAAGAGGCACCAGCTGTGTAGCAGCAAAGAAGGGCTTGACCATAAGGATAAAAGAGAGCACTCCTGGGTGCCAGTCCATACACTAGTTTATTCACAGAGAACAGGTGGCTGTCAATAACATACCTCCTGATCTTGATTTCATGTTGAAAATTGTTGCCAATTGCCAATTGTTGAGGGGAAAGGTGCCTACAATGAATGGCTGACTAAGGTATAAAACATTTTTTTCATGGCATTGTTAAACTTAGCAAAGACTACCTCTGCAATTTTAAGTGACTTGCCTGAAACATTATACACAAGAGCCTAATACCTTGATTCTATTATCCTAGAGATAAAATATAATTTTTAATGTTTAGGAAAATATATCACATTTATTAAAAAGACTGAATTATGATGAAGCCAGCTTTGCCATCAGGGATTTGGGCCTTTCCCAGAATTGACAGTTTTTTCCTCCCAGCAAAAAAAAATTAATAATATATAATTGAGCATCTTTTAAAAACACATCTAAATGCCATAGCAGAAGACTATAAATACATTAAGAATTAAAGCAAGTGATAATTAACACTGCTGTATATTATATATGTAAATTGTTGAGAGTCAGTCCTAAGAGTTCTCATCACAAGGAAAAACATTTTTTCTCTTTCTTGAATGTCATATTTTTATGAGATGATGGATGCTCACTAAATATATTGTGGTAGTTGTTTCACGATGTATGTAAGTTAAATCATCATGCTATACACTTTAAACTTATACAGTATTGTATGTCAGTTACATCTCAATAAAACTGTAAGAAAAAAAAGAATTAAAGCGGGCTTCCCTGGTGGCGCAGTGGTTGAGAATCTGCCTGCGAACGCAGGGCACGCGGGTTCGAGCCCTTGCCTGGGAAGATCCCACATGCCGCGGAGCAATTTGGCCCGTGAGCCACAACTGCTGAGCCTGCGCGTCTAGAGCCTGTGCTCCGCAACGGGAGAGGCCGCGATAGTGAGAGGCCCGCGCACCGTGATGAAGAGTGGCCCCCGCCCGCAGCAACTAGAGAAAGCCCTCACACAGAAACGAAGACCCAACACAGCCAAAATAAAAATAAAAAAAAAAAAAAAGAATTAAAGCAACTGGAGAATGGATCATTAATTTACTTCCTGCCATCGCCCAAGTTAAAACATCCAGCCTTCCAGTTTGGGGCATGATATTCCAAGTTAGTACATGACAGAATGTTGAAAGTAGCCTTCAATGAAATGTCTCCCCATCTTGCTGGGCTCTTCACTGATTTCAATACCCATAATTATCTGACAGAGTCACCAAACACTTGCTCCCATTTCTAATGACCTATAATTGTAAATTGAGATTTTTTATTTTCATTTTGTAAAAAAATTAAGAATACAAACCAAGTAGATGTGAAATGTGACCAGCAGCTCAAGGTATATTTATCATAGATCCAGGTGTCCATGTACTGATACTTTGGTGAAGGATAGAAAACTATATTGTCCATTATACTGATATGAAACAATTATTATGAACTTTTAGTTATTATACTTTACGTACTATTTACCTTATTGAAAAGATGCTTATAGAATGTTGTATGCACCGATATCCATTAAAAGTTTGGGTATGCTAAGATGAAAAAGACACAGCTTCATTCTGCTTCAAGTCTGGATAAACAAAATCACAAGGAATTACCCTGAGGTTTGGAATAAAACAGTCCTGGTAATAAAGCAGGTAACTTTGACCTCTGCCTGCAGATCCCCGGGGAACCTCTACAGGGAATGGGAAAGATGGGGGTGGGGCTATAAGAGGTTAGGGTTCAAGGATCCTGGGTTTCTGGCTGTTTCCCCTCCTCCATCATAACTTAATTTTAAATTTTGTTCATAAATATCAGTATTTTTTGAAAAAATTGTTATCTAATGGAAGCTTTTGTAGCATCTGTGCTAACTAAAAGTCTTTTTTACTCTCGTGTTTTAATATCTAATGTTATTGCTTATTGCAATTTAAATCATGACAATGCTTCCTACTCTCATTGTCTATTGAAAGTTGGGATTTCATAATCATGCAGTTAAATTCTCACAATGATAATATTGTTATGCAACTGTATATTTCTGGGCAGAACATTTTTATTGCATATGTCTTCATTCCAGTAATGCAAGGGTAAGCATTTGTTTCCAATAGAGTTGCAAGCTGTTCTTAATGTAAACATCAGTATTCCATCAACCTTACAAATCCACAAGCAATAGCACTTCAGTAATGTGTACAGATGCACATTTTCTCTCTGGTAATTTCGCATGGATTTTTAGGATTAATCGTATGCTTCTCTCACATTGGACTGAGGAGGGGCATGCTCATTTAGCATTAAGCACGGTCTGTCTTCTAACACTTAAAAAAAGAGAGGAGAAAAGGGAAAGAAAAAGAAAAGACCCTGGTGTCCAACTTCACTTCTTACAAGAAGTTTTCTAACATTTTGGAACAACCCATGAGGAACAATTTCATCTCTGTCCATGGTAGCACATTCCAGGCTGTCCTCTTTTAGGTGACAGAACGAAGAGTAGAGAAGAAAGATATTATTTGTCCTGGCAAGTGACCAATCTAGTCCTTGGTCCTACCACTACTTTAGTATCTATAGTCAGCATTAAGGTGTTAATTTCTAGAATAGGATGAGAATCAAAGGGACTGGCCAGGGCAGGTCACAGCAGGTGTTAGAATAGAGCCACTTGCTTTCTTTTATTTTGTCTCTGTTTTAAACATTTGAGCCCAATGCTCTTGGGCTCTTCTGTGTGTGTGTGTGTGAGCCCAAGAGCTCAGCAAACCATGTTACTAACACTACCACTCCCTAATAGTAATTAATAATAATAAATATAATTTAATAAGAGCATACCATATGCAAACAGCTGTGCTAATTACTTTCATATATTACTTCATCTAAAACAGTGATAACCCCTATGAAGTAGGTGTTACTTCCTCTAATGTTCTGATAAGGTCATCAAGGATAGAGTTAAATAGCTTGCTTGTGACATACAGCAACTAAGTGTGGAACTGTCATCCCAAAATGGGTCTTTGAGATTAAAAAGCTTTAAGAAATGTAATGTGATAGACCAATTTCCTAAGCCTTTATATTATTTGCTCCACACACACACAAAAAAAATTTGTGAGTCTTTCAAGAAGAAAAGCTATATAATTTCCTTTAATCAACATTAACTAAATAAGTTATTTTATTAATCTCTCTAGGGCATGCATATGTAAGACATGGATCTTTTCCTCAAGCAACTCAGGATCTAGACGTAGAGATTATACAGATGCAAAAGTAATCATAACCCAGCAAAAAGTAGTAAGTATCACAAAAGAAGTGCAGATGAGGTTTGTTTGGTAGACAATTAACTTGCAGCTAGGGAGATGAGAGAATTTTTATAATACCGACCAGATATAGCCTGATATAGAAATGTAAAAGTGGAGATACATATTGACAGGCAAACATGGATACCCTACACAACTGCACAGTTTAGAAGGTTCCCCCAGCCTCCATCATACACAGGGCTGGCAGATGCTGTGTGTCTTTGAGCAAATTATATTCTCTCTTTGATCTTTGTTCTTACCTATAAATTGAAGTGAATGGTCCATAGGACCAACACAAGGCCACATGCTATGGCTCTATATTCAGATGCTGAGTGGATTGGTTGCCAAAGGGAGAAGCAATCCAGGGGAGGGAGGAGAGATCTGTTATATATTCTTGAACAACTATTGCAAAGGGAGGGCAAGGTGGACTTTGTAAAGCTGAGAGAATATGGAAGCTCTCCAACAAGCCCAAAGAAAGGCCTGGTTCTGGGAAGAACCTGCCAATAGTCACGAAAGGATAATGCTTGATGTTTATCTCGTCCCCACCCTTTGGGGAACTGTATTCTTGCCTTTCCTTTCACTTACGTGGTTTACATGGTCAAAGAAGTTACAGGGTAGCCTTTGAACTCAGGCTACTTCTTGCAGCTGGTTGGTTGGCTGCTTGGACTCAGATGACCTCCACCATTTCGATTTCTAGGGAGGATTGGGATGATAATAAAATTCAAGGAATATAAATGAAGCACCAAGCACAACACTTGGTGTGTAGTAGGTATCCAATGAATATCTACTGGAAATCAAGAAAGATGTGCTTGAAACAAGAGAAGGGCATTTTCCAAATGATCTATCACCTCTTTTTCTGGTGATAACAGTTCAGAGATTTGAGACCTTCTCTCCCATCAGTCACCATTCTTTTCACATATTATTGGCAAAATTTACTCTATAATTTCCAAAGGGAACTATGCCATAAAAATAGACATTGAATCAATGGACAATTAAGTATCCATTAATAAAAATATGCAGACGATGTTCTTAGAAAAGTTCAAATGAAATAACATTCAGTGGAAAAGTCAAATAAAAGCTATTCTGTACACTCTATAATTATTGTAATGGTTACACGTGGAAAGATTTAAAATAGGCCAAGGAATAATGTAAATGGTTAAGTAAAAAGAATAAAGATAAAATTCCTTATGAAACTGACAATATTAAATTCTTTTTCTAATGAAAATATTATTGTACTTTTTTTCTCATTGCTAAAAACCCGAACCATGCAGAGAATGTAAAAATCCCTGAATAATCTCACCCCCCAAAGGGGTAACTACTTTTAGCAGACAGCTGGAATGCGTTCAGATTTTTAATGCATATATAAGCATACTTAAACGTATTTCTCCATGAAGGGAGCCATATTCTGCATTCTGTTTTATATGTTTTTTATTTTTAATATCAGTAGTTTTTTACGATAGTAAAACAATATAAGCTTATAACATCTTCAAACAATAAAGGGGAAATAATCAATTTTGATATAAATAATTCTAGAAGTGCAAACACAAATAATGAGGTATAGTCTTTTCCTTAATTGGCATCAAGATTCCAATCAGGTGGAGCCCACAGTTCCTAAAGGCAGCAGCCTAGTAATAAGACTGTGTCCTCCGAGGTCGGGAGAGCGGGCAATAGAGGAATTCTGACGGGGTGGGGAAAGGGGAGTGAGACTTTAGCCCCACCTGTCATTTTGTGTCTGACCTGTCAAGACAAGTTTCCATGGACTTCTCTACAATGAGGAAGGAAGGAGAAGTTGCCTCTTTTGTTAATTAAATAGATGTGGAGCCCAGGGAGTTCATAAGTGAACCGCAAAGAGGTAACTGGTGAAAAGCTGCCACATATGTACCAGTGGAACCCACAGGTTCAGTTTTGATTTTCGGAGTTTACCCCTACTTTCCAAGGAGACATGCAATCCATATGCTCCGGGTCTCGAGTCTGTGTGCTTTCTCTCCCAAGGGATGTTTCTCAGCTAACAAAGGTTATTATTCATTATCCTCATGTCATTCTAGCTAATAGGACTGAGGTTTTCCTGAGGTCACATGGCAGTGCCGCTCCATCTTTGAACCAGGCAGCCTGGAAAAATGCCTTCTCCTTCTGCTCTGTAACTACGAGAGTAATGAAGTAACTTGAACTTATGCAGCTCAGCATATGGCATTTCCTTGGAGGGCAGAATTGCAGGAACAGAGGCCTAGGAAGTTAGTCTTTAGGTTAGACAACCTCACTGAAGCCTCCAAGACACACTAGAACTGCTATTTTTAACAGAGGCCTCGTGGGTTTGGGGACCTATGAATGCTCACTAGTGTAACATTTGCATTTTTTTTTGAGGCGATAGTCTAATGCATGCATCAGCCTCTTACAGTGATTTGTGATGCCCTAAAATGTACGACCCCACCCCTTTTTTTAATAAATCCTAGACCTGCCATGCCAGACACTGTCGGTGCTCTGGCCAGATTCCCTTGGATTCCTTCTACTGTTTCAGCACACTCTTCCCCTCAGTTCCATTGTGCTTTTGCTTCTAAAGAGTCCTACCTGTGACTCTTTTCAGACATACCTTGCTTACTCATGCAGGAAGCTGAATATCTATACTTTACATCTGCCTAGGATGGCCCTTGACCAATGCCAGACTGGGGAAGAAGTATGAAAGCCAGCTCCCCTGCCCCCAGTGGGACAATCTGATGTGTGTTACCCTCCAGTGTGCCTATGGAATCAGGCTGGGGTTGGACGTGGCCAGAAATTGCTTCGCTTCTTCAGCTTCCACATCTGAATTCCCTCGCTACCTTGCTAGGTTCTCCTGGGATCACTGTCTTAATAACTCACTTACCCATACTCCCGGTCTCAGGGTCTCCTTCTGGGGAACCCACCCTAAGACAGCTGCGTACAGAATGCCAGCAGATGGGGGTCAACAGTCTCTTTGCCCGTGAATCTCTTAAAAATCACAGCCTGGAAGTGAGATAAGTTGTCACAGACAAGTTACAGCCATAGTAAGAGGCAAAGAAAGACTATGGATAATCATTGCAATCACCTAGGGAAGTTGTTTAAACCAGACCAACCTCCTGAATCAGAATCTTTGAGAACTGGGCCCAGGAATCCTATTATTAACAAATGTTCAAGGGATCTTATGAAGCCAGACTGGACCTGGTGCAGGTAGAAGCATTTGGGAACCAATGGAAGAGATGATCTCTGTGGTCTGCTCCAGCTCTCAAAATTTGATTTAAGAATTTAGTTCAGGGCTTCCCTGGTGGCGCAGTGGTTGAGAGTCTGCCTGCCGATGCAGGGGACACGGGTTCGTGCCCCGGTCCGGGAAGATCCCACATGCCGTGGAGCGGCTGGGCCTGTGACCCATGGCCGCTGAGCCTGCGCGTCCGGAGCCTGTGCTCCGCAACGGGAGAGGCCACAACAGTGAGATGCCCGCGTACCACAAAAAAAAAAAAAAAAAAAAAAAAGAATTTAGTTCAGTGATTCCTATGTTAGTAATAATACAAATAATCATATAAATAAAATCTTTATGTCAGAATATGCCAGCCCAGATTTTAAAGGGGCAGTGGGGCAGGGTATCACTAACAATGTAAAGATTGTTTCTCTAACTCTACCCCTTCCTGCTATTGCAGACGCTCCATCCCCCTCTGTCCTGGTATTCTGGGGGTTCACTGAGGCATACGCTCATAAACATCCCATTTCGGTTGCAGTGTTTTTCTGCTCTGCTTCTCAGGTTCTAGCTCCCATATGTGCTCCTCTTCCCTGGCGTGACGCATGTGTCATCTCTGAAACCCAAGGATTCCTCTAAGCACTCTCATGGAGCTCCTGTTCCCACTACAGCCTGCTGATGGCAGTTATACTATGTTGTGCCGGAAGTGCCACCCTGAGTCAAAGCCACTAAGCCTGCTGAGAATGCTGATGAGAAGGACCAGAGACATCACTAAATTCCAAGTAGGTCAAACGGCCTTCCTCTCGTCCGCTAATTCAGATCGATTGCTGTTGATAATTCTCAGGCTGCCCCAGAGTTGGGGGAAATGCCATGACCAATCAACGATGTCTGTTATGGATTTACCATCCAGTCCAAATCCCGTCTTTTAATTTTGACTGTTGGTTTTGTTTTACAGATGAGAACCCTGAAGCCCAGAGAAAGACTTACCCAAATTTCTACAAGTACAGCAGAGACTCTGATTCTCCCAGGCAGAATTTTGCTTGGAGGCAGCTGGCCAGTGTCCAGAACTTGAGGCTTGTGGTATCCTTCCGTGTGCGTGTATGTGCGTGTGTATGTGTGTCCCTTTAGGAACCCCGGCAATAATCCACATTAGAGTGCAATGCCTCGGTGCATAGTCTGTGTGGACTTTCCAGATATTTATCTATCCTTTCAAAGTTAAAAAAAAAAATCTCTATAAGGATTTATCCAGCAGCCTAATCCCAGAACAACTACTTACTGCATTTACTAACAGTTGCTATTTCCCTTTTGATAAAGGGGCAGCTATAAAATAGCACTTCCTTTGCAGAAAGTCTGTGCTGCTAGACAGATTAGGTAACTCAGGGGATTTGCAGCAGACTGTGCAGCCTTTAACCCCTGGGTCACTCTTTCATCTCTCACGCGGATTAGGCCTGACAGCTGTTCAGGAGCCTCTTTGGAAGGGAATGCCCAGCTGCTTGTCTTCAGACAATCAGCCCCAAGTAATGGAACTTTTTTGAAAGTCTTAAAATACATTTTGTCATTTCTTTTACTCCGGTTGTCTGTCGTTCCGCAAATCGACAGAGATCCACAACGTCTGGATGAAGCTTCAGTGAGCACAGAGCAAGGAGGCTCTGACCGCTAAAGCAGGTACTCATGTCTGGCCCCAAAGCTCTGTCCACGGGCCACATGCAAAAAAGTTCACCACATATAATCCTGGGTCCATAGTAGGTGTTAGAAAAGCATCACGTCTTGAACTGAAGAAGAGGTTCCAATAGAGCGCCTTCTTCCCCACCTCCCTGAGTGATGCCCAGTGCAGTTAGTTGCTCAACAACTTGTGGGTTCAAGTTGTTCAATGTCTTGATTGAGTTTGACTCACTCAGAAATATAACAAAGAATTCACTTCAGAAGATATCAGTTTAGGGGCTTCCCTGGTGGCGCAGTGGTTGAGAGTCCGCCTGCCAATGCAGGAGACACGGGTTCGTGCGCCGGTACCGGAAGATCCCACATGCCGCGGAGCGGCTGGGCCCGTGAGCCATGGCTGCTGAGCCTGCGCGTCCGGAGCCTGTGCTCCGCAACAGGAGAGGCCACAACAGTGAGAGGCCCACGTACCGCAGAAAAAAAAAGAGAAGAGAAAAGAAAAGAAAAGATCAGTTTACATGGTGATTACTGTGATTGTTGACTTGATCATAGGAATGGAGACTTCAGTGGAAAAGAATATATCATAAATGGGGCTTTTTAATATTATGGACCTAGAGCAATAATTCACATCTTTTTATATTAAAGGACACTTCATATTCAGAAACCCCTCCACCCAGAACTGTGGTCATGCTTTAGTATTCATGGAATAGCAAGATCTTTATATACTTACAGATCTCTGGAATTCGTGTCGTAACCCTCAGTCTCCCCAGTTCTCCATCCACCTCCTCCAGGCTTCGCACAGATCCGGAGGCTCTGAGGGAGAGGATTTGCACATGCGTGCGTTCCTGCAGATTACAGTCTCCATTCCATAGCTGGTGGATTCTCTGCTCCTACAATTATGCTTTATTTTCATAAATGTACAACAATCCTAAGAGTAGGGTATAGGAAAAAAGCAAATCAGTGACAATTTTGCAACCCATAACTGTTCATTTGTATTTATTTACAACCCAAATCTTTCCACAGGAGACTAAGACAGCTCAAATAATCCCCGTGAAATATTGCTGCTGCTGCTGTTGTTATTATTATTATTCCCTCTACTTTTATAAGTATCATTAATAAATTGTTGGGCATAATCATAGAGTATGGTTAGACTCTTCTTTATTGAAGGAAGTATTTTGGAGAATTGTGGTATAATCGAGCAATCATTGGATTAATAGTAGAAGATCCATTCAGATTATTAGGCTGAGTATTTGGCCATGTGACTTAACTAAGCTTCAATTCTGTCATCTATAAATTGAAAAATGTAATTCTGTTCCTACTTCACAGTATAGTGGCAGAGCTCAAATATAATATATTAATGTACATGAATGAACATGCAAGCTATTCAAGTTTTTTTATGTTACTTATAATACATCTTTTGGATTATAAAAATAATGGTAGTTTATTATGGAAAATCTCAAAGCTGTAATAATGTATTTAGTAAATTAATACAACTCATAGTCTCACAATTCAGAAACATCGCCTGTTAAAATTTTGACATGTAAACATTCACATTATTTTTTCTCTGCATACATGTTTGTGTGTTTTAAAAATTGAAGTCATATTATAAACATGGTTTTATGATGTACTTTTTTCGCTTAAGATATTTTGGGTTTTATGGACTGAAATACGTTTCCTCAAAATTCAGATGTTGAAGCCTTAACCCACAACGTGACTATGCTTAGAGAAAGACCCTTTAAAGAGGTGATTAAGGTTAAATGAGGTCATAAGGGTGGAGCTCTAATCCATGCAT
Organism: Phocoena phocoena; assembly: GCF_963924675.1. NCBI lineage: Eukaryota > Metazoa > Chordata > Mammalia > Artiodactyla > Phocoenidae > Phocoena > Phocoena phocoena. Next base: position 70,675,399 of record NC_089222.1, on the reverse strand, counting down.
GACTGGTACCTTTTATAAAATGAGGAAGAGACACCAGGGATGCACACACAGAGAAAAGGCCACATGAGGACACAGGGGGAAGGCAGTTATATGCAAGCCAAGGCCAGAACTGTGAGAAATAAATATCTGTTCTTTTAGCCACTCAGTCTGTGGCATTCTGTATGGCAGCCCTAGCAAACTAATACACTGGGCATTTCCAGGTAAATATTCTTAAAGAATTTGATTTTTAATGGCTACAGATTCATTATTTTGATAACATTGTGTAATAAATTTTCTATTTTGTAATATTTAGGTCATTCCCAATTTTTTGTTATCTTAAAGAAATTTTCTGATATCTGTGTATTTGGGCAAATCATTTTTTAGATTCAAATACCCTCCAAAATGTTGTAGTATAAATTAATGGGAATAAACTATGGGAATTCTTTGTACTATTTTTACAACTTTTCTGAGTTAAAAGTTATTTTTAAATAAAAGTTAAGAAGAGAGAGAGGGAGAGCACATAGCAAGGCTAGAATAGCTCTAAATATTTATATGAGTATTGCTCTGCAGCCAATATTATTTAGGTACAAGACCAGACAAGCTTTCTTGGAGATCAATATTCTGATTGCAAATCCATCAATCAAACAGTGACCCTAACATAAATACTTTCTGTTAGCAGGAATTTGACGGTTTGGTACAGAAGTAGGGGTGGGGGAGGGGAGAAGGATGTTCTACAAGAAAAATCTCTCTAAACAGTATTGCTCCTGCACAGAGATGAGCAAATATAAGAGTGGAGGTAGGTCCCTGTCTTTGGTGATCTCTTCTTTGATTTTATAAGCAATGACATGGGCACCTGTCTCCCCATGTCCCCCATATTATGAAAAGATTTACCCTGTCTCTATAATCAGGGTGGTGTTTCCTGAGGTTTTCTGGAGTTGTGAAAATTCAATTAAAGTCAAATATTTACTAAGCACCTAACATATGCAAAGTTTTGTTGGAAGTTACGGCAATTAATAAGGATGAGTTCCTACCCTCTAGGTGGACAAACTAGTGAGACAGAATAACAGAAAGGAAAACAAAGAGCTATCGTAAAAACTGAAGGAAATAAGCTCACTGGTGGCTGGGAAAGTACTGAATAAACATTAAAGAGATCAGAGCATCAATTTGTCAACATCACTAATTTTTAGAGAAATGCAAATTGAAACAACATTCACACTGGTTAGGATGGCTATCACCAAAAGTCTACAAAAAACAAATGTTGGAGAGGGTGTGGAGAAAAGGGAACCCTCGTACACTGTGGGTAGGAATATAAATTGGTGCAGCCATTATGGAAAACAGTATGGAGTTTCCTCAGAAAGCTAAAAGTAGACCTACCATATGATCCAGCAATCCCACTCTTGGGTATATATCCAGAAAAATACGAAAACACTATTTCAAAAAGATACATGCACCCCAATGTTCATAGCAGCATTATTTACAATAGCCAAGACACTGAAGCAACCAAAGTGCCCATCAACAGATGATTGGATTAAGAAGACATTGTGTGTGTGTGTGTATATATATATATATATATATATATATATATACACAATGGAATATTACTCAACCACAAAAAGAATGAAATTCTGCCATTTTCAGCAACATGGATGGACTTAGAGAATATTATGCTTAGTGAAGAGAATATTATGCTTAGTGAAATAAGTCAAACACAGAAAGATAAATACTGTATATCACTTACGTGTGATCTATAAAATAATACAAATGAACGTGTATGTGAAACAGAAACAGACTCACAGATGTAGAAAACAAACGTGTGGTTACCAAAGGGGAGAGGGAAGGGAAGGAGGGACAAATTAGAAGTATGGGATTAACAGCCACAAACTGCTACGTGTAAAATAGATAAGCAACAATGATATACTGTATAGCATAGGGAACTGTAGCCATTATCTTATAACCTATGATGGAATATAATCTGAAAAAATCCTGAATCACTATACTGTACACCTAAAACTAATAAAATATTTTAAATAAATTATAATTCAATTTTTAAATTTTAAAACAAGACATCAGAGCATCACTAATGGAGGAGGTGGCATTGAAGGATACATAGGGTATTTTGCTAAGCTGAGTCAGAGGAAAATTTGCTAAAAATACCTAACATCTGAAAAGGAATGTCCAGGGTCAGATGAGATAGGACGCATGGGGTGCGTTGTGGGAGATGAACCCTGGTGTGGGAATCATATGGATTTGGGATTACTAGGAAGCCACCAAAAGTTTTTTTATTCAGTTTTTATTTAAAGATTGCTGAAAAAACTGTAAGGGATAAAAAGAGTAGAAGAAAATATATCTTGCCTTGTTCAAGAGTGATAGAGGAGAAGGATTTGGTCCCTACTTCACTCCACCAAAACCCAGTTCAGGAGGATACTGTTGTACTGAGCAGAGCCAGAAAGCATGAGTTATGTGTCCATCACATATTATAAGGCTGTGATATGAGATGATTAGACAAAAGAATCCGCACGTTTCTGCTGCATGCTTGGCAGCTCTGATTAATGTTTGTCAAGGCATGGAATAATAGTTCACTCTTCAACTGTGTTCATGCATAATGCATCTTCACTTGTAAGGTTTAATTCCTGCATCTGCCAAACACTATGTGACTTTCTGAAAGTTACATACCCTCTCTGAACCTCGATTTTGTTTTCTCTGTCTAATACGGGTAATGGTACCTACCTCATAAAGATCTTGTAAGCATTAAACATGTTAATGCATGTGAAAGTGTTTAACTGTAAAGCTAATACTATTGTTGTTGTAATAATTCTTTCTTTCTTTGTTCTTTTAGTGGAAACAGAAAAAATATTCTGTACTATTTTACCAGAAGGTGGCAGTATGTTGTTTGCTAGGTATATCTTAACCCTAGCGGGGTATGTGTTTAGACACTTCTTCAGGCGACAGTGAAAATCTCATGGGGAGGTATATGAGTTCGATTCTTCCTTTTTGTCTTATTTTGGTTTGTTTTAGACTTATAGTCTAAATATATAATATAGAGAATATATATAGAACTAATATATAGAAAAATTACAAGAAGCAAATTCTTCTTAGATGCTCAATTAAGGAGAAAGCATTTGTTCCCTGGACCCACCCCTGCAGGGTATGTGACATTCCAGGCCTCACATTTTTTTATGGATTTTTTTTTTTTTTTTTTTTTTTTTTTGCGGTACTCGGGCCTCTCACTGTTGTGGCCTCTCCCGTTGCGGAGCACAGGCTCCAGACGCGCAGGCTCAGCGGCCATGGCTCACGGGCCTAGCCACTCCGCGGCATGTGGGATCTTCCCGGACCAGGGCACGAACCCGTGTCCCCTGCATTGGTAGGTGGACTCTCAACCCCTGCGCCACCAGGGAAGCCCTGTTTGTGGTTTTTTTGAATGTCATCGTCACTGCCTGGTATTGGAAGCATGGACTTGTACTTTGGTTTTATGGATCTGATTAACACTTTTATCTGATTGCCTTGTTTCCTAACTGCTAATCCACATCAACATACACAAACATGCATCAACTGAACCCTTTCTGGCAGCAGAAGTGATCTGCAGAGCCTTTCAAAAGTGATCGTATCCTTCAAGATCTTACAGTCAGTCTTGTTGGGAAGACCAAGTATAAAAGGTCTCAAAAACAGTTACAAAATAGCATAGCAACATGAACAAAGAAAGGTGCTACCTGCTGAATATTAGAGGCCTTGCAAATGCAGAAATGGTCAGAGTGAGAAAGGTGATGAAGCTTCTAGAAGAAACGTGGTCTACATATGATTTCAAATCAAAATCTCTTTGTGATGGTTCACAACCTATCCCACCCCACACATACCCCAAACAAACCCAACACAGCCTGCACCTCACCATTCTCCAAAATGCTCTACTTATGTACATGATGTATATTCTTAGAATAATGTTTTCTTTTGATGTTGTTAAAATATATTATTTCTCATAATAATATAAGACAATTGTATGGATATATTGAAAAACTAAAGCTTCAGAGAACAGAGAACATCTGTCCAAATATCTCTGTAGCATGTCTAATAAAACAAAATAGCTTTGTGGCAAGTAGTTTTGTTGATAATGTAGAGATTTAATATATGTCAAACCTAGGAACAGCTTTAACCATCTTTTTAAAAAATTGCTTTCCAATTCTCAACTTGGATAACCAGTGTTCCCTAGCCTTACATTTGCTTTCCATCCTGACAACGATGACAGTACAATATTACTGGTGTTGTAAAGAAATCCAAATTGACTATGAAGTATAATTTGATTGATGCTTTTTTTATTAATCAAACATTGGAACAGTGAAAGATTTTTTTAATTTTAGGAATTATTTACCGTGTGGCATGTGGCACATAGTCTTGTGCCTATGAATCTAAAGTTGACAGTACATTAGATTTGGTTTCATCAGGGAAAGACATAGACCTCATTCACAGTTCAATCTAGGAATCCAAGTCTATAAAATTCTTCCTGCAGTACATGAAATGTGTCATTACCCCTGCCACTATTTTCATTTCCAAATTTGTTTAAAACTGTATCTGCTTTTTGCCTAAGATCCAGTTTAAGTGGCCTGATATTGCAAAATAAGGAGCAAAGATTTATTTAGCCAGGCATTTCTCTTGATTGTGGGATTAAACAAATAAGTAAACCGTATTGAAAGAGCTAGTTCTAGACCGCTCTTTGCTAGACATTTGCTAATGCACAAATTGACTTGTAAAAGTAATTTCTCTTTCCTGAATCTCATTTTATCCATCTGTACATAAAGGAGATGGCATAGACTATCTCTGAGGTCCCTGCCAGCTCTGACCTTCTGTGATTTTGGGAGAAGTCAAGTTCTGGCGCTTGACCTGGTTTCGGTATTGGGCCCCTGCAAGGAGCAGTGAGAGCCTTTTCCATGCAATCCTTTTTGCTGTATGTATTTATATCAGCACCTGAATTAAGCTAGTTGACTGTTCATTGCTCAATAATGGGACCAAATATGAAGACTCCTTCCCCCTCCAGTTAGGAAGCACCATTCAAGCAGTGAAAACTCCATTTCCAAGCTGCCCAGATTCCCCAACAAATGTGGAAAATAAGAATGCTGCCTCTGATGACGGATGTCACCAAGCTAGGGCAATTATCACCCATGGGTCAGCAAAAAGAACATTTGCCCTAGAGTGATAGACCTTCAATTTGAGACCTAGCTCTGGTCCTAACTTGGTATTAGTTCTTGAACCTGAGCTTCGGTTTACACATATTTAAAATTTAAGAATGACACCTAACTGCACTGGCTCCAGTGTTCCTCATTAGGTGGCGTAAGAGTTGTGATTTTTTTAATAAAGATGATTTATTCTGGTATAAAGATGATGATGAAGGTGATATTTATAAAATTCAACGTTAATTGAGAATCCACAATGAGAAAGTGATATGGTTTTCAAGGACACTTCAGGTTGTTTGGAGGGAACAGCAGTGTGGCAGGCATGCAAAAAAGTAACATAAAAAGGTTACAACTGGGCTTCCCTGGTGGCGCAGTTGTTGAGAGTCCGCCTGCCGATGCAGGGGACACGGGTTCGTGCCCTGGTCTGGGAGGATCCCGCATGCCGCAGAGCGGCTGGGCCCGTGAGCCATGGCCGCTGAGCCTGCGCGTCCGGAGCCTGTGCTCCGCAACGGGAGAGGCCACAACAGTGAGAGGCCCGCAAAAAGGTTACAACTGAGAAATCTATAGAAGGAGTACAAAATGGCAAAGCAGAGACAACATGCATGTAATTCACTACATTAGCAGAGAAAAGAAGTTAAAGCATAAGAAAATATCAACAGACAAGAACCTAGTTCAGAGGGAAAAAAATGATAAAATTCAACAGCTATTCCTGATTAAAATCCATAGGAAAATACTTCAAAAAACTTCCAAAACCTTCCCAAGCTAGAAAAAGACCATATGCCAGGAACCAAAGATAAACGTTATGATAACATCAGAAACATTCCCAGTTATATACAAAACAAGTTACAGACGCACACCACAGTCCACTCTTATTCAGCACCGTGCTAGAGATCTTACCCAATGGCATAAGACAAAATAAAGGGGCAAGCCAATGTATTAACTATGGAAAAGGAAAGTGAAAACAAAGTGTCATTACTTGCAGATAATATGTAGGTTTTGGTTTTTTTTGGTTTTTTTTTTTTGCGGTGCGCGGGCCTCTCACTGTTGTGGCTTCTCCCGTTGCGGAGCACAGGCTCCGGACGCGCAGGCTCAGCGGCCATGGCTCACGGACCCAGCTGCTCCGCGGCAAGTGGGATCTTCCCAGACCGGGGCACGAACCCGTGTCCTCTGCATCGGCAGGCGGACTCTCAACCACTGCACCACCAGGGAAGCCCACTTGCAGATAATATGATCAGCTACCCAGATAATTCATGAGAATCTATGTTTTAAATTATGAAGATTAAGAGTTCAGCAATGTGGTTAAAATTAATACCAATAGCTTTCCTAAACATTAGCAAAACCAATGAGAAAATATAAAATAAAAATTGCAATTACAACAGCAACCAAAACTATAAATTTGCTAGAAACGCGAGTACTACATGATGTGTTAAAGTGCATAAATAAAGACCTGAATAAACGGAGAGAAAATCAGTACCTGTGGGAGGGAAGACTCATTGTCAATAAGCAGTTACAGGTGACAGTTAAAGGAACGAGGCAGTTAGTTCCACGCACGCTGACATGTAAAGATCTTCAAGACATTTTAAATGAAAAAAGGAAGTTGCAAAATAATATTAAAGGAGAGTATCCATGTCAAAAAAAACCCATGTGTTTTTATGTACACGAATGCAAGTAAATGCCTAGCAAAAACTGACGTGGTTACCTCAGGGAAAGAGGCATAGGAAGGGATTCAGCTTTTTCTGTATTTCTAGAATTTTTTTTTAGCAATGTATATTTCTGTGTCACTTGTGAGAGGTATTAATACCAATGAGGAAAATAAGGGAAACATGAAGAAGAGGAATTTCTTAGAGCAGCTCTTTGAAAGATGAGGAGGAGGTTTTCAACAGGTGGAGACAAGTGGAGAAGCATTCCAGAACGCAGGAAAAGCCACGAGGGAAGGGGTGGGAGCACACACACGACAGAGCCAGAAGTTTTGCCAATTCCCAATTCATACCGGGTACATTTACAGTTTACAAAGCACGTTTCACCCAGCGTCTCTTGTGAGTGGCACTCGAATGTAGAAAAACATCAGTTCTGCTATATTCAGTATGCTGTGATAAACCATAATGGAAAAAAATATGAAAAAGAATATATATATGTATAAAGGAGTCACTTTGCTGTACAGCAGAAATTAACACAACGTTGTAAATCAACTATACTTCAATGAAATTTTAAAAAAATAAGAAAAACATCAGTTCTGGATTTGGACCCCAGCTCTGCCACTAGCTAGCTGTATGACATGACCATGGGCAAGTTACCCAACCCCACTGAGTTTAAGTTTTCTCAACTTTAAAGTTGGACTAATAAACGTACCTGACTTATAGTGACATCCTAATCAGAAAGCCAAAAAAGAGAGGAAAGCTTGAAGCATAGCTATGTCTTTTAGGGCATTCCAACCTTTTCTAGTCTTCTCTGAAATTCTGGATAATTTCTTCATCCATATGAAAACATCATATTTTCCAATTTTCTATTGTGGAAATCATTATTGTTTTTAATATGAATAATATCTTTACTGGCCTCTTTCCTTTAGATGCCATGTGATGAAATGGCAACGGACTAGCTGTGTTTTACAATCTGCACTAGACAAACACACACTGCATTGAGCAGGGCTGTTCCTCTAATGAAGAGGAAACTGGTCACAGAAAATACTATACAGAAGATTCCACAGCATTTCTTTTCTCTCTGACTGTTATAGATTGAGACCTTTCTCTCCTCCGTGAAAGAAATGGTGAAAAGGATAAATGAGAATTCGTAAGGCAAGTCAGCTTCCAAAGAAAAAAAAATCATTCCCAGATATGAAGGTAGACCACCCCCAGCACAGCTGCAGGTGACACAGAAGTCAGTCACCATGTTTAATATTTTAACAAGGACGTGAGCATAAATAACATTATGACAAAATGAGATTCCATAAACCAGAGAGGCTGTACCTGTGAGTTTTTGCATGATTAGGCTTTGGGACAATGAAGAAGAAAGGAGATAGAAATGCAGTCACAATTTGATTTTTATCATCTCAGAATTACAGGAAAGAAATGGGGAGCCAGTAGAGCATAAGAATTAGTGTTCCATCTCCCAAGGGAATTCTTTATGTTTGGAAAAAACCATACAGACTGTCTACAATTAAGAAAGTACCTTCCATGAATTATGCATGTTGGAATTGAATCCTCCAAAAGCCAAATGGGAGATTCACTGATCTATAAGAACACAGGTTAAGTTCTGAGTTAGCATCAGTTTACTTTTCCCATTGCTGTTCTTATATATTCTGCAACATACACTCCTAGGTTCAGGAAAAAACTCAGTGTTCTCTACAGCTCCTTTTTAACTTTAAAATCTCTGAAAGGGCCTCTCTAGCCATTATACAGAGAAGTTGATTAATTTTCAAAGATGTTAGTTAAGAATATTCAATGAGGAGCTGAACGAGTTTTTTTCTGCTCAAAATCCCCCAGATACATACATCAGGTTGTTCTCTTTGACGCTAAACTTTATGGTTAAAAATTTCATATCAAGCTCTTACGAAAAAAATAGAGTAACAAAATATCTGTATCTAATACTCTTAGTCTGTCCTTTCACACCTGCCCTGAAACTTTTTCTCTTTATTCCACTGCCCCTGCTTCCACAAGCCCGGGAGGTTCTCCGGTAGCCTTGGGTTCCTCAGAGGGTACCAGGTTCCAGGAGAGGCTGAAGAACTCTTTCGGCCTGTGTCTCATTAGCATCCCTGACTCCTGGCTTCATCCTGTCACAAGGCCTTCTGTGAGAATGCCAGGACCAAAGCATGAGAGTCCCCCAGAGGCAACGGTTACATTATACATCACACTTAGTGGCTAGTTATCATGCCATCATCATCAAAAGCATTTTTGAGAGGCTTTTGCCAGAGGCAGTATGTAATAGAGTGCTTGCTATATTGTCCTGTATTTCAATGGCTGGCTTGGGAAATCTTTCTGGAACAGTAGGGTCCTTAAAGGAGTTGTAGAGTTAATAGATTGTCACAGGTCTGAGTATCACCAAGTTGACTGGTGTGATCGATTCTGAGTCCAGCCATAACGTGGAGCGACTGATGTTCGGTCTGTCCAAATCTAGAACGAATACGATAGAGGTCAGATCTGATCTTGTTGGAATCAGAGAAAAGTTCTACATAGGCTTAGCCATGCACAGTAACACTCAGTCCAACTTGTCATTTACAGATGCCTCTTCTTTCTCACGATGGGGATAACTGAGAGGGTACGAGTGGCTTCTTGGAGTCTCCCATCACTCCTGAAGACAGAAGCAAACAAACTCACAGCATGCACTCTACCGAAAATAAGAAAGGAATACCAGGCTTGGAGAGAAAAAACATGAGCTTGAGTTTAGGTTTCATACTGACCTGCGTATATCATGGGCAAAACTATTAACCACAATGAATTTCAATTGCTTCAACTGTAAGATGAGAATAATGATAACTACCTACTTCGCAAGGTTATTGGAAAGCTCAAGCTAGGTAATCATTGTGAAAATGCTTCTCATCAGATACAAAAAATTATACACACATATTTGAAATTATTTGTGTTATATTAACATCTTTATTACTGGTGCCGATCAGCACACTTAATGTGTCTAAGAACCACTTGGAAAGCTTGTTAAAAAGCAGATTCTAATTCAGCAGGTCTGAAATGGGACCCAAGAGTCTGTATTTCTAATAAGCTCCAGGGTGATGCCAATACTGCTGGTCTGGGGACCATACTTGACATTGCAAGGACTCAGGACAACTTAGGACCCTTAAAAATGATGCAAGTCTAAAAAGCTTCCACATACGACTCTAGGAATAAGGATCTGAACATCTTAGGTTATTTATTCTGTTTTGAACATAAAGGCAGTGTTTACTTTCACGGATTGCGTGGGCTGAAGGTGCAGGAGTCTGACACATAACCTCAGTTGTGGACTGTTGGCTTCTATTACCATAACCATTAATGCAATAAATGGAATATTGATGAACAACTTCTATAGATTTTTTTCCCGTTAGAGATTTTGCTTGGCCTAAATACTCAGCTACCCTTTAGAGAAAATTCAATTTGGCAACTCGTTCTTGGCAGTCCCAAGAAATTATTTCCAGTAGAGAAGAGCTATGACTGGATGGCCTGAGATGGGCCTTTCCATTACACGCATCCACCAGGCCCAGCAGCCTCTCAGCAGCTGTGCTCACTGTGAAATTCATCTTTGTCACAAATAGCAAATCACATGCTATGGAATATCACAATCTCATTATGGGATGTCATGTCACAGCACAAATACATTATTTTCACCGGATTCACAGACAGTATGACCCATGTCACCTCCAGCCTGTGATGCATGGGCTGTCTCTGTATGTAACTGGATGCATGATTTACACATGGCAGGACCCTGACGGGCGTGGACTGCAGCCAGCCCCAGAAGTGCTCTGGAGAAGGTTCCTCCTTCACGGTCTCTTAAAAACAAAACCTAGTGGTTGGAAAATGTTGTGGCACTGACGTTAAAGGAAAGAAATAGGGAGCACCTCAAAAGTCTTGCTGTAACACTTTCCTTTGCTTCTCATGTATTAGAATTTAGACCTCACAACAAGGGGACTTGGTGGAATTCACATGAGACCCCACTGGGTGGGCCAGCAAAGAAACATCTGGTACTAAATTCCATTCTATAGGAAAACTGTTATTTAACAAGGCACCGTGTCTTACACGAGAAGAAGCCTGTGCTATAGCATTTTGGAATTTCTAAAGCGAGCAAGGAATCTTACCAAAGAATAAGACTTAAAGAATTAGGTGTAATCTTTTACTTGTGGCTACTTTATCTACTGGGAAAGAGAGGACCAAATCTCGAAGAGAAATGGCACGGTGTAAATCTCATGATGGAGAATTTCAGTAATAAATGCATCTAACACCCCTCACGTCTTCTATTCAGAGCTTTAATCTCTTCCCCACGTTGTAGTTGGCTGAACTCTGCTTGAATACCTGGGGTACTGGGGAGATCATCATCTCCAAAACTTTTTCTTTTTATTTCTGAAATACTTGGACTGTTAGAAAGTCCTTACACGTTGTGAGTCTGTGTCTCCAATTCCCACCCTCTGGTCCTGGTACCAAGTCTGGGTGGCTCACAGAATAGGTTTACCTCATCATCTTCCCAGCCCTCACCTCTCAAGAGTCTGCCTTCCACCAATGAGAACTCTGACAACTAATATCTCTAATGCTGTGTTGGTCCCTATGAAAAATTAATTTTATGAAGGAGGAGCTTCATGTTCACGTTGAATTTTAAATTTTTTTAAAGTCAGTTACATGTGCTTAGCAGAAAGACAGAGACAGTGACAGAGACGGGGAGAGCAAAACAGAGTACCAAGCAAAAAGGATTGACCATCCTAAAGAAAGCTCGTGATTCTGTCTGCCGTTTGCCCCAGTGAGTGCACACCCCGGGATAATTTGAGAATCAATTTTCTCTGTTGGCTCAGTTCCCAGGTATCTCCCGCAGCAGTGGCAGCTTACCACAGTGAGCATGCTTTAATTATTTAAGATGACTTGTTTTGGTATAACATGGCAGCTAAACTTGAGCCAGCTACTTCATCTGGCAAACTACTAATATTTGGCAGGCAAATAATAATTTTAAGCTAAGTGTAATGGTTTTCTATTGCTGCTATAACAAATTACCGTAAGCGTAATGACTTAACACAAATCTATTATTTTACAGTTCTAGAGGGTCAGGAGTCTGAATATGGGTCTTAGGAGCTAAAATCCATGTGTCAGCAGGACTTCCCTTCATTCTGGAGGCTGTAGGGGGGAATCATTCCTTGCTTTTTCCAGCTTCTAGAGGCCGTCTGCACTGCTTGGCTCACGGCCTCCTTTCAACAATGGTATCATTTCAGCCTCCACCTCCACGGTCACATCTCCTTCTCTGACTCTGCCTGTCCAGCCTCCCTCTTTTAAGGACTCTTGTGATCACATTGGGCCTTAACTGGAACATTCTAGACTCATCTCCTCATCTCAAAGTCCTTAACTTAATCACATCTGCAAAGTCCCTTTCACCATGTAAAATAACATATTCACAGGTTTTGAGGATTAGGATGTAGACTTCTTTTGGGAGGAGAGGGACATTATTCAGCCTACTACTGCAGAGGCAATTCTGCACTTTGTAACATGTGTGCATTTCCTGACCTATAAAGATGGTGGGGTGAGGAAATCACAGGTGCCCCAGATTCTGATCTTAACATGTCTCCTCCCACTGCCTAACTGTGTGCATGGGGGTAACTCACTTTCAGAGCCAGGAGTAGAGTGAGGTGAGGTACCTAGGGAACACAACGTTAGGGGGGGGTTCACACTCAGGTGCCAACCCGTACTTGCACAACCCTGAGAATGAGGGCCTCCTTCAAGCTCTAGGTGCCTTGCTTGACTCATCACAGGCCCTGCAACACTTTATCTACCTATGGGGCCTACAACACTTTATCTACGTCTTGGTTTCCTCACCTGTAAAATTGGAGTATAAAGTTAACCGTCATTGCTCTCTTCTATCTCGCTTTCTTTGTTTTGCTTTGTCTCTTAAGAAACAATTGAACTAGTGGACATGAAAGCATTTTGTCAACAGTAAAATGCTATGCATATACTTGTGACAGCTAAGGTTTTTTGAAAGCACGAGGGTAGAATAAGTGATACTTCTTACCTTTCACCCAATTAATGTAAAAGTTAACTCATGCAAACAAAAAGAAGTAACATATACGTTTACAAAGATAAATCAGCAGTGTCCAAAAGGAACGACATCAATTTGGAACAGTGGTTCTTCAACCTTGGCTGCATACTGGAATCACCCAGGGAGCTTTACAAAGTGCTGATGCCTGGACCTCATCCCCAGAGAGTCCCACTTAATGTGTGTGGTATGCAGCCCAGGCACTAGGATTTTTAAAGCTCCGCAGCTGACTCTAATGGGCAGCCAAGGCTGAGAGGCTCTGGTTAATGACTTCTTTAGAAGCCTCAGAAATGTGTTTTGAATCGATTTAAATTTTATGGAGAATAGAGAACACACTTTTTCTGTTTGCAGAAAGTATTCCATAGAATCAACATGACGGGCAAAATTTACAGAATCATACTCTGATTCATACACAAAATTTTTCTAACATATAGGAGGCATCTAAACATCAAAATGTGAGTAAATGCTTATTTTTAACCAAAAAAAATATTGTGGATAAGTTAAAAAACAAACAAACAAACAAAAACAGCCTTCCACAGTATCTCCTTTAGAGATTAAATCCTCTCTAATAATCAGTTCTTGATCTTGGCCCAGGCAGCACTTTAGAACCAACTAAGGAGGTTTTAAAACCTTAATGCCCTAGCTGCTCATTGGATCAGTTAAGTTAGAATCTCTGAGAGTGAGACCCAGGCATCAGATTTCTTCAAAAAATTTCTCCACGTGACTCCCATATGCCAACAAAGCGAGAACTCCTAACCTAATTCACTTAAAATCAGAATCGGTATGACTAGCATTTATTGAGAACAGGCCATTTATTATCAGGAGCTGCACAGAGCTTGCTCCCTACCCTCAAGAGGCACCCAGTCTGCTGAAGGAGAAAAACATGGCAACACATGGTCATTAAAGGTAAGAACAGATGCAGTGAGAGCGTTGAGGGAGGCAAGTATGCCATTGCTTCTTTGACAAGACAGGGGAAAGAGGAATCAAACAGACCGCCATGAGGTTCAGCAACGGATTTTGTGAAGGTGAAATCTGAACTGGGGCCAAGGTGAGAAGGGCCCTTCTAGGAGATGATGCGGCCTGTGCAGAGGATCAGAAACCCTAAGGAAAGTAATTGACCATATCGTATAGGATTCCTAATCTTCTCAGAGTTAGCATAGAATTGTCTGAACAATGCCTTCTTGAACAGAGAGCAATTTTAGCGCTCATCAAATGATTGAAACATAATTCTTGAAATACTTCTCAGCCATAAAAAGGGCACAACTACTGATAAACACACAGAAGGATAGATCTCAAGGGAATTATGTCAAGTGGGAAAAGTCAATCTCAAAACACTCCATACCACATGATAACATTTATATAACATGCTTGAAATGACAGAATTATAGAAATAGAGAACAGATTAGCAGTTTCCAGGGGTTAAAGATGGGCAGGAGAGGAGGGGGGTGGAGAGGAGAAAAGGGTGTGAATATAAAGGGGTAGAAAGATGGAGATCATTGTGGTGATGGATTAGTTCTGAATCTTGATTGCAGGAGTTATATATCAATCTCAAATGTGATAAAATGGCATAGAACTACACACTCACACAGGACCAATGCTGATGTTCTGGTTTTGATATTGTACTCTAGTTATAAGATGGAACCATGGAGGAAACTGATGAAGGATGCACTGAACCTCTTCACACTCTCTTTGCAGCTTCTGGTGAATCTATAATTATTTCAAAATACTGAGTTTTTTTTAAATGAACTAAGAAACCAAAATAGATTGTTGCAAAAGAAACCCCATAATTCTAATGTTACTATGATTCAGAAAGCAGTGTAGGGCCTTGAGAAGAGAAACAAAACATGACTTGGTTTTCTTTTTATTCCTTTACTCTATTTCTCTGCCCCTCCTCTTTGGTTTCCTGTATTTCTTCCTTCTGTTCTCATACTCCCTTTTCTTTTTTCCTCCTGTCCTTATCTCTTTCCCAAAATTACATCTTGAAAACTACATTCTAAGATTATTCCAAACAATAGAAAGAAGAGAAACAATAACAAAGGGCCTAAATGATAGAGAAAAGTTAGTGATGTTCCAGTAAGTCTCAGTTGTTACTGGGCTACAAGCCCATTCTGAAAATTTAGTTTATAGTTTACACAGCAGGACACTCATATGCTGCTTTATTAATATGTTAACTTTGGGCTAAAATAAGAACCAAATAACATCTCAATTACAATCACTTTAGCTTCTTTAATCTAATGGTGACCTATTAACAGCAAAGAACAAACTTTGGGGATGAGAATGAAAAACGCAGCTTAAATTGTAGCGTTTAGAATATTTACGTATTTATAAAGGTAATTAGAGATTGATATTTAAAACTATGTTTTGCTTAAAATTTGTTCATACAACAAAAATAAAATGGTTTTTTATGGTGAGAATTCCTATACTAACCCCACTAATATATCGAATAAAGATAGGCACCTCCGTTGTAGGTAAGTGCTCTTGAGAAACTACCTATAAAGCAAAGCACATTTTTCTTTTGATTTCCACATTAACAACAAAATATGTTTTTCTAGCAGTTCTTGCCAGTGAGAAGCGGGGTGATTAGAAGTTCCCCCGAGGATTGGAAGCAGGCTCAGGCCTCAGTCTGAACCCAAGCCCCAATATAAGGAGGCCCTGCTCTTGACCTTAGACAGATGGTGAAACTCAGAAGTCTTGGCACCCTCTCTGTGAGATACCAGTGCTATCAATAAATCATTCCTTGATTTTTAAATGTCATAGTTTATAGTTCTAAGTAAATAAGAAACATACACCTAAAATAATTCAAAGGGATACGTGGGTTTTGTTCAAATAACAAAAGGGAAACAGAGCTTTTTCTTTTACAAAGGATATCACATACTCCAGAAAGCCTAAAAATATGTTTTAACTGGAATGCATCTGAATATTCCTTAGGGAAAAAGAAGTAGCTAATTATACTAAGAAATTTCATGAGATTATCACATACCTTAATGGTTCTGGAGTCACTGTAGACTTTTTTTTTTTAATTGTTAGAGAAATCCATAACTTTGCTGACTTAAAGAAAATGGATAATGGCCCACTAGATTATTGGAAACCATTTTATTAAGTTCTTCCAATTCAAAGCGATCAAATGAAGTCATGACAAATCTAGAAAAACAAGTTGTGAATTTAAAAAGGTACTGAACCTTCCTGAAAGTGAAATATAAAGCAGATGTGGGGCTTCCCTGGTGGCGCAGTGGTTGAGAGTCTGCCTGCCGATGCAGGGGACATGGGTTCGTTCCCCGGTCCGGGAAGATCCCACATGCCGCGGAGCGGCGGGGCCCGTGAGCCATGGCCGCTGAGCCTGCGCGTCCGGAGCCTGTGCTCCGCAACGGGAGGGGCCACAACAGTGAGAGGCCCGCGTACCGCAAAAAAAAAAAAAAAGCAGATGTGCCAAGAGCTACGTTCAAAAAATGAAACCGTGGACCAAGTTTCAAATGCTAGGATGCATGGGCAGCCCTTCGTGCCTGAGTCTCTTGCTGACAGCAGTTTAATGTGATGTGATGGGGAGCCAACCTCAGAAGACCCAGAGGATCAATTCTATCACTGGAGATCTTCTGTAACCTGGCGGGGACTTTCCTTCCAGCCTTTTTCTTGTTATCTCCTGCCCAGCTCTCCTCGCTCAATTACCTTGGATTCTCTCTGGTCCAGATCTCACCCAGCACTCCCTGTTTTCTGTGCCTTTCCCATAGCAGGTAATACCTCTGCTGGAAAGGCTTCCTCACTCCCTCAGCATCCATTTGTTGAGCATCTGCTATGTGCCCAAAGCAGAGAAAAAGATAGATAGGGTCCTTGCCTTGGTAGAGCTTAACTGTAAGTGGGGTATACAGGTAATAAATAAGTAAACAAAAAAACAAGATAATTTTGGATTCTGATAAGAGCTGTGAAGGAAATCAACAGAGCAATGTGATAGAGAGTAGCTGGTGCAGAGGGGCAGGGCTTCAGGGAAGGCATCTCTGAAAAGATGACACTAAACCAAGAATTGAAGAATTAAAAGGAGCTTCCAGTGCAAAGAACAGAAATAGAGCTTCCAGGCAGGAGGAGAGAAAATGTGATGGCTCTGTGGTGGGAGTGGAATTGGTAAATTTTGGCAATTGAATTGAAACAAAATGGCCAAAATATAATAAGTGATTCCAAGTGAGGTCGGAGAGGTGGGATTGCATAGGGTCATATGGGATCTACAAGGCCATGAGAAGGAGGTTATGTTTTATTTTTAGTGAGATGAAAAGTGATTAAAGAATTTTAAACATAGGAATAATATGATCAAATTTATATTTTGAAAATATTACTATGGCTGCAATATAGAGACAACATTTGACTTGGGGGGGGGGAAAATAAAAGCAGGAAGATCTGTTAGGAAATTAGTGCCATAGACCAGGGAACTGTTAGGAAATTAGTGCCATAGACCAGGTAAGAGAGAATGTTGCCTTGCACCAAGGTGGTAATGGTTAAGATTGAAGAAAGTGAATGGATTCTAATAATAGTTTGAAGACAGAACCAACAACACTTACAGAGTGTTTGGTCATGAAAGACAAGAGAAAATAAGCAATACAGGATGCCTTTTGGTTTAGAGACTTAAAAACTGAGATGATAGTGGCACCATCTAAGGAGGTAGGGAAGACTGGGAAAGAGAAAGGGTTGGGGAGGAAAATGGGATCATATTTTGGGCATTGAAATACCTGTGGAACACCCACGTGTGAATGTCAAGAAGCAGTTTTGATGACTATGAATCATAAAGCAGAGAGTGTGTTCCAATCACCACTGGTGAAATCTCACCCATTCTGTTTTCTATCTACATTTAAATATTTGTACACTTGGAGCAAAAATTCCACTTCTGGGTGTCTCTCCTCCAGGAAACACTTACATATATGTATAAAGAGGCATGTACTAAGATATTTATCGTAGCATTGTTTGTGATAGCAAAAACTGAGATCAACCTAAATTTTCACAAAAAAGGGAGTGCCTGATAAGCTACAGTTTATCCATAACATAAAGTCTCTGACAGTAGTTGATAGAGAGTTCTAGTGTTGTGAAATGAGATCACAGTACTATACTTTCTAGTAAAAAAACGAAGTCAAGGGGCTTCCCTGGCGGTCCAGTGGTTAAGACTTCACCTTCCAATGTAGGGGGTGCAGGTTCGATCCCTGGTCAGGGAGCTAAGATCCCACATGCCTCACAGCCAGAACACCAAAACATGAAACAGACGCAATATTGTAACAAATTCAATAAAGATGTTAAAAATGGTCCACATCCAAAAAAATCTTTAATAAAACAGAAGTCAAGCTATAGAATTACATATAATATAATCTCATTTATGGGAAACAGTGGTATAGTACAAAGATGAATACATATGTAAACAAATCTATAAAAATAAACTTACATCTGGAGTGGAGAAGAAGGTGTGGGCTTGGGCTCTTTATTCTACTCAAATATTGCTTGAATTTTTACCAAAAAATGTATAATGCCTAATTTTAATATTTTAAATAATACTTAAGCCAGTAAGCCCTACCCATTGACTTCAAAAATAACAGAATCATACTCCCTTATTTTATAGAAAGAAACAAGGACCAGAGAAGCTGAAGTATTTTATCAAAATTGCACAGCTGGTTGAGACTGAACTCAGGTTTCCTGATAGACTAGACTAGACTAGACTGCTTGGCTCTTACAGACATTAACTGTGTCTCAGTCAGTTCAGACTATCAGGCTGCCATAACAGAATACCGTAGAATAGGTGGCTTATAAACAACAGACATTTATTTCTCACAGTTCTGGAGTCTGGAAGTCCAATAGCAGGCTGCCAGCAATGTCAGTTTCTGTGGCGGCACATCTTCCCAGATGCAGACTGCCAATTTCTCATTCTATCCTCACACGGAGGAAAGAGGGTTAGGGAGTTCCCTGGGGTCTCTTTTATAAGGGCACTGATCCCATTCAGGAAGGCTCTACTCTCATGACCTCATCAGCTCCCAAACACCCCACCTCCTAATACCATCACATTGGGGGTTAGGACTTCAACGTATGAATTTGGGGGGGACAAACGTTCATCCATCACAACATGTTAGTATATTTTGTTACCCAAATGGGTATCTCTCGTGAACTCATAAGCATTCCTATCAACGTAATCCCCTGCCCACAAAGCTCCTTGATTGTCACGTGGTACCTCCCTCTGCCACAGCTGCCTCTGTCCTCGGCCAAGGCTCCTAAGCCC
Organism: Phocoena phocoena; assembly: GCF_963924675.1. Classification (NCBI taxonomy): domain Eukaryota; kingdom Metazoa; phylum Chordata; class Mammalia; order Artiodactyla; family Phocoenidae; genus Phocoena; species Phocoena phocoena. The sequence continues at coordinate 70,656,316 of NC_089222.1, read as the reverse complement.
TTTCTCTTAGGACTCCCAAAGCTGCATTTCCAAGCTACCAGATGCATAAAGAGGTAACGGGGTCCTCATAGATGCTGAGGAATCTGCCTCATTTCCCCACTCCATTACTTGGATTCAAAGAAGGGATGTTTATATTCATTGGTCTCCTGCAGAACTTCAGAAAAGCAGTTCCTTCAGCTTCTACCTGGAGTCCTAACATTTCTCCTCATCCCTCCATCTGCTAGTTGCCTGTGCAAACCTCTTCCTCATTTTCTTTCATAAGAAAGAATAATCCCTTATGAAAATTCATGCTTGGAGAACATGCTCTTACCTCAGCTATGCCCAAAAGCTCTTAAGACCTCTCCCTATATCAGCCATTCAATGCTTCAGACCTTGCCTTATCCTACCCTGATTGGCTAAAGAAGAAGCGCAGAGCCTCAAAATCCTCCGAGAAGTCATCCCAAATTAACCATACACTTCCTCCAGCTCTGATCCAAGGGGCTGAGAAACTTGCCCCTTCCGGTCCCTTCTCAGTGCTCATGTAGGCAAGTCATCCAGCTCCATCCACAGTTCAGGCTCAGCCACGTGGAGTGGGGCTTGAGGAGTGTGAGAGTATTGAGAGAACCCTGGGTGGCTGCAAACTCCATGGTCCCTCATTCTTGTTTTAATTGTGCTGGAAAAGTAAATAACTCCCTAGTAATACTCCATGTTCCTTGACAGGCTTTCTGACAGGTCTAGGAGTAATTTTTTCCCCCAGGCCATATCTTAAACAGCCAACCTCAGCCTTTTCATAGGAGTTCAGGAATTCAAGAAATATCATGGGTTACCCATGTTCATCTTTTTTCCCCTGCACAATTATTCACACTTTCTTAAAACTTCTCTACGTATCATCGTACTCAGGGGAAAACATTTCAGTGGCAGGGAACTCATGACTTCTTCAGTCAATCCCTTTTGTTTCTGGATAGCTTCAATAGTCAGAAAGTTCTTAAGAAGCATGAGTCCAAGGGACTTCCCTGGTGATCCCCTGGTTAAGACTCCATGCTTCCACTGAAGGGAGCACAGGTTCAATCCCTGGTCGGGGAAATAAGATGCCGTGTGCTGCATGGCACAGTCAAAAAATAAAAATGAAAAAAATAAGCATGAGTCCAAAATCTGTCTTCCTACCTAGGTTCCAAAAGTTTACCTTAACTTATAAACTCTTAGCCTACTTTGTCACATAGTGAATACTTGATAAATAGTAAGTCTGACATGGTTATCATTCTGAAATAGTTCACTAAAGTATAATAAGATCATGGATGTTGAGGGCAGGCCGACCTGAGGTGAAGTGTAACCTGGGGTAAATTATTCCCTATACCTCAATTTCTTCACCCATAAAATGTGGAAAATAATAGCTCTTACCTTACAGTGTTGAGAGGATTAAATTATATCATGCAAGCCATGCGCTTAGTACAGTGGCAACAGTAAGCCCTCAAGATATTTTGTTATTATTAATATTACCATCAATAATTTTTTCTGGCAATCCTCTCTTTGATTGAAAAACTATCAAGCATATCCACTAAAATGAGATGGACAGAAATAATCTGTTGTGAGAATTAACAGTAGAAAACCTCCAACTGTTGGCAGGGACTCTGTCTTAATCCAGCTCTTGATCTCTTGTGCATAACATAGTGCTTTTCTACATCCTTTGGGATCTTGGGCCTGTTTCACTATTGCTTATGTAGATGGATATCATGATCTATCATTTCTACCAGTCAATGGTCATAGAGTTGGAAAGGTCTTGGTGACTAAGTCTCTCCTCTATAATTTACATATATTGAAGCTAAGACTTATAGAGAGGGAATAATATGACCAAGGTCATCTGGGTTTTTATTAGAACTAGAACTAAAAAATAACTTCTGACTCCCAAGTTAGGATTCCTTAAATATCAAGAAATATATAAATATTCAACATCTTTGGATTTCTGAGCTCTGTTCTGTGAGGGTGACTAGATGTGTAGCCTCCCTTTATTTCTGCTAGAGGCATTTAGAGAGATATTGGCTATCCTTTCCTCCCCCTTCCCCACCTCCCCCCAGTTATTCCCATAGATTTTCTACTGATCACCCTCTTAAATCATACTACTTAAATGAATTGGGCCTCTTTAAATGCAGGTGAAAGAAAACCAATGCAAACTAATGAAGGCAAAGGAAAATTATTAGGAAGATTTGTAAAAGACTTCCAGAGCTGAAGAAAGTGTTGACTTTGAATTTATTTATTTATTTATTTATTTATTTATTTATTTATTTATTTATTTATTTATTTTTGGCTGCATTGGGTCTTCGTTGCTGTGCACGGGCTTTTCTCTAGTTGCGTCGAGCAGGGGCTGCTCTTCATTGCGGTGCGCGGGCTTCTCACTGCGGTGGCTTCTCTTGTTGCGGAGCGTGGGTTCTAGGTGCACAGGCTTCAGTAGTTGTGGCATGTGGGCTCAGTAGTTGTGACTCGCGAGCTCTAGAGCACAGGCTCTGTAGTTGTGGCACACAGGCTTAGCTGCTCCGCAGCATGTGGGATCTTCCTGGACAAGGGCTCAAACCCATGTCCCCTGCATTGGCAGGCAGATTCTTAACCACTGCGCCACCAGGGAAGTCCCAGGAAGTGTTGACTTTGGAAAGGAAAGAAACTTCTGGGGTTCATCCGTCTTTTGCCCAGAGTACTGCCATTAATGCAATGTGATTCCAATGACAGCCAGCCTCTGTCATTTTTGTTCTTAGCTTTAAATGAGACATTGAAAAAGAGACATACAGACAGAGAGGGAATAGATGGGTCCAGCGTGGATCCAGTGTCTACCCATGGACCAGTTTGCTATTGTGAGAGTTGGAAGGTTACCCACATTGTGTAACTCCACTAGAGACTTCCTTCCCCTGGGCATGAGGGGCTCTAAATAAAACGTATAGAATCATCGTGAGCAAAGCAGCTGCCCCCAAAAGTGTGTACTACATTCTACTACGTGTTTCCCCAAGCAGATTGTGAGTTTCTATTAGTCAGGGACTCTGTCAATTTCACTTTTACTCAGTATTTTCAAACACCTTCCTAGCCTGTGTGTAATAAGTATTCAATGAACATTTATGGAATTGAATGTATTAGATCTGCAGTTTTTCTTGATCCTGACATACCAGCCCAAGCTGAGAACACTATGGTCTCCAACTAACAAGAGGCCTCTGCGTGGTTTTGGTCCCTTGGAAAACATACATCATACCCAAGTACCCAACTAATGTCACCTGGCTCATACGTAAGTAATACGTGCATCTTGCTCTAAGAAAAACTGTCCTGATTGTGCTTTTCTCTCCAGCTTCCTGGAAGGATAGGGCACTTCTTCCTCAGGCCACTTTCCTCCTGGAAACGTCTCTTCCTGAGAGCCTGGCAGTTGCCCACAGTTCTGTCTTCTGTGGTGGAAATGGAGCCCTGCTGTGCTCCAGTCATTAGGATTCTCATCTTCCCTCCTCATATGACAGACATCGGAGGACATGTTCTCTTCTCCTGAGAAAAAGCCCCAATTGAATATGCTCATTAAAGCCCTGTGATTCTAGGCTTTCTTCAAATGCATAACAAAAATGAATCAATTTCTGCTGACCCGAAGCCTGTCCAGGGAGTGCTTGGCCCTGGCCGAGGTGTGGGCTGACTGCCAGAACCTTGTGGGATGTACTAGGCAGTTTTCACCGTCATATGCCAGACCTTCACTGCTGCCCCCCCAGCTGGTTATTAGAGGCTGGCAGGCAACTGCATAAAGAATCTTGAACAGAATATCACAGTTTACCCAGAATCAAAAGCTTGATAACAAATTAAGGTGAAATTGAGTGCAAATCTGCCCCTTCTAGCCCCTCACTGGCCACATCTACCATGCCTGGCTGTCTAAGTATAGGCTGTGATGCAGCAGTGTGGTAGGGAGGAGGCATAAGACAGGAGGTCAGAGCCCCCAGCTGGTCCACAAACCTGGTCACTAACAAGTTGTATAATCTTTCAGCTTCAGGTGCCTCGTGTGAAAAGAAGATGTCACTAAGACCTTGCAGTTCACAGGCTTCAACTTAAGGTATGGTCCCAACCGACTTTCCTGCCATTGACACCACCACTAGTAGCTAAAACACACAAAATATTTACTCTGTGTCAGACACTCTGTACTTAATTACTATGCATAAATTCATTTAATCCTTATAACAATTCCTTTGAAGGAATTTAGTAATATTACTGTTCCTACTCTGCGGATGAAGAAACTGAGATTTAAAGAGTGAAATAACTTGGCCAAAGTTACATCAGCTAGTCAATGACAGAGCTCCAGAACTCATGTTCTTCACACCTAGGGTGCCCCAATACTTTCTCAGGTACCAAAACCACTGTGGTCATGATTAGCTTCCTTTTGGCCTCCTCTGCCTCAAACACTTGGTTTCTCGTCCTAAGTACATGATTTCATCTCCTGCAAATTGGTTCACTATTTTTGGACTCACTGACCATTTCTGGGGACTTTATTCCATTTAAGAATCAGCCCATCTTTGCCTTCTAACAACCACCAAGGTATAGCTAGTCTGTATTTGCTCTGATCTCTATAAATTCACCCATCTATAATTCTCATTGGCAGTGAGTGTGTTGCCTGATTAAGTCATTACTTTTATTATTATCATTTATCTCTTGGTCATCTTTTGCTATTTATGTCGTATCTTACCAATCAGATTGAATACCTTGAAGAAGAGGACATGGTTCATACTTCTTTGATCTACTCTTAGCCCCTGGCACAAGGCCTTGTGCCAATCTTTAAATGTTAATTGGGTTTGGTGTAGCTTCTCTTCCAGCTTCAACTATACTCCTCATTAGGCGGTATCTGTACGGTTGTAGGAGCCCTCTTTGGAAACTATGGTAATAGAATTGTCAACCAGAATCCTGGTGACTTTCATTGTGCAGGCAAGACTGGGAGAGGGCACCCTGACCTATGCTCATGCCAGCTGAGGTGTGTTACTTGTGCCAGAGCTTCACTAGGTCCATATACCTCCGGGTGTCTGATGGGATCAGGGCAAGCTTTTCTGGTGATGTCAGCCAAGAAAAAACAGCTGGCAAATGTAGAAAAGCTGGTACCAGGCACCTGGCCCACTTAGATCAGCTTTCTGTGCCAGCTTCACATTTTGTATCAAGGCCTAAGTTGAGAGTAGGGAGTGACTATATCTTCTCTCCTCGCCAAAAGCTGGTCTGTGGGTGCCAGGTTCATAATGGTCATCTGTTGGGCTGTCTGTCCACAGCACCTGCAACTAAAACAACCAAATCCAGAGGTTGCCAAGATCTTGGCACTCCCAGGGTATAATAACAATGCCAAGAGTTGAGGGGGTAATGCATGTCCAAATTATCTTGTCGCCTCCTCTTGGAGTTTCCAACACCCTAGTGCTGAAGGAAAGCTGAAAGGTTTTCCGGGTGCATTGTATTTTACAAACGTCATGTATTTCAGCAAACAGAAGAGATACAAAATGATTTGGCAAATTGTAAAGAGCTCAGTAATTATCAGGAGGGATGAAGTCCTTTTACTGCTTCTACAATACTGAGTTATAAACAACTCCCAATGCGCTTTGAATAGTCAGCTGTTCCCCAGTTTCATTGACAAGGCAGGATAAGTCAGCTCTGGCAACAGCAAGAAGAGAAAATTCTAGCCAAAGTTTTTAAATTCCACTCCTTCTAAGACTGCTTTAAGGAGGTGGTGAGAAGGGAGGGCTCTGAACAGGGGAAATGATAACACAAGGAGTAAATATAAAAACATTTCTATTATTATTTAAACCTCTGTAAAGATAATTGATATTTAAAAACAAAAATAATAACAATAAACTGTGTGACCTATAACATATGTAGGAATTAAATGTATGACAACAATAGCACAAAGGCCAAGAGAGGAGAGTAAACATAAATACATTAAAAGTAAAAGCATGGAAAAGATAAACCATGCTAACATTAAATGGAAAAAAAAAAAAAAGGTGGAGTGGCTTAATAGCAGACCAGGAAGATTTCAAAGCAAAGAATATTACCAGGGATAAAGAGGATCATTTCCCAATGATAAAGAGAACAACCTTTAGAAGAGCTAAAAAACTGATAAAACTGAAAGAAGAAATAGACAAACCCATAATTATAATTTAATCATGGAAAGTGTGTTCTTTGCCCACACTGTAATTAAGTTAAAAAATCAATAACATAAAATTCTGGAAAGTCTCTAAGTATTAGGAAACTAAATAACATGCACCAAGTTCTTTCTTGCCTCAGTGCCCTTGAATGTATAGTTTCCTCTGCCTCAGATAATTTACCTTTCACATAACTGACCTTTACGACTGTTTCAGGTCACCTCCTCAGAGAAGGCTTCCTAGACCCTTATAAAAAAGGTCACATCCCCACTTCATCCTATTGCACCTCCAGTTACTGTCTATTACATACCTTGATTTTTCCTTTCCTAAAAGTTTATCCCAATCTGTAATTATCATTTTTTTATTTGCTTACTTGCCTACTGTCTTTCTACAGCATATAAATTTTTAAAGGTATATGAATATTAGATCAAATTTTTTTTTAATTGTGGTAAAATATATACAATATAAAAGTTACCACTTAACAGCATATAAACTTTTTGAGGGCAGGAAACTTATCAGATTTTTCTGTATCCCAGTGCCAGGAAGAATATGCGGCAGGTCCTAAGAACTCAAAATCTATTTGTTGAATTAATGAATAGAACATTACAAGGAGGATAATTCCTACACTGCCTACTTCACAGAACTCTTATGAGAGAAAAATGACTCTGAAACACTACGCACTTAAAAATAGAAAGGTATTGATGTTTTTATTATTTTCAATGGGTTGCAGCTCAGAGTTCAATGCTGATTAGATAATGAGCACAGTTGAAATTGGGCTGGACGGATCAGGACAGCTTCCTCATAGGGACAGAGCCTAAATCGCTGCAAGGAATTGTACCTTGCCTGCCTGCGCATGTCTGGATCTAACTTTGAGCTCTTTCCCCTCGTGGCTTCACAGGTAATAATTTCACTGCTGTCTCTTATTAAGGATGTTCTTTCCCTTCCCCTCAGAAGAGCAGGCGGGGTTGGCATTTCTGAGGGAGCAGCCAAGGAGCATAACTCTAGGCACACTGAGAGAATTCTAATGACTTTGTGTCTTTCCTCAAAGGGCTGGCAGTTTTCAGATCTTCTCTGCATTTAAATAATAACAACATTCAGTTATACATACATACATATTCTTTTTCAGATTCTTTTCCCTTATAGGTTATTACAAAATATTGAGTAGAGTTCTCTGTGCTTTACAGTGGGTCCTTGTTGGTTATCTATTTTATATATAGTAGTGTGTATCTGTTAAACCCAAACTCCTAATTTATCCCTCCCCCGCCCCTTTCCCCTTCGGTAACCATAAGTTTGTTTTCTATGTCTGTGGGTCTATTTCTGTACGCCTAAAACTAACACAACATTGTAAATGAACTATACTTCATTAAAAAAATAATTAAATTTTTAAAATTTAAAAAAATAAATAATGACAGTATTGAGGCCAAACTAGCAATGAACCTGTGGAAGGAGGAGCCCTCAGTGTCGCTGAGAATAAGGGATCTCGCTCACCGCCTTGCGTCCTTGAGGCTTGCCAGAGAAAACTGGCTTTCCCTTGAAACCTGAAGGCAAAACACCTTACCTAGGCAAATGCAACTTACAGAGGTAGGAATATTGGGGCTGGGGTAGGAGGTTAAGTAAGAACCCTGGATTCCTAGGGGCAAAAGACAGACTCAAACTGAAAAAACAAAAGTAAACAAAATGATGTGGGAACAAATGCACAGTTTGGATGGTAAGAAAAATCCTGAAAAGGGTGTCAGAGAGACATGGGTCCCACCTCTGGACCTCACTGTGTGATTCTATACAAGTTATTTCCCGTTATAAGTGGGTTTGGCCTTCTGAAAAAACGAGAATTTTTTTGGATGAAATCATCTCTCAGTTCCTCTCTGGTTCCACTATTCTTATGAAACCCATATTCTTCCTGTGAAAATCACAGAGCAGGAGTCATAGAGAGCCTTTGACCCCATTTGTTTAATCACCTTAACCACATGGAGAAGTTAAGACTTAGGACTCTTCCTGACCTTGTTTAATCCAGCTTTTCAATCAGGGTTCTTATTTGCGGAATTGGGGGTGGGGCACCACGTGACAGATTAAGTTAGAAAGGAGCTCATTGAAAGGCTAGTGAGTACCTCACAGAACCACAGGAAGCCTGAAGAAGCTGGAGGGGATGCCAGGCCTGGGGCCAGCCAGGGCTGCAGCCATCACGTAACCCATCCGGTGCCCTGAGGACCCTACACTCCTGCCACGAGCACTGGATGCCAAGTGGGCACCACTGTACCCTTCATGTTTGATCACGTGGGAGATCACAGTGTCAGCCCTGGGAGCTCCAGCAGCTGCGGCCACCACCTGCTTGTGGACTGGACTCTTGGCCGCACCTGAACCAAGCCAAGTCACAAGCTCCCAACTGGGTCTTGGTGGCTGGGACAAATGGCCTTCGCTTCCAGCATGTAACCTAGTTCTAGGCCCAGCAGAAATGGGAAAGTGAACATTTGGATTTTTCAACGTCTGCAGCGGAAGACAAGTTCCATCTCTCACCAAGATTTACGAGGTGGAAAATTCCACCACAGATGCGGAGGTTCAGATATGTTGCAGTCACAAAAAAAGATAAATATTTAAAACATCTGAAGTATTTATAAGTAGGAGAAGAATATGTCTCCATTAGTGTCCCATATCGTTTAGGACTCCAGCTTCTAAAATCTAGACCTGGAAAATGGACTACAAACAACTTCATCCAGCTCCTTTTGTTTTCCAGATGAGAAAGCAGGGCTTTAGAGAAGGATGATAACCAGCCCAAGTTCACAGCTGGACCAGAACTCAGGTTTCCTACTTGGGGGCCAATTGTCTTTCCAGTAGATCAGGCTGCCTTCCAAGACAAAAGACAGAATCCCTTCTTTGTCAGATTAGATTCAATGCCAAATGTTCACAAAACATATTTATTTTTGCACCTTTGCTTGATTTGATGTATTGCAAAATTTTGCAATTAAACAGATGGAGACATGATTCCTCCCCCTCAAGTTTCAGATTCAAGTCGTATTTATTAACCACCTATCACAAGGGCAGACATTGAGCTGGTGTTTTCCTTAATGTCGCAGGAAGTTCAGGGATCTGTTTGGGCCTGAGGAACACCTGGTTATGGGAACTAGAGCACTGCAGAGCTTCTCCTGCAATCTGTCACGTCTGCTTCTCTAATCATTTTATTCTTTTCGATAGATACCTCTGCATCTGATCCTCTTGGCTGAAAACAAGATCTGCAACAGCTGTGAAGAGTTATGTTAAAGTGTCAGTAAATGGCCTGGCTCCCTTGGTCCCAGTACCATATTACCAAAGAAGAGACAATCGGCCCAGGATGTCCATCCCTAGACTATCAACTGTAGCCTGGGGGTCAGAACCACATTGTACAACTCAGCAGCTCCAAGAGTAGCTGAAGGGAAGTGGAGGACACTCCAGGAAAACCTGGGAAATGCTCAGACGAAATATTGACTTTGGGACATACGTACGCATTAACTTAACACTCACAGTAGCCCCATTCATTCATTAAATATTTACTGAATGCTGCTGCTTCCTAGGTCCTATTTTAGATAAGAGGGATACAGCAGTGAGCAAAATAAGCAAAGAAGACAGAAAAAAAGGATAAACAGGAAATATACTGTACATCAGACAGGGGTAAGTGCCGCAATAAAAGTAAAACAGGGTAAGGAATAAAGATGGAGGTGTATGTATGTGCACACATACACTATTTTAGGAAACATGGACAGAAAAGGCCTCATTTAGAAGAGGATATTTGAGTTGAATTTTGAAGGAAGAGAGAGAGCAAGTCATGAGACTATGGGGTAAAAGCATTCCTGGCAGAAAAACAAGTGCAAAACCCTCAGGCTGAAACGTGCCTTGTGTGGTCGAGAAATAGCCAAGAGGTTGAATTGGCTCTATCAGAGAGTGAGAGAAAGAGTGTCAGGAGATGACGTCCATGAGGTGAGAGGGACCAGATGATGTCAGGCCTTGGGCACTTTAATGACTGTGGCTTCTTTTTTTTTTGCTATACGCGGGCCTCTCACTGCTGTGGCCTCTCCCGTTGCGGAGCACAGGCTCCGGACGCGCAGGCTCAGCGGCCATGGCTCACAGGCCCAGCCGCTCCGCGGCATGTGGGATCCTCCCGGACTGGGGCACGAACCCGCGTCCACTGCATCGGCAGGCGGACTCTCAACCCCTGCGTCACCAGGGAAGCCCATGACTGTGGCTTTTATTCTGAGTGAAATGGAAAGTCATTCAAAGGTTTGAAGACTAGAAGTAACAGAATCTTGCATATGTCTATTGTGTTGAGAGGGTGCTAGCAAAACAGCATGGTAGTGAGAAGGAAGTCAGATTCTGGATTTAGTTTGAAGGTGGAACTGACAAGATGTGCTAATTGAGTGGATATGAGAGATGAGGAAAAGAGGAGATTTAACGATGAGCAACTAGAAAGGTAGAGTTGCCATGTACTATGATGGACAAGACTAGAGGAGAAGCAGGTCAGTGAGGTGAAGGAAACTAAGAGTCCAGCTGGGGGCATGTTAAGCCTGAGATGCTTCTTAGACATCCAGGTGGACCTTGAGGGGGCAGTTGGCTGAATGAATACTGAGTTCATGTGGGAGGTTCTGCTAGAGATACAGATTTTGGAATTGTCAGTACACAGAGGGTACTTAAAGCCTTGAAACAGAATGATATCGCCTTGAAAGTGAATATCAGTAGAGAAGAAATGAGGGCAGAGGAGTGATCCCCAGAGCAGTCCCCAGAGTAGGTCAAATCAGAGAGTGAAATGTGTATATGAGATGTTGAAATCAAAGGCATAAGTTAAAGAATTTACCTCAGATCTGATGAGTGGAAGAGCCCCTTTCCATTCCAGTCTATCTGATTGCAATGACTTGGCCATCATCAACCTTCTCCTGGTTGATGGTGGTCATATCTTCTCTGCCTCCTGGCCTTCATTTTCCTCCCATTACCACTTTTCTCCTAACTTCCTCATCATAGAACCCTTCCTACATTGATAACAGGAAGCTGAGGCTCAGAGAGGCTAAGAGACATCGTCTAAGATCAAAAAACAGCTAGAAAGTGGAATCGTTTGCTACACAAGAGGTAGGATGAGAAACATGCCAGAGAGCCGAATGCCCGAATCGAGATGAAAATGCCTCCTGTGACGGAAATAATAGTGGTGAAGGATCCGGACAGGCAAGAGCAAGTTTTTATGGCAGCCCAGATGTCTCAGAGCCCCTTTCGGTTTCCTCTCACTTATTCACTGAATATTGTGTGATGAGGGGTTGGCAAGGGTGGGAACCTTAAAAGATCTAATAACAGTTTTTGTAAAGGTCATTACAAAGTGCTTTACAATTGTTCATCTTTATCTTTTAATTCCTGATTTTGAGAAACAGGAAGAAAAATAAACAGGAAAAGTACATGAAAATCCCCGACAGGATCCCATTGAATAAAAATAGTGCTGACAGGAAACAAACATCTTAAAACTTTAAAGGGGACAGAGGAGGATATGGATTGAGAAATCCTACAGGACTGATTACTTTTCATTGCTATAAAAGGAATCAGTTACTGTTAAATGGAGTCGTGACCAACATTTGGGTAACCCCTTATCACCTACTTGCACCCCTTTCTGCCATGTTAGACATTTCTCCCCAAATTGCTATCTGCCGACACCTGTAAAGGAAAGAGAATCAGACTTGGCAGTGCCTCTGTTCTGGTGGCCAAGTTATACCACCATATATTGGCCTAGTAAGCAAGTGCCTAAAAGTAATAGCTAACATTTATTGAGAGTTGCTGTGTGTGCTAGGCTATGGATTTTACATGTAAGATTTGAAAGGGGTTAGAAAAATTGCCATACCTGAAAAGTTTCTGCTTCATTCAAATTATTTCTACTTTATCAATTCTAAGCCTCAATGAGCTTTTATTGCCTCAAATGTGAATTAATTAATCAGATTACCCATACTTTATATGAACTTTTATAGGATGCTACTGTATTCAGGGTGTCCAGATTATCACTGTGAATGCAGAGATGGACAAGACAGAGCCCCCCAGGAACTAATAATCTGGTTAAATATTACAGTTAGGATTTGTCAAACCTGTACTATATTGCTGTCTATCATGTGTTTCTTACTAAAAAGGACACGAATGCAAATCAGGAGACTGTATTCCTACTCCCTCTGCCATCGACTTAATCAACTGTGAAGACTACAGGTGAATTACTTCCCCTCTTAGGAATACAGCTGCATTTCTTTTTTTTTTTTAATTTTTTTTTTTTTTTTTTTTGCGGTACACAGGCCTCTCACTGTTGTGGCCTCTCCCGTTGCGGGGCACAGGTTCCGGACGCACAGGCTCAGCGGCCATGGTTCACGGGCCCAGCCACTCCACGGCATGTGGGATCTTCCCAGACCGGGGCACGAACCCGCATCCCCTGCATTGGCAGGTGGACTCTCAACCACTGTGCCACCAGGGAAGCCCAGCTGCATTTCTTAAAAGGAATGCTTTGGCCCTTTGTCCCTATACTCTCCTCCAAAGCTGACAATTTGTGAGTCTACTGCTATTTTATTTTTATTCATTCAACAAACATGTATTTAGCACCATGTGCCAGGCACTTCACAAATATTAACCTACTTATTCCGCACAGCAATCCTATTATGTAGGTACTATTATTATCCCTAATCATATAAATATATTAACCCTATAATAAAACTATTATCCCCTTTTACAGATGATGAAACTGAGGCACAGAGTCATTTTAAAATACTTAAGATATACTTTACTCTTAAGACACTTAGAATTTTTTACTTTTGCTTTGCTGAGGGATTTAAAAGAAATCTTTGAAATTTCATTCCAGGTACAATTAGGTTATCATTTTTGTTTCCTACCTGTAGAACAACTGCAGTTATCCAGCAGAGACCGTGGAGCAATCAGGAGTCTGTGTCACAGTCACAAACACACGGGAGCAACCAGTGGGGAGCCCCTTTTTGTCCTTTCTGTCCTCTAGCACCTACACTCTCTCCTTCCCTCTCTGGAATGAAAGAAAGAATGTGGAAGTGCCTAACAGAAACCAGCTCATTTTACACTAAAAACAAAAAACAAAAAACACCCTTGCCTCTTTCCTTTTCTCTCTCCTTACCTCCCTCCCTCCATCTTTCCTTCCTCTCTGCTTCTCAGCCTTTCAATCCCACCACTTCTATAGTGATGTTCTTTTCTGCCTTTCTAACCATTTCCTACACAAAAGTGATCGCTAATTTCCACCCTCAAACTATGTACCTGAACCACGTGATTCTAACTTCCTCTCTGCTTCTCCTCCCACCTACTTTCAAAGTCCGTTTATCTACAGTACTGCTGCTGTGATCACCCTGCCACTGGATCCTCCACCACAGCCCTGAAATCTGATCCCCAGGGCTCCCCTTTCCTGCTACCATAGGCTCCCTCTCCCCACCTCCCTGTCCCAGCCATTCCATCTCTCTATGTTGCTTGTGTGCTTTGAAATTTTTACGTAAAAGGACCCTGTAAGCACCAGGCTTGATCTGATCTAAACCTTCTCAACCAATTTGACGGCACAGAGTAGAATTTTATCATTGTGGGTTCATTGATATATTATCAAATGGTGGTCAAAAGACAGCAGTTTTAGACACAGCAGCATGTGCAAAGCAACAGTTTTTTTACAAGTCACTTGATACTAATAATATTTAAAGTACTGACATTTGCAACTTTTCAAAAATCAAAGAGGATGCAAGATGATACTTACATGATTGTGACTCTCACTTGCATTATGACATCGTTCCTGAGCGGTAGGGATAGATGATGCTGTACTGCTCTCTCCAGCATTGTAGACAACCTGGCTATGCCCAAGGGAGAGCCTCATTCGGGTGAACATCATCTATCAAACGTGTCATAGTGGGTTTCAAACTACTGGGGAAGGGGAAGGAGCGTGGACTTCAAATCAGAAGACTTGGGATTAGATCCAAGTCTAATCTTTTCATGTACATATAGTTTAGATTTGGGCAACTCACTGCTTCCATTTAAATCTTGGTTTTTTCATCTGTAAAATGAAGATTATGGTATATTAATCCCTGAGGTCCCTAATGCGTTGAAGTTCTAAGATTGCATGAGTCTAAGCGTATTGTGAAAAATATCCAAGTATCCAATTTTGTCAAATTGTGTGTAACAGCAGCGATTTCTAAACTCCCTTCTAATGCGCCCTCAGTGATGAGCATCAGTGTACTAGGTAGAGTCTGAGGATATGAAGAGAAAGATAAAACATGGGTCCTGCCCTCCAGGTGTTTTGATCTATGTATGGAGAGAAAGATTGATAAGGATAACTAGCATGTATAAGTGGGAAATAAAATTATTCTAACTGTAGTTAGACCTAATATTCAGAATCATAGTTGAGAACAGGAGTGATCATGATATCGCCTGTAAGCTGAACTTTACAGAGTGGGCAGATTTTCACTGGAGGACAGAAGAAAAGACTTGGATAGAAGGAAAGCAAATAATGCATGTTTGAAAGGATGCATGGAAAATATGTTTGGATAGTAAGAGTTGGACTATATTAAGAAGGGTTTAGAGAAAGCTAGGCCAAAATTTTCAGATTTGTTTCCATGAATGATTGGATGCCATTAAAGACTTTTGGGGGGCAGATAAGTAATATAATAAATGTACAAACCAAATAAGTAAAAATGACGAAAGATACACCTAGCCTGGAAGTCTTAAATTTAGCAGTTTCCAGATGCAAGGGCTTGTTAGAAAATTTTAAATATAATAAAAGAAAGAAAGAAAAAAAGAAGTGAAAACCTCCTGCCTCTCATTTTCTGGTGCTGTGATCTGAGATCCATAAGCTGGAGCATGGGGAGGGAAGTGATTGCTAAGGTCACCAGGTCCCAAGCCATACGGGGCATTGCATAGTCATTCCAACTCTTTGAGCTACCCTTGGAAATGACAGGCAGCCCTGTTAGGCTGGTCAATCTACTGCCTAGCCTCTGCTCCCAACGTTCACCCAAAAGAAGGCAGGACCTTCATGTGTGGCAGCCGACACTTCTGGGTGGTTTTAAAAGAGAAGTTTGATGCTGAAATCTCATCCGGACATGTGAAAAGATAAAATTGTCTCACTGAGCCTCAATCTCTCTGCTAAAACAAAATTAAGTTAAAATTTTAAACTAAGGCATCCGAGAAATTTTTCAGCAGAAATTTGTAGCCACAAGTGTTAGACCTGGAATTGCTCTTAGATGTCAATACCTTCATTTGTCAGATGGGGAAATTAGTCAAGTGGAGAAAGAAATTTTTCAAGGTCAAATTTTAATTAATGACCCACCTGGGATTAGACCCCATCCCAAGCAAAGTGTCTTTCCAGTTCATCAGATGGCCTCTCACATTATTGCTTGTTGAATTAAAGAAGAAATTCCAGGCAATCTTCGAGATCAGTGTGGTAGTTAGTAATAATGAAGGTGGGAGTGAGAGTGGGACCTCTAGTTCCTCGAAATTCCCATACCTGTAAGGTACTGTTTGTGAAAAAGCCTCTCCAGTTCTGCCAGTTCACTAGCTATTACTACGAGGTTGAGGAAGACCTTAGCTTTGCTGATTATTCCTTGACAAATCAACCTCTAGACCGCTGGATATTGTGATAAAACCATCTTATTTAAAATCCAATTTTCAAGTTATCCCTCCTTGTTTCCTACCCTCCTTTTACACTGCTTCGTTTCCCCATAGGGCTTAGGACTTTATAACTTACTATGTGACTTTGTATTAAGGTTTTTGCATACTACCTGACTCTTCACGCTAGAATATAAGGATCCCCCAAGAATCTTTGCTTGGTTCACAATGTATCCCAAGGACCTGGAGTGCTCAATAAATATTTTGAACGAGTGACAGAATAGCAACTGGATCTACCACTTACTTTGAAAAATTAGCATATTTTAAGTAGTGGTTTCTTATCTGTAAAATGGACAGAATAATTCCCACCTAACCAGGGTGTTACGAGGGTCAGTAGCAGAAATGTCTTGCACAGTACTGGACCCAAGGCCTAACTCTTTGACTGCTGGTTCTCTTCCACGAGGTGTTTGAAATCACGGACACCCATCTCTCAGCCATCTTACTCCCTCACCGATTCAAACCACACCAGGTACTGTACATCTTCCTGCTAGATGCCTTTACATTCTTCCTGTGGCTTTAGACAGCAGGATGGGGCTTGGTGGCGTACTGGGTAGAGGCAGCACTGATACTGTGGGCTCAGGGAGGAAGCACTGGCTTTAGAAACAGATCCAGTGTTGAGTCTTGCCTCTGCCATTTTTTAGCTATATGACTTGGAAAGTGATCTCACTTTTCTGAGCCCCAGTTTCCTCCTATGAAGAATGGGGATAATACTTCACAGCGTCAATGAGAATGGCAGAGCATATAATGTTTGTAAATTACCTCTATAATCATAGATGCTTCTGAAAAAAAAAAAATGCACCTATTAGCCCTGGAAAATAGATTGATTTATTAAAAAGTTGTCTTTCAGAAAGATGACATAAATCAGCATATCTGAATTCCTCTGTAATTGCGTGTTGACATATATCTCATCGGGGATTATGTATTAAGGAATTATAGAATTTTACAGCCAGTTCCACTTACATTTCTCATTTCGCAAATAATGAAACATTGCAGAGAATGCTAGTATGAAAAACTCTATTTACTGAGGATTTTTTTTTTTTGCGGTACGCGGGCCTCTCACTGTTGTGGCCTCTCCCGTTGCGGAGCACAGGCTCCGGACATGCAGGCTCAGCGGCCATGGCTCATGGGCCCAGCCGCTCCGCCGCATGTGGGATCTTCCCGGACCGGGGTACGAACCCGTGTCCCCTGCATCGGCAGGCGGACTCTCAACCACTGTGCCACCAGGGAAGCCCAAGGATTTTTTTTTAATTGAAGCAATTCGTAGATGTGAAAATCCTTATAGTTTTCAAGGCACTTTGTAGTTTACAAAACACTTTCATATCCATTGTCTCAACCAATCATCTTTGCAACTCTGTACATAAGTTAGAACTCTGATTTTATGCCTTCTGCACCATCCTCCCCATTTTACTCACTATATGTTCTTACACTCCAAACATACTGGACTTCTCCCCATTCGCAGATCATGATTTATACTTGGACTCTTTCTTGTTCCATACCTTTCCTCAAGCTGTTCCCTCTGATTGGAATGCCCTCTTTTTCCTAGTCCCCCAAATCTATTCTTTAAAGTCCTATCCATTTATCAAGGCCTAACTTGAGCCCTTTCCCTTCCAAAATCGTCCCCAGTTCCTTTTGGCAAATGTCTACAGAGGACAGCTGTAGCTTTTACCTTTCTTTCTTTCTTTCTTTCTTTCTTTCTTTCTTTTCTTTTCTTTTCTTTTCTTTTCTTTTCTTTTTTTTCTTTCTTTCTTTCTTTCTTTCTTTCTTTCTTTCTCTTTCTTTCCTTTCTTTCTTTCTTCTTATGGTATCAATAAATCTTTGCCGAATGGTTTTAGTGGGAAAATAAAATGCAATGCCCACTTTTCCCTCTCTATGCCCTCCTAAGCTCTACATCACCACTACACACAAGCACCAAAGTTGGACATGTGGTCCAAGCCAAGCAAAAAGGCTCTCCGCTGAGAATGTGAATTTTAATCATAGGGCAGGGAGCTGTTCAGTTGTGAGCTCTTGAGTCTTCTGTTATTTCAGTAGTGGAATCTTAAAGATATTCTATTTCTGTCTTTCCAAGACCTTGTCATTATCAACTCTTCCTTCCATTCTGAGAACCATCCAGTTTGCCTCAATAAATTTTCCATCTTATTGATTAAATTTTCTGTTGTAAGTTACCAAGGGAATGGAACTGTTATATTTTCTCAAATATTTCTAGAGTTCTTTCTTGGTCACCCTATTCTAATCCTCCCTTTTCTGCTTTAGATATAAGTTGTTGAGACATGCTCCTGCCTCTCCCATTGAATTATATGCTCCTCACTAGGGTCTGTATCTCCTTCAGTTCTTACTACTGTCACTTACACACTTGAGTCCTCAAAAAATGTCAATTGAATTGAGGTTGAGAGAATGTATATTTTCTTTAGATTGGAAACTGATTCAAATCCTCCTACATTACTTAGTTCCAAAAGAGGAAATTTCTCAAATGCTTGTGTTAATTGAATCTTAGGACTAGGAGAGACCAGTAAGTTTGATAGCTGTGATTTGATTATTTTAGTTTTTTATTTTTAATAAAGTTTGCATTTCTTACTTTCTTTGACATTTTATCATCATAGATAAGCAAGAAAAGTTTTTGAAAAATTATATAGTACTTTACAGTATATAAAATGCTTTCATATACACTACTATATGTAATACTTACATCTAACTTCTTACCATGTCAGATGATGGAAGGTCTTATGGGCATTATTTCACAGGTGTGAAAGCTGATTATTCATAAAAGTTCACATACAAGGCCACATAGCCGTTATGTTGCTAGGATCTGTCCTATAACTTGGGTCTTACAAATCCAAAACCAGTGCTTTTCCCAGAAGGACCATGTCCTTCTTTCCCTCCAGCTTTCATGCATCACAATAATTACCATGCTTATTGTTTTAACAACTAATCACATCTTTTACAGATGTACAGTCTTCTTGGTTTGTTTCACAAGTAGCATAACTATCTTCTCCCTACTTAAAAAATTCAAAGGAAAAAGACCTATGATTACAGCAGTCAGCAGAAAATTATTCAGGTAAGAATACTCATTAAATTCAACTGACTCTTTTTTCCAAGTAAGTTGCTCAAGATTTAAGCCTTTGGGGAAGTGTAAAGTTAAGTTTTTCCAAGAACTGTAAGGTATATTTCATACCTCACCTATTAGAATATTTTGAATATTACATCTTTCCCATTAATGTAGCAATATTAAAGAACTTAAGAATCTGTACTTTTTAATGTTTAAAAAAAACAATAATTCAGTATATTATAAACTATAGCCACAAATAGTTTTATAGAAATCTTATTATTTTATATTGTTCTGGATGAGCTACCTTGGCTTTTACTAAGAAATATTTCCTCAAACACAGTCCTTAAAGGAAAACTAACCAAGTTGATTAACTAAGTTTCTCATATATTGCTGGAGTCTAATATACATAGCTACGATTTGATTTTTATGTCCTTATCACCTCATCCATGTGAAGAATGAAGTACAAACAGATACCACTGGAATCATAATGGGCAAAGTGACAGTCATCCCACTCTGGGAGAATTACTCTTTCCCTCCTCCAGTGATCAAGGGCCAGACCAGAGGCAGGATTGGTGTAGACAGGAGCAGAGAAGGAATAGAAATTTTCAGTCCCTGGAAGAAGCAGGAGAGACCAGAGAAAGTTGTGGAGCTGGTAAAGGCACTACCAAGATTTTAACTTGCTTATAGGGCTTTCAGTCTCACATACATTTAAAGGTTGTTAAAATACATATCAGCTGTGTGTGAGGGAAAATAAACAGCTGGACTAACAGCTTCAGATGGAGCCAAGAGTCTGGAGAACTGGATTCCCCAGAGAGGTCTCTAGGCTTAACAGAGCCTGTCCAGCCTTTACCCCCGGGGGTAGAAAGCAGGATGCATTTAATGTTTTAATGGGATTTCTCTGTCTTTTCTGCTTTTCTTTTCAACTTTATTTCATTTCAAGCTTCAATTATCATCAGATGGCATTTCTTTGTATTTTTCTTGGATTCTCTGTTCTCTTGATATATAAAACCCCAGATGTAGCCAATATACATTTTTCAAACATTACATTATAACAGGAATAGATTCACAGACATAGAAAACAAACTTATGGTTACCAAAGCGGAAGAGGGGGAGGGATAAATTAGGAGTTTGGGATTAACATATACACACAACTATATATAAAATAGATAACCAACAAGGACCTACTATATAGCACAGGGAACTATATTCAATATTTTGTGATAACCTATATGGGAAAAGAATCTGAAAAAGAATATATATATATATACATATACATATATATGTCTGAATCACTTTGCTGTATACCTGAAACTAACAACATGGTAAATCAACTATACTTCAATAAAAAAAGATAACATTTGACAACTAAAAACAAACAATTAATTATAAAATTTGATAAACTATGTCTCTCAATCTAATAAGTAAATCAGTTTGTTAATTGGACTCTTGAAAATAATCCTCCATATGTAAAATAGATTGAGATATAAAGTGCATTTAATATTTTTAAAATAGGAGTGTGCTGTTTTCTAATATATAAAATAGTAAATTTATCCTAAAGCGTATCTGACATATGAAATGTAGGAAGGTAGAAAGGAAAGAAAGACAAGGGAAAGAAATCATATTTATTTAGTCTCTGATGTATGTGGTACATCTTTATTTTACAAATGGGGAACTGACCTGCCTTTTATAGGGTGGTTGAATGAAGCCAGCTAACAGATGCTCTCTTACCCAATCAGTTTTTTTTTTTTTTTTTTGGATGTGGGCCATTTTTAAAGTCTTTATTGAATTTGTTACAATATTGCTTCTGCTTTGTGTTTTGGTTTTTTGGCCCTGAGGCATGTGGGATCTTAACTCCCCGACCAGGGATTGAACCTGCACCCCCTGCATTGGAAGGCAAAGTCTTAACCACTGGACCACTAGGGAAGTCCCCCAGTCACATTTTAACAGTTTTTTTGTTTGTTTGTTTGTTTATCAGAAAAATGCTCAGGATCAGCCATGAAACAAGGGAGGGAAACTTAACTCCAGGTCATTAATTCAGGAAATGACAACCAAGGAAAGAAGCAAGTTTCTGGCACAGAATGGTGCAGCTTCTCACTCTGTCCCATTCCCACAAACCAAAAAAGACTGAGGAAGGATGCCAAGCCACAAATCCCTTCTGATTTGGAAGAAGCAGACTAAGAGGTCGAGGATTTAGTCCTGGGAAAATTCATGGAAACATCTTGTAGAGTGCTCCATATACTTCCCATCACCAGGGGCTCAATCTCTGCACAGGATGGGCTAGTGAGGCTCGCAGCCAATCAGAAAGCCCAACATGTGCTGAGCTCCGGTTGTGAGGTGTAGGTTCACAGGGTAGGGTATGCCCCTGACTGGGTGGAGGGGACCCACTCCTTCCTGGGTGGAGGTCAGGAAGGAGAGCCTTTCTTCTTTTGGCCACTGCCTGTAGGTATCCAAAACAATGGCTAGAACCTCTAATTTTATTAATAGATTAATAGGGCTTCCCTGGTGGCACAGTGGTTAAGAATCTGCCTGCCAATGCAGGGGGCACGGGTTCGAGCCCTGGTCCGGGAAGATCCCACATGCCACGGAGCAACTAAGCTCACGAGCCACAACTACTGAAGCCCGTGCACCTAGAGCCCGTGCTCTGCAACAAGAGAAGCCACCGCAAATGAGAAGCCCGTGCACCACAATGAAGAGTAACCCCTGCTCTCCGCAACTAGAGAAAGCCCGTGCACAGCAACGGAGACCCAACGCAGCCATAAATAAATAAATAAAAATTAAAAAAATAAATTAGTAGAACCTATGAGTTCATTAATAAATTATCATGTGGGATCATTTACAAAAGAAGGATCTGAATGGGGTTTCTTGTGTGTTTGATCAACAAGAGTTGATCAACAAGGGCAGTTTGTCTCTGCCCCCCAAGCCAAACTGCCCTTGTGTGAATGGATTGAGAAAGAAATTACCCACGGGTATAGCTGAAGATCAGATGCAGGCAGAGGGGAGGCTGATCAGGACACCATAAATCTGTCTTGGTGCACTGCCCATATACCCACAGTTAATCTACCAAATGCTAACAATTCAATCAAAAGTATGGGAATGTCTACTGCTCTTCATCACCCAACTAATACAATGTATTATCAAAAGTTTTGATCTTTGCCTTTTCGTAGGTGAAATTTTATATATCATTGTGCTTTTAAACTGTATATCCTTATATAGTACTAGGAAAAAACATGGTGAACTTATAGAAGAGATAATTTTGAGATGGGAAAGTTCTTTTGAAGCATGAAATGAAACCCAGAATTATAAAAGAGTGACAAATTTAAGTACGTAAAGATTAAAATTTCTGAGTGTGGAAAAATATCATTAAGAAGGTCAAAAACAAATGACAAAGGAAAAATATTAGCAAAGCACATAAAATACAAAAGACTAATTTTATTAATTTAAAGAAAGACTACATAGAAAAATGGGGAGAAGGGAATAAAAATATCTCTGAGTGTGAACTCTGTTTCTCCTCCTTTAACAGTCAAATAACTTCACACTATTCTTGGAATGAAAGTCAGAATCCTTGTGTGGCTTACCATCCCATGCCTGATCTGGCTCCCCTCCAGCTCTCTAATTTCATTCCTTATCATTCTTCCCCTCACTCCCCTGTTCCAGATAGACTGGGCTTCTTCCAGTTTCTTGATTTCTTCAAGCATTCTCTTCCCTTGGGACACACCCTCCTCCTTAAAAAGTAAAAATAAAATAAAATCTCTACCTTCACAGACATTAAATCTTGCCTTAAGTGACACTTCCTTAAAGAAGGCTTTTCTGAGCATTGCAACCCCCCATCTCAAACTGGATGAAGTTTCCTGTTATTTGGTCTCACATTTCCCTACCCTTTCCCTTCATTGTACCTATTGTCCACTATCATATAGCTGTGCTGATTCGTGTATATCTCCTCCACTAGATGGTAAGTTCTCCAAGGAGTTGATCACTCTGTGACCAGGACTTAGCATATTGCCTGGCACAAAAAGCAGTTAAACAAATACTTGTTAAATTAATGCTTGTTTTAATGTTGTTAATCCTCAGATCAGATTGTTAAACATTCTCTACACAGTTCCTTTCTGTATTATGGCATTATCTCCCACAGTGATCGTCAAAATATGGTGAATCCACAGCAGCAGCACCACCTGGGAGCTTGTTAGAAATGCACGTTCTTGGGCCCCTACTTAGACCTAGTGAACCAGAAACTTTGGACTGGGGCCCAACAATCTGTGTCTTAATAAGCCCTCAGGTGATTCCAATATACCCCCAAGTTTGAGAATCACTGCTCTAGGGTGTCACCAGCTTCAGTAACCAACAAACTGAAATACCAAATGGCTTAATCTTTCTAAACATTTATTTCTCACTTGTGTAACAATGTAACATGGGTGGTCCACAAAGTCATTCAGGCACCTAGGCCAACAGAGCTCTGCCAGATTCAACATGTGGCTTCCAGGACTGCCCGGGGAATTGTATCCAATGGAGGCAGAAAGAAAGAGAGCATGGAGATGGTGCACCAGCTTCTTAAGCACCACAGCCTGGAAGAGGTGAGGTTACCCTTCCATTTACACTCCACTGGCCACAACCAGTCACGTGGCCCCATTTCAAGGTAAGGGGGCTGGGAAATGTAGTCCTCTACTGGGCAGCTGCTTTCAGCAACAGCTCTATACCATGGAGGAGAATACAAATGTCTGAAGAACAGTTGGCCATCTCCACCACAGTTATAGTATAAAGATGTCACTTGTAAAACTTACTTTTATATGACTAGATTTTTTGAAAGGAATATCAGTAACTCCCTGTCTCAGTGAAATCCTTGGAGGGCAGTCTCTAAGTCTCTCATTCTGGTTCTCATGGTGTGACTCACACATGCTAGTAAGAGCCAGGTCAGCCATTTCACCCATATGGTGGTATTTGCTCCATCTCACACATGGTCCTGGCTATAGTTTCAGTTCCTGATGCACTTCTTGTCATCTGGCAACCCGCATTTTCCATAGACACTCCCCCATTTCATTATAGCCACCATCATGGCATAAAAGTAGGCTCCTCCAAGCCTCCAAATGTTCCCTTCCCCCAGGCAGAGGAAGAAAATGGCTCATGCTGGTCAAGAAGGAGCAACAAGCAGGACACAGATTTCCTTCCTCTTCGCTCTTCTCATCCAACTCTCCAATCATAGGCCACCAAACAGAGATGCATTTGCTATTTAGGTTTATTGTTTTGAATTTTTGTTTATTTATTTATTGTTTTGTTTTTTTTTTTTTTTTAATTTTATTTATTTATGGCTGTGTTGGGTCTTCGTTTCTGTGTGAGGGCTTTCTCTAGTTGTGGCAAGTGCGGGCCATTCTTCATCACGGTGCGCGGGCCTCTCACTATCGCGGCCTCTCTTGTTGCGGAGCACAGGCTCCAGATGTGCAGGCTCAGTAATTGTGGCTCACGGGCCTAGTCGCTCCGCGGCATGTGGGATCTTCCCAGACCAGGGCTCGAACCCGTGTCCCCTGCATTGGCAGGCAGATTCTCAACCACTGCGCCACCAGGGAAGCCCTATTTATTGTTTTGTTAAGCAATTTCCAAAGTTCTGACATACATGCCCAAAACACTAGTTTGAAAGATAATCTCAATGACCCATCCTTCTTACTTTTAACTGTTTTCCTCTTATCAAGTTAGTGTAACTGTCCTCTCAGAACAGACTTGTTCCCTCTCAGGTATCTTATCAGCAGCTGGCAGGGATGGGGAGGAGGGCAAGGGAAGGCCTGTTACCTACCTACCAGTGAGAACCAGACTTTGGTTCTGACCTGCTCAGTCTCTATCTACCCCCATAAAGCTCTTTAATCTCTCATTTAAAATTCTCCCATAGCATATATATGTACACAAAACCAAATCCCTGTGGTGAGATATCCACATGCAAAAGAATAAAGTTGGAACCCCTACCTCACACCAACTACAAAAATTAACTAAAAATGGATTGACAACCTACATATAAGAGCTAAACCCATAAAACTCTTAGAAGAAAACATAGGGGAACGTCTCCAGGACCTTGGATTTGGCAATGGATTCTTAGATATGACACCAAAAGCAGCAAAAGAAAAAATTTTAAAACTGTAGTTCTTAAATTAAAAACTTTTTTGCATCAAAGGACATTGTCAGGACAATGAAGAGACACAGGACAGGATAAGATATTTACAAACCATATATCTGATAAGGGTCTAGTATCCAGAATACATAAGGAATTCTTACAACTCAACAACAACAAGACAACCCAAAAAATATATGGGCAAAGGATTTAAAAAGACATTTCTCAAAAGAAGATATACAAACAGTCAATAAGCACATGAAAAGGTTTGTAACATTTTTAGTCAAATGAATTACAAATCAAAACCACAATGAGATGCCATTTCATACCCACTAAGATGACTATAATTTACAAAAACAACAACAACAACAGAAAATAACAAGTGTTGGTGAAGATGCAAAGAAATTGGAAACCTCATACACTGCAGGTGGGAATGTAAAATGGTGTAGCTGCTATAGCAAACAGTTTGACAGTTCCTCAAAAAGTAAATATAGAATTGCCTTATGATCCAGCAATTCCATTCCTAGGTATATATCCAAAAGAACTGAAAACAGATGCTCAAACAAATGCATGCATATTCACAGCAGTACTATTTACAATAGCTAAAAGGTGTAAACAACCCAAATGTCTAGCAACAGATAAATGGATAAACAGATTGTGGTAAATACGCCAATGGAATATTATTCAGCCATAAAAAGAAATGAAGCACACTGGAACATGCTGCCATGTGAATGAACCTAAAAAACATTATGCTAAGTGGAAGAAGCAAGACACAAATGGTTACATATTGTATGATTCTATTTATATGAAATATCCAGGGTAGGTAAATCCATAGAGACAAGAAACATATTGGTGGTTGCCAGGAGCTGGGACGAGGAGAGGATGGGGAGTAAGACCTCAGTGTGTACACAGTCTTATTTGGGGGTGATGGTCTCACAACAATGTGAATGTACTAAATGCCAACGAATTGTTCCCTTTAAAATGATTAATTTTAAATTATATAAATTTCATCTCAATTGAAACAATATCTGGGGCCCTCATTCTTAAATCTCAACTACATTTTTATGAGGCCCTATTTAATTATTGGTTTAAAAAAACTAACATTCAAAAAAAAAAGCATGCCTCTTTTTAAACAAAATTGCTTGTTAGCTGGTGCTATGATCTGAGCTGTTGGAAATAAAAATTCTGGCACTAAAAAGCCGTAAGAAATATTTTCAAACAAAAATAAATAAAAGTATATTAATAAATATGGATTTTTTAAATCGCAGGCTAAAAAGTTTCTTTTCTTGGGACTTCCCTGGTGGCTTAGTGGTTAAGAATCTGGCTGCCAATGCAGGGGACATGGGTTCGAGCCCTGATCCAGGAAGATCCCACATGCTGAGGGGCAACTAAGCCCACGTGCCACAACTACTGAAGCCCATGCGCCTAGAGCCTGTGCTCCACAACAAGAGAAGACACCGTTATGAGAAGGCTGCACAATGCCACGAAGAGTAACCCCCGCTCGACGCGACTAGAGAAAGCCTATACGCAGCAACAAAGATCCAACGCAGCCAAAAATTTTTAAAAATTAAAGTTTCCTTTCTTCTTAATACATGCTGTAAAAATGTTTTAAAATAAACTTACAACTTATTACAAGACACTGAGATAAGCTGACACTTTATCTTAACCATAAGACATAAATTATTATAAAACTATGAAAAACCAAGAAAAATGTATGACGACAGTTGGTGCAGGGCTGTGTTTGGGTATCAGAGGTCTGCTATGAGCGCAGTGAGAGATCTGAATTAATAGAGGCCTTTTGGATGTCCTGGAAGTGTGTCTGAAGTGTATCAAAGTCAAAGTCTGTGTTACTGGGAGCAGCTCTGCAATGACTGGGCTCCTGAGCAAAGTAACTGACAAATCTGATGCTTTCGGTGTGGTAGGTAACAGCTAGTCCTCAGCTACACCTGGACTTGTGATTGATCAGACATAATGATGCCCACTGACTTGAACTTGAAAGGATGAAATCTACTGAAGGTTGATATTTTTCCTCAAATCCTCACTGACTCTGTGGGGACACAGTGTACTCGGTTTCATCAGAAGTGCTGGTATATTATAACGTTATCAGCAGCGTTCTGCAGGACATCCTTGTATCCTCCATTTATTTTTGAGCTTAGACGGACAGAATCTTTTTCACGACCTTCATCCATTGCCACTTTCTTCTTCCCCTTTCTCCTTCTTCTCCCTCTAGTTCAACAGATAGTTTTGTTGCCAAGGGTTGAAGAAGGATGTGTTCTAGTTGGTACCCGTTGTTCACAAAATCAGACCCGAGCAGGGAGTCAGAGATGCCATTTCATACCCACTAAGATGACTATAATTTACAAAAACAACAGCAACAGAAAATAACAAGTGTTGAATACATAAAGAATTCTTACAACTCAACAACAACAAGACAACCTAACAAAAAGATGGACAATGGCTGCGCAATGCAACGAAGAGTAGCCCCCACTCGACGCGACTGGTAGCCATGGGAAACATTTCACACCCTCAGGACAGATCTTAAAACAATATGGGAACTTTTTTTCCACCAAGTTTAAGCTAATTTTTATCTGTCTATGATAATTGATGAAGATAATCTATGATAATGGATAAAAGAAAACCCAAAAGTTACCACTAGAATTTAACTTAGGTTCTCATTTTGATGCACTCTTTCCCAAATATTAAAAGGGATGAATTTTAGAGTTTTCCTCCTTGCAACATGTGAGAAATATAAATGAGGTGTGAAATGATAAGGGAGAAAGGTGAGAAAGAAAAATAAAAAAGCTTTGGTCTAACCACAGGTAGAATAATCAACTTCTGAAAGATTCAGCATGAGTATTTTTGAACTCCTATCTTAAGCCAAGCAGTGACCTAGACCCCTGGAGTGGGTAGGACAGGGGGTGCTAAAATGAATAGAGATAAAGAAGTCATGGTCACTACCTTCTAAGAGACAGAATTTGAGCTGGGACTTAAAGTGCATGATTTTTGACAGTTGGCGAGGTCAAGCGTGGTACAGCAAACCAGTAGTAAGCATACAATACCTGGCATAATAGACTCTTAAAAATTGAAGTTTGACTCTTGCTCATTTAGAGGCTGAGCACCTAGTCTGTTTATGGTCTTTAGTCATCTTAGAATTTAAGCTTTTCTTTCACTGGGACAGATTTTCACCATTCCAGCTTTGCATATATTTTGGAAATTTTGTACGGTCTTAAGCACTTTGCTGATTACAGCTGAAACTGATTCTTCCAGGCAGAGTAATTCATTCCCTCTTCGAAGTTCCCACAGTGCTCCGTTCACACCTTTATGGAGCAGAGATTACACTGTATATTAATTATCTGTCTCCTTCACAAGAGTGAGAGCTCCTCATGGACTGTGATTATGTCTTGTTGAGACAGGGAAACATAGCAGTTAGGCATTTGGGCGTTCAGTTCATTCTGCCCAAATTCAAATCTCTGTGCCTTTTCCTACCTTGCTGTATAACCTTGGACAAGGTATTAGTTAGCCTCTTTAGGTTTCAATTTCTTGCTGCAAATAAAAATGAACCTACCTCATGAGGATGTGTTGTGAGCATTAGATTAGATACGTAAGGTACTTTCTACGGTGATTGGCACACAGGAGGGCAATCAATAAATACAGGCTCTTATCCTGTAATCCACAGTTTCCTGCATACAGTAAGTATTGAATAAAGTTCGTAGAAATATGAAATGAATAAATTATTTTCCAAGAGCTGCCTAGATTGGGGAATAGTTTTTAGCCTATTTTTCCTGCCCAATTTCCTTCAGATGAAAAGAGAAATCCCCTTTCAGACTCCATGACGCTGGGGTGAATCACTTATTTCCCTTTGGTTTGGTGGGGAAGTGTCAGTCTCTGTTTCTTCCTCATCCTGCCCAGAAACTGCTGGACTCAGCTGAGAACTGAAGAAGAGAGCAATGGTCAGAGGTACAGCTGAAAAAAAAACAAAAGCAAAACCGTCCTTGGCCTTTCAGTTCTCTGAGGGCTGCTTCTGATCAATCTCACGGAAGAACATACTGTGGTCTGGTAAAGCGGTTTGGGATCTCTGTAAGAAGTTTCACCCACAAGAAAAGTTGTTTCTATACATCTCGATGTTGTGAATAAATGTAGATTACCACCTGCTCCTGAGATGAGCTAATGCTCCTCTCCTGTGCTCCCTTAATACCTAAAGCACAGCCATTACTAACCTCAACTGAGCCCATACTACATGCTAAGTGCTGTTCTAAACGCTTCACATGTATTAACTCATTAAATCCACACACAAATCTATGAGGTTGGCTTCACCCCCGTTTTACAGGTGAGGAGACTATGATACAGCAACGTGAAGTAACTTGCTCCAAATGACACAACAATAAATGGCAGAGCTGGGACGTGAACTGAGGCTGCCAGAGTTTGATGCACACGAAAAGTATATGAAACGCCTCTGCACCTGCTCTGTCACTTATTCCCCTGTTGAGTAGAAATCCTTCAATGGCAGGTTTCTTTATCTGCCTCTATAACCCATGTGAGCCTCTTGAGGGCACAGCCCATATCCCCACCGATTCCCCAGCTCCTGTCACAGTGCATGATGCATAGTAGGTGCTCAATACACATTGAGTAAGTGAATGAAGGATTAAGCACATTGAGGCAGCGTTTCAGGCAGAAGATAATTTGTTGGATTTGAGTAAAGGATGGGAAGCAGAGGAATCATGCCTGCCTCGGGCTCCTGTAACAGCTCGATATCCCTTCAGAAGAAGGCTTAACTCTTCCAGATCCAATGGCTCTGAGATGGTGAAACTGGAGCCCTCCTTTTCATACCCTCAGCAAAACATTTCATACAAGTCAGTAGATAGGAATTATTTAACTGATCTTTCACCACATTGGTTTCAGATCTCCATACGGAGCCTTCACTACAGGCTCTGAACGGTCCCTTGGCCTGTTCAGTGCCTCCTGGTTGGTTCCACTTCTCCATCTGCCATAGTAACTGAGATGCCAAACATCTGCCAAACTCTTTCAAGGGAAATAGTCCTCAGTGGCTGGAGATCAGTTTGTCCAAGAATTTGACTTCTGACAGTCTCTGAAGAAGGCTTCCTGCACAGGTCTTCCTTCCTTCTTTTTATCCCAAGAATTGAGCTCCTTTTCCTGCCTTTGGTGGCTTCTCTCCACAGATGTCTAAGGGCAGAACTGGGCCCTTCTACTAAGCTACCCAGATGGCTACAGATTTCATTAAGAATTTGATGAGGATTCAAGATCCCGAGGTATTTTGCTGAAGAATAAATCTTGACTTGTTTGCAGGAATCCAAGGGTTTACAGCAGGCTTTTCACGAACTGAAACCACATTTTCTCAACAACCTTCCTCATTACCCTCTGGGAGACGGTGCCCTGCTCGGGTTGAAGTTTCATTTCTTTCCAACTTCCTATGACCATACAACTGTTGAACAGAACTCCTTTCCTCCAAACAACACACACACGCACATACACACACACACACACACACACACACACCATGATCTGTTCCAAAAACAGCTGCATCCCAGCCTGACTCAAGTGATTTTGATACACATGTAAGTAAAGTGAAGAAGCCTGGCACGACAAGCATCTTTGGGTAGCCATGGGAAACATTTCTAACATTAACCTTCATAAAATTGAGTTCGCTTAATGCAACATTCTCAGAAAGAATCTCAGTGTTATTTAATTTGTAAAGAAAAAAGACAAATTACCAATTCACTCAAAAAATTTTTTTTTACCCTTCTCCTCCATGGTTTACTGACAGTAAAAAATGAAAATGACCCTTTCTGTTCACCTGGTATCATCAACCTTCTTTTGCTCATCAAATATTTGTTGACCCTCAATATGCAAAGCACAGGATACTATAGTGGTTCTTACCCATTGTTCTGAATAGCCAACTTAGAGATAAAACTAAAGAGGAGTTCATATTAATAATGGATGATAACTAAAGTTCAATGGAGAGGTGGTACCCTATCAGGAAAATTTAGAGAAACTCATGAGACCATCTATACCAGTGGTTTTTCTAAAATTTTCTTTAGCTTCAAAAACTCCTCACATAAAATTCTGTTTGGCAGTCTGCTACATCAAATAAAAGTCGTTTCCTAATTGAGACAGCTGATGTCCAGATAGGATTCAAGATTGGCCAGCACCTCCAAACCAGTTCATAGCGTTCCATTTGGTCTAGTCCTCTTATCTGTAGTCATGAAAGGTTGTGCTTTCCTGTTGAATTACAGGCTCCATTATTGCAATAAGCTGAGTCTTACAATGCTGTTAATAGACTCTGGAGACTTTAAACTCTGCATCCTGACTCCTGGATCTTGGCCTCAGTTACCAATAAAATATCTAATTAGGTTGAGCACTATTCTTCTCAGAACTTAGCAAATGTATCTATGGTTCAGGAAATCTTCTGGATTTAGTGGAAAGTATTTAGATCCTAAAGCATTTCAAGTGAGACTGGAGTGGAATGTAAGTGAAAGAACAGATTGCTTAGATGGCAGTAGGAAAACTGGAATAGTAGTATTATATGAAGAAATACAAAACTGTAACCCTACTTTATACCATATTCAAACATGGGCTTCAGGTAGATTAAGGACCTAAATGCTAAAGATAAAACTATAAAGCTGTCAAAAGAATATGTAGGATATTTTTGTGAAAGATAAAGAAAGTCTTCCAAAGGGACATCCCAAAGTACATACCATAAAGCTAAAAGTTGATGAGTTTGACTCCATCAAAATTAAGAATTTCAGCTCAGTAAAAGACACAATAGACTGAGGACAGACTGGAAGAATGTATTTGCGACATCTGTAACAGTCAAGGGATGAATATCTAGACTATGTAAGGAACTCCTACAAGTCAACAAAAAAAGAAACAGAAAAACAGATAGAAAAGTAGTCAGAGGATATGAAACAGTAATTGGTAAAAAGGAAAGACCTTAAGTAGGTCATTTAAGAATGAAAGGAAAAGATGTTAATAATCAGAAGAATGCAAACTATAGCAATGCAATTCCACTTTACACCCACCAAAATGGCAAAGTAAGAAAGAAAGATACTACCAAATGTTGACAAGGATTTGAGGAGATGGGAAAAATCAGGAATTGCTGGTTTTAGTGTAAAACGTACGGCCTTGTGGAAAGGAATCTGGCAATGCTTAGTCAAATTAAGAATGATGTATCCTATGACCCTACAATCCCACTAATGGGTGTACCCAGAGGATTTCTCCCATGAGTTCACTAAGGGATACATAAGAGGATGTTAATTGTTGAGTTGCTTGCAGTATCAAAAATAGAAGTTACCTACAATCCACAGAGGAGAATAGATAAGTAAAATGTAGTTAATACTCTGGAATACTAGGCTATAGTTAGAGTTATTTAACCAAATAAATATATAGCCACATAGCCTAAAAGCATAATGTTGAATGAAGATTTATAGCTCAAAATAATTAAGTAAAATACATACATAATACAGTATTTGCATAGCTAAGAAAATATCAAATACAGTAGAATGAGCATCTAAGGGAGAAAAAGGACTAGAAATTACAGCTGTGAATGAAAGAGAAAACATAAAAAAACAAGAGAGAGTCTTTGCATGGACTAATGATGATAGATAGTATTCTATGAACCAGTGACTATAAATTAAGTAAATTCTGCAAAACTAGGGTTAAAGAATAGAAAGGAAAACAGGGAAGGCTCTTGTTGGAGAGGTGATGATAGAGCTCACTAGCCCATCCTGTGGGCAGGACACCTGGGTTCCCATCCTGACTCAGCCTGTCACTTGTAGGTCACACGTGCCTACGATGCTCTTCTCTAGAGTTCCGTTTTCCCCATGGATGGAATAAAGATACTAGGCTAGAATTTCTAAGATCTTTTCCAGCTTTGTGTTTCGAGTACTCTGTTCTTCCTTTCCCATCAGTAACCTCCATAATGTCATAAGCAACAATAAAACAATATCACCCATTTAGAACATTTTTATTAACATTGAAAAATAATCTAACATGAGAAATGTCTTTGGCTGAAGGTGTGTTTTTATACTCCTGGCTGACAGAGTGACATCATTTCTTTGTGCAGGAGTTATCTCCTTAAAGCAACAGTTTCCCTTTTCATGGATCAATGAACAAAGGAAGAAAGTTAAAAAAATAATAATAAGACAAATAATATTCAGGAAGATTGGAGGTGCTATAGAACCAAAGAGTGATTTTTTAATAACCTGAGCCTGGCGGGTGATGTTGATGATACGACAGTGATGCCAACAGTAATAATGACTATGAGAGCAACCTAGAAAATTATCAGTCCAGAAGGGTTTCAGCTTGTCTCTGGACACCTAGCCCATAAAGGCCACTAGGCCCCTCTAGCTGACTCTAGGTTCCTTTGTATCCTACTTTACTTTGAGACACACCCATGAGATAAGAGTTGGAAAGTATTATAAAATGAAGGTCACTTTATAGAACTGTGCACTCCATTTGCAAAATAAAATAACAAAATGGAAGAATACAAACTATCAGAAAATCTATTCTGCATTGTGCTAGAAAAATCTTTTTGCCCTTTTAAGAGCTCATTAGAATGCAACAGTGTTCATTTCAACCAATTAATATTTTGGCTATGAATAGGAAAATATGTATGAATGGCCAGTCCAGTATAAACTAGAACATTTGCATAATGTCAGCTCTTTCTTTGGTTGCATAATTAATCATTGCAGATTATCCATTTGTAAGCATAATTTTTCACTGTCAGGGGACATTATGTTTTACTTATTGAAACACTCTAAATCATAATTACAGCTATCATTTATTGAGCACCAATTAAGTTCCAGGTATTCTACATATATTAATTGTTATGCTTACCACAATACTATAAAGTGAATATTATTATACTTGTTTTTAGGATTAGGAAGCTGAAGTTCAGAGAGGTTGATTAGCTCGTGCAAGCTGATAAGTACTTCAAAGCTAAGTCTTGACTGTCCACAAAGCTCATGTTCTTTTTACCATGCTGTGCAACCTCCTCTAAAGATTTTTTTTCTGAAAATTGGGACCCTATATTAACAGCTAATGTTTATTGTGTGCTCACTATAGGGCCACTGCACATACAACTTTGTATGCATTGCCTCATTCAGTTCACCAAACACCCCTATGAAACGTGGATACTCATATATGTGTTTGAGGTAATGAGAAAACTGGGGTTTAAAGAAAGTACCTGGTCCAATATAGCACACCCAGAAAGCAATGGAATCTGGATTCAAGGTCTCAGTATCAGTTCACATTTTTCTTAATTTAATTTTTTAACTAACATATAATGAAATTGACCTTCTTGGTGTACAGTTCCATGAATTCTAACACATGCATAGATTCATATAACCACTACCACAATTAGTATACAGAACAGTTCCATTGCCCTGAAAAATGCCCTCATGTTCGAAGCCACACCCTCCTCCCACGCTGACCTCTGCACTTAACTGATTTGGTCTCTGTCACTATAGGCTTGTGTGTTTTTTTTTTAAGGGAATTCCTCTTATTTATTTATTTATTTATTTATTTATTTATTTTTGGCTGTGTTGGGTCTTCATTTCTGTACGAGGGCTTTCTCTAGTTGCGGCAAGTGAGGGCCACTCTTCATCGCGGTGCGCAGACCTCTCACTGTCGTGGCCTCTCTTGTTGCGGAGCACAGGCTCCAGACGCGCACGCTCAGTAGTTGTGGCTCGTGGGCCTAGTTGCTCCACGGCATGTGGGATCTTCCCAGACCAGGGCTCGAACCCATGTCCCCTGCATTGGCGGACAGATTCTCAACCACTGCGCCACCAAGGAAGCCCCAGGCTTATCTTTTTGAGAATGTGATATAAATGGAATCATACAGCCTAGAAACTTTCAAATGGGCATCTTTCACTCAGTATAATGCCTTTGAGCTTTATCCATGTTGTTGCTTCCCTGTCTGTTTCTTTTTACCGCTGAGTAATTTTCCATTGTATGGATATACTGCATTTGTTTATCCACTCTTCTGTTGCAAGAAATTTAGATTATTTTCAGTTTGAGGTGGTTATGAATAGAGTTGTTATAAACATTTATGTACAGGTTTTTGTGTGAACCTAAGTTTTCATCTCCTTAGGGTAAACACCTAGGAGTGGGGTTGTTGAGTTATATGGTAAGCTTAATCTTATAAGAAACTGCTAAACTATTGTCCAGAATGGCTGTATCATTTTTGCCTTCTCTCCAACAATGCAAGCGAGTTCCAGTTTTTCTACATTGTCATCAAGACTTGGTAGTGCTAGTTGCTTTTGTAAATTAAAAAAAATTTTTAGCCATTCTAATAGGTGTGCAATGGTAATCTCATGACGATTTCATTTTCCTATTGCATCCCTTTATATGCTTATTTGTCATCCATATTTCCTCTCTAGCAAAGTGTTTGTTCAAATTGTTCAAGTTGCCCATTTTTAAAATTAAATTGTTTGTTTTCTTACACTTGAGTTTTAAGCGTTCTTTCCTAGTCTACATAAAAGTATTTTGTCAGGGATAAGATTTACAAATATTTTCATTCATTCACTTTTCTTTCATTATCTTAATAGTGTCTTTCACAAAGTATGAGTTTTTTATTTTGATGAAGTCCAATTTATTTATGTATCGATTTTTTTAATGGATCATGCGTTTGGTGTCATGTTGACAAATGAACTCTCTGACTGAAGGGGAAGGGGTAGAGAGAAAGAGAGAGAGAGATTGGAAGATGCTACAGTGCTGGCTTTGAGGATGGAGTAAGGGGGTTACAAGCCAAGGAATCTTTTAGAAGTTGGAAAAGGCATGGAAACAATTTCTTCCCTAGAGCTTCCAGAAGCACTGCAGCCCTGCTGACACCTTGATTTCAGCCCAGTGAAATCCAGATTTCGACCTCCAGAAATGTAAGATACATTTGTGTTATTTTTAACCACAATAAAAAGGACTGTACCTAACTCCAGGTCAAAAAAAATATCCTGACTTCTTCTAAAGGTTTTATAGTTACATGTTTTACATTTAGCTCTACAATTTGTTTTGAGTTTTCTTTTGTATAATGTATGAGGTTTAGGGCAAAGTTCATGTTTCTGCTTATGGATATCCCATTCTTCCATCATCGTTTGCGGAAAAGACCATTCTTTCTTCACTGAATTGCTTTTGGAACTTTGCCAAAATCAATTGGCCATATTTATATGGGTGTTTCTGGGTTCTCTGTTCTGTTCCATTGATCAATGTGCCTATCCTATCACCAGTCTAGGCCACACTGTCTTAATTCCCATAGCTTTATAGTAAGTCTTTTTCTAAATCTGGAGCTGTGTGTGATTCTTCAGCTGGTTCCTATTCTGAGCCAACAAACTGCAAGGCACAGGTGGATCAGCCTTGGTGCCCTCCTTTTCTTTGCCGCCTGGAAGGTGTTAATAACATATTTTTTGGTGTACAAAGGGGTAGAAAAGCAATGTACCTGGCCTACTTTCCAGCTCAAGAGAGAGAAGAAAGGCTGTCATTTGCAGCTTTTCCTCTGCCTGAACCACCTGGAAATTCCTGCCAAACACACTTACTATGTATTACACATTCATGTCATATATTTGTCAAGTGTGTTGTGTTGGGCACCACTATAGGCTCTGAGGAAGAACAGGAGAACAGGACACACATGGTTCTCCCTCCTGTGAGGTTTATGCCAAATGGTAAATGAATAACAACACGAGAACAACACTGGATGGCTATTCTCCAAAGAACTGCAATTGGGCCATGCCTAAAAGAGTGACTCAGGTATCTTAGACCACATGGCAGGGGAATGCTTCTCTTGAGAGATCTGAATGACAAGAAGAAATCGAATGGGTGAACATCGAGGGAAAGAGTATTCTGGGCTCTTAGTCTGAAGAGCCTTAGGTGAAGACAAGCTTGTTGCATTTAAGAAACAAAATAAATGACTGGTAGAGCTAGGAAGGGGTGAGCCGGGGAGAGGGGTGTAAAATAAGGACTGAGAGGTAACAGAAGCAGGTTGAGGAAGGGCTTTGTAACTGAGACAAGAAGTTGGGTTTAACTCTAAGTGCCTTGGGAAACCATTAGAGAGTTTAAACCAAGATGGGTCATGTGACCAAAGACAGACCTGGGCTCCCAGACAAACAAATGTGGAAAGGGAGTAGAATGAGTCTCCCCAATCCCCATCCCCACAGAAACATGTTCCCTGCTCACATTAACCTGTTCTCTGTACAAGGGTGATGTGCATGAGATTCTAAAGAAGCCAAGTTCAGGGCTTCAATCCTCATAATTTGCATATCACCATTTCCTAGCCTAGACTGCAAGGGGACTAAGAAGAGAGGGGAGAAGTCAGTCTCTCGCTGAACTGATGACTTGCTGAGGAACCCACTACCGAGGAGACTGGTCCCTGAGTCGGGGACAGGAGCCTGCTGTGTCACAGCCCTATGAAAAGTAGAAAGAGAGAACCCTGTTCGCGGGTAGTTGTTTCATCACAGCAACTGCCTCATGGTTTCCAATCTTCAGAAACAGTGAATTATAGGAAATTGGCTTAAAACTGCAGTATAATAAAGAGAAGACCTGCATGGAAGGGTTTTCCAACTATGAAGAGTTATAAGCACTGGATTGAATTTCTGATCAGAGGTGTGTGCAGAGTCTCCAAGAGACTGTGTCCATTCTGTTTATTTAAACTCCACTTTGGATAAATAACCACCTCTGGGGAAACATAAACACAGCACCTCTTCCCCATTATAGAGTCACAATTCCAACTCCATGTCATCCCTTCTACCATCAGGAGGTATATATAATTTTTATAGAGTTATAATCCATGTGATGCTTTCTTCCTAGTGCGGTTTTTTGCTTACCATTGTTTCACATACATTTTTCCATATAGCGGCACCATCTAAGTATGTGCCATTTTACAGAGCTACACAGTGATGCAGTAGATAAAAATAGCTCATACTTACCAAGTAATTACTATAAT
Source organism: Phocoena phocoena (assembly GCF_963924675.1). Taxonomy (NCBI): domain Eukaryota; kingdom Metazoa; phylum Chordata; class Mammalia; order Artiodactyla; family Phocoenidae; genus Phocoena; species Phocoena phocoena. The sequence goes on along the minus strand of NC_089222.1, from coordinate 70,618,511 downwards.
GTCAGGCACGGTTCTAAGCACTTTACCTATTTTTACTCATTTAATGTTTCTTCCGTTTAACCCTCCAAGGTGGGTACCATCTATCTTAGCCTGGCTTCAAAAGAAAGTAGAGCCTGAAGCCAAGGGTTCCATAGACTACTTTATTCAGGGTGCAATCCCAAGGAAGCAGGGGCGAGGGAAAAGTGAAATGAGGTAAGGAAACAGGGAGAGTCCATTTGAAGGTGGGTTATCAAGCTGGTTACCATCGAGTGTGACCAATTGCTCCATCTAACAAGATGGTCTTCCCATGAGACCATCCTGCAAAAAGCTGCATAAATTGCATCTCAGACGGTCATTCAGGGGGAGGAAGGAGGAACTGTTTATCCACCAGTTCCCATCTGTCACATGAAACTTTTTATTGCCACACACTTTGGGGTTGGCACATGTCACACTTGAGTATCAGCAGGGAAGCCTCAGGGTAGGTGATAAGAGGCAGGCTTAACGCCTCTTGAGGCATTAAGGGCTTAAGGCTAGGTGCTCTGTAGTTTGCCTGCACAAAGTCACGGAGTCAGTCAGAGCCTGCGTAAACCTGGTGGGGCAGCAATGGTAGAATATATAAGGGATTCTCTTACTGCACTGGTTTAGCTGATGGAACACAGAGATTAAGTACCTGCCCTAAGTCACTTAGCCAGTAACTGGTAGAGCCACGATTTGAACCCAGAAAGCCAGGTTCTTAACAATATGTTAAACTAGTTCTTTGATTTGGGGAGATCTGGGTTGTATTTAGCTTTTCACTGAAATGCCTCAGAGCATAGCAGAAAGATTCTTGGACAGAAATCTTAGATTCCAACCCTGGCTCAGAACCTTGGATATTCATTTCTCTGTGGGTCTCCATTTGCTCATATGTTTTTGAAAGAGCTCAGACAGCATGATCTTAGAGGTCTCGAATTCTGAATCACACTCTTCTAAAAATCTTTGAACAAATAATGTTAGTCTTTTAAAATTTACAAATCTTTAGGATGTAAGAATTAGACTACTGGGTCCCAGGTTAGGACCATTTTTATGACTCACGGTTTAAATTAGCAAATTGCCTTTGAAAAGAATCTTATCAGTTTAACACATTTACTATATCTTCAGTGGATGAATGTGCCTCTTTCTTTGCCTGATCATCAAGATAAAATATAATAATATATAAAATATTGAATTTTTGGTGACTCTATAGATGTGAAGTAGTGTCACTAGATTGCTTTGTTTTCTATTTCTTTAGTGACTAATTAAGCCAAACATGTCTCCAAGTGTTTTTCATGTCATTTCCTCTTGTGTTAATTTACTTTTAGCAAGTCATTTCCTCTCTCTGGGGGATCAGCTTTAACATCTCTCAAATGAGAAGGGCGACTGAGATCTCTAAGGTTGCTTTGAGAATTAAGTGAGACAATACCTACAAAAGTCCTACTTCAATTCTCCAAATACATAGGGGAAGGCTTTTCCATCTTTGTACAAGTGTAGAAACCGGTAGGGATTTCCCTTGACCAGACTCTAAGACATGTCTTGGTCAACCAGATCTCTTCTTTCTGGAATGGTTCCTATGTTAGTCCTTCCTAAAAGAAGGACAGATGAACTCAAATGACCAGCATGGTGGTTTTTTCCCCCGAATCTGAACAGTTTGTAATACTACTGTATGATGAGAACACATATCAAATGCCTTTCCCAAGGTAGTGGTTATCTCCATTGGCTAGGACTTCTAGATTTTCTCTAAGCCTAGAGCTTCTGAAACACTCGACACATTTGTTCTGAACTTGTGGTGACCTACTTATTCTAAGTTTCATTCTTTCAGCAGCTGAGATTAAAATGATCAAAGCAATGAAGTCATTGTTGTCATTCTTTGGAGATTTAAAAGAAATAGGACAAGACTCTCAGACACTAGGGGAGTTTGGGGCCTGGGGATTGGGAATCTGTGAGCAGATGACCATGTTTCCATTTTGGGACAGAATTAAAAGGAAAAAAAAAAAAAAAACAGGGGCTGATTCTTGAAGAGCTCCAGCCTCCTTTTTCTAAGCCTTTTCCTCCACTCTGCCAAGCTCCTCCTCTTTGCTTTTCTCTCCTGTGAAAACCTGTCTTCAGAACTAAACTAGGAGGCAGGAGAGATGGGTTCAAGCTCATTACCACCACTTGATAGCACTGTGGATTTCAGTATATCCCTTCTCTCCACTGAGGGTCAGTTTCTTCATCTGTTCCCATGATTACAGTCCCTTTTTATTGATTATTCATGATCTCCCATCAATTAATATGTAAGATTCTTGAGTTAGATGCACTACCTTGTTTATCTCTGTGCTACCAACAAAGGCTCACTATGGAATTTGTCATAGAAAGGTGCTTTCTCCTTGTTAGTATATTGAGTATTTATAAATCTCTCCTTGACCCTGACAGTGATCACCATCATTCGCTCTAAGATTTACCAGGTGGATTAGTTTCCTAGAGCTGCTGTAACAAATTACCACACAGTTGACGGCTTAAAACAACAGAAATTTATTCTCTCATGGTTCTAGGGGCTAGAAGTCCAAACTCAAGGTGTCCACAGAGCTATGCTCTCTGAAAGCTCTAGGGAAGGATCATTCCTTGCCTCTTCCTAGCTATTGATGGTTGCCAATAATCCTTGGTGTTCCTTGGCATGAAATAACATCACTTTAATCTCTACCTCCATTGTTACGTGGCCTTCTTCCCTCTGTGTATCTGTCTTTTCATGTCTTCAAATCTCTCTTGTCCTTGTAAGGACAACAGTCATTGGATTTAGGACCCCACCTAATCCAATATGACCTCATCTTAACTTAATTAGATCTGCAAAGACCTTATTCCAAATAAGGTCACAATCATGGGTGCCAGGTGGATGTGAATTTGGGAGGAACACTATTCAACCCAGCACCTCAGGACATCTCTGTATCCTTACTCCTCCCTTCCCATAGCTTTGGACCTTGTCTCCTGCCCTCATCATGAAGAATCCTTCCCCCAGAATGACCCCTCTTACTGGAGTCATGATGAGTGTATTCATTGTTCTCCTTGACAATCGGCTCTCCCTCCTTCGATCCATGTTCCACCAGAGCCTGCTGTCAGACTAACCTCATGAAAAGGACAGTTTTGTTGTCTTTGATTCCCAGCTCAAAAACTTTTTGATGGCCTCCATTACCTATAGCATAGAAGCTGCACTTCCTCAGAAAGACATTCACAGACTTTACCACCTGATGCCAACTCTCCTGTCCAGTCATAACATGACATCTCTCCCCCATGCACAGTTCAGATTATCCTTTAGCTCTACCATCTGCCCTTTTCCTCCTCCGTCATCATGTCTTTCTCTCCATCTAAAAGCCATTCTCTTGATCACAGGATGTATTATTTCCTTCACTCTTGACAATCTACCTCTTTTCCAAAGTCTACCAAGATCCCCACCCCCCACACACAGGCAGAATAGCACTTCTGCTCCAAACCCCCATAATATTTTGTACGTCAATTGACACTTTTCATCCTTACATTATTTGTGATCATGCTATTTCTCTTTTGATTAAAACATGAGCTCTTAAGAGCAGAATTCCTTTCTCATTCCCCAAGTTTCTGGTTCTTAGGAGAAGATTGTACATTTTGAAGAGAAGAAGGAAATATTCGAAAGTAATAATTTCAGAAGGTGCTTTAGGGGGTGTGCAAAAGTTTAGTATTTCATTAATAGTCACGCTGATAAAAAATTAAAATGCCGGGGCTTCCCTGGTGGCGCGGTGGTTGGGAGTCCGCCTGCCGATGCCGGGGATGGGGGTTCGTGCCCCGGTCCGGGAGGATCCCGCGTGCCGCGGAGCGGCTGGGCCCGTGAGCCATGGCCGCTGGGCCTGCGCGTCCGGAGCCTGTGCTCCGCAGCGGGAGGGGCCACAGCAGTGAGAGGCCCGCGTACCGAAAAATTAAAAAAAAAAAAAAAAAAAAAATTAAAAAAAAAAAAAAAAAAAAAAAATTAAAATGCCATCTTTACTCCTAATTTCAAATTTTCATATTTATAAAAACAGCTCATTTCTTTATACTAAGCAAATGCTACATATTTGGATTTACCATATAAATATATGTTAACACAATGTGTTTCTATCTTATAAGTCAGTTCTGGATAAGATTATTTTTGCATTTAAAAAATTATGAAAAGCACTGTAGCCTTGGGGTCCTGTATTGCCCTTGGAAATGAAGTATTTGCATTTCCTCTTAAATGCTCTTAATCCCCGGAGCTATAATGATGGTTGAGATTTTTTAATCCTACGTGTGAGACTAACGAATAAGGATGCTCTAAGGCCAGAGCAGAAACATAATGGACTTTGGAGTCACAAAGACTGTGAAAACTTTGCCATTTATTAACTGTGTGATTTGTGGGAAATTACTTAACATCCTCAAACCTGGTTTTTTCCTGTTCACATAGAAATGAGCTCTGACTCATAGGGTTGTTGAGAGGATTAAATAATATACCTAAAATGAATAACATATGAGACACTCAATAAATGACATCTACCTTAATTACAAAGATTAGTTCTGGCGAGAGTTGTCTTTTGTTTGCTTGTTTGTTTTTTTCTTCTTTGCCTGGTGAAATGCTGCCATAATTCTAACATCAGCTGAGAGTGGATGAGAAGGGCCTTAACCTCTAAATTGCCCTAAGGGAGAGTTAGCTAATGAAAAGCCACAGGAGTGAATTATCTGCTGACTACACCCTTTTGCTGAGGTAAAAAAATTACTTTTGTATAGATATCCAGTTTGCTAATTATCTTTTAAAAATCAAATGAGAGCTCTTTCTAAAGTCCTGGTAGTGACCAAGAAAATGTATTAAAGGAAAAGTATCGAATTTTACCCAAGAATCAAGAAGAACTCATTCTGCAATAAAATAAGGACTTGAATACTTAATGTTTGGACTGACTCTGGAATAGATAAAATATTTTCTTGATGTGGTCCCCTCCTTTAAGATTTGGGTGGAAAAATTTGACAGATGACTCTGGGAAACAGAGAAATCCACTTCCTGAATTAATTTGGATCTTTAAGAGGAAATCAGTGACTGATTTCTTCTCTTACTAGCTGGGTTTCAGATCGTCTTTTTCTCCTTTCATGAGGCTGCCCTTCTCTATTCTTTTGTGGACATTGGTACCTGTGGATGTTGGAGCCAAGAGTCTGTGTAAGCATATGCTCTGCTCTGTCCTGTAAAGGTCTGACTTCTTAGTCCTAGGGCTCTTACCCACACAACCAGCAACATCCATGAGCCTGTGGATATATTTTCACTTTTATGACCAGAGCATCTGGAAGTATTCACACCCTTATAGGGTTTTTCAGGAACCCTCCCCCTGCTACATGTTTTTTTCTCACAGTAAGTCCTCAGACCCAGGATCTTTTTCATCTTCATTGCCTTAGACCTCAAAGAACTACTGTCTCTCCCTTTCTAAAGGTTCCCACCACTTCCCACTCTACCCCTTGGACAAGCCACCAGAGCTCTGATTTTAAATGTTTTACTACCAAAAAAGAATAAGGAACAGTTATTAGCTAAGAAAAATTATACAGGAAAGATGGAAAGTTTCTGGCATCTTGCAAAGTACATAGAGCTAGTGTCCAGAGTTAGTGTTGATTTCCAACCCTTTGCTTTCTATCCTTTGCTCTCATTATTCCAGTAAATCATGATCCAATTTCCACCCTCGGAAATTACCCGGCCACACTTACATTCACACACACACAGAAGCAATCAGACAAAATAGATGTTCCTGGCTGCTATGAGCATACCCTTTGTCTCTGAAAACTCCAGATGGGGCGTCTCTAAATTTTCCTAGGAATGGTTGACACAGGGCGCTCAGTGCTATGGAGGTGACAAGACTAAAATAACTAGGGGATCAGATTAGTTAGAGGGACTTTATTCTGCTCATTCTTATACCCAGATCTCTTACCATCCTGCAAACCCCGCCATCAAGTTCGATTTTGAATCAAGCCAGCCCCTCCCTGGTGGTTCTTAAGTTGCCTAGCTTGGTGTCTCTGAGAAGTCTGCTGCTTTTCTCCCACCTTCAAACTGCCAGAGGGTACTCAAATCACCAGCTGAACATGACATATCTTCCTGGTCCACACATTCTACTCAAAGATAAGGAGCTTAAAATTCTATCTTCAGATGAAAATAAACACATGTATGTTGTCAATAGAAACTAAAATTCTTATGTTGGACTTTATGCAATTGCCAATATTCAACCATTTTTGACCTATAAAAATGGCAACTGCATATGGTTTAACCTAACACATTTTAAAGGTAACAAATGTTTTCTTTGGGCTTTATCCTCAGGCCCAGGGATAAAACTTCTCTTTCCATTGACATTAGGGATATTTCAAATAAAAGTTTGAAAAGCAGCATTTTGCACAGCATAATTTATTCAATGATTTTTGGAATATTCAGGGATGGTTGGAATAATTCGCTCTAACTCAAAAATGGCTAACTGTCAAATTCACCAGCACTGGATTCTGAGAGCAAACGGGAAGTGATAGGTTTCACTTTTCGAATTCTCTGAGAAGCATCAGCTTCTTTCGAGTCCTTCCATCTCTCACCCCGCACCAACATTTTCCCCGTTTCTCTTTCACGGGTCTTGTTCGTATAGATCTGTTCAGCTTCTCCTATTTTTTCCCCATTACCCAGAGCCTAAGAACTGATGAAACATAGATAAGTCCACATCACATCCGATGTGTCTCCAGGTGAATCTCTCTCTACACTTTCTCCTGGGAGTGAGGCAAACATAGTATTTTCTTAAAGGGCTGAGGGGAGAAGCTGTGTTGGAAAAAATAAAATGTCTTTATGAAATGTTGGCAGGGCAGACTGGAGGGTGTCCAGAAAACCTTCATCTATTATTCAAGTCTGCTTCTCATTTGCATTAAAGTTTTAGTCATGTGATAAGGAATCTCTTTCTCCCCTCTCAACCTCTCTCTTTTTTGTGTGTGTAGAATGTAAGTATTTAACTGAATGAGATAACCCTTCTAGGTTTGGCATTCCAAGACTCTGCAACCTAAGAGCATTCACCCTGTTAGTAAACTAAGAACAGTATAAAAATATATCAGGTGGGCTTACCATCAACAGAGGACATCAGTTGTTGTCTTTGGGGTGGGGTCGACACATTCTTTTTCATATTCTACTGCATATCTGCTTTATGTGCCTAGGTTTCAAGCTGTTTTGCAAAGATTACTAATCCATCATATCCACTAAATGCAAAGGCAAGGAAGGTATTGAAAGTGCTAATAAGAAGAGGCACATGATAATTCTGTAAACGAGGTAGGGTATATTTAAAATTTTTAAGTGACATAATTCACAAGACTGCAGAACATTTTCTGAAGACAAAGAGCTATTCACAAAGCAGGTGCAAGGATCTGTGTCTACCTGGGCAATCAGCAAGAATCACCAAGAGCAATAGAAAGTGACTGATGAACAAAATATCACTTGAGGGTAGGACTCTTAGTTTTAGTGGCAATGTGTTCATTCAGAACAGAGAAGGCCATGAGTTCGTAAAAGAACTTAAAGGGGAAGCAGGGTAAACTTGCTGATGAGATCTGTTACAAGCTATGAATAGTGTGTGGGATGAAGGATCTCAGTGAAGAGGGAGGGAGTGTAGGCACCATAACTACTGAAGGATTCCCCATACTTAGAGGAATTATTAAGGAAGGAGGTGGCCTGACTCGACAGATTTCCTGCATATGAAATAAATTGGTTATTTTTGGAAGCAATGCTGAAGGAAAGGTATATCTGTAAAAAGAAGTGAATACTTGGCTTTAAATTTTGAAGATCACACCCATGATTGTATGTGGTAGAAGTGAGGATGTGGACGATAAGTTTAAACCTCTTCTGTATTTGTTAAGGTAAGTTGCTAATTCCTGTTGGTTTAACACAATAAAGGTATATTTCTCACTCATGTAAGAATTCAATGCGGGTGATGCTTGCAGGATGACATTTCAGGTGCAGAGAGCCAGAAGCTCTGTTTCTCATGACTAAGCTCTCCGTTAGATCCTAGAAGCCTCTCCATTCAGTTAACAGATAGAGACAGGGGCTCTGGAAAAGGCACACCCACCTCTTAACCATCCCACCCAGAAGAGACACACATCACTTCCTCACGCTTCCCACTGGCAAGAACTTACCAGAGGCCTCCCACTCCAGACGCACAGGAGAAGGAGCAAGAAATATAATCCCAGGCTGGGCATCACTTCCTAGTGACAAACTTACACTATGAAGGTGTCTTCGGGGGCCAATTATCTAGCTTTGCTACACCTACTGATTCAGTTATGAACAAAAGTATTTACAACTAACTTTCAGAACCCAACCTATCTATGTATAGAGAAATAGGAAACTTCTGTGGTAGGTACTCAAAAATAGGAGCTATGGGGCTTCCCTGGTGGCGCAGTGGTTGAGTCTGCCTGCCGAGGCAGGGGACACGGGTTCATGCCCCGGTCCGGGAGGATCCCACATGCCGTGGAGTGGCTGGGCCCGTGAGCCATGGCCGCTGAGCCTGCGCATCCGGAGGCTGTGCTCCGCAACGGGAGAAGCCACAACAGTTAAAGGCCTGCGTATCACAAAAAAAAAAAAAAAGGAGCTATGTCTCACAGCATTGAATACCTATAAAATGAATGAATAAATGTAATTTTTAAAGGAACAAGCTACAGTTTAAAGAAAAGAGAGGTGCTCTATTTTAGACTGTAAATGTCTTCAAGTCAAGCTTGGGTGATACACGTGTGTGTGTGGGGGGGGGGGCGCACAGTATCTCTTCCTTTGAGAAACTACTCCACCCTCATTCTGTAAATATCTTACTCACTTCTTGCAGTTAAAGGAGGTGGGGGAAGGACTGACCAGAGCCACTTCCCTGCCTCAGGGCTTGCATGTGACCCAGTCCTGGCCAATCAAGCAGCTTCATCCCTCTGGTCACAGTGAGTTTTCGGAGATGAGCATGTGACCTAAGCTGGGCCAATCAGAGCTCACTTCGGTGCCTTTTCTGCAGAGGCTCTTTCTCTAGGGCCATAATCTCTAAAACCCATGTAAGCCTGGCAGACATTTTAATATTACATGGAGATAGACTAAGGATGAAGCCAATCGGGAGAGCTGATGACATTATTTGAATGCCTGGACAACCAACACCGAAGTCCATTACTTGAACTTCCTGTTATATGAGCCAATAAATTTCTCTACTTATACTTTTTCTTACTTTGCTTAATTTGATTTATTTCTGATAGTAAAGCCTTCAAAATTAAAAATGTCCTAACTATGACACTTGATTTGGATTTTTCATATCTTTTCATCATATTACTATTCTAAACCTTTAATGGCCTCATTAATTGCCCACAAAGCCAAATTAAATCTCCTCTGCTTCATTTTCAGAACCTTCCACAAAAAGTGTTCACCTTCCTAATCCAAGAACATAAACCTTAGAATGCCCAAGCATGTCTTTCTCATATTGACATCTGGTTTTGGTCAGGTGTTTTAACCTGTCTCAACCTCTAAAATTCCACTTGTTAGCACAGCTCCTGTGGAAATTATTACTGCTCTGACGTCAGGGACCAGGTCTCACAGACAATGGTAGTCAACATCGCCATCTACACCCTTACCGCTTGTAACAGTTCAATTCTTAGTGTGGTACAGAACCCATAAAACACTCAGCAAATACTTGTTGAACTACTTTTCTGCAGTGATATTTATTTGGGATGCAGACATTAAAAGTTTGAACAGTCTACATTTTTTTTTCTTTCTGAGAGGGAAATGACTATCTAAGTAGACAATATGGGGAGTAAATTTACAGCTTGAAAAAGGTGCTGAATTGACTGAAACCTTCTTGGAGGTTAGCATTAGGGTGACCTTTTTCTTTATTTCATTTTGAACACAGTTATAGCTCAGATAGCAATTCAGAGAGGGTTTCCCAGTAACTTATCTAAGCAGTCTTTTAAACATGAAAAAAGAAATCAGGTTCTCCATTAGGTCGTCACATGTTTTGGGAGGCAACCAGGAAGGCAGCCCAGTGTGGTGGTCAAGACCATAGAGTTTTACTGAAGTAGATACAGGTGAAAGTCCAGGTGTGCTGCTTATACAATGTGGCCTTGGACGAGTTACATGATCAATTCAAACCTCAGTTTTCTACCCTGAAAAATGGGAATAATCCAATAACCTTTTATGGAGATCGTGAGGTTTGAATGACATGCTGTCTGAGACTCAACAAGAGCTTGGAAATCACTAGCTATTAAGGACAAAGTTGTTGGGGAAATGAAGAGTCATGCAGGTACAGAGAGTGGGTACCACAAGTCTGAAAACTGGACTTCGATCTCCATTTGGATGAAATCAACTAGTTATCGTGTCTATTTGAGGCACTGTAAAGGACTGGACCGCTACTGTGAGAAATGCTCCCTCTCTGGAGGACATCAAGAAGTTGCTGGCATTCACCCTCCCCCTTCCATGGCTTTATCACTGAAATATTATCCCTCGATGAATATGCAAGGGAACCCACCTGAACAAACTCAGAGTAAAGTCTCCCAAGGAGGGCAATGGCAGGATTAGAATCCCGGGGTGGAGGGGCTGGATCTCTGCTAACCCCATTGCCACTTGGAACTTCCTGTTCCCAAAGGAATTTCTTGGTAAAGCACTTGTTGCACTCTCCCCACGTGACAGCACTTCCTCCTTTAATGATCAGCTACGTGGGCAGTTTTCCCACCCAGCTTTGTGGTGTTCTCAAGTCCTGGAAGAAACAGATGCCTCCCCTGGCTGCCACACCCCTGCGCACCCCACAGATGGGAGCCTGACCCATCCGGAAGTGACTTTTGACTTTTCATACTCTTCTAGTTCCAATATCAAGCAGGTGAGGCTTCTTATTTTCTACCTACCTCAGCCCTGATTTTTGTACTTTTCTGAGGCCCTCTACCCTGATGATTGTCTTTGAGAATGTACACTCTTTTCAGGGGATACTCTTCTCTCTATCTGAAGGGATGTGACCTTATCCTGAGACCAGAGTGAAAAACAGTAAGCTAAACCTTGTTACAGTAGATTAAAACCCACTCTTGAAGGAGAAATTTTATTTTATTTAACGTTAAATTTTATTTTATTTAACGTTAAATTTTATTTTATTTAACGTTAAATTTTATTTAACGAAGACCGTCAGTTAGTTAGTGTGATTACCATTTATCTTCACCAAGACGCTCCATGTCTATCTCTCCACACCAGCCCTTCTGAAATATACACAGGTACCTTCCTAGACACACAGCTAACCAGGTTATTCATGTGCTGAGGGTTGAACTCTGCCCTCCAAAATGTAATCCAATAGACTGTGAGGCTATGGTTTGCCTGTCCTACAGGATTGTTGTGGAGATTAGAAATAAGATGATATCGTACACAATACATCTAAAGCATTGTGTACATTTAAAGTAATGGGATTCTAAATCTTTAGACACTTTCTGATTCTCCCCACCCTTGGAAATAATAGGACATCGTCACAAGACAAATGTCCAGGCTATCCACTGAGGAAGTTGAACTTTGATCCCCCTTGAGCGGTCCACACATCTGTGAATATCCACTCCTTGGTGATGTCCATTTATCTAATACCTTTGATCAATAATCTCATTTCTCCCCAGCCTCCCTTTTACTAGCCTCTTTGATAGATTTAATTAAAGTAATGCACTTTATGGAGATATGAAACCAGACACTTGATGATGTCACTTCCTGGTTTGGGTCCTCAGCTTCCCTTTCATAAAGCGGAAAGTAGGAGGGGCAGAGGGGGAAGATAGGTCTACTTTGCTTCTGCTCAATTCACCGTGATATGAAACTGAGTAAAGACTTGCTTGGCAAATGTCTGGAATCCTCTAATTCCTATAATTCTCTTAATTTTTTAAAATGCAATACTAGTCTCAAAACCAGGCACATTGTTTTGAGTGCCATAAAACCATCAGTTTGGGGAACAAACCCACGGCTGGTGAGGCCATTGGTAGAAAACATGAATTCCTAGGTTAGCAAAAAGATGACTGACTTTAATGCAGGGATGGGGGAGGCTGGTAGTGTAGTAAGGCACGGGCAATATCTATTTCATAGTGACTTGCTAGACCAACAGCTATTCCTTGAAATAAGGGAGGGGCTTGGGGCATGGAAACGTGATGGCTGAAAGGAATTGTAACAAGTGGAATATAAAAAGCACACAACTGTGAAATAACAGGAGTCCTGGGTGAACTTGACTTTCTGGTGAACACAGTGGCTCCTATATGTACTTGCTTTCTGCATACCATTCCCCTGACCATGGCAATTTAATTACAGCACAAACCAAGGAATACCCTCGACTGAGTGCTAAAAGCAATAAGTTTTAATTTTATGATATATAAATCCCTGACCATCTTGTTCAGGGCATCGATCCCTATGAAAGCTAGGACCTAATAAATTTCTTCCACTTATTAAAGAATAACATGACTTTTTCAAAGGTAAGTAAATTGAAATAACAAAGATAAAGCATAGTCTCCTTTCTTAGGGATGGTAAAAATCATTTTTGAAGCGTCAGCTGTAGCTTCTGAAAGAAAATGGCACTGACTTGTATGTGAAAGTTTTCTGTGTGACTTTGGAGGAGACTCTTGATCTCTCTGTTTCATCTGCAAATGTTTTAATATCTTTGGAATAAGTACTCGAACAAGTACTGAGTAATCACTAGCTAAATAAAAGAGGTTTTGATGAATGCTTTTTATTTCCAGCCCAACTGAACCACTCCATGTTTCTATATACATCACACATTTTCCTGACTCTACACTTTTGCTTTTGCCATTTCTTCCACTAGGAAGTCAACCTCCTGTTTTCCTTGTTCTAATTTTACCTATTCTCTAAGGACAAGGTCAACTGTCTTTTGTGTTTTCAGCTTTTTCCAACTTCTCTACCTAAAAGTACTGTTTCTTTTTCCAGACCCTCAAAGTGAGCACTTGTTCTTTACCTCTCTTATAGATGTATAGAGCTTCATATTTTTATGTATTTATTGAAGTAAATGGTTTATGCCCTTCCTTCAGAGGGCAGGGACTGTGCATGATGTATCTCAGAACTTGGAATGTGATCAGCACTTAATAGATTTATAGGGTAGATGTGTGATGGTTAGTGTTATGTGTCAGGTTGGCTGGGCCATGGTACCGAATTCTTTTATCAAACACTAATCTAGCTGTTGCTGAGAAAGTATTTTGTAGAAGTGGTAAATATCTATAATCAGTTGACTTTAAGTAAAGGAGATTACCCTCAATAATGTGGATGGGCCTTATCGAATTAGTTGAAAGGTCTTAAGGACAAAAATGAAGTTTTCTAGAAGGAATTCTGCCTCAAGACTGCAAGGATCAAATTTTGCTTGAGTTTCCAGCCTGCCAGGCTGCCCTACAGATTTAGGACTTGTCTGCTGTACAGATTTTGAGTTTGTTAGTCCTCAGGATCACATAAGCCAATTCCTTGAAATAAATCTCTTTATGTACATATACACTATTAGCTCCATTTCTCTAGAGAGCCCTGACTGATATAGATAAAGAGGTTACTTGCAGCACAATATATCCAGTTTATCATTTAAATTAAGTGACTTACCAAAAAATCTCATCCATATCCATATAGACCGTTATTCTCCAAGTAACATTTTCTACTCAACCTGGAAAAAAAATTTAAGTGACTTACATGAACTGTAAACTCCAAGGGGACACGAATTTTTGCTTTGTTCAATGCTGTATTCCCAGTGCCTAGAACAGTGCCTGACACATAATAGAAGTTCAAGAAATACTTGCTGAAAGAATGAAGGAATAAGAAAGACTGCTTTATTGAAAATACCACTTTTGGCTATGTAGTAGGTTTCAACTTGCCCTTACATACTTTGGCTCTTGTGCTGACATATATAGCAGAAAAGATCCCAGTCCTGCCATCCGGTGTGTTCCCATAGGCAGTCACGTGCATTCTTTGTATCAATGCATCATCTTTTTTATCTGAATGATTAGGATTTTGATCTGGTAGAATTCTGAACTCCCTCCTGCCCTTCTTTGATACCTGTGATTTGCATGCATGGTGCATGGCTATAATATTGTTAATTTTGCATCTATTTGTGTTATTATACACATTTGAATATTATTTATTATGTGTTGATTGCTATTTCTTTCATGGCTCATCATGGTATCATCAATTACTACCTGAAATTTAGAAATTTGCTCTTCTCCAAAGTACCTAAAGAAAACTTCAGCCTAGATTTCTGGGACCAGACTTCTTTTATATCTTGGTTGTAAAGAAATAAAAAGCCTCCTTAAGGCTTTTTGCCAAAACCACAATTCCTTGTCTTCAAGCGCTTTATAAACCGGCTATAAAGGCCCATGTACACATTCATCCTGCACCTGAGCTTCAGAACATCAAACCTTTGCTTCTAATTTTAGGGTCAGAAAATTATTTTGTAACTGTTCTGCAGCCTCTTGTAAATACTTCTTAGGGTACTTTCTTTGGGTACCTTTGTTTCCTCTCATCTTGAAGGGAAAATTTCCAGAGTCTGAACATACCTGCTGAGCCCTGGCTGGTCCCTCAGAGCCCAGAGGCCATCTATCTGTGCCTCAGGGCCAAGCTGCTGAGTGAGTTTCCACAGCAGGCTTTGCTCTATCCTGCCCCCCAACAGAGAATAAGAGGCTATTAGCCAAGACATGCCAAGGAGGGGTTCTCCATGCACTTACAGATTCTCCTCTCTTGATTTCAGGTTAATTCTTTTAAAGCTAGGAACCTCAACAAAATTCTTAGGACGTCCAACTATGGAGTGTCCAACTGTGCAGGGAATGACTGGGGAAACATAAACAAACAAAATGTGCTAGAAATTGTACTGAGCACAAGATTGCTTTGCTTGTCTTTTCCTGTCAGAGTCACAGTCTCAGAACATCACAGCTGGATGACACCTTATTCTATTCATTTACACTTGAGGAAACGGAGTTTCAGAGAAGAGGAGAGGATTTTCCTCTGATCATGGAACTAACTAACGGCAAAATCCAGATTCGCATCTGTCTCCTGACTTCTGGCCCTTTGCTTTTATATGAATGTATTTATCCATAATGTGTATCTATATGGCTCCACCACCCCCTGCAAAAATTCTGAGGCACAATAAGGTGCGCATAACTCACATTCGCAGGGTAGTTTAAATAGACATGATTCATCAGAAATTAAATAGAGAAAGGGGGCTGTGGGGTTTTTTCTGTTCTTTTTTATATTTCTTTCCTTTTTTGCCTGTTTTTTTTGTTTGTTTGTTTTTGCGGTACGCGGGCCTCTCACTGTTGTGGCCTCTCCCGTTGCGGAGCATAGGCTCTGGACGCGCAGGCCCAGCGGCCATGGCTCACGGGCCCATACGCTCCGCAGCACGTGGGATCTTCCCAAACAGGGGCACGAACCCGTGTCCCCTGCATCTGCAGGCAGACTCTCAACCACTGCGCCACCAGGGAAGCCCCCCTGTTTTCTTTTGTTTTTCCACTAGATGATGTAGAAGCACTGGATAATTATTTAAGAGGTTTGAGGGTTTTTTCTTTTTCTGCTTAGAAACTACAAACAGGGAAAGTAGAATGAGAAAACATGGTCCAGGAAGTATATTTATGGTTGTGTGTGATAATGTTGTCAGAGCTGAAGGAGTGTCAGCATTTTCCTTAAATGCCCTCTCTCCAGGTTTTGCAACTTGGAATTTAAAATGAGCTTTGGACCACAGCTAAACACGCTGGGTCTCGGACAAAGGGAGACAGCTCCTTCTGTTCTTGTACTGTGCTGGGCATAGTTGAAGGGAAAAAAAAGCCAAAGTTTTCAAATAAACATGTTATAGTGCAGGGCTTAGAGAATCATTTTTTGACAAGCTTTAGAAAACAAAACAGGCATCATTACCATTCCCTGCTCAATTTTACAGGTCTGCTCAGAGAGCCAGCTTCTGTCATTATACGATGTATGTAAATAAATGTGTTCAAGGAAATCCCTTTCTTTTCTTTGTACTGAGAGCTTCTCTGAATGTGAGTTTGGGTGTGGAGTTTGTGTTTGATGTGTGGGACAGGTGTCTATACCAACAGAATTTCTTTGTAGGTGGTGGAATGAAATTGCCTGCTAGATTGGACAGTAGGAAAGCCAGAAACAATGAAATCCATGGATATTTTAAGCCGAGAAAAAGAAAGACACAATCCTTTATCTTGGGAACTTATGTGAAAATGGATATAAAACACCTTGTGTTCAGGGTGCAGAATATAGTTCTGTTTTGAGGTGGATCCTTACAGGAAACTAGTTCTCAGTTATTACATTAATTGAAAAAGTATCACAGTCTTAGGTTCTCAGAGCTGAAAGGCACCTCAGGGGTCATAGCCTATGCTCCTTACCAACTCGGTGACCTCTTCTGGTGTAGCCCTGACAGATGGGTACAGGGCTCTCTGAACACCACCCGTGATGGGGAGTTTACTAATTCAGAAGGCAGCATATTCTGTGCAGAGCGGCTCACGTGGATAGAAAATGCTTCTGTATCCTGAGCTGGAGCCTGCATTTCTGTAACTGCCACCCATCTCTCCTGGTTCCATCCTCTGTAGCCACCCAGAAATAATATAAATTAATTTCCCCTGTGACACACTTCATTTAATTGCTCACAGCAAACCAAACCGAACGTCTCCAGTCTTCACTGATAAGGTAATGTGCACCCTCCCCGCCCCCGCCGTCAGTACCTGACCCAGCACCCAAGGTACATACAAGACAGGATATGGATTGGTGTAGCGGACCCAGAGCCTGGCCTTTTGGCTAGTTCAAGGGCTAAATGGGGATGGTGCAGTGTCCAGGGATTGCTAAGAGGGGTCCCACAGTTTCCCCAGAACAGTGGATGAGGTTAAGTCATTTGTAAAGAAATAGGATTTCTAGGGCAATTATTCCATTTGCTTTTTCTTGCCTGATGTGTGGAGGTCAAGTAGACTTAAGTTTCCCCAAAAGAAGGACATATTGAATATTTAGACTTATTTTTTTGTAAGTTATTTTGTCATAAAATTTATTCAACAAAGGGCCTTCGCTCAGACTTTAAAAGACAGAGGTTTTGTTTGCCATGATGGAACTTGAGCTTTGGGAGCTGATTGTGTATGCGAAATGCTAGGTAAAGTGTAAAGCTTTCAAAAGTGAGGGAAGAGATATGGGGACATATGTATATGTATAACTGATTCACTTTGTTATAAAGCAGAAACTAGCACACCACTGTAAAGCAATTATTCTCCAATAAAGATGTAAAAAAAAAAAAGAGATTGTTGGTGTTTTTCTGGAGGTTCAGTGGTTGCTGATAACAGCGCCAGGGAGGTTTGATGGAAAGAACCTGGGTCGTAAATCAAAGACCTGAGTTTGGGGCCTGAGCCAGCCACATGGTTCATTCATTTACTTTCTCCTTTATCAAACTTGTATTGAACACTTACTGTGTGCCAGACACGTTGGTGCTCAAGAGAGACATAGTCTCTGCCCACATGGAACGTACGCTTTTGTGAGGGAGACAGACAAGTTATGAGGCAGCTACAACGAAGGGATAGAGTCAAAGGCAATGAGTCTATAAGGAGCCTCCAGGACCTACATGGGTGTGGGGAGGGGGCGTAAGATGTTCAGGAAAAGCCCTTAGCAGGAGATGATGTCTAAATAGAGAGCTGACAGACAACAATTTAGTCAGATGATTTCACAAACATCACCATCTCTCTGAGCCTCAGTTTCTTATCTCTAAAATTGGAATAATAATCACAATCCGGACCAACCTGCTTTATTCAGTAGGAGGTTGTGAGGATAAACAGATTTATGTGATAAGTGCTTTGAACCGGAAAGTGTTCCATCATTGGAAGGAAGACAATTGTTAATAATTGTTATCAGATATTGTTATCTCCCATCCTAGAGTCCATTTTCTTCTTTCCACAGGTACAGATTTGGCTTCCTGGGGCACAGCAGGAGCAGAGAATAAAAGGACAGATTTGGGTGATTTATATGCAGTTTCTGCACAGCTAGACCACCT
This sequence comes from Phocoena phocoena, assembly GCF_963924675.1. NCBI lineage: Eukaryota > Metazoa > Chordata > Mammalia > Artiodactyla > Phocoenidae > Phocoena > Phocoena phocoena. The sequence goes on along the minus strand of NC_089222.1, from coordinate 70,600,545 downwards.
AGGTCCCCAGGGGCTATTAGGGCACAGGGTTCAAGGAGAGGGTGAAACGAGCCCCCATGAACCATGTGAGTGTCAGAGGGGTGGGGCTTCACTCTGGGGTCACCTTGTTAGAACTGAATAGACTAAGTCATGACTTATCCACCCTGCTCTGGGGACCTCACTAACAATTCACTGGCCTAATCTCACAAGAGGTAAAATTAGCAGCTTACCCCAGATGGGGTCATGTACACCTGAAGGACTTTGTGAGATACCCAGGAAATTCAGCTCTAGTCTGGATGACTACCTATTAGTGGCAAAAAGCTGTAGCTAAGTAATTCCAAATGTCAGCAATTCCTGATATATCGAAATTTAAACTTTCAAGATCAATGAGTCCATTTTGCCCAAGGACCACTCTCCTCTTGTTTTTATTACGATTCTGGTCCAATTTCCTAGCATTTTCCACAACCCCTCTGGTGGTCTGGAAACATAAGAAATACCTACTAAATTTGAATTTAGTATGAGAAATAGAACAGCATTGCCTCTACTATATAGGCACACATATGTCCAGCTGTGTCCAGTTCTCCTATCTCAAAGTGAAGGCGATGGATGGAATTTATCCCCCAAGTCCCTTCTGCTGTCAACATTCCACATGTCTGTGGTGTTTGCCTCTCTTTTTCCTGCCTACATTTTCAAATCATAAGAAGCTCGGGCTACCTCCCCTGGTTAGACTTTTATTGAAAATGGAACTGCCCAAGAAGGCCAGATCTTGTAGCCTGGGCTGTCTCAGACCAGAGAATCTTTGTTTAAAATTATATTTTGTTAATCCATCATGTGGGTGTGGAGCTTACTATTTTTAATGCATGGGCTGCACAGCCCAGTTATTCATGGCTGAGAGTTTGCCACGGAACTTGAGAGCCATATTTAAAAACAACCAGCCTCAGAGAAGCAGGCAGAAGGCTTCTCTCACAAGCTCATACCATTTGGGTGTGGGAAAGTAAGGGGCCAAGTTCTGCCTCTAAGTGGGACAGCAGTTTGGAAAGGCAGTGAGTTTCTTTGGTCTGTTTGATGCCACACAAGCAAGTAAAGGAACGACCTACCTTAGTGCTTATTTAGATGGTACACTCCATTGACCTTTCCTGAGTCATCTGCCAAAACTCTAGAAACCTGCGCTTTTATTACAAGTCCGAGACACTCTTTAGTATCTTCTAATAACTTTCTCTTTCTCTTCACCTTCCTCTCCATTTCCCTTCCTTCTCTTAGGCCATATAACATACACAGGGAAAAATAAAAGGCACACAAATAGAAACATTTCATTAAACTTAAGCAGAAATACCTACATTTATAAGAACTCAAGTGATTGTTGGGAAACCATAGATAGCTTGCATTGAGATATTTAATTGTAGCAAAAATCAACTAAATGTTGACTTCCTGGACTTTAAGAGATGGTATTAATTTGTTCATTCATTCATTCATTCAAACACATTAATTAAGGTCATAAGATGAGCCAGGAAATGTATTAAATGTGGTGTTTACAAAGGTGAAGAGACAGCACTTCCCCTTGAGGAGTTCACAGTCTACTAGGTTAAAAAGTCTCCCAGAAGGGGACTCTCACTATGAGAACCGTCCTGTGACTGGTCGTTGGCCCTGTTACTACATTAATTTGGAAGGATGTTAGACAGAAGCTGGCCATGTAAAGTGGTCTGGACCTTCTGAGAGCTTTCATTCTGCTATACAGCCTAATGAAGGGAGGCTACCCACTCAGTGATGGGTTTTTCTTACAGCTTAAGTAATTCCAATTTGGTGGATGAACCAATCTTTGGCAAAAACAAGATACTTCAAAAGAGATCTTTTCTTTTGGTTCTGTGGATTGTGAAGAACATCCAAATCTTTTAAAACTAATTATTTTAAATTAGAAGAGTAATACAAGCACATGTAAAGAATTGTAGAAAGGGAGTAATACAAAATAACCAGTCACTCATAGGTAATCACTGTTGAAAGTTTCTCTCAACTCTTATCGTAGTTACCATTACAATTTCTGCCTATTGATTTATCAACTTTGGGTAACATCTATTGACTCCTCACTATGGGATATGAAGTATTAAGTACAATTGCAATATCATTCACATCCCATCTTCCACAACATTCTCAGTTTTTGTTAGTTATATTTAATTATTACAAAGAATATCTTTGTAATTTTAATGCCTCTACTTCTTGATTTATTGAAATTAGACTTCTATTTATTTCCTGCTATGTCTGGTTTTCCTGTTTTGTTTTATGATTATGATGTTTTTGGTATTTAGTTTGTAATTTGATTTAAAAAAAATTTAAAACCAAAAAAAAAAAAAGGTCTCCCAAAAGACCAATTCAGGAAATTACGGTCTGATCCTCTTTCCCTATTTTGACAATTGGACAAGGGATATTTATATCATCTTATCAGGGTTGTATAAGAGCATATAAAAGGTATTTAGTTTACTATTCAGGACATTCTCCAAATATATAGGCTCACTGAAGGTCAGTGATTCATAGAATTCAGATCTGGCTGATGGAAAGTAAACAGAAAATGTAGAAGAACAGAGAGACCATTTGTTGACTCCCTCATTCAAAACATCCAAAACCCAGGGCTGAGGCACAATAAGGCACAATTCCTGCTAACTACTTGTTTTATCTGTATGAATACAAGTGTCACAAGGGAGGAGCATTGCCTCATTCACACTTTTGGAAATTAACAAAGAAAAAGTGTCTTGACTTTTTTGCCTGAATTCTTTCAAACTGTATTAAGTTGGAGGTTGTTGCTTGCATGGGTGAACTAGAATCATTCTGATCCATGAAATGACTGTGCCTCAGCCAGCTGTCTCACAGATGCCTACCATTGATCATGAGAGAAGCACTGACAGATGGGAGTGGATGGATTTGTGTTGGAGTTCCGACCGCTTGCATAGCTTATCCCACTGCCCAGTTAATGGTAATACCCTCTCAGATGAGAAGTCAGGGAAGCATAGCAGACCTGCAAAAGCCAGAGTTTTAAGTAGCTCCCTCATCAGTGCACCAGCGTTCATGTGGACATGTATCCTTCCTCTTTAATATTGAGTAGGTAAGAAAGCTTGTTTCAAAGAGAAGGAAACCAAAAGCAAAAGAAATAAACTGGTTATGCCAAAGTTCTTCACTCATCACTTGGTTCAATAAACATTGAGGACCTTCCTGCAGGGACAAATCTGAAGATGAGTAAGATGTAGTTCTTATCCTAGGGAAGCTCATAGTTTGAAACTTGCATTAACAATGATAAAGTAGGGTCAAAATTCATCAGAGGCATATGGAAGTTTCTGAAAGGGTGCAGTGGAGGTTCTAAGGAGGAAAATGTTGCCATCAGCTTGGGGGAAGGTCTTAGGGAAGGCTTTCGAAAAATGCATGTTATGGAATTGGTTTTGGTACAAAGTTGGGAAGGGAGTAAAGAGGAGAAAAATCCAGGAGGATGTCAATACCCAGATATGTGTTTTGTAAAAATCACCATGGCAACAATGTGGCTCGGTTGGAAAGAGGAAAGAGTTAAGTTTACAACAACAATAGTAGCAGCTAACATTTAATTAAATGTTTATTATGTCAGGCATTGCACTTAGTGCTTGACCCACTTTATTTAATGTAATCCTTGAAACAACATATGAGACAGGAATTATCATCTCCATTTTATAGGGAAAGGCACGACAGAGCCTGGATGAACAAGAGTTTGTATTATTGGCCATGAGAACCCAGGTAAGAAAAAGCTTTTATCTTATATCAGGGACTGTGGGATAGAGATGAGTTGGATTTTGGAGAATTAGGGAGGAAGATAACCTTTTTTTCTATGAACAAATAGGTCTCCTTAGTGTCTGAGTCAAAAACCTCATAACCACTGAAAACACCTCTGAGATCCTATTCTGTCTAAAGGACCATGACTTAGTAAAATCTGCCTTGTCAAGTGAGTATGACTCCATCTCAGGAACCATGTCCTTTGGCTTATCCCTGTCCACTGAGATTCTGGCACTCTGCCTGGCAAATAGTGGACGCTCGAATTGTATTTGCTGTATGAGAGAATTTTCACCTGCCATTCAACATTCATTGGAACCTGGGGCAATTCATTGTTCTTCCCCCTCCCCCACACCTACCCTTGAGTTTTCCTATTTTTATTTTGGAAGGGGCTGAACCGCATTAAGTCATTGCATGTTAAGTTTAATAGGCTGTTATCCAGGAAAAATTAATTACCTCGAGCAAAGGTTGGGATACTTTAGTGGCTAATGGGCGTGTCTATACGGGACGGGGTGGGCACTGTCTCTCTTTTTTTTTGATACGCTTAATCATATCATATTTGGCAATCTGTGCAGAAATGGCAGAAGATTGGTTTATATTCCTTAAGGCAGGTTCCTTCACCACCTAAAGTCTTTGGAGTTCTAGAGATGGAAACGCTCCCATAGGGATGCCCTCGCCCAGGACACCGCCCTTAAAATCAGACAGAGGAAGGCTCCCTTCATGAACGCGCTTGGCAAGCCCTGCCCCCAAAAGGGGTGGAGGTAGAGAAAGAATAGGTCTACACCTCTCTCGTTTGCCCGAGTACAGATTGGCAAGTGGCATGGGCGCGCAGACCTCTGTCATTTATTTATTTTTCTTTCCACTGGGTGCGCTGTCCCTTTAAATGGGGGACGCTGGTGCTGGCTCCGTAACACCGGAGCCGGCAGCTTGTTGATTTCAGAGCTGGTGAATTTCACATTGTTTCCACTTCACTTTCCTCGCCCGGGGGAGGCTCGGGTTGGCTCTACAACCGCTACCGCAGTTGCCAGCTAGGTCCAGAGGGGAGGGCAGAGACCTGCAGCATCTGGGCGGGCGTGGGGCCGCCGGGAAGGGTGTCGGGGCCACACACGCACTCTCGCTGCAGTCCAGATCCTTCTGAAGCCCGGACGCTCGGAGCGCACCGAGCCGGAACCGCCCGCCTAGACGCCCGCCCGCCAGCCCGCCCACGGGCCGGGGTCACAGCCAGGGAGCCGGCGAGGGGAGGAGACCCAGGGGGGCTGGGTGGGGGGGCGGGGGCGGGGGTGGGTGCTGCCGCCGCCGCCGCGGAGCTGCTACTCGGCGCGTTTTGTATGAAGATGGCGGCTCCCACCGCCAGCAAGGCAGCCTCCCTGGGCTGTAACAACAAGCCAGCGTTCCCGGAGCTGGATTTCAGGTCGGGAGCTCGGGTGGAGGAATTGAACAAACTCATCCAAGAATTCACGAAGCACGACCAGCGGGAATATGACGACCAGAGAGCACTGGAGATTCACACAGCCAAGGATTTCATCTTTTCCATGCTGGGTAAGGAGGAAAAAGAGGGAGGGATGTGTGTGTGTGTGTGTTTGTGAGTGTGTGAGATGGGAAGCGGGGTAAAGAACCCATTCCCCCTTCTCGCGCGCTCTTTCCTTCTTGATTTTCTTCCCGGAGCCGCCGGGTACCTGGGGTATAACCCATCTCTGTTCCGCCTCTTCCCTTCTTTCTCCGCGGCAACCTGAGCTGCCTTCCCTCCCCTCCCTACTATACTTTGTGCCGGGTCCCTTTTCCACCCCATTTCGCTGGCTCTTTTGTTAATTTCTCACCGACGGGGGCCTGGAAGGCAGGTGAAGTGTTCGTGGTGAAACGTCTCACTGTTTGGAGGAAGCCCCTGGAAGCCGCGCGGTCCAGGTGAGAACCGGCTGCGCCTTTCAATTAAGGGATTTGTCTCCAAAGACAAGGACCTGCTCCTTCCCATCGCCGAGTCTCGGGTCCTCTCCAGAGCTCAGAGCGCGGAGACAGCCTGGGGCTCTGGCTTGGCGCCCGAGCGACAAGTTGCTCTCTAGTCTCGCTTGCGGCGCGGCACTGTCAAGCCGGGCCCCCGGTGGCCAAACTTGTTGGGTGTTCCCTGGTAACCAGCTCAAGTAGACTGGGCGCAGGGAGTTCCTGCAACTTTGATTAGCAAGTAGATTTCCCCTTGAAGCGGTCGGAAACATTTCCGGTGCTTCTCCGGGCTTCTTGCTGAGCTCGGAATTCCTAATTCCCAGCTCGAAAACGACCACGCTCAGATCTCTGACCCCGAGGAGCGCCAGCCCCTTCCTCTTTGTGTGCTGTCTATGCACCGGCCGAGAGAGGTGTCCTGGGTTTCGAACCCCGGCGACGTCCGGGTTTAGAATAATGCCGCCCCTCCCAACCCCCCAGCCTGGCACCTACAGTTCCTTACACAACTAAATGTTGTGTAAAGGAAAATAATTGAGTCAGGCCGGGAGATCGAACACCTCCCCAGGTGTCCTGTCGTTCGGATTAGTGCTGTGAGTTTCCGCTGCTGGGAGCCTCTCGCGTAAGCTTGCGGCTCCACCAGTGCAACTCTGCCTGAATGCAGTACGTGGCCTGGCGGTGAACACTCCGCAGAACTGGGACTCCAGTGTAGCGCTGCCGCACCGCGTGTCTCTGTGCGCTCGACAAATACATTCGTAGGCAATTTTCCAGGTAGTGGGAAATTTAATTGAAATAGGTCTTGGACCACAGAGGAAGACTGAGCTTTTGCCTTCCTCCTGCCGTCCACTTGGATTTCAGCCGGCTGTCTGCTGTCCTTGCTGGTTCTATCATCGGGTATTTTCTCTCGGTTTGCTTCCTCCCCACAGCCCAGGTTGGGGGTAATACAAATTGTACGTGTGCAGGCGGTGGGTAGTAACGCTTTGGGAAGTTGGATGAAGCACGTTAAAACTTGGGGCTGGATTTTACTTTTTGCTCCACACTCCCCAAGTGTATCCAAGGTTGTGTATGGGGTTGAAAAGCTCTCCATTGAGAGATTCGACCATTCAACTAATATTGAATTAAATGTGTGTGTGTGTGTGTGTGTGTGTGCGTGTGCGCGCGCGCGTGCGTGTTTAAATAACTCCCTAACCTTGCGGTGGGAAGCTTACAAAGCTTTCAGATCTGAAAACCAGCACAGTGATTGTCAGAAGGGTGGGGATACACAGAGAAGGCTCAGGGCAAGTTATTTAAGTTGCTTAATCATGTCCTTTCTCTTTGACGTATATAATGGAAGTCTGCCATTGTGTTGTTATAGCGCCGGCCTCAATTCCAATGTCTCCTGTCCTAGGTCGTTCACTAGGAAAAGGTGCTCGGTCACCGTCAGTCAGGATAGTCATGGAACAGAAAATGGGAGGCTGTGGGGAGGGGTAGGTTTAAGTGCCCAGCTCATGAGGAAATCCTGTGCTAACCCCACGGCTGATACGCTGATTTCTGAAAGCCTTTATGAAGGGTGAATTATTGCAGGGTGCTTAATTTATTTTGTATTTAATGTCATGAGTGGCATGGTGTTGACAGGTAAACGAAATTCCCTTTTATTCATTTTTACCCAGTTGATCTTGCAAGAGAAGTCTTTCCTGCCCCCTGGGAATTTGATGTTTCCACCTGCGGGAGAGAAAATTCAGGAGAATGTTGTTTAAGCCTCTTGCCCCTCTGGACACTAGCAGGCAGATGGCGAAATGAGCTTGCCTGTGTGTGGTGCTGCATTCATTTGTGCGTTGCTTGCTTTCCTTTAATGAGGTGCTGGCTGCTCTAGACAAGTGAAGGTTTGGCGACAGCAAGGGTCCCTGTGTGGATTTACTTTTCCTAAAGGGGATTTTCGCTTGGCTTGAAAAAACAAAATCTCTTTTTGTGCACTTTGTTTCACTTGCTGCAGTCCACAGTCTTTCATGAATATGCGAATGATGTGTCTTAATGACCCTCAGCTTGTTAAGGTGTTAACAGGGGTGGCACCAGGCCCTTATTTCTGGGAGCTTTTGGCGGGTGGATGTGAGTCCTCTTGGCTTTGTTCTGCTTCTGGCTGAGCGGCACCTGAGGATTGTCAGCAGCCTGAAAACATTATCCCCTCACACAGAACGAAATGGCAGAGGAGTTTGGTGCAAACCTCTTTGATGGAGCTGTGGATAACGCTACCTCTGTTTTTAGGCAGCTGGCAGGGGCAGCCACTTTCTGTGCGAGATTGTTAGCCTGGATTAAAGCCCCCGCCCACGGGCTTCCCAGATGCTTTTTGTTTTATCGAGATTGGAGGCAACTTTACTACGCAGAAGGGCAAAGTTGTGGTAGGCTGTTGTCATAAACAGTGACCCGTCAGCATGGGGAAACTCCACTGTCCTATCAAAACAGGGGTCTGCATAGTCTGTGGAGTTGATCTGAGCCTGCTACTGGTCACCCAGCTGTCCATGGTCTGTCCTGACCTTCTCTGCTTGTCCGGTGATTCTGATTCCTTTGGAGGCAGGTATTTGCGGGAGTCATCTAGACTCACTATTTATTTCTGTACACCTTGGTCTTTCAGGAGAATGATTGCTGTTATTATCTAGTTAATATGTGAGAGCCCAGATTGTGGGAGAGGCTGGCAGTGCATAATAAACACCATTTATCAGAATTCAGGGAAATTGCCAGAATTCATTAATATTTTAATAATATTTGCATAATGTCTCTGCCAGCTCTTTTGTTATCTTCATTCCCTCGTGAGGTCGAATGAAGACTGGTTGTGTCCCCATTGAACAGATGCAGAACAGGGGTTATGAAGAAGCTAGAAGAGCCAGGAAGAAATAAGAAGTCGCTTCCCCTTCAGTCCAAATGGTTGGTACCATGGTGTGGTCATTAGATGAGTAGTTATCACTTACTGACTGCCTTCTCTGTGCCAGGAACTTCACACAACCTTAGGAGTGGTATTGCTTTCCCATTACGCACATGAAGATATTGAAATTTACTAGGGTTAAGAATCATCCAGGGTCCCCTGGCTAATAAATGGAAGAGATGTTGCTAAAACTCTCTTGGCCCGATTCTAAGTCTTTTTCTATCAAGAACTGAGGTATTAAATCCAGAGGAGGGGCTTTGTTTAAAAAAAAAATTGTCTCTCGTTTCAGAATTTGTTTCTGCTTTCAGCTGTATTAGGGTAATCCAATCAGCATTTGACGCGAGTTCTGGAGCAGTCTGAGTTGGAGTATTTTATCCCGTAGAAAGATCATTCGTTTGAATTTCAGGTTAAGACACTGATGGTCATTAGAATAAAATGTTAAAATCTATAGTTCCTGTCTCAGTCTGCCTCTTGCTGGCTAGGTGGTCTTCGGTTTTTCATCCATTAAACACAGATAATAGTATTTTTATCTATTAAACATGGAATAATAGTAATGCACTGTTTCAGAATTATGTGTGTGAATATGAAGTTATTTTGTAAACTGAAAAGGAATGTATACATGATTTTATTATTTAAAGAAATGGGCATTGTTAGAAAATCTAGTGAACTGACACTGGAATTATTTCTGCAGCTTCCTATCAGAAAGACTATAGAGAATGATTAGAGGTGACCTAGGAGAATACAGCTCTGGCTGGAGAGGGCATGATTAATTCCAACCCACATTGCCATTTGTTAAGTTCATACTGTATGCTGGCCCTTGTGCTAGCTACTTTGCATAAATATATTCATGTAATTTTCTTCCAGAAACTTTTTAAGGATACATTCCATCATGCCTGTTTTAGAGGTGAAGTAGGTGGTATTAATCCCCCTTTAAAGATGAAACACTGAGGCTCAAAGAGGTCAAGTACTTATGCGAAGATCATACGGAGTTTGAGTTTGAACCCAAGTATTCCTGACTCGAAAGCTCATGTTCCTTCCACTGTGTGGGCAATCAGATTCTATCACTCTTGGCCAGACAACCAAAAAGGCCCCACCCCGTGGGGAATGCTATACTCAGTACCCTGCTTAGCCTGCACGAGCAGAGATGGTCTCTTTTGGTCTGTCTTTCTTACTTTCATGCGTTCAACAAATATTTACTGAATGTTATACTGTTTGCCAAGCAGTATGCAGGGTCCTAAGGATAAAATAATGAGCAAAAACTTTAATTCCTGTGAGCCTGTGGAGACCCCTCCCTCTTCTGCTTTGCCCATCAACTTTAAGAGAATAGTTTGCTGACTCTTGTCTCCTTTCAAGGCCCATGGTTGTGGTGTTTCTGAGTGCTGTTGGAACTACCATATTTTTAGGTACTTTCTATATCTACAGAGTAGGCCATTTTGAAGCCCTGTCTTTCGAGTGTTTGAATGTCACTTTTCCTTAATGAATTCATCCAGCAATCTTTACTGAGGGAATTTATTGTGAATCTTTGCTTTGTGGGCCTCCAAGTCTTGGTACGTTCCTTAGTTGTGCTGTGGTATCTGTGTAATGGACATCATCTTTGAAGTCTGTTCCAGCTCTGAAAACATCACGCATCTGGGGCAGGGAAGTCCCTCTGAACATTTATTTTTGCTTCTGGTTTGAGTTGGTTTCAATTCTCCCTCCATGGTTCTGGGCGTTTGCTGCCCTTCATGACAGAAGAGCCCTGGAACCATTGATGATCCCTGGTCTTCCTATGATGCCTTGTCGGGCCACCCATTGGATAATGCATTGCTTGTGATTAGACTGGGTCCCTTTTGTATTCACAGAAATAGTGGAGTCTCTCATGTCGAACTAGGAATTTGTCCTTGAATGTTAGCTCTTTAGATTCTCCTGGAGCTTTTTAACAATTTGGAACCTCTGGTCTTGTTTCGGACCTATTGAATCCGAATCCCTAGAGATCCCCAAACTGGCTGCTCAGCACTCTGACATTCTGTCCCGTGTCAGGCGTGATGTTGTTTGTTCCCTGTCCAGTAGAGCTGCTTGTGCACACAACGAGCTGATCCCAGTTGACTTTTGAGACTAGAGCTGGGCTGCTGCGTCTAATGAGCAGATATGTCTGCTGGCTTCTGGTAAAGCTGGAGTCCTTCCCCCTGGGACAGAGACAGGCATAGTGATTGAGATGATTATTAGAATGTTTCCTCTGTGTCAGAGGTTGTCATAGGGTTTCACATCATTGGATCTTTTCCCAAGGATACCATAACCCTTTGAAGTAAAGAAGAATGGAGAACTCTAGGATTAGAAAAATTCAGGAATTTGTCCAAGTTTACTAGCAAGTAAGTGGTATAGCTGGGACTTAACCAAGGTCAGGCTGATGGAAAACCCTTGCTTTCAACAGTGATACTATTCTGCCTTCTAGAGGGGCAGGAGAACTGGATTCTAGCCCCAACTCCTCCAGTTAACTTGCTCTGTGATTTTGGGCAAGTCGTCTAACAGACTCTGAGTCTCAGAGTCTGAATATGTAAGTTGGGGCAAATAATTATACCTACGTCCTGTGTTCAGATGCATTCAATTCTGAAGATGAAGGTACAAAAGAAGGACATTTCTGAGTTCTAGTAAAGCTCTGTTTTGTACTGTGTGGAATGTGTGTTACCCTAAGTCACCTAACCTTTTTTGGGCCTTTTTTTTGCGCACTTCCCAATTGTAGAAAATACAAAGAAGAAAGTAAAATCACCTCCAAATTCTAATTACTGTTAATATTTGATGTACATTTTTTCTGGACGTCTATGTTTATAAAACACGCTTACGGGCTTCCCTGGTGGCGCAATGGTTGAGGGTCCACCTGCCGATGCAGGGGACACGGGTTCGTGTCCCGGTCCGGGAAGATCCCACATGCCACGGAGTGGCTGGGCCCATGAGCCATGGCCACTGAGCCTGTGCGTCCGGAGCCTGTGCTCCGCAACGGGAGAGGCCACAACAGTGAGAGGCCCGCGTACCGCAAAAAAAAAAAACAAAAAAAAAAACCAACCACACTTACACCCACTCATACTTACATGCTTGCAGTTTTACATACATAATCCTATTGGATATGTGGGCTTTTTTTTAGTAAATTTATCAATGTGCTGTCATCTACTACACTTTTGGAAAGGAGCTATAACCTGTGTTAAGATGTTTTCTTGCTTCTTTCATTCATCTTTTATTTGAAAAGAAGATACTGTTCTGGAACTTAGAGCACATTCTGTGGTTTAATGGTTGGGGAATGAAGAACCTTCTTGGTGACTTCTGAGGGTTTGGCCATCTCCTTTCAATGTCATCTCCTATTTATGTCTTTGCGTGTTCTACATGGTCTCATAACATTACCTGAATTTCTCACTTTCTTCTTTTGCTTGGGCTGTTTTCTCTATCAGGATTTCTTAACCTGGGTCCATGGAAACAAAAACTTGGAATCTGTGAACTTGATTGGGGAAAAATTACCTCTTTATTTTTGTTGACCGCTAACTGCAATATTGCATTTCCTTTCATTATAAAAGTAGGTAACAAACCACAGTAGTATTAGCAGTACCTCTGTTTTCTGCTTTTGTTGCCAATAGAAATCACAGATATTTTCACTTCACATTACAGATATTACAGACATCTCAAAAAGCCATTCACTGCTGCTTTGAAATTATGGTAGATGTTAGACTTGCTGCTAGATTTTATTGAATGCATTAATAAAAAATCACATATGGTACTCTACCACAAATTTGTTTTTTAACTGCATTTTGTGTTTTAATACCAGTTTTCTTTGAAGTCCTGTGTAATTTTATCATTCATTTAAATATACTTGTTTGTTTTGCAGGGGTCGCCAGGCTTTTCCAGCCTGTCAAGACATCTGTGTCACAGAAGCAGTTAAGAGTCTCAGCATTCTGACATCTCATCTCTGCTTTGTTTTCTTCTCCCAGCTCAAATACCACTTGACTCATGAAGCTTTCCTATATCTCTCCAATGAGAAAAATTTCCCTTCCCTCTGTGTTCTCCTAACACCTGGTCCCCTTTCATAGCCCTGACCACATGTTCCCCACGCTGTAGGCTAAATAATCCCTGCTCATTTACCTTTGCAGCGCCCAGTGGGCTTACGTAAACAGTAGGTGCCAACAGAGTGTTACGTGACTTCATGCATTTTAAAAGAGGCTTTCTGTGCACAGCTTCTGATTTCAGGCTCTATTTAAGGCATGAGCGCTTTCTGACATTGTCTCTTTATGGTTGCTCCCCTCATTAAGCCATATTCCGTCATCGTCTCTGGAGTCAAGAAAATCTTGATCTGATCTCCTCATGTGGTAGGGGAGTTTTTTCCTAGATTCCAATAATAACATCCTTAAGACTTATCATAGGGCAGTTTAAGAAATGTCCCAATTAATTGCTGTAGCTTGTTGACCAAGAGTGGCAAACCGTGACTTGTGGGAAATCCTCCTTTCTTGTAGACCCTGACTTTTCTTCCCTGGGCATCCGGGGTACTTGCGAACCTCCTGCACTCTCACACTTGGGGCTTTAAAGGATGCACAGAAAGCATAAGTCATCTTTCTCATGAAGGTGTTCCTTGTGCTTATCAGTCAACCTCCAGGTGCTTGGATGGCTATTCTGGCATCCTAATTGCAGCAATTATTTATGATTATAAGCTAATTTGCCATCAATACTTTATCTTTGTGCAGTGCTTTATAGATTCAATACACATTAGCATCTGATACGGTGTGGTATTATTCTTTGGACCAGCCTTTGAGAAAGGACCTAGTAACCCCCATTTACAGATGGGAATACTGAGACTCTGGGAGGTGATATGACTTAGTTGGAGGTTATAAAGTAGGTTGTAGAACAGGACTCAACCCAGATCTCCGGTGTCTTCTGCTCCAGCATATAGCCTGCAAAGAGCTTATGGCTTTTCTACCCAGATATCTTTCACGGCTGCTGGGCTGAGTCTGTGTTCCCAGACCAGGCAAGGGTAGCAGCTTTCATACCTCTCTGGCTTTTCTGCTCTCTACTGGGCCAAGGGTACACAGTGGGTAAGGCTGGCTGAGGGCGGCATGGCTCAGTACATACCCTGTAGGCATGCATTCTCCATGTCTGTTTGTTAGCCTCGCGTATCTGAGGGCCTGTGACAGCATTCACAATGGACTTGGGTGACTACTTGCCAGCTGAGTGATCTCTTTAAGGACAGTTCATAATTATGCCATTATGTGAGGCCCTGTCTCCAGGAAACAGCTATCTGTTTTTTGTCCACTTAAGTGCCTTTTCATGAATTCCCTCTGCACAAGATAAAGAGACAGATTACTCGGGACAGTGCTGCTATGAATAAAGCTGGCACGGCGAGCTGTTGTTCAGTTTGTTTATTTTTTATATTTTTTTTCCCTCAACACAGGAAGACATGATTAATACTTGTGAGTTAAGTCAGTAGTGGGAGTTGGTGTACGGCTTGTTGAGGTTTTTGTTTCTTCTAATGAGTATTTGAATATTTACAGTGTGCATAGAATTGAGTATTCATTCATTAATTCATAAAATCCATTCAACATATGTTGGAGTGCCTACCATGAACTAGTGTAATTACTGTGGTGAAGTTACTGTACTGTAAGAGTACAGAGTGGTGAATTAGAGAAGCAAGGTCACTACCTCATTAAGACTTATGTTCTCTGGGGAATTCAAGATTTAAGCACATGAGTAAATAGGGATGTGCGCTTAAAAAAAAAAAAAGCACAGACCCTTATGATGGAAGGTCACTGGGTAGGATGGAGTGAAGAGTGATAGAGAAGGCCTCTCTGAAGCAGAGACATTTGAACTGGAAAGATAAGAAGGACCTGGCCACCTGAAGACTGATGGAAGTGTATTCAAGTAGGTAACATCATGTGCAAAGGCCCTGGGGTGGGTCCATTTGAAAGCAGCTTTCAAGGCTGCTTTAAATTATAGCAAGTCTGATTTGGTCTCTACAAGGAGGAATGGTCTGTGTTTGGATTAGGCCCACAGTGGAAGGAATGGGCTGTCTGCCTTGGAATATAGCGAGTTTCCTGCAGGTGGAGGTTTTCCAAGTGGGGCCACCCTTTGGCTAGGCTCTTGTTGATAGCATTCAGGGACTGGAGGAGAGGGAGACAGTGTAGAAAGGTTGGGTTACAGATCCTCAAAAGGCCCTTTGTAGCCATGTAATTCTCTGATTTCACCTCTGATAGCCCCAAGCTAACAACAGTGAATTCTGTATTAGATGGTTTATGCGTCAAACTGCAGTTTTCATGGGAAAATGATAAACCTGTATTTTTTCATCTGGACTTCCACAGTGTACAAAATACTTTCATAGGCATAATCTAGTTTTGACTTCTCACAGCAACCATATAGAGTAGGTATTATTATTGTCTCTGTTTTAACATAGGAAGAAACCCATGGTCAAGAGAAGTAACTCACTCAAGGTCACTGAATGGTTGAGGTGGAATCAAATTGAAATCCTTTGAAGTTCACCCCAAATTCTTTGTATTAGGCTGATGCTAGAAACCTCCCTTATCCCACGTCACCTCAGGGCATGGAAGAAGGAGGATTTCGGGTCCAGAGAGAGGCACTGAGGATTGGTAGGAAGAACCAAGCCAATAGACTGCAGGTCTGCACGGGCCTGTTGTCGGTGTGCAACTTGGAAGCACTTATCTAGGCTGCTTCGAGATCACCCTTTCAGCAGCTGCAGCTGTTCCTGATAGCAGCTGCTTGTCCGGATGACGCTGTGATGAATAAAGAAATCTCAACAGTTTGTTCTCAACTGTGCCCTTGGTGTGCGCAGCCTGCTTTAACACAGGCTGTGTTTCTGATCTGGAACAACAGAATCCTGCTGGCATATGGTGCCTCAGGGGCTCATAGCCCAGTTGTGAGAAGGGGCGGTCCCTCTAGATCCGAACCAGGGAGCCAAAGGCCCACCAGGGACTGGGTGGTAAGGAAAGTGTGTGCAGTGTGCCGCGTGGTAGATGCCAGCTGGTTCTTGATGTCAGAGTCAGGGATGCCGGGCAGTAGGGGGCTGCACTGGTGAAGGAGCTCACCTGTCACCTCCCTTGTAGGTCAAACTGTGGCTGCCAGTTTATCATCTCTGACTTGGCATCTGAGGCCCCAGAGAAGGGCCATAGTCCATCCACTACTGTACAGCCAGTTTGGGGGCAGAATCATGGTTAGAAGCCAGGTTTCCCATCTACCTGCTGTGTGTGTGTGTGTGTGTGTGTGTTGGTGTTATTTCTATCATGCCATTTCCAAATAAATTTTCCCTTTGAATGAAAAACTATCTGTGTAACTGAAAATAATAATAACCACACTCAAATAATGTCTTCCATGTTCCAAGGATAGTTCTAAGTGCTTTATACTTTATGTACATTATCTAAATGAATCCTAGCGACAACCCTATGAGGAAGGTATTATTCTTATTTACTGATGAGCAATCCAAAGCACAGAGAGATTAAGCAATTTGCCCAAAGTCACAAAGCTAGTGATAGACTGGCAATTTGAACCCAGGAAACCTAGCTTCAGGCAAAAAATAGCAAATAACTGTGGATCTTTTTTTACGTCATTAAGAAGAAAAACCTTTCCTCCTGCAAAGTGGAAATCATTGATGGAATACTACAATTTTAAAAAAATATATTTATTTATTTTTGGCTGCATTGGGTCTTTGTTGCTGCACGTGGGCTTTCTCTAGTTGGCAGCGAGTGGGGACTACTCTTCGTTGTGGTGTGTGGGCTTCTCATTGCAGTGGCTTCTCTTGCCATGGAGCACAGGCTCTAGGCACGCGGGCTTCGGTAGTTGTGGCACGTGGGCTCAGTAGTTGTGGCTCGTGGGCTCTAGAGCACAGGCTCAGTAGTTGTGGCGCAAGGGCTTAGTTGCTCCGTGGCCTGTGGGATCTTCCTGGACCAGGGATCGAACCCGTGTCCCCTGCATTGGCAGGCAGATTCTTAACCGCTGTGCCACCAGGGAAGTCCTGGAATACTACACTTTTAATGCTGTTAGGAAACTTGGAAGTTAGGTGGCCTGAGTTGCTCCCTCCTCCATTTTACAGAAGTGAAAACTGAGGCCCAGAAGGGAAAGGGAACTTGATCATCCTGAACACTGATTTTACTTTTGGGCAGAGTGGAGGTGAGTTAAATGTCTGGCAAGTGACTGCTTCCTGAGAAAGGTGTTTGTACCTAAGACTGTCCACTCAGTAGCATCTGCTCCCTGGGGAGCATCTGCCTGGGTTTAAAGTGAAGGGGAATCACTTTGAGAGGGCTGTGCTTCTAGATAGGGAACATTTCCCTGCTACAGAGCTGCCTTGTAGTTTGAAGTTTTTTTAAGCTACTAGGTGAAGAATGCTGAATAAATAACCTGGTGGGCACACTGTTTCTGGTGTGTCATGTTTGCTTTTCGTCTTCTGATTGTTCCTCGTCTTTCTCTCTGGTTCCCCCTGCCACCCACCCTGTGACATGTGTCCTTTTCTCACATCTTTGCTGTCTACACAGCTTTGAGTATCACAATGAATATTTTTGTCTCTGAACAGTCTGTATCTACAGTAAGGAAGGGGGCTGGCTGAGTAGACTGTGGGATGCTGGGTCCAGCCTGTGTTTGGGAGGAGTTGAAGCTCCATGGGCTAGTAAGACTCCTGGCAATGGACCTTCCCTCTCTCTGCTGAGACCTCAGAGCCTTAGGAGGATTTAGAGTTGTAATAGGATTCGAAGAATTATAGAGGAGTTAAGCTGGTGGGGATCTTCCTGAGACCAGTTCATCCACCCCATCATGTCGCCGGTGGGGAAATTTAACCCCACGGAGGACAGTAACTTGCTCAAGGTCAAGCTGGTGGTGATGATGATAATGACTGTATTGGGAAACTCTTCCCTGCTGTTTATCAGGCATTGTTCCAAGTGCTTTGTAATCATTAACCCATGTAATCCTCACAACAATACTGCCATGGTAACAATACCGTTACCATCCCCCTGCTTTACCTGTAAAGCAACTGCAGCAGTTAAGTCACTTGCTCAAGCTGGTGAGAGGCTGGATTGAAATCTAGGCAGTTGAGCTCTTAACCCCGTGTACCTTTCCATAACATGAGCGCCATCACCATGCCAGGCGCTGTGCTCGTTGCTGGCATAAAACATGAAGTGATGCTAAACGTTGAGGGAGAGGATGGAAGTGAGGGAATAGTGGGCAGAGTGGAGAAGAGGTTGGTTTGATTGTCCGGCGAGCCAGTTGCTAATATGATTCTTCTGGCTCCTGGTCCAGACTCTTTTCATTCTATCACTTGGCCTTTCTTGGCAGCCCTCAGGACAAACATTCTTTTGATGCTTGTGGTTTATGTTTATTGAAAGTCCTTTGTGTGAAATACCATCTTATCCATGCCATCTCCTCATTTTGAAAGTAAGAAGGTGTGTCTCAGCTAATTGATTCATTTAAGGCTCTATAAAGGTCAACTGGGCCGTTGATGCTAAGTAAATTAGGGCAAGTCTTATGAAGGTACAGGCTCTGCCTCCCTCTTTCCCCCCATGTCGTTCCAGATTTAGAACATTTAATTAGGACATAGTTAATGTAGTCTATCATTGTGGGGGGAATGGGAGCTCATCTTTTTTCAGTGAAAGGCAGATGCCAAACGCACTCTTAAGACAGTTACTGTGAAATCAAAATTTATAAATCGAATTGGGTTTTAAGTGAACTAAGCGATCTGACTCTTTAGTGCAGTAAGTGACTACTATTGAAAAGGGAGTAATTCTTTAGGTAAAAATTGGATCTAGCTGCCCTGCTTTGTAAGGACAGATGTTTGTACGTTGACTTGACTTACAGCACTGAAAGCACATTGGCTTCATGCTACAAAATCCGTCGTTGGGATGAAATCACTTCTTGAAAATCTGGTGCTCGTGATGCAGAGGACTGGAACTGGAATCCTCAGAGAAGCCTCATCCCCAACCTACTTACTCATTTTTTCCTGGAATAAAATCTCAGGGGAATGGAGCATCCGGGATGGGCAAGCCCATCTGGACAGTGTAGAAACTCATGGGAGAGAATTTTATCATCTCTGGTTCTTGGGGAAGAGGATGGATGGGAAATGATCTTTCTGAGTATCTTTGTGTCATTCAGGACCAACCTACCTCTGTTCCTGTCTCCTGGGTCCCATCCTCTCTGCCGGCCCAGCCTTCTTGCCTGGGGATTATTTCTGCCCCTTTTATCTGCAGTTTCTCCTTCATTACTGATTCCTTCTTAAACACTCACACGTGCATTCTCCATATTCCTTCAACAGAGATCTTTGAGGATTTCTGTGCAACAAGCCCTCTGTGAGCAGTAGGAATACAGTGGGGAACAAACCTTCATATTTGGTTACAAGTCTTAGAAGGAGATGGACAGTGAAAAAAAGTTGTAGGTTATGATTAATGCCCTGAAGGAAATACCAACCAGAACAGAACAGGGTGCTATGATTTGTCTTTCCTTCTCCAACTTGCCCTTGTGGACCATTCTCTCCTAAACTCTCTTCCCTTGGCTTCCATCCATCATACTCTTGCTGGTTTTCTCCTTTTCCTCAGTCTCCGTGTAAGGGACAGATCTGTATTTCTTTGTCCAGCCCTTGGTGATCCTTCCGTCTTTTCTCCCCTCACGCTTTCTCTGATCCTCTCGTAGTGTCATTTTCCATCTCTCTTGCTGCCTTCCGAGCCTGTGCCCCAGCCTGGGCTTCACTGCCTCTTGGACAAGTCCACTTGGTTGACCCAAAGGTGCCACGAATTGAGTGTCCAAAGTGAATCTGTCTGTGCTTCAAGCCTGCTCCTCCTGGATCAGCCACACCACCTTTCACCAGAGTCATAAGACGGGGACTCCGGAATCATCCTGAGGCCCTCTCTCGTCCTCCTACCCCGAAGCTGAAAAGGAACTGAGGCCTGTCCATTCTGCCTCATCCTTTAGGCTCTGTTTTCTTCTCTCCATTCCCACCGTCACCACCTTAGTTAGGGTCACTACTGTCAGTTTCCTGGGTTACTGCAATAATCTCCCTGGGTTTTCTGCTTCCAGTCCCTTAAATCCATTCTCCACACTGAGTCACCTTTTAAATAGGCCTAAACCCTCGGGGACAACCCATCATTCTTCACAGTAAAGTTAAACTCCTTAGTGTGTTTTACAGTCTTTGGAGACCCAGCTCCTGCTCACATCTCTGGCTTCACCTCCTGCTACCCCTTCAGTTTCACTGTATGTTTCTTATACACCTGCTTTGAGATGGGCGCTCTGTAAGGTGCTGACACTGCAATCTCTCTTGAAGTAAAGGCCTAAACATTCTGAACAGGATTGGAAGGACTCAGTGCTCTGTTTCCTAAGGCCTTTTCAAGCCCCATCTCAAACCTCAGATGTCCTCACTCTCTTGGTTTCGGCCACACAGGCGTTTCAGTTCTTTGGAAATACCATATCCCTACCACTGAGGCCCTTTGCTGGAATGCACCATCCCTCCTTCCACACACCCATGCAACCAACGCCTTAACTTCTACTTCCCTAGATGACCCCAGCTCAATCCAAATGTCACTTCTCAAGGAGGCCTTTCAGGCTAGCCCAGGACAGGTCACCTTCTCCTAAACCTGCATTCTATCTTCATAGGTGTCTTAGTTGCACTGATCCGTTATGAGTTTGCTGATGTCTGACGTTTCCCATTGTCATGAAGGCTCAGTGATAGCTTATCTCAGACCTATTCTTGCTTGTCTTTTTCTACTTGCCTGAAACACAGTTGTTCAATAAACATTGCTAGTGTGGTTGGCTACTTTGCTTTTGTTCTCGAACTTGAACAGTTAGGTAAAACACAGTTCACAATAGGCATTGAGCTAGTCATTGTGTGCTGAGTTTTAAGGACATACACATACCTTGGTGTGTTCAGGGGACTTCTCTTCCTAGACTCCCACCTCTCTGCAGCTTACAGCCATGGAATTATAAAAATGTACACTTTAGAAATTATCTAGTTCAGTCATTTCCAACCTTTTCTAAACATGAGGGTCTTTTTTTTTTCAATTAAAAAATGATGACTCAAATGGTAGTGGTTATATTTTTACTGTCAGTTTATTGGAGAAAAAATGAGTAGTTATAGAAAGCTACTATGAATTTAGCTAACCATGTGAATTACTTTGAATTTTTTCATAATAGTGTCTATATATACTTGAAAAATAGTAGTATGTAGGCTTGAGAGGTAGTGCTTGGTGGGCACATGGATTTCTAGCACCAATAGCTCCATGCCCTGTGGTCCCTTAGTTAGGAACGAGCCACTTGGTCTCGCCCTTTATTATGCAAATTTACATCAGATTTAGAACTGGTTACCTGTGGGTTTGGTTTCCCCTATATGTGTTTGATTTGACCAACCTGGTATTTTTTTGTTTTTTTTTGCGGCACGCGGGCCTCTCACTGTTGTGGCCTCTCCCGTTGCAGAGCACAGGCTCCGGACGCGCAGGCTCCGCGGCCATGGCTCACAGGCCCAGCCGCTCTGCGACATGTGGGATCTTCCCCGACCAGGGCACGAACCTGTGTCCCCTGCATCGGCAGGCGGACTCTCAACCACTGCGCCACCAAGGAAGCCCAACATGGTGTTTTTAAATATTTAGAGCAAACATTTAAAAGTTGGGAGATTTTTCACAAAGCCAGATTTCCAGCTTGAAAAATGAGAAGGAGTACATTTATTTCCTGTATGGCCATAATCTCCTGGTACTGAATAGCAGCTGTGTCCTTTAGAGGCACCGCACTTTCTCCAGTTTGTCACAGTCCTCGCTCTATCTCTGTCGCTATATAGCAAGTTCATGGTAGAATGGGGACTAGAAACCCATTGACTTCACCTGACGTGAGCGAGTGAGGCCAACTCCATCTCCACAGAGGCTTGTGAGCAGAAAAAGCCCTGGGCCCAGAGGCAGGAAACCTGAATCCTTGTCTGCTCGCTGTTACTGACTAGCTTGGTGACCTTGAACAAGCTACATAACTTCTCTGAACCTCAGTTTTGTCATTTGTCATTTTGTAGTAAATACCTCTTAAGGCTCACCGAGTTGTTGGATCTCTGGACGGAAAGTTGTTTAGTCTAATGGAACATGTTTGTTATTAACTCCCTCATCTTCTCTTTCCTTGTCTTTCTTTTTCCTCTTACGGTTATAGAGGAATCTACCATTTATTTGTTGCACCTTGATGTTCATTTGAGAAATATGAGAAGGGAGCTATTGATTTCTCTCCCCAACCTTTTCTTATCCACATCATGTCTGGAGGCAGCTCTAATCCTTTCATCCCATGCCGCCTACTCCTGCTGGGGGTCCCATGGCCATAAGCAAGCTCCTGCTTGTGACATCCAAGACACCCCAGAGTTGAATTCTGAATATCAAAGAATTGGAGCCCACTGATTGCCTGTGGAGATGCTCAGTAACTAGCCAGCTCTGTCATTGCTCACATCTATGAAATACTAACAGGATACCAGGCTAACATGGAGGATTTCGTTTTTAGTGGCAATATCCTTGTAGCCAGATTTGTGGAACAAACAAATTTCATTGTTTCAGGGGAACCATACTGGTTATTTTTGTCCTTCTGGATCTGGAAGGGAGAGGAGGCATCAGTACCACAAAAGAGGAAATAAATAGGACTGTCAGCCTCTGAGATTACAAGAAGCAGGGTGGATCCTGGAAAACAAAAATGGGGACTTTGGAGTCAGGCAGACCTGGGTCTGTTACTGCATAGCTGTGTGACCTTGACTAGCTTGTGTGACCTTGAGCCAACTAGCCTTTTTGATGCTCTTCTTCATTCATAAAGCAGGGATAAAAGAATGTATTTCATGTTTTAATTTTATACTCAGTTTTAGTTTTTAAGGATTTTGAATAGAATGCTAACTTCATAGGGTTGTTTTAAGGATGAAATTAGTGCATGTTTAATATGTTAAATGAGCAACACAGTACATGAAACTGCCCCCTCTTCCAACTTTTGGCTGAAAATCCTTTTTTACTTCCTTTATATAGGATTAATGGGTCAGCCTGTGAGCAGGGAAGCAGAACATAAAGTTGCCTGCATAAAGGTCTAGTGGACTTCTTTGCGCAAACCTTTTGGTTTAACATTTTACGGAGCAGGTAGAGTGGAGCTCCTAGTGATTTTTTTTTTTTTAAGAAGTTTTGTAAATAAAAAGCTAGGTTTTCCAGGAAACAAAGAAATTTCTTCTGCCTTTATTAGTTTCCCATACGGTTTCAAAAGTGGAGGACTGACCAGCAGCATGCTTACTGTGGCCATCCTGTGAACCCAGCCCGAGGGGCCTTTGCAAGGGGAACAGAACACCCCTTGGCTGGATTAAAGTAATTGAAGTAAAGCTGAGGTTTTCAATCTGATGCTTATATGAATAATTTTCACTTAGAAGAGAGGGAGATAGTTTAGGGGAGACCTGACTTGGAGATGGTTGGGGTGTGTATTCAGCTGTGGGAGAATGTGGAACTCTCACTCAAAAGTCTGCGTATGGAGTTTAAGGTTACACTAATCCTTTTGAGAATTTAGGGTGGTGCTGGAGATTGCGCACCTGCTGGTGAAATGAAGAAGGTGGGCACTGGACCCGAAGTAAAGGTATTAAGAAAAGGCATCCCCACCTACACGTCCCTTGAGAAGTGAGGGCCATGGCGAGATTCCCTAGCAGGTCCCCCAGTCCCTCACCCACCCCCCAGTTCTCTTCATTTCCTGCATCTGTAGGAAATCCCTGTGGCCAGCTGGTTGTGTGGAGAGGGTTGATGAAATTGGATTGATCATGAGTTGGATATGGAGAAGACTCTTTATTTTTACTTGAAGTACACTTGATTTATGATGTTGTGTTAGTTTCAGGTGTATAGCACAAGTGATTCAGTTATACATATACATACATACATATTTTTTTTCAGACTCTTTTCCATTAGAGGTTATTACAAGGTATTGAATATAGTTTCCTGTGCTATACAGTAGATCCTTGTTGTTTATTTTATATGTATTAGTGTGTATCTGTTAATCCCAAACTCCTAATTTACTCCTCCCCACGCACTTTCCCCTTTGGTAACCATAAATTAGTTTTCTATGTCTGTGAGTCTGTTTTGTAAATAAGTTCATTTGTATCATTTTTTTATTAGATTCTACATATAAGTGATATGATACTTGCCTTTCTTTGTCTGACTTACTTCACTTAGTATGATAATCTCTAGGTCCATCCATATTGCTGCAAGAGGCATTATTTTACTCTTTTTTAAGGCTGAGTAATATTCCATTGTATGTATATACCACACCTTCTTTATCTGTTCTTCTGTCGATGGACACTTAGGCTGCTTTCATGTCCTGGCTATTGTTAGTAGTGCTGCTATGAACATTGGGGTGCATGTATCTTTTCAAATTAGGGTTTTCATTTTTTCTGGATATATGCCCAGGAAGGGGATTGCTGTGTCACATGGTAGCTCTATTTTTAGTTTTTTAAGGATACCAAGAAGAATCTTGAAGAGACTGAGAAGGGCTTGGGAATGTGCTCTGAGATTTCAGACAAAGAAGAGATTTCTTACCAATCCTTATCTTTCTTATTAGTCTTACCTTTTTGCATTGTGATTGGATGAGAAGAAGCCTAAAGGGGTCTTCCCCTTGAGGGATAGCTGCCTCATGAAATGGGGGCATCTCTGGTCAGAATGCTTGCTCCTGTTGCTCAGGTGGGAGATGGAGGGGTGGGGTGCTGGGTGGGGAGAAGAGGGCTTCTTAAAGAACGGAGAGGTGGAGCTTCATCTCCAGTTTGAGGAATAGAAGGGGAAACTCTTAACAATGTTCTCAGGAAAAAAATTAGACTGTACGTTATGGACAATGGGCAACAAGTTTATAGGATTCTGGCAGCTTTTAAATGTTCTTGGGTTTGGTGTTCTATTTACCTGTTGTCTCTCTGTTGTGATGAGAGGTTGAGATCTTCCAGGATGAAAAAGGTCATGTATTTGTCTTCAGGGAAACCAGGTAGAGGGTTGGTCAGAAAGCTGGGCGGCACTATGCTGTACTCCGGAATCAGCTGCGGAGAGAAGAGCCCGGGCTGGGCTCTGAGAGATGGTCAGCGAAGCCTGCCTCAACAAGGCTAAGGATTGTTAAGGACGTTTCCCAAGCATTGCAGGAAATGGAGTATGGTTTTATATGACCGGCGTTGGATACCTCATTCTGTTACTGTGTGTCTTCATCTTCAGCAAGGCACTTCCTCTCTCCAGCCCTGACTTTCCCCAACTGTCAAATGAAGAAATTGAGCTGCCCTAGTCTGTGATGCTAGGATTCCGTAAGTAGAATCATCTCTCTCTTAACTGATACCAAAACTTGCATCAAATAGCTCTACTTTTGAATCCTGGGATAGACATGGAGATTTGCTGCAGTGGTTGGTTTGGGGACAGTTATTTATTTTTCGAGGGAGTGTCTGGAGGGCAGTTTCTGTTCTCATTTGAGGCAGTCCCGGTGTCATGTCACAGGACATATGGGGAAGCCCAGATCCCCTCCTGTGGCTCTCAGAAGAGTGACTTATAGATTCCAGGGGGAGTTTAGCCCCTGTCAGGGTTTGGTCACTTGGCCCCTTCTGCTGTCAGTGGTACGAAAGCTCAGGGCTTTCTCCTGAGCAGCCTGTGTCGTTGCTATGGAAGGCCCCAAGGGAGCAGTTTACACTGGAGGTGACAGCCAAATCTTTTTGTGCGAAGTAAATAGGACACCAAATGGGAAATTCATCTTAATCTTCTTTAAATACTTGCTGCTCATCTGCCAAGGTTTTAAGTAATACAGTTTCAAAGGTTCAGAGGTGTCTAATATAATTTCCCCCCTCTGTACATAATTCTGTGCCCATTGTGTAGCTCTATTAGAAGCATTAGAGTAATTATAGAGCCACTTTCTGCTTTTCAATTGCTGTAATGTTAGCCCCAGAGTCTGCCCGGACTGGCCGTATTAATAAGCAATGACTGAAAATTAAAAAGAATTCAACAGAGTTTTCTGAGGCTTTCTCCCTCAGAATGTGCTACTACAGGCAAGCAGTGTGGTCCATGGGGATGCACTTCGGCTTAGGAGTTCAGAGGCTCAGTTTCTAAATCTTCATCTGTAAAATGGAGACAGAAGTCTCTGAACTCCGAGTCACTGGTGGGTGTGAGGACCAGCGAGCCTGTTGGGTGTGAAGGTAGGTACTTTGGAAGCTCATGATGGATCGTACATGTGATAAGCAGTGGGGGTTGTCTGAGCAACCAGGAGCTGCCACTTTCTCATGTGCTTCTTATGTGTGTATTTTGTGGAATAGAAATATTATATTTCATATTCGGGCTAATAATTGTAATATTTGTTTGACACGGGCATAGTGTACAAAGTGCTTTTACCCCCAAACCCTGTGAGGTAAGTGGTTTTGTTTTTTCCCCTCCTACCAACCCAGCAATTAAGGTGTAGATGGGTTAAATAATATGCCTAGAATCAGATTAAACTATTGGAAAGTAATTTGTTAAAACTTTTGCCTTGTGTTCACAGCTTTTGGAGCTTTTCTTTTCTCATGTAGCGCATTTTTACTTCGGGAAGGGCTTCCCCATCACCTCTGTAACAATAGTTGACATTTATTGAAGCTTGGTCTATGCTAGCACATTTTATAGATGGGGAAGGTGAGACACAGAGAGGTTAAGTAGCTTGCCAAAGTGGAAGACCAGTTCGAGCTTTTTCTATACTATTACTACAACTACTAAAAACATTAACGTTGACATTTCTTGTTAACTCCTGTCTTTGCCCCTCTATCACGGTCGATTTGATTTTCAAAATCCCTTTTTTGCTTTTCTCTTACTGATTTGGAAACAGGAAAAGTCAGTGCTTTTCTGACTCTCCTATTAGATTTGTTATTCTAATCCAGATGTTTTGTGTCAGCTGTCTGCAGCCTGAATTTTGCTTGTAGACCTATCGTGTTTGGCCCTGATTGTATTAAAAACAAACACCGTTGAATTAGATGACAGCATCTCAGGCGACTATTTAAAACAAATCTAGTAGCTAGTGGGAAGCAGCACAGGGAGATCAGCTCCGTGCTTTGTGACCACCTAGAGGGGTGGGATAGGGAGGGTGGGAGGGAGATGCAAGAGGGAGGAGATATGGAGATATATGTATATGTATAGCTGATTCACTTTGTTATACAGCAGAAACTAACACACCATTGTAAAGCAATTATACTCCAGTAAAGATGTTAAAAAAATTAATAAACAATATAAGGAGAATCCAGACTTCAAAGGTGTAAATTCAAGCATAGAGGTAAAATAAAGGGAGCGAAGTGGGTAAATTTATTGCTACTGCCTAAATGACCTGCCTTCTATTACCAAAGTCAAAGATTATGTAATAAATCTTTTGTGTAACTAAAAAATAAATAAATAAAACAAGTCTAGATTTCTGGTTTCTCATGTAAAATTGTGGCAATATGGGATCTGCTTATCCACACACTAGAAAGGGAGTAGCATCTCAGACTACTCTCTTTACCCTGGAAATGGTCTTCATTTCTTTCTCCCTATCTCCTTTCTCCATCCCCCTCCTAACTACTAGACTGAGATCCCTAGGAGTATATACTTTATGCAAGAGAAAAAATAAGTAAATTTTGGCATAGAGATGAAATTCAGTAAGTGTATGTTGAGTTGAATTAAAGTGGGTGGCTTAAGAAATAGGCCTAGTTTGGTAACAGAACATTTGCTATTTGTGAGGTGACTCGTTCTTATGGTACTTTTTGCGCAGGTGGGCATATAGAGCTTAATCTGTTATGTAAGGGAATAAGGGCTCTATCCCTCTCCTTGAAGGTCTGTGACTCATCAAAAGTTTTAAAAGGTATACTCAGATAAAGATACACTCAGACCTGCTCTTAATAAAAGTACTTGATTATACTGCCCAGCATTTTGGAAATATGAGGAAACTATTTTCTTTACAACAAATGGTAGAACTGATGAGTCAAATGAGATAACATATGTGAAAGCCCTTTCTATGTTGTTGGGTATGAAACCAATAAGTTATTGGAGACGTTTGGAGAGCATTATCCCCTTATTACCATTTCAAGCTCAAGCTAGCCTTTGAAATCTTTGCTCACTGCCACTTTGTCCCTGGCTCAACAAGCCACTTAACCTCTCTGAGCCATTTCCACAAATGTATGTAAATGTGGCTAATGCTGTCTCCCTCCCCCGCTTTGCCAGTGCCTGGCAAAGAGAAAGTGTTCAGTATATATGCTGAATAAGTGAATGAATAAAGAAATATGGTGATTTTTGAGACCGTATGCACACATTTTTGAGACCGAGCTAACGCACATAAAGCATCAGGCAGAGTGTCCGTGTATATTAGACAGCTTGCAGTTTTTAGTTTAGGTTGGTTTTTAAACCTTTCTCCTGCATGCAGGCTTGAAAATGATCTGAATTCTTGGATGAAGGGAGCTGAGGGCTGGCAGGCAGGTGACAGGAACCACAGAGCCCCAGCTATGTGAGAGACATTGGATAGAGAGGAGCAAACTCATGCTTGTACCAGAGCTGCCCTTGATGCTCTGGTCCGTGTCTTTTCCCACCCAGAGCATGCTGCAGGCAAATAATTAGGCACGGGCAAGATGAGTTCAGACGTATGGAAATCTGGACCTGGACATGAAGACTATTGGAAATAAAATGTCAGATCTGGAAGGGCCCTTAGCAGTCATCAGGCTGAACACTTTCTTTTTATGAAAGCTGTGTAGAGATGTGGAAAGAACAAAGAGCAAGGACTTTGGAGTTGGACAGTCCTTGGTCTAAATTTCTGCTTTGCCTTTTCCTATCTAAATGTTAGCATGAGTCTTAACTTCCTTGACCCTCATGGCAATTCACTGGATGTTTGTGAGGTTGAATTAAGTGTAAAACATTCTTAGCCCAACGCCTGATGTGTAGTTGGTACCTAAGAAAAATGGCCACCATCCTTGTTATGGAAAAGAAATGGAAGCCCAGAGAGATAGGACAAAGGTACCAGCCATGCGGGGTGGAGCTGGTGCTGACACTTCCTGATGTGGGAGTGTGGTGGGAAAGGACAGGGTGAAGGGGAGTGGGGGAGGAGACGTGGACTTACTATGACCAAGATTGAGTTGCCTCTTTGGGGGAGGGAGCTAAGACAGTAAGTTTAGGACCATCAAGGCAGGACCTTACTCGCCTGTTTGAAATAAAATGGCTCAGCCAATTAATTTGAGCAGGAAGCTTCCAGTGGAACTTTCTGTGAGTCAGAAGATGATGTGTGTTTTTTAGTCTAAATAAATCTTTTGTTTCATCTTCCCCTGAGTGGTGTTCTTTTTCTTTGAGATAAGCTGTTAAGAAATGATGAGAAAATGACCTCTAAAAGTACAGCTTTGAGCATGTCACCATCATTTTTCCTCCACTGAAGACAGTCTTTGAATTTTTATTATTATATGTTAAAATCTCCATTCTTCCTTTCCCCATTGCTCTGCCTGGATCTGGTATTTCTGAGAGGCCTGCACATTCTATAACATAACCACCTGCCATGGGAGATGTGAGGGCGGCCGTTATGACTTCACGCCATGTTCTCATGTCATATATCGTTTTTGCTGAAATTCACTTGTTTCAGAGGTTTTTACAAGATAGCACAATCACTTGGCTTCATGGCTTTCAGAATTTATGATCCTCTGCAGTCGGGAAGAGGCATGGTTTGCCAACTGTTAACTTTATAGGTAAGGTATTTTCTTTACTCATTTCTTACAAAACAGACTTTTTCAATACCTAGAAAATTATCTTGCAGGAAGCTCAGGTTGTTTTCCTCCTTCATGTATTATAAGTACCCATATTTCAAGGCCCAGCCTGAAAACCATCTTAATGGAGACCTCCTTAATCCTCTCGTCAGAAGGATTCCTTCTGCCTCCTCTGAAGAGAATTATAGGATGTGCATGTGTGAGGGGAGAGTGAGTAAATAATATTGTAATTTTTCTGCTGGTGACTTTCCACTTGTCTGTTTGTTGAAGGCAGGGACGGTGTGGATTTCTTCCATACCCTTCCTGTGGCTGGTCCCTGCTCTGCCTGTGTGAATGGTGAGGGAGGGGCGTATTCTGAGTCTTTCCGCTAGACTTTAGATCGCTTGGATCTGGAGTTCAAAGGGCAGAGAGCTAGTGCCTTTTGTGCAGCATCATTCCCTGCTGAGAAAAGCAAGAGTGAACCTTTTAGGAAGAATATTTGCAAAGAGGCGAGGGATTTAGAAGCTTGTAATTATATTGCAGAAGACAATGAGTGAAGACAAAGCATTTTAAGTGAAATAATTCATATAAACTGCTCAGTGCTTGCCTAGCACTTAGCAAGCTCTCAGGGAGCTGTGAGATGATATGGTAATGGCTTAATCACATATCATACTGGCTAAAGGAGGGAATCCTCGATTATAAATTATAATCCCTGCCCTCTGGGCATGCCTGGTCTAACAGATAATAGAATAGTCTCTGAGGACCAAAGACTTTGTCCTCAAGTTTACCTGATGACCATAAAACATTAGACAAACTAATTGGATTTTGTGGTAGGATTTTTACAGGTAGAAATTCTTTTTTTTTTTTTTTTTTTTTGGTTCTTGAGAGATTGATGGTTGTTTAGGAACATGCACGCTTAAATGGATTTTTGTTTCTTTTATCAGATGGAATTTACTAGAGTTTCTAAGATATTTTGCTCTTTTAACCTCACAGCTTGTTAATGATTCCCAAGTCTTGCCTTGGCCTCTGAGCTTTGACTTCTAGACACGTTTCTTTGGTTTAGTCATTACTTAATAGATTTAAAAGCAGAAAACTATCAGGGCAGGAATTTTTCATTGTTATTTAGTGAGTTTAGGTGTACAGGACTGGCCCTGAAAAAAACAAACTTGATTCCTGGGATTCTTCTGTTTTTGTCCTGTCCGTTTTGGTGGTTACCACTGGGTAAGTAGTGGTGCCTGGTGCTGGGGTGCAAAGGAGTGAGGAGACCTTGCTCTAGAACAGGGCAGTAGTGTTGGTGCCCTTCTACTCCCCAGAGAAGCAATCTAAATAAAGCTTTGCTGACTTCTCCCCTTGCAAACGCTTGCTGCCTGTAAGCCTTGCTACTCAAGGTGTGACCCTTGGACCGGCAGCATCACCTGGGAACTTGTTAGAAATGCAGAATTTCAGGCCCTTCCCTACGCCTGCTGAACAGAAACCACATTTGAACAAGGTCTCAAGGTGAACCATATGCACACGCATTCAACTTGGAGAGGCACTGTCCATTCTAGAACTACAACAGGTGAAAAAGGTCTCAGAACCATTAGCGTTTGAAAAATATGCTGCTTTTAATTTCTACTTAAAAGCAAAACAACTGGTTAAGCAAGTTGCGGGGAGGGGGGTTGTGGCTGGGCTAAACCCTTATTTAAATTTTCTTATTTTGGAGAACTTCAAAGATACAAAAGCAGGGAGACTAGTAAAATGAATCCCCATTTACCTATCACCTAGCTTCATTTGTTATCAACTCGGCTGATTTTGTTTCATCAGTAACCCCCATCCTACCCTGGATTATTTTAAAGCAAATCCCAGACATATAATTCTCCCCTAAGGATCTCTTTTTCCTTTTTCAAAGTTGGTGGTAAAATATATAGAAAATAAAATTTACTAACTTAACCATTCACAGTTCAGTGGTGTTCAGTACTGCATTCATATTTCTGTGCAACCAATCTCGAGAACTCTTTCCATCTTGCAAAACTGAAACTTTGTAAACATTAAGCAACATCTTTTGCCTTTTTAACATAGCCACAGTACCATCACACCTCAAAAGATGTTCCGGGGCTTCCCTGGTGGCGCAGTGGTTGAGAGTCCGCCTGCTGATGCAGGGGACATGGGTTCGTGTCCCGGTCTGGGAAGATCCCACATGCCGCGGAGCGGCTGGGCCCGTGAGCCATGGCCGCTGAGCCTGTGCGTCCAGAGCCTGTGCTCCGCAACGGGAGAGGCCACAGCAGTGAGAGGCCTGCGTACCGCAAAAAAAAAAAAAAGATGTTCCGTTAATTCCTTAATGGCATCAAATGCCCCAGCAGTGTTCAAATTTCCCAGAGTGTAGTTTAGCTTAAAGAAATCAAAGGCATTCAGTTTGGCATCTTCTCTGTATGAAGTTGGTGGCCTAGTTTGTTCAGTGAAGAATCTCGAGACAATGGTGAGAGTGGTTTTTCTCCTTTCCCAACCTGAAGCTGGGTAGGATTTTGTGTGAAGACTTTGTAATTTCTAATCTTATTCTATTTCCAGGTATCAAGAATTTTGCAGTAAAAAGAGCATGGGACTTTTAAATAAGAAGAATTAAGTCAGAGTCAATCACTGCTTCGTAGAATTGGGCAAAATATTTACGCTGTTATCATTTCAGGCACAAGATGACTATGAAAATTGAATTAAATTCTAATACCGAATAGCAATCAGAATGTATGAACTAGAGTCATATTTTCAACACAGGACAATGTCAAAATCATAACGTTTAGAAGAGAAAGTTGCAGAACGGTTTGTACAACAACACTATAATGTTCAACAAAAAACAATACTATGCATTGTTTATGATTACACACGGAGTAAAAGCACATGAAAACACATGCTTGAGAATGACACGTGCACATATCAGGGTAGGAATCAGCACACTAAATGGAATGGAATAATCGTATCTATATTCTCTATTCAAAAATCTGAAGGAGGGCTTCCCTGGTGGCGCAGTGGTTGAGAGTCTGCCTGCCAATGCAGGGGACACGGGTTCGTGCCCCGGTCCGGGAAGATCCCACATGCCGTGGAGCGGCTGAGCCTGTGAGCCATGGACGCTGAGCCTGTGCCTCTGGAGCCTGTGCTCCGCGACGGGAGAGGCCACAACAGTGAGAGGCCCGCGTACCGCAAATTAAAAAAAAAAAAAAAAAAATCTGAAGGAAATGTGGCAAAGTATCAAGATTTGCCTGATGGATACATGGGTATCCATGGTATTATCTCTGTTACGTACGTTTGGAAATATTGTAAAAGGAAGGCTTTTAAAAAGCTGGTCAATGTTTGTACACATATTTTGTGAACTCAGGTACTCAAAAATGTTCGCGTGATTTTTTTTTTTTTTTTTTTTTTTTTTGCGGTACGCGGGCCTCTCACTGTTGTGGCCTCTCCCGTTGCAGAGCACAGGCTCTGGAGGCGCAGGCTCAGCGGCCATGGCTCACGGGCCAGGCCGCTCCGCGGCATGTGGGATCTTCCCGGACCGGGGCACGAACCCGCGTCCCCTCCATCGGCAGGCGGACTCTCAACCACTGCGCCACCAGGGAAGCCCTCGCGTGACTTATTGATGCACCCAGCTCATCACAAAAAATTGGATGCTGTGGACAAAAATTATGAAAATGATTTAACTGGTGGGGTTCAAGACAAAAAAAGTGAAAAGGGACCACCGTGAAGTGTGGGAAATTTGTCTCAAATTTCCGCTGGTCTGTGCCCTGCCCACCTTGTCTACGTAGATTCTGGTGACGTTCCAAAGAGTTATAATGGTGGGTCAGGCCCATTTTGATTTTATTGGAATTTATAGCTCTGCTGCTTCTGAGGAGGCTTTGAGGTGGCAAAGTCCCAGCTCTGCCGTGGCCTTGAAAGCATTTTACACTCCCAGAGCCTGCGTATTGCTCTCACTTTCATCTGTTGCTGTCCCAGCCCTAGATAGCACTACTTCTGAGTCCTCTGAGACAGATGGTGTTTTTAAAGATCACTGAGAAAGGGGGCTTCTCGGAGGACTGTTTCATATTTAATCACCTCTCCCTTTGGAATGGCCTTCCTCACATCCGGGTTTTCGTGCTGTGCGAGTGGAGACCACTGATCAGTGGTCTCATTATAATAATCCTTGCCTAGAGGATGTGATAAAGGTCACAAACTTGATATTTATTCATGAGCGGAGTATAGAACTGAAACTGATCATAGTGGATCTTCTTTCTGGCAAAAAGGAGGAGGATTTGGGCTTTTAAACCAAAATACATTTGCTGGGGGTGGGAGCAGACACGTTGTTAATTGAGCCACATTGACAAAAATGATAGAATATGTCTTCCCAAGAGTTTAAATACTGTGCTATTTCTGAGGTTGTCTAGAGGCAAGATCCCTTCGTTGTGGATGTTTTATTGTTTGTAATTAAATGGAGCTCACAACTGTAGTCACATTGGTATCTGAAGACAGCCCGAAGGTCTGCCTCTGGTCTAATGTAACCCTTGCTACTATGATTTTATTTGCCTCACAGAACCAATTTTTTCCTCTTAATCATATTTATTGCTCTTATCTCAACTCTCAAATATGTCTAATCTTCCAGAAACATATATAATTATCTTTTAAGGGTCTGAATCGTGCCAGACGTAGCAAAAGAATTGCTTCTCTGCTCTCGCATGTCACTAAATCTTTCTGTACCAGGTTTTACCTCTTTGGAGTAGGAATGATACTCTGTCCTTTCCCATCTCTAAGTGATTCATGGATTTGTCCTCTTATTTAGGTATTCATCAGATGTTTTTTGAGCTCAGAAACATTCATTTGTTCATTTATTTAATAATTATTGAATGTCAGTTTTGTGCCGAGCGGTAGGGTAGGCGTTAGAGACGTGTAACTGAAAGAGGCAGATGATCCTTGCTCTCATGGACCTCAGAGGCTACTCCAATAACATCCTAAAAGGGAGGCAGGGAGTTCTTTTCAGGAATTAGAAGCAATGGGAATGATCTTTGTTGGCTCTCAGTCCCTTGACGTCTCAGTGCTTACAAGGCTGGGATAAAGGGCAAGTATCACAGAGAATGACGACCAGAGCTCAGTACATTTGGGGACAAGAGCAGATAACATTGATGCCACTTCTTTTTGTCTACATCACATTTATACCTTCCTAGTGATAAAATTCCACAGGATCAAGGTTTTGTCATCTGACTCGGAGGGCTCCCACTGGCCCGTCCTGCCAAGTTTCTCCAGAGGCTTCCCTCTGTTTGCCTCCAGAGGTACAGATATGCTTATTAATTTAACCAGTTTGTGACATAAACTTCAGCAATTTCTGTAGCAAAGACCTGCTGGAGAGCCTGCTTTTTCCCAACAGGGTTTTGGTAACTGACAGCTCAGATTTCATGACTGTCAGTACAGTTTTCTTACAACAAAGGTATACATTTATTTAGGGTATTTGGAGAGTTTGTCAGTTAAATTTAATCTTTCATTTCAAAAAATAGTGGTGTGGGGGAGTGGCTGACGTTTCTCTTAGAACCATAAAACACTGGCCTGCCAGGACCTGTAGAGATCTTCCAGCTTCCCCCTTCCCCAGCTAACAGGTGGGGAAACCAAGGTCCAGAGTGGCTGGAAATTAGCCTTTGTTCTCCTGGTGAGTCACTACCGGATCTCTAGTCTTAGGTTCCTTCTTCTATTATGGTGGTTCTCACTTGGATTCATGGGTGGGATATAGAAGTCCAGAAAGGTTGCTTTTGTTTTGAGTTTGCATCTTTGTATCTGTTTACAAAGACAGATGCTGGTTACAGAAAATTCAATTAATACTGAAAGATATTAAGAAAGCAAAAATCCTTTGAAATCCCAGCACCCAGAGTTAATTATACTGAACATTTTGGAGATGTTCATATTGGGGAACATCCTTCCAGGCAATCCTCTCTATAATTTTATACATTTATATCTGTCTTAGTATACAGTTAGAGATGTATGTAATTCTTTATAATTTTCAGTCAATGGGAAGAGCAACATTTTCTTGCAATTATTTTTCCTTTAATCTGAAAAATGATTATCAACTTATTTTAAGTGCAGATGGAAATACTCTCCTATTGGTTTGTATTTTACTCATATTAATATATCCCCAGTAATGTAAATTATATTCTTACTATTCTTAAATTTAATCATAAATATCAAGGCAGGTTATGTCTTTGAAGAGGTGGCTGTGAAGAGATGAGCCACTCGGGTCCCCTTTGAGGGAAGGGCTGGCTGACAGTAGCACAAGAGCGTGGTCTGCAGACAGCCTTGTGCTAGCTGTCCGCTCTGTGAGGGTCCCCTGGGCTGGGCTGCGCAGAGAGCTGCTCACCCTAGGACGTGTCTTCCTGGGGCCACCTGCATTGGGGTAATATCTGGTGACATCAGGCGATAGGAAAGGAGTATGAGGTCTCCCCAGAAACCAGAGCACCCCCTGATAGGCTGAGGCTCTGGATGCTTTGCTGCCTCCTCTTCTGCCCAATCCTGCTTCCTCCTCCCCTTACAAGGGTTGACCCCTAATTAACATCTTGAACCCCAAACTGCATCTCAGCTTCTGCTTCTGGAGAACCCAACTTGCAACTGTGGATATTGTCCTCGTGGTAATCATGGATGCAGCAGGAATGCCTACCGCAGCCCCTCCTGGGAGCCAGTGGAATCCTAGGGAGCTCAGGAATCTCATTCTTTCCTCCTCTCCGAGTGAGCTCACCCTCTCACCCCTCCTTAGAGGTTTGGCATTTGAAGAATTTGGCCTTGGGCGAGCTCACTGCTCTGTGGGTGTAAGGGAAAGCTTAAAGGCTTTCTTGCTATGAGGTATTCTCTGCAATAACGATCTATTTTAATTGTTTATGACATTAGTCAGTTAAAGATTCATTTACTTTGGGGACTTCCCTGGCAGCCCAGTAGTTAGGGCTCCCCCTTCCAATGCAGGGGGTGCGGGTTTGATCCCTGGTCGGGGAGCTAGGATCCCACATGCCTCGTGGCCAAAAAACCAAAGCATAAAACAGAAGCAATATGGTAACCAATTCAATAAAGACTTAAAAAAAAAAAGATTCATCTGCTTTGGGAGAAATTTCTCTAGAACTTTTGAAAGCTCCTGCCTAAGAGTTGATTAAGAAGGGTTTGTTGTTGTTTTGGGGTTTGTTTTTTTTTTTTGCCTCCAGCAGATACCCCTTTCTTTAGCTCTCCCCCTTCTTCCAACCTGCTGCACGGTGATTGGCTTCCTGTCTTGAGGTTTCCTATTTGCATAATCTCTCTAATCATTCTTTCATTTCTGGGAGAAATTAATAATCTCACTAATCAGCTAGAAGGGAATATGGAGATGGAGGAAGCAGTGAATACCTTTTCGAGGCCCGATGGGGGTTTGTTCCAGTCACTGCCTTTGCTCAAATGCTGTGTCGTCTTGGTTATTGTTGGGAGCATCCGTGGGTCCCGCCTCTCCATCTTCTTGAGGTCCCCTTGGAGACTTTTAATTTCAAGGCTGTTTGTGCTGCCAGCCCTTGTGCTGGTGGCATCTGGCTTAAAAAAAGCCACATGTGCTCTGTGGTCCCTTGGAATTTCTCCTTTCTCTTTATTAAATACTGGTGGGGGCAGAGGGAGCCGTTCTTGATCTCTCCCCTCCTAACCCCTAAGATGCAGTTTTTTGGGTGCTTTTAATCTTCAGCCTTAGCCAGCAACTGCTGTTTGCATTTTGGAATCTGTGAATTTTAGGGAGATGAGGAATGCATGCTGAAGGTTTGGTCATTGCTTCTTTACTACCTATTCTGTCTCTTTTTTCCCCCGGGGGTGGGGGCCTGGGGCAGGTGTCTTTTCGTATTTTGCTGACACAGTGATCCTGTTCTTCAGCACGAAATGCCCACCACGTGATCAGCATGCGTGTAGCTTGGGCTGAAGAGTGGAATTGGGATTCTGCAACTGTGCAAGACACAGTTCATATAAATGCAGACATTCAAAAGCCTCACTTGCCTAACGGATGTTTTTTTAAGTCTATAAAAAAGTTAGTTTTTCATGAAAGGGCAGACTAGACCAGAAGATGCTGCTGAATAAGTCTTTATTCTATAGAAGGTAATAGGCAAAAATCTGGTTTCAAAGAAGTTGTTGAGCTTTTTATTTCTTGTCTAGTTTTCTCTATAGGGGGAGAAAGGTCTATAAAGGCACTCACCTGTGTCCACCTTTTTAATAACTTAGTCCTGCCACTGAATTTGCCTGGGGGAAGAGAACTTATAAGTAGATGATGCCTTTTGAAGTCTTTTAGTTCACATTCACCATTTTGGATGTTGAGAGATGGGAAAAAGGGGATGGTAAACATTTGGTTGGGGGACAGTCCCTACCTAATTCCAGGTTTTTTGTCTCCACCATCATGCTGCCTCTCTGCGGTTTTTTCTTCTGCAACAGTAGGTTTGTGTGAAAAGGACGTTATGATTTACTTGGGAACCCTGAATTCCCAACAACTGGTATCTTTGGTCCTTCCAAGTTCTGACAACAAAGATGCCCATCAGAATTTTGACATGGAAAACCCTGGAGAGAAAGATGTGTAAAACCTGTGCATCAGTCTATAATACTTGCATATGAGTAGGCTGGTGCCACTCAGTTGTCATTTATTCTTGTTAATAAAGATGCATTGGGGGCTTCCCTGGTGGCGCGGTGGTTGGGGGTCCGCCTGCCGATGTGGGGGGCGCGGGTTCGTGCCCCGGTCCGGGAGGATCCCACGTGCCGCGGAGCGGCTGGGCCCGTGGGCCGTGGCCTCTGGGCCTGCGCGTCCGGAGCCTGTGCTCCGCGGCGGGAGAGGCCACAACAGTGAGAGGCCCGCGTACAGAAAGAAAAAAAAAAAAAGATGCATTGGCTAGGAGTTTGAGCAAGTATTTGAATAACTACAGATAAATGTTGTAGAATTTGTATGTATAGTATGTAACTACAAATAAACAATATTTGAGTAATTTCAGATGAAGAGTGTGGACCATGAGAAGATCTCTGTACGAAGCTTTGTAGGGGACAGTGAGGTAAACTCTACCTTTATTCTCACTGACATGGGTGGCCGGAGAAGCCTTTGTGGATGAGTTTGTATTTGAGATGGGCAGAGCTTGGAGTGGAGAACTGGGAATGGCACTGAAGAAAGGTTCAGATACTGAAAAAGTACATACATCACCTGTTTGGTGGAGGATGCCTAGTTTGAAATGGTTCTGAACGCTCAGAATAATTGTCAGACTTCCTTATTTGAAAGCTTAATTTCAGATTTAAAAAAAAAGTTATGGCCTAGATAGTTATGAATGTTACTTTAAAGATGAGCTTGGAATCATCTGGAATGATTTGAGGGTAATACAGCTTGAGCACAAAATAATAGATGTAGTAATCTCTGAGAATTCATTCCATCTCCTAAGTTAGAACTCTGAGAAAATGTTAAGTTTGCAGCCAAGGCCTTTATGGAATCTGTGGGATCCTGGCTAACATGAATCCTGTGTGGTACAGGGTCCTAGACTTGCCTACAGATCAGTTGCTTTTCATCTCTTACTTCTTTCTCCCTCTTTCTCTTTCATGCATTCATCCATAAGCATTTTTAATTACTGTGGGCAGACATAGTTCTTGATTCTGGAAATAAGTGATGGGAAAGCCTCTCGAGTTTCACTCAGAAAACAGGCTATTGTATTTCTGAATAATAAGCATAAGGTGCTACAAGGGCAACATAGGGAGACCATCTAACCCAGATTTGGAGCCGTAAGGAAGTTTTCGGAGAAAGCTGGAGCCTTAGGGACCAGGAGTAGGAAGTAGCCAGACCAACATGTAGGAAAAATGTGGAAAGGAAGACCGTTCTAACCAGAGGGCATGTTGTGTTCAGAGGCCATGAGCCCAAGGAAAACGTGGTCCCTGGGGGAGCCGCAAATAGCTTAGAATGACTGACAATGGAGGGACAGGAGGAAGTGGCCGGAAGCAAGGCTGAGAGTCAACGGGGGTTAGATAATGTAGAGCCTGTGAACCGACCTGGAAATATAGGGCATTATCTTTTTTTTTTTTTTTTTTTGCGGTACCCGGGCCTCTCACTGTCGTGGCCTCTCCCGTTGCGGAGCACAGGCTCTGGACGCGCAGGCGCAGCAGCCATGGCTCACGGGCCCAGGCCCTCCGAGGCATGTGGGATCTTCCGGACCGGGGCACGAACCCGAACCCATACCCGTGTCCCCTGCATCTGCATCGGCAGGCGGACTCTCAACCACAGCGCCACCAGGGAAGCCCGGGGCATTATCTTTAAGATAAAGGGCAATTGAAGGGTTTTTTTTAGCAGGGGCGTGAACTGCTCTTTAGGAAGACCACCGTGGCTACCATGTTGATAACAGATTGAATAGACTAACTGAAGAAGACCAGTTAGATGTGTGTTGCAATGGTCCAGGAGAGGGATGACGAGAGCCTGAGCTGGAGTAGGAGCAGCAATTATGGTGAAAACAGGAGAGGGTCAAGAGACAGGGGGCTTCCCTGGTGGCTCAGTGGTTGAGAATCCGCTTGCCAATGCAGGGGACATGGGTTCGAGCCCTGGTCCAGGAATATCCCACATGCCGCGGAGCAACCAAGCCTGGGCACCACAACTACTGAGCCCTCGCTCTAGAGCCCGCGAGCCACAACTACTGAGCCTGTGTGCCACAACTACTGAAATCTGCAAGCCTAGAGCCCGTGCTCCGCAACAAGAGAAGCCACCGCAATGAGAAGCCCGCACACCGCAACAGAGTAGCCCCCGCTTGCCGCAACTAGGGAAAGCCCGCACACAGCAACGAAAACCCAGTGCAGCCAAAAAAAAAAAAAAAAGTAAATAAATTTATTTTAAAAAAAGAGAAGGTGAAACTGATCAGTTGAGGGGGTTTGATGTGGGTAGTAAAGGAGAGGCAGAAACCTAAGGTGATGGCCAGGTTGCTCTCCTGGGCACAAGAATACATGGTGGAGGCATTCACAGCAAAGAAAGAGAGCAAAGGGGAGCAAGGTTTTGTGTGAGATAGAGAGGTTGGCATTGGTCCTATTGAGTTGGCAGTGCCTCGGGAATGTCCTAGTAATTGTATTGACATTCCACCTTTACCATCAGGTGTCCTAACACTCCAGGTAGTGAGCGTAAAATGTCACAAGTATAGGGACTTCCAAGTTTGGCATGGACCCTCTGATTTTCCACATCAGGGAAGTGGAGTCCAGAGTGGTAGAACAACCTGCTGAGGGTCAGTCACACAGCTACTTACTGATTGATCTGGGCCTAGTATCTGAGTCTCCAGCATCTGTGTAGAAGTATTTCCACTCTGACTGTAGCATCTGAAAAATGTATAGAAGTAAATAAATGCGTATAACCATGTAGTCCCTTGCTTGGGAAGAACTGCTGGCAGTAAAAATGTGGGCCATAAATCCATGTGGGGACTATGCCCTGTTTGCATCTCATTTGCTTCCATCTGCCTTGACTTAACGTGATTATGGCAACTTTGTTAGGCAAGTGGTTGCTTAACACAGTGGAAAGTCTTAATTACTCTTTAATGCTATGTGTGGAGGGAAAGTCAACTTTAATGTTTAATCATTTGGCTGTCTCTTATTTTAGTATTCCATTTGTGTACCCATAAAATATATAAATGCATATTTTTTTACATTTGCCTTCTCATTCCAGATTTCAGTGACACAAAAATATTTTCTTTTTAAAGTATTATTGCTATATAAACACTGCAACTTTAATGAAAAATTAAAAATCCACCCACAGTCTTTCCATGATAACAACAACAAAAAAATCAAGCTTTATGTTCTTTTACTTCTTTTCTCTCTATATCCATATGGTAATTCTAATTCATATTCAGTTTTCTGGCTTTTTT
Organism: Phocoena phocoena; assembly: GCF_963924675.1. Taxonomy (NCBI): domain Eukaryota; kingdom Metazoa; phylum Chordata; class Mammalia; order Artiodactyla; family Phocoenidae; genus Phocoena; species Phocoena phocoena. The sequence continues at coordinate 70,559,519 of NC_089222.1, read as the reverse complement.
CTTACATCAGATATTTTACCATATTGTTCGTTTGTCCATCCATCCATCCATCCATCCATCCATTCATTCATTCATTCATCCATCTCCTTGGCAAGCATCGGAGTATCTTCTAAATGCCGGGTCCTCTGCATGGTGTTAGGGGATACAGCAGCATCAGTCCTCGTGAAGCTGACATTTGGAGAATAGGGGAATGGTTGGTGGGTAACATATTAATAAGTAACAAAACCTAATAGAAAAAAAACTTACAATTGAGTTAGTAAACATGGTGCAGGCTGTTGTTTTCATGTTGTAGAAGTAACATAACTACTTTCTTGTTGTTCAACATGGTATCAGTCGGGGTCTCAGGAGGAAACAGGTGGCACACCTAAATTAGGGAACACAGAGGAGCGTTTCCTAGAGGGAAATTTACAAAGGTGTGGTCAGCGTGTAGGAAACCCCCAGGATGGTGCAGTACTCCAGGGCTGGGGACCATAAAGCACATGTTTGCCTGAAGGGGCCATAGGAGGAGACATTTTAAATGTAAACATTTAAAAAGCATCTTCCAGTATTGTGCCCAGTGCTGAAGAGAAGGGAGGGAATGTTCTAGGGGAGTCTTCTGCTTCCAGGGAGTGGAGCTCACAGAGCAGGACAGCAGATCAGAGAGCAGTAAGGGAAGGATAACAGGGGAGAGGCACTAAGAGGCTGCTTGGTTTCTTCAGCTGTGAAATTGGCTGAATGGTGGGCGTGGGGGGGGAATGGGAAGAGAAGGGAGGGAAGCCTGGGTTGACCTCAGTGGTTCCTTCAGGCAGAGCTTTTCAGACTGGGGCAACGGACGGGTTATAGACGAGGAGGGGGAATGGGCGTGGAGGCCTCCTGGGACTTCTGGTCCTGGAAGCCTCTTCCCCTTCACCCCAGTATCATACTCACTCTCTTTGTGCTGTGACATGGTGACGCTGGGAAGTATTCGGGGGCTCTTTGAGTTAAGTACTGTTATTCTAGAAATTCTCCCTGAGGTGTCTGAACTGACACCCTTGAGTGCTGGTGACCATTACTCAACTCTAATGTAATCATATCAATAGTTACTTCCTGTACCGTGGCTTTCCATTGTCGAGGTGGGGGGAGGCAGATGGTGCCAGGGGGAAGGGCTTGGAGCGAAGCACATAAGCACTGCCCCCCACTCTTGGTGTATAGGACGGGTGGGGGGTTGCTTCCTTGCGGTTTGTGTCTTCTAAACTGGTGAATTTCATGCTTGCTGCTTTGCTGAGCATTGCCCGTTTGGGGATCTGTTGGGCTTGGGGAGCTAATCACTTAGGCTGAGCCTCAAGGAAAAGGCAATAGAGGTCAGGATCCAATGGCATGTTTAATAGCTGTGTGTGTGTGTGCACCTTTGTCTTTCTGAAACAGGGAAACCTTGGCTGTGGCCTCTGTTTTCAAAGACATAGTGTGGGGTCTTTAATGTTATCAAGTTATTTATTCGTCCATTGTTTTGTTCTCTGCCTCACCTCATGCCTCTGGCCTCTTGGTGCTCTCCACTTGGGTTCCTTCAAGGTCCTTTAACCCGACTCATTTCCTCTTGACTTCAGACCTTGGAACATGCTCTCTCTGCCCTCTCTCTCTCTCCTCTCTCTCTCTCCTATTCTTCAGGTCTTTCCCTGACCCCACAGATGAGGCTAGATTTTTCGGTTCTATTCCCACATCTGTACCTGTACTTGTCAGCTCTTCTCCATAGAAGATGCTCCCCATGAGGACAGGTTTTGTGGTGTTCTTGGCACCATTGTATGCCTAGCTTCCTGCACAGTGTCTTTGTTGAGAAAAAGGAAGCATGTTTTACAGTAGTCAGGTTTTTTCTGAGATTGTTCATCCATGTTTAGTAGGTCCCATCACCTCCTAGATAACCATAATTTTTAATGTTAGTACCCTTCCTTTTCCAAAGAACCTGGATACCTTCGATCTGCAAATAGTTGTAACTTTCCACGCTAGGGGACTGTCAGCATGGGTGGCATGGGCAGAAGGTGGATTGTGTATAGAAGTGACTGACTCATGAACATGCTCACCTTCCATGTGAATTAAAGTTTTATAATTGGAAATTCTTATTTGTATAATATCCACTGGTGGCCTCATAATAACCTCTGAAAGTTCTTTATCCACATCTTACAACTAAGACATGTTCCTGGTAACTGAGTAGTGTCTGGTTGAGAAGTCACATTGGATATTTGCTCTGGGGATGGAGATGACCCATTTGGCCACATTGATTAGAAAGAAAGCAGTATGGAGTTATAGAAGGATACCATTCTGTTCAGAAGTAATATATTTTAACCTAAGCAAGGCATGTGATGAGAAGCTATCCCTGGACCTGCCTGTTTCAATGTGGGTTTTGTATTTTTAAATATAAAGGTAGCATGGTCAAAACACCCAACTGATCTAGGGCACTCACTCATTGCCCTCACTATGCTGTAAATGTTCTGGTTTATTTACCCATTTTACAGATAAGTAGCTGAGAGTCAGAGGATATCATTTCCCAGGGAGACTCAGTTGGGGGGATGGAGTTGAGGTTCAGATCCAGGTTTCCTGACTCATGTTGGGGAAATCCTCTCTGGGCACTTGAGAGTAAAGGGCAGCCCTGATTGCATGCTTTGGGCATCATTGTGTGCTTGAGCAGTTCTGGGCCAAGATCATCAGATTTGGTTGTATGAATGTATTTCATGATGGTTGTTAATCGGTCTCCTCCAGAAGGTCATTCTGACAAATCTCAGGCCCTTGTTCCACTCGAGCATCATCCATCCAAGTACTATTGCTGTACAATTTATTTTCCTCTGGGAATTGCTTCTCATGCCTCTAACAGAACGTGAGTGCTGCAGCTGCCCTGTTTCTTGCTGTTCAGTTCCCTTTGCTTGCTAAGTTCGGCAGTTGTAGGCAGTGCTGGTGGCTGCCCGAAGAGCCGTGGTCTTTTCCATTATTCATGATGTTAGTGGCAGGTCTCTTGCTTTGGCCTGTGCAGGCTGGAATAGACTCATTGGTGGCACGGGGTGCAGCTACTTCTCTTTCCTGTGGAACTGGCCATCACCCCAAGTGCAAGCCGACGTCTAGGGCTATTGGGGTGGGGTTTGCAGAGTGAAGTGTCTCATCTGGGTAATTGGCAGCCTTCACTCTCCCTTGGCATAGCCAGGAAACCCAACTGTGATTAGAGTCTGGGCAGTGTAAGCCACGTACTGTGTTGTGCTTGGGGTTTATTCTAGTGATGTGGGAAACAGGATTTGAGCATCAGACCTCAGCTGGAGCCAGCTTTCAGATTCTGGATCTCTTCCTTCACCACCCAATCCAGCCACATTATTCTTCCTCCTCTTATCCCATTGTTAAATACAGTATATTTATTTTAACAGCTAGTCTGTGGCTTACTTAATCAGTTAGTGTTTTATTAGATGGACACATTTTCAGTTAGTAACACAGTCCCCAAACTCTCTGTTTCATTGCCTCTGTCATTTCCCACTGTGCTTTCTATGGTAGTTTGCTTAGCTATCCACTAATACCAGTCTGCTGGGTTACCTTCAGTTTTTAATGATTATATGATGTAGTGAATAGCATGGAAGTGTTGCCCTCACAGAATCCCAGGGATGTTCTTCCTAGGATTATTCTTTCCTAAGAAAGAAAGAATTCTTCCTTCCCTCAACATAGCTCAGTCCAATCTTTCACTTTAAAGACCAGAAAGTGAGGTCCTGATGTGTTTTATTTATTTATTTATATTTTTTGTAAGATAGGGTTTTTTGGTTTTTTTTTTTACATCTTTATTGGGGCATAATTGTTGTACAGTGGTGTGTTAGTTTCTACTTTATAACAAAGTGAATCAGTTATACATATACATGTGTTCCCATATCTCTTCCCTCTTGCGTCTCCCACCCTCCCACGCTCCCTATCCCACCCCTCCAGGCGGTCACAAAGCACCGAGCCGATATCCCTGTGCTACGCGGCTGCTTCCCACTAGCTCTCTACCTTACATTTGGTAGTGTATATATGTCCATGCCTCTCTCTTGCTTTGTCACAGCTCACCCTTCCCCCTCCCCATATCCTCAAGTCTGTTCTCTAGTAGGTCTGTGTCTTTATTCCTGTCCTGACCCCTAGGTTCTTCATGACATTTTTTTTCCCTTAAATTCCATATATATGTGTTAGCATACGGTATTTCTCTTTCTCTTTCTGACTTACTTCACTCTGTATGACAAACTCTAGGTCTATCCACCTCATTACAAATAGCTCAATTTCGTTTCTTTTTATGGCTGAGTAATATTCCATTGTATATATGTGCCACATCTTCTTTATCTATTCATCCGATGATGGACACCTAGGTTGTTTCCACCTCCGGGCTATTGTAAATAGAGCTGCAGTGAACATTTTGGTACATGACTCTTTTTGAATTATGGTTTTCTCAGGGTATATGCCCAGTAGTGGGATTGCTGGGTCATATGGTAGTTCAATTTTTAGTTTTTTAAGGAACCTCCATACTGTTCTCCATAGTGGCTGTACCAATTCACATTCCCACCAGCAGTGTAAGAGTGTGCCCTTTTCTCCACACCCTCTCCAGCATTTATTGTTTCTACTGATGTGTTTTAAAATGTTGCATGTATGTCTCCCCCTACTTCATTTACCTCCAAGATGATGTCTTTCTCTGCTACTGATGCCTGATTGGCTAGGAATGGAAGAAAGCAAGGTCCAGTGATACCCCTTTCTCCATTAACTGGCAGTTAGGAATTTCAGCAGCAGCAAAGTGTCAGAAAGCGCAACATAAAGCTGCTTAAGCAAAATGTGAATTTATTGACATGCATCACTGACAAGTCCAGGGGTAGGTTTGCTCTACCTGCCTCTTCTCTTTCAAGTTCATTGAGGGAACCTCTGCCTTATTTATGTCTCATTGGCTCTGAGTAAATCAGTTACCCACTCCTGAAGCAATCACTGTCATCAGAGGGATGATCAGGCTAATGGGCATAGATAGGGGGTGGGATTACCCCTGGAGCAATGGAAGGTGAATCCCTTCCTTTTATGTGGACTGAGAGTGGAGAAGGGGTGGTTCTTCAAATGAAAATCTTGTTCCTGGGCTATGGGGAGGATGGACGCAGAGGATGATGGTCCACCATAAACACACACCCAACCCTTCCAGCTTCTGGATTTGGCTGTCCTAGCGAGGATGGGGTAGGAAGTGGAGGACCACCAAAGATGCACGAAGGTCACAGTATCAGAGTTGTTCGAGCTGGAAGGGCTTTTACAGGTCTCTGTTTCAGGTACTGATTGCTGCATGAAAAACTACCGTAAAACCTAGTAGCTTGAAGTAAGGACTTTTGTATTAGACGACCCTGTGAGACAGGAATTCAGACTGTACGTAGGGGATGGCTTGTAATTGCTCTATGGTTTCTGCACCTCAGTTGAGAGCTGGCCAGACACCTCTCTGCCTTGCTCCTTCCAGCCTCTCCCCCACCTCTAGTCTTTCTTTGTGACTAGTTTGGCTTATGTCATAGCATGACAGACTCTGTGTAAGTCAGACTTCTTATGCGGAAGATGAAGGTTCCCAGAGAGAATGCTCCAAGAGGCTGAAAGTGAAAGCTGCTAGCTTCCTAAGGCCTGGGCCTGAAAGCCCACAGAGCCTTCGTCCATGGTATTCTGTTGATCAAGTGGTGGCAGAGTCAGCCTCGATTCCAGGGGAGAGGTCCTCTTCCATTCATAGATAAAATAAAACACCTGAAGCCCTAAAGGAAGCAGTGATTGACCTCATTTCTCAAGAGCCCTCTTTCCAGAAATAACATGGAAACAACAACCAGGACCAAGTCCACACCCTCTCCAGCCAGAATGCCTGCCCTCACCACCTTTTGCTGCCTCTCCTTGTGCCATCTGTGAGCCATGGGGCCCAGAGCAGGGGAAGCCAGGGCATAGGGTTTCCTCTCTGCAAATAAGATGCTGACAAAATGCCGCTCGTTGGTCTGGGGAGCCACTTTACATCAGCCTTAGGCCGCTTGGCTCTGCTGGGACTCCTTCCTCAGCCAACGGCAGGAGCATGTCCCCACGAGCCCATCTGAATTGTGCTACAGAGGATTCCTTGTTGCATTTTTCCTCCCTGCAAGGGTTGTGGGTGTTGGGTGTGAGGGACTGAGGGTTCCACAGCTTGGCTTATCTGAGCTGCCTTTTCCTCCTTTCACCCCAGCTCTGCTCCCACTAATTAGTGAGGCACTGACATTCCTGTTTGAAAGTTAGTCACTTCATCACCTAATAGTTCAATAGTTCTGGGTTTATTGTCTCCGTGCAACCCCTGGCTTCACACCATCAGAGTGTGTACCTGCTCGGGAGAGGAGATGAGGGGGAAGGGGAAAGGGTTTCTCCAATCCCTCTGTGTTCTCCCTTCTCTTCCGGGAGGAGGGGAAATTTACCACCTTTCCGCACACAGGGTGACACATCTATTTCTAGGTATGTGGGGTTGGAGGAGAACGATGGTCAGAAAACATGGTTGTGCCTAGTATTTCAGCAATTTCCCAGGAAACCAGTGGACTCCTCTAAAGATGGGAACCAGCTTCTCTCCTTCTGAATTATCTCATACCTAGTATGAGGACAGATTGTTTTTTATATCCTTATGTTTCATGTGATCCCCCAAGTGCCTCAAAAGCAGGTGCTGCCTTCATGGAAATGCAAGACAATTAAGTTAGTTCAGAATTCATTTACAACCTGGGGCACCTGGAAGAGAATACATAACAATTCAGAATGATATGAGCATGTGTGTGTGTGCGTGTGTATATGTGCCTGCACTCATGTATGCTGAGGTGCATTGTGTCTTTAACATTATAGATTAGGCAAAAATAAATCCCTGAAACACACATACTGGGCTACGGGATAGGATGAGGTAAAGAGATTAATTAAATGTAAACTTCATTTATTTCCTTGCATTAATTCCCTCTTTAATCAGAGAGACATCTTAAAACAAGAAGATGAGATCTAATTGATGTTCTTTTTGTTTTTTTAATCCTCATAAAGAGACAACACCAGTAGTAGTCTCAGTTCTTTCAGGAAGAATGTGATTCTGGTTTACACTTGTATGTTGCAGCTTTAGTCTGTATTTAAATTTTGCAGTTACTTTCTTAACTTGAGCATTTGGGAGCAATTCTGAGCCCTGGATATGAACAATTAGTTTAATAGAGTGATAAGGAAAAGTCCATGGGCACAAGGGTCAATGACTCTGTTCTCAGTTTCTGATGAGTTGATTTCCTCATTACCATTGGTATCAACAACTTCAAGCAACCTCCCTTGCTTTTTAAAGGAGGCAGATATAGTCATCTATTGGACACAGAAGTCATATATTGAACATGGGAGCATGGCAGGGGTGGCAGATCAGGGAAGGGGTTAGAGGGGTCTGCTGGACCAGATCTGCTCCCTGAGCTCTATCACAGCTATATGCATCCCACATCTTCAATTCCTACTTTACCCTCAAGTCGTTTCTTAAGACACCCACATTCAGAATGTGGAGATGTAGTTTTTTTTTTGTTTTTTTTTTTTGTGGTACGCAGGCCTCTCACTGTTGCGGCCTCTCCTGTTGCTGAGCACAGGCTGTGGACGCGCAGGCTCAGCGACCATGGCCAACGGGCCCAGCCGTTCCACGGCATGTGGGATCTTCCCGGACCGGGGCACAAACCCGTGTCCCCTGCATCGGCAGGCAGACTCAACCACTGCGCCACCAGGGAAGCCCGAGATGTAGTTATTCTGATGGTATGCATGAAATCTCTCTCACTTATAAGATGGAGGAAAGCAGGACTTGCTCTTTTTGCCCTTCCAGTAGACTCTTCGTGTAAGTTGAGTAGTTTCCGTTTACTCCTGCTGAACCATCCTAGGAGTCCTTTTACATGCTTCAAAAGTCAAATACGGGCTTCCCTGGTGGCGCAGTGGTTGAGAGTCCGCCTGCCGATGCAGGGGACACGGGTTCGTGCCCCGGTCCGGGAAGATTACACATGCTGCGGAGCGGCTGGGCCCGTGAGCCATGGCCGCTGAGCCTGCGCGTCCGGAGCCTGTGCTCCACAATGGGAGAGGCCACAGCAGTGAGAGGCCCGCGTACCGCAAAAAAAAAAAAAAGGTCAAGTGCACAGAGCTACAAAGGCAGGAGCACCCTGGGGTCAGGAGACCGAGGTCTAACCTTGGGGGAGCCTCCAACTTGCAGTTCACCTAACCCCTGGGCCACCTCTTAACCTCATAGATGTTACTCGGCTCCCATGGTTGTTATAAGAATAAAACCCAGTAACACATGAGAGTGCTCTGGAAGGGGGGAAACTCTCTACACCAGAGGTTATATAATTATGTTCTGAGAGTGCTCACAGCTGTCATGTGTGACACACTGACGTCTTCTTATGCTCCTCCAGTATTGAGAAGCAGCTGTTAGTTTCATTTCTGCTTCTCCCATCTCCATATGCCAGAGTGAGGAGAAATGAATGGATTAAAAATCTGCTGGGGTGCAGCGGGAGAGGCCACGGCAGTGAGAGGCCCGCGTACTGAAAAAAAAAAAAAAATCTGGTGGGGGAAACCATCTGATGCGTCTAGCTTTTCATCCATGAGTATTTTAAGTGTTGACATCCCCATTAGAACTACAAGGTGGACATGTATATGTATGGCTGAGTCGCTTTGCCGTGCACCTGGAACTATCACAACATTGTTAATTGGCTATACTCCAATGTAAAAGAAAAAGTTAAAAAAAAATAAAACCCTGAAAAAGAAAAAAAAAACAAAACTACAAGGTGGTATATAACCAGCCATGGGGGAAGGAATCTAGCACTCCAGTTACTCTAAAATGAAACAATAAACATGACATAGTGTTCTGGGTGTGAGGGGCGGTAATTGAATAGGACTCTTAAACATTGGAGTCAGGGTTGTCCAAGCACTTGTGAGGTTTCCTAGACTATGTCCTGTACAGGTTAAGGTGCTTCCCCTTAGGTCTTATTTTTTGTCCCTTCTTAGGCCCTCATCTACCCGTATCTGGAGGAGTTAGTCCAAGGCCTTTGTACTGGGCTGTCATGTCTAGAAAGCACTTCCTTATCTGGTTCACCTGGAGAACACCTACTTTTTAAAGATCTGCTTTTTAAAGATCTAGTGCAGATGTAACCTTTGCAAAAAGTCTTCCCTGCCACCCACTGTCACGGATGACATTCTACTCTTTTGCTTACCTCTGTGTTTATAAATGCCTCTGTTACAGCACCCATCACTGATGTAAAGGCATCTGTCAAGTTATGGTAGAAGGTGGATGGTGAGTTCTCTGAGGGCAGGAATCATGTCTCCTTTATCCTGTGTCCTCAGGGCTTAGCAGAATTTTTGTCACATGTTAAGCACTCAGTGAATGAGTTTTTAAAAAAACCCAACTAGGGCTTCCCTGGTGGCGCAGTGGTTGAGAGTCCGCCTGCCGATGCAGGGGACACGGGTTCGTGCCCCAGTCTGGGAAGATCCCACATGCCGTGGAGCGGCTGGGCCCGTGAGCCATGGTCGCTGAGCCTGCGCGTCCGGAGCCTGTGCTCCGCAACGGGAGAGGCCACAACAGTGAGAGGCCCGTGTACTGCAAAAAAAAAAGAAAAAAACCTAGCTAAACCAGTTTCCTGCCATTCCTTCTGATTCACAAATTAATGTTATTACTCCATCAAAATTCCCGCTTGGAAAACAACTTTCAGTTCCTAAGACATAGATAGAATGTCACCGGGTTCAGGGATTGCTACGTTTATCAATTCTGAAGGGCTGCAGTAACACATTGTTGCAAATTGGGTGGCATCAAACAAATTTATTCCCTCACAGCTCTGGAGGCTAGAATTCTGATATCAAGGAGCTGGTAGGGTCGTGCTCCCTCTGAAGGCCCTAAGGAAAAATCTTTTCCTTGCCTCTTCCTGGCTTCTCGTGGTCCCTGGCCATCCTTAGCATTCCTTGTCTTGTGGCTACAAGATTTCAGTGTGTGCCTCCATCTTAACATGCCGTCTTCTCTGTGTGTGTCTGTGTCCAGCTTTCCCTCTGGTCACTGGATTTAGGGCTCACCCTAATTCATAAGGACCTCCTCTTCACTTGATTACATCTGCAATGACCCTATTTCCAAATAAGGGCACGCTCATAGATAAGGGAGTTGGGGGTTTAGGACCTGATCTTTTTTGCAGGACACAGTTCATCCCAACTTGCACTTTAACCTCTTATGGAATGATGACTCCTTAACTCCTCAGCCTCCTTTCTCAGTGGTTGTCCAGACCCTGCTTCAGTGCCTCTAGCCCTGGGGAGTGATTCTTCCAGAGGCAAATTTTCTATATTTGGGTGGCAACCTTTGGGGAATTTCTTTCTTTAATGGGGGCCCATTCTCCCTCCCGCCATCTCCATCATTCAGCAATCGGGGTGAACATGGAGTAATAAGCGTCCTCCTCTCGAGGGAGGAGGGGAGGGCTTTCATGCTTTGAAGATGGTGTTCCTGGCTTCCAAGGCTTCTCCTCTCTAAATTTTCCCAGTTTCTTCAAGTCTTCGTCCAGGTATAGTTTCATCACCAAGCTTCCTCCACACTAATGGAACTTGCTATTTGTCAGTACGTTGGGTGAAAGGAAATGAGAAGCTTCCAGGTGTAGTGTGGGCACAAGTCAAAGCAGACACATCTACTTCCAGAGAATCCACTTCTGTTCATGCAGCTTCAGTGACACAATCTTAGTGGTCAACACACACCCTTGAAACATTTGAATTACTCTCGGTTGCATGTGGTGCTGCTAAGCTCTGTTCTTCTCATGTAGCATTTTGGCCCCTAGAGCAGGGCCTGGCCCTGGTGTAATTATACTTTTCTCTGTTGCACTTGGCCTGTGGCCCCAGCCTATGGAAACAACTGTTATCACAGAGTTGTCATTGCACATTGGCTGATAATGTCGGATGATAATGGACTGTGATGGGGGAGGGTGATAGGAGGGGCTGTCACTAGAAATGGGTTTTTGTTAGAGGTCATGGTACTGCTTCTCTGTCCCCAGACAGCTAATCAGAACAGAACCCAGGTATTATTTGGGGCTTTAAGGAGCTTTTCACTGCTTCTCTGATTTGCTACTGAGGTGGCAGACACCTTTCATACCATTAGGTGGGAGGTCTCCTCCCATACTTGGGTGCTATTTGAATGAAAGTAGACGCTGGTAGCCTCAACCCCTTCTATTTGAATGAATTTACACAGATGTATAAATGAGTGCCTTAGATGAGCAGAACCAGAAGGGGCTTGGAGATGATAACCTGAGGGCAGTATAGGGTTTGGATTAAGAACATGAGACTGGGAATCAGGCAGATTCGCGGTCCTGGCTCAGTTAGCAGATATTTGATCCTGTCCAAAATGCTCATAAGACATTTGGTTCATAAAACATTTGGTCCATGTCAAAAGGGTTTTGATATTCGGTCATATTTGGTCCCGTCCAAAATGTCCACGGAGATGGAGACAGTTGATCCACACCCAAAGGTTCTTGATATTTGGTCCTGTCCGAAACCATTTGGCATGGAACAAATATGCTCATGGACATTTTGGATAGGACCAGCTTTTAAGGACCTTTTGGCGTGGACCTAATGTCTTATGGATCTTTGGACAGGACCAAATGTCCAGTGAGGCCCGGCTCTTCCTCTTGCCTGTGAGTTTGGAAAAATTATTTTGTTAAATGGGGTTAATAAATAGTATCAACTCAGAGGGTCATTACAATTCAATGAACTAATAGTATCCATTTAATTCTCAGTAAGATGCTGTCAGGAAGGGAAGCTGAGGCCCAAGGAAGCCTAATGATTTGCCCAAGGTCACTTGGTGTGCGCTGCCCCAAAGCAGGAACGAAGTTTAACCTTTTGGTTTTTCCTTCAAGACACTTTCCTCTAAACCACTCCAGTGCTTCAGAAATCATCAGCTTACGTTATTTATTTACCAATCTGCTTTCGTTTACGGAATAAAGAGAGAAATACAATTGGTATTTAAAACCTTCCTCATTAGAACATCGATTGTATCCCTCTGAGTGTCTATGGATTTATTTCAGATGTGTTTAGATGACTTGTGGGAAATGGCTGCCTTCTGAGTCAGGGACGTAAGTGGAAAAAGTTGTGGTAGACGTTGGTAATGTCGCCTGCTTGTCCTGGGTGGCTCTGGCAGTGCTGGCTCCTGGGGCGGGCAGGCAGACAGGGCACAGAGGCTGTCTGTGCCCACTCAGCAACCGAGGCCATGTTCTCTCCATTTAATATGCAATGTGGACTGTATTTTCTCTCAATTTCCTGTGAATTGGAGAGGTACATCGTGCCAGCTTTCCTAAATTGCCACAATCAATATTCTACTGCCTTTATTTTTTATGCATGCTAATGACTTTTCTCCTTTTCAGATTTACTTGTTTCCCAAATCAGTCTTTGCAGCGTTAAAAAATATATGAATAAAATAACTAGAAAAGAAAAGAAAAAAAAGCCCTTTGCATCCCCGTGAGTTTCTGCCCGGTTTTGTGGCATGAACCTGAAATGGGGGTGGAAAACAATGCAGGAGAGACCCTGGCTGGCCCTTCTGGGCTGTGGCCAAGGCAGAGTGAAGGGCGGGGCAGCGCTCTGGCTCAGGAAAACACTTGGCCTCGTGAACAACAGCTTGAAGGCCTGTGCTACATTCAGTGGCTTCAAGCATCATTCTCTCCCCCTACCCTCCCCGCCTCCCCAGCTGAATTGCTTTTTAACAGGGTCTGTGTGAGATTGGGGCTTCCAAAGTGGCCTCCTGAGATTGGGTGGTAGCCTTCCAGCTCTATTTATACAGAATTCTGTGTATACACTGTCCCAGACATTTTGGGTTTCCTTGTATGGTATTTCTTTAATCATCTTGCATTTAGGACAAGGAACCCCTCACTGGTGTGACACTGCTTCCTCCACCTGTAATGTCTACTCTGACACCTACTCATGTCAGCATCTGTTTTTTGGTGTTTTTTTTTTTTTTTCTGAATACCATCCATCATTTCAGGATGAGGGCAAACGATGTTTTCTTCTTGAAGCCTCTGATTTCTGTGTTTATTCATTGTTTTCAATAAACATTTCATTGGGTGTCTAATACACGCTTGGTGCTGTGGATGAAGCTCTGAGGAAAACGGACAGAGATCACTGCCCATGGCCCTTCCATCCTACACAGGGGAGAGAGAGAAAAAATGTGTGCATAGGGTGTCAGATGGTGGAGCAGGGATGGGGTTGTCCTTAATCATACTGGTCCAGGAGAGAGGGCCTCACTGGGAAGGTGATACTTGAGTTGGGATATGAAGATGGAAATTCTGCCTTCTCTGACTGACCTTCAGGCACTCGCTTAGCTCTGTTGTGGGCAAGGAATCCTTCTGCGGGGTGGAGGGAGGAGGGAGAAAGAAAGAAACACGAGAGAGCATGTGTATGTGTCCGTGTATGCACCCACTTGCCACGCGGTCTAGCATTTTGTCTCATGGTGGTTAATAAGTGACTTTGGAGTAAAGATTGATGGCCAGGCTTGTTTTACTGCTGTTCCCAGTGAGGTGAAGTGAGACCAATTCTGTATTGTGCAGTATTGTTCAGCGAGGGTCCATGGTCCTTGGTGGTGCTGCTGCCATTGCTGTGTGAGCCCAGTACCCAAGAGCCCCTTCCAAAGGCTTAGTTTTTCTCAAGCTTAAAATAATAGAGTTGAATAACTGACTTTTTAAGAGCTCTCCCAGATCCACAGTCCATCCATTCTGTGTTATGAAATCCTGGTTCAAGTGTCATCCTGTGTAGGATCTTTGCGGATGAGTCCAGCTCACAAATTTCTCCCCTGCCTATGCTGTGGTCTGTATCCTGTAAGTAACATCTGCAGGTGTATCGTCTTCAGCCCTGTGTGTCCTGAGAGCGTGTCTTCTCCACCTAGATTGTGAGTACTTACGAGATAGGTCCAGGAAAATATCTTGTCCCGTTTATAACCTGCAATAGATGATACTGAATTGAGGGTTAGCTGATTCATAACTTTATCCATGGATCTCCATTATTTATTGAGTGCCTGGAAAATCTGTCAGCCTCTGTGTTAGATCCTGGAAATACTCCTCCGTGAGTCCACAGCATATGAGATGAATAATATTACTGTAAAGCACTTGGTTGTTTTCACAGTGCTTTCACGTCTCTTTTACCTTCTTGGTCTTTAGACATCCCTCTGATCGAGGCAAGACTTATAATATGATGTTGTATTTTGTGCCCTTTAATTACAGAAGTGTAATAATATGACTTGGAAAAAAATAGAAAGAGGGCAAACAATTTAAATGGTGCTGGTGACTTGGAGTCTGGAGTCCCACCAGGAGGCAGTGTCCTCAGGGGCAGAAGATGGCAGATGGAGACAGAAGTGTGCGCTCTCCTTTGGCCTCAGGTCCCATGTGCTCTCTTGGTATATGCATTAAGACATGTTGACCCTACCATCTGGGTGAGTGTAGGGATATCCAGGGCTGCTTTTTTTTTCAGTTTTAATATTTTTAATTATTTTTAAATTTTCTTTTAGTTTTAATATTTTTTAAATTGAAGTATAGTTGATTTAAAATATTGTGTTAATTTCTGCTATACAGCAAAGTGATTTAGTTATACATAATATATATATATTCTTTTCTAAATATTCTTGTCCATTATGGTTTATCATAGGATATTGAATATATGTCTCTGTACTATACAGTAGGACCTTGTTATTTATCCATTCTGTATATAAAAGTTTGCATCTGCTAATCCCAACCTCCCACTCCATCCCTCCCCCCAACCCCCTCTGCCTTGGCAACCACCAGTCTGCTCTCTATGTCTGTGATTCTGTTTCTGTTTCATAGATAGGTCCATTTGTGTCATATTTTAGATTCCACATAAAAGTGATATCATATGGCAGTTGTCTTTCTCTTTCTGACTTACTTCACATAGTATGATAATCTTTAGTTGCATCCATGTTGCTGGAAATAATTTTGTTCCTTTTTATGGCTGAGTAGTATTCCATTATACACACCACATCTTTGTTATCCATCTGTCGATGGACATTTAGGTTGTTTCCATGTCTTGGCTATTGTGAATAGTGCTGCCGTGAACACAGGGGTGTATGTATCTTTTTCAGTTATAGTTTTGTCTGTATATGTGCAGGGCTGCTTTTAACATATTTGATTTTTGCCCATTGACTTAGGAACCGATATCCTGATGTGATGTATTCCTCCTGCCTTTTCCCACATCACAGGTGAGGAAACTGTCTCAGAGGGAAGAATTTCCCTCCTCTCTCTGCATGCGGGGCAGAGTGAGAATTGATCTCATGCAGCCAGGGCCTTTTCCTCTTTAGCCACATTTCTGTAATTCCTCAGCGATAATGGACATGTGGACTAGCAATGCCTATGGGAGGAAACCAGCCCAGGAGCTGGGTAAGATGCACAGGCTGGATGGGTTAATCAAAGAGTGGTTTTCCTTTGAGTCTTCAGCCAGCTCTGGGCTGCCTGGGGCTCCTCCTGGCCTGGGCTGGAGATGCCTGTTCAGAAATCTGCGGCTGCTTCTCCTCTGGCGTCTAATGAATTCTAACTCACTTTGAATGCTCCCTCGGCTCAACTGGAGTTCTTTAAAGCCCATCTTCCACGTGGAATAGGCAGGTTCATTTAATTGTTTGGGAGCCAGATAAAAACGCTTTGTTCTTTGTTCCTAGGTTATGCCATTTCAGAATATTTCTTCTCCCACAAATTGCTGAGACTGTTTAATTTGGGCTTTCAGTCGGTTCTCTCTGAGCAGATCTTTCAATTTATATTCCAAGGCCTGTTCTTTTTGATTACACGTTTAGGATATCAGTTAGATTTCTTTACTTATTCACATTTCTTTTTGCCTTTCTCTTTTCTTCCTTTATATCTCTTCCGTTGTGAAAAGTGTGCAGTCATGGTAGCGGTAATGAAATGCAAATACTTCTTTTTCCTGTTTGCCTGCTGTAGGATGTTATTTTTAAATTTATTTTTGCTTAATTTTTTTTCCTTATGTTTTAGGGTGGTGGTAATAATAATGATAATGACGAATATGACGATGACGTCTTCATTATTTTTAGATATCACGTAGGCAGCAGGTGATTAGTGGACAAGAGAAACACCCAAGAAACCATGATTCAGACTTCAGAAAATGTGCCAAGTGCAATGCCAGGGGCAGGGGTAGAGCTGTGAAAAGGGTAAACTGGATCTCTTTCCTTGTGGTGCTTGGGGTCTGGATTCCCTCGTGTTTCCTCATTTCTCCTGTGAGATAGGCATTGGAATTCTCATCGAACCCGTGACGTAACTGAGACGCAGAGTGCTGAAGTGATCTGTACCAGCTCACAGTGTTAAAAAGTCTGGAGGCTGGGGGTTAAAGCCAAGTGCGGAGGCTACGGAGCTGGTGCTAAAGGAAGGTATCCCACATCTCACCTCCTCAAACCTGCCCTCTCATAAGACGTGGTGGGGGCAGCCCGTCCTGTGTGTAATCAGAAGCTCTTCTGATTTCCTTTATTCTGAGCATAGATCTCTGCCGTCTTTGTCTTGCTTTACAACTTCTCCAAAGCTCCATTTTCTATCCATTAAATGGTAGGGGGTGGGGAAGGGGGAGGGCAAGAGGGAGAGGGGGTTAATGTTCAAGAGAATGAGTTCTGGAATCAACAGACCTTGCACAGAATCCTGGCACTGCTGCGTTTTGACTCTGATCTTAGAAGCTGGAACCCCAGTTTCCTTATTTGTAAAATGGAAATGATGGTACTTACCTGAAAGGTCATTTGAGGATTTAATTAAAACGCACACGCACGCACACACACACACACACAGAAAAACAAAACCAGAAACGTAGGTGAAGCATTTAGTATAATGCCCGTCATTTAGCATAGTGCAAAATAAATGTCCACAGACATCATATTTCTGTTGGGGTCCCTTATTCATTGACATAGTCAGTGGGCATGTATTGAACGGCGCTCAGGTTGTAACCCTGATACTATTGTAACCCTTGTGTTGGCCCATCATAGGTACTCAATAAGGAATTGTAAATAAGACATGGTTGCATTTGTGGTGAACTGAAACTTGGTAAGCATCAAATGATAAAAGTCTCATTGCATTAAATGCTACCTTAGTGTGAGAAACGACTTGCCACAGAAGTGCCCTGCAGAGAAAGGAGTGTTGAATTCTGACAGGGTCATGATGGAATAGAATGGCTGTGGAATGGTGTGGAGGTGACGAGTCAAGTGGCCTTAAGTGGTAGAGGAGCGGGTGTGGGTGTGATTGGTCTAAAGGTCAGGCTGAGGACTTCGGGCTTCACTCAGGTATGCTCACATGTATTCATTCATTTGCTTATTTGTTCATTTATTTATAAATATTGGGGTGTGTAGAAGATAGATCAAAGAGCTATACAGTAAGATAAACCAGGTCAATGGCGATTCAAATAGTCTCAGGGGGAGGGAGATGTTGAGGGCTGGATTCAGGGTGATAATGGGAAAGAAAAGTAGCTGAGAGAAATCAGAGGCGATGAGATGGAAGCACTTTTAAGAATCTGGATTTCTGAGTGCACTGGAAAATAGAAACAGGCAAACCCAGAGTAATTTGGAAATGGAATAAGATTGCTACAGGCAGAGAAATGGGCATCTTGATGAAAGTGACCTGGAGACACTGTCCAGAGAGTCTATGGTGAGGAGTTAATTCTGAAAATTCTAAGGCACAGTTTGAGGATTTGCTGGATGACTGGGCTTCGCTTGTTTCTTTATCCATCTTCTAATTATGTTGGCCGTATGACACATTTTCTTTGTTCTAATTGTTTTAAATTTCCTATATGTAGAGCCTTTGGAGTCTGGAAAATGCAAGAAAGAACATTTATTTTTTTCTCTCCATCATAAAAGGAATACACTATTTTCCTTTTCTTATTTGAGACTATAGCGCATTTCCCCTTCCTCTGTTTATTTCCTCCTTAAAAAATTTCTGTGGGGAAAATGACCTCTAGAACGTGTGTATGGGGCAGGTGGCAAGGATGGTTCAGCTGAGTGCTAGAATATATTTAAGAATTCTTCACTGCCCGCGGGTTCCAGAAAAGAAACTGTTGCTTTGAAATATGTGCCAGTTTGTTTCCTATGCATTCTGTCCTTACAACCCTCCTTTCCAGTTCATTTATTTTTGTAGTCATTACATTGATTAAAGGGAGGCGGTATAAAGAGGCATGTTGAAAATTGAGGCTGGGCATGCTGATGGAGGACTCTGATTATGACCCCAACTGAAAGGATGAGATAGGCTCCGCCTCCCCAGCCCCCTTTTTAATCCTGAACTGATGCGTCCAAGTTCTGTTGTTTGATCATTTCCCCTGTTGACACAACCTGCTTTGACCCTCAGCCTCAGTGAATGAGTGTGTGCTGGCATGACTCCAAATGCCTGGGATACCAAACTTGGCCCAAGTTGGCCAATCATTCCTCGTAGCTGCTCAGTTGTTCTAGTCTTTGTTGATGTTTCCTAGAAAATTTTGGCTCCGCATTTGTCATCGGTTAGTTTATCTGACGTTTAGCTTGTCTTGCTTTTTGTTGGGGACTTTGAGGGATACGATGATAAGACTTGGGCATAGTTCTGGAGGCCGTAGAGGAGGAAGAGGAGGGATAATGCCCTTTTTCTTTGAGGGGTGCGGTTTAACGGTTTTAGTCTGCGTTGTACAGCGATCACCACTCTCTAATTCGAGAACATTTGCATCACCTTGAAAAGGAAGCCCATACCCATGAGCAGTCATTTTCCTTTCCCTCCTCCATAGCAACCCCTGGCAACCACTAAATCTACTTTCTGAATATAGATTTGCCTATTCTAGACATTGCATATAAATGGTATCATATAACATGTGGCCTTTTGTGTCTGGCTTCTTTCATTTAGCAGGTTTTCAAGGTTCATCCATTTTGTAGCATGTGTCAGAACTTCATTTCTTTTTATAGCCAAATAATATTCCATTGTGTAGATATACTTCATTTCGTTTATGGGAGTATCTTGAGTATTTGCTTGGGGTGTTTCTATGTTCACTGTTCCACGAGCTTTGCCTTCTTAAGGTCGTCTGTCCTCACACTTAACCTATGGTAGGTGCACTTGCAATCACCATTGTAAACCTAGTAATTGGCACAGCTAGTAACTGGCAGAGCAGGCTTGTTTTCACTACAGTCTGTGCTCTTAACCCCCACCCGCATTACAAGTCAGAGGATATGAAGCATTTTAAAGTGATTATAAACATGGAAGAAGGTTGCAAAAGTCTTAAACTGCTGTATGGGTCAGTAGCTCGGAGTCCGGGGTGGCTCGTGGTTCGAGGGTGGCTGATACAACGTGTGTTGTACTCTGAATCGTTCTTACATGCCCTTTGGATGATGGTGCACCGTGGATTTAGGTCAGCAAAAGCGATCCAGGCCGCATGGCTGACTCAGGCAATGGGCGGGGCAGAGCCTGAGGTCCTCAGACAGTCTGTGCACGTAGGTGGGGCTGGGGGCAGGCAGGGGCAAGCAGCTCTTTCGGTGGCATGTAGAGGAGTACATGCAGGGCTAAGGGTGGTGCCTGGCTCACCACACATGTGATGAATGACGGAGTGAATGAGATACCATGGCTGGGTGCCAGATTGGAGAGCCTTGAACCTCGAATCCATGCAGTAGGGTGCCTTGGGAGGTGCTGAACCCTGCAGGGATGAGATGCTTGCTTTTTGGGCGTTGTACGTCTTGTCCAAGTCTGTCCATATTTCTGTTACTCTGCTTGAACTGTTGTCCAGCATCTTCCTGGGGTCCTTTCCAGGAGTCCTGTCCAGGTCCTTTCCTGTGGCATTGTAGAGTAAACGCCCTAGGAGATGGAATCTTCAGGCCTAGTCTCTGCCTTAGCAGAGCCCCAGGGAGTCGTTCTGTCATAAAACACTTCCGTCTCTGGCAGTTCAGTTAGTTATTCATTCAGCCAATATTTGAGGCCCTGCTATGCATCAGGAAGTGTTCTAGGCACTTGAGACACACATCATTGAACGAACTGGAGAACGACTCCCACTCTCTTGGAACTTAAACATTCCAGCGGGGGAAAACAGACAATAAACAATTGACATGGTAATAAATTATCATTTTGCTTTTTATTTATTTAAATTTTTTATTAAAAAAATTTTTTTGGCTGTGTTGGGTCTTCGTTGCTGCACGCAGGCTATCTCTAGTTGCGGCGAGCGGGGGCTACTCTTTGTTGCGGTGTGCGGGCTTCTCATTGCAGTGGCTTCTCTTGTTGTGGAGCGTGGGCTCTAGGTGTGCGGCCTTCAGTAGTTGCAGCACACGGGCTCAGTAGTTGTGGTTCACGGGCTCTAGAGCACAGGCTCAGTAGTTGTGGTGCACAGGCTTATTTGTTCCGCGGCATGTGGGATCTTCCCGGACCAGGGATCGAACCTCTGTCCCCTGCATTGGCAGGTGGGTTCTTAACCAGTGTGCCACCAAGGAAGTCCCATATTGTTTTTTATTGAATACAGTTAAGTGTCATGAAAAAAAAGGAAAAGTAGAGCAGGGTAAAAGGCAATGGGAAGAGGTTGCAATTTTGAACAGAGTAAGATGGTGATGCTAAAGCAAAAACTTGCAGACGGTTAAAGATGAGCTGTGAGAACATTGGAGAAGAGTCTTCCAGCCAGGGCAGAATTCTGAAGATGTTCAAGGAACAGCAAGGGGCAAGTGTGGCTGGTGTGAGCAGAGCAGAGGAAAGTAGTGGGAAAGCAAGGCTTGTCACCCCTCTGACCATTGGGAGGACTCCAGCCTTTCCTCTAAGTGGGATGGCATTTCAGGACTGAACAGGGGAGTGACACATTTGCACGTGTGCTTTAAAATGACCTCTCTGGCTGCAGCACTGAGAATCTTATAATGGTATTGAATCTGTAATATGTTAAGTACACTTCTTTGTGTAGACAGATTAACTACTCAAGAAATAAAAAAATCATAACTGTGGTGGATCCAGAACTTGGGGAATTCTAGAGTTCTCTGTTAGGCTCCCAGGGGCCCTCTGAATACACTTGCTTTTCCTTGTCTGTGGTCAGTCAGAGCCTCAAGGGGAAATAACACTTTCTATAGCAGAAGCTTATCCAATGCCGTGGTCATGGGGATGGGTTTTCCTGCTGCTTGGCTGTACATGACCAGGCTTTGGATTTTATTCTAGGAAGATTTGGCCATTAGTACTGAATCACTTGTATGCCTTAAGTGTATATTTTAAGAAATAGAGATGTGTATATATATATATACACACATATATGTATATACACACACACACAGAGTATGTAGCTCCTGGATGCTAGTGTATTAAACTGTTGTAGGTTGGCTTATTCCATTTTACAAGGTTTTCTTCAGGTTAGAAATATGAACTCAGAAGTATACTTTTAGTCTGCAAAATAGTGGGTCTGTCACAATCTCAACTTACTTTGTTTGGAGTAGGAAGTGGGTCAGGAATTATCTCCTATATGAATGGACAACCTGTTGTGGCATAAGTGTATAATAATATTAAAGTACTGATGTCACTTTTAAAAATCTGGCTTGATATTGGGCCTTCTCTGGGCCAGAATATTTTTGAAGACACCTCCAGTGTTTGAAATTCGTGTATAATTGTTGTATTCCCTTCTCCCCTCCCCGTTAGGGATCTGTGGGATAACTCTTTGGCAAAATGTCAATGCAAATGTTTGTAGAGGTGGGTGAATGAATGAGAAAGCAGAGCAGGCATGTAACTGGCAGGTTGAAAGGAAAATGTCAGTTTTTGTGGGTTAAGCAGTATCTTTGCAGCATATTTGCACTTGACTTCTTCCAGAGTTGTCTACATGAAATAACCTCTGTGTTTTCATATAGGAAATATTTGCATAACTTTAAAATATGTGTGTAATGCTGGGTATGTGACCAGATGGACGAGCATTTTTTGGCTGAGACATGTAAACAAGCCGCCGCTAATGTTAATGTCACAGCTGTAGACATAAATATATTTTGGTTGGTTATATTTTATTTTTGAGAGTGTACAGTACTTTGAAACTAAGCCCAAATGGTGTTTCTGTTTGAATCTGGTTGATGGAATTTTCATTTGTTTATCAATTTTGCCTGCTGTGAATCAGCTAGAGTATTTCAACCCCATGTTAAATGGATGTAACTGTTTACATTTTTCAGATAGTGTCCAAATAATCATTTCTGTGTCTAGATCCATGGAAGACAGTGCTCTGCAAACAGCTTTAGGATGTTGTAGTCAGTGAAAAGTAAGTTGTTGACTAGGTTGATGGGGTACTGAGTTTGTAAAAAGTCTGAACAACTGATGTGCTGCTGTGTTGAATTGGGAATTGTTTGTCCTGCAAGAACTCTCATTTGGGAGGTTATGTTCCATTGTTGTATAACCTGGGAATGAAGGAAGATGAAGTACCTACTGTGTATCAAGAAACATCCTGTCATGTGCTATCTCATTTAATCCCAGCTCTTCATGAAAATGGATATTATTTCTATTTCATAATGAGGAAAATTACCCTTTGAGAGACACCATTCCTAAGATGCCTGACTACTAGTTAGTGGCAGAGCCAAGATTGGGAATCAGTTCTAATCTACTCAGAAGTCCCTATTCTTTTTTACTGTCTTTGGTTGACTTTAGGGAGGGAGCAATCTGACATTTGTCAAGCATGTCCCAAAAGATTGGGTCTGACAGGTCTAATGTTTCTTAATCTCTGGATAATTAAATGGAGGGCCTGTGCCTTTGCCTGATTGTGAGTTTACTTTCAACCCTTAATCAGCAAAGTAATATAGGGTCTCTGAGACCCAATCATCTGGATCTTGTTCTGACAAATAATTGTGCGATTGTCTTGGGGACTAATAAAGCCTTAGGTTCCTTCCAGCTCTGTGACCCTGAGACCGTGAAGACTCAGGAATGGCTTCTCCCAGGGGATTCCCGGAGACGCTGCTTCCATGTGGTTAGTTTTCCCTGCATCTGGGCTCTGGTTGCTACCTCCAAATAAAGGGGTTCAGGGAACCCTGAAATCAGGTCATCTGGGAGAGCTTAAATTAACTGGCATTTAACAAAAATGTTTGCAGGGATCAAGGTCCCATGCACACAGCTGCCTATACCATAGTCTCACAGGCCATTGCCTGAGTTAGGGATGGTGTAATGTGCTTCCTGAGACTAGTAAGGAATGAAGTGGTTGGAGTTGCTTTTTCCCTGGCTCTTAATTACATATGGAAAGAAAAACCTTACTCAGTAAATTATGTCATTTGAAGAAAGTGCCATTCACCCCATAATCCTTCTTTTACAATTCTTTAGGCTTCTCATCACTTAAGTCTGCAACTTCTGAGCTTCCCAAGGAAGTAGGACAATGAATACATGTGTTTCTTTTACTTTTGAATCCGATTTACTTAGCAGTCAAATCTTTGGTGAGTAGAGGATCACTCTGGTTAAGAGGGTGTTAATCACCCATTGTAAAAGTTCCAAGTGAGAACTAAAGGGCCAGAGCTTTAATCTTGTTGCCCTCCCTCTGGAGGAAATGAGGGAGGAGGTTGCCAACTGTCTGGCTGAGGGATGGGAGGCTTGGAGGTAGACTTTCTCCTGCAGATCAAAGAGGGGCTCTTTGCTTATTCAGACTTCTCTTTTTTAGGCGAAACATGGGCCGTGTGTGAATGGTGTCCTTGTGAAGGAGGAGGCTGGAATGGGGCCCTGGGGGTTAACGTGGGGAAGGGGTCATGCGCGGGGAAGGGTGTTGAAGCATTTCATCTCCCTCTGGGGTCCCCAGCCTGTCGGAATGTGGGAGCTTTGTCACAGAGGCACTTAAACCTCCACCCCGTCTCCCTCAGGGGGTTTTGCTGGCTCCACTTGCCAGAGGAGAGAAATGACGGGCGAGATCTGCTGGGGAACAGAAGTGGGTGCTGCCATTTTGTTTACCTCCATCACCTGTGTTTCTGGATTGCATGGGCGCTTTGGCATCATGTTAGCAGTGTGGTGTATCTGCCCATCAGTCTTTGAAAGGGCAGGAAAGGGCAAGGTGAGCAGCACCGCGGGGGAGAGGTGAATGGAGATTGCCAAAGGTTTTAGGGAAAAGGTGCTGGGCTTCCCTGGCGGAGCACTGGTTGAGAGTCCGCCTACCGATGCAGGGGACGCGGATTCGTGCCCCGGTCCGGGAAGATCCCACATGCCGCGGAGCGGCTGGGCCCGTGAGCCATGGCCGCTGAGCCTGCGCGTCCGGCGCCTGTGCTCCGCAACGGGTGAGGCCACAACAGTGAGAGGCCCACGTACCGCAAAAAAAAAAAAAAAAAAAAAAAGGTGCTGATGTCTCTGAAGTAACCACATGATTGAGGGCATCCAGCTCACACCAAGGCAAGGAATATAGAGAGAGTTAATCATATGAGCACTAACTAGCCTTTCAGGGTAATAAATATTGTCTAAACCCATTCCTTCCAAGGGTAAAATAAACTTGAATGTCGATGGGCATTGTGTATCCAGGCCCGACCCTGGGACGAGGTAGAGTGTCTCCTGAGACTTGGCCGATGGGGAGGACCCCGTTCAGGTGGTTTCAGTGTAGGTTTCTGATCAAGGGAGGCACAACTAAGAAGGAACACAACTGAGCAGAAATCAAAACCTGGACGACAGCAGCGTATTTCCTAATCAGCAACGGAGAGTGGTCGCTCCGGAGCTGGGAGGACAGGAGCTCTGACCCAAGTCTGGCAGTATGGGACTCAGTCTGCAAAGGGGGAGTCCATTTCAGGAGGCTGCTTGTCTGACTGTGCTAGGAGGGTAGCTCTGGCTGCTTACATCCTGGGCCTGGGCACTGCGTGAGCGCCTCTCTCCCTCAGGCTTCTTGACATGTGGGCAAAGAAGAGAGCATTTATTTCCGTTTAACGGATGAGGAAACCAAGGCTCAGGAAAGTGAAATAACCTGCAGGTTAGGCGGCTGGTAAGTCGCAGAGCCAGGATGGAAATACAGGCATTCCCTTCCAACGTCTGGAGCTCTTTCTTCCCTGACCCAGCTATAGTTGTTTATATGTATGCACCGTACGTGTGCCCTTTGGCAGATTTCACTGTTTCCCAAATAGAGAGATGTTTCTCTTTCTGTGACTTTATCAAGTCCAATTTTCAGGAGCAAACGTCCCTACCTCTATTGCTTTTGAACCAAGTAGGATGCCTGGCATCTCTTTAGTCCTGATACGGCATGGTGTTAGCAGAGTTGTCCCTAAGTGGTGATGACAGTCCTGTGTCATCACAGCAGATGGAGAAGCACGGTTACTGAAGCTGGGTTCTTAGTACCTTCACTCCCTGGAAGGCTAATTGGCATTCTGCTAGGACATGTCAAAGACAGGAAGGAGGGCTTCCCTGGTGGCGCAGTGGTTGAGAGTCCGCCTGCCGATACAGAGGACACGGGTTCGTGTCCCAGTCCGGGAAGATCCCACATGCCGCGGAGCGGCTGGGCCCGTGAGCCATGGCCGCTGAGCCTGCGCGTCCGGAGCCTGTGCTCCGCAATGGGAGAGGCCACAGCAGTGAGAGGCCTGCATACTAAAAAAAAGACAGGAAGGAGCTTGCTTTCAGTCCTTGTCTTTTGTAGTTCCCCTGAAAGGACAGCCTTAGTGACAGACGATCTTGTTTAGCAAGCTACAGTTGGGGCTGATGGAGCCCCGCCCTGTCTGGGGTTGAATAGCGTTACCCTCTTTGTAAAAGCATCCATGTCTCCCCATTACCTGAGAGATAAAGTTCACATTTCTCTTGGAATTCCAAGCCTCCCTGTGCACCTGGCCTCCCAGTCATCTCCTTCTCAGGCCTCCCTAGAGCCAGCCTTCCAGTGTGCACCATGGCTTTCCCAGACTTTCTGAATGACCGCTGCCACCGCCTCCCCGTTAGGACCCTAACTGCACTCTGAATGTCACCTTCTCCAGTAAGTCTGCTCTCCCCTCACCCTTGATAGTCAGCCTTTGGTTAGTCAGCTATGACCATCTTCTGCCTCCACTAAAGTGCCCCATCCCTGCTTCCATTTGCTCACAGACTCATCTCTACCTCACAGGACCTGGCAGAGTGCTGGGTGTAGGGTAGATGCTCAAAGTGTGCTGAATTGAAGGGTTCAACTTTTGTTTCTGGGTGGAAGTGAATGTCAGAGCACTGTGCATTCCCTGGAGGCTCGAAGAATCTGCCGTCATCTTCTTCCTGTCCACCATGGGGTGGAAGGAAACGAGAAGAGTGCCGGGCTGGGGGTTAGAGAAACCAGGGTGTAGTCCCAATCGACTCTCTAGGCTGTGCGACCTGGGCCAGTAGCTTTAAGTCTCTCTTAAGTCTCTCTCACCCTCAGTTTCCCTAGCTGTCAAATGGGTGTGCGCCAGACGACCTCCCACACATGCTAAACTACATGGGCGCTAGCCTTGTAGGTCTGGGAAGGGATGGCCACGTGTGCTCTTCCCACCATGTGTGGCATGCTACTCGCTCTCCTCTGGGTCCTTGGAGACTCTGTGAGTCAAAGACAGTCAGCCAAAGGGTGGGGCCCCTTTGTCAGCTGTCCTGCTGTAATTTCACCAGAATGGCCCTCACCGCTCGCAAAATTAGCAGCAGCTTCGGCAGCTTCTGGGTAATTGGAGAGTGTCACTTCCCAGAGAACCCCTGGGATCCCACAATGTAAATGTTGTCTGAATCTCCATTGGCATTTTGGTGATTTTTCTCCTGTTACGTAGATGACGGGGCGAGATTGATAGTACTAATATTGTTTCTTAGGGCTTTCCTCCTCCCACCTATCGCTGGCGTGAAGGATTGTTTTTGAATTTTCTGAGCATCACTTGCACAGTGCCCTCTTTTACTAGTATTTGACGTTATTAAGGATAACAGTGTAATTTGGAGTCCATTCTTGCAGTCGAGGTGATTTAAAAGGAAACAAAGCTTACACATTCACTGTAATTTTGTGTCTAAATCATCTCCAATATTTATGGCATTAATTTCATAGTGCAATGTGTCGTATGCCAGAACAGCATGTTACGTGAATGACTGAAGGCCGTGTCCTGTGGTAGTTGCGTCCTCAGGCATGTAACTGACTCCGCAGACAGATTAAATGACCAAGTGGAGATTCAGACACCTCAGGCTCTGGCAGACGGCCCCGCTCAACATGGTGGACCACGTTCATGATGTATCTCACATTCATTTCTTCTCTCCATTCTTACTTCAGCTGCACTCGAGGGCAGCTTCTTATTTCCTCCCCTGGGGCATTACAGAAGACTCCTGCTTGACTTCCTCGCCTCTGGTTTTGTGTAGCTAATTCATCTTCTACTACATGCCCACCAGTGGGAACTCTCAGCCCTAGTTACTGTCTAGGCATCTCCTTACTCAAGGATCTGTGCTCACCCTCCACGGTCTGAATTAGAAGTGGCAGATGCCCTGGCTGGCATCCTGTCTCTCTCCGCACGGCACGTTGAACCTGTCTGATGCTTTCCTGCCTCTCTGCCTCGTTC
Organism: Phocoena phocoena; assembly: GCF_963924675.1. NCBI lineage: Eukaryota > Metazoa > Chordata > Mammalia > Artiodactyla > Phocoenidae > Phocoena > Phocoena phocoena. Next base: position 70,532,188 of record NC_089222.1, on the reverse strand, counting down.
ACTCATGTCTGCAACGCGGTGCTGCCCCCTCACCTGTCCAACTCATCCTTCCTTCCAAACTTAATCCTTTGACAAACAACTCCCAGCCTTCAGGGATTTCTTCCTTTTCCAAACCTTGCACCTTTTAGTGTAACCTACTGTATTAGTGATTTATTGTGGTGTAACAGATTCCTGCATAACTTAAAACAACAGACACCTATTATCTCCCACAGTTTCAGAGGGTCAAGCATCTGGGAGCGGCTTAGGTAGGTGCTTGGGTCTGGCTCAGGGTTTCTCAGCCAGGGCTGCGGTCATTTGAAGGCTTGACTGAGGTTGGAGGATCCATTTCTAAGCTCAATTATGAGGCTTTTGGCCAGAGACCTGAGTCCTTCTCCACTTGGTCCTCTCCAGAGGGCTGTGTGTTGATATGACAGCTGGCTTTCCCAAAGTGAGTGATCAGAGAGAGAGAAAGAAACACCAACTTAGATGGAAGCTGAAATGCCTTTTGTTACCTAACCTTGGAAGTGAAAACCATCACTTCTGTTGGTCGCATTGACCCGCCTTGGTACACTGTGAGAGGTGACCACTCAAAGATGTGACTACCAGAAGGTGAGGTCATCAGGGGCCACCCTGGAGGCTGGTTACTGTACCTGCCTTGTCTTTTTCATTCATATACTCTGTTTTTCCAGCTAGCCTGGGAGTTGTGGAAGTTCAGGAGCTGGTGTCATTCACTGTTGTGGCCTCATTACTTCATTCAAAGTACTTTTTCATGGAGATGCTTATTTTGTCTTCACAATAAGCTGCTGGCTTTTTAAAAAAAGGGGGAGGGGGAGGGAAATGCAAGAAACTAAGGCCCCGGGGGGTTTAGTTATCTAAATCAGTCCATCAGCTACTATGAGGCAGAGCTTGTGAATTCAGCCCTAGGTCCTTCTGATCTAAAACCTGTGTTCTTTCCATTATACATGTGGTTTGCTGATTCTGATTTCTGTACAATATTTTCTACAGCCTGCTTCCTGTCTGTAAGCTCTGGTGAAAATTAAGAGACAACTCAGCAGCACCCAGTGATTGCAGGAAATATTTGTATGTAACAATCCCAAATTGTATGAAAGTTTCTAAGAGGTTGTGCTAATCAACTGAAACCTCGTCTTCTAGGCCTTCATTTATTCAGCAATTGCTTCATCAAAGCCTCTGATATCTGGCTGTTCTACTGGACAGGGTCGCTTAAGAGGCCCTTACCAGTGCCGTCTTTCAGCAGGATTTTTCTTATTTGGTCACCTGGGGAGATCCAGCCTGTCACCTCCCACCACAAGAAACTTCCTACCGCAAAACCTTGCTCATCTGTTTCAAACAACGAAGGCTCTTGAGAACGAACTCTAGATTTTTTAGGTTTGGTAGGATTGGGCTATAATTTAAATGGGAATAACTCCTGATCAATTGCCCCAGATACTGTGACTTAACTTCACAGGGAGGGTGGAGGGTTTGTGGGGAGGGAAGAAAAGCAAAAAAGCAAAAAGGAAAAGTCCTTTCTGTACCCTCAAGCACAAAGTTATGGTGGTTGAATTAAAAGAGCTTTGATTTTCTTTTTCATTTCGAACAAACTCTGTCTCCCTTAGTTGACTTTGAAACTGTGGGATGAGTATAAGCGTTTCTAATTTCAGCCCTTCTCCCTTTATTCTCTGCAAAAAGGGGAGCGCGGCAGGTGGCTTTCTAAAACTTGAACACCTCCAGTTTTTGTGTTCCCTCTCATGATCACCTTTTATCTCCGCAGGGGACCTTTACACTTATTCTTGTAATGCTCCTTGAATTTTTGACTTATTAACTAAAGATACATTTAAAAAAATACCTTTGATTTAGGTATGTCCTCCAGGCCTCAGTGCTTGGAAGAGTTCCGAGTATTGTTTTTCAAGCTCTTTTCTTATCTCTGCGTGGGTATGCTTTTTGTTTTTTATTTTTTTCAAGGCCACGGGGTGGTTTAATATTACATGCCTTACCACAGTGAGTTTCCCCCAAACCGTGGAATTTCTTGGATCTCTTTAAAGAGTCTGAAAACCGTGGGGAGGAGGAGAAAGGGATTTGAAAAAGAATTGGGAATGAGCTTTCTCAGATGCGTTCCTACACCTCGGTGGTTATAAGTTTGTTTTCTGTGTAGATTGACGTTTCCTTTGGCAGCCGTACTCTGAGTCAGATTCTTCAGAGCTGCAAGGAAGTTCCCATTCTGATTACAGTAGAATTCTGTCTCACTATTTTGTTTTATTTTTGCATATAGCAGGTTTAGACAAATAATACCTAAATATGTATATATAGATATACCCACAAGCACAAAATATTTCCAGATGTGTCCATATTTATTTGCAGTTCTTCTCACTCTCGCCTTCAATATGAATGGGCATTTACAAATTCAGGGGCACAGTTGTAAGTCCTTGAGAGGCATTACCTGATCAGGTAGCAGGTTTAGATACATTTTGCAGGGCCTGTGCAGACATAATTGCTAGGAACGGCACAGGTAGGATGTGTCCGCCAGAAAGAATTTAGAGCAGGGACATGAGTGTCCCTGTGGGTGGGATTTCCTTAGAGAGTGCTAAGGGGCTGCTTTGCACCTAGAAGGAAGGTATACAGATCCAGAGAAGGACTGTGTAAAAGGAATTAAGGTGACCTGGGTATATTGGCCTCATCACCTTCTGATGTGCATACCTTTGCTTATAATAAACATGCTAGTAATCATACTTATTAATATGTCTAGCACTTTGCTGTTTGTCCCGCACTGTCATGGATTTTATCTTCTTTGCCTTTGTAGGGTCTCTGCCCCCAACTCTGTCCCTTTACCACTAGTGAGTAAAAAATAATTTTCATTTTCTAAAGAAAGAGGGTAGTAGCTCAGTGGCTAAGTGAGGTACAAAGCTAAACCTGGGCAAGTCGGGTCTCACACCCAAGTCTTTTTGACTTCTAGTTTATTACATTTATGTGCCTCTGCCCCTAACCTAACTGACTGTTTGCTAGCTTGACTTCATAAAAGGAGAATAATGTATTGGGTACCCCAGTCCTTTCTTCTACCCCTGCTCCCAGATTCCACGAGGGCAGCATCAAGACCAGAGATGCTTCTGTATTTCTAATTTCTATTCCATTCTCAGAGTATGACATATATTGGAAATTGTAGCAGTTTAAAATACGTCCACAAATTCTTTGACACTTCCTTTAAAAGATGAGGCCTATTCTCCATGAATGTGAGTTGGACTTAGTGACTCATTTCTAATGAATAGAAAAAAGTGAAAGTGATAATGTGTAACTTCAGGGACTGGATCAGGAAAGGCACTGTGGCTTCCTCCTTTCTCTCTCTGTTGGATTACTTGCTCCTAGGGGAGGTACCTGCCATGTCATGGGGACACATAGGATGTCTTACGTAGAAGCCTAGGTGGGGAGGAACTAAGGCCTCTGGCAGCAGTCGGTGAGAAACTGAGGCCTCAGTTTGGAAGTGGATTATTCGGCCTCAGTCACGCCTTCAGATGACTGCAGCCCCAGCCAGTGACTTAATGGCAACCTCGTGAAAACCCTTGAGCCGGAAATGCCCAGCCCCACCACGCCTGAATTCCCAACTTACAGAAACTGAAAGATAAGGAATGTTTGTTGTTACAACTCACTAAGTTTGGGGATGTTCTGTTATCTAACAGTGTATAAGCTAATATAGAAACAGATGGATGGTGCATCAAAGAGCTCCAGGCTTAGGATGTTTGTGGTAGTTAATGATAATGACTCAATGATATAAGCTATTATTTGCAGACACCAGCTACTTCTCAGTTGTTTTCTTTCAACTCTGAGAAATGTAGAGCGGTTTTGAGTATTCCCCAAATTTTATACTCACCCGAGGATCACCTAAAAATACACAGTCCAGAGCCCCACCCTAGACCCGTGAAATAGCACAGCCTAAGGATGAGGTTTTGAAGTTTATATTTAAAAAAAAACCAAACCCTTTTAAGGTGATGCAGACAGCCTGAACATGTCCATTTGGGAACCAGTGAACTAGGACCTTTCGCTTTTTCCTTAAGCCAGCTTTGATAATCAGGGTTTGCTATGGATAATTTCATCTGAGTTCTCTTTCAGGGCCTCCGTCTTCTGTGGTGGGGGAACATGCAGCTAGGTCCCCCCTGGAGCCTCATCTCAGGCTTGGCATGGAGCCCATGTCAGCCCAGGGTCCCAGGGACTGCCTGGTCAGGTCTTGTGTGTGACCAGGAGTAGAGAATGGAGATGGGTTCCAGTGCAAATGTTGAGTCTCATGCCTGGTATCAGTCTCAAAAACAGTCATGCTTATGTTTGAGTGTCTCTCCCTGTACACAGACTTCAGGAGTCCCCTTTGGGAAAGAATAGAGCACAAAGGAAAGTCATTAGCTAAGGTGAGCACTCCCTGGAGGAAAGTTGTTAGCCTTCTAGAGTAGAAGTCCTAATACCTCCTGGATGCTGACAGAGTTCTGGGTAAAACAGGGCATGTTTTAAACATGTGTTTTCAGTTCAATGAAATACCATAATTTATAATTGGTCACTCAAGCATATTATGACTGTACACTGAGTATGAGTTCTTTGATGCATATGTCTATGCCAAGTTTCAGTGTTTTATTGTATGCCATGGATTGTTTTTAAGGAAAAAGTCCAGGCTGTTGAATATACCTATTTCCCTCTATAAGCTCTGTTCTAGTGTCTCTTCAGGCACTAAGTACCTGTGTGACCTTGGGAAAGTTACTTTCCTGCTTTAGAACTGAAGTCTTTTCATTGGAGAAAGGAGAGATATAGACAAGAAGATCCAAGTTCTTATCTAAACAGGTGAATCAGTTCAGCATTGTATTAGTTGACAAGGGCTGCTGTAACAAAATACCACAGACTAGGTGGCTTAAACAACAGACGTTTATGTTCTCACAGTTCTGGAGGCTGGAAGTCCAAGATCAAGTGGTCAGCAGATTTAGTTTCTCCTGAGACCCCTCTCCTTGGCTTCTCAATGTGTCCTTACATGGCCTTTCCTCTGGGTCTCTTTGTGTCCAGTTTCCTGTTCCTATAAGGACATCAGTCTGCTGGGATTAGGGTCAAATAGAGTCACATTTGGAGGTACTGGGGGGTTAGAGCTTCAAAATATGAATTTGAGGGGAGCACACTTCAGCCCATAACAAGCATCCAGATTACCTTTAGATGTGAGAGGTCCACTGTGAAGCAATGGCCAGGGTTCGGTGCAGAGCCCCCATGGGCATCTATAGCGGAGGCAGAACAGACAGTAAACCCCCCTCTAGATATCTGGTCCTTTCTCTGCTTTCCCGGAAACAAGCTCTGAGATTTTCTCTCTGTGTTAGCAGGGTCAAAGTTAGAGTCACAGGTTGCTAGTGATAACCGGGACCTTTGAGTCATGCCCTTTATTTAATAATAGAAGAAGGTGAGGTCCAGGGAAGGATGGTGCTATGTTTATAATTAGATCTCTTGATTTGTGACCCAAGTCTATTCACTCAAAACCAAATCAGAGCATATAACCATACTCTCTGACATCACTGTTGCCTCACTCCAACACCTCTGAGATAACCCAGCTTAGGAGAGGTAGGACATTTTTTTCAAGCTCCAAGGAGGGGAAGATATAATGGTTTTTCATAGGGAATGTGCTAAGAACATTCCAAAAATAGTGACATCCTGTAATCAAAGCTTTTTGTCCAAGGGAGGGCTTTTCTCACCACTTTGTTCTTGGTCTTCCAAAGGAGGGCAGGTTTTTCACCATGCGTTGTAGGATCAAGGCTAGTAAACCTTCAAACTGACAAGAGTTTTGTTCTATTTAAACAGGTGAAGAAGAGAGAGAAACAGAAGTGAGCCATTTACTTCTTTAGTTTAATTCCAGAGTTAGAACTGGAAACGATTTTTGATATCTAATTAAACTGTTTTAGACCCAGCAGATTGTCAAAGTGTTCTAAGCAATTACATCAAATTGTCATATTTCTTTCTGGAATCTGTAAGTGACTTGGGGATCAGAGACGTGACCTGGCCCTTTCTCTGGGTTAAGTGGAAAAAAATTGCAAATATTGCTACACGCTTTTAAGAAACTTTTTAAAGATGCAGGGGCAAATTGAATTAGAATAATCCTCTCAAATATCCATACCTGTTGTAGAAAGCAGTTATCTACATAATCCAGATATTTCTGTCTATCCTGGGAAAGTCTGTGAGAATCACGCTGCTGGTCCCAGTTTGTCTCAATCTCATGCTAAAATAACTAGCATTTCATTGTGAACCCATTGAAAGAAGAAGGCTGCCCAGATTTTTCCCAGATTCTGAAACAGGGACATCCGAGTTTAAGCATCAGTTACATGTTATCTATAAAGTGCGTTATCTGAACGCAAAAATAGAGATATCTTTTAATATTGTACAGGAAGGATGAGCGGCTTTTGTTGTATCTCTGCTGTTCGTGAGACAGGATATTTGTACGACTGACCCACTCCTTATTTTTGGAGAGTTTTTAAATGATTTATTCATTCAACAAATGATTAGTTGAGTGAGGCTTCCTGCACTAGGGATATAGCAGTGCATGGCAGCAACAAATACATGTTTCTACTCTCAGGGAGTTTAGTGAGAAAGCTGGACCTTCATAAAATAGTTTCACTTTTGAAAGTATAATTGCAGGCTGGGATACACTCTCCACAGGAAAGAAGCATGGTTCGAGGAGGTATGGGAGCAGATAATGAAGGAGCCTGCCCCAGGCTGGAAGGTTTCTCCCTGAGGACCTGATTCTGGGTTGAGAAATGATGGATGAGGGAGAGACTAACTAAATTGGAAGGTCCAAGAAGTGGTGGCAGAAGACAGGGGTCTGACAAATAGGTCAGAGGTCGTGTAATAGGTCCGGTAAAGGAGAATCAGTGGGTTGGGAATGAGAAAATTTGGATTTTTGTCTGTCTTGTTTCCTTTTTTTGGTGTAACTCTGGGAAAGGTGGGTTCTTTGGGCCTAATGTCCTTATTTGCATAATGACTGAATTTGAATCAGAGAATCTGAGGGACCTCAGAGTCCCTGAACTAGATTCTTCCATTCATACAAATTGACCAAGCACCTGATGGGTACCGGGTAATCTGATTGGTCCTGCAGTTCAAAGAGGACTTAACTAGGATCACTGACCTCAAGCAACTTGGTCCAGCAGCGGAGACAAATAGATAAGGCAATCCATTGTGTTGCCATGTTGTGAGTGTCACAGGAAGACAGATGAGAATGGGATTAACCCTGATGGGAGGAGAGGGACAGTTGGGAAGACTTCACAGAGTAAAGGATCTTTGACCGAAAAAACAGGGTGAAGTCAGCTTGGGTAGGCAGATGGTATGAGGAAATTCGTGGAGATTGGAAATATTTATTGGAACATCAATGAGTTAACACTATTCCATACTCTATATCGATAACTTAGTCACATCCTTTTGAGCCTCTACGTGCACCTCAGACTCCAAGGTTGATTATGAAAATCCTTGCCCTGAGTCTCCTTGCTCCATAAGGCTGGGGAAGAGTAGAAGCAATTTCCATGTTCTGTCTTGGTGTCCCATCTGTCAGAAAATGCCCTTTACACAGCAGGGTTGTGGTGAATTAATTATTGTTTGGGAGATATTTAGACATTCAGGTCAAGGATGAAATTCTGTTGCAAAACTGAAAGCACATGAGTAAAATGTTGGAAAATGAAGTGGAAGATTTTTTTGTGTGTTTTGTTCTTATGGGGAAAGATTTTAAATGGCCTGACTCTGCTGCCATAGTTGGGTCAGATTGTCAGAAAATTATGTTATGCACCAGAGAAAACAAGAAGAGGCTTTTGAGGAGGTGCTCTAAAATTATTTTCTGTTTATTTGCATAAGTATTTGGCTTGAATAGGAAATCAACATTCCTTGCCAAGATGGGGTTAGCATTCCTATGATGTTTTAAAAGCTGGCCAAGGGATTGGCACAAGAGGAGACAACCCACGTAACTCAGCGAAGAGTTGCTAGAAATTGGATTGTGGTCGTTTAGTCTAAACGTGATTAGAAACAGAACAAAACAAAACGAACAGTATTCATTTTAAAATCTGTTTCTTGCCTACTTCCAAAAAGACTTGTGAGTATTAAGAAAAAACACATGACTATAACATGACCATTAAAATATACAACAAACTCAAAATCTCCCAAGAAGCTTTGTGCAGCAGCAACTATGTTTCTGACCAAAAATATTAATTATTTTTAATGTTATTATCATTTGGGAGGCATGGATTTTAGGTGAAAGATTCCTGGCAGTCTAAGCAAAAATGGAAAATATGGTTGCCTAGCAACTCTTATTGACTGATAAAAAAGGAAACAGTTCACAAACTACTATGTATAAAATAAATAAGTGACAAGGATATATTGTACAGCGCAGGGAATATAGATAATATTTTATAATTATAAATGGAGATTAACCTTTAAAAATTATGAATCACTATGTTGTACACCTGAAACTTATATAATATTGTACGTCAGCTATACCTCAATTTTTAAAAAAGGAAACAGATCAGCCTGTTAGGAGATACATTCTTTAATATATCTCCTCTAATATTATGCAGGTCTTTACACTATAAGCATTGAATAGTATAATTTTCCATGACTTCAGTAAGTTTTCTAGTGATGGCAAATTCCTTTGTAGGACAGTTTGTTTGTTTTTACATTGACCTTCAGTAAAATCTTATACCAGATCGAGGGCCTTTTTTATATGGGGACATAGCTAAGGCGATCCAGACTTGTACTTTCCTATTATGATTTGATGCAAGGAAAAATATTAATAAGGGATGAATATAATCTTGTTTTGATCAGTGTTTTAAATCTTGTGTGTGCATAAGAACTGCCTGGGGCCCTTGGTAAAATATAGATTCCAACGCTCACTCCAGATTTACTGAATCAAAGTCTCTAGCAAGGGGTCTGGGTGTGTATTTTAAAAATGCACTGAGTCATTTCTTATGCTCCAGCAAGTTTAGGGAGCATTGCCATAGATGGTTTTCCTTAACTATTTTTCCCTGTCAGTTGGGCTTTGTAGCAGTCATTTCGAGCATAAATTGTGATAGGAGCCCGAGGCAAGAGCATTAAAAGTGAAATGATGAAGCCCAGCAGAGCCAGTTTAATTAGCTGGTCTGGAACCATAGTGTCATTTCCCTTTCTCAAGCAGTGGTGCTTCAGTACGCTGCCCATCACTTCCCGCCTTCTCATCTGTTGTGCCGTTGATCCTTTTACCATCTCCACGTGGCAGGCGGAATGCACATCATACTGTATTTCATCAATTTTAAGATGCACATCTTCCATCAATTTTACATCTCTCAAATTTGTATGCATTTGAGGACCTAAGATGTACTACTTTGATGACATCTTTTTTTCCTGTCTTAGTGATATATAAAGTAATGGTGCATCTGTATGTTCAAAGGGGTTGACGATCGGATGAACTGTGGTTGTTCCTTTTGTAGATGAGGCATCTGAGGCACTAAGAAGATGATGTCAGCGTGGAAAACCCCTGCTAGTAGGGGGAGCCCAGTCTCAGACCCAGCTCTCTGTCCTAGTACTAGTTATTTGTCACTGAATAAGCAATACTGCAAAATTCAGTGGCTTAAAACAGCATTGAACATTGATTCGCTCACACGGTTTCTTGGGATCAGGCATTTGGGAGTGGCTTAGCTGGGTGGTCCTGGCTTGGGGTCTCTCATGAAGTAGCAGGTAAGGCATTGACTGGCTCTGCAGTCACCTGAAAGCTTGGCTGGGCCTGGAGGTCCCACCTACAAGCTGGCAGTCGGTGCTGGGAGGCCCCAATGTATCCCCATGTGGGCCTCTCCACCAGGTCTTGAAAGAGTCCCCCCACATAGTGATGGGCTTTCCACCCGCCTCCCCTCCCCACCCCAGCAAGTGATCCAAAGGACCGAGCCAGGAAAATGTTGCGGTGCCTGTTATGACCTTGCCCCAGAAGTCTCGTGCTCTCACTTCTACACATTCGATTTGCCACACAGACCAACCCTGACTCCGTGTTCGCGGGAACTACACAAGGGCATGAATATCAGAAAGTGAGGGTCTTTGGGGCTGGCTGTTTCCTTCGCACCACGTTGCCTTTCCAATGTAGTTTTGTCCCGATCTGCTTGGCCATCTTATATGCTTAGGTCAGGCTCTTGGAAAACTCGTTGGGGTTTATATCCCATTCTAGCACTTCTGAAACTTTAATGTGCCTACACATACTTGGGGTCCCCTGATTCAGTAGGTCTAGAGTCCGGCCTGAGATTCTGCATTCTAATGAACATTCTAACATAATACCCTTGCTCCTGGTCCATGAACCACACTCTTAGTAGGAAAGTGAACTGAGCCAGGCAGGCCTCCAGTGGCCCTCTGCAGGGCTGCCCTGCAACCGGAACTCCTCTCTCCTTAAGGGGTACTTGCTCCCCCTCCTCTTATTTTGACTGAGAGACTAATGGTTTGGGGGAGGGAACTAGGGAAACCAGCCCACTTCACTAAGTTGGTTAAGGGAAGGAGAGGCATGAAGCCGATAAGAACCCAGGCATTACTAGGTAGACAGCTTGCTGCAGCTGTCAGCCTCTTCACAGTGAAGGTCAGGTTTCAGACAGCAACAGCTGGGTGCTCGAAACAGCAAGGCAATTAGCTTGCAGGGGGGTGGGGGGGACGGGATGGAACACAAACAGCGCTTAAAATGAAACGTGTTGATGCATTGCTCAGAGCTCAGATGCCCACCAGTGGAATCCCCATCCTCCTTTCTTGCCTCTCTCCTCTCTCCCTCTTTAACACACACGTGTGCGCGCGCACACACACACACATTAGCATTCAGGAAACCTTTAGACCTACAGTATATTTCCCTGAATAAAATGGAAGTTAGAGCTGCAGCAATCCCATCAATGCTGCCACACTTTAAGCTGGCCCTGGCACTCTGCCTTGTTTTCCTTGCCCATGGCAAAACTTCTGTCCTGTGTCTTTCTACACATCAGTTAAAAGGAACACATTAGACTCTAAGCTCAACAAGAGAGGAACTCTTTCTTTTGTTCATTTCTCTCTCTCTCGCTGTATGTACCTATTTAATACATACACGTATACACACGTGTATACATTATAAATAAGGAGAAGAATAAATACACCAACATGATGAGTGGAGAGAGGGAACTCTTGAACCGTTTGAATCTATCAGGAAAACATGGTGAGGCGTCTGCAGGAACACAGGGCACTCCAGTCTCACATTCTAGCTGTTGTTGGGCACTTTTGGAAGGGGGTCAAGTTTATCACCTACCGTTTATTTATCAGCCATGCCAGTCTATAACTGTAGAAGCTAAAAACTGCTATTTACCGGGCACTTACTGTGGGTTGAGCACACATAATTACATCATTTAATCTTCTGACAACCTGCGCGGAAGGTAATGATCACCGCCAGTTTGCAGAAGAGGAAATCAAGCCTGTGAGAGGTGAAAGTATTTACCTCACACAGCTAGTAGGTGGTAGTTTTGCAGGCCGTCCCAGACCGATTTCAGCCTAAAGCTGGTGTTTAGTGTCCACTGTCACAGAACAAGATGTCCAGAGAAGGAATAAAGAGAATGATAGGGCTGTCAGACCCGGAAGGGCTCCCGGCGCTGAGTCCATGCACTTACTTTGCATCTGTCCTTGGTGCTGTGAAGGCTACTGAGATGCGTTTCATGGGACCTCTGCTCTGGAAGAGTCGATATATTCATGGGACATTGATAGGAATTGCAGTCATCTGAGGCTACCCATTAAATAGCACCCAGTCCATATACATGGCTGGTGGGAATACACAATGGCACAGCCACTTTGGAAAACAGTGAGACACTTTATAAGAACGTTAAACACACACCCCACACTTAACAAATGGCACAGCTATCATACACCTAAGTATTTACCTAAGAGAAATGGAATTTATGTTAACACAAAGGCATAGGTTTTTTCATATTAGCAAAAAACTGGACACAACCCAACTGTGCATCACCTGGTGAGTAGATAAACAAAGTGCGTCATATCCATACAGGGAAATACTGCTCAACAATAAGAAGAAGCCAAATGTTGATTTGGTGAATTCAACAACATGAATGAATATTAAAAGTTCCATGCAAAGTAAAAGAAGCCAGCCATGAAAGGCTAAATACTTTGTCAGCTATGTGCCCTTCAGGAAATGGTAAAACTATAGGGACAGAAATCAGATCTGAGATTGCCTGGGGCTTGGAAAGGGGATTGACTGCAAAAGGGTATGAGGACATTTTGGGGGGTGATGGAAGTCTTCTGTGTCTTAATTGTGGCTATAGTTATCAAACTGTGTACCTTTGTCAGACTCATCAAACTATCTGTCAAAGGGGTGAGTTTTATTGTAGATCAGTTATACCTCAATAGACTTGACTTTAAAAAATACATCAGTCCGTCCAAACCCACCATTTTCCAGATGGGGAAACAGGCCCCAGATGAGGGGAATGACTTGCTACAGTTGTGAGTTGGGAATACAGGTTTCTCGGCCCCAGTCCTGAGGCAAAAGCAAGCTGGAACCTTGGCCTCCTGTCTCGGTTCATGGCACATTCCAGGGAGCCCTGGAGCACTGATCCTCCTGAATGCAGCTCCATGGGTGGCTTTTAAAAAACTCACACTCCACTGTGCCGCTCATCGGACTGTTGACCTGCAGTTTGGCTAGAGGTCTCCTCATTAGAGAATAAAGTAAATTAGCATTCAGCCGGAACGAAAGCTCCAGTGATGAATTTCTGTGTACATATTCCATTGACTCTGTTGGGAAGAAAAAGCCTCAGTGTCATACCATTAATTTATTCGGAAGAGTGCCCTGCAAGGCTTTGTCATCCAGTCTAGAAAGAACAAAATATCCCAGAGATTCACACCAACATCTCCTTGCAGAAAGCTGGTGAGACTTGGAGTGAGCCAGACCTGGTTTTAGTTCCTAAATTTCTTACCTCCTCACTTCATGCCCTTGAGTAACCACTTCTCTGTCAGCAAATTAGTAATCCTAATACCTACCTCTTATAGTTTCTCCAAGGTTCAGGTAGGAGATTGGGAAATTAAGCACCTAGCCCGGCTATGATAGACTTCAGCGCGGCCAGCCCGGGGGGCTTGTGCTTGACACGCATTAACTATCATCCTGCCCATTGTGGAAATGATCAAGCCCGGGGTAAGTAATCTGTCAGCCATTGTACCACCTGGCCACAACCACTGGGCTATGTGTAGCTTTCAGTAAATGATTATGGATCTGAGTCAAGTCCTATTTATAAAATAATTGATTACAGAGTTTGGAAAGGAGTGGAATTTTGCTTCTTCATCTGAGAGAAAGCCTTACTTTAACTTTTTCGCTTTTTAGGAAAGAATGGGAAACCATTGAAAACAAAATTAGGGCCCTGAGTGAGTGCCAAACTCCCAGTTGAAGGGAGGGTATTTTTCCCACTCAGACTCTTTTATCTTTGCCCAGAAAAAAATACCCCAACCACTCAAGAGACCTTGAGCTATTTAGGGCCCAGGGAGACTTCCCTCCCACCCCTCAGCAGGGTGGGTCTCTGGGGACATTCTCTGTAATCACAAATCATTTTGCCTTCTAAGATTGAGTCTGGTTTAATACTAATGGAATAGGGTCAACTAGGCTTAGGGTTGACTTTTCTTAAACTTAATTGTTTTTCCTCTTTTACAATTGTAATAATATACCAAGTAAGTTTTTCATCTTCACTTGAAAATACGTCTCATTCTGTCACACAGCCAGATTTACAAAACACCAACTAGTTTTAATAACCCAAGACAACTGGCAAAATACCAACTGGCAAACTTACCAAAGACAGTAGAATTAGTTTCTTTCTTTTTTTTTTAAAATTTTTATTGGAGTAGAGGTGATTTACACTGTTGTCTTTCAGGTGTACAGCAAAGTGAACCAGTTATACACATGCATGTATCCACTCCTTTTCAGATTGTTTTCCCATAGAGGTCATTACAGAGTATTGAGTAGAGTTCCCTGTGTTATATAGCAGGTTCTTACACGCTATGTCTGTTTAAATCCCTCCGTTATATGCTTCATGTGTGTGGACTCAGTTTTCCTTTCCCAGCTACTGTCTTCCAGTATGACGCGGTCAGTTACAGATTCTAGTGCATTCTCTCAAGCACAGTAATAACAGTGGTTTAGGTGCCAGAGATTTCTCCGCTTCTCAGGGCAGAATTATCCTCTTGGGTAGTTAAGAGCCTGAGGACTAGAAAAACTGAAGTCCAGGCTAGTGGTCAAAGTGGGACAGTCTCCCAACACCAGCTCAGAGCTGTTTCCACTAGCCCACGCCACATTCCCTTTGTGTAGGTTATTTAATAAATTCATTTCACAACCCGTAGAACACAGTAGGAAACAATGCAATTACTGAACCATAGGAACACAGCTGCCAACATCTTGTTGATTCAGAATTGTCCAAACACTTCCATGTGTGGGCGGGACTGATGCAATTTGCTGGTTCAACAGTTGACATTGATAAATTGGAGTTTCGTTTCCTCAGCCTTCTGTTGGAGGTGCTAATGAGCATGAAAAGCTGGAGAAACACAGGCGGGAGAGGAAGAGAGAATCTTGCCTGATCTACATACTAAGTAATTGAGCCTGGATGATGTAGACTTGACACTGCCAGGTAATAGATGGACACTTCTGAAGGCGCTAATAGAAGCCAGATAAAATTAGCACTGTGAACATTTTAATTAAGTTCTGCTTGCAGATTGTGTGGGCTGGTATCTTCATTAGAGAGAATGTTTGCTTTTCCTAATATTCTTTCATATGTTTTCTGAAATATTCTTTTATAGTTCATGCAGCCCTAAGCCAAGATTACTTGGCTTCTGGAAGCTGAGGAGGTTGGGCCAGATGATCTCTGAGGTCTTTTCTGCGCTCCATGTTTTTACTTGCTGGGCAAGAGAATTTGTCTGAAATGAATTGCATTCCCCACACACACATTCATCCAGGCCTCTGTTCTCACCATTCATTGTTTCCATTCATCCAGTAAGCACTTGGATGCTTTCTCTGTGCCCGTTACTGTGCTAGGCACTAGAACAGGCCACAACGCCACCAGGCCCCTACACCCAGGAACTGACATTCTAATTGGGAGCTAGGTAAGTAAGTAGAGTGTATCAAGGATATGCCTGGGGCAACACATGGCAGCAACTAGACAGAATCAAGGAGGGCTGCTCAGAGGATGTAATATTTTAAGTTGCTCCTTGAAATAAGGTGGAGACTGGGGGGAAGAAGAGTGTTTGGATGGACTTTGCTCTGTGTACCTCCCAGGACTTTTTGCCCTAAAGGTCATTTGGCGATCTGCGAGATGTCCTTCCAGTAGAAGTATTTCTGTTAATGCTTTGGCATAGGAGTCAATGATTACTTCCATGACTTCTATATTTTCTCAACCTCTTAATCTTATTCAGAAAAAAATTTATTTGAATAAAATGGGTTGGCAAAAGTACTGAACTTTTGGAATTAACCTTTTACGTATACATATGTGAAGTCCAAACCAGCCATGAGTAATCTTTTTCCTATCCTTTCAGCTCTCAGCCAGGAGAGTACACTTATCTTGGAGAGATGCATTTTGTTAAGCCGTGATCACAATCCAGTTAGGAATCCTCCAGCTACAAGTCATTTTAGAGATTATCAGACATTTATTATTATTATTATTTTTTGCGTTACGCGGGCCTCTCGCTGTTGTGGCCTCTCCCGTTGCGGACGCGCAGGCTCAGCGGCCACGGCTCACGGGCCCAGCCGCTCCGCGGCATGTGGGATCTTCCCGGACCGGGGCATGAACCCGTGTCCCCTGCATCGGCAGGCGGACTCTCAACCACTGCGCCACCAGGGAAGCCCCTATCAGACATTTATTGACTCAATGTTTTTAAAGCAAATTGGATTCATTTTTGTATGGCATTAGTCAAAATTAAATCTGTTCTAAACAGAATTTCTTTGCAGGTAATCCTGATTTTTTAAAAAATGTTAAATGTGTTTGGTTAAAGTTACCTATAAATAGAGAACTCAGGATATTCAGTGTGAAAATGGTGTTTTAAAAGATGCCAATTTAACTTTGAACGAATACTTAGTAGCTTCTAAATGTGTCAAAAACAACTTCTATCATATTATTATATTCTATCATAGCTGTTTGGTAGAAACCAGAGAAATCAAACGTTAACTGATTATTGGCATTAGTGTGATGGCCAGGCTGTCCTGTAAAGGATTTAGGTTTGTATATTTATAGCCCATCTCAGCAACTCTGTGTGGTCATACTTTACTCTTATACCAGAGTGTCAGTGCTGATCCAAGACTTAGGAGACCTTGACCCACTCCAGACTCTGACACTCACTAGCTTTGTGGGTTTTAAGTACTTGTAGTCCTGCTTTGGCATTCTTGTCCTTAAGTGTTCTCATCCCTACAATGAAGTGGTGAGACTAGATGCTCTAAGGACCCTGGCACTTTTGAGATGGATGAATGTGAGTGACGAATGCTTCCTTCCCATTTGCACGCAGAGAAGCAAAGCCATGAAAGAGAAAATGATCCACTCGCGGCTGTGGGGAGTGTCACTGGCTCAATAAGAATAGGTCAGCATGCTCTCTCTTAATCACCCTGATAGCACTTACTTGATATTGGATTTTACGGTTCACAAAGCCCAGTGATTTGCATTTGCTCTTATGTTTGTGGGATAACTTCTAGGTGGATATTTAAAGGGCACGAGAGTAATAAAGTTAGTTGGCAAGATCTTGTTTTAATAGTGAATTCTATCCCACCATGCCTATCAAAATGGGTGTCTGAAATGAACTAATATTACTTTTTTTTATTGAATCTTATTTCGAGGAGAAACGAATAATTAAAGTGCAACAGTAAGAGTTACTCCCCAGGGTATCACAGGTTCTCCTCTTCAACCACCTTTAGAAACAGCTTCCTGTAGGAGTGAAGAATTGAAGCAGATTCCCCCACTCCCCATTGCCTTTGGATGGATTCTGTTAAGCTTGTTTGTGCTCATGTAATTGGCTTCTGTATGACTTGCTGTGAATAATGTCTCTCGGTAGCCTCACATTTAGGAATATGATGAATATATATTTGTTTGTTTGGAATCAGATCACATATTTCCATGTAAAAACACCCCAAATAATGCCTGGGTTCATCGGTGCCATTTTAACTGAGTCACCCGCTGAGCCCTAATACTTGTCTTCTTAGCGTGGGTTGGGGGTAGGAGTCCGTGTGGTAGGAAGGAAGAGCAGTTTTGAAACCAGCACATCATTTCCTTGGCCCGGCCTCTGGAGGCCTCCCTGTCTCTGACTTCTGTCCTCAGGGCCTTCCAGCGCAAATCACAGTCCAGTGAATCAAAACTCGCATCCCAGCCAGGCAGGTGGTCTCCACTGTGGTGAGAATGTCTCACTTCGATTGAACACATTTTATACTAAGGAGTAAATGGTAATTAGCACCTTAACTTCCAAGAAGCAATTTCCGTTTTCTCTTTTTAATTGTGAAAATGAACCTAATGGGTAGAATTTCAGGCAAGAGGAGAGGGAAAAGACAGAAAATCCAGGCCTGAAAATCTGTCTCCAGGTTCAATTCTCCCTAGATTTCCCAGCTTCTTTCATTTCTGGACCCCTGGTATTTGAAAGCTTTAGTCCCTTTGCCATCTCCCTGGAGCTGTGAGAAGGAGCTTAAGAAAAGGGGGAAACGGGATGTGGCTAGTCATTCCCACTGACCTGTGTGAGATGTTTGTAAGTCAACTGTCTTCTTCTTTATATATATATATATATATATATATATATATATATAAAATACACATTGGTGACACTGCTTGGCATGCAGGGATCCCAATTCCCTGACCAGGGATCGGACACATGTCCCTTGCCTGCAGTGGAAGAGCAGAGTCCTAACCACCGGGCCGCCAGGGAATTCCCAAGTTTACTGTCTTCTGAATCAGACACCTGGGTTCAAAGTTCAGATCCACAGACTATGTAACTTTGGGTAATTATTTAACCTCAGAATCTCCCTTTCTTCATACCACTCAGGGGCAGTGTAAAGGTGAACAGTAATACATTAAAAATCCTTGGCTCAAAGTAGATGCTCAGTAAATGGGCTATGTTATTAAGAGGCTAGGAGTGGTTGGATGATGGCATTAGCAATATCGGGAAGACAGCAGCATCAAGAAGAATTTTCGTATCAGTGACATGGACATTGTTATTTCAAGGAGGCATAATGTCAGACTCTTCTGTGTGTGTGTTTGAAATAGATTGCTGGGAATGGAAAACAGGTGGTGAGGCTGCAATGTAGGTACCCCAGGAGTGATACCTCCAGATGTGTGCAGGTGAGGCCAGCTGAGCTGCTTCCGCGGGGAGGGGGATGGGCCTTTGCAGTGAGAGCCCGGGGAGGGGTGTGCGGGGGGGCCAGGATGCTGGGGAAGCTTTCAGACACAGGCTGAGCAGCCACCGAGGCATGCGTGCTTTCATCTGCAATCACTTGTTGTCTGTCTGAGGCGAGAATCAATACCAGAAGGAGAAGGCGACAAATCATTCA
The DNA here is from genome assembly GCF_963924675.1 of Phocoena phocoena. Lineage (NCBI taxonomy): Eukaryota > Metazoa > Chordata > Mammalia > Artiodactyla > Phocoenidae > Phocoena > Phocoena phocoena. The sequence continues at coordinate 70,513,716 of NC_089222.1, read as the reverse complement.
TTGCCCAGAGACTGGCTGTAGATCCAGCGCCCGCTGTTTTCTTTCTAACCGCTTTAAAGAAACTTCCCCGCACGTCCTTTCCCTGAAACATGGAGCCTCACCGCTGGACGCGGAGAGGTCCTTGGAAAGATCTGAAACGACCTTTTGTGTTGTTAGGCATTACTCTCTCGGGGGAAATTCAAGATGGATGTATTCTGTCCCATTCTGCTTCAGTTATATCAGCACTCATCATATTTCGCTTTCTTTTTTTGCATCTGTTCCTTACTACTCATGAAGTTTAGAGAAACAACCCATATGAAAGGTCTGTATTTGCCTCTGCGTGTGTCAGTGAGGCATGTGCTTTACACCCATTACACCCATTTGCTTGCTATAAACTCACTCTTAAGACATCTCCCCCTCCTTCCCTCAGCTCAGAAACACACTCTTTTCAGTCAGGAAGAACATTAAAGAGCATCTTGTCCAGCCAGTTCTCTTGGTGGCAACCAGCTGGCCTCTCTTAGGGAGCACCAGGACTGGGGGTCCTGCTCAGTTCGGAGCTGGTTCGGATCCACCTTCTCCATAGGGCATTAGCTGGAGGGTCTGCCCTCCAGGCTCCTGCACCTCTGCCAGCCCCCAACCTGCCTTGCAATGTCTGGAAATGGGTAGAGAGTCAAATGAGCGAATAAAGTGGGCATAAAGTGAAGTCTTTTTAGAGCTTTGGAATGATTAGAGCAGGGAATTTGGGGGACCCCCCCCCCCGCAATCCCACAACAGCATTCTGTATAGAGTAGATCTTTTGTAAGCAACTGATTTATTTTTCTGCTGAAGGCCAGCCTCAGGCAGAATTGGGAAGTAGCCAGCTTGATAGGATGCAGTGATTTTCAACCCTTTTTATTCCTCCCTTTTAAAACTGTAGGACTCTTACTTCAGATAGAAGCATCAGAGGAAGCCCAATACGTAAAACAGATAAAAGTGATTCTGGGGGGAGCGGGAGGCCCAGGGGCTGCCCATCTGGCGCAGGCGCAGTCTCCCTTACCCTTCACACGCCCTCACCCTCCACTAGCTACAGGACCTGAGAGGAGGCTCGGCCCTTGGCACTCAGTGTGGAAGCCACCATAGCAGTGAAGAGCGCACGTGTGGGGCTCGGGCAACCCTGTGTGAGTCACCACAGCAAAACCCTTAACCACTGAGTCTGACTCTTTTCTTGTAAATTGAGGGTAGAATGTCAGACTGAAAGATTTTGCATATTAAGTAGTGAGATAACATATAATATACTTGGTTCGTAGCAGACACTCAGGAAACAACAGGGCTTGTGGGGAAAACAGGGTGAGGAGCAGATCACTCCAAACCTATTTGACCTTGTAACCAGGAAATTAACAAAAGCAGTAGCAATACTGAACAGAAAAAGACAGAATACTCTAATACAGAAGTTTACTGTTGAAAAAAGATTAGAAATGGCTTTATGAAAAGGGTTTTAGGGGGAAAAAAAGGAGGTAAAGTTGTTGAATTGTGGAGACAAGGATGAAATGCACTAAAACCATACAAAAGCATTTCCATGACAGATCACATGCCAATTTGAGTCTCGAAGAATTTGAGCGTCATTCGTTCTGTGGGTTGATGCATTCTGCTGTGTTTGAGCATGTTTTGTTTGATGGCTATTCCTTGGTTGTACAAAATATTAACATTCTTGGGAAATTGCGTATGAACTACTAACAGTACTTTTATTCTGCTGACATAATTTCGCTGTTTGCAGTCCGAACTAGTTCATATTATAAGGACACATTCTGTATCAGGATGGACTGTTTCTAGATCTCAGTAGCCTAACCCCCAGGATTCAGGGGGACACGGGTGAGTCTGTAAAAAACTTATCTTGTGTGAGACTTGGGAATGAATTCAGATAGCTGTAATACAAGTCACCTCATAAATATCATAAAATATCAGGTTAATCAAAAAGATGGTACAAAGAAAGAAAGGAAATAACACGTGTGAACGTGGGGGGTTAGGAGGCAGAAGCTTTTAGATGGAGTTGGCCGGATTTCAACAGGCAGGGATGGAGGGTCAAAAGGAGAGAATGAGCAAAGACTCGGGAGCTGGAAAGCAAGGACATAGTTAGGGGACCAGTAGAGTTTGGGGGATCCACTTTGGGGCTGGAGCCACTGAGGAAGATAAGGGAGCAGTAAGACCCATGTTGAAATGGAAGTTGGCCTCAAAATGTGGGAGGCCCTTTTTAAAATAAATAAATAATTGATTTTTTTTGCGGTACGTGGGCCTCTCACTGCTGTGGCCTCTCCCGTTGCGGAGCACAGGCTCCGGATGCGGAGGCTCAGCGGCCATGGCTCACGGGCCCAGCTGCTCCGCGGCATGTGGGATCTTCCCAGACCGAGGCACGAACCCGTGTCCCCTGCATCGGCAGGCGGACTCTCAACCACTGTGCCACCAGGGAAGCCCAATTAATTATTTTTATCAGTAGTTTTTGGCTGTGCCTCGTGTCATGTGGGATCTTAGTTCCCTGACCAGGGATCGAACCCGTGCCCCCTGCAGTGGAAGCACCAAGTCTTAACCACTGGACTGCCAGGGAAGTCCCCTGGGAGGCCTTGGCTACAGGGATGGTGGCCACCCTATAGGATTTGGAGCAGGTGTGATGCAATCAGATCCGACCTTGAAGGAGTTCCTTTTGGCAGCTTATGCTGGGTGGTGGTGAAGGGGAGTGGAGTCCAATTAACAGGGGTTGCAGTTGTCCTTGTGAGAGACATGAGGGCTTAAGCTCAACTGTGACAATGACATACAGTGGCAATAGGATGTATGGGGAGGGCATGACACAGCAGACATTTTAGAGACAGAATCTCAAGCATTTATCAACTGAATGGATGGTGTAGGGCTCTGGTGATCTAATGATGACACATGTACTAGTTCAGTAATGATAGCCAATACGGAGCTTGGTTTTGGAATGTTTGAGAGCTCAGGCTGAGGGCTGGCAGGGCTATGGCACACCTGGGTTCTGGGACTGGTCTACACTGAAGTGTGGGCCAAGGTTGTGGCCCTTAGGTTACTGCTGGGTGATCCATGCAGACAGAATAAAAGAACTTGCCCTCAGCTCTGGGAGGGGAGATGGTGTTCCCTAGATTGAGACCTGCCTGAGCCCCCAGTCACTGCTCATGTTCTGATCCTAGGACCATAGCATTTGTACATTGAAAGACCTTAGGGATCATCTCATCTCTAAACCTCTTGCTAGATGGAAAACTATGACCCATAAGGGTTAAGTGTGTGTCCAGGGTAAGTCAGAGGCAGAACCAGACTAGAACCCAGGACTGTCACTTTCCAGTCTTTTAAGGAAATCTTTTAAGTAATGGCTGTGTATTAGAGTTCTCCAAAGAAACAGAACCAGCAGGATATAAAAGGAGATTTATTATGAAGAATCGACTCATGCAGTTATGGAGGCCGAGAATTCTATCTGCCGATTGCAAGCTGGAGACCGGGAAAGTTGGTGCTGTAATTCAGTCTGAGTCTGAAGGCCTGGAACGAGGGGAGCCAATGGTGTAAATCCCAGTCTGAGGATGGGAGGAGATGAGATCGAGATGTGCCAGCTCAAGCAGTGAGGAAGGAAAAAGAGGGTGAATCCTTCCTTCCTTCCTGCACCTTTTTGTTCTGTTCAGGCCCTTGACAGATCAGATGATGCCCACCCACATTGGAGAGGGCCATCTACCTTACTGAGTCTACCAATTCAAATGCTAATCTCATCTGGAAACACCCTGCAGACACACCCCCAGATTTGGGCATCCCCTGATGCAGTCAAGTTGGCATCTCAGGTGAACTCTCCTAGGCTTTTAGAATTGTTGATCCGTTTCTTTGTTCCTCCAGAGTAGTGTCTAATTTTTCAAAGTTTTCATTTACCCATTTCTTCTTTTGACCCTCATTTGATCTCATCAGCAGAGAGACATTGTTCCTCTTTCCAGATAAGCAAATTGGGCATGACAGGTAATGAACCTTCCTCACCACACAGTGAATTAATGGACCATCAGGATTAGAGCCTAGATTCCTTAAACTGATTCCATTTTCTTTCCTGTAATTGGATTGTAAATTTTGTGACGGTGCTAAACCAGTTCTAAAAGAGTAGTCCTGGACCAGCATCAGCATGAACCTGGAACCTGGAACTTGTTAGAAATGCACATTCCCAGGTCTTCCACCAGAACCACTGAATCAGAAACTCTGGTGGCCGAGGCCCAACAATCTGTGTTTTAATAATTTCTCCAGGTGATTATTCTGCATGCTCATTAGAGAACCACTGTAGTTACAAGACAGAATCTATTCAGTATCAAGGATTTCACTACCTTTTGTTCATATACCAAATTCACAGAGAACAAAAAAGATGGTATTAAGCTAAAACTGACCATAAAAATCAGCACATCTGTCTTTTCTTGTTCCTCCCGTTTCCCTCTCTGCATCGCTCCTACCAACCAGGTACTTCGTGCTGACTTTTCATTAAAAATGCTTTTCTGTCCCCTACGAAGCTGGCAGAGTTGTCTTGAGCTTTGATTCATTCAACCCACATTAGTTGACAAACGTGGGGAAACTAAAATCAAAAGAAGAAAACAAGAAGGGAGGGAGGGAGGGAGGGAGATGGTTGAACAGATAGGCAAATACTGGAACATTTCCTTAAAAAAAAAAATCACCTTGCCCAAACAGCAAGGTAAAAGCCAGTAAATATTAATTGACCCAGAGAAGTATGAACAGAATGCTATTTTAAAAAGAAAATTACAATTTCTCAGCATCTGCAAAGTTCCGGAAATTGTATTGGGAGCTTTATTATGTAACTATTTCAGGCAAGTCTCATAATAGCCTTGTGAAAGAGGTAGTATTATCCTCATTTTTAATTTTTTTTTAAATGGGGAAACTAAAGTTTCAAAAAGTTCAGTACACTTACCCAAATGTCACAAAGGTAATAAATCATGAAGCTAGGGTTCACATTCAAGCTTTTCTATATCCTAAAATTATGATCTCTCCATCACATCATCCACGTTATCTCTTAGGGTATCTTCCTCTTCCATATGCCTTCTTTACCTTAAAGCTGTGGAAATTTATCAGTGAAAGTATATGACATCCATCCCACTATTTCAAAAGAATTGCTGCAAGCAGCACGCGGACACTGGGGAGTCACCGATAAGAAACACTGTATCTGAAACCCAAATCCATTTCGGACTCACTTAGAAAGCATATCAGGAAAATCAGGTATGAATTTTAAAAATTTATATCCAACCTTCAGGCCTTTCTCCAGTCCTTTGGCTTGGAGCCAGTCCGAAACCTTAAAGAAAAAGGAAGGCACGACCTCTAGTGGAAACATGGAAAATGTCCTATGGTTTTGCTCGAGGGTTTCTCCCCAAACCACCCTTCCCCCCTTTTAAAATGAATTTATGGAATTTTTCATCTGAAAGGTACTCTCATGACAAGACTTGGGTCAGTGCACAAATGTCATTTTCGTAACGACCTTAAAATGAGATTCCTACATCTCACAGTCACATCACGCTTGGGTGTGAGTCCTTTAATGACGTCTCTCAAGCTGGCACTACTTTCTAAAAGAATGCTTGTCATTTGGTCTTTTTCCCGCTATACTAGAAAACCTAATCTCACAGGATTTTTGGAAGGGACACGGTATGCATATGGGTGTCTAAATTCACCTCCCGGTCAGTTGATAGCTTTGGAGATTGTACACTTCTGTCTAAACGGTGTGATCTTTGATTTCAAGGACTGAGCTGTGATTGTGCCCATGGCCACAGGTGTATGGCTGGGTTGCCGAGTCATACCCCCTGACCCACATACGTGCTCCCGAGCGACGGTGGTGCTTGGGCAAAGTACCCTTAAGGATTTCGGTCGATTCTACAGTTGCTTTGTCCAAGTTTAAGATTGAACAGAAGACAAAAATCAGCCACTGTCTGATGGGTACAGGGAGTTAGGGGGGTTGAAAAAATAATTGACAGGAATCTAACAAAAATATCTTTTCCATTCAAAGCAAACAATAACTTGGAGGTTGGAGAGGTAAATGAGTTCCCCAGGTGTGAGGCATGATAGATGTCTTGTCTTTCCCGAATCTCAATTACTGGCATGTTTCCAAAAGTCCCGCCAAAGTTGTATCTCTCCTGATTTGAAGGGTGGTTAATCTCAGCTCTTGAATGTTTTAAAGTATCACTGGTCCAGTAAACCCCTTCCTCTAACCGGACAGCTCTGCCTTTTCTTGAGTCCATGTAATAAAACTTCCTGCTTTGAAATTGAGGGAGGGAGCAGGCAGCCTCCACTTTTAAAAGCATTTAAAGATTTGCTAGTTTAAAACACATATGTCTCCTTAGAGATTATGCTTCAGTCCTTCTGGGGTGGGATGGGGGGACCCATATTTTCCCACCGTTTGGTTAGTGACCCCGGCATGGAGTGGAGAGAGCCCTTGACTGAGGGTCAGGACTTTGCGTTTGCTTCTCAGTACCTGTGCCAGGTGCTGTGCTGTGTCACCCTTGCCCTTTGGGCCTTAGCAACATGTTCTGTCCCATGACAGTTGGAGTACAGAACTTTGGAATTCATTTCTGGCCCCAATAATCTATGATCCATTCCCATTCTTTGTGCAGGGTACACACAAGTTCAGCTTCATCCCCTGGAGTCCAAGAGTTACCGAATTGGCAACTGATTCAAACAACATCCTTCAAAAGTATAAAGCTAAAAAAAAAAACCAAACCAACCCTTTTATATCTTTCTTAGCCACCATTTTAGTTTACAATCTCTGGCTAGAATATCGAATTTCCCTTTTCATCCTCATACCATTGACTCTTGCTCTAGTTTTTGATGGTTGGAGGAAAAGTAGGTGAAATAAGCCATTTTCAAAGTATCACTTGTGCTTGTCAGCATGACGAGACTCCCTTTTTGACTTTCTCTTTGACTTTTTTTTTTTATTGTGCCAGCCTGGATTTAAAAACACTGCAACAATTTGACCCTCTTTCAAGTGATCTACTCATGCTTTTAAACTGCAAATTTCAACCTCCTGCACAGGGCTTTTTGACTAGTTGTTTTATAAGTCTGACTTCTTTTGATGTGAACATTTTCAAGCCCAAACAATACAGTATGGTTTCATCCAGTCATTGAAAGTAATTATCAGGTAGACAATTGTGTCTCAGAAGTAGATTCTGCTCTTTATTAGTGTGTCAGGCTGTCAGTACTTTTTTCCAGGTCTGTTTTCCTTGGAAATATTTATTTGATCCCCTCGTCCTTCCTTAAATTTTAGGTACGGGTGTAATTGTACTAATCTGAACTTTTGTATGGAATGTTCCAGCTGTATACGGTGGAAAAACTTTTAAGACTTGTTAACTGAGATGTTATTTTTTGAAGTAGCAGATTTTTAGGATTTTACTACTTTGTTGTTTGGAAACTTGATTGAGGGTATTAGTACAATGAAATAACATTTTTTTTTCAAGTTAAATGAAGATAAAGACAATAGAGACAAGGGGGTCATCACTAATAATAGGTGTTATAACAATATGTGGATGATTAATTACTAATCTTAGGTATCTCATTATTTGAAACTTAAAGACGAATTATTTTCTAGGAATGATGTGTGTTTGTTTAGCAGGTGTAGTTAAGGAAAGAGGGGCATTTTGTCAGTAACCCAGTCACTCTAGGCGTAACTCAGACCTCTAGGTGTATCATCCATAGATTGCCCCTGGCAGAGCAAGCTTTACATTTTCAGCCCTTTCTTTCTCCTTCTGCTAACTCTGTAAGAAACAAATTGATAACCTGGTAAAGACCCCAAGTAACACCCCCTTCCTTCTTTCAAAATAATTGTATGTGATCAGACTAGTTTTTAATCTTGTTCAGGCCAAAGAACTCTGTGAATATTTTGTACGCTTATCTTGGCTAGTCACTTAGCTGTCAAGAGCCAGCTTCCATGCCTGTACAATGAGAACTCTAGTGTTCTTCACAGCATTATTGCTGGGAACAAATGAGAAAAGGATCTGGGAACTGCAAAGCATCATACAAAGTAAGGCAGTGTTTATTTGGATTATTTATTGATTGAAGCCAGGTTTAAAAAAATCAATTCCATCTTGGCTCCTGAAATCTTTGAGTGTGTTATTTGTAGTCAGAATGAAACAGTTTTGCAGCAAGAGCGGTGCCTTAAACCTCATACCATCAAAAACTGTTTACTCTACCTTCTCTCTCCCTTATTCCTGGCACCTGAAGCTTTATTCATGTTTTTTTTATTCTGTTTTGTTTTCATCTCAGCTGCAACCGATGAGAGCTGAAACTGTACTTTGCAACAAGGTCTTCAACATACTCTTTAAGAATCGTTTGCCAACCATGTTGCCTGCCCAGACAAAGCATCTTTCAGCCTGGGCTCTACCTAGGTGGAGCACATCATCTCCCGAATAACCAGATTTCCTCTGGGAGACCAAAAGACAAGGTTTTGAGTCGCTGAGGGCAAATAGGCCCCGGAGTGGTGCTTTAATATAGTCTTAGCAAGTCTTAGCCCTTTGCTAAAGCCTGTTTCCCTAGAGCTTTCTTCGGAGGATTTTATGACTTTGGTTCCAAAAACTCTTAGTAAATGAAATGGAGTGTGGGCGCCACCTTCTGGCAGTTATTGGGAATTGCTTTATAAGACGGAATCCGTTTATTTACCTGCTCTGTTCTCGGGCATCAAAGGAAAAATGCATTGTTATAATCCTTTTTAAAAATCAGGTATTAGATTATTATCTTAGCTCACACTGTAATTATATAGTAGCTTTAAAAAAATCTCTGGCTAAGGTTGTTGGCTGCAAATTGGTGCTTTGGAAAATGTCCTAGAGTTAAATTATTCTCAGAGGACAAGAGGAGATGCCTTTAGGTAGTTACCATGTAGTTTATAGTCAGCTTATTAACAGGCTCCTAGTTTCTCCCTTCCATCTCTTCTGAGTATGTAATAGGAGTCCCTTGGTTGCAGATATAGTGGCTCTGGGGTCTCTCATCATGTCAGGAAATAACAGTGTCAGACTGACAGTGTCAATCCAAGTGTATCACTCTGAAAATTTTCACCCTTGAAGATTCCAGTAAACTCTTGATGTGGTAGCTCACTTGGGAGGTGATTGTGAGAAGCACGAGGGAGGGAGTAGAGCAGTTGAGACGGAGAGGGGAGAAAAGCCAATTAAGGGACTGTTCATGAGCAGATTGATCTTGTGGGACCCTCTGGGAAGTTGTGTAGAACTCAGAATTGTCCCACCAGAGTCTGGGGAAGCGGGGCACTTGTCTGCTGATTCCTGCCCTCCCCTGCTGTTGGATTAAAGTCAGTTCTCCTGCATGAACTCCCCTGCACTTCCCAGTGGTGCCAGAGCAGAGATGACCCTCAGGCCAAGGAGCAGAATCATTGGCCTTAAGGAGGGAAGTTGCCATCTCACAGGAAACGGCCTACCGTGGCTGCAGGTGCAGGGCATCAACAGCCTGTCCTACACATACACACTCATGTATCCACGCATATTAGGAAAAAGGTAAAATCAGTGAAGTCAATAATAGTAATAATAAGTAATCATTTAAAAATCTCCTTTAGATATGAAAATGGTGGTTACAGTTTTAAAAGGTCTTGTCAGTTAGACAAGCATTTTGAAGTGTTTTATGGGTGAAATGGTATAATATCTGGGCTTTGCTTTAAAGAACTACAGCCAAAAGTGTGTGAATAAATGAAACAAGAATGGCAAGCATAATTGTTGAAGCTGAGTAGTGGGTACATGGTGATTCATTATACTATTATCTCTACATTTCTGTATGTTTGAACATTTCCAAAGTAAACTAATTTTAAGGCAGGACTTTTGCTAGCCAATGAAGTTTTAAAATCCTTTAGCTGGGTCTTTATATAAATTGCAACCATTTTTGAGCTAATGTAGCAGCTCTGAGTGTGTCGTGTAGACCACAGCTACACTACTCCACACTGGAGTCCCTTTTTAATCCACAGTGACATCGTTTCTCAGGCTGCTGAGTCACAACGGGCATATCTCTTATTGAGACTCAGGATAACAGTTAGGTTGTTTAGGTTTGATTTGGGTTTGGGTTTTTTTTTTTTTTAGAGAAGGCACAGAATTCGTCATGTTTCTTTCCCCATGGCTCAGTGTGCCTGAGCTGAGTTTTGCACAGAGGAAAAAAGTGACGGTGGTAGGGCTTCCCTGGTGGTGCAGTGGTTGAGAGTCCGCCAGCCGATGCAGGGGACACGGGTTCGTGCCCCGGTCCGGGAGGATCCCCCATGCCGCGGAGCGGCTGGGCCCATGAGCCATGGCCACTGAGCCTGCGCGTGCGGAGCCTGTGCTCCGCCACGGGAGAGGCCACAACAGTGAGAGGCCCGTGTACCGCAAAAAAAAAAAAAAAAAGTGACGGTGATAGATACTGTTGTGTCCACAAATGAAAAAGATTTACAACTCAGTAACAGCTTCTGGCTTTGTGGTTAGTATTTCCCTTGGTAATGATGTTCTCAGCCACTCTCTGTCCCCCAAGTCTAGTAGTAAAAACTTAGGGGATAGGACTCTAAAATTTAGGCTTTGCTGTTGGATTAAAGTAAGCAAATTAAACTGTGCATCTGAATATATAGGAACATTTTCAGAGTTTGTCTTGGGGGGACTGAAAGAATTCCAAGGATACCCTTGGAATTAAAATACTTGTGGAATGCTCTTTCAGAATTGTCTGAGTTAAGTTTGCAGCACGCATGCACACATGGCTGTGTGTCGCAGCACTAGATACTCACTTTTAAAAAATAAAAAAGTCATTTATAGTCTTGTCTTTCCTATAATCCTTGACCCATTTTGCTTATAATACTTCATTTCCCAGGGACTGCTAAAATGAGCTTTTAATCTGCTTTAAAAATCATTTTACTCCAAAATAGAATTTGTTTTATTTTCGGACAGAGAAATAAGCTTCCACTAACTGTTTCTTACAGTGTTTCATGTGGCAATTTTAAAAGGTCCAAAGATATTAAATTATTTATCCTCTCAGGAGAGCCCATTTAATGCTGGAAAGCATCACTGGGATAGTGAAAAGAGTATGGAATGAACCTGAATTTTCATCCCATTTTAGTTTTTATGGCCATGAACAATTTATTTGACTGTTATTTATCTTGATTTCCTCATCTGTAAAATGGGGACAGGATGACCTACTTCCAAGCGCCAAGAGGATAGAAGGCTGAGACATTCAGCCTATGCCTTAATGCATAGTAGAGCCAATCAATGTTTGTGCCCTTCTCAGAGAGCCCTTGACATGAGATGTACATACTTTGAAAGTGTGCTTTGTAAAGTCAGTCCTTCTTTTGTTCTGATGTGTGTTATTGCTGCTACTGTGATCTCTTCTTTTAAAATCGGTGGAGTTGGTTGGAGGATTGTGATAGCGGCCGGGTTGCAGATTAGAAATGACAGAGTAAAACAGATGAGAGGGAAGAACAGCCTCCTCCACTGGAACATAATAAATGCCCCCCTGGATTTCTTCCTGCACCTGTTATGGGGCCCCCATTGCACGGTCGTCGGTGGCTACGGCAGGAGGAGGCTTTGGTGTTGGGCAGCCACCTTGAAGGACACCCATACTCAGACCCCGTCCCATGTTAGTATTTTTAGTCGTCACCCCTGCTGAAAATGCTGATTGGTCATTTCTTGGGACAGGAAATGTACTCCCTCCACAGGCAGCCTTGCTAGAAGATTCTACTAGATAGGTGAGCCTTTCATTTACCGATGACACTGATTTTTTTTTTTTTTTCTCTCTCTGTACACCTTCTACTTATTAGGATCCTAAAGTCCGTTTCTCCTTTACCAGGACAACTCATCACGTATTTGAAGATGGATCTCATGGTCTTCTGGAATTTTTCATTCTCCAGGCGAAACAATTTGCAGTCCTCTTCATCCCCTTCTATGTTTTGGCTAGGACCTTTATTCACTTCCTTCAGAGTTATTATCTCAGCTTATAATTATATGTTCGTTAGTGTGTGCTTGTTTGGTTAGTGTGGGAGTTGTTCATGCTGCTTATCAAATATTTCTGGCTCTCTGCTTTCCCAGCATGAGGTAGAACTGCAGTGTCTTCCCTGGGGTTGGATGCGACTAGTTTTGGCCAGTGATGTGTGAATGAAAATGACATATGTCCTTCCCAGGCCAAGGCATTTAGCTGCCGGAAAGAGATCCCCCAGGGCTTCCTTTTCCTCCAGTAGAGGGCCTGTGAGTTTCTAGATGCGGGGTACTGTAGCCACCTGGGTCCTGGATGAAGGAAAGAAGAGCCCTAGCCAGCAACCTCTGATGGTCACGTTGCCTGAATGAAAAATAAGACTTTGTTGTTTGAAGTCACTGAGGTTTTAGGTTTATTACTCAGCATAATCACATCTCTCCTGATTGATACAAATGTAACTGACACAAACGTAACTGGCTTTCTCACTCCACATAAGGACCATGCAGTGGGGACAGTGTGTTTCTTTTCACTGTTGTGTCTTCAGTATCTGGCATAGTACTGGCTCAGAGGAGGCACTGATACTTACGGGTCACATGCATGAATAAATCAAACCCAAGTTTTGAATCCCACCACCATCCTTGCAATTTCCCAGACTTGGCCTCCTTCATTATTCCTCTTCTAAAATATAGAGCCTACCCCCTGCCCATCAAACCCAGACTTCCAGTTTCAGAGTACTTAAGTAGTTGGCGTATACATCCCCAAATGAGAAAGGAATGCAAACCAGACTCAGCTGGGTCACAGGCTGAAGGAGGGTACATTTGACTTAATGCTGAACATCTCCATTAGAAGCTCCTTGCTGCTTCTGAAGATCAGGAGAGAGGTAATCTGGTCCTCACTGGCATATTTCTGTATCCTTAGGTAGCCTTAAGATACCGTATTGGCATCACTCTTACTTTTCACTTGCTACTGTTTTTATCTTTCAAGAATGAGCCTTCTAAAATGGTCACTCCTTTTGTAAACTAACAACCTATCTTTCATGCCCTGTTGTAGCTGTAGGCGGCTGCTAGGTGGGGCTAATGAGACATTCCTTTGAGTCTTGCCAATAAGTCTTGATCGGTAGAAACCATGAGTTTTTAAACTATCCTAAGAACTGAAAGGAGGAAAAGGCAAGACTTACTGGATGGGAAAAATATTTTGCTAATGTGGGCACATGCCCAGAACCCTCTCTTTATTGACTGCCAAGTGAGTACCAGACCACACACTAAGTAATTTGGTGTGCATTTTCTTGTTTTAACCCCATGGCCACCCAGCACTTTTTTTTTTTTTTTTTTTCCCCCAGTACGCGGGCCTCTCACTGTTGTGGCCTCTCCCGTTGCGGAGCACAGGCTCCAGACACGCAGGCTCAGTGGCCATGGCTCACGGGCCCAGCCTCTCCGCGGCATGTGGGATCTTCCCGGACCGGGGCACGAACCCGTGTTCCCTGCATCGGCAGGTGGACTCTCAACCACTGCGCCACGAGGGAAGCCCCCCAGCAAACTTTTAATTGTTATTCCCCAATGTCATTTAAGGAAACTGTTTAATTAGGTTGGTCCTGGATGAATCGGACTTGAGTCCAGGTCTGACTCATGTTCATTCTGTTCAAAATAGCTTAGTAAACTTTGCCGAGGCCCACCAATTTTTAGAACTTGAGTTTTTTTTTTTTTTTTTTTTTTTTTTTTTTTTTTTTGCGGTACGCGGGCCTCTCACTGTTGTGGCCTCTCCCGCTGCAGAGCACAGGCTCCGGACGCGCAGGCCCAGCGGCCATGGCTCACGGGCCCAGCCGCTCCGCGGCACGTGGGATCTTCCCGGACCGGGGCACGAACCCGCGTCCCCTGCATCGGCAGGCGGACTCCCAACCACTGCGCCACCAGGGAAGCCCAGAACTTGAGTTTTAATTTTTAAGAAAGAAAATAATGAAAGATGAGAGAGGCGCTTTTTTTTCCAGCCTGACTTTTGGATGATTTTATAGAGATATGCTGGTAGTATTTTCTGTTACATTATGTGGCAAATCTCATGATTCCCCATTTGTGACTGATGATGTGGTCAAGTTGACTGAGCTAAATGATGCACCCAACCCACAGCTGCCTTCTAATCCCAAGGTCTGTATTAGCCCCTGCAGTAGTAAAACCTTGACTGCAGGAGCTCACATGGACTGTTGACTGCGAGAGCATCTTTCATTTACTGACACTCTTTGCCAATCACTGTGCCAAATGTTGTTATCTCATTAAGGAGGGACAATAAGCCATGAATACAACCCACTATGATTATAAGTGTAGAAAGTGCTAGGGTAAGAATTCAGATCAGGGTCCTTCACAGGGGTGTGTAGGTTGTTCATTTTGCAGGGCGCTTGTTCTGAGGGAACACGAAAGGGCTGGAATCCAGCCTGCCCTCTACCGGCCAGGCTGTGCACCATGCTACCCGATGGCAGCCACTAGAGGAGGCATCCCTGGACTAGCTTCAGTCTGGGTGTGGCTGGAGGAGAGGGTGCTCCATTCGTTTCCGTTCATCTAACATGTTTTGTAGGCCTTACACGTGCTTAGAGGCTTTCGATAGATTATCAACTCTGTGGAATAGGAGTTGTTTGGCCAAGCCAGTTTTATAGATGGTGGAGAAAGGGAAGACTATATGGGGAAAATGAACTAAATATCTACAGTGTGCTTAGACATTTCATATCAACCCTAGAAGTGCAGTTTTATGGTTTTATTTGTTCATTTTGAATAGGTGAGGAATTGGAAGCTCAGAGAGGTTAAATAACTTGTCAGGCTTACTTAAGTAGTAAATGACAAAACCAGGATTCAAACCCAAGCCTGTCTTGCTCTGACTCCAGTGTTCTCGCAGACATTATTAGTGTCAAGATGCAAAAAGATCAAGGAAGACTTCTTTGAGGAGGCATCTTTTGAATCAGTCCTGTTATTATATATATTTGGTTAATAGGTTATTACCATACGTGAATTAATCAGGTCTCTAAACAGTTTAAATAACATTACCTGCAGTTGTCTCAGAAGTTATGCCAAATAAAAGACTCTTTGACTTACGAAACATACTATAACATTTTTAATATTAATGATCACTCAGCAGATAATTGAAAAGCTAGGAAGCTCCACTGGTGTCTTGCTTCTGTATTTCCTGTGTGTTATAGTGTATTTATTTGGGAATATGGGTAGCTTCTTGTAAGACAGGTCAGGTGCATCCTTCCTTCTGATAAATGTGGATGATGGGGCATGTTCTGCTGACGGTCCAAGGTCACACGAAAGCTGTGACCAACAAAAGTGCAAAGCTGGCACTTGGCCTTGAGACCTCTGCTATTTTCCTTCCCAGCCATTCGACATTCATGTCAAGTCGGGTCATTGTCATAGGGAGAACAGTGTGCATTTGCCACTCTGACCGTCACAGCAAACATGGGAACTAAAGGCAATGCTGTAAATCTGTCCCCAGGGCTGTGTGACCTTGAATGAGTTATTTCTCCTCTCTGAACTCAGTTTTTCACCTATAAAGTGAGGGACTTCATATAGATGATTTCTGGCTGTGAATAAAGAAAATGAAAAAACTTTCCCCAATTTGAAGTCATTAAAAATCTCATAGATTGGTGACTTTTTTAGAAGAAGATGGCCATGCCTACTTTTTAGAATGTTGCTCAGACTATCAAATAAGTTTGACAAAAATATTTGAAACATAGATGATGATATTTTTACAGGAAGGTTTATATTGTTTATTAACAGCTAAGGAGACTGCTACCCTAAGGGAATGTATCGAAATCACAGAAGGGGGCTTCCCTGGTGGCGCAGTGGTTGAGAGTCCGCCTGCCGATGCAGGGGACACGGGTTCGTGACCCGGTGTGGGAAGATCCCACATGCCGCAGAGCGGCTGGGCGCGTGAGCCATGGCCGCTGAGCCTGCGCGTCCGGAGCCTGTGCTCCGCAATGGGAGAGGCCACAACAGTGAGAAGCCAGTGTGCCACAAAAAAAAAAAAAAAAAAAAAATCACAGAAGGACTTTGCAAAATCATCCCATTCTGTACCCTTCCTACTATTAAGGATCAGTGCCATAAAGGCACTGTTATTGGTATTTCACATGAGTTGAGGTGAAAAAGGTAATACTTTTTTTATGAAGCAATGAATATTATTGAGATATTCAGGTCTTTTTTATCTACATAGAAATCTTTTATATACATATGTATATAAAATAGATATAGATATAAAAATAGATAAATATAGATTAAAATAGATTAAAATAGATAAAAATAGATTAAAAAATAGATATAAAGATACATACATGACTATGTATCTTTTTTATATACATAGTCAAAGATATATATATATATATATATAAGGTATTCTGTAGCTTTAATTACAAGATGTAAAAGTTTTCTCTCTTTGATAGATCTTTATCTCTTCAACATAGTTAAGAATTCATTTTTTTAAAGGAATCTATATAAGTACTAATTTCACTTATCTATTTACTAATTGAGTTCTCATAGATGTTCTTGAGGGAAGCTGTGAAGATGGGAGAAGACAAATGATACTTAGTTCTTGTGCTCTGGTGTCAACCAGCTGGCATTATACGTTTGAGTGATGGGAATTAGTAATCTGAATTCAACAGAATGTGATAAAGTTTTGTTCTCTAGAATACAAGGGAGTCCAGGACAGACTTCAGTTTTTCACTTGATGTTCTAAAGGCAGTCAGCAAAGAACTAAGTGGATGATAGGGAACTCATTCCTTAAACTTGGGGCCCCAGTACCTAAAGCAGTAGTTTTAAGGTCTTCATAAGTAGATACTATGAAATAAGCTGAAATCAAGGAATCAGTTACAGGAAGGGAGGCTGGGAGGCACTTTTGCTTTGTGTTTTTAAGAGCAAACATATGCCAGTTCTTTCCTGAAAAGAAGAGACCCGCCCAGGGGAATAAGCTACTTCTCCACCTCTCCTTTTCTCTGCTGCTAACAAGCTCAGTGGTGTGTGTTCAACCTTTCTTTTGTTCCCACTCACTGTTTCTGATAATTTACTAATAGCTAAACAGCCAGAGGCACTTGATATCACACAAATCTCCTGTAATTACACAAAAAAACCTTAGATCAGTTCAGAGATGGCATCTGTTGGAACTAATGCCTACAGCCAAAGCGTACAGTAGAATTTTTTTTCCCTCTCAGACCCTGCCTGTGTTTTAGTTGCCTGGCAACCCATCTGGGATGACAACTAATGTCAGCTGATTTTTACTTAAACTTAGCCCAGGAAAGTTTTCAAGGAGGGCCTTTGAGTTTGTGCAGTTCTGGGGAAGGCTCCAATTTGTGCTACCAAATGATCTGTAAAACTGTAGACTAATGGGCTCAGGCAGGCTAAATGTAAATGTGGAGGTCTCAGGGGATCAGCTTCCGGAACAGTATGGCCTTAGGGATTTTGTTTCTAACTCTTAGGAGCTTAGCAAATGAGCTTCAGCTATATTCTCACTACTGCTCAAGTTCTGTCTGCCCTTTTTAAAGGAATAAGAAATGTCCAACATTATCCTAACCCCTGAATATTAGAATTTAGCCAAATACTTTATACGGCTCTTTTGAAAGAAGGGCCAATATTTTAGGTGCGTAAGCAGCAATTGGGAGGAAAGAGGAATATTCTAACAAGTGAAAATATGTTAAAACTTCTTCTTTAATCCAGTAGAGGGCAGAAAGGAATTTTAGCTTTTTTTCTCACCTGTAATTATCCGAACAAAACTGTGGCAATCCAAGGCAAAGTTCAGTGACACGTTTGTAAACAAGTTTTCCCCAGCCCATTACTACACATGTTAATTCTGGTTGTGTAGACAGGTTCTGGCTAGTGTGCTCAGAGCCAGTTGGATCCTGTCTAGGAGAAAAAGATGTATATAATTTTGAGTTATTTATGCCTAAGAGGGGACAATTATGTAGTGTCCATATAACAATACTACTAATCAATTCAGATCTTGTTTACTACTTACAACCCAGCATGTCCCGGTTTTCCCCAGGTGTGTTTGGGGCGCTCCAGATGCTGGAATGAAACAATATATGAAATAATGAGTAAATTATTTCAAGATCACATGTTTCCTTTTGTAAGTATCTGTACCTCCATGTGAGCCTGTAAAATAGTAAAAGTGATTTTCACCACCTACTTGGGATTCTGAAAGTTCCATCTTATCCTTTTAGAGCTACAGCCAAAACTTGTGGTGGTAGTAGCTGTTACTTTGTAAAGATGAGGTTAATACTGAAACATGATGACAACTGAATCTTTTTCTCGGTGTTACAGTTTCCACACTGGTTGCTGTCTGGCTTTTAAAAACCACTTTTAAAAGGAAAATAAATTGTTCACTGCTGATTTGTAGTGAAGGCTGCTTGGGTTAGTATGTAGTGTTTTAGATTGGGTTCCTCAGGAAGCAGCCCCTGAGATGGAGTGAGGATATTTACAAAGGAGCACCCTTGGGATCTGCACCTGTGCAAGGGAGGGGGCGGAAGCACGGTCAGGCGGAGGGAGAAGTGTGGTGTCCTTCTCAGCAGGCCCCAGTGGGAACTCTGGATGCCGGAGACTCATCGGAGTACCCTGAACTGGGGCACTTCTACACTGATTGGTTACGGGATGTTTACCTCCTACCCTAACCCTAACCACAGCCCACGGTCTTAGTTGAGGTGGCTCTTTGGGGTCAGACCATCCTTGAGGGATAGGCACTGACAGCCTCAGCAGCTGAGACAAGAAGTCTTTATTGAAGAGGGATCTGGGTGCCATATCACAGCACAGGGAGCGTGAGAAACAGCACCACCACCACCCCCCCCCCTAAAAAAAATCAGGTACACTGAATTCTCTTTCTGATGAATTGTTGGCTCTTTAATGCTGGATAACTTATTGATTGCTTTAAAAAGAAAGTGATCGTTCGCTCTTTGTTGTTTGGAAAATAGGATTTTAAAGAATGAAAAAGAGCACATTTTTATCAAAGAGTGTCAGATTCTGAAATATAGTAGGAGCATAGACACATATACATGGTTTATTTATTTGCATTGGTATTGCCTTATGAATAAAAAACTGTGCTGATTAAAAGTAACTACAATGACTAATGGAATCATAGTTTGTGGTCATTCTTTACGATCTTTCAGGAAAAGTTGTTAAATAAGTCACGGAGTGATGCTGGTAGTTTGTCAGATAATGAAGCACAGGTAAATCCATAATAAAAAGACAGGAAGCAGGGAAGGTAAATTTGTATGTTGGTCGTGGAACAGTCATTTCCATCGCGCCTTATGTATTTCATATTTAAGCCTATTAATTTCATCTATTTGTTCCTTTGTCATTCAGTCATAGCTTCAATTGTGTGCCTGCTGGGAGCAGACCCCTGTGGCTGCTTCATACATCTTTGAGACATGGTTCTCACTCTCAAAGAGCTCATAATATCATCCCTAAAAGTCACATTTGTTCTATCACCACCAATCTCATTAGAAAAGTATACGATTTGGGAAGATGTTAAGTTTATGGTGCAGGAGATAAGTTTTCTAAAATAATGTTTTTTTCCTGAAAGGTCTGATGTTTTCATTGGCAATAAATATTTCAGTTGTTTTTGTGAAGTCAGTCTTAATTTGTTCAGTTTTTAAGAAAATGTCTGTTGCATACTGAAGTCTAAATACCCATAGTTTATATGTAATTCTTTAAATTAAAAATGGCGTTCCATGAAGAAAGCAGCTCATTTAGCCTCCAACTCAAACATGAGTGCTTTTCTTGAAGACAGAGTTTGTATTTCAGTATGCAGCAGAAGTGCTTTATGGTTACTTCCTATTTTGTCACATAAAAAGGAGGTTTGAAAGTTGGGATTCAACAAAATTAATCCAGTTTTCTTTTCCATTTAGGATTTTAAGTGAAACTGGATTATTACTAATTTTTAACTGCTAGTGCATGCCAGTAAAAAAGAATCAAACGGGGCTTCCTTGGTGGCACAGTGGTTGAGAGTCCGCCTGCTGATGCAGAGGACGTGGGTTCGTGCCCCGGTCCGGGAAGATCCCACATGCCGCGGAGCAGCTGGGCCCGTGAGCTATGGCCACTGAGCCTGCGTGTCCGGAGCCTGTGCTCCGCAACAGGAGAGGCCACAACAGTGAGAGGCCCGCGTACCGCAAAAAAAAAAAAAAAAAAAAAAAGAATCAAATGACTGTTAGAACAGTTGGTGCCACTGTCTTGACTAATGCTAAGGCACCAGCAATTTTGCCCTCCTTTATACTTTTGTACCATTAAATGTCAGCTCAAGTGTCAACACAGTGAAAAAGGCAAATAATGTATTAGCATTATGAAAGGAGTCATGACCTCACTGTCCTCTGAAAGTGTCTTACTTTCAGTGTCCACAGCCCACATTGAGAATCATCAGAACAGAGGAAAGTTTAAGCTGGGGGAGGTGTGGGGGAGAGAGACGGCTTTGGCAAGAGATGGAAGAGCCAGGCATTATATGATGGCAGCAGAGATGGAGAACAGGGAAGGAACAAGAAATGTCGCAGAGGCTATATAGATAAGATTTGGCAGTAGAAAGGCAAGTAAGACTTGGAACTTACTAAGGTTTTTCAGCCTGGGTGACTGAGTGGATGGCAGTGCCATTAACCGAGGTGATGACTGGGGGAAGGGGAGCCCAGGTTTATGATTGAAAATGATACTGCTTTCACCACGAGAGAAGAATCTGCATAATTCTCCCATTTGGAAAAGGATGGATTCTAGCACCGATGAAAATGAACAATGTACTGTTGGCTGGGTCCGTGCAGCAGCCTGAGATCTGGTTTTGTATTGATAACGAATGGTGGCTCTTAGAAGCTCAGCACATTCTCGATGGATGCATAAGACTCTTGTATCTGTGCTTCCTGTAATAGTGTCTTCTCCTTCTGTTTTTAGGAATGGTGCAAAAGCTGGACCAAAAACTTCCAGTGGCCAATGAGTATCTATTGCTTTCTGGAGGAGTCCGGGAAGGCGTGGTAGACCTGGACTTAGATGAGCTTAATGTCTATGCCCGAGGGACCGACTATGATATGGACTTCACTCTTCTGGTGCCAGCCCTGAAGCTTCATGACCGTAACCAGCCTGTGACACTGGATATGCGCCATTCAGCCTTGTGCCACTCGTGGCTGAGCCTTCGGCTCTTTGACGAGGGGACGATCAGTAAGTGGAAAGACTGTTGCACCATCGTCGATCATATCAATGGTGCCACCAACTACTTCTTCTCCCCAACCAAAGTGGCTGACTGGTTCTATGACTCCATCAGCATTGTCCTATCAGAGATACAGAAGAAACCCCAGCGAGGGATGCCAAAGGTGGAAAAGGTAGAAAAGAATGGGACCATCATCTCCATCATTCTGGGTGTGGGGAGCAGTCGCATGTTGTACGATATTGTCCCAGTGGTCTCTTTCAAGGGTTGGCCGGCAGTGGCCCAGAGCTGGCTCATGGAGAACCACTTTTGGGATGGGAAGATCACCGAGGAAGAAGTCATCAGTGGGTTTTACCTGGTGCCTGCTTGCTCCTACAAGGGAAAGAAGGACAATGAGTGGCGGCTGTCCTTTGCCAGGAGTGAGGTGCAGTTGAAGAAGTGCATCTCCAGCAGCCTCATGCAAGCCTACCAGGCCTGCAAAGCCATCATCATTAAACTCCTGTCCCGGCCCAAGGCTATCAGCCCCTATCACCTGCGGAGCACGATGCTCTGGGCCTGCGACAGACTTCCTGCCAACTATTTGGCCCAAGAAGACTATGCAGCCCACTTTTTGCTGGGCCTCATTGATGACCTGCAACACTGTCTGGTCAACAAGATGTGTCCCAATTACTTCATCCCGCAGTGCAACATGCTGGAGCACCTGTCCGAGGAGACGGTCATGCTCCACGCGCGGAAGCTCTCCTCCGTCCGCTCAGACCCGGCGGAGCACTTGCGCACCGCCATCGAGCATGTCAAGGCAGCCAACCGGCTGACACTGGAGCTCCAGAGACGAGGGAGCACCACTACCATCCCCTCCCCGCAGTCCGACGGAGGGGACCCCAACCAGCCCGATGACCGTCTGGCCAAAAAACTGCAGCAACTAGTGACTGAGAACCCGGGGAAGTCGATCTCCGTCTTCATTAACCCTGATGATGTGACAAGGCCCCATTTCAGAATTGATGATAAATTTTTCTGAGCGTTTTTGCTGCCTTTTTTTCCCCTCTGGTTCTAAAACTCTCATAATATGTAGTGTGGTTTGTGACGCCGTCTTTCTGTTTTTTACATATCCAGCCTCGGTTGGATCTGTTAAGAACACATTTTAAGTTTCCTGGTTCTGCAGGATGGTGCAGGCTCTGAAACAGTATATTACTATTTCATATTCTGCCTCTGATTTTGTTGTTTACTTTTTGTAGTTATTACACATTGTTTTGGTGTTTGGTCTTGTTTTTGTTTTTTTTTAAGGAGAACTTGAGCCATAGGTGAAAATACCCATGAATTCTCTCACTTTTTTCTGTTTCATACTTTGTGCTTTCATACCTTTGTTCATGGGAGCGGGGAAACAAATCTCTTTCTCATGCTTCAGGATTCTCTTATTTTTTTGTTTTCCTTTTTTTGTCTTTATTTTTTTTAATGAGCGTTCATCACCACAGATATTTGAAAATCATCTGAACCTGGGAACTACCTGGTACGTTAGTTGGATTTATTTCTTTCGACCAGTGGCCAGGGTATTTTCTCCCTCTCTGCCAAACAATGTAGACTTTGAAAGTGATAATGCTATAAATTGTGTTTGGAGCAACTTCACTGAATGTAATTGTCCTTAAATCAGAACTTTGGATGGTTTGGAAGGGTGTCTTTGACAACTTACCAGATAGAATTAAGGTTTCCAAATGGTAGTTTTAGTGTGTGTAATTATTTGAAGCCTTATTTAAATCCTATTAAAGAATATACCATTATAATTGTTATTTGCACTAATGAGATTTTTGCCATTGTCGGAGTTCCAATGCGTGTATTTCAATATAAATTGACATCCACTGTTGAAGTGCTATCATTTCTTCATTTAGCCCATTTGTCTTCATCAATAGAATGATTCTTTGTATTTGTTTAGTTCTTTAATTGTGGGGTCCTGTTTTGCCCTCCTTGATATTCCTGGTTCCTGTATTACTGAGAAATTTTTAAAGCTTTATATCTGCTGAGTGACTTTATCTGAAGCTGGGGAAAGTACATGCTTGATAAAGTAGTTGTCTTTGTATGTACAGTTGATCCTTGAACAACACGGGTTTAAACTGTGTGGGTTCACTTATACACGGATTTTTTCCACTGAACGTGTTAGTTGAATATATGGATTTGGAATCGTGAATAGAAGGTCAACTGTAAAGTTATATATGGATATTCAACCTCACAGGGGTCGGTGCCGCTGACCCCTGCATTATTCATGGATCAACTGTATTTCTTTTGACATTAAAGAGGTAAGCTTTTTTTGTAAAGTCTCTTTGCTTCTACTGAGAGTTTTGAGGAAAACTGGAAGGAAAAATTAATATCAGTCCCCACATAGAAGATACCATGCCTGTTCAAAAGCAGATTTTTCTACAGAGCAGGAACCAGGAGATAACTGTGGGTGGCAGCCTTGGTGTAGAGGTGTCCTGTCTTCATGAATGAAATTACTTGCCAGGTTTAGGTGCTGCAAGGCATCGATCGGCTCCCTGTTTTGGTATGAACTCATGGCAAACTGTAGTGTTTGGGAGGTCAGGGGCCTGCCGATCTCTCAAAGGATGACCGTGATGTCTACTATTGGAAAGGTCAAGCAACATTTTGATTTTGATCCTGAATGTCCAGTCTTACGGGTTGGATTTTGGCCGATTGAAATTAGGCATATACGGTCTTGGTTTTTGCATGGGAATTATTGTAATGCTTATAAATGAAAATGAAATCATTCAACCATCTTAAGTCAAACAAAAATAATAATAAAAGAAACATACTGGCCTTGGAATTTTGTTGTTGTTTGTTAGTTTGTAATCTGGAAACTATTTCCTTATTAGTAATCCCAACAGTAATTTTCAGTAGATATAGCCCTGGGCTTGCTGTTGTCTTTCAGGCCAGATGTCTATGTAGTGAACAACCAGTATTCATTCTTCCCTTTCTCCAATTTTCCTACTAGTATCTACCTATCCTCCATCTAATGTGTCCTTCTTGGGAAATGACTTAATCCCCAGCTTCAGACGTGCACCCTGATTGGTGTAGGCCAATCAAAATAACCATTTTCCTGGCCACAATCATTAGTTAGGGATTGGGCGTACGATGTCAGCTGCTCCATTCGGGGACATGCTCAGGATTCTAGCTTGGGATGCTGGGGGAGCAGCATGCACCCTGGATATGGAAGAGGAAGTACTTGGATTTGCTATCAGTACCGTAAACCTAGGGCTGGTAAGTCAGACATTGTTGAAGGTGAGTAGAAATGAGACGTAGTCTGATACCTTTTCTTGTCTGAAACATAAGCAAATCATTGACCTACTAATCCTCTGTCCTTTTGAAGCCCGAAAGGTTGGTTAAAATAATGTTTCAAGTATAATATAAAATGCCTCAAGGGAGCAGTCATCATTTTAATGTTACCTACATATACTTCTTTGGGTTGTGGGAATTTATAATTCCCACAATCCAGTTCTCTGATGGGACATGTTTTTACATATTTCAAGAGTAGATTATTCTGGACTGTATGGCTTTCTCATCTGAAATGGAAGATCCAAAGATGCAAGTAAAGGTTGGTTTCAGAGTGGATGGAGCCAAACAGGACCAGATATTTTAAAAATAAGAATGTCCCCGAAATTACTGTGCAGTTATTTCAGAGAAAATGAGAGGCAGGTATATGTGGCTAATTTTACTTTCAGGTGGAAATGTGAGCAAACAGGGAGGAGGCTTTGGGGGCTCATTTGAAGAGCCCCTAGTGACTTCTTCACCAACCCCTTATAAACATGCACACACATACACTTGCTTTCACATCATGAATTGGAGGTTTCTTTAGGGTGTTTTGTAACACTTCCTGGAAGGATTAAGCCCATTCGCTGGTCACAGCTAAGTGCTGATTATTTTGGATCAGATCATTACCTTGCTGAGAAGAATTTCCTGACTTGGAGTTCAGCCTTGGACAGGATGGCCGGGAAGGAAAAGGAAGGCTGTGATTAGCAGCAGCTGCTGGGTCAGGGGGCTTCCTGCTGCTCTGTACCTCAGCGGTGGTCTTCGGGGAAGGTACTGAACTCCATCTTTATAAGCTCTCTCCAGAACCTCTTCCTTTGAGTCACCCAAGGGCTATTCCACTCCCCATCTGGTCATTACTGGGGGTCAAGGAAAGAATCCCCATATTCTTATCTGCAGGTAAAACTTTTTACCATGAAATGGAGCACTAACTACTACCTGTACTAAAGGAAGGGGATGGACATTATTTCCTGTTCCTGTTATTTTAGTAATATCAGGTAAATACGTATATAGTTTTAAACTGATTGAATCGATGTAGTTAATGCTCCTCTCTGAGAAAAACAGCCAATTTTGAAAATGTACCTCTTAACGCTGTAATTTTCATTAGCTAAACAAAAAATGTGTGATCTAAACCTTGTTTAGAACAAATATTTGCCAATGGAGAATTATTTGCAATATGTCTAAAGTTCTCTAAATTTCTACCTTCTGTTAATTAACGGGAAAAATCTCATTTTTTCATTTTTTAAGAAAATATACATTATACGTGGTAGAAATCAAGCTGTAAAAATTTTAACTAATTCTGTTTCTTTCTCTATGCCCATTTAATAATGGTACCCTATTAGCAGTAAGTTCAAAAGCAGCATGTTGAATAAACTGGGGCATTTGCCATATGGCACTGAACTCATACTAATGTAGTGTGACCCTGGCTTTCTAAGTGTGGGCTGGCGGTTTTCAATCCGCACTTGGGTCCTGACATTCATCAAACTTCAGGGAGTCCATATGCCTGGGTCTGTGTGGTTTAGGGTAATGAAGAAATTTCAGAAAACTCAAATATTAATCTCCCATATAAAAGCATTGTTTTTCAAAGATCTTTAAAGACACATTTAGCCTTCATTTGGCATGGCAGCTGAGATGAAAATATTTGCATTTCTAGACCGCATTCCCTCTCTTTTCAGGACGAATGGATTCTTAATGTGGCTTGGGAAGGGAAGGCACCTTTTTCATCTGCCATCTTCGGTTCTACCAATTTATCACAGATGCTTAAGTGGGGGCTAAGTGTGGGTAGAAGCAAAACCTTGTTTCTTTGACTTTACATTCTTATCTGTAAAATGCAGAATTGAGGCTGTTCCCTGCCTTTCTGGCTTTCACAATCTAAGATTAATTACCTCTGTTTCCAAAATAATCTCAATTTTAGATTTATAAATCCATCTATTTACACACATAGAGTATTCATTTCTGCAGAATGTCATTTTAAAAAATCTTATTTATTGCGCTGGCATATGTGGGGGGCCCAGCAAACATTGAATACTTGCTGGTCCAGATCTTCTTGCTAGATGCTTTTACTCATGAACCTGTTTACGCCTCACAATAACTCTAAACGTGTAAGGAAACCACAATTCAGACATTAGATAACTTGTTCCAAGTTCCAAAGACAATTAAGTGGTAGGGCAAGGCCAACATTTGAAACCATTTGTCTGGTTCCAAAATTAAGAACTTTTTACTATGCCACTCTGCCTCTGATATTAGTATCTATTCTTATTATTTAGATTAAATTCTGTGCATTTGTACAGGATCTTCATTTAGTTAAAAGGTAAACCATAAATAACAGAACCTGGGTTAAACTTTTCTTCAGAGCTTTTCATCAGAGTAGATGGATCATTTAGAGAAAGTTAATTTTCTGTCACTGACAGATCCTGGGAGAAGAGAGATGACCATTGTGGGAAAGTTTCCGGCTGGGATAGGAAATGGACCAAATATGAAGTAGCAGTATCACCTATGAAGTATTCTTGCCAGTAGTGAGTTTATTCAAATTTTTGTTACACCTTCTACTTCATACAGAATTCAGAAACTAGACAAACAACTAGCACCACAAGGAAATAAACAAATCTAGGAGGCAGGTCATCTTGTAGACAACTGGTCTGGACTTTTCAACAATTAATACCATGGTACAAAAAGAGAGTGGGGAGGAGGTGTTTTAGAGTTACATAATGAGCAAATGCTATCCATGACCCTTCAGAGGATGCTGATTTGAACAAACCAGCTATAAAAAAATTTTTTGGAGCAATTTGGGATTTTTGAGTATGATATTAAGGAATTACTAGTAAGCTTTGTCAGGTATGATAATGGTATTGTGATTATATAAGAAAATATCCTTATTTAAAGACACGTGCTGAAGTATTAGGGAGTGAAATCTTTCTGTAACTTATGTTAAAATATTTCAACAAAAAATAAAGCAAATATGGCAAAATGCTAAAGAAATTTATTTTAATTCCTGAGCTCAAAGGAATGGGCAGTAGGAGAACTACTGTTAATAGCAAAACACTACTCATTTTTCAAGATGTAGGGAGAGAGGTATTGTCTTTGAAAGAAAAAAATGTGCAGTTGGGAACTTAGTTACATTTAAAAATTAACTACTAATGATAGGTAACCAACAACTTTAATAGATCTTTCAGAGGCATTGATGTAAAAATGAAATACATGTAAATAGAACAGCTTGTATTTTTAGAACTGTATTTTGGTAATTTAGGTTTTTTTGTAATGTGATGGTATTTAAAAAATTTTCTGGTCACTGGTTAAAACTTTGACTAAACCTCTATAAAATCTTACCGTTTACATTTTATAAACCTATACATTTATTATTTACATTCATAAATCTTTTCATAGAAATCAGACTCTTAAACCAGATTTTATAAAACCAGCTATCAGTAAATTAAAGACATGATTTTAGTGATGACTTAAGGGCTGGCCCCAAGGGGCAAGATGGCATTTCTTGGTTATGACTGTCAAAGCTATCTTGAAATAAACAGGTTCGTTTGTGATCCTTGCTTCTTCCAGCCTCAACACAGGCTGTGCTTGGAAGACTGAAGCAAATATCTGTCATCATGAGTCAGGCTCTTCCTCATTTATGGGAATGAATAAATGCAAAGAAGCTTTCCATTTCATGTGATAATAAGAATTATTAAAAATAAAGTAAAACACTTGGTTCGCAACCAGGGGAGCTTCCCGAGTGAAATCTGAAATTCGCCCCTGTACACAGAGGGCAAGAGCTGAAGAAAGGGCCAGAAAACTCCAGGTTGGTAGGTGGCAGACTTAATAAGCAAGGGAACTTATATTTGAGGGTAGGCTTGTCTTGGGTGGCTGCAGGAGTAGATCTCCGTACCTGCCCCCCAGAATCTTTTAAGTTTCCATAGAGGCCTTCACAGGGTTCAGTCAGTATCCAGTCCAGATGGTCTCAGCAACACTTTACTCTCTCAAGGCTGCATCCTTGCTCCTAGTGTGGGAATGGTGGGCGGAGCATACATTACCAGGACGAGAGGAGGTGTGAAGAGCCTCCCACTGCCAGGGTCCAGCTCTTGGGTCAGCTGGAGGTTTCATCCTCTTGATAATCTCCTCTAGAAAACACACAAGATCTTCTACAGTGATAGGCAGGTACTTTCTATAATGCTTATTGAAATTCACCGAATGACTGTCCTCTTCCCTTTTCTGGGTCTTGTTTGCTCTTGTCATGTATAAATTGAGGAGTGAGATTTGTGACCTCTAAGGACCCCCTCCATGAAGAGTTGTTGGCTGTAGAGGGAGAATAAACACAAAGATAGGAGCTGGACACGAGGGAAGATTAATCGATGACACTTTATGACTAGTAGATGGAATTTGCAGACCCCAGCGGGCGCTCCAGATGAACTGAGGTGGATGGACATTTGGAGCAGTGCTCTGATAGGCTAGGTTAATGAGAAGACATCACTTTTGCTTATCCCATCCTTCCCCTCCCCCTTGTTTTAAAAATTTCACTCCAGGGTGTCATCATTGTTCTGTAAGTTCCCCAAGGCCAGTCTCATGGTCACAGGTACAAATCTCTCTGTGCCCTCCACACAGCTGTGTTTGTGACATTTTATAAAGCTATTGCTTACAAAAGGATTTTACTGGAAAGTTGAAACTGTTTTTGCTCTCAAGTTGCTAAATATAGCATTGACCCTGGCTAACTCACACATCAGTTTAGTTCAGCTTCTTTATGCAAGAATTCTAAGAGGAAAAAAGCCATTTGGGGGTTTGTGTGACATGAAGATAGATTGGGTGTATAATCCACTTAAATTTGATCTCGTGACTACTGTGTGTTCACCTCGTGGTAGAAACCTTTGGGGCAATGTCTTCCATCATAATCCTGCGACTCTGACAAGATCACAGCATGACTCCAGCCTCATACCGACCCTCCAGTCATTTTGTGTTTTTCTATAACAGAAGTATAGCAGAGAGCCCAGGAATGGTTTCCTTATCTTCAGGGTATAGGTCCTGGCCTACATCTCTGGCCTTTGGCATTGGCCGCTTCATTTTCCAAACGTTCGATGCCCAGACTCAGTCCTCTTTCGATTGTTTTTAACACCAGCTACGTAGAACGTTGAAAGGTCCCAGGTCGTTACATGAAATTCCCTGTGTTCTACCTCCCACTTGTAAATATCCTGCGGTCTTCTTACAAACACAAAACCTCATGCTGCACCCTCTCCTTGTGAGACTCTCTTAGACGTCCCTTCTCTACTTTCCTATTATTTGCTGGAGAATCACTATCTTCTAAGAATTCCCACCCGCCAGCCAAAAATATTTTGACAAGCTTTCTGAGGTATGTATTACAAAAATTATAGGTATTGGGGGGGGTTAAAAATAAATTTACAGGCTGTGATTTTTCAGACTACACATTCTCCTAATTCCAAAATCCCATTATGCAACAACACTCCCCCGCATTAAGAATCATTTATGTATATAGAAGGGCAAGTGGGTGTTAAAGGACTTTAAAAATTTTTTTCCTGTCTAAATTGATCTCACAGAAGTACCTGTCTCACTAGAAAGAAGGATTCATAAAGAAATGTCTCTATAGCTAGTTGATCCATAGATTTTGTTCATCCTGAATTTCCATGGTGGCGAGGGGCCACATGGAGTTTATAGGAGGTGGATGTGGTAGTGGGGGAAATCAGCCCTAGTTGCTCAGATATAAACACACACACATATATTAGCATAGTATAATATTAGGTTAGTTCAACATAATAGGAACCTTTGTTCTGCACCTGTCTTTCAGGGTGCTTAATGAATGAACACAGCTTCAGTTAATGACCTACCACTATCTAGTCTTCTGACTTTATTCTAGTTACTTTCACTTTCTACTTCAGTTTTCCTGACTGTTATTTGAGTGTAATTTGAGTGGGTTTGTTTCTCAATGTCCACCTTAGGGATGGACTGGCCGTTGGGCTCTGGATCCCTCACCTTGACTCAATGGAGCATCTCTATTTTTATCTGCCTTCCATGTTAGAATTTCCCATAGGAAGTTATTTGAAGAAAAGTTGCCACCGTCTTGAATATTAAAAAACACATGATGCACTTATCTCTGAAGGTCCTTCTAGATTGTTAAAGGGTCAGTCGTTCCAGAAAGCAAGTGTTAAACAAATGTGTTGGGAAGAATGGATAACATTTCACTACTTCATTATCCATTTAACAAACACTTACTGAGCACCTCAAAGAGGAGGGCCAGTTTCCAGCCTCATGAACGTATTAGTCTAGTGAAGTGGGGGTGAATGGGAGGAGAGAACATCAGCCCTAGATTCGCAGATATAAAAAATAAGTCATATGAAAATGTCATAATTTAGAAGATGAAAACAAATACTGAGAACTATTTTTATATATCTCAGCCCACACCGGCACAGAAAATTACAGTTTCTCAACCTTGGTACTACTGACATTTTGAGCCAGATAATTCTTTGTTGTGGACGGCTGCCCTGTGCATTGCAGGGTGCCTAACAGCATCCTTGGGTTCTATTCACTATATGCCAATAGCATCCTGCACCTCCTAGTTGCCACGAACAAAAATGTCTTCAGATAGTGCTAAGTGTCCCCTGGGGAGCAAAACTTCCTCTAGTTGAGAGCCACTGCAGGAAATAATTCTACCTTACCTTTTATTTTCTGGGAGTAGAGACAATTTCAGGTTTATTTGTATGACTAGCCAAAAGTAAGTAAATACCTAGGAAATGTGAGTTCAATTAAATTTGTAAGAGCAAAGTGTGGATGAGTCTTTCCATAGTCCTTCATTTATTATTTTTATGTTTGCAACTAAAAATACCTGCTCAAGCAGTTAATCAACCAACATTTTCCAGTGTTTCAAGTATTGCCAGCAGGGGCTGTGGATTGTACTCTAAGATGTAACTTTTTCCCTCAAGAAATTTACAGCGTATATGGGGAGATATTGATTGTGTAGGTGGATATACAATAAGCAAGAAAAGATCAATACACAAAGGGTCAAATGAAAGACCAGATAATAGTTATTACAGGAGTTGAGTTTAGGGAGAAATCTTGGGCTGGGATGTTTAGGGAAGCCTTTGAAGGTTAAGAGGATTTATAAAATTATGAGGATGGTTGGGAAAGTGTTGTAGAGAGAGAATCTTAAAGTGGGAGGTATGGCGGGGCCACATATGGGAATAAAAGATAAGAACATAGATAGTTCCATTCTTTCATACACTGAGGTCTGGAAAATACTCCTGGAACTGTAGTTTGAACTTGGGAAATATATCTGCTGCAAATTTGTGTGGAAATGGAATTTCATTTCTTGTTTTATCTTTGGTCATCATGGGAAGTGTATAAAGCAGTTTGAATGTACTTGAGATTCAAATATTAATTGTCAATGAAATGACTTTAGTATTGAATAAGTTTCACACATTAGCACTGTTTTGCCCTGTTATTATTTATTTATTTATTTATTTGCAATACATGGGCCTCTCACTGTTGTGGCCTCTCCCGTTGTGGAACACAGGCTCCAGACGTGCAGGCTCAGCGGCCATGGCTCACGGAGCCAGCCGCTCCGCGGCATGTGGGGTCTTCCCGGACTGGGGCACGAACCCGTGTCCCCTGCATCGGCAGGCGGACTCTCAACCACTGCGCCACCAGGGAAGCCCTGCCCTGTTACTTTTGGTTGAATTCATTAAGAAACATTATCAAATTTGTAGTAACAGCTTATTTCCAAAGCCATTAAAAGTTTAACAATAGCCAGTGAGGGCAGTTCTTATTCAAAAAAATTTCAATCTCAGCCCTGTGCCCAATAAAGTCACCAAAAAAGTTTACTAGTGTCAGGTTGTTAACGTTCCATATGGTTGGGTAATTAAAGCTATTCAACTATTTCTGAACAAAAATTATCAGAATTAGGCTTCCCTGGTGGCGCAGTGGTTGAGAGTCTGCCTGCCGATGCAGGGGACACGGGTTCGTGCCCCAGTCCGGGAAGATCCCACATGCCGCGGAGCGGCTGGGCCCGTGAGCCATGGCCGCTGAGCCTGCACATCAGGAGCTTGTGCTCCGCAATGGGAGAGGCCACAACAGTGAGAGGCCCGCGTACCGCAAAAACAAAAACAAAAACAAAAATTATCAGAATTGCCAGTGATTAAGTCTATAAGAGCACATAAAGTTCACTGTTGATGCTACTGTGTTCATAACACACGATCGATTCAAATATCATCCTCAAAGTCCCTGTTGATGAATCGTACAATGAACAATAAAGGGTTTAAACATTACATTTTTCACAAGTTTTGCACATTTGTCAATCTAAAGCTTTTGTTCTGCTCCACGTGTATTTATGCCACCATCAGTTGTAATACATGCTGGCAGATTCCACACTTCAGGTTGTACAGAATTAGTGTTTTTCTTAACTTTGAAAATGTTCTCACCTGTAATTCTTCAGTCACATCAAACTCTGCATTGATTCCTCAAACAAACAACAACTCAGCAGTATTGATAAACCTATGAACACATCAAGAGACAAGGAAAACCATTCAAAATCCTTTTCTTATTTTTGACTGTTGGCTTTGCTCCCAATGTCGTTTTCTCTTCTGTTATGATTATCGCTCCCATGGTTTTTTAAAAATTTTCTCCAACTTTGAAATTCCATATTAGAATAGGTTTTGGTTTGACCACTCTGAGAAATATTTACCAGTTCCCTGGAGTTTTACTTCAGCTTATATATTCAATACTTTTTTTTTTTTAATTTTAGAAAACTTTCCTAAGGTATAGTTTTAAATATTTATCTTTGTTTTGATTTTTCTTCTTCTGAGATTCAGTAGTATTCATATTCCATTTCCCTGTTGGTCTTCCATATCTATCATTGTCTTAAAATCTTTTTGTTTCTAATTTTTAAAATTTATTTTAATTTCTTAACCATTTTTCATTTTCTTTGCTCTGCTTTCTGTGTCTATTCTTATCTTCCATCTAATTTACTCTTTTCTTTTTTTTGAAACAATGTCAAATTTACAGAAAATTTGAAAGTACAACACAAAGACATTTTCCCTTGAAACTGTTGGAGAGTAAAATGTAGATATGATGCCCCATCACCACCAAATGCTTATACTTAATTTCCTACTAACAGGGAAATGCTTAATTTCCTACTAACAAGAAAATTTTTCCACATAACTGCAACTGTCAGATTTAGAGAATTGACATTGATATATTGTTACTATTTAATATCCAGCCTCAATTCAAGTTGGACCAATATCTCTAGCAATGTCCTTTACAACAAAGAGGATCCAGCTCAGATTCTTACATTGCATTTAATTGTCACATTTCTTTAGTCTTCTTAACTATCTACAACCATTTCTCAGTCTTTCCTTAGGTTTTAGGGCCTTGATGCTTTTGAAGATTACAAGGTAGTTAATTTAGACAAGTCAGTTTAGACTTGTCAGTTTTTCCTACATGTTTATAATTCATTTTTGTACCATTGACTGTAAAAACAAACTCTGTGCTGTTGTCTATCTATCTATCTATCTATCTATATCACATCTTCTTTATCCATTCATCTGTTGATGGACACATAGGTTGCTTCCATGTCTTTGCTATTGTAAACAGTGTTACTATGAACATTGGGGTACATGTATCTTTTCAAGTTAGAGTTTTTGTTTTTTCCAGATATATGCCCAGGAGTGGGATTGCTGTATCTCTTTTTAAGTTTTTTAAGGAACCTACCTACTGTTTTTCATAGTAGCTGCACAAGTTTACATTCCCACAGTGTAGGATGGTTCCCTTTTCTCCACACCCTCTCCAGCATTTATTATTTGTAGATTTTTTGATGATAGCCATTCTGACTGGTGTGAGATAATACCTCATTTTGATTTTGGTTTGCATTTCTCTAATAATTAGCAATGTTGAACATGTTTTCATGTGCCTGTTGGCCATCTGTATGTCTTCTTTGGAGAAAAGACCTATTTAGGTCTTCTGCCAATTTTTTGATTTTTTTTAAAAAATTGAGTTGTACGAGCTGTTTGTATATTTTGGAAATTAAGCCCTTGTCAGTCGCATAATTTGCAAATATTTTCTTCCATTCCATATGTTGTCTTTTTGTTTTGTTTATGGTTTCCTTTGCTGTTACACTGAGTTTGCAATGCATCCCATTCCATAGTATATTATTTAGATTTTCCTATTACTGGTAATGTTAACTTGGCCACTTGATTACAATGTTGTCTTCCAGGTTCCTCTACTAATTTTTTTCTCAAAAGCATTTTGTAAAGAGTTACTTTCAAACTATGTAAATATTCTATTCCTCAACATTGTTATTACTTAGTTCATTTATTTAAATTAGGATGGACTTGTGGATTTTTAAGGTCTTATAATCCATTATTATCATTGTTTATTGTAATGTTCAAATTGTCCCAGATTTGGCCAGTGGGAATCCCTTAAAGATGGCTTCTGTGTCCTCTCGAATTGACCCTATTATTTTTTATTTTATTCTTTATTTTCATGCACAACAAGATATTCCAGACTTATTTTGTACTTTCCCTGCCCTAGTCCTGGAATTATTCATTTTTCCAAGGAACTCTAATTTCTTTTAGTAGAAAATGGTATTTAAAAACCAAGATCTGGGTTCTGAGCGTGCTAATTGCTACTGGTATGTCACTTCTCCCAGGCCCTCCCAGTGGGGACATGAAGCAAGAACCAAGAGATCTCTGAGAATAATTAAGAAAGAAAAAAAAAACCCTCTTTTTAAACAATTTGGTCCAAAACTATTAGATGAAGCCAAACATGGTAGAGACTCACATGACGTATGTGTGTTTGTGTGTGTGTGGTGCATATTAGTTTGAAGGACTAATCTCTGAGATTCTCTGTTTCTGATTTGTGCTTTTCTCTCAAAGGTGCAATAATTTTCTTAATGTGTTTTAGTTCATTTTGTAATCTCAGTTTTCATCTGCTTTGTCAGCCATTTTTCTGTGTTCTCATAGTCAGAATATTATGAGGTTCATTTTAATATTTTTTCTTATAATTTGTAATTTATGGGGTTAAATTGTATCCCTTGTGTTACCCATGTTTAAATAAGGTGTTTTCCTGGGCTATTAGGAGTTTCCTGCTAAATGGGAAGGATGGAGTAGGATATATTTCCTAGCTGCTCTGTTATTACCATAGAAAACTTAAAAAATGGCCTCTCTTTGTAGCCTTGTTGGATTCAGTAACATCGGATTCAAGAGCCAAGTTGGATTCAATAACATTTTCTGCCTCTAGCCGTGTGCTCCAGCTTCCACCCTACAGGCCTTGCTGCCAGGTTGGTGCTCTCCACTTTAGAATGTGTTTTGCTGTTGCACTACTTTCTGGGATCTGCTTCCTCAGAGCCTTTTTTCTTTTAGCCTTTGTTGTCCTTGCTCTGCTCAATTTGGTATGTTTACAATATTTTCTCTCAAAATAGAGCTTTATCCTTCTGGAAAATAATTCCTGGTGGTTATTTCTGAGATTCTCAAAGGCCCAGACAGCCTTAGCACTTTTTCATCCATATGACTTTTGCTGCTGCTGCTGCTGTTGTTGTAGTTACCAAAACTTGGACCTCAGGAAAGTCTTTCCCTATTGCTGTTTATCAAGTCCATACTGGTTTTCCATGAGGATGGTGTTTCCCTTCTTGTGGATGAGCACTCATTGGTAATTTTTTAGTTTTGATATCTTTTAGGATACAGTAGTGAACTTCCACCACACAACAGTTATTTCATGCAGATCCTACTGCTATTGATGGTTTGGCCACAGATGCTTTTGGGGGGATCTTGCTGAAAATGTTGTCCATGTCTTTTCCTCTCCTATACTGGTGGATGTATTTTCTTTTCAGGAAATTTTGGTAAAATTAAAAACTACACATGCAGTGCCAACCCACAGCAAGTGCCTTGGATTTTGAATGAGGTAAATTCTTCCTTGGCTAGTTATCTGCAAGAGGATAGTATAGAAAACCCAGGAATTCTCTCTAACTCAGAATGAAGTTCATGTGAACCAGGGGCTGTGGTTATAAGGGGTTAAGTCCTGTTCATTTTGGCTGAGAAAGATTAGCAACTGCAGAGCTTCTTGCTCATCAAAATTCTTTCCAACCCTGGCACATGGTATCAGATGTGGCATGTTGGAATCTTCTTTTCTTCTGTCTCTTTCCTCATTTGCCCTTACTTCCTTTGCCTCTCTGTGATATTAAAGGGGATTTAACGAGGCTCTCAGATGCTGCTTCCTCATCTGCAAACAAAAGTTCATTGATTTTGCCCTCTTCCATGTCCCT
Organism: Phocoena phocoena; assembly: GCF_963924675.1. NCBI lineage: Eukaryota > Metazoa > Chordata > Mammalia > Artiodactyla > Phocoenidae > Phocoena > Phocoena phocoena. The sequence continues at coordinate 70,477,160 of NC_089222.1, read as the reverse complement.
CATATTTTAGAATCAGCTGCTTCCACTTGAGCTCTGTAGTGAGCATTCTCCCTCCACATTCTCCCTTCCCTGGTCCAATTTTCTCCATTCCTGGCAGGAATTCTTCAAATATATGTGACTAGGGGCATGGGTGTTTCCTAGTTTTATCTCAGAAAGGATTTTTTTTTTCCCACTTCAATTGTTGCTTTCAACTGATTGCTTAAAAAAGTTAGCAAAGATATCTTTACTACACCATTTTACAGCTGTTTAGCTGTTATTTATTGTCTTTTCATACACAGAAGTTTTGAGTTTTTCTTTACCTAAAACCTACCAATCCTTTCATTTATGATTACTAAAGTTATTTTTAGAAAGGCCTTTAATTATAAGAATGCTCATGTATATTTTCTTTTCGTGTTTTATTTTGTATATTTTTAGAGATTTAATTCCCTAATCCTACTGGAGTTTATTTTTGTATAAGTTTATTGTAAATGTTTAATTTACTTATTTTTTAAAATAAATTTATTTATTTATTTATTTTTGGCTGAGTTGCGTCTTTGTTGCTGCATACGGGCTTTCTCTAGTTGCAGCGAGCAGGGGCTACTCTTCGTTGCAGTGCGCGGGCTCTTCCTTGCAATGGCTTCTTTTGTTGTGGGGCACGGGCTCTAGGTGCATGGGCTTCAGTAGTTGTGGAGCACGGGCTTAGTTGCTCCTCTGCATGTGGGATCTTCCTAGACCAGGGCTCGAACCCGTGTCCCCTGAATTGGCAGGTGGATTCTTAACCACTGTGCCACCAGGGAAGCCCTAAATTACTTATTTTTATGAATGGTTAGTCTGTTTACCTCCTAGCATTTGTTTATATCTGTCCTTTCCCCACTGTTATGTAATGCCACAATGTATTAAATTCTGATGTAGACTTTCTGGAGCTCAATGTGCTATTTAACCCAATCATCTGTCATTCTGTTTCTGTTTCAGATCCACAGTGTCTTAATTATTGTATCTTGAATATGTGGTTTATTATATGAAAGACTATCTCTTTCCCCCCCCAAATTTGTCCTAGCTCTTCCAGCAATTTGTGAGGCCTTTTGTTAAATTGATTAATTGATATTTTGCACCCTTGAGGTCCCTTTCAGAAATATGGAATTTATTTCCATTATGTCGGTATATCAGTAAAGTTTTCTGATTTTCTTCACAGAGTCCATTCCTGCAAATGTGATTTCCACTCTTATTCCATTATGCAGTTTCTTAATAGTGACTACAGTAATAGAGACAAATTTAATATCAAGTTGAGACTGGACCTGTGAAATTCATTGGAAAGATTGCCATTAAAAGTCCATTTAGAGTGTTTAAATATTAAGCATGGTCTATTCCTTGAATATTTAAAGAAATTCCATTAAAACCAGCTAGGACTGATGCCATGCTGTGGGAGGGCTACATTTGCTTTTCTTTAAGTTTTTAATAGATTTAATGGCATAAGAGAGACAAAACCATCCACTTAATTCAGTCATTTAATAAACATCACATGCCAGGCATTGCGCAGTGTTGGGGATACTAAAGTAAGACATGATTTTGCTTCCTAGTTTCTCAAGAATTTATTTTAACTGAATAAAGTGGCAAATATTCAGATATTAAATAATGATTAAACTGGCAAAATAATCTGAGTTAAAGTTCTTTTGACAAGTCCTTCTTTTGAGTTTATCACTTCTTAAAGTAATTCTGGAAGGTTGACTGCTATAATCTTCAAATGAGTCATTGATTAGCTTTCTATCTGAGCTCCCACTATAACTTCTAGAGCAGCAGTTGTCAGTCTTATCTCTATCCCAACCGGCACACCCAAGGGATATTATGCAAAACTACTGATGCCAGTGATTCATTGGGTTAGTTTGAATTGAAGAAACCCCATGCTGATTTCTCACCACCCACTCCACACATGTGAAATCACCTTTTTAGAGCTTATAAAACTCACATGTGTTTATCCTTTTGTTACATATAAAATGAATTCACAATTATTTTTTCATTTCCTTCTCAGAACATCCTGTGGGGTAGTTAGGGTAAAGATTATTTCCTTCATTTTTCAATTCACAAAACTGAGGCTTAAACAGAATGATTTTTCCTAGGCTACACAGCTAGTGAGAGATGGCTAAAAGGCATGTTGGAGGAGGTCATTAATAGGAAGTAACCACTAGTTGACCAGTGAGCTTGACCCAGACATTCGGAGGCTCCTTACTCCCTCCCCTGCCCTTGAAATATATGTCTACCCACCATTCCCACAGTGGGAGTCATTTTCAAGGACGCAGCCTTGAGCGAGTAATGTGGCGTTGAGACCATCTGGACTGAATACATGACAACCCTATTACGACCTCTGTATAAACTTTTAAGATGCTGGTGGTCGGGGTACAGATGTACTCATCTTGACAAGCCTCGTAAGTTAAAACTGCCAACCAGTCTGCTGTGGTCTTCCCATTTCTCCTGTCTCTCCCTGCCTTCTTTGTATGAGGGCCACTCTGTGAACCAACAGGCATAGATCCAGACTCCTCACTGCAAATGTCTGTGAAGAAAGTAGTTTTTTATTTTTATTTTTAAATTTTTTTTGCGGTATGCGGGCCTCTCACCGCTGTGGCCTCTCCCATTGCAGAGCACAGGCTCCGGATGCGCAGGCCCAGCGGCCATGGCTCACGCGCCCAGCCGCTCTGCGGCATGTGGGATCTTCCCGGACCGGGTCACGGACCCGTGTCCCCTACATCGGCAGGCGGACTCTCAACCACTGCGCCACCAGGGAAGCCCCCAAGAAAGTAGTTTTTAATTTACATAGTTTCCACTACAGACAGTGATGACTGTTTGGATCTAAATTCTATAGTGACTAAATTTCCTTTTGAATTATCTTGTAACTGGATAACTGGATACTTCTTCCTCTGTGCCTGGCAATGGCTCCTACCCTTCCTTTTATTTGGTCACACTGCTTGGCATGCAGGATCTTAGTTCCCCGACCAGGGATTGAACCCATACCCCCTGCAGTGGAAGCACCTAGTCTTAACCACTGGACTGCCACGAAGTCCCAGCTTCTACCCTTACTTTTTAACAAGGAGCTGAAAAGCGCCATTGTGTCAGCCTTCTAACTTGGCATGTGGGTCCTGACTAAATAATAGGAGTTGTTTCTTCATGAAGACAACTTTTTTTAATCTTACTAACCTTCCAGCATTATCCAATTTTATTCCAATTTGTTATTTGTAATTTTTTTTCCTGAGAGAAAAATAGGCTGTGTAATGAGACTAGTAGGGAGATACAATTTTGTATTATTGAGATATAATTTTCTGTCCTGTTTTGTATTTTATAATGAAAGAAGAACCTTAAAATTATTTCCTACCTTTGGGATTAGAGTCTTTAAGTGAGTGAGATAATATTTCCAAGAGTAAGCATGTAATTATAAACAGATAATGAAAATAGTTTTTTCACACCTTTTTTTGTGAAATGTAATATCGTTCAGAAAAAGGTATAAAATGTAAATACACAACTTTAACAAATTTTTAGAAAACTGAACACCCGTTTAACCACCACCCAGATCAATAGAACATCGCCAGCCCTCTGGAAATCTACCTGTGCTTCTTCCCAATTACAACCCCCTTTTGCCCTAACAAATGTAACTTTACTAAACTTTATAATAATCTCTTCTTTGCCTTTCTTTGTAGCATTTCTGTATGCCCCTGCAGCTTTAGATGATGTAGTTTAGTTTGTGTTTTTGAATTTTGTATAAATGGAATCATTCTTTTGTGTCTGATTTTCTCCACTTACCTTTATGTTTGAGATTTGTCCGTGTAATTTTAGGAAGTTGTAGTTTGTTAATTTCCAATGCTATCCGATATTCCATTACACAAATACACCACTATTTATTTCACTATATATTGTTGGTGAATATGAAAACATAGGTAATCATTAGTTAAATCATTATACCTGTAACCTGCCCTCACTAATCAAGGTCGTTTTAATGGTTGCTACAAAAAAACTTGCATGTCCTCTGAGTGGCAAGAACCCTGAACAAGACGTTCGCCGGAGCTGTTTTCCAGGAACCTGGAGTCAGATGAGTCTAGTTCCAGCTGAGCTGGTTAAGACTAGATAGGACCAACTAACACAACATTGTAAATCAATTATACTCCAATAAAAAAGTTAATTAAAAAAAAAAAGCCTGGATAGGACCATTGACCCTCCAACTGGGCATAAGCAAATGTCCCCCTGGCTTTTTGAGGCCTATAGCTTAGTTATGCCTGCGCAGAATGACTACCGTCGCACCTCTTCCCAATCACCCTTCCTCACGCCCTCCACGCTCCCCACGCCCCCTACGCTCCCCACGCCCCTCACGCCCTCCACGCCCCTCACGCCCTCCACGCTCCCCACGCCCCCCACGCTCCTCACGCCCTCCACGCTCCTCACGCCCTCCACGCTCCCCACGCCCCCCATGCTCCTCACGCCCTCCACGCTTCTTACGCCCCCCACGCCCTCCATGCTCCTCACAGCCTACACTCTTCTCACGACCTACACGACCCCCAGGCCCCCCAGGCCTCTCACGGCCCTCACGCCTTTCACGCCTCTAAGCACTCTGCTTCTTTATCGCATAGATACCCGAGTTACTCGCCTTCCTTTAAGGCATGCAGGTTTGAGGTTTGTCTCCTTGCTCGGCTGCTTGGTGAATAAGCCCTCTCTTTGCTGCAGACCTCGGCGTCTTCTCGGCTTGAGTGGCTGCGCATCAGGTAAAATGAACTTGTTTCGGTAACAAATATTTGACTTCTTTCTAGCTTTTTAGTTATTATAAATAAAACTGTTACAAACATTCTAATCCATGTCTCCTCGTATTCATATGCACACCTTTTTTTTGCACATAAATCCTGGAATACAATAGTTTTAAATATTTCAAATATCTTCTCCCACTCTGTGACTTGTTTTCATCCACTTAGTGATATCTTTTGATAAGTAGCTCTTAATTTTATAGTAATATAAAATTTATCAATCGTTTCATCCTGTTTAGAAATTTCTTTGACCTCACGGTCAAAGCCATTTTCCTATATTATCGTCTAAAGGGTTTATTGGTTTTCTTTTCAAATTTATGTTTACAATCCACCTGGTAACGTTAGGGTTGTTTCCAAATTTTGCCTGTTTTTAACAGCTTTTAATGGTTAGGAATAAAACTCCTATGTGTATTTTGTACATGTCTTTTTATTGAACATATGTACTTGTTCCTCTTGGGTGTATACTGTATAGGAGTAGAATTTCTGATTCAGATGATAGTAGATAATTCCAAACAGTTATCTAAAGTGTTGGCCAATTTATATGTCCACAGCAATATATGAAATTTCCATTTTTTTCACATCTTTGCCAGCACATGATATTGCCAAGGCTTTTTATCTGTGGTCATTTTGGTGGGTGTATACTGGTATCTCATTGCCATTCTCATTTACATGTTCTAATATTAATGATGTTGAATAATTTGTCTTATGCTGATATCTTCTTTGGTAAACTGCCTGTTTTAAGTTATTTGCCCATTTTTGCCATTGTTTTGATTTTGGTTTTTCCTTATTAATATATGAATTCTATATATTTCAGAAACAAGTGCTTTACCATGTAAATGTAAACACTTTTCTCACTACATACCTTTTTTTTTTTAATATAAATTTATTTATTTATTTATTTTTATTTTTGGTTGCTTTGGGTCTTCGTTGCTGTGCGCGGGCTTTCTCTGGTTGCGGCGAGCAGGGGCAATCTTCATTGCGGTGAACAGACTTCTCACCGCAGTGGCCTCTCTTATTGTGGAGCACGGGCTCCAGGGCCGCAGGCTTCAGTAGTTGTGGCTCGCGAGCTCTAGAGCGTGGGCTCAGTAGTTGTGGTGCACAGGCCTAGTTGCTCCGTGGCATGTGGGATCCTCCCAGACCAGGGCTCGAACCCGTGTCCCCTGCACTGGCAGGCAGGTTCCCAACCACTATGCCACCTGGGAAGCCCCTCACTACATATCTTTTCACTCTCCTAATAACGTCTTTGATAAATAGAAGCTTAATTGCAACAGAGTCCAATTTCTCTAGTTCTTTTCTTTTATGATTATTGTTATTTGTGTTCTATTAAAAAAAAATCTTTGCCTACCCCACGTCATAGAGATATTCTCATTTGTTTCTTTTAGAAGTTTTGTTTTATCTTTGCCACTTAGATTTATAATGTATCTCAAATTAAAATTTACATGTGAGGTGGGGGTCAAGGTTTATTTTTTCCCTATGACTATCCAATTGACCCAGTACCATTCTATTAAAAGCTCATCCTATCTCCTGTGAATTGCAAAGATACCTTTGTTGAAAATCAAGTGACTATACAGACACACATATATTTCTGGATACTTTGTTCTGTTTTATGGTTGATTTCTCTATCCTATGACCAGTGCTGTTACCTACCCTTTGTTTGGTTCTTTCCCTACCTGGTTATTGTTCTTATCAATAAGGCGAAATTAGTTTTTGTAGCAGCAAACAGAAACCCTTATTCATTGGCCAAGGAATGGAGAAGGGAGAGCTCATCCTCTGAAAGCACCTTCTCCCTGATTACAAGTGAGAACAAGCTTTTTATAGACAAGGGTTTAGGAGGTTATGGGGGGCAGGGGTGTATTGTCATCCTGATTAGTTGAAATGGGTGGCGATTTCCCAGAGTGCAGTTCTCACTTCTTTTCTGCCCTTGTATGGTCCTCTGGTGTCTGGGTCAGAAGCAGGTCCAACAACCTCAGTGCAGGCAGTGGAGATCTTACTACTACAATGAACTGTAGAAATGTAAGGAACTGTAGAGCAACCTTTGTCCCAGTTTTGAAGTTCAGCCAACTTATGCCAGTTTCTTGTGGTTAAGGCCTCTTGTTTCCTGTCATGTAAACACAGCTAGAAGATACAGTCAGCTTTGGTTTTCTGCAGGTTTGCCCGGAGGGGAGGTTTTTATTAGAAATGGGGAATGGCGTTTCTTGCCTCTTTGCCTCAAGACAGGTGCGCTTGTATACTACTATACAGAGAGAGTTTAGAATATGGATTAAGGACCCTGGGGTTGTTCCCCTGGGTGACAGTGCCACACTGTGTGAATTACTGTGGCTTTAAAGTAAGTCCTGAAATCTGGCGATGTAAAACTTTTAAATTTGTTCTTCTTCAAAGCCTATTCTAGGTTTTATGCATTTCCATATAAATTTGAGGATTCTTTGTCAATTTTCACACACACACAAAGCTTGCTGGGATTGATTGGGATGGTGTTGAATCTACAAATTAACTTGTGGAGAAGGACACTTAATAATTTAGGGAGAAGATGCAATTTAAAATATTGCATCTTTCAATCTATAAATATGGTTTAACTCTGCATTTATAAGGTCGCCTTTAATTTCAATCATATTTGATAGTTTTAATTAGAGATCTTGTATATTTTATTAGATTTATTCCTAGATATTAGACTTTTTTATGCTATTATAAAAGGTATTGGTTTTTTTTGTTTGTTTTTTGAGGTACGCAGGCCTCTCACTGCTGTGGCCTCTCCCGTTGCGGAGCACAGGCTCCGGACGCGTAGGCCCAGCGGCCATGGCCCATGGGCCCAGCCGCTCCGTGGCTTGTGGGATCCTCCCAGACCAGGGCACGAACCCGCGTCCCCTGCATCGGCAGGTGGACTCTCAACCACTACGCCACCAGCGAAGCCCCTAAGGTATTGTTTTTTAAATGTAATTGTCCAGTTATGATTTTCTTATTATGTTTTCAGTTAAATCTAATCCTTTGGACACCTGTAATATGATGATACTTTGAGAAGATTGTGTCTTTTCTAATCTTTCCTAGCTTCAGTTCACTTCTGTTTCACAGTTTCACTGTTTCGTTGTTTACTTCCATTCTGGGTTTTTTAATTTCTGAATTGAAATGCCCTTTCATATCTGCAAATTCTTGTTTAATTGTTTTGAACTCATAACAGAGCATTTGGGTACAGTTTTCTTTGTGATTGTTGTTTTGTGGACAGTTATCATTAGCTAAATATTTTCATTCTTAAATCCTGTTTTATTCTTGTAATCGCTTTTGCATGCAAAATTTTATTGGGGAGTACTCTCATTAAAAACACTTGTGGGAACCAACAGGACTCTCAGTGCTGTACTTGGAGAGAAGTTAAAATGGACAATCACTTAGAACATTTAGAGAACTCAGAGGAAATAAGTGTTTGAATGAATCATTGACCCAAACAAGAAAAGCTTCTATATTATTTTAAATGCATCAGAAACCCCAAAATAATTAGTAGCAAATATGAGTACAGTGGAACAAGCCTAGATCTTTGCTCCAAGAGCAAAATGGTGAATCATCCTTCTGGGGCCCATCTAAAATTAACATTCTTCAAGACTCCCTTCATAGCAGCTACTGTAGGTATGTTTCGCTTCATCAGAGAAGAGTATGCATAAACTGTTAAAATACGCAATCTAGCCCGAAAAAAATGATTATTCCTTACAATTTTCTGTTTTTCTATAAAATGCCACTTTTTGATATCACTATCCAAACAACTCCACTAAAAAAATAATGAAAATTAAAATGCTATTTGGCTATTGTCTCTAGTCTGTCCATAATAATATATCTTGCTTGAAAGATCTATTTTTATACTTCTTCTTGAAATTAGTAATATCTGTGAATACCAAAAAAAAATTGTATTTCCTGATCTGGATAGTGCTTACAGAAGTGTCTTCACTTAAAAAAAAAAATCATGAATTTAAGTATGTTTTGTGTGTATGTTATACTTCAATAAAATGTTTTTTAAAAAAACAAACACTTGTGGGAACCAACAAGGACCTACTGTGTAACACAGGGAACTCTACTCAATATTCTGTAATAACCTGTATGGGAAAATAATCTGAAAAAGAATGAATACATGTATACGTATAACTGAATTACTTTGCCATACACCTGAAACCAACACGACCTTGCAAGTCAACCATACTCCAATAAAATCAAAATAAAGAAAAAAAACCCAAAAAACACTTGTGGGAGGAAAAGAAGGAAGCAGGTTTGGGCTGAAGGAGAAGATGGTGCAGTCGTAACAAGCCCTCAACGTACCCTTTAGGGACCCCTGAAGTTGGGATGGCCCATTAGAGTTACCCCATTTGGAGTGAAGAGGTTATGCCTTGATTCCCTGTAACAACCAGTCACTGGATGCAGGCTTCCCTGGGAAGGGAGTATTACTCTAAGCTAGGCAGCTCTCTTTAGCCAACAACTTTCCCAGAAGCTGAAGGAATAAGTCCTTTGGTGGTGAAGGGGAATCTGAGTGGTACAGCACCCCATCCTGACAGTAGCCTTCACCAAGATTGGCCCACCAAATTATGTTCATTTTTAAATGTCTTAGGTTTTCCTCCACTAGCCATGGCAAATGTTTCTGTGAAGGAGGTGTATGAGGGTTTTGGTTCTTCCTGTGTTACTTATGTATGTTTCTTTTAAGCGTACTCTTGTGTCAGTTCAGTGACGTATAGTTTTATTAATAGATGATATTCTTTGTGGGGGGTAAGAGATGCATTATTATGACTTATGATTTTGTGATATTCTCATGTTAATTAAGAAAATCTATAATCTTGGATTTGACCAATGATTTCAGAATGTCTTTATCTGTTTTTTCAGTGATTGCTACCTATACTAATTCAAAATTTGGATAACATCAAATTTAAGGGTAAAAAAATGTCTCAGTTCTAGACCTTTAAACACTACAAAAATCTATTCAACTTATTCCTTGCAGGCTTTATTGTGAATCTCTAGTAAAATGTAAGTGTCTCCACTCTATCTATATTCAGTTCCTTGGTTGCTGTTCTTTCTGTGATGGTTATTGGAATACATTTACTTAAAGCTTCTAGTCCCCTTTATGGTAATATAGAAAACATTTTGCATTTCTGTATAGTGGTTACTTTCATTACAGACTTTCAGAGCACTTTATACACATTGAATGGTGGATAATTTTATTAGAAAGGATAACCAACAATTTAGATTCTTTCTATGTAACTTTATTGTGCTTTTCTTTTGGCAAGTAGGAATAGAAGAAGAAACTGAACTCTTAGGAAGGCTGAGATACTGATCCTAGTGTTTTATCATTTATGCTTCTTCTGGGATCAAACATTTTGAAAGTGTTGAAGATTAACCAGAAAGAAAATATCCAGATAGTGAGGAAGCTCAACTGACACCAATTTATCTCAATACCATCTTCAGAGTCTGAGATGCTAAGAGAATAGCTCCGTATTACAGAAGATAGTTTCCACCCTGAGGCTTAATTACTCTTCTGTCTATTGCTTGCAGTTGTTCATAGAGATAAACATTTTTTCTCATAGGTCCATCAGTAGCTTGGATGCTTCCCTTCATGAAGTTCATTTCATCACCAGTAGAACACAGCCTCTCTCTGATGGCCAAGGTCCCCTAGGGGCAGCAGAGTAGCAGGTGCCATCTACTTGGCAGTTACTGGAGGAGTCTGGAGGAGTCCTGGGACTGTGGGGAAGCCCCAGTCTGCGAGAAAGACCGGAAGACAAGAGCAGAAAAGTGTCAGGACATCAGGATCAAGAAAATACATACAAGTGTGCTCTGGGGGCAGAACTGTAACTGAGCTAGAAATGAGAGCTGGGTTTGTGGCAGTTAAATAGAGAAGGTAATGTGTACATTTTCAGCCAGTGTTTCCTGAGTACTTGACCTGGGATAGGCCCTTAAAGAGTATAATAAGGAGTTCTCTGCTCAGTGTGGTACTAAGACACATAAGCAAGTAATTAAAGTACAGTGCGTTAAGTGCCTCAAAGAAATGCAAAAGTGCTGTAGGATTTCAAGAAGGTGACTACGGGGGTGGTGGTGTGGTGGTGAGGAGGGGCTTCAAGGGTGGGTGACATTGATACCAAGTCTTAGAGAATGAGTAGTAAGAGAACAGAGAGAGGTTAAAGTACGTACTGCACATATGGGCAGTGGTGGGCCTTTGGTTGAGCTGCAACATAATGTCCACATGAGGAAGTGGGAAGATGAGACGGTCAACTTTGCCATCTGTGCAACTGCCCTCGAAAGCATATCATCTCTGTTAATATACTCTGAAGATAAGGTCCAGGAACCCCATTCATCAATATTTCATGGATCTTGGGGGTTCTTAAGAGAATGAAGACTAACTTGGTTTGTGGAAAGTTGGGAGGTTTTATAATTTGGTCAAAGCCTGAAAGCCCCAAGGAAAATAAGCACCTGTGAGCCCTTCCTCAGCTACAGTGTTGCAAGGCTAGGACATGGGGTTGGGGAGGAGGGACTTTACCAACAAAGATAAAATAGGTCAGCTCATCACACAACTTTTGTTCATTATTCCCCTTGCAGCTTCTCTTTGTGAGATCTAGACATCATGAAATTCTAGGGCTTAAGTATTAAAGGATTGAGGTTTTTAAGATGTCTTGACAGTTGGGTGCCTTCCCTCATTTAGTATTGATATATAAGACATCCAGAAAAATATAGGTCTTGAAAATCAACTAGTGGAGGGAATTCCCAGGTGGTCCAGTGGCTAGGACTCTGAGTGTTCACTGCTAAGGGCCCAGGTTCGATTCCTGGTAGGGGAACTAAGATCCCACAAGCTGAGCAGTGTGGTTAAAACAAACAAACAAACAAAAAACTAGTGGAGAGGTAACATACATCCTGTGAAAAGTGAGTGTGGGTAATCACTGGTTAGCTTGTTTGATGTGATGTGGGATGTGGTAGTACCAATTGCTTTGTCTGGAGTTAAGATTCCAGACTCCCAGTGCCTAAGTAAAGGCTCCCAGAACCTCTGCTCAATTCCATTTGCAGCAATATTTAGACTAACATTAGTGCCTGGACAGAATAAGCACTTGGTCAGTCGTTGTCAGATAGATGGATGAAGTCATCAATCAGCTGAACTGTATGAAAACAAAGATATTTGTGAGAGTTCCTAGTCCTGAATTTGCTGCTCTCTAGCTCTTGCCAGAAAGTTCGAGAATATTGAAACCTGTGAAAGAAAGTCATAGAGACATGCTAATTTTTCTCTGAAGCAGAGCTTCCCAACCAGTGTACTGGGGATGGTTTAATGTGTGAGCAGTGAGAAACTGATCAACTTATAGCTGATGAGGTTCTCCCACAGCTAAGGCCCTTATGCTAGTTCCTCAGGACATATACAGCCTCATCTGAGGGTCCTCAGAGGGTAGCATGATTGGAGAAGAATTTGAGGGTATGCCCCATGGTGCCCACAAACTCAAAGAATGAAAGTTGGCGTTCTCTGCTTGGTGACAAGAGACCGAGTGTCCAGGAGGTGCTCTTCCACCTAGATTTCTATCTCAGCTGCCAAGTACAGAGTGTGACTGATCATTTTGGAAAAGAGATGTGCGATGATATAGGAGTTCCTGTTCCAGTTGACCAGAAAGCATTGCCGATGTAGCTCAAGGTGCAGCTGGTAAGGGCTGGCGGAGGGCTGACTGTGGGCTCCTGGTGATGCACTTTTCAAGTCTGTCTTTACTAATAGGGGATACTTTTGTCACTTTTGTGGCCGATGTACCCTTTAAGTGGAGTCCGAACTAGCCCCAGGGGAACTGTTCTAACAATGCATGTACCATCTGCAAGTTAAAGCATTATCACTATTTTGAAATATTTGATATTGAAAATTTTTATTGCAGTCAAGCCCCACTTAAAAGTCACATGAAAATTCACCATTGAGTATGTTAAAAGTTAAGGAAAAGTTGTTAGGTTCTTTAAATGTTATTTCAAAAGTTTTAAATATTTAGATGGTTGTAAAAAAAAGTGGCTTTAAACTTTTTATCATTTGCTTTTGCGAATAGTTTCTCATCAACAATGACTGGAGAATTTGAAAAGTTCACTAAGAAACTTTGTCAGGAATAGGCATTTCAAGTATAAAACCTGAATTAAAACTTACATTGACAAATTTTGACATTGACAAATTTTGTCATTGACAAAATTTCAACTTTCTCTTCAAATTTTGGAAAATATTTTATTCATAAGTTTTATCAAATTTAATAGTATTTCCCCTAATATTTTATTTATCTTATATATTAAAAAGAAAATCTAACAATTTTTTTTAACCAAACCCTCTAGAGAGTCTCCAGAATAACTCAGCTTTCTTCAGTGTGCCATACAAATACTGTCACTTACTGTGAGAACCAAGATGTGCACAGCCACCCCTCCACGAGCACACAAAAGGGAAAAAACATGATCTAAGTCTCTGAGACTGGTTAGGACACTTACCTTGACTTTTTTTTGGTCCCCTTGAGAACTGCCTTTAGGTCTTATGATTTAATTCTTTATGCTTGGCTTATGTCAAAGATCAGAAAATTGCTGCATTTTTAGTGTTTTAGTTATTGCTTATTAAAATACCCAGATTGCATGTGATAGGAATCTTTTTGAATGTCTTTTTCTCCTAATGGACTGGTATGATCTGATGTGGATTTGTTTTATCTATCATCCACTGAGAACTGAGCAACCTATTGGATTTCCTTTTTCCATGGCTTCCACTACAGTAATTCCCAACTGCAGCAACAATTACTGTTAAGACATAATAGAACTATTGCAGTTTGATATTAAAATAGAATAAATTATTCATACAAATAGGCAAGAGTTATAATCCCCTTTCATTGCAAAAAACTTGATGTTATCTGAGGATAAAAAGCTTAATCACCCAGTTATTTTTGCTATAGACTAATCACCCAAATTAATCTACAGAACAGATTTTCCTTTTATTTTCCTCTCTTTTTTTCTCCCAACATTTAAAATAATATCTTTGCTGATGCCTACACATCATTCTTTTTATTTTTAATTTTTTTAAGGTTGTCTTGCCTCCTCTCTTATTTATATATTTATTTATTATTATACAGCAGGTTCTTATTAGTTATCTATTTTATACATATTAGTGTATACATGTCAATCCAAATCTCCCAGTTCATCTCACCACGCCTCTCCCCCCCACCCCCGGCTTCCCCCCTTGGTGTTCATTACCTTTGTTCTCTGTATCTGTGTCTCTATTTCTGCCTTGCCAACCAGTTTATCTGTACCATTTTTCTAGATTCCACATATATGCGTTAATATATGATATTTGTTTTTCTCTTTCTGACTTACTTCACTCTGTATGACAGTCTCTAGGTCCATCCTCATCTCTACAAATGACCCAATTCTGTTCCTTTTTATGGCCGAATAATATTTCATTGTATGTATGTACCACATCTTCTTTATCCATTCGTCTGTCGACGGGCATTTAGGTTGCTTTCATGACCTGGCTGTTGTAAATAGTGCTGCAATGAACATTGTGGTACATGACTCTTTTTGAATTATGGTTTTCTCTGGGTATATGCCCAGTAGTGGGATTGCTGGATCATATGGTAGTTCTATTTTTAGTTTTTTAAGGAACCTCCATACTGTTCTCCATAGTGGCTGTATCAATTTACATTCCCACCAACAGTACAAGAGGGTTCCCTTTTCTCCACACCCTCTCCAGCATTTGTTGTTTGTAGATTTTCTGATGATACCCATTCTGACTGGTGGGAGGTGATACCTCATCGTAGTTTTGATTTGCATTTCTCTAATAATTAGTGATGTTGAGCAGCTTATCGTGGGCTTCTTGGCCATTGGTATATCTTCTTTGGAGAAATGTCTATTTAGGTCTTCTGCACATTTTTTGATTGGGTTGTTTGTTTTTTTTGATATTGAGCTGCATGAGCTGTTTATGTATTTTGGAGATTAATCCTTTGTTGATTCATTTGCAAATATTTTCTCCCATTCTGAGGGTTGTCTTTTTGTCTTGTTTATAGTTTCCTTTGCTGTGCAAAAGCTTTTAAGTTTCATTAGGTCCCGTTTGTTTGCTTTTGTTTTTATTTCCATTACTCTAGGAGGTGGGTCAAAAAAGATCTTGTTGTGATTTATGTCAGAGAGTGTTCTTCCTAGGTTTTCCTCTAACAGTTTTATAGTTTCTGGTCTTACATTTAGATCTTTAATCCATTTTGAGTTTATTTTTGTGTATGGTGTTAGGGAGTGTTCTAATTTCATTCTTTTACATGTAGCTGTTCAGTTTTCCCAGCACCACTTATTGAAGAGACTGTCTCTTCTCCATTGTATAACCTTGTCTCCTTTGTCATAGATTAGTTGACTATAGGTGTGTGGGTTTATCTCTGGGCTTTCTATCCTGTTCCATTGATCTATATTTCTGTTTTTTTGTGCCAGTACCATATTGCCTTGATTATTGTAGCTTTGTAGTATAGTCTGAAGTCAGGGAGTCTGATTCCTCCAGTTCCATTTTTTTCCCTCAGGATTGCTTTGGCTCCAATATAATTCTTTTTTTTTTTTTTTTAAATTTATTTATTTTTGGCTGCATTGGGTCTTCATTGCTGTGCACGGGCTCTCTCTAGTTGCGGCAAGTGGGGGCTACTCTTTGTTGTGGTGCACGGGTTTCTCATTGCAGTGGTTTCTCTTTTGCAGAGCACGGGCTCTAGGTATGCGGGCTTCAGTAGTTGTGGCTCGTGGGCTCTAGAGCACAGGCTCAGTAGTTGTGGTACACAGGCTTAGTTGCTCTGTAGCATGTGGGATCCTCACGGACCAGGGCTCGGACCCGTGTCCCCTGCATTGGCAGGCCGATTCTTAACCACTGTGCCTCCAGGGAAGTCCCTGGCTCTGATATAATTCTTGATAGCAATACATACCACTCCCCTGCCCTCAGTGTATATAAAAGTCAGGCAACTTAGGATCTGTCCAGCCAAGCTGCTGATTACGACCTACGAGGGCTGAAATATTGTAATCTCCTTTAGCATCATTTTTTCTCTGGGAAGGAATAAGATCAAGCCCTGGGAAGTAAAGACGTCAAAAGTCGCATCTCCTGCCGCACGTCAGAAAGCATTTTTAAATGATTTTATAAATGTGGCTCAAATTACATATCTGAGATGTGCTAAAGGTATCATATCGTCACGTCGTTTCTTCCACAGTGCCTTTTATTATAGGAGCATCACAATATTTTCTAATACCTATGAACCAGCTTTGTCTTTTCTAGGTTGTTCTCAGAACCATTGGTTCTTCGTGTCTTTCCCCTTCTTCTAAATTGTGTCCAGTATATCTGTCCTTTTCTCTGTGTGGTATTTAGTAAAAGAGTTCTCAACTTTTGAGGAAGGATAGAAATCAGCAGGGGCTCTTACATATTTTTTTCAGGATTATATTTGTTTTAGATAAGTGTACCACTGTTTCCTTCTGTTAATCTAAATTATTAAAAATAGACTGCAGTTTATTTTATCTTTCACATGTATCTACCTGAGCTCTTCTGTCAGATTACATTCTCTTTGAGGACAGAACTTACATCTTTTAAAAATCTAGCAACCAGTGTATCTAGTATATTCTGATGAAAACAATAGTTGCCTCTCCCACTCAGCACTGTTTTGCCTAAAGAAACATTACTTTAAACAAGTCTGGGCAGGTCAAGACCCACTGGTCTGAGAATCAGGAGAGCCCTGAATTCCCAAGTCTAACTCTGGTGCTAATTTGCTCTGATTTTTGGCAGAGTTTTCCATTTTCCAGTATTGTTTTCTTTATCTGTAAAATTCAAGGACTTGGGTTAGATGTTCTCTAAAATTTCTGTCATTCAGCAGTTCTGATGAAATTCTATAGTTCTGTGGAAATACATTATTATAGATCTTAAAATATATTTGAGTTAGCCTGGATTAAAATGAAATTTGAAGTCTGAGGCTGTTCGTTATTTTTTTTCAAAGCAGGAAACTTGAGGGCCTGATAAGCTGTTGACACAAGTGCTTTTGAAAAGGGAAGATGGAGTAATTACTAGCTTGTGCTTAAATAGACAAAGGAAAAGGTTGGTAAATGTTTACATATCATCATTTATCAAAAAATTAAAGTAAATCTATACTTACCTGTGTCTAGTCATTAAAGAAAAACAATGGAGTCTATATCTCAACTAACTAAAAGGGAGAGAGAAACTTTCCTACAACATTAAAATTTTTAATAGTTCCAAAGTCAGTTGGCTTATACATTTGAGATTATATTTATTATAATTGTATTTGATAAAATTATTTGTAGAAAATTATATTTATTTAAAATCATGAACTGTTTATCAGGGGAGATTGTCCATGCTCAAAAACTCTGATAATTAACCTGCGATGACCTCACCAATTTTCTTTAATTCACTCAACCAGTACCAAAAGCATATTCTTAGAATGAGAACACACCTGAGGTGCTATTCCCAATAACTAGTCATCTTACAAGTAAAATAAATGTCTCTAACAGATGAACTTTAAGACAAGATAGAATATAGTTACAGTTGTTACTAAGGAATCTAATAATCATCTCAACCCGTTGTTGAAAATGGAATAAGCTTATGCTCTTCTTTTTATTAAAAATTTCACACTTGATCTCTTGTGATGTGGAGCATCTTTCCATATGCTTATTTGTCATTTGTATATCTTCTTTGGTGGTGTCTGTTAAGGTCTTTAGCCCATTTTTAGTCATTTGTTTTCTTATTGTTGAGTTTTAAGGTTCTTTGTATTGTTCAGATAACAGTCTCTGTCAGATATGACTTTTGCAAATATGTTCTCCCAGTTTGCGGCTTTTCTCTTTATTCTCTTGACTGTCTTTCACAAAGCAGACAATTTTAATTTTAATAAAATCCAGCTCATCAATTCTTTCTTTGATGGATAATGCTTTTGGTGTCATACTTAAAAAGTCATCATCAAACTCAAGTCCATCTAGATTTTCTTCTATATATTCATCTGGGATTGGTATAGTTTTGCATTTAACATTTAGGTCTGTGATCCATTTTTTCTTTTAATAAATTTATTTTATTTGTTTTTGGCTGTGTTGGGTCTTTGTTGCTGCATGCGGGCTTTCTCTAGTTGCGGCGAGAGGGGGCTACTCTTGTTGCAAAGCGTGGGCTCTAGGCATGTGGGCTTCAGTAGTTGTGGCTCGCGGGCTCTAGAGCACAGGCTCAGTAGTTGTGATGCACGGGCTTAGTTGCTCCGCGGCACATGGGATCTTCCCGGACCAGGGCTCGAACCTGTGTCCCCTGCATTGGCAGGTGGATTCTTAACTGCTGTGCCACCAGGGAAGTCCCTGTGATCCATCTTGAGTTACTTTTTGTGAAGACTGTAATGTCTGTGTCTAGATTCATTTCTTGCATGTGGATGTACAATTGTTCCAACACCATTTGTTGAAAGACTGTCTTTTCTCCATCGTATTGCCTTTACTCTTTTGTCAAAGATTAGTTGACTAGGGCTTCCCTGGTGGCGCAGTGGTTGAGAGTCTGCCTGCCGATGCAGGGGACATGGGTTCGTGCCCTGGTCCAGGAAGATCCCACATGCCACGGGGCGACTAGGCCCATAAGCTATGGCCGCTGAGCCTGTGCGTCTGGAGCCTGTGCTCTGCAATGGGAGAGGCCACGACAGTGAGAGAGGCCCATGTACCGCAAAAAAAAAAAAAAAAAAGATTAGTTGACTGTATTTTTGTGGGTCTATTTCTGGGCTCTCTATTCTCTGCCATTGATATTTTTTTCTAATGCAAATTAAAACAACAATGAGATACCACTATACACCTATTAGAATGCCCAAAATCCAGAACACTGACCACACCAAAAGCTGGCAAAGATATGGAGCAACAGGAATTCTCATTCACTGCTGGTGGGAATGCAAAATGGTACCTCTATTTTGTAAGATGGTTAGGTGGCTTCTTGAAAAACTAAACATACTCTTACCATACTATCCAGCAATTACACTCTTGGTATTTACTCAAAGGCACTTAAAACGTATATTCACACAAAACCTGCACATGGATGTTTGTAGTAGCTTTATTCGTAAATTTTTTATACCAAAATTTGGAAGCAACCAAGATGTCTTTCAGTAGGTGAATAGATAGATAAACTGTGGTACATCCGGATAATGGAATCTTATTTAGTGCTAAAAAGAAATGTACTACCAAGCCGTAAACAGACATGGAGGAAACTTAAATGCATATTACTAAGTGAAAGAAAGCAATCTGAAAGGGCTACATGCTATATAATTCCAGCTGTAAGACATTCTAGAGAAGGCAAAACTGCGGAGATAGTAAAAACTATGGAGACAGTGGTTGCCAGGGTTTGGTGGGGAAGGAGGAATGAATAAGCAGAGCGTGGGATTTTTATGGTAGTGTGGATACTATAATGGTGGATATGTGTTGTTTATACATTTATTCAAACCTGTAGAAGGTACAGTACTGAGAGTGAACCCTATTGTTAACTCTGGACTTCGGGTGAAAATAGTGTCTCCATGTAGATTCAGTAATTGCAACAAATATACCACTGTGGTGGGGGAAGTTGATAATGGGGGAGGCTACATGTGTGTGCTGAGGGGGGGCAGGGAATATATGGATATCTCTGTACCTTTTTCTCAATTTTATTGTAAACTAAAAGCTATTCTAATTTTTTTAGAAAAAGAAATCCCATACCCAGAATATCTTTAATGAATTTATTGCATTTCCTGAAAAGTAAAAGAAATCTCATGTTTAGTTTACGGTAATTCAAAACAACTCTGTTAAAGATTCATGCACACCTCCTTCCTCCTCACTCAGCTCCTGGGAGAACAATATAGATGTGACTCTTGGCACAAGGGAAGTAGTGCTGGTCTCCTTGTCTCCTCTTCACGCTATCTTGGATGCTGGTTGGTAGCTTCTCCGACCCCCGCAACTCAGGAGAAGGGTTAAGTATTACTGGACGGCATGGATGCTCAGGTTCCAGGAACAGCACATGCCCCCCTGTTGTCATTGGCTGGTCTTTTAAGTCCAGCTGGGTAGTGGGTAAGAAGTTGAAAAAGTAAGAGAAAGCTTAGGTAAACTGTGAGGGAGTATGAGAAATATATAGCTAGTAATGATATTTTCTAGAATAATCATTTTGAAATACCAACCTTGTACTTTTGGAGCCCAGAACTTGATTTTTGGAGTGGAAACCTAGGGATGGTCTCCTAAGGACTCCTTTCTGTAATCTCCCTTTCTCTCATCAACTTGCTTATTAAGAGAATCACTACATTAATGCTGCATGACCCTAATCACTGACCCCAGTTGTTTGGCTCAGGAGTGGGTATACATAGCGCAAGCCTGGTCAGAGTCACTTCTCTCTGAGATTTTTTGATCTTCGGGCTAAGGGTAGGGTCAGTGTCTTTCTGTGGGCTAAAAGGTTAGCATGTAAAATGTCATTGGTGTTGGCAGATGTGTTTCCCAAAGTGTGGGGAAGGGTGATCTATTGCAAGAGAATAATGAAGCCGTTTTTAGAGAGAAGCAGTGAAGAGAGGGGGAGGGCATCCTGAGGAGTCTCACGTCCCTGACTCCAGGTGTGCCTGAAGCCAGTTATGGCTTTGCTGTTCACTTATTTTATAAGGTACTTATCTATTCTTCCAATATATTGCCATTTTGCTTCAACCTGCTGACATTTTGTCACTTATGCCAAATAGAATCTAACTAACACAGCTTTTTATTGCCCTGTGTTCTGATTATCAACAGTATCTGAGGGAACTAGACTGAAATTCCGTGTTCCTAGAAAATTATATAAAATCCATGGTCTTTTCAGAATGGACTTGAGTTTGAAGCTGAAAATTATGAAAACTGATCTACTAATAATTCTCTATTTATCAGTAAGTTCATAATTTTGAATATCAAGTGAACTTGGAATAGTGGATATGAATACTCAAGCATAAGAAGAAATATAGATATGGATGTGAGTATATGTTTCATATAGTTGCACATTCCTTTATGGGTGAGAAAAATGAAGAAGAAATACCTTAGAGGTGGAAGTTCTCTTAGAGGTCATCTAATGCATTCTTCTCATCTTCTTCAGATGGGTAAACTGAGGTAAGAATGGGGAATTGATTTATAGTACTTAGCAATGTGTCTGCATTTTTAAACTTCTAGATCAGTGTTCTCTATACAGTTATCTGTGGATAGAAGAATACAAACTTGATGTATGACCTTTTCTTTCTTGGTTTCAGTTTGTGTTTTATAAACTGAGTGGTAATCACTAAGATAATCACTAAGATTCACTCTGGCTCTAATATTCTATGATTCAATGACTTTATGATGTAGAAAATCATTATACAATGTTTATAAAATGTCAGAGGACTTTGATTTTGTTTGAAAATCTGGATTGAAATTCTGCTCTAAAAGAGAAAGAAGAGAAGAGCTAGGCTAGAGGACAAAAAAATCCCAGAAGTGACACAAAGATCAAAATTGAATTGATTTATTTGTTGGCAATTTACAAGTTGAATTTATATAGGCTTTTTAGGAATCATCTTGTGTTTTACATCTGGCTTACAAACAGATTTTGCCATTTACTTTTTTGCATTTAGTCTGAGCACAGTGTTTTTCATTTAAAAATACATCAGAATCAGGTTCAGGGAATAATTCAGTAGAGAACACTTACAGTTTCAGCCTTGAGGCTGAAATGTGTTATTTTAAAAGGCTCAGCTAAAATGATACTATTGAATTAGTCATATCTTAAAGCAACTTATAGGGAGGCTACTAACAATAATGTGTTTCTGGGTAATGTAGAAATTTCCATGATATCTTAAGAAAGACATTCGAACATATTCATTTCATTGAGAGACTTTGGTTTGAATCTAGGTTCTATTACTTATTATCTGTGTGTCCTTGGGCAAGTTACCCAACACTTTTCTAAGACTCAACTTCCTTTTGTAAATGGAGATATTACTTATACCTCATTCAAAGGATTGTTGTCTGTATTAAATGAGATAATGTGGGTAAAGAGCTTAGCATGGTGCTTGGCGTGTGGTGGGTTTTTAGAACTGCTCCCAGAAGTAGGCTGTATTGAAGTATGATATTTAAACTGTAGATAACTTTGATAAAAGGGAAAATCGTCAAACAAGGTAGACTCTGTGTTTCTATTTGTATTCCCATAAATAAGTAACCTTATTAAATTAGGCACATGAGTTTTTAACAATTAATGGGAAGGTTTCAGTCCAAACATATTTAAGATCATTGAAAAATTGTACTTTATAGAGTTGTTCGTGGTTTCCAACACTTATAAAAGTGTGTGTGTATAATTTTGAATTTTTTCTGTCCACTAAATAACCATATAGTTATTTTCACTCTTTAGATGAAGAAACTGATTTAGAGAGATGATGTTTACGTAGATAGTTGGGGTTGGTACTGGCACTTGGAATCAGATCTTCTGACTACTTCTGGCCCAGGGCTCTAATTAATGAATGTTTTTTAAGCATTTATTAGGAACAAAGCACCATGATGAGCACTAAGAGATATATTGGAGGGTGTGCCCATTGTTTTGCTTACTCAGCATTGCTCCCTCCAACTGTCCTTTATAGGAACTTCTTGATTTTCTGACAACTGTGGCTACCCATCAATCTCTAACCATAGGGTGACTGACAGCTTCTGTGTCAACCTCACCCAAGCCATAGTAACCAGCCAAAGAAACCATGTGATACAGAAATGTGAGATTCAGAAATCCTTTAATAGACTCTGCATCATAGTTCATAGCAGAGAGAGAGAGAGAATGAATATGTGTATTAAGTGTGTTGTGTGTGTTTATTTTAGGGAGAGTGGAACCTGATGCCTTCTGGGCCAATTCAAATCATCTCCTTGAGAATTTCGACTTCTAGAAGAGAAAGTTATCTGGGTGTATATAGATTAAAAAGATGCAGCACTTTGGAAATGATGGCAGTTATTTCCTGCCACTGAGGAGAGGAAGAAGCCTATCTGAGGTGAGACAGGAAAACCAAGTAGATATTCAGAAGCCAGTCAAGATGTGAGACAGAAAGAGTTCTGACTTTCTCGTTGTTCTTGAGCCCAACTGCATACTTTCTTGCTGTTTCATGATCCACTCTAGTGTCCTTAGAATATATCCTCCCTTTTTGGTTAAATTAGTTAGAATTATATTTTCGTTACATGCAGAAAAGGTTTAGAATTAATACCAACATCAGGATTAAAGATATGAGCTCTTTGCTCCTGTGAGTAACAAACCAACATTAGTATTTCCCAAATGACTAATATTAGGCTAACTGCTTAGGAAGTACTGGAGAACCTTGTTAAAATGCAGATTCTAAGGCACACTTTACAAGTTCCAGTTCAGGATGTCTGCAATTTAGCCTGGAAATCTATATTTTTAACAAGATTTTCAAGTGATTCTGATCACAGCCAGAATGGGAAATCTCTGGAAGAAATACTTTTGTAAATGTTTGAGGGACATGGCAGTATAACTCAAAGATGGTGCAGGTCATGTCAATTATAATACATCAGCTATTTTGCAGTTTGAGTACTGATTAGAGGGTAAAATTAAGCTTTTCCTCTCATAGGGTTACTATCCCTTTAATGTGTTAGGGTAAGGAGAAGAGAAAAGGCAATGCAGTCAGACCTGGGGACAAAAGGTTTGGTGAAACAGAGGGAAGAACTGAACATCAGAATGGAAGACCTTACTTAGGAAAGGAGGAAGAAGTGATGGGTGGGCAGAGGAAATGGTCACTTGTCTGCCTGACTCTTGAGGGCAATAATCACAGCGTTAGGCATCTCTGGCCAGAAGCAAGGGGAAAAGCAAAGGAGAACAGAAAACTCTTTGGGTGGAAGAAGTCATTTCCATGTCTTTGTGTGTCCTTCCTTGACCTGGCCTTTGCTGGGAATGTAGTTCAAAGATGTAGAGGGTATTTCCCTGATCTTTGCTTCCTCACCTCATGGGCTTCCTCACCTCATGCCCACCAGGTGGGCATCTTGGGCATCATGGGCTTTTGCCAGATGGGCATCTTGGGTACTTCCTACCCGCAATTTGACCCTGCTGTAATTTACATTTATCTCAGCATCTTTCAGAAATGCTGGTCATCAGCAATTCATGGAGCAGCTCTAACCACAATCAAACTTACAAGGACACTCATGAGACATTTTTCCATTTGAGCAACATGAACAACTCTATTGATCTTACTAACACCCTAGAGGTAAGTGTGAGAACAATCAAAGTGGTCTTGGTGTTGGAGTGAGGAGAAGGGATGCCATAATGATTCTTGAGTTGTTTCCTGACTTTACCAAAAAGCATTGCTGGAAAATGGAAACTGGGTGTGGTTAAATTCTCAGTAGTATCTTAGAATGTCATTGCAGGAAGGGAACTTAGAGATTATCCAGTCCACAACTCTCTGAGCCCCAGAGAAAGGAAGTGACCTGTCTAGATCCACACATCTAGTTGGTGGCAGAGCCAAGTCTAAAATTTTAGATCTTCTGACACTGAGTTCAGTGTTCAATAAATGCTCTACGATAGTAAAGCCTTGTACTATGTACCCCACACAATCTTACTGTGAGTAAAACTCATGACTGTGTAAGGCATAAGAAGATAGTAGGAGAAGCAGAATTATAACAATGATTGTATTAGTTAATTTAGGCTGCCATAGCAAAATACCACAGTCTGGGTGGCTTAAACAACAGAAATTTACTCCTCACAGTTCTAGAGGCTGGGAAGTCCAGGATCAAGGTTCTAGTGAATCCAGTTCCTGGTGAGGACTTTTTTCCTGGCTGGTAGCCAGGCAGCCACCTTCCTGCTCTGTCCTAACATGGCTGGGGATGGGGTGGGGGCAGGGTGGAGAGAGGTGAGCACAAGTGAGTGAGCTCTGGTGTCTGTTCTAACAAGGACATTAATCCCATTGGATTAGGGCCCTACCCCTTATAACCTCATCTCACCTAATTACCTCCTGATTGACTGTATCTCCATACAGTTGCATTGGGGGTTAGGGCTTCAACATGTGAATTTCGGAGGGACGTAATTCAGTCTATAGCAGAATCATCTTCAGACTAGCCCTCAGCCTCTTTCTGTTTATCCCATGGCTGCACTGATAATTTAGATGAAGGCAGGTACTTGCTCTCACTGCCACCAACAAAGATTTTGAAAGGAAAGAAGAATTTCCTTTCATTTGAAGAATCCCATGACCCCACTCACAGTAACTGGAGTCAAGGAGATGTAGGATTGCCAATTCTACACAACTTAGTCACCTTCTCACCCACGCCTGTTCTGATGACTTTGGCAAAAGCTCATTTCCTGGGAGCTCTGGGCAAACAATCGTCTTTGCTTAACCTTGCTTCTCCCTCCCCCCTCCCCCCACGATATACTTTCCTTTTTTTTTTTTTTAACATCTTTATTGGGGTATAATTGCTTTACAATTATAAAGTTTCTGCTTTATAACACAGTGAATCAGTTATACATATGTTCCCATATCTCTTCCCTCTTGCGTCTGCCTCCCTCCCACACTCCCTATCCCACCCCTCCAGGCAGTCACAGAGCACCAAGCTGATCTCCCTGTGCTATGTGGCTGCTTCCCACTAGCTATCTATCTTACGTTTGGTAGTGTATATATGTCCATGCCTCTCTCTCGCTTTGTCACAGCTCACCCTTCCCCCTCCCCATATCCTCAAGTCCGTTCTCTAGTAGGTCTGTGTCTTTATTCCTGTCTTACCCCTAGGTTCTTCATGACATTTTTTTTTCTTAAATTCCATATATATGTGTTAGCATACGGTATTTGTCTTTCTCTTTCTGACTTACTTCACTCTGTATGACAGACTCTAGGTCTATCCACCTCATTACAAATAGCTCAATTTCGTATCTTTTTATGGCTGAGTAATATTCCATTGTATATATGTGCCACATCTTCTTTATCCATTCATCCGATGATGGGCACTTAGGTTGTTTCCACCTCCAGGCTATTGTAAATAGAGCTGCAATGAACATTTTGGTGCATGACCCTTTTTGAATTATGGTTTTCGCAGGGTATATGCCCAGTAGTGGGATTGCTGGTCATGTGGTAGTTCTATTTTTAGTTTTTTTTTTTTTTTTTTTTTTTTTTTTGCGGTACGCAGGCCTCTCACTGCTGTGGCCTCTCCCGTTGCGGAGCACAGGCTCCGGACGCGCAGGCTCAGCGGCCATGGCTCACGGGCCCAGCCGCTCCGCAGCAGGTGGGATCTTTGCGGACCGGGGCTCAAACCCGCGTCCCCTTCAACGGCAGGCGGACTCTCAAACACCGCGCCACCAGGGAAGCCCTCTATTTTTAGTTTTTTAAGGAACCTCCATACTGTTCTCCATAGTGGCTGTACCAATTCACATTCCCACCAGTAGTGCAAGAGTGTTCCCTTTTCTCCACACCCTCTCCAGCATTTATTGTTCCTTTCCTTTTGAAAGGAAAGAGGAGGCAAAATAATGACACCTTATGTCTATTTTATTTTCTGTGGTGTTTCCTTATGAAGAGAGAAAAGTTCCACAGGAAAAATCAACCCAGTACGAGACCACTAACACTGACTGTCTTAGAGAGACAGACGGAAACATCAATGTTGGTTGACTTGAACAGAGTAGTTGTACAGATTGAGAAATTGTGCAGATCCATATCCCTTATCTGCAATTCCAGAATCCAGAAAGCTCTGACATCTGATTGCTTTTCTGTAAATGTGAAGCAAACTCACTTTGTGGCAAACCCTGGCCTGTCATGATGCAAGACTGTTTATAGTCCTTCCTTTGCCCACTTATTGAGAACATTCAAATATTTTGTCAAAGAAATAGTAAAGCATTTGATTATGGGATCCCTGCTGGGATATTTGTAGTATATAAAGAAAGAAAGAAAGGCACTGAACTGTCTTTCTAAAATCCAAATAAATATGAATTCTTGAAACACGTGTGGCCCCAAAGGTTTTGGATAGGGAAATTAGAGTTTGTACTAAAGTGAATCTTCTGTTCCAAGGGCTGAAATTATGTGGGATATTGTGGGGGGAGGGAGGAGGAAGAAGCAAGGTTAAGCAAAGACGATTGTTTGCCCAGAGCTCCCAGGAAATGAGCTTTTGCCAAAGTCATCAGAATAGGCGTGGGTGAGAAGGTGACTAAGTTGTGTAGAATTGGCAATCCTACATCTCCTTGACTCCAGTTACTGTGAGTGGGGTCATGGGATTCTTCAAATGAAATGTTTAGGTCAAAACACATGCATCGGTATTGTGCAGGCTTCTGGGGAGGAGAGCCATGGTGATTTGAAGCAGCAAAAGAATGTAGTCGTTTCAGGAATTTTGGTGATGTTGTCTCATCTGGCAAGTTGACCTGCAGGGAGAAGCTGACATTCTGCTGTTTCCTTCTTATTCATCTCTTCTTGTTGGAACTTTGCCAATCACTTGATCTGTGTGTCTCCTTTTCTAATTTAAGTGTAGATGGTGTAAATAGCTTCCCTTACCATGTTCTGAATCAACACATAAAGTCTTTTCAAGTGATATTTTAAGTTCCACACAGGCCTTGTTTGGAAGGTTACTTGATAGCACAGCCATTGGTTCTAGTACAGTGACCTCTCGGTTAGGGGTCCTCATTTAGAAAACAAGAGGCTTGGAATTGATGATCATTGAGGTCTCTTTTATGGTTAATACTGAACCTGTAAATAACAAGATGAGTAATGATAATTATAACAGGACCCCAGTTTGTTTAGCAGTTTATAGCTTATAGACAACTTTCATATCCATTAAACCACTGGATACTTAAGACAAACCTGTTATATGCTGGGTAACTAGATTTTATTATTCTCTTCTAAAGAAATTTAGAGAGAAGGGAAGTTACTTGACCAAGCTAACAGCAAACCTAGTGTCTGTAAAGAAAGGACCAGACCAGGTCTTCTGACTGCCTCACTGCCTAACCTGTGTCCTTTCAACCCTGCCTCACTCCTTCACTGGTTTCAGAGTTGCCTTGCTCAGCAGCGTCATGAAAGTGCACGCACACTTGTGTGTTCACAAGAAAGGAGCATTACTTACGGCCAGTTGTAGGCAGACAAATTACTTATACCTTGTTTTGGACTGCTAGAGTTGCTGGCACCAGGCTCGGAGCAGGGGCTTGGCTTGTTACAGGAGATGTGAAGCAGCGAGTGTGACAGGGCCAGAGAAGTGCTTAACCCAAGCACACTGGGAGAAGCAGAAGGAGGCGAGAAAGCTCAGCATGGGATGAGGCACCATGGTCAAGTGCAGAGAGCTGGAGGTTTCCCAGAGTAAACACACTTGTGACTTGGCTCATGTCCAAAAATTTCCTAAAGTCTAATGTGTGGGCCTGTGTTGAATAGTATTTTCTACCTTTCTTTTTCTTTTTTAAAAATTTTTATTGGAGTATAGTTAATTTACAATGTTGTGTTAGTTTCTGCTGTACAGCAAACTCAGTTCATTATACACATATATATATCCACTCTTTTTTAGATTCTGTTCCCATATAGGTCATTACAGAGTATTGAGTAGAGTTCCCTGTGCTATACAGTAGGTCCTTATTAGTTACCTATTTTATATATAGTAGTATGTATAAGTCCATCCCAGTCTTCCAATTTATCCCTCCCCCCCTTACCTCCTGGTAACCATAAGTTTGTTTTCTACATCTGTAACTCTATTTCTGTTTTGTAGATAAGTTCGTTTGTACCCTTATTTTATATTCCACATATAAGGAATGTCATATGATATTTGTCTTTCGGGTGTTTGGGGAGAAAATAACCACGAAGTGTTTTAGCTTTTATTAGTCAAGACATTGGTTTTCCTTGTTAGTTGAGAAGGTATTGGCAGATGCAGTTTCAGAAATGTATGAGAGAAAAGGACAAGAAGAGGACAGTCAGATCTCTCTGGGCCTTGGTTTTTTCATCTGTAAATGAATCTGGCATTCAAGGCCCTCTGCCGTCTGGCTCCACCCTTCTATAACACCACTTCTCTGTATACAGACGTCCTTTGGTATATGCAGGGGATTGGTTCCAGGACCCGCTGTGATACCAAAATCTGCTTATGCTCAAGTCCCTTATATAAAATGGTACAATATTTGCATATAACCTGTGAACATCCTCCTATATACTTTCAGTCATCCCTGGGTTACTTGTAATACCTAATACAATGTAAATACTATGTGAATAGTTGCCAGTGTGGCAAATTAGAGTTTTGCTTTTGGAACTTTCTGGAATTTTAAAATCTTGTAGTTCTGTCGTTGGTTGGATGTGGAACCTGTGGGTATGGTGGCCAACTGTACTTTAATCCAGAAATCCCAACTTTTCTCCCTTGCCCACGAGGCAACCTGACTCTTCTTTTGCTTCCCTAAGCCACTCTCTCCTTGATTTGTTCTCACTGTTGTAATTCTCCCTTTTTTTAATGCCATGAAGCTTTCCCTGAATGTCCTAACTGGAAGCTGGCACTCCTTCCTAACCTACCAGTCACTTGTTTGACTTGCAGGTGCTGCTTGTCAATTTCCACCTTGTTTGTTTCATATCCTGTGCTGTTGCTCACCTGGGATCCTTGATGACAAACATCACTGTGTCCTGTCCCCTCCCCAGTGCTGTGTATTTACTTCATAGTGACATAGGAACTTAATAAATATCTGAATGGATACATGAGATCTGAGGTCTCTTCTAACCCCAATTCTCTATGATTTAAAAGCAACATAATATGCGTTCTGAAGCAAGGTTAGCAAGAATCCATTTTACAAGTAGGACACTTTTTACAGTGTTATTGTTGAGACTTGTCCAGTCAAAAACAAAACTGCTTTGGCTGAATTATTTTTGTTTCTTTAAAAAGAAATCCATTCAAAGGTAGGTTCCATGTGATAGAGGAAGTACTGCCTGGGGGAAGTTAATGTTGAGATCCTGTTTTGTTTCTTACTAGCGGGTGTGACAAGTCATGTCCCCTTTCTGAGCCCAATTTCTTCAACCTGACAATGAAGAAATCTGTTCTCCCGGGGTGTTGGGAGGGGTTAATGTGATAATCATGTGAAAGTGCTTTGCAAACTGTAAAGAACTCCACATAAAAGGGGTTATTGTTATCATTATCATTATTATTATTGTAGAAGTCATTTCCATGGAATGTAAATGCAGTCTCTAGAGCTCCTTTGAGCCTCTGAGTGTACAGATTGTATTTAGAAGTTTATATCATCCCCAATATGGGGTTGAACAACAGCCAACTAATGCTAACAGCCCTGGGTCCTTATTTACAGAATGCCTTTCCTCTGAGCTCAAGAGCTGTTAAAAGCTGGATCCATCATTCCGCAATCAATTTCCATTCAGTCATTCACTCAACAAATGTTTACTTTATGTGTCAGGAAGTATTTTTGATGGTGGGTGTGTTGCTGATATCGTTAATGTCCTGTTACATTAGGGG
This sequence comes from Phocoena phocoena, assembly GCF_963924675.1. Classification (NCBI taxonomy): domain Eukaryota; kingdom Metazoa; phylum Chordata; class Mammalia; order Artiodactyla; family Phocoenidae; genus Phocoena; species Phocoena phocoena. The sequence continues at coordinate 70,447,083 of NC_089222.1, read as the reverse complement.
AAACTGCAGATCCGTAGAGGAAAGGGGACTTCTACAAGCCACACGCACAGACAGGATGCCGCTCAAGAGTTTAGGATAGGTAGTGGCCAGCGCTGTGCTAAGACTAATCGTTTCAGGAGCTGAAGCCGGGCACCTTTGGTTTGAGTCATATGTATTCATCTACAGCAAACTGTGCCTTTGCCTTATTTGCCCATAATAAGAAATGATGTCAGTGGCTGAAAGGCACATTGTGTGACCCAAGTCACAGGGGTTAGGATTCTGAATTGCTTTGGTCAGCTCAGTTTCAGACACTTTGTAGAGAAAAGGTTCAGAGTAGCTTATTGATGGAGAGAGTTGTGAATCTGTCCCAGAGCTGACTCCTGCTGAGTCCCGCACCTGGCTGAGACACATTGCACACCGTTGCAATTTCACTTTTATCCTCCAGAGAGAACAGGCTCTTTCTTCCAAGTGGAGGGTTTTTAAGATGCTGGGATAAAAGCTCCCTTTTCATGTGTGGGTGACTCAGAGAGCAGGGAGTCAGCAAGATGTGGTCTTCCAGCCCAGGGTGCTACAAAGGAGCATGAGGCATGTTTCTCATGTTCAGCCTTGTAGGCTCTCAAAGACATTTCCTGCCAAGGGTTCTGAGTGAGCTTTCACAGCGTTAGCCAGAAGAGGGAAATAACAGATCATTTGTACCATTTTCAATGGTATGATTGTTACCGTGAATTGACACAGTTGCTGAGGGGTTACGGACCTAGAGAAAGACACAGATGACAAGACCTCCTTCCGAAAGCTCACTATGGGGTGCCTAAGAATATACAAAAATAATCAGAAGGGGCCACTTATTCAACAAATAGCTCTTGACAGAATTTGTTTACCTGGATCATAACTCTTCAAAGAGTAGAAAGAATTTGGTGGACCAGTGTGTTCTGTTTTGTTTTATTTGTAGAACATGGTATTTGGGATAGTTTTGTAGGTAACTGAGAGGAATTTGGGCAAAGAAAGATTGTTCAATTTGATATAAAGTTTCAGTTATGAAAGATGAATAAGTTCTAGAGATCTACTGTACAACATAGTGTCTATAGTATATAAGGTGTAGTATAGTAATAGTATTATGTTCTGCGGCTAAACACTTGTTAAGAGGGTAGATCTCATGTTAAGTGTTCTTTCCATATGTGCACACACACAAAGACAAAACAAACAACCACCACCACCAACAATGAAAATAAAGGGACACAGGGAATTCCCTGGTGGTCCAGTGGTTAGGAGTCCATGCTTCAACTGCAGGGGGCCTGGGTTTGATTCCTGGTCGGGAACTAAGATCCTGTAAGCTGTGTGGCACAGCCAAAAAAAAAAAAAATCAAGGGGCACAAAGAAACTTTTGACGGTAATGTATATGTTTAATACCTTGATTGTGGTGATGCTTTCAAGGGTGTATGCATAGGTCCAAACTCATCAAATAATATACATTAAATATGTGACTTTCTTTTTTTTGTATATCAATTATACCTCAATAAAGTTGTTAAAAAAGATTGAATAGGAAGGGTGCATTCCAGAGGTGAACAATGTCCTAGAGACAGGGGAATCAGAAGCCACTCCTGGGTACCTAGAGTGGTCCTATTAGGACAGAGTGAAGGGTACAATAGGCAAGTGCTGTGGGAGAAGGTTCTTTTGGGTCACCTTGACGGCAAGCTTAACTTCTGCCTAACTGGATGTGCAATAGTGTGAAAGTGCTATTTGGAAGAGTTTAATGATTACCTATGTACAACCTAAATCTTTGGTCTATAGTTACTATTTTACGATTCACCCAGCCTCTTGTACGCTATAGATTGCTCTGCGCAACTGGAAATCTGGCTGCTTCTCAAATAATAAATGATATTGAAATTTCTGATAAATGAGGGCTCATAAAGATCTATCACAATGGCTTTTCTGGCCACTACTTTGGTTGGAATTTGGTGTGAACACCACAAATACTTTTGGCAAAATGGCTCTATAAATTCAATAACTATAATAGGTCATTAGTTTTATTTTGATAAATAATATTTTGGCTTGGTTGAGACAAAAAAAAAAAAAAAAGAAAATTCTCCTACCTTCATTTTGACTGTATTCATTTGAATTACAGAATCACCTTTCCCCTTGGTTTAAATATAGGTAAATATATAGATATATATTTTTGGAAGTAGTTTCTTCTTGTTCTTAATTGTAAAGATTACAATAGATTGCAGTGTTGTCAGTGATTTAGCAATTGGTATATTTATCTGGTTTTCTAGTTTTTGTCAAACTAGTGTATTCTCTTTAAGTATTTCTGTTTCAAATTCCTTAAGTTTATCAGATGAATACATATGAGTGTGTTTCTGTAGCTTCTCTCTTTCTGAAATACCCAGAGGCCCAAACTAGTGATAGAACAGTGTAGAATAGTGGATTGGACCTGGCCCCAGGATGCAGGTGGAGTGAACGCTACTGGGACTCTGCCGCTTACCAGCTCTGTGATGTTGGGCAAATCACATACCTGCTGTGGGCCTTGAGTTTTTTCCTTCAGGAATATCCCCTTTCCTGCCTTCAACTAATATTTTTTTTCAACTAGTATTTATTGGTGTCTGTTAAATGTGATGCACCGTGCTAGATACTGCATGTATGATCCTGTGGTGTTTTCCCTCTTAAAGCTTAAACTCTGAAAGGGGAGACCTAAGGTCACCGTGCAGTTTAAGGCACGGAGGAGGAACGTATGGCGTCCTATGAGAGCCCAGGGTGAGGAGCATTGAATTACACTGGAGGGTATGAGGAAGCTTCCTGGAGGGGCTGTCACTTGTGCTAAATTTTGAGTGAGCTAGAAAGAAAAGGGGGCCTGGAGTGTTCACAGGCAGGGAGGGCGGCACAGATGAATGCACAGAAGCGGGACACAGTATAATGCACTTGGGGGGAACAGCAGGAGGCACACGGTTGGAAAGAAGGATAAGCATGGGGAGAGTTGGGACATGAGCTGGAAATGTAGTGGTGAAGGCTCTTTTAGGCTAAGCTGAGAATAAATGATAATAGTATATAATAATAAAAGAAAAATCTGCTAATAATAACTACCTTTTATTGACAGAATTGAAAATAGAAGTTAAGCGTATCTGTAGATTTTAAAGATTGGCAAAATTAGTGTTGCAGAGTGCCTAGCTTTGTACCAAATAGTCATTTCATATACATGTCACACCATTTCACGCATGTAAACAAGTTCATTTAAATATTCACCAGAGTGCTTTGATAAACTAGTACAAATATTAGCATATTCTTGAGAATAATAAGAGTTCAACTACTCGGTAGTATTTATCCTACTTTAGTTCTGAGCATAGACATTCAGGGTATTTTTCATTTCTCGGCATTCTTTTATGAGCATTCAAGCTAGAACACTTTCTCATGTTTATTGTAGCAGTAACCTATTAAACACTAAACAGGAAAAGGTTAAAGTTAGAAGTTGCAGTGGGAGAGAAGTGCTGAAATCCAGTTCACCAGTGATTACTGATTTCAACCGCCTGTGAGGTCTAACCGCTGTAGCCAGCTTTAGTGACTTATCGCCTTGTGAGCCATAGGAATAATCATTCACAAACTTGAAGAGTTGTAAGCATTGGAAATAATATATACAAAGCGCATAGGACATGGAGTAAGTGGCTAATAAATTGTACTATCCCTTTTCAGGCCCTGTGCCAAGTGTCCTCTTCATCCCCTTGCCCGGGGAGGGGCAGATGGGAGAGGTGAGCGAGTAGGACTTCTGTGGGAGCAGACACCCTGGGAGATGTAGCTGTGGAAGGGCTGCTCTCCTCAAGGTTGTTCTAGAACTCAGAGGTAAGGAAGAGAGAGAAAAGCACAGCTGGAAGGTCAGAAGTTGGATCTTGCATGATGCTGATTTAGGGAGGTGAGGTAAATGCAAGTCCGCTGCAAAGCTGGTGGTCAAAGGGAGAGAGAATCCCAGATCAAACTGCTGAGGGGGTGAGGTGAAAGGATGAAGATCTAAATTTGCATGTGGCCCAGATTTCTTTCGCGCAGTCTCAAGAACTTGGAAAATCAAGGCGGGACCCTCAAAGGAGCCGTGTAGGAAAAGGGTAGGTCTGGAGGAAGACTCATGTGCAAGATTCAGTCTTTGCAATCAAAGAGCTAATTTGCTAGGACAAATAAACATGAAAACAGTCAAGGGAGAGCATGCCCAAGGCTTTAGAAGAGGTAAATAAGTACCCAGGAAGGCACTTCCACGCAGGCAACTCCACTGATCCAACACTGTAACAACTACCTGAAATGGCCAAAGCCCTTAGAGCAGAAACTAAAATTGGCCCCTCAGATATGGTAATGGCCGTTTCCCTAATGGGAATCCTGGGGGTGTTAAGGTCTCTTTCTCAATTCAGCACCTTTTTCCTCTTCATCCCCTCACCACTCCAGGAGCATCAGACTATTTGCTTCACCTCAAATCCACCCTACACTCCCTCTCCACTTAAGAGTTTAATGCTGAAACTTCTGTTAGAAATGGCTTTCCCTTCTTCACTGGAAAGGCATTTTCATCTTTCATGGTTCCTTGCCCCTTCTCTGACTGGTAAAGAAATGCACTGTCTTTCTTGGGCTCCTATAGCACTAGTTTATCCAAATACTAGTGGTGGAAGATGTCTTATCTACCAAGTATATGTCTTTGGGTCATGTGCAAAGCCCAAAGATTTAAATTCTGGAAGTGACTGGTTGGATTTCTAACTGTACAGCTCACTTGCTTGTATTTTGGGCAAATAATATACCTTCTTGGAGTCTCAGTTTCTTATCAGTGTTTTTATGGGGATTTAATAAGATAGTGGATACAAAGCACCCAGAATGATGTGGGACAAAAATTAACATGTTAAAATTCAATGTATTGAATTCACAGTGTACATGAATATAAGTATAAGCTAGTCAAGTACCTTATCCTGGGTTTTAGGGACTTGAGAAAGTTGTTTGATTTCCTACATTATCACACTGTCCTTTTGAAAAATCCTCTGATGCTACACAAGAACAAGTCATTCTCTTCTCTTGATTTTACTAGTGATAAACTGGTGATGTTTTAATCTTATTGGATATATAACCCACAAAGAAAGATGCTTAAGTTAATTTCATAAACTTAGATTTTTTATGTTGATTTGTCTTCTGAATTCTGATTTTCAGTATATCAATAAGATGGATGAACTATTCCTTTTTTTTTTTTTTGGCTGCACTGCCTGGCTTGTGAGATCTTAGTTCCCTGACCAGGGATTGAACCTGGCCCTTGGCAGTGAAAGCGCACAGTCCTAACGACTGGACCACCAGGGAATTCCTCCATTTCCTGTTCTTTTTCATTTCCTTTCAGCTTGATTGCATTCAGACTCCCGTGGTCCTCCATTTAGAGCCTGGGTGACACCTGTTGCGTGATCTCCATTCTTTAAAATAATTAAAAAAGAAAACTCAAGTGTAACAAGGCACCATTCCATTAGCGATTCTCCCATCTCCATCTGTGCTGCCCCAAAATGTCTGCTTTCTGTACTTAAAAGACAATCTTTTGGCACAATTATCCAGAGCAAATAATGCTGGATGTAATAATAGCAAACGATTTGGCATGTACATCAATATAGAAATAGTGTTTACAAATGCACATTAATGTATTCTGCAAGAATACATCATCTTGCAGTACGCGGGCCTCTCATTGCTGTGGCCTCTCCCGTTACGGAGCAACAGGCTCCGGACGCGCAGGCTCAGCAGCCATGGCTCACGGGCACAGCCGCTCCACCGCACGCGGGATCCTCCCGGACCGGGGCACGAACCCGCGTCCCCTGCATCGGCAGGCGGACTGTCAACCACTGCGCCACCAAGGAAGCCCTACATCATCTTTTAAAATGTGCTTCTTGAGCATACGTATGTCAAATTGAGAAACACCACATCCATTATTAGAAAGGTAAAGTGGCTTTTTGTATTGGGGGAGGATTTTTTTTTTTTTTTTTCCAGTACGCGGGCCTCTCACTGTTGTGGCCTCTCCCGTTGCGGAGCACAGGCTCCGGACGCGCAGGCTCAGTGGCCATGGCTCATGGGCCCAGCCGCTCCGTGGCATGTAGGATCTTCCCGGACCGGGGCATGAACCCGTGTCCCCTGCATCGGCAGGCGGACTCTCTACCACTGTGCCACCAGGGAAGCCCTCTTTTTTTTTAAATTTTTATTTTATATTGGAGTCTGGTTGATTAACAATGTTGTGTTAGTGTCAGGTGTACAGCAAAGTGATTCAGTTATACATGTATCTATTCTTTTTCAAATTCTTTTCCCATTTAGGTTATTACAGAATACTGAACAGAGTTCCCTGTGCTATACAGTAGGTCCTTGTTGGTTATTTTTTTATTTTTTATTTTTGGCCACACCATGCGGCCTGTGGAACTTCCCCCACCAGGGATTGAACCTGCACCCTCTGCAGTTGAAGCGCTGAGTGTTAACCACTGGACCATCTGGGAAGTCCTGGTGATCTGTTTTAAATATAGCAGTGTGTACATGTCAGTCCCAAACTCCCAATCTATCCCTCCCCACCACCTGTTCCTGCTGGTAACCATAAGTTCATTCTCTGAGAGTCTGTTTCTGTTTTGTAAAAAAGTTCAGTTGTATTTTTTTTTTTTTAGATTCCACATATAAGCAATATCATATGATATTTGTCTTTCTCTGTCTGACTTACTTCACTTAGTATGATAATCTCCAGGTTGTTGTTTCTTAATCAGAGCAAACTTTGAGAAATGTTCGTACAAGGATTTTTCCACATTTCAAATTATTTCTTACAATTGAAATTATTGAAATTACTGGGTGTGAACATGTTTTAGAGCTCTTGATACATATTTCCAAATTGTTCTCCAGAAAGGTTCTATTAATTTATAACCTCAACAGTATGTAATAATGCTTACTTCAGCTCAGGTTTGGGCAGCACTGCATAGTAGTGTTTACAATTTTTTTCTAATTTAATTGGCAGCAAATAGTTTCTCTGATTTCTTACATGTTTAAAGATACTTGTATTTTTTCTTTTTTATTGATATATGAATATATATATATTTTAACATCTTTAGTGGAGTATAATTGCTTTACAATGTTGTTAGTTTCTGCTGTATAACAAAGTGAATCAGCTATATGTATACATATATGCCCACATCTCCTCCCTCTTGCACCTCCCTCCCTCTCCCCTTATCCCATCCCTCTAGGTGGACACAAAGCACCAAGCTGATCTCCCTGTGCTATTCAGCTGCTTCCCACTAGCTATCTGTTTTACATTTGGTAGTGTATATATGTCAGTGCTACTGTCTCACTTCATACCAGCTTACCCTTCCCCCTCCCCGTGTCGTCAACTCCATTACCTACGTCTGCGTCTTTATTCCTGTCCTGCCCCTAAGTTCATCAGAACCATTTTTTTTCTTTAGATTCCATGTATGTGTGTTAGCATACGGTATTTGATTTTCTCTTCCTGACTTCACTCTGTATGACAGACTCTGGATGTACCCACCTCACTACAGATAGCTCAATCTTGTTTTTTTTTTTTAAACATTTTTATTGGAGTATAATTACTTTACAATGGTATGTTAGTTTCTGCTTCATAACAAAGTGAATCAGTTATACATATACGTATATCCCCATATCTCTTCCCTCTTGCGTCTCCCTCCCTCCTACCCTCCCTATCCCGCCCTTCTAGCTGGTCACAAAGCACAGAGTTGATCTCCCTGTGCTATGCGACTGCTTCCCACTAGCTATCTATTTTACATTTGGTAGTGTTTATATGTCCATATATACACTACCACTCTCTCACTTTGTCCCAGCTTACCCTTCTGCCTCCCCGTGTCCTGAAGTCCATTCTCTAGTAGGTCTGCGTCTTTATTCCTGTCTTGCCCCTAGGTTATTCATGACCATTTTTTTTTTTTTAGATTCCATATTTATGTGTTAGCATACAGTATTTGTTTTTCTCTTTCTGACTTCACTCTGTATGACAGACTCTGGGTCCATCCACCTCACTACAAATAACTCAGTTTCGTTTCTTTTTATGGGTGAGTAATATTCCATTGTATACATGTGCCACATCTTCTTTATCCACTCATCTGCTGATGGACATTTAGGTTGCTTCCATGTCCTGGCTATTGTAAATAGTGCTGCAATGAGCATTGTGGTACATGACTCCTTTTGAATTATGGTTTTCGCAGGGTATATGCCCAGTAGTGGGATTACTGGGTCATATAGTAGTTCTGTTTTTAGATTTTTAAGGAACCTCCATACTGTTCTCCATAATGGCTGTATCAACTTACATTCCCACCAACAGTGCAAGAGGGTTCCCTTTTCTCCACACCCTCTCCAGCATTTATTCTTTGTAGATTTTTTTTTTTTTTTTTGCGGTACGCGGGCCTTTCACTGTTGTGGCCTCTCCTGTTGCAGAGCACAGGCTCCGGACGCGCAGGCTCAGCAGCCATGGCCCACGGGCCCAGCCGTTCCGCGGCATGTGGGATCTTCCCAGACCGGGGCACGAACCTGCATCCCCTGTATCAGCAGGCGGACTCTCAACCACTGCACCACCAAGGAAGCCCTATTTTTTGTAGATTTTTATTCACCTAATTTTTTTTAACATATTTATTGGAGTATAATTGCTTTACAATGGTGTGTTAGTTTCTGCTTTATAGCAAAGTGAATCAGCTATACATTTACAGATATCCCCATATCTCCTCCCTCTTGCATCACCCTCCCATCCTCCCTATCCCTCCCCTTGAGGTGGTCACAAAACACTGAGCTGATCTCCCTGTGCTATGCTGCTGCTGCCAACTAGCTAGCTATTTTACATTTGGTAGTGTATATAAGTCCATGCCACTTTCTCACTTCGTCCCAGCATACACTTCCCCCTCCCCATGTCCATTCTCTATGTCTGCATTTTTATTCCTGGCCTGCCCCTAGGTTCTTCAGAACCTTTCTTTTTTCTTTTCTTAGATTCCATATATATGTGTTAGCACACGGTATTTGTTTTTCTCTTTCTGACTTCACTCTGTATGACAGACTCTAGGTCCACCCATCTCACTACAAGTAGCTCAATTTCTTTTTATGGTTGAATAATATTCCATTGTATATATGTGCCACATCTTCTTTATCCATTCATCTGTCGATGGACAGTTAGATTGCTTCCATTTCCTGGCTATTGTATATAGAGTTGCAATGAGCATTGTGGGACATGAATCTTTTTGAATTATGGTTTTCTCGGGGTATAGGCCCAATAGCGGGATTGCTGGGTCATTGTTCTTTTCTTAGTTTTTTGAGGAACCTCCATACTGTTCTCCATAGTGGCTGAATCGATCTTCATTCCCACTAGCAGTGAAAGAGGGTTCCCTTTTCTCCACAGTCTCTCCAGCATTTATTGCTTGTAGATTTTTTGATGATGGCCATTCTGACCAGTGTGAGGTGACACCTCGTAGTTTTGATTTGCATTTCTCTAATGATTAGTGATGTTGAGCATCCTTTCATGTGTTTGTTGGCAATCTGTATATCTTTGGAGAAATGTCTATTTAGGTCTAGTGCCCAATTTTTGATTTGGTTGTTTGTTTTTTTGATACTGAGCTGCATGAGCTGCTTGTATATTTTGGAGATTAATCCTTTGTTAGTTGCTTCGTTTGCAAATGTTTTCGCCCATTCTGAGGGTTGTCTTTTTGTCTTGTTTATGGTTTCCTTTGCTGTGCAAAAGCTTTTACGTTTCATTAGGTCCCATTTGTTTATTTTTGTTTTTATCTCCATTTCTCTAGGAGGTAGGTCAAAAAGGACCTTCCATGATTTATGTCAATGAGTGTTCTGCTTATGTTTTCCTCTAAGAGTTTGATAGTGTCTGGCCTTACATTTAGGTCTTTCATCCATTTTGAGTTTATTTTTGTGTATGGTGTTAGGGAGTGTTCTAATTTCATTCTTTTACATGTAGCTGTCCAGTTTTCCCAGCACCACTTGTTGAAAAGACTGTCTTTTCTCCATTGTATATTCTTGCCTCCTTTATCAAAGATAAGGTGACCATATGTGCCTGGGTTTATCTCTGGGCTTTCTATCCTGTTCCACTGATCTATATTTCTGTTTTTGTGCCAGTACCGTACTGTCTTGACTACTGTAGCTTTGTAGTATAGTCTGAAATCAGGGAGCCTGATTGTTCCAGCTCCATTTTACTTTGTCAAGGTTGCTTTGGCTATTCGGGGTCTTTTGTGTTTTCATATAAATTGTAAAATTTTTTCTTCTAGTTTTCTGAAAAATGCCATTGGTAGTTTGATAGAGATTGCATTGAATCTGTAGATTGCTTTGGGTAGTATGGTCATTTTCACAATGTTGATTCTTCCAATCCAAGAACATGGTATATCTCTCCATCTATTTGTATCATCTTTAATTTCTTTCATCACTGCCTTACAGTTTTCTGCATACAGGTCTTCTGTCTCCTTTGGTAGGTTTATTCCTAGGTATTTTATTCTTTTTGTTGCAGTGGTAAATGGGACTGTTTCCTTAATTTCTCTTTCAGATTTTTTGTCACTAGTGTATAGGAATGCAAGAGAGTTCTGTGCATTAATTTTGTATCCTGCTACTTTACCAAATTCATTGATTAGCTCTAGTAGTTTTCTGGTAGCATCTTTAGGATTCTCTATCATGTCATTTGAAAACAGTGACAGTTTTAGTTCTTTTCAGATTTGGATTCCTCTTATTTCTTTTTCTTCTCTGATTGCTGTGGCTAAAACTTCCAAAATTGTGTTGAATAATAGTGGTGAGAGTGGGCAACGTTGTCTTGCTCCTGATCTTAGAGGAAATGGTTTCAGTTTTTCACCATTGAGAATGATGTTGGCTATGGGTTTGTCATATATGGCCTTTATTATGTTGAGGTAGGTTCCCTCTGTGGCTACTTTCTGCAGAGTTTTTATCATAAGTGGGTGTTGAATTTTGTCAAAAGCTTTTTCTGTATCTATTGAGATGATCATATGGTTTTTATTCTTCAATTTGTTAATGTGGTGTATTACATTGATTGATTTGCATATATTGAAGAATCCTTGCATCCCTGGGATAAATCCCACTTGATCATGGTGTATGATCCTCTTAATGTGTTGCTGGATTCTGTTTGCTAGTATTTTGTTGAGGATTTTTGCATCTATGTTCATTAGTGATATTGGCCTTTAGTTTTCTTTTTGTGTGTCATCTTTATCTGGTTTTGGTATCAGGGTGATGGTGGCCTCATAGAATGTGTTTGGGAGTGTTCCTCCCTCTGCTATATTTTGGAAGAGTTTGAGAAGGGTAGGTATTAACTCTTCTCTAAATGTTGGATAGAATTCACCTGTGAAGCCATCTGGCCCTGGGCTTTTGCTAATGGGAAGATTTTTTATCACAGTTTCAATTTCACTGCTTGTGATGGTCTGTTCATATTTTCTATATCTTTCTGGTTCAGTCTTGGAAGGTTGTGCTTTTCTAAGAATTTGTCCATTTCTTCCAGGTTGTCCATTTTATTGGCATATAGTTTCTTGTAGTAATCTCTCATGAGCCTTTGTATTTCTGCATGTCAGTTGTTACTTCTTTTTCATTTCTTATTCTATTGATTTGAGTCTTCTCCCTTTTTATCTTGATGAGTTTGGCTAATGGTTTATCAAGTTCCGTTTATCTTCTCAAAGAACCAGCTTTTAGTTTTATTGATCTTTGCTCTTGTTTCTTTCATTTCTTTTACATTTATTTCTGATCTGATCTTTATGATTTCTTTCCATCTGCTAACTTTGGGGTTTTTTTGTTCTCCCTTCTCTAATTGCTTTAGGTGTAAGGTTAGGTTGTTTATTTGAGATGTTTCTTGTTTCTTGAGGTAGGATTATGTTGCCATAAACTTCCCTCTTAGAACTGCTTTTGCTGCATCCCATAGGTTTTGGGTCATCGTGTTTTCATTGTCATTTGTTTCTAGGTATTTTTTAATTTCCTCTTTGATTTCTTCAGTGATCTCTTGGTTATTAAGTAGTGTATTGTTTAGCCTCTATGATTTGTAGTTTTTACAGATTTTTTCCTGTAATTGATATCTAGTCTCATAGCATTGTGGTCGGAAAAGATACTTGATACAATTTCACTTTTCTTAAATTTACCACAGCTTGATTTGTGACCCACGATATGATCTATCCTTGAGAATGTTCCATGCACACTTGAGAGGAAAGTGTAATCTGCTGTTTTTGGATGGAATGTCCTATAAATATCAATTAAATCTATCTGGTCTATTGTGTCATTTAAAGCTTGTGTTTCCTTATTTATTTTCATTTTGGATGCTCTGTCCATTGGTGTAGGTGAGGTGTTAAAGTCCCCCACTATTATTGTGTTACTGTCGATTTCCTCTTTTATATCTGTTAGTAGTTCCTTTATGTATTGAGGTGCTCCTATTTTGGGTGCATATATATTTATAATTATTATATCTTCTTCTTGGATTGATCCCTTCATCATTATGTAGTGTCCTTCCTTCTCTCTTGTAACATTCTTTATTTTAAAGTCTATTTTATCTGATATGAGTATTGCTACTCCAGCTTTCTTTTGGTTTCCATTTGCATGGAATATCTTTTTTCCATCCCCTCACTTTCAATCTGTATGTGTCCCTAGGTCTGAAATGGGTCTCTTGTAGACAGCATATATATGGGTCTTTTTTTTTTTGTATCCATTCAGCAAGCCTGTGACTTTTGGTTGGAGCATTTAATCCATTCACGTTTAAGGTAATTATCGATATGTATGTTCCTATGACCATTTTCTTAATTGTTTTGTGTTTGTTTTTGTAGGTCCTTTTCTTCTCTTGTGTTTCCCACTAACAGAAGTTCCTTAGCATTTGTTGTAGAGCTGGTTTGGTGGTTGAATTCTCTTAGCTTTTGCTTGTCTGTAAAGCTTTCGATTTCTCCATGAAATCTGAATCAGATCCTTGACAGGTAGAGTAATCTTGGTTGTAGGTTCTTCCCTTTCATCACTTTAAGTACATCATGCCACTCCCTTCTGGCTTGGAGAGTTTCTGATGAGAAATCAGCTGTTAACCTTATGGGGGTTCCCTTGCATGTTATTTATTGTTTTTCCCTTGCTGCTTTCAATAATTTTTCTTTGTCTTTAATTTTTGCCAGTTTGATTACTATGTGTCTCGGTGTGTTTTTTCTTGGGTTTATCCTGTATGGGACTTGCTGTGCATCCTGGACTTGGGTGGCTATTTCCTTTCCCATGTTAGGGAAGTTTTCGACTATAATCTCTTCAACTATTTTCTCTGGTCCTTTCTCTCTCTCTTCTTCTGGGACCCCTATAATGCGAATATTGTTGCATTTAGTGTTGTCCCAGAGGTCTCTTAGGCTGTCTTCATTTCTTTGCATTCTTTTTTCTTTATTCTGTTCCACAGCAGTGAATTCCACCATTCCGTCTTCCAGGTCACTTATCCGTTCTTCTGCCTCAGTTATTCTGCTATTGATTCCTTCTAGAGTATTTTTCATTTCAGTTATTGTATTGTTCATATCTGTCTGCTTGTTCTTTAATTCTTCTAGGTCTTTGTTAAACATTTCTTGCATCTTCTTGATCTCTGCCTCTGTTCTTTTTCCAAAGTCCTGGATCATCTTTTCTATCATTATTCTGAATTCTTTTTCTGGATGATTGCCTATCTCCATTTCATTTAGTTGTTTTTCTGGGGTTTTATCTTGTTTCTTCATCTGGTACATAGCCCTCTGCCTTTTAATCTTGTCTGTCTTTCTGTGATGTGGTTTTTGTTCCAGAGGCTGCAGAATTGTAGTTCTTTTTGCTTTTGCTGTCTGCCCTCTGGTGGATGAGGCTATCTACGAGGCTTATGCAAGTTTCCTGATGGGAGGGACTGGTGGTGGGTAGAGCTGACTGTTGCTCTGGTGGGCAGAGCTCAGTAAAACTTTAATATGCTTGACTGATGATGGGTGGGGCTGGGTTCCCTCCCTGTTGGTTGTTTGGCCTGAGGCAACCCAACATTGGAGCCTACTCAGGCTCTTTGGTGGGGCTAATGGCAGACTCTGGGAGGGCTCACGCCAAGGAGTACTTCCCAGAACTTCTGCTGCCAGTGTCCTTGTCCCCATGGTGAGCCCCAGCCACCCCCCACCTCTGCAGGAGACCCTCCAACACTAGCAGGTAGGTCTGGTTCAGTCTCCCCCGGGGTCACTGCGCCTTCCACTGGGTCCCGATGCACACACCACTTTGTGTGTGCCCTCCAGGAGTGGAATCTCTGTTTCCTCCAGTCCTGTGGAAGTCCTGCAGTCAAATCCCGCTAGCCTTCAAAGTCTGATTCTCTAGGAATTCCTCCTCCCGTTTCTGGACCCCCAGGTTGGGAATACTGACATGGGGCTGAGAACCTTCACTCCAGTGGGTGGACTTCTGTGGTATAAACGTTCTCCAGTCTGTGAGTCACCCACCCAGCAGTTACGGGATTTGATTTTACTGTGATTGTGCCCCTCCTACTGTCTTATTGTGGCTTCTCCTTTGTCTTTGGATGTGGGGTATCTTTTTTGGTGAGTTCCAGTGTCTACCTGTCAATGATTGTCCAGCAGCTAGTTGTGATTCTGGTGCTCTCACAAGAGGGAGTGAGAGTATGTCCTTCTACTCCGCCATCTTGGTTCAGGGCCTATCACTTGCATTTTCTTCTTAGGGAGACTGTAGTTTTACCTTCACCCAAGGAAGAGAATGAAAACTTCCACACATAGTAGATAAGCAAGTTATGTTTGCTCTTTGAGGGACAGTCCCCAATCTCTACAGCATTGTCATTCTTATATATGGCTTTGTCACATTGACTCATCATCTCTTTGTCCTTCGAAATTTTTGTCATTTACTTTATTCTTCCTTCCTCTATAACTAATTTGTTTCAGCCTCCTAGACTGTTTGTGAAGGCATGGCCCTAGTCTTAGCATGCCTAAGAGATTCGTGAATCTGTGCCTTATTATTTATGGTCTTTGTCCAAGAGCAAACAGTGAGCACATTCATTAAGTGCTTGTGATCATCTTTCTGCTCTTGCAGGTCACTTATGATCCGGTTTATGCTGACTGATGCCTCCCATTTGCCAAATAAACTAACTGGCTTTGTGGCTGTGGATAAAGCTTTATTTCATCAAACTCTCATTTACTTCTCAGGTATTAAATAAAACCTTCTAAGTTCCACACACTGTTCTAGATGCTGGAGATACAATAGTGAACACATGGACATAGTTTTTGTCCTTGTGGAGCTCACACTTGGGTGACAGTTTAGAGTGATCCCCTCAATAGAGACTTTCAGCTGTTCCATCTTACAGTGAATATTCATTTGTAGTCATGAGTTGATCTTATTTTCATCACCAGAATGAGTTCTAAATGGTCAACTGTAAGTTAGAAAAAATTTTAAGGCAGATGTTCAGTTATAAAAGATGAATAGTAGGAAAATAATTGGATGAAAGAAAAGGTCACAAATTCCTCCTGGTTTATATTCAGGACTTCCAGAAGAGCATAGTAAATATGTGGGAAAAAAAATCTCTGTGGACTGGTAATTGATTTGACGTATTAGCAAGGCTCTTTGAATTGTTAATTATAATTTAATAAGCTGATGTTAATTAATCCCAGTAATGTATATTGTTTCTGTACATTCTAGTAGAGAATAGAAAAGCTAGAGATTCTGAATATGCCCACATAACCAATCCGTTACATGGGTTAACCAGAATTAGGCTGGCATGTCAGTGTTGGTAGTGCTAGTCTCATTCAATTTTGTAATATAAGTACTATGCCTGTATGATTTATTGTTCAAACTAGGGCAGTTTTTGATGGTGAAAGGAGGTACCCCCGAGTACAAGGGATCTAGGCCCACCTAATTCTTGGCATATTGAAATAGCAAATTACCAGGCTACTAGACTAGACTATTTTTCTTTTTCCAAGTTCATCATCAAGCAAGTTCATCATAAACAGATGAAATGATTTCTTATTAACACTTTTATGAAGAAATTCTGCCCTTAAATCCTCTCCCATTGGTGGGGTGAGTAGACCCTTTTGTTTTTTTTAAAAAAATTGGGAAGACCTTGAAAGTTTCCAGCCTCTAATTCCTAAAACCTACAGCCTGGCTAACTGCCCAACTTTTGTGCTCCCACTCTACCTATGACAATCTCTATCTTATACCTTACCATGTATTTTAAAATCATTTATGTTTCTATCACCTTTATTAAGCTTTATGTTTCTCTAGGGCAGAGATTGTATTTTATTCATACTCTAACTTCTCTGTGTCTCTGATTGCTCATCTTTAAAATACAGATGACAGTACTAAAGTCACAAAGTTTTATGAAGAAAAAATTAATTAAAACATTTGGAAACCTTATAATAGTGCCTGGCACATAGTAAGTTCTTAGTAGCGTCAGCTCAATATTATTATCATCACTTTGTTATCACAGTGCAAGTAGTCAATGTCATGTACACAAAACGTACACTAAATATTAATTCATCAAACATTTATTAATGTTTTCTATATTCAAGTCAGTCTATACGAAGATGAATCAGGAGCCTATTTTTAAGTAAGGATGGGGAACAGGAATGAGATATGCACATAAAGATAATACAAAATAGAAAGTAACAGGTGATGTAAGAGAGGTAAATATATAGCAACATTGCTCTTACAATTAGAGAATATTTTCAGACTGAAAGGATCAGGGAGGACTGTAGGAGTGAGAAAGAATTTTAGCTGAATCTTGATGAAATTATAAGATTTCGATACGTAGACATCTGTGTTAGTGGTGTAAGGAGGTGAAGATATTCCAAAAATGGCTATGTAAGTAAAGGTACACAAAAGGACAATCTTGAAATCTGCTTAGGATAATGGCAAGTATTGTCTAGGGATTAAGCTTGGAGAAGACCTGAAAGGTAGTTTGGATCCAGATAATAGAAAGATCTTGAATGTCACACCACAGATTTTGCATTAAATTCGATTTATTTTTCTATTTAATAAAGCATCTGGGTTGTAAAAATAATGAAAGTTCATGAACTTGGAGGGTTCTCCCTGTTCCCCTTCACTATAGATAATGGGGAGGTGGTAGTATGAGAAATCATCTTGGAGTCCATGCCAGGACCCTTAGATTGTGAGCCTGGTTCTGCTCCACTGTGTGACTCTTATCAAGTCAAGTGCCCTGCTTGCCTCTCCATTTGTAAAATAATAAATATTAAGGGTGTACATAGAGGACTCTAAAGGTAACTCCTTCTCTAAAACTTTTGAGAGGGAAAGAACATGTAATGGGTGCAGTGCTAGGAGCAGAAGTTATTTATCCCAATGATATAGGCAATTATTCTCCAGGGTCTTCTCTTACTCGTAGCCTACTCCCAGAAACTATCAGAATTTAAAGAAACACTGAGTTTTGTGATTCCCCCCAATATATATTTTTAATGAATTAGTTAATTTTTGGCTGCATTGGGTCTTTGTTGCTGCACGCGGGCTTTCTCTAGTTGCGGTGAGCGGGGGCTACTCTTTGTTGCGGTGCATGGGCTTCTCATTGTGGTGGTTTCTCCTGTTGCAGAGCATGGGCTCTAGGTGCTCATGGGCTTCCGTAGTTGTGGCATACCAGCTCAGTAGTTGTGGCTCACAGGCTCTAGAGCGCAGGCTCAGTAGTTGTGGTGCACGGGCTTAGTTGCTCCGCGGCATGTGGGATCTTCCCAGACCAGGGCTCGAACTCATGTACCCTGCATTGGCAGGTGGATTCTTAACCACTGCGCCACCAGGGAAATCCTCCTCCAACTGTTTACTTGTGCATGTGATAGGAGAGCCGAAAAGGTTGGTAGACTCTAGGCTGTGGCCTCTGTAATCCCATTCTCAAGCGTTTTGATTCCTCAGTGCTGAATCACAGCAGTTGATCAACAGGAGTCCTCCACCAATAGATGCTCATGTCTGGCTGAGCCATAATGATTAATATTTGTAATCATAGCCCTAAGGCATTGGAGAAGCCCCAAGATATCTTCTGATTCACCAAAGGAAGATGGTATTATAGTCCGCCTCAGGTTTCTTGTTGGGAGTACATTTTATTGTATTTCAATATTTTGAAAATTGGGATTAGACGTCTACTGTGGAGGGATCTTTGTGTAACCTGGGGTGTTTGATTAATTGGCACAGCGCTTCCATTAGCCATTCGGGATATTAGTTTTCTAGATTTGTTTTTATACCTGAGAATAAGACTATTTTTCTCAAGGAGAGACTGACTGTTCTCTCAGGACAATTTGTTCTATTGAAAAAAAAAAAGGTAGTAAATACACTCTTGCCCTATTAAACATGTTGGAGATAAACTAAGTGTAGTGTGGGCTTTTAAAATGTTCTGATATGAAAAGAGTACTTTAAGGGATTTTTGGCTTTGAGACCTTCCCTAGAACCTTATACAAGAAAAACACTCTTCCTCTGCATCTTTATAAAAATGATTATTTATACAGCTTTAAAGCACTTATCAATAAAGGGCCTCCCCACCTGTGGGGACTCTGCTTCTTGGTAGACTGTTGGAAAGAACCTAAAGCACCACACAATGTCCTCAGTGGCTTTGTTCAGAGAACTTTAGAAGCCCTGGAGCCTGTTCATGGAACAGTTTTGAGGTGGAGGCCAAAGGGATCTCGGGGAGGCAGGAAAACTCAGTCAGAGTAGCAAAGAAGTGGGAGAATATCAATCTTTGGTAGCTCCAGAGCTACTCCCACTCTATCCCTGAGGAAAAAAACAAAACAAATATGGAAATACAAAGAGAAACGTAAAGTCAGTGGGGGAAGTGGGTAGAAGAGGAGGAAGCATTCACATGAAAAGTTACTGCAGCAACTAGGAAGAGAACCCCAAATTGTGACCATTAAATGGAATTTGTAAATACACTCCTCTTTTCTCCTTTCTGCTTCTGAATAAAACCATACCCAGCTCGGAGACCCCAGTTTCCTCCAAGGCTTCAGTAATCCATCCTGGAAAATCGTATTGGATTGATACACAATCCCAATCCAATCCATTTTCTAGTTTGCAAAGGAAAATCCGGTCCGGCGTTTATTTTTAGCAGCGCTCCCTGTGACCGAAAGCTACAGCTCTTCAGCGGGGATAACTGAGGACCGTATTGGGGAGAGAAGGGAAGAAGGGCGGGGGAGCGGGAGGCGGCCGAAGGGACGCCGTGCGCATGCGTGCCAGCGCCCATGCAAATCTGCTGTACATCCAGAGAGCAAAGTGGGATGATCTGTCACTACACCTGCAGCACCACGTTCGGAGGACAGCTCCTGCTTGCAGCTTCCAGACCCAGGTAAAAAAAACAAACTGAGCGGGCATCGTGCATGCATATCAATACCAGGTCTCAACCTATCCCCTGAAGAGGCAATCTGCTGCTGCTGCTAAGGGTCCTTTGGTGGCTGATTGCAGCTTCAAGGTTTAAGAAATCCCATCTTTCAGGAAGCCTGAGGGGAAGAAAGGAAGTACGGGCGAAATCATCAGATTGGCTTCCTGGATTTGGGAATCTGAAGCGGGCCCACATCTTCCGGCCAACTTCCATTGAACTTCCCAGCACTCGAAAGGGACCGAAATGGAGAGCAAAGGTATGAGGCTGTCCCCATCGGGGGACTTCCCGTTGCATGTGCGTGTGGCCAGGGCAGCCCTCGGCGAGGGGACTGCAGTGCTTGGGGAGTGAGCATCATACTAGGTCGATAGGAGGAGATGCTATGTCCGTTGCAGCAGCAGGGAAGTGTGGCAGGAAGGCGACTTCTTTTTAACTCCCACAGCTTGGAAGACAGTGTTTAATACTCCATCAGTTGCGTAGTGAAGTGTGATTTTTTTTTTCTTTTTAGGTAGGGGGGTGGGAAGAGTCTTTAGATGGTGGGGGAGGTGAGATGTGTTGATAAAGCAGTTTCTTTTCTGTAGAATGGATGGGTTCAAATAAATATATTTCATTTGCTTTAGGATTGCTGACAGGCACGTTTGTATCTGATATCCAATAATGCATTGCTATAGAAAAAATGTTTGGATTTCTCCACCCCCACCCCACGAAGATGGTATTTCTGGGTGTGTATGACCACATCCTACTGCATTTTGAAAATATATCAGCAGAGAAATTGGGTCTATTTGGAACAGTGTGCGTTAGAACTGACCTCTAAGAAGAACAGTGTATCGGAGTACCGCTTGCTCCAGGCATGATGCATATACTAGTTCTGGATATGTATATATTAATATTCTCCTCATAGCAAATCTGCATAATATGCACATACTAACTGGTAAATGAACTGTAAAAATCAACTTCTGATGGCATATTTAACCATAAACAAAATGACTATTAAAATTGTAAGATTGGATAGCCTTTGGGTTTAACTCCATCTATGCAGGTCTCCTCCTCCTCCTCCTCTTTAAAACGCCCACCAGCTTGCAAGAGTCTTGAGTAATGTGGTCAGATATCCAGTAGGGATACTGGATGTATTTAATTGTGGTGAAATCAGAAGAAATGATGTCAACTTTTATGAAACTATATTCATTACCCAGAACTCGAGAAGCTATATTTGAAACAAGGTTTTATTTTTAAACCAAGAATGTCAGTCATTGTGGTAATGTGCTCAGGATCAGGGAGTGGTGGTGGGTTACCTATTTCTGGGCTGATTAATAAAACTGGCGCGTCAAATGATAGCAGGTACCTGTTCAATGAAGTATCTAATTAGAGGAGTTAAGTATTTCAACCTAGGTAAGCATTTTTAGTATGAAAATAACTGAGTCAACATGGATTCAGACAAGCTGGCAAATTTTAATTGGGATAATTTTATTCTGATATTTTGCTGATGGGCATTTCCTTGACTAACAATGATGTACATATATGAGAGATCCCATGTCAATAAATGTACATGAGGCATATATTTATTAACTGTATTGTAGAATCCATTTTAAAACGAGAAGCCAAGTCTTAACTCACAGAGGTCTGTAATATTCCAGTTGATTAAGTATTTCTGGAACATGAGATTAAACAAAAGACAGTATCATTATACTAAGAAGCATTTTTTCTTGTATTTAGAGGACACCTGCTGTTTGATTATTAAACTTGGTTATTTGGCAGAGGTTCTTGGTAACATTTTTGCATCCAATTTATACACTAATTCCTGGCCCATCATAAAAAGAGGATGTATCTCTTAGTGATAATTTTTTATTTCTCCTTGTTTCCCATAAAATATGCTACATGTTATGCAGGGTTCCAGGTGGTTTATATCTCATGCTGATAACAGTAGCATTCTAGCTGTTCTGCCAGTCTTGGGATTTTGGAAAGGAGAAAGAATCTCAGAAGTTTATCTGGGAAGAATCAGGCCAGAAGTTCTATAGAAATCTAAATAGCAGTGATACAGGCATGAATCACAGCACTGACCCAAAGGCAGTTAATAATTTTGCCCCAAACCAATACTGTGGTCATTTTGCAGAGGTACCATAATTGCTTCAGGCAAAAGACATGGTGAAAGTCCTTTTACATGTTAGTTCTCAGACTTCCTTTGCAAAACTGAATTAGCCAGGTACTGATCATATGAAGAATGGCTAATTATTTACACATTGGTCTCACTTTCTGAGTTGATGCAAATGGCACAGCTAAAAATGGTAGCTAACTTGAAATTTTATTATAGAAGAAAAAAATGTGTATTAAGAAGAATGTATCCATATCCCATTTGAATTGGTGCAATTTTAAGTACTTTATGCTGCCATGTACAAACTTCTTCCCTCAACAGATTCAAATTTAATTCCAGGAAGACATTTTCAAATGTAAGCATATATATTTTCTTCTACTAGAAACTCTTTCAATACTCAAAGTATTATTACATGAGTCAGTTGAAAGTTCAAGAGTTCTCTATCCCAGAAAAAAGGCTAATGGCCCAATTAATCTTGACTCTTGTTGCCAGCATTTGACAACCTTCACATTACCTCCAGCATTTGAAAACCTTTCTTAGAGCACTTGTCCAGAGTCTCCAGCAAGTTGAGCATCAGTTATTTACAAATAAGGTCAATTTTTTTTGCTTCCTTATTTACTGCTTTGCATCACTTCCTGTTATCAGGGTAAAGAGGAGAGGAAAATAAATCAATTGACCTAGCCATCAATTTATAGTGTAATTTCAGTGATCCTTATGTACCATGGTAATTAATATTGCCTCAGAGATTTGGGCTGGTGCCTAGCCTGAACAGCTTTGACAGAATTCGTGCCTTGCAGTGGTTCACAAACTTTGATGCACATTAGAATCATCTGGCATGCTTTTAGACATCCTCCTGCCTGGTCAAACCCTTTCTTAGTTACGTCAGAATGTTAGGGTAGGAGAGAGGCGTAGGTGTTTATTTTGAAGGTATCAGGTGTTACTGTGTTCGGGAATAACTCATTTAGACTCTTGATAATCAAAATGTGGTTTGATTTAGAATTGCAGAACCTTGATCTTTACTCCAGGCTTACTGTATCAGAATCTGATTTTTAATGAAATCCCCAGGTTATTTGTATGCACATTAGTTTGAGAAGCATTGATTTACAGCGAGGAAAGAACTTTCCCCCCCCCTCTCTCTCTCTCTCTCCTTCTCTCTCTCTCTCTCCCGATCTTCTCTTTTTTTCCCCCCCTTTTCCTGTAACACATCTTTTCTTTGTCCAGCTAGGTTCTCAATCTTAGGCTGGTCTATTAGAAACACCTGCGGAGCTTTTGAAGCATAAAGATACTTAGGCCACACCTCTAGACATTCTGGTTTAATGGGTTCTGGAGTAGAACCTGGGCCTAGGTATTTTGAAAAAGCTCCCCAAGTGATGCGAATTGATAGTCAAAGTTAAACATTGGTCTAGGATCTTGCTACTCAAGGTGTAATCCATAGACAAGCAGGATTAACATCACCTGGAAATTGTTAGAAATTCAGAATCTCAGGCCCTACTCCAGACATACTGAACCAAATCTGCATTTCAACAGCATCTGCTTGTCATTTGTATGCATATTAAAGTTTAAGAAGCACTAGTTTAGACCTTAGGGGACTGATTGTATCTACGAATGAACCACTCTGGGGACCTCAGTGTAGAAGATTTGAAATTAACTAATCAATATGGAAGCTTCTGCGTATGTGATCATGTTTTAAGTTTTTGGTTGCTTTGGGAAAGAATGGAAATGAAATGCAGAAGAAATTGCTTGCCTCACGGTTATATCAGAAAATGGACTCATTTAAAATACCCTCTCTGTTCTTCCTCCAGCCGTTTAATTTCAACCCCTTGATTATCTTTTTTTAAAATAAATTTATTTATTTATTTATTTATGTATTTTTAAATTTTTGGCTGTGTTGGGTCGTCGTTGCTCTGCGCGGGCTTTCTTTAGTTGTGGAGCACAGGCTCTAGGCGCGTAGGCTTCACTAGTTGTGGTGCATGGGCTCAGTAGTTGTGGCTTGTGGGCTCTAGAGCACAGGCTCAGTAGTTGTGGTGCACAGGCTTAGTTGCTCCGTGGCATGTGGGATCTTACCAGGCCAGGGCTCGAACCTGTGTCCCCTGTATTGGCAGGCAGATTCTTAACCACTGCGCCACCAGGGAAGCCCCCCCTGATTATCTTTAAATGCTTATTCTGGGGCTTCTCTGGTGGCCCAGTGGTTGAGAGTCCGCCTGCTGATGCAGGGGACACGGGTTTGTGCCCCGGTCCAGGAGGATCCCGCATGCCGTGGAGCGGCTAGGCCCGTGAGCCATGGCCGCCGAGCCTGCGTGTCCAGAGCCTGTGCTCCACAACGGGAGAGGCCACAACAGTGAGAGGCCCGCGTACTGCAAAAAAAAAAAAAGCTTATTCTGTAGGTTTATTTTGAGCTCCTTAAAATGTCCTGGTATTAACCCACGGCAGTGTGATATTAGACTGCTTAAATTGAGGCCCATCTTAGAGTGAATATAGCACTACCTTCTTCTCATTGTCATGTGCCTCTGTTCAGTTCTTTTGAGTTCATTTGCCATCCCTCTTGCTATGTAAGATCTCCCCTGACCTCCCTTACATCTAATTAATATTTACTAGTATACTTTATATGACCTAAAGTCCTTGTTTGTCCTTCACATACTGCATTTCTTACAATCAACATTATAATTTTTGTGTTCTTTATTTAAACAAACATTTATTGAGCATCTGCTATGTTCCCAATGTGCTTAGTTCTGAGAATGTAAAAGAAAACTGAGATGCAGTCTCTGATCTTAAACATCTCACTCTCAAATCTCCATTCATAGATAACTTTTTTGTGGGCATAATATGAATCTAATATTCATGTAGCTACTCAGGTGCCTGCATCAGATAAAACATTTTCGTTTACATAGTAGGGACTCAGATTATATATGTTGAATTGGATAGCCTTTGTTCATGGATCCAGGAGATTATAAATTGGGAGAGGTGAAAGAAGTTTGGCTATTCCAGAACGTAGAAGGCAGTAACATGACCTGCTTTCTTTACATGTGTTCCCAATGAAGATTCAACTGTGTTCTGAGTTTCACACCAACATTAGAGGCAAGCCAGGGGCATGAACCAACATAGGTAAGGTATAGAGTACTCATTTCTCTGAAACCAGAATGGTTCACCCTGCAGGAGACAAAGGAAATGTCTATGCAGTAACTAGTTTATCAGAGCTGGGAAGTGATTTTTAGAAAAGCTACTTTGTGGTTAAAAAACAAACAACCAAATCTCCGAGACCATTGTAGGATAAGTAAAATATAATACAGTACAAAACATAACAGAATACACATTGGGCATAGGAGATCACTTCATATCCCAGCTCTAATGGTGTAACATTGGACAAATCACTTTTCCTGTCTGAGTCTTAAAGATTCTTAAATATCAAAGGGAGTTCATTTCATTTAATTCAAAATATTTAATGAGTTGCCACATTGTTCCAGGCACATTGTTAAATGTAGGGGATGATGATATGAATAGTGCATTGGGTTGCCCTCCAGGAGCTTACAGTCTGGGGATAGATACATCGACAGGCTCAAGACCTGCCGATTTCTAACATCATATGTCTCTTCTCCATTCATCTTTCAGAGTTCTAGTAGGTTACCCAGAAGGCTAGAATCTAAAGTCGTAGTGATTAATGACCTCTGCGGAGGCACTTAACATTCCACAACAATAATGCCTGCCTTTTGTTCCACTTTTGGTTTCTTTAAACAGAACTTTTGTGTGGGAGAACATTTGAACTCTTGCTAAGTACCTACTCTAAAAGCTGTCCGACTGACTATCTACCTGGCTAGTAACCTATCGTCTGAGTCAGGTGGTTATTATGAGGTTTGTTAGTAATGAGTCTGGAGGTGGCCAGTTGGTTTTCTCCATCATTCCCTTATCCCTGTCCTTTTATGCCTTTAAGCTTTTGACCCTATTAGGTGTGGTGTTTTATGCTTACTGAATGACTAATAATTATGTTATACTGGATTTGTTAATATTGGGTTTCCTGATTTGTCACATTCATGAGACACTCTGTATTTTTTTTAAAGGGCTTTTAATATATGTCATCACCCTTAAAACCTTGTGATTAGACATTTTAACTTCATTTTGTAGATAACAAAACAGTGGCTAAGAAAGACGAAGTGACTTAGGCAATCCATCTTCTCTTTATTTCTCTGTAAAATAAGAATCATTATGCCTTCCCTTAGCCCCATACCCCCTATATCATGATTATGAAATTAAACTCGTACCAATAAACCATTTAGAGTTTAGAATCATAGTCTTTTATTATTATTAGCTGTGTTTGTCTTTTCATTAGGATCTCATCCTAGAGGGGAGAAATTAATCCTTTGCCATTTTTGTAGTTTTAGCAGCAAGCATACTACATACACACTCAACAAGTTATCTCCTTTGACTTCTGCAAAGGCTTTAATTTACCAAAAGGGATTTCATTTGTCCTTATTCTATGTATTTTTTTTGCAGTAACTCCTCAAAAACGTGAATTTATCTCTTTGTGGCTCAGATGTAGTTTCAAGGCAGTTATATAACATCTTGTGGAGTTGGGGATGAAGATGCATTGGTCAAGTATTATACCTTGGTTGGGTTTAAAACATAGACTGTGTAAAATCTGGCCGCTAACAGGATTTTCAATCAGGGGTGGGTGCACATCTGAATCACGGGACACCCCATGGTACATGCGACTTGGATATTTAAGAAGCACCTCATGTGATCAGGATGTGCACTCTCAATTAGGAATCAGTAGGTAAGCTACAGGGTGATTAATATGAAACGTTAACAGGTACGTGTGTCCTTTGTCAGAAACACTACAGTACTCCTGCTGCCTGGACCTTGATTTTTATTATTGCCTTCTTTAGTGTTAAGAGAGCGAACATGTAGAAGAGAGAAACTAATTCTTGTCCTACAGGCTTGGGTTAGAAAATAGACATGTAAATAGATGGCGTGTGTTTGAGGCCAAGAAGACCGATGACTTCCCCCAGTGTCTTCATCCTCATTGGCATCCCTGCATGCAGAATATGGTGGATTTTGTTCCAGGATCAATGTCTATAGTTCTAATTTTAGTTTGCTATTCTCTCCAGTTACTTTTTGAAACAGTCTCTGTCTCCCTGTCTTTGGGAACATGGGACTCCCACCCAGGGAGGCCATGGTATTTTGCTGCTGTGATCCAACTGATGGTACGTTGGCAGGTATCCCAGGGGACACCTGTTGCCTCTCCACAGAGCTTTTCTTTTTCATTTTTTTAAGCATATACTCTGCCTGGCTTTTTACCTGAAACAAATCCCACCACCAGTGATTCAGAGAGCACAGATAATTGAAAATGGGCTGTAAACACTGTAGAAAAAAAAAAGGAATGGTAAGCTGCTATTCTGAGGTCAGTATGTAAAAAGAGGCAATATTTGGGTAATGATGATTGGATTGTGAGGGTTTTTTCCTTTTTTAAATCTTTCATCAATATTTTATTACTTTTTTTTTCTATAAAGTACACTAGGTATTGGGCTTAGTTATAAACGTTTTAAACAGATCTACCTAAACTGAACTAAAGCAAAAATCTTTATGCCTGATGTTTTCACGCTTTATTCATGTGAGACATTGAAAGGACATTTGAGGAGATAACAGTCTTTTGAAATTGTGCTTATATATATATTTTACTATGTATAGGGCACTGTGCTTTACATATAGTGACTCTAATCCTCATAACAATTCAGTGAGGCAGGCGGTATTGTTATCCCTATTTTAGGGAGTAGAAAACCCCAGCATAGAGATGTTAAGTAATTTGACCAAGTCACATAGCTAGTACATAGCAGACAAGCTTCGAGTCTGTGAGCTTAACCACAACTGAACATCTGAGGCATACTTTTCTCTGGCTGGTACTTCCTTTGCTGAAACCTAGGCCAGCTGTGTACACACACATACGATGTTTACAGTTTATTAGCCTTCAGGATGGTGATCTCTGCAGACTCAGGCTCACCGAAACCCTGGGCCAATCAGAGCCAGACTTGGGGAAGCATGAGGAGTGTTCCTGCCTGCTGTCAGGTGGCTATGAGAGAGCACCCGAGGCTCATATGCCTGAGGTGGCTTCCAACCCCAGGGGCTTAAGTAAGCATGGGGTTGCACCTCCTTCTCTCACATCACCTACTTACCTGGGAAGCTCAGTGGTGTTGTAGAAAGATTACAAGACTTCAAATCAGACACACAACTAGCAACTTGTTAGTCCTTGTGACTTGGGCAAGATATCTCTCTGTGTCTTCGCTTCCTTATTTGTACAATGGCTCTTTCAAGATGAATGAGACAAATAATATATATTATATATGGATGTAATAATATATAATAAATATATAATATATAGCAAATGTAATAAATATATCTTTTATATTTACATAATGAACCAAGTATAAAATCAGTCCTCAGTATTAACAGCTGCTGCTGTTGCGATTATCCTCTGACCCTTAGGCTTACTATTAATACTTCCTCTCTTCCTGTATGGGGCTGGATTCCTGCCTTAAACTCCTCACTCTCACATTAGCCCCTCGCATGGAGCCAGATGCAACTTTCAGTATCCTTCAGTCCATCGCATGTGAACATTCCTGATGCAAGATGAGATTCCTACCTGACGCTGATGCTGGCCGCTGCCACCATTCTTACTCTCACAGAACCATAGTCTTTTCTTCCCCTGGTATCGCCCGCCCACCCTACTTTGATACCAGCTGTGATTGGTCTAGAATCCATTCCTTCGTACTTTTCTTTAGACTGATGACCCTTGCTGCTTCGCTAGTTTTTCCTTCATTCTGTCTAGTTCTAGTTCACTCATTTTTTTTTTCCCCTTAGGTTGGAACAAGCAGAATGCCATGCAGCTGTGGTATATGGCTTAAAATGATAGTTTTTAAGACCTACTGGTCTAAGTCGTGCTAAAAAATTAAAGAATAGTGACGAAAATGAAAGAAATCCACTAATCTTTTTGATCAGAATTTTACATTATTCCCATTGTCTGGCCTAAGATGAAGTTGAGTTTCCTCAGAAGAGAGAACTTGACTGTTGTGATAGGAATGTTGACATGGTTGCTTAGGTCCAGGTACCATTCCATTGTTCAGGGAAGAATAGTGAGAACAACCTTCTGCCCAGTTGTACCTGGTCAGGTGTTTTCAACTGTAAATATAGATTCTAATAAATTGTAGGCTTGTTAAAACATATTTCTCGATCTCCTATAGTTTCTGACTCTGTGGGTCTGGGGTGGGCCTGAGAGTTTACATTTTCTAACAGGTTCCCCGGGGATGCTGATGCTGCTAGTTAGGGGATCACACTTTGAGAACCCCTGCTGTAAACAATGTAGTCTATGATTCTCTTGTATTTGGGTATTGTATCTAGAAATAAATGTACATTTGGCTGATCATGGGGTAGCACTCTCATGACGGAACTCTATAGCTTAAAAGAGTAACTAAGATCACATCTACAAAATCATCCCAGTATTACCCATACCCACACACTGGTTAATTAGTACAAAGATGTTATTAATGGTGTATACAAATAATACATGTTTTCATTTATAAAATGAATACATATATTTATCTGTGCCAGGCACGTTGCTTATCATCAAGATTACAAATGAAGAGACACAGTTTCTGACTTCACAGACTTGGTTTTGAAGAGAGACACAAACAGAAGCCTAGGAAGAGCTGACAGCGGGGTATGCACGTGAAAATTTAGATTAAATTTAAAATTTACTTTTAATATCATACCTTCTGTGTGGATTACTCTGCCTAGGTGTCATAGACCAGGAACCAATGAATAATACAAGATTTATACCCTCTGCTGTTACACCAGATACAGAACTATAATCTGTGGGAATACAGAGAAGGGAGTTGGCATTTGAGCTTGGTCTTGCAGAAGGGATGGAATTGAAACATTGGAAAAATATTCCAAGCTGATGCAATAGTATGAGCAAAGGTATAGCATCATTAATATACATGTAGCAACTAGGAAAGATTAAGTGATTGGTTAATTCATTAATCTGGCAAATATTTGATAAGCTGGGCACTGTTCTAGGTGCTGAATATAGTAGTGAGAAGACAGTCCCTGCCCCCCATGAAGCAGATAGTCCCTGCCCCCCAAGATTAGAAGAAAATTGTGGCGGCCTGTTACAAATTACATAATGTAGATAATGATAACTTATACTTCAAAAATATTAATATCAGTTGTCTTTTTAAAAATTAGATTCCAGGGCTTTTAGAGTATAATTCCATTTGCAAAGCTTTAATTATTCCCTAGATTTTCAAGAAAATATCCATCGCACAAAGCTAGGTATACCTGTAAGCACAGTTCCACGGCCAGAGGAAATGCTGTGATCCAGTATTGCACTCTGTGACTTTTGCCAACCTCTGCTGCTGACACACTTCCCTTGCTTAGTGGAACAGTGAGTTTCATTTCTGTTCACCTTGGGCTCTCAATCCCCTGAAATTTTTGCATTGAAACTTACAGATTGGTATTTTAGGGGGAAGATCCAAAAAATATTTTTGAAATGTGTCAGGCTCAAAAATTGCTCTTCAGTGATCTATAAATTATTATCAACTCTCAGAATTACAGTAACAGGACAAACACTATACAGGTACTAATATGCATGCATTTTGCAACTATGCTATATGAAGTTCTTCAAATTCTCCTTAAGTATATGAAGATTCATGTAAGATATATGTTCTTTTTCAACTTACCATCACTGTATTTTGATATTTTGGCTGTCTTTCTTTAGAGAAGATGAAGAAATTAGAGCAGTTTTTAACCCGATTCTGGTTTTGATTTCTGTCTGTCTACTTCCTAGCAGAAGATATTGGGCAAGGTTCCTAATCTTCCTAACTCTAGATTTTCTCACTTATATGATAGAGATAATAATAGTATTTATTCTTAGAGTTGTTTTGAGGATTAAATGAGATAATATATGAAAGTGTTTGCCACACTGCCTGGCAAATAGTAAGCACTTAACAAAATGTAGCTATCATTAAGTATCTCAAAACTGCCTCATTATAACTTGGGGTACAAAATCATAGCCATTGCTTTTGCTGAGTCTGATGGATTCAGTTTGCTTAAAGATTTAAATGAATTCCAAGCATAATACTTCCAGTCTGAGCCTTTAGTTGTAACTCAGCATAGAGCTGTTTTGGATCAAAGTCTTTTTTTTTTTTTTTTTTTTTTTTTTTTTATATATATATATATATATATATATATATATATATATATTTTTTTTTTTTTTTTTTTTTTTTTTTTTTTTTTGTGGTACGCGTTCCTCTCACTGCTGTGGCCTCTCCCATTGCGGAGCACAGGCTCCGGACGCACAGGCTCAGCGGCCATGGCTCACGGGCCCAGCCGCTCCGCGGCATGTGGGATCTTCCCGGACCGGGGCACGAACCCATGTCCCTTGCATCAGCAGGCGGACTCTCAACCACTGCGCCACCAGGGAAGCCCTGGATCAAAGTCTTAAAACAGTTTCAGGAAGACACTTCCTGCCAAACTGGACAGCCGTAATCAATGGTTGAAATCTAGAATACCACCTGTATAGAGAAGGTCTCAGCCTGGCTGGTGAAAGATTTATGAACAAGATTTTGAAAATGAAGGTCAGCAGATGATTTTCATCAAATAACCATAAGGAGCGGTTACACAGATGGCAAGGACAGTCTTGTCTTTTCTCTGAGCAACCTCTTTTGATCCCTACTCCCCATTGAATCATGCAGGTCTTAGTAAAGGTGTGAGGGGGCTGGGGAACACTGCAGCCTCTGATGCTACTCATTCCTTCAGAAATGCTTCTAGAGCAAGAGAGGTGTAACGATGATCCCTCATGAATAACTTTTTTTTTTTTTTTTCTTTTGCGGTACGCGGGCCTCTCACCGTCGTGGCCCCTCCCGCTGCGGAGCACAGGCTCCGGACGCGCAGGCTCAGCGGCCATGGCTCACGGGCCCAGCCGCTCCGCAGCATGTGGGATCTTCCCGGACCGGGGCACGAACCCGTGTCCCCTGCATTGGCAGGCGGACTCTCAGCCACTGCGCCACCAGGGAAGACCATGAATAACATTTGAGATGATGTCTTCCTTTTCTTTTTTGTGCACTTGCCATTTTTGTCACAGTTATGGAAAGTGTATTATCAAAGATAGCACTTCCTTGTCCCCTCCCTCAAATTTTTTTTCTCTCCAGAGACATCACTCGCAATTCTTTTTGCTATTTACCTCTGTGTTCTAAATGACATTCTCTTCTTACCTCCTCTCAATTTCTCAGCTCTATTTTTGATGTCCCATTGTAGAAATGAAGTTTTCATCTCTCTCTTACCATCACACTCTCACAACAGGCATTCCTCCTATCCTACCATCTTCCCAGGGCTGTTACATTATTGTTTTGGTTAGTTCAGTATTTATTAGTTACACTTGTATGACTATGTAAATGTTTTTAATGACTGTGATTACTCTTCCTTTCTCTTATGATTTTGTTTTTTTCTGTGGTTGATAGTTGTCTTGTTTTTTGTTTGTTCAGCTTTCTATACATACTTTTCACTATTTAACTCCAAGCCTCTGCCACTGTTCTGAATCTCAGCTCCAGCCGTTCTGATGCACAGATATCTTATGAAGTTCATCTTCTTGAAGTAATCTCTCTTGGAACCTTCTGACTTGGTTCTATATGTGCGCTTTTCCTTTTATGCCCTATGCACTGGTTTGATCCTGGAATCTCCCTTTCCATCACCCTGGAAAATCTCTGCAGGTCTCTTTGCTTGATTCTCTTGTTTTCTTGTATCCTCTGTATTCTTCTTTCTTAATTCACTTGCTTATTTTGGTAGAATCAATTTTCCAGCAGCTTCCTGAAAAAAAGGATACACAGTTAAATTTTCTGGACCTTTGCATATCTGAAAATATATTCCTTCTTTCCTCATATTTGGGCAATAACTTGGCTAGGTATAGAATTCTAGGTTGAAAATAATTTTCCTTCAGAATTTAAATGGCACCACTATAATGTCTTCTCCCTTCAGTTTTGTTGTTCTTGTCTGATGACATTCTGATTCATCATTTTTTGAATATGACTTATTTTTTTCTCTTTGAAAAACTCTTTTTTCCCAGAGTTCTGAAAATTTATGAAGATTTGCCCTCTTATGGTTTTATTTTCACCCATTATACTGGGTACTTAGTTGGCTTCTTTAATGTGGAAACTTATATTCTTTGCATCTAGAAAATTTTCCTGAATTTTTTTTGATGATTTCCTATTCTCTGTTTCTTTTTTGTTGTTACTGTTGTTTGGCTCCAGCTTTTTTGAAATCTTGTTACTCAGATACTGCTATCCTGAAATTTTTTTTTAATAGACTTTTTGACATGGACCATTTTTAAAGTCTTCATTGAATTTGTTACAACATTGCTTCTGTTTTATGTTTTGGTTTTTTGGCCCCGAGGCATATGGGATCTTAGCTCCCTGACCAGGGATCAAACCCACATCCCCTGCATTGGAAGGTGAAGTCTTAACCACTGGACTGCCAGGGGAGTCCCTGATATCCTGAATTTTAAAACATTTTTATTATTAATATGTTTTATTTCCTGTTTTCACCTCCTTTGCATTTTTTCACCTGTTTTCTTGATGATAGGCTCATTTTTATCTTCTGCTCTTTCTGTTAGGTTTTATTTTTATTTTCTGATATCAGACTTAGTTTTCAAGCTCCTTACTTGTTTTTCTTTGAATGTTTGATTTTATATTATGCTGTCTTGTTTCACTGAGGCAATATTTCTAATACCTTGTTAGGCATATTAATAACATAGCTTTTAGAAGTTTTCATCTCCTTCCATAGCCTTTGTTTCCAGTTAGCTTTTATTTAATTACTTGTTTCGATTTCTGTCTTTCATGTTAGAGACTTTATACAGATGTTTTTATATTTGTTGCCTGTTCATATTTAAGAGCAGGCTAAAGAGGCGACTGGAAGCTCTGTACACATGGGTGGGGCTTATTGATAATGATCTTAGTTACAGGGTCACTTTCATGGGCTTTTCACTGTGGAACTCCTGGTATCAGTATCTTTAGGTCTTGCTTCTTATTGTTTATAAATTCCTCAGAGAAGACTCTTTCTCCTGCCTGTATGATAAGACATGGCTGCCAGGATTCTGTGGGTCTCAGCGATCAGCATGTAAATTCACTTAATCTCTTAGTTTTCAATGTGGTACTTACTTGGCCCACTGTACAGAGAGCCTCTCTTCTGTCCTCTACAAAGAACACATCTGCAGTCTTCTGCTGAGGTTGGGGAGGGCAGTTGTCTAGATGTCCAACGTTTAAGAGAGGGTTTGAGGTTATAATACCTTCTTAAGAACAAACTGTCCACCAGTTCTGTGTATTTTATCCTTTTCCCCTTCACCCTACTTCTGGACAGGCTTGGTGCTACCGCTGTCTAAACTTTTGAAGATTCTGCAGTCCAAATTAGATTGATTATTGTCTTTCCCCACTACTGGCTTAGAATTGAGTTTTCTCAGGTCTGCTAAATCCTTTATATCTTCACCAGCTTCCTGTTTCTAAAAATTGACAGTTGTAGTCTTCGCTCCCTTTTGCTGCATCTTTATAGATTTATCACACATACACACACACACCTTTATTGTACTTTTAATGGTGTTTCAGGTAGGAATGAAAGTGAAAGCCTGTGTTCAACTTTCCCATCTTTACTTTCAAAATATACTGAATAATCTTGTGGAAAGATAATCTCAGCTCAGAGGTCCTGGAGATAGCATTTTGTGGAATTCTCAGCAGTGTCCTGGCTGGTTTCCTCTGTTTATCCATCATAGTTAGGGTGTCAGACATCAAGGTCATTAAAGTAGTCTTCCCATGAGGAAACACCATGTAAATACCTTAAAAGAGTTACAGGGTTAAGAGAACTACCAAGATCAGGTCCAGACAATTTTTAAAAATTGCCCTGAGATACTAATTTATTCATTCTTCCACTACCCCAGCATCCATTGGACACTTACCCCGAGTCATGCATTGTTGGGCATTGGCAAAACATTGAACAAGACACAATTCTGACCTCATGAACCTTCCACGCTAGCGTGGAAGACAGACAGCACTGCTCAAGATGCAATATGGTAAATGCCATAATGGAGATATTAACAAGTGCTAGAGGCTCTTTGGGATGGGAGTGATTAAGTCTGCCTTCAAATTCATGATGGGAAATGTGTCTTAGCTCTCACAGTTCAAGCAATAATTTCCCAGAAAAATCACCTTGCCAATTCATAACTGGCAAAGTTACTAGCTTCCCAGCGCTGTGATAGCATCGTTATGGTCAGAAGAGATTTTAGAAGTCATTTTTATGTTTGTCATTTTACCTGGAAAAACTGAGGCCCAGGGAAAAAGGGGCTCAATCCTGGTAAAGTAAAGAATGAAAACCAGTTTCTTGAATCCCATACCATTTTCTATCTATTAAATCATATTAAGTCCCCACCCTAAAGCCTACTTATCTATAAATATGATTAAAAATTTTAATCAGTGGCTCTGAGTCTCAGAGATCTGGAAGTACCAGTTTTGAAACCCCTGAGGATTTCTTTAAAAACAGTAATTCGAATGAAAGACCTTTGCTTTGGACATAGGTACAGGACTTGAAACTTATGCAATGTCAGAAAGAGAAAATGGCTTAGAGTTCTCATTACTTATTTTGAAAGCAGGGCCAGTTCTTAAACTGGAAGAATAGGACTCTCTTTATTTGCACAGGTTAATATTGATTGAATTTCAGTTCACCTAGCAAATTCAGGGGAGAGCTTCCCAAATGCAGCTTTGATCTTACTATTTTACAATATATTTTTGAGATTTTCCCATGTTTGCATTGTCTTGAAAACATACAGCAGATGTACAAACATAGAATTTAAACATTTTGGAGAGGCAGAGAACGTTGTCTTCAGTGAACATTAAGAATGTAATGTGTTCTGTTAAATTTATGGTTTCATGACTTAATTAGCTATTAGCAAATGGTATATTATGGGGAAGCTAGGAACTATAAATAACATATTCAATAGTCAGTTCTTCATCAGTAATAAAATATTAGCAATAATTACATTATTCGTTAAAAGCAAAACACAACTTGAAATCTCTTAATATCTTCCCCAAGTACATTAACTTTTTATATCCACAAGTAATGAGATTATAATTTTCTTACTAAAGATTTTCTTGGTCCTTTTCTGCTGAGAAAAGTCTTTCTGTCCTCTGGCCCTTTGAACTCTCCTGCCATGTTGATTTCTTTCTTCACTATAGTACAAGGGTCCCCAACCCTCCGGGCTGCGGACCGGTACAGCTCTGTGGCGTGTTAGGAACCGGGCCACACAGCAGGAGATGAGCGGTAAGCAAGCGAAGTTTCATCTGCTCCCCATTGCTCCCCATCGCTCGCATTACCACCTGAACCATCCTGTCCCCAACCCCCCAACCTCCGCCCCCATCCGTGGAAAAATTGTCTTCTGTGAAACTGGTCCCTGCTACCAAAGGGTTGGGGACCGCTGCTATAGTATATACATGGTTCCTTGATTGCATGTCAGGCTTGTCTTCTAGGCTATGAGCATCATGAAGGCAAAGACTATGTCTTCTTTGTGATCCCAGTAACTTGGCCATATTAAGGTCATTTCAATTAACAAAAGAAACTTAATTGAGTGAATAAAATATAAGGTGCTTGATGTATAATAATATTTACTTGTTTGGTTTTCGTAGCACTTTTCATTATATCCTTGGGTATAAAGTAGCTAAAGACTCGGGGTTGACACACATGTAGTACACAGCCTCCACTTACCTTTCCTTCTTGTTTGAACAGCTCTCAGATCTCACCCTGAGCTCAAATATAGCTCTCTAAATAATGGATCGTATTCACTGTGACTTAACTTCTTGTTGCCCGTGGAAGAGAACTATTGATCTTCCTCCCTATGAAATCTGGCTAGGCGTGAAAACTTCCTCCTCCTCCTTCTTGTTAGAAGCAATTTCTCTCCTGTTTCTGAAAATGAGAAACAAAACAGTCTCTTCTGTGTTGTTCTCATCCTGTCCCATGGAGAGTGGCGTGATCCTTCATCATCATCTGTGCATGTGCCTTGTCCCCAGTCTCCTGGTCCTCTTCCCTCCCATCAGAGACTGGATGCTCCACTCCCTGTCCGCTCATGTGAAGACTGCTCTGCACACCTCACATCCTAATTCTTGTCTTTAGATACATCTCTGACCCCAGCGACTCTGGGGAACAGACTGTACTGCTCAGGACCTTTGGTGAGTGCCAACAAAAAGACTGCTGTATCAGTGCAAAGGGGTGGCATTTCCAGAGTCATGACTATCATAACTTTTGTTCTTCAAGAAACCCTGGGATTTCTACATTTTAGGGTTGAGAGATAGAGGTGTTTTAGTTCCCTCAATTCAAAAGTGGGGGCTGAAATAAGTAGATAATGAAGACCTTTCTTGTCGGTGGTGTCTGAATCAATTTGCTGGACCTGCATTTCGGTGGCTGTCCTGCTCTTTTTCTCAATTCATCTATTACTTTTGCATAGTTTATGCATCTGGTTAAAGTTCTTTCGAAGTCAGCCTTTCTACTTATAAACCCTTCACAAAGTTACTGGGGCAGTCCCCTTAGAATCTTGGCTTAATAGGATGC
The DNA here is from genome assembly GCF_963924675.1 of Phocoena phocoena. Taxonomy (NCBI): domain Eukaryota; kingdom Metazoa; phylum Chordata; class Mammalia; order Artiodactyla; family Phocoenidae; genus Phocoena; species Phocoena phocoena. Next base: position 70,410,145 of record NC_089222.1, on the reverse strand, counting down.
AAATGAGGGTTATGGTGGAAGAATTTTTTTCTTTGTATCTCTGAAAGAGAGGTTGCTGTGGATTTATGTACACAGACTTAAATTCATAGGGAGAAAGTCTGGGTTCAAATTTGGCTCTGTGACCTTGGATATATCACTTTACCTTTCTAGGCCTTAGTTTATTGTAAATGGTGGTAAATTGTCTGCTCTCTGGGGTTTTGGGAAGGAATCAAGGAGAGAGAGTATATGGAAAGTGCTTTGTAAACTATATGGTACTATATAAAAGCAAGTTGTTATTAATAGAGGTCTGACTATTCCCAATTGTTTCTGCTTGATCAGTTAGTTCTGGATGAATAAATCAGAGAGGACAGGCAGGAAGGAAACAGCACTGGGCTAGGAGTCGGGTGATCTGGAGTCTATCCTGGTGCTGCTCAGCACTCACTCACTGACTTGATGTGACCTTGGCAAAGTCACTTTACCTCCTGCACTTCTGTTGCGTCATTGGTAATATGAGGTGGGCTAAAGAAATGATGACATAGAGATTCTCTTCCACTTAAAAAAAAAAATCTAACGTTTTATGAGTCTAGCTGACAAGAGATTATTATTTATTTAAGGGTGTCATTATGTGTAGATTACTGAATCAGAAGTCTTACCAATTATGTGCCCAAATAATATATATATATATTTCTGATTTTATGTTTCATTTTTTTGATTTTATGTTTTTTTCTTGGTGGAAATTTATGTTCTTCATACAAAAATTTAAAGTTATAGGGAAAATTGCAGCATACGCTTAAAGACAATCACTCCTAGTATTGCTTCCAAATTCCTTCACATCCATGTAGCTTTGATTTCTTATAACATGCATTTTTTCATTAACATTAGTCCAATCATACTTTATATATTTGATTTAAAAAAATTTTATTTTTATACAATTTTTAAAGGTTACCTTCCATGTACAGTTATTAAAAAATATTAGCTATATTCCTTGTGTTATATAGTACATCCTTGAGCCTAGTTTGTACCTCCCACTCTCCTACTCCTGATACTGCCCCTCCCCCAAATAATACATTCTGAATACATAATTTTAAGGAATTATTTTAAAGAAGACGCCAAGACTTAATCCTTCAAACACTGAAAAGGAACTAACGGACTCTGCTATCCACTGAATTTTTCTGTTTTCTCTGGGAGGAATGTGTATATTTAAAAAGGAGGCTAAGTACTAAAAACAGATGAAATTCTGTATAAGAAATTATGGCTATGACACCTAAAGCACATTTTGTAATATATTCTCTAGTAACTTTAATTCTTTATTTCGTCAAAAAATTATTGAGTATTTGTTACAAATCTCACTATGCTAAGCCCTATAGATGCTCAAGTGAGTAAGATAATTCCTATTAGAAGGGATGGTTGATCTAGTGTAGAAAAGAGCGTGGATTAAGAATTTATAAGAGAGGTGAAACAAAGTTCCAATAGTACAGGATAAGGAGAGATTAATTTTGCTGAAGAGATGGAAGGAAGGTAAAAAATACAGCATCTTTAAAATGCTTTATAGATTGTAAATGTTTTCCCATATACTATCCTGTTTAAATAAAGCACGGACTCTGACAGGTATAGAGCAAGATACTGTCTTTTGGAAATCAGTTTGTAATCCCTGAAACCCCTGAGGCGCAAGCAATGTAGAGAAAATACCAATAAGACATATTGTTATTTTAAAAATGAAGGTGGGTGCCTATAATCAACTCGTAAATTTCTGAGAGTTTTGCCCAAGGTGACATGGACTATTTTTTATATTTGAGCCTGCATATCATCCTATTAACTATCCCTTTTTTAAATGAGAAGGCTATAAGAAATGCCCCAACTTACATAATGCATTTAATTCCATGTCTATTTTTAAGGTGAATTTATCTAATACTTATAGCACATTGGTTTATGATCACAAAGCTAGAAGAAACCTCAGTTCAATTACCTAACTTGTTAGATAATACAATATGCCCTTTTTCCACACACACAAAAAGTTATTTTCACAGAAGTGTCCTGCCCAAGTACAAAATCAGGACTATAATCGTGGTCTCCTGGACCAGGTTTTCGCCACCACATCACAGCCCAGGGTCTGTTTGAAGATTGCAGCAAGTATACCTTCATTTGATATTAAAGATTCCTAAAGTGGCCTCCATCTCCTTTTTGCCGTTCACACAGTATTTTTCCATGAACGTCTTCTAAAATAATTAATGCTGTATCTAAAATTGTTAGAACTGTGCAATGCTGATATTTGAAGAAACGTGACTCTTTTGTGACACTAAATGCTTTTAATAATGTATCTACTCGAATATGGTAAGTGACTTCCACTCATAAAACAAGGAAATACGGTGCTGAGAAGTCATTGCTTCATCGCTGCCTCATTTTCAGTGACAAATCTTTTGAAAGAGGAAATGTATCTTTTTATTATGATGCTACAGGGCTTTATTTAGGTTTGTTTCATTGCAAAATAAAATTCTAATTTTATTTTATCTGAGCACATTAAATATAGCAAATCTTAAATTTCAGTAACTGTGGCTACAATTCATTTAAAGACACATAATTTTCTGGGTATGTGAATGTGATCTTTGGTTATAGTCTATATTATTTAGATGTTTTTCAAGCTTTGGGTCCATTTTTGGACTCTGCAGTTTAGAAGAACCTAGTAAAAATAGAGTATGCCTGTAAAATGAGCACTTTAATGATAGGTTAAGGAATTAAAGTTGCTTAACCTGAAGAAGGGAGAGCTCAGGAAATGAGCTAATTACCACCCTCAGGCTTCTAAGTGATTTTATGAGGAGCATTGTAGTTTCCCCTTCCAGCCCCGCAGAGAGGTTTTGGTCTTTGTTAGTGGTGAGGGAGCATAGCAGGAAATCAGCAAGGAGGGACTCATGCTGAGTCTTAGTTCACCTTTTAAAACAAGAATAGATGACCATGGGGGGTTTTAAGTGATCTCTTCTTGTTCTGAATAAAATGATCTCACAAGTTATTTTTAAGTTCTGTTGTTACCTTTGGGGCAGAGAGATTCAAACAAATTTCTTTTGCAATGAAAATGATTACATACAATGAAATGACTGACTCAGAAGACCTGGGAATTGTCTCACCAACGCCTCATCCTACAACTGAGGAACCAGAAGCTCAGAGAAAGCAGTGGAGAGAGACCTTGCAGGAAGGGCTATTGACTCTTCCGGCAGGGCTTTTCCATCCCTCTGCCCTGCCTCTGAGTACCTGACTTTGTGAACTGATGTGCAGTGGATTTGATTGGTCACTACACAAAATTAAAGTAATGATCGGGGTGGAAGGTCAAGCTCAGTATAAACTGGGAAATGTACCTCTCTCCAAGCATTGCAGGTAATGGCTTATTCTGTTAGATCTGTGGCTTTCTGCCAGTGTGGCCAAGGACAAATAGATTTGTTGATTATAGACGATTCGCAGTTAGAAATTATGGAATTTTTATGTTCTAGATCATTGTGCTCTTCTCTCAAGAGCTAGAAATAAATGTGTAGGAGTGGGTATCTTGCACCCCATCACAACTGAACAGTTACTACTTGGAATTTTTCATACCCAGCAGTAATGTTAGTGTCCCAGAGGGTATTGCTTTCCAAGATACATGACTTACCGCTGACTTACTCCTTTTCCGTGACTTCAAATTGTGTAGGAAAGGCAAGGGCAGAGAGGTCCAAACAGATTTCCTTGTTGTGGAAAACACTAAGTACAGCAAAATACTAGAGTTGGAAAGGGCATGGATGCTGTTTTGCCTAGCTTCTCATCTGGCAGATGTAAAACCTGAATCCAGAAAAAAAGATGTGGCTGGTATTTGGTGAGATTTGGGACCAGAAATGAGAAGAAAAAAGCATTTGAAAGCTACCTAGTGTGTTATGTGTCCTCCTTGGGAAATGGTGATGGCAGCTTTTTAAGGACTTAAGACAAAGTTGTCATACACATCTTTAGACAGGATGAGGGAAGACATCTTATCACACGTAATTCTCTTAATAGCATTAACGGAAGAGAGTTTTCCTGAAAGGGACAAAGGAGCTAATATTTAAAAAGGAGAACAGTCTGATGAGCACTTGGAGAGGCTGAGGGGCTGTTGACAACTTCTCACCAGGGTTGTGTGGTTTCTCTTTGAAAAATAGGAGTGATCATCACCTTTTGGGATAAGATAAAAAAATAGTAAGTTCTCTGTTGCTATTTGACCGCCTTTGGTAAGTATCTAACCCTTTCAAATCTCCAGAGAACCAAAGGTCAATTATAGAGCTGGCAGGAATATCAGAATTCATCATTCCTGCTCAATGTAGGAATCTAATCTATCTTTTGGATTAATATTTAAATTTTCATTAAATTTTTGTCTTTTCTTTTCTTGCTCTTGGTAGTAAGTAAGCTATATTGGAGCCAAAATCTATGTTTGGCCACCTTTATGGCCTTTGAGTCTCAAGGATAGTGTCCTACACACAGTTAATACTCAGTAAATCTTTTTGTTGTTATTGCTGTGTATGAAACCCTGCTACTCTTACTTTTAGTATTATATCAGGTTGGTGTTTGGAAGAGACTTGAGAATCTGGTGTAATTCCTACATTTTATGGTAGAGACTGAGACTAGGAGAGGGGCCTATATAAATTTATATAGCTACATAGCTGCAGACCATAAACAGAATTTAGATATACCAGCTGTGTTTTTTTTTTTTTTTGATCTCCCAGTCCGGAACACTAATTTTTTTTTTTTTCTGACATGTTTAATTTTATTAGGAAGAGATTTACAGAACTGGAACAGAGGAGGTAAGGGACTTGATTCATGATCGAGTACATAGAAAACTAGAAAACGAATCAACTGACCAACCAATAACAAAAATCTAACACTAAGGAAACAAAAAGTTGTGCAAGAAAAGAAAAATGGAAATAGAAACCATAATATACCACATAACTCTGCTATGAATATTTACGTAGTCATAAAAAAGTGAACATAAAATGTTAATTTAACCAAAATTATGATACAGCTATATTGAGTATCAACTCAATATGGATGGGAAGTGTGCATCTGTGTGTAGTTGGGGTGGAGGAGGGTGCTGTGAAAACTGATTCCTTATATTTTATGGTAGAAAGTTGATAGGTAAAGCTTAAAATTGAAAGAAAAATTGCGGAACACTAATTTTTAAGTAAACAGTTTTGTTAGAAAAATTCATATAGTTGTGATGAGCAGCCACATTGCCTGAAATTCAAGACTTTAGTAAGCCCGTTATTAATTAATTAGGTAATTGATTAAAAGAGTTATTCATTAATATTTCTTGGGACCTATTGTGTGCTAAGCACTGGTCTACACAAGGAAGTGAAGAAAACCAGCAAAATTTTCTGACTTCGTGGCATTTGTCTTCTGTTGTGGAGGAGAAACAACCAAACAAGTAAAACATTTTATGTCAGATAGTGTAATATACCATGAAAAAATGAGCTGGAGAGGTGAGTAGGGAATTCTAGGAGGCAATGCAGGGGTTCATTTAGAATTTTAGGTAGGTGGGTCACGGAAGGCCTCACTGAAGAGGTGACATTTGGTCAAGGATCTGGACTAGGTAAGGGATCAGGCAATGAACAAGCAAGGACCCGCCCATTTGGGGGGAACAGCATTCCAGGTGGAGGGAACAGCCAGTGCAGATGCTCTCTGTGGGAGTGTGCCCGGCAGGTGTGCTGAGAGCAAGAAGGCTGTGAAGTCAGGAGAGAAAGTCGGAGGTGAGGTTTGGTGAGGCAACTGTACATCTCTATCCTCCTGCCTCATTTCTCCTGCTGGTGGCTTCCATCACAGACACATCTCAGGTGTGCGAGAGGACACCCCTGGGACTAGCCAGCGCACACTTTCCCTAACGTTGGGTGCTTTCCACCATCACCAGCTTCTTCAGACAACCAACACCTGAGTCTGCCGTGTTAACAGTGAGTGTTCTGGATTTCTGAGCTGGGGCTGGGAGTTGACCTGCTTGTGAATGCCCTTGTATACCAGAAATTTGGGACAGTATAGATAATTTCCCAGTAGAAAATGTGAACATCTCTTCTGATGTTGGAAGAGCCTTGTCTTCCTGGTAGGAGAGACAGAAATGCAAGCGAGTTTGCAAGAGGTGGAATTCTCTCTATCCTGTTTCCGAGAGCAATGCAAGTCCAGTGGAGACCTCTGAAGAACTGCTGGAGAGCCAGACTGAGTTTCATTTTTAAAGGAGCTGTGTGTTTTTCCACAAGGTTCCTCAGAGCCCCCGCAAGTAACCTTTGGGGATTCATTGCATTGCTAAATCACTGCATTAGCCTGCTGCCTTCTGGAAAAAGCTAATCTGACTGCTTCTGTCAGAAGGAGAATTCAGCCCTTGGGCTGGAACCAACCACACTGAGAGGTCAGGGAGAGCCGGGAAGCCCTTAAAAACAGGTTCAGATCTTCAGGGTAGGGTGGGGTGCAAGCACCCCTAGGACATGCTGTACTGAAGTAGACCCAGAGAAAGCATTTCTGTTATTACTGTTTCTGCTAATCATAATAACTTTATTCAGTATACTAGTTTATAAAGCATTTTCCTAGCCTTTACCTCACTGTCTCCTCTGTAATTCTCTATAGCTTTGTTATCGAAATGATGTCTGCAAACCAGCAGCTCTGTGTCACTCAGGATCTTGTTAGAAATGCCCCATCCAGACCTTCTAGGCTAGAATTTGCATTTACTAAGACCCTAGTCCTTTAAAGTTTAAGAAGCTTTGCTCTGTGGTCCATAGAGCAGTCATTTCTCCTGTAACAGTGAGGAAGTGGAGGAGTGGCATGGTTGGGTGACTGAGGCAGGGTCACCCACTTCAGTAATAGTGAAGGGGAGACCTCATACCCAGGCTTTGTGTCTCCTGGTGCAGCAGTCTCTCTGCTGTACTCACTTCTTCCCTCTCCATGATCCTTGGCAGCTTACCTGTGATGTACTAGCTTCAAACGAAAGGCAACCCTTTTTCTCTGAAGCTAGGCTATCGCCTTCTCTCATTCTCCCCATCAGCTGCCCTGGGCCCTCCCTCATCTGCTTGCTGGTTCTAGAAATGCAAACACCCTGAAAAGCTCTGCAGCATTGCTCACAAGGAGCCAATAATGAGTGAGTCTGATAAGAACTGCTGGCATTCGTCACTTGCACTAGGCTTCTCTACAAAACCTGTCCAGCTTTGAAAGAAAGGGGTGCAAATTCAGAACAAGGCAACTGAGGGAATGCAGCTGGGACATGCTGATGGGTACGACTGGGTTTTTCCCCTCTTGCTCACAGTTACAGGATGGCAGATGACATCTGGTTCAGTACCACCGAAAAACACGTGTATGAAGCCCTCATGTCTGCAGAGAACTTCCCAGTCCACCATTCACCATCGCTCACTGCAGTCTTGAAAATAGTATTCCTGTTTTAAGGCTGCAAAACTATGCCTAGAAGTCACTTACATTACACGCAGAAAGTGAGTGCTTCATCCTTTGCTGACTAATGGACCCAACAGGTAGGCGAAACTGAGTCTATTAGTAAACAGCGCTTCATCTACAGGAGTCATGCTTTGGGTGAGGAAAAGTTCTAACAGAATTTTAAAGATGTGACTCATAGATCCTTAGCTGAAATTCTCAAAGTAACTGAAGCTCACTAACCGCACAGTGAATCTTCATATTTTATTAATTAGTTCAGTGAAAAATTTTATATTTAGTGTGAAGCTACTATGTGCATGACGGTCACCATAGCACGTGGTAGCAAGGGCTCAGTAATGAATGAGATCCTCTCTAAGAGCCAGCAGGTTAATAGAATGTACGTATTTGTATAGGACAAACTATGATGGGTGACAAAGGGACACTCCTTCCTCCACCCTAAAAAGGCTCAACCTAGGAGGTGACATTTGAGTTCTTTTATGACAGACGGGTAGGCTTTGGACCTTCAGAGTCTCCAGAGTACGGAACTTCACGGGGGGTGGGACAGTGTGTCCAGAGACACAGATGAAAATGCTAGGTTTGTATCTGGAGCAGCAGATGAACAATGCATTGACTATGACTTGTAACCTATGAACTCAGAGGCAAAAGAAATATGCTTTTACTTTCTTTCAATTAATTCTTTCAATTAAATTGACCTAAATCTTTCTTTCAATTAAATTGACCTAAAGAGTTTCTTTCCCTCTCCATGGTGGTAAATTTATTATTGGGCCCTATTCCCCTCCTAGCAGGTAGAGTCAAGGTGCTGCCTGGATCTTATGAGCCTCAGAGCATTTGCAGTTATTGACCACTGTCCTGGAGTGTGTGCCATGCTTGGGACATGAGCGTCTTTACTGCTCCCAAGAACTATTCTTTGCCTGGGGTTGGGCTCCCCATGCAGCCATCACTCCCCAGAGCACTGCTGCTCGCCTCCGCCCTGCTTCCTCTCAGCATTCTGCTGGATAGGTTTTTAGTTCCACGGGAAATTTTTGCCCCCATCTAGATGTTCTTAAGAGACCCCTTTCATGGTCCCCTCAATGACTTCATTCTTTTTCAAGAGCTCTGGTCTTCAGATATCTTCTATTTTCCTCACTGGAAAAATCCTTGAGTGGAGGAAGCACTACCTTAAGTGACCTACTTCAAGTAGCAAAGAAAGGCAAAGGAGAAGAACAAATGGGAGTCAATATTTTAATGAACAGCTGCGCCACCTTCAGAGTTCCTGGGCATGAGGTGGGCAAAGGGGAATGGTGTGTGCTTGCCCTGGGTGCTTTGTTGGGGGAGTGGGGAAGAGGGAGCAGGGGGGTTTCTTCCACTGACTTCTCCACTTTCCTGACTGAGAAGGGCCTACGTTTTGGTCTGAATCTCAACTTTCCGAAGCCTTTCATCATATATGAACTTGCCTCTATCTGTGCATGTTCAGAACAAGAGTTGGCTCTCCCTCCATTCTGAGCTGGTCAGCTTTTACCCTGGATCTCATTACCTTCTGTGGCTTGTACCGCATCAGCACCATACCCCAAGTCTCTGGTATTTTCATCCCCGTTCTCTACTGCCTAAGCTTATCAACCTGCTCAAGTCTATCCTACTTAGAAACACAGCAGCAGCAGCATGTGAAAAGCCCTCTTTACCTGCCATCTCTTTCTAGTTCCTTTCTTAGCGCTCTCCTTTCTTCACAAAATCCCCGATCGTGTCTGAGAAACAGCCTGGGCAGCTCCAGTCTTGGAGAGACAGATGGGGGCTCTGCCAGTTACTGTAAATTCTCGGAAAATATACTATAAGCCTTCTGAAGTCTCAAGTTGGTAATTTCAAAAATGATAACAGTGAGGCCAGCCTCGAAGTGCTCTTGTCAGGATTCAGTAAAAATGTGGGTAAATTACTTAACACAGTCCTTGTATATGATAGACACTAAAGATATGGCACTATTATTATTATCCACGTATATTGTACCCCTGGCCGGAAAACCTACCCTCTCACTCTCACATCTCTCCAGTTTACCTGGCTAAGTTTTTGCTTATCATTTAATGCTCTGTTGTGTGCTGGTATCTGCTCCCATCTTCTTCCTCCTCTCCCCCAGTCCAGTGTACTCCCACTATCCTCTCACGGTACCTGAGAAGTCGTCTTAGGTTTGTGGAATATCTGCCTCCCTCTCAGCACTCCTCTGGGAGCTCCTTGAGGACAGCAACTGTGATGTAAATCTCTCGTCTCCGCGTCCGCATTCAGGAGCTGACATGTCAACACTCAAATGCTTATTGAATTTAATTTTATTTCACAGCTATTTTCATAGTGCTTATTATGTACCAGGCACTTTAGAGATGTTAATTTGTTAATCTTCATAACAACACTATGAGGTGGGCACTGTTATCTTCATTCCATAGATAAGGAAACTGAGGCACAGGGCAGTTAACTTGCCCGAGACCACACAACAAGTAAGTAGGGGAGTTCAGATTGGAACCCGGGCCCAACCCTTCGCCCATGTCCGGGTTTAATACTGTCTGCCCTGGGGTAGTATTATATGCCTTGTCTCTTTGAAGATTATCATATGCAGACTATGCAGGATGTCAGTGAACTTTGTAAGTTGCAAAATGTTGACTAGATAAGGGAAGTGAGTTCTTTGATTCATGTTGAAAGTGCTATAAAAATGTATGTTATGACACTGACTAAAAAGATCAACATGATCATAACACTGAATAGAAATCTGATTATTGTCAAAATGTCAAGATACTTTTTTTTACCCTGATTTTGAATTACTGAAAGAAGAAACTACTTTTTATATTTTCTTTTCCATCAAAGGAAAGCAAAAAATGGAAAAGAGTTTAACATACGTCACCTCTGGAGTGTGGTCCCACCGTCTTTTTCCTGCAAGGATCAATTCTACTTGTGAGCAGCTGTTTAGAGCAGATGAACTTCCTAAAATGGCCCTGGAGAGAAAAAAAGCAAACAGGCAGCTGCTTGACCTTTTTCTGAATGAAAAAACAAACTCTGATCAGTTGGTCTTGATTGGCATGTGCAGAGTCGAGGAGTCTGTGATCAGTTTTTATACCAAATCACCCGTGATGATTACTCATTGCTCACTAACATTATACCACAGATCTTCTGGTGGATCTGATGTGTGTTACCATTTTAGCTTCAGAAACACAGCTGTGGACAGCAGGTGCTGGTGCCGGGCCAGTGGTGACCTATGGGGAGAAGCAAGAGAAAGTTTCTTAGTGTACAGATTGCCTGGGTTGGGATTACCTGGAAGGGTTGAATCATGCAGTTATATGGGACCCACCCTGGATCTACTGGTTCAGAATCTCTGGGAGAGGATTCCCAGCTGTTACACTGAGAGCAAGCACCTCCAGTGCAACTTGTAGAGCAATGCAATTTGAGTACCATCGTCTTAACTTGGGCTGCCTTAACAAAATTCCATAAGCTGGGTGGCTTCGAAAACAATAGACATTTATTTCTCACAGTTCTGGCGGCTGGGAAGTCTAAGATAAGGATGCCACAAGATTTGGTTCCCATGAAGCCCTGCTTCCTGGCTTGCAGACAGCCACCACCTTCTCACTGTGTGCTCACGGGGTCTTTCCTCAGTGTAAGAGCATGAAGAGAGGGAGAGAAGCAGAGGGAGAGAATGAATCTCTTTTTTTTCTTATAAGAACAGCAATCCCATTGTGAGGGCCCCACCCTCATAACCTCTTCTAAACCCAATTATCTCCCAAAGGTCCTACCTCCAAATACCATCATTTGAGGGTTAGGGCTTCAACATATGAATTCTGGAAGGGACACAAATATTCAGACCATTCAACCATGGAGGTGGGACCGTGGTCTTCTGCGGTGTCATGGAAGGTGGGAATAGATCTAGAACTTAATTTGACTTTTCCCCAAAGAATGACAGATTCTCATTTTTTCCCTGCTGGTTGTGATCAATTCATTGATGTTTAGACCTTCACAGGAGCTTAGAGACTGAGTTTGCATTAGAACAAAAAGATATTCTTAAATCTGTTTTGGCTCAGTTGTGTCAGTGATTTCAATTTGGTTCCCTGTGCCTGTAGGAAGGAAAAAAAAGGCATGAATTTTCGGGATGACCAACATTTGAATTGCTTGAGAATGATAAAAATAAGCCCCACAGAGTAGTGGTTAAAGAGATGATATATTAGGCAGGGCTGTAGTCACCACCTGAATGATGGCAGCTGCCCCCCTGAAATTTTTTTTCCAACTTTGTAACAACTACTTAATATAGCAGGAAAGTGTTTCTTTTTTAAGCCCTGTTAGGAGGTGCCGGTGCAGACTAGTGTGTCCTCTCTGAAATCTCGGAACGGTTTTTCATGTCATTCGTCACACCAGCATAAGAACCATGGTTTTAAAGTGATGGCGGCATCAAGTCTCTTGAAATCACCTAACACTCCAGCTGCTGCCACAGCGCACCACCTTCTGTAAGTCAGGGAGCGCTTGTAGGTGTTTGGGATCCAATCATTTGTCTAAGGACATGTGCAAACTATAACTGTTGTCCAGTAGGTTTATCATATGCAATAGTGCCGTTCAATTCTGACACTCACCACCTCAGTTTAGGCCCTCTCTTTTCAGGATATCATCTACTCCCTGTCTTCAACCGCCTCCTATATTCCTATGACTCGTATGTCTCCAGGCCAGAACTTTCTCCTGAGCTTCAGAGTCAAAGCACCTCAAGCTCTACTGGCCCAGACTGAGCTCTTTATTTTCTCCCCAGTCACTCCCCTTCCCCTGTTTTCTCAACTTGCCAAATGGCACCACAGTCTGCCAGGTACTCACAGCAGAAACTTAAGAGTTATCCTCAGGACCCCCCTTTCCTCACCTAGTCGCATTCCCTGTACCCTTTTATCAGCTCTAGTTTAGATGATGATGTCCCTCTAATTCTACTGTCTCAGTTCAGACACTCATCATCTCTTGTCTCCATTGCTCGATGCCTCACCGGCCTCACTTCTCTGGCAGTGCCCCTTCTCCCCTCTACCGTTTTACAATAAAGTGCAAATTCTGTGCTCTGTATTGTACTGAGCCACCTGGCTTGCAGTCAGGAACCGTACTGAATGGATGCGCTGCTTGCAAGTCATCCCTGAGCTACGTTGCTGAACATCAGAACGACTTGAGGACTTGGTCAGCTGCGTCCAGCACCAGGCCCTTATTAAATAACTTTATGTAAGTAAATTATTTAACCTAATTTAGGGCAGGCTCCAAATCTCCCCGTTCTGTAATTCTGGCAGCTCCTGAACCAGGGCTTAGTCATAGGGTCAGTTTTGTTTTTTATTATGGGTCTGGCACCGAACTACCTGGTAAACAGTAGGTTCTTTTGTTTTTTGTGGACTGACTGCAAGAAGGTGCTTTCTCATATACTTGAGAGTGGAGAGACCCTCAGAGCAAATTGAAAAGAATCCATTCATTTATAAATGTGCACGCTGTAGTTAAAGGAGAAGAAGCAAGTCACATTGTGAACCCGAGCTTGTCTGTCTGGGCTGTTCTGATGCCTCTCACGTCCCCGGCTGGGTTTCCTGCTGTGCAGTTGTCCGTCTTTTCTGTTGCTGAGTTTTCTGTCTGCATCAGAACTCACCTCACTCTCTAACCTCTTTGGCTTTCACCATGTAATGACCCAAATAACCCCTGCAGTAGCTTCTTCATTTTAATAATTTCTTCATTTCATTTTCCTGCCATTACCTCCCAACCAAAAGCCACCACCTCCTGCTCTACCGCCTGAATGTGTTTCGGTGTAGCCCCTCAAGCTCCTTTTACCTCATCACCCTGGGCCCTGGGCAAGTCTCCTGTCTCTTTCGCACCATCTCCTTTTGCAGCAAGCATCACCCTTTCAGTCTTGCTTGGCACATGGCTATGGCGTGAGTCTTTAATTGCTCCCACTACCTCTAATTCTTTGTTGGAAAGGCTTGAAGCAGTGACACTTCTAGATTTTGCTGAGGGTCCCACAGAACCCCTCACTTGCTTCTGCTTCTGCCTTTTAAAAACTGCTTTCTTAGCATTGAGGGAATAGGATACGTGGGGTAAGCTAATTTCTCTATTAATAAAAGTAGCCCATAGTCTGTAAATCTTGTGCCAACCCAGGAGCAAAAGAAAAGGTTTGTTTTTGTTATTTCCGTCTTTTAAACTGTGAAGTTTTACTAGCACACATTCACCTGGTGGCAGAGAGGTTGGGAGAGAGAATTTTATGCTTCTCCATTTCAGGAAACATTACTCTCCCCTGCCCTGCCACTTGGAACAACCTCCTGGCCTCCAAGTCTGAAGCCCCATTGCCAGTGCAGCTGGACTCCCGATATTGCACAGCTATATGGAGAAGCCACACACAGTAGCTGTAATGGTTTAGAAGCTTTAGAACAATTAGATGTTTGTATTTAGGTCTGATCCTTGGGTGTGGTGGTAGTGTTAGGGGTGAGAGCTAGGGCTTCCTCGTTTGAGAAGCTTTATCCAAATCTCTTTGTGATCTGAAGATGGAGCCGGACTGTTTATCTTCCGAGTCAAGCCCACATTCTCTGCTGATCTTCCCCGGCCCCACCATGCACATCTCACACCTCACAGCCTTACCCAGCTGCTCATGTTACCCGTAGAGGTCAGACCTTCCATGCTTCCTTGATTTCCTCCCTACCCTTACTTTACCAGGATGCTGCTGCTTTATCTACTTCTTTCTGTTGTATTTTAAATACTTACTATTCTCCAAAGCTGGGATCTAGAGTAGTGCTTCTCAAAAGTGGTCCACCAGTCCTGTGGCATTAGCCTCACCAGGGAACTTATTAAGAGTATAAATCTCAGACCCCACCCCAGACCTCCTGAATCAGAAACTCTAGGAAAGGGCCCAGCAGTCTGTGTTTTAGTGAGCCCTCCAGGGGTTTCTGAAGCATACTCGAGTTTGAGAACCACTGCTCTAGAATGAATTCCACGTCCTCCCTTTCCCCCAGTGGGCACTGTCAACGGTCCTATTATAGTGGATGTAAGTCAGGCTGCCTTTCAGGAAGGCCCTGGAATTCTGCATTATGCCATGGAACTGGCCCTGTTTTCATTTATGTCATAAATGGTTATGGAAAAGACCTTACTAAATGCCAGGGAATATGGTGGGCTTTGAGGAAATTTCAGGCATGATTCAGTCATGAATTTTTCACATATATGAACTGTGGGGAAAGGAGGGAGGTTTAAGATCTGCTACCAACTACAGGGCGGAAATTAGCAAATGATCTAAGAGGAACTGAGAAAGGTAAATGAAGGGAGAGAATGTTTCTAGGTTAGGGCCCAGGGACACGGATGGGTTTGAGTCATTCAAGGATAATCATTAAATTCAGGGGATGAGAGGACAAGGCTGAGAGAGGAATAGTCCCTGACCTAGAAGAGCTCACAGCAGGGGTTGGGGCTAGGGTGGGTGAGGGAGACAGCTGCAGCAACCATCGCGACTACCAGTACGAGAAGCAGTCTAGGTCAAAGTGGTGGTTAAAGTGTGAGCTCTGCAACTAGCCTGCCTTCACATTCTGCACCTGCCCTTTACTAGCTGTGTAGATTTGAGCAATTTCCTTAACCCTTCTGTCTCTGCCTCAGTTCCCTCATCCATGAAGGGGAACAATAAAAGTATTTCCCTCACAAGCTTGTAAAGATTAGCACACAATAATTGATGAAAAGCATTAGAAACAGCTAGCCTGACACATAGTAAGGGCCTCTGTAGATGTTATTTGTCATTAACTATTGTGATAGCAACTTGTATAACGCACCCGTAAGTGGGTGTTCTGTAGTTTAACTGTTCTGATGATATTTCACTCGTGGTGGAGTAGCTCTAGAAAGCATTTAGACAGTCAGTCCAGCTGGGCTCAGTGGAATTGCTTTGGTCAAGAATACAGTGCCAGGACTTACTTGAGCAGGAAATGATTCCAGTGTTTCCTCTTTTGTCTGATGGATTCTCAATCAGTCTGTTGCGAACTTATAGGCTAGGATTGCCTAATTCAGAACATCCAATGCCAGGCAGCCCACTCGTGGTACCACCTCTGCGTAAGATGGAAAGCATGCTAGAAGCTATCTTTTGCATCACCCACAGGTCTCTGAGTGGGGCGGTGGGGCAGCTTGCACTGAAAAATAGAGAGAAGGGTCACGTTTCATCCCCACTGGTGCCAAGGCATTCTGCTCAGGCATAGACCAAATGGCTTTTTTTTTTTCAATTTCCAAATTTAGAGTTTCTTATTCTTTGTAGTCATTGCATCTTCCTGTTAGAAGACAAAGAAAAAAACAATATACTGAACTAGCTAGTAAAATGATTAGAAAATATTATTCATTGAAGCAATTGGAAATACAGCTTAAAAGAAGGGAATTCTGTCTTTGTGTAAGAATAAAATGCCCCAGGCCAGTGCTTTGAGTGTATCACTGCATGTGGTAGAGTTTGCTTGCTACAGCCTCCAGAGCTTCTCTCTGGCCTAGCCTTCTGCAGAGGTGAGATGAGTGGAGAGGAGGGGCGAAGTCATCTCAGCCCTGAAGTTCACAAGATATTATAGATGCTGGGCTCAGGTTTGCCTACAGAACTAGGCTCAGTCAATTCCCAGTGTGGGAGCCGAGGGAGTTGTGTGCTGATTGTCTGGAGGGTTATAGTTTGAAAGGTAAGGAAGGAGTAGAGGCCATGTTTGGAATGCCATCTTTTGTATGTGTGTTGGGGTAATGGGCTAGTCATCTGCACAAAATCAAGCCATCTCTGTAATGTGTGTGTGCGCTAGGGAATACAGGCTGTCACTACGGAACGAGCAAATCCAGGCTGCAGACCAGGGGCTTATCAGACACTGGAGAAAACTGTGTGTCTACCCAAACATTGTATTAGTTTGCTAGTGCTGCTCTAACAAAACATAATAAACTGAGTGGCTTAATCAACAGAAATGTATTGTTTCACAGTTCTGGAGACCAGAAGTCCAAGATCAAGGTGTCAGCAGGGTCGGTTCCTTCTGAGGGCTGTGAAAGAAAATCCATTCTGTGACGCCCCCCTAAGGTTCTGGTGACTTGTTGGCAATCTTTGCTGTTCCTTGGTGGGTAGAGGCCTCATCCTATCTCTGCCTTCATCTTCACATGGTGTTCTCCCTGCACACATCTGCCTCCAAATTTCCCCCAATTATATTGGATGACGGCTCATCCTAATGACCTCATTTAACTTGACTACCTTTGTAAAGACCCTATCTACAAATATGGTTATATTTTGAGGTACTGGGGGTCAGGACTGCAGCATATGAATTTTGGGGAAACACAGTGCAACCCATACACTCACATATAATGAGTCAACTATGATTCAGTCCCATATACTATTACATGGAGAGAGCCATGGACCATGAAACAGGAAGTCTGAGGGAGGGGTGATGCCAGCTCTGCCTCCAATTCGCAGTTTACTCAGACACGTAGACTCTGGGCATCTTCCGCTTCTATAAGGAGAGGGTTTGGCGGTGTTCTCTTAGACTTATTTTATCTCTGGTCTTCTAGGAGTAGTTTGCACATCTCTCTCTGAAGTTCTCCCAACCTGTCGAGAAGTCTTATGTTGGTTTATAGCATCATACTTTGCCTTTTGGCTCCTGGTGATGTGCGCTGGGCCAGGGACTGCCCTAACAGAGAATTCCAAGCACTTATCACAACAGGGGAGGAAGAACTGGCTTATGCTTTTATCTGAACTGTCAGCCTTCTGGTTTGGTGAATGTTTGATGTGTTCCCAGCAGTGCCTTCCTCGTCCTCTACATTCTCTGTATGAACAGGCTTTGTCAAAAGTGTAACCTCTCCAGTCTGGCATTACCTCAGATATGTCATTCTGAACAAGCCTGATCTCCTGAAGTGATGGCCTGGGTTTAGGACCCTTTTGGAGTATGGCCAGCACTAGATGTCACCAAGTCTTCACAACCGATGCAAATAGTGAGCCACACTACACAGGCCTGAGTTGTTTCCACTGATCTGCTTAGCCATCTGTGAGTGCCTGTGAAGCACACATGGGGAAGGTTGAATTTCAAGCGTTTTAGTAACCTATTTTATAGGCACATATGACCTTTAGATTCTTAATTTGTGTTTTAATGTTTTGCATGTGTGTGTATGCTTTATCAGAGCATACATTTGCACGTAGCATAAACTTACTATCTGTGTGTACTGGGCAAGATGCTTCGCCTCTCTGAGCATCAGATTCCTCATCTATAAAATCGGCATAAAAATCTCCATTCTGTCCCCTTCTAAGGATTGTGAAAATGGATTGGCTGAAATGGTGGATAAACCAAAGATGAAGAGAGAGACTATCTGTCCCTGTTTATATCTATTGTCTTGGGGTGGTAATTAATAGCATCTCCTTGTACTCTCAAAAATGTCTGTTTGCATAATGAATCATATGATCATCGTGTAAAATAATGAATGTGAAAATTCTTGGTTTTATCATTCATGTCACTATACAGATGACCTTAAATTCTGGCTTTTAAATAATCTTACTTAAAAAAGTTTTTTTAAGGGAGTCTGTTGACTTTTGCCCCAGTTCAGTGCTGAATTGTCCTCTGCTCAAGCCCCTCCATGAATATGCATGTACCCTTAGCTTAAAGTTTCTCCAGTTTTACTGTTTAGGGAAGACACTACTTTGGGAAAGATCCCCGGTGTTCTCCTTCCTGGCTGCAAATAATAAATCCTTCCCTCTAAAAAAAAAATCTTTTTTAAAAAATATTTTTCCCTTACTTACTTTGCAGGTCAGAATAATCTATTTAATGTGAGCTCTACAGATCCAGACCCATTCATATTATTGTTGTCAAGGGCCCTGGTGCACCCCAGATGGACCCTGCTGTTGCTTTGCCCCAGGACTATCCCAGGCCCTGCCAGCACTCAGGCTGTCCACAGGCCTCAGTAACTCAACTGATTTCCCCCTACAGCTTACTCTACCCTTAGGATACAGGATGGTACTAGTTTTCCTGGTTCACCCTTTTCTTTCTGCTCCGAAAGACACGTACTCAGGCCCTGTCCATTTTGAGGATAAAACCACTGAATACACTGGTAGACAGATGGTGATATAAAGACATGGGGAGGTTGCAGAACTTAAGAAAGGATACAGTGTTCTTACAAAGTCCTTGGTGTGTATTTCCCTACTCTCTTGGTATGACAGTAACTGCACACCTCAGCGGGCTTCTATCCTCTGCATTTATGCCTAACGCTGGACACACCACAGCTCTCTTTTCCTTAGACTCCATTTTCTCCTTTAAAAAAAGCATGCCCGCCTCAATGTCGTGTCTCTCAACCAATGCTGAATAACAGGTTATAGCCTTAACTTGAAAGAGCATTTGCATCTCGGAGGATTTACAGACTGGAGAATACTCATTTAATGAGGACTTTTATTCATCGAATTGCATATTTCTTATTACTATTATCATTAAAATTTTTGGCAGTGGAAAGCACAAAATCTACTGTGCCTCCTTCCCCTTTGTACAGTTGAAGAAAAGGGAGGCTCAGAGATTAGTAACTATCCTTTAATCACAGAGTAGCCTCATTCTAGGTCTTCAGGCTCAAGATTTCATCCTAACATACTATTCACAGTCATTTATTGAATATTTATCATTTTTGTTTTTGTAAGATGTATTAGATATAAGTGTTTGCCAATGAATAATGAAATTCTAGATGGATTGTATAGTTTCTAAGTGTGTATCACAAATGCTTAGCCTCTTCCTTCTGTGGATTATAGTGGCCAGATTTTGGCATCAACACTTTTGATCTTCATGGGGTTTTGATTATTTACAAAGCAACTGACCAGAGTCTATGGCATGTGATAATTTGTCATGTAATTATTATGTAATTGTCATGTAATAATTATGGCATTTAATCATTTGTCATGAGGACAATAACTGACACTTGGGTTGTTCTAGGGACTAAATGAGATAGGGCATGAAAAATCCTGAGCATCAGTGTGAATTACTTGGGCTGCAAAGCTGGTAGGAGTGATTACTTAGTGAGAGAGCCTAGTCATAAAACACCCAGCATTGACATTTGAATGAGTTGGATTTAAGGATTGGGTGATTTGGAAAGGTCTCTCGACGTAGTCTTTATGAATGCAGGAGGTCTACTGTAATTCTGTGAACATAGTAGCATTCTTTACGTTCTTCTTGCTAACACACTAGCCTCTTTGTGGTTACCCCCTTTCTGGAGCTCTTCTAGGTGACCTGCTGGTGTGACCGTGTTACCTGCAGAAAGTAAATCAGTGATGAGAACACCTCCCCATGCTCAGGAGGTTCAGGGAGGTGAATCACCCAGATTTACCCATTTCATGGACAAAAACTACCTTTCTAATTCTCATTTTCCTACCAAGGCCTGGTTCAAATATCCACGTCTCCTAGCCAGAGCCTTCAACTTGAAGTAGTCATTCCTCTCAACCACAGCAGCTGCACCTCTCATATGCATGCATGCCTCTTACTGCCTTTTGTGTTGTGCTCTAGCCCATGCCTGATTTTTTTCTGTATTTCCCAGCATGCCTTGTGCGGAATATGACGCATAGTAAGAGCTCTTGAAATGGGCACTGAAATTGAGTTGAGCAAGGGAGGTAAGGGTGAAGGAACTCAGGGGATCAGGGCCAGACCTCTACTCCTCGTGGAACATTTCCAACTCTACTTTTTAGTGCCAAGAGTTCTAAACTTCATTTTTGTACCTGGGCTGCATATTTCTGTGGCCTTGATGGATTCCTTGGCAGCAGCCTGGTGGCATAGAAGCTCAGAAACGTTTATGGAAGTTTAAGCAAATTGATTAATAACGGAGGCAAAAAGAAACCTACACAGTCTTTTCCTTCCATGCTCTATTTCTTTTAAAGAAGCCTGTTTGTGTTATCACTTTAGCAGTTTGGTCAATACCTGTGCCTTCTCACTGATCTGTCCTCCTGTGCTTGCAGTGGTAAAAGCTGTATGCATCTTTCCAAACTGCTTTGGCAATATACATGCAGGAATCTGAGGTAGAGATGAGTGCGCGGGTATCCACTTACAGGTATGATTTTAATATGTGTTCACTGACTTGGAATTTTCAAGTTCGCTCATACCAAACTTAAAGAAAATAAGAGAACATTCTGACACTGTAGTGATTTTATTTTTTATTTTAATTTTTTGGCAACAGGAGAATCTTATTTTTCAAAACTTTTGTAAAAAGTCCAGAATTGTCCTCAGAATAGTTGGGCTGGGAGGTGTGTGCTGGAGAGGTTGCCTCTCTTTCTTATAGGCTCCCACCCCATCCTAGGCCCTTCTCATAACTGTAGGGTTCTAGGAAACACAGAAAACTTCCTCATTATTTCCCATCATTATCATACTCATGCAGTTTATTATAAGTGACTATTGGACTAGAAGTCAGGAATGATTGGTTCTAGTTCAGGCTTGACCATTAACCTGCTATAATATGAAGTCAAACTCTTTCCCTGGGTTTCAGTTTCTTCACTGGTGAGATCAGGGCATTTGTCTAAATGAGCTCCTTGGTATGGTAACCTAAAGAGTGATAGTTTTACTTTAGTCTATTTTATAATTAAAAGTTATTTATTCCTTTAAAACTAACTTAAAATCACATGATTTTAGCACTGGGTATGGGCTTGGTCAGCTTCAGATTTCTTACATGATCTTGGAATTTTATTTCTTTTTGTGGGCCAAGATGCTTTGCTGAATGCCTCCACTTCACAATAGCCTTCAGCTTCTCACCTGACTAGAGGAGTGTTTCCAGTCCTCTAGTATATATGTATGTATGTATGGGCTTTCCCATTCATCACCTCCTATGATCTTTATAGGAAGTGTGTGAGGTATCAGGGAGGGCATTTCATGTCCATTTTACAGTAGGGGAAAGGGTTAAAGTCACCCAACTGGCCCAAAGTCATACAGCTGGTGAGTAACGATGGTTATTTCCACCTACTCATTTGATGCTTTTCTACTGTATATTGGGTATTTTGACTTTTTAGGAAAATGATGGTTAGAGAACATAAACTAATCCATGGAATTTTCATCAAAGCCTCGTGAACTTTTTGTCTTTAAAAACTGACTACTATGGATCCTGTTTTCCTAATTCAGAAGAAATAACAAGTGGACCATGTAATCTCTAAAATGTCTCTTAACCGTTCACCAGGTCTCCTGTCACTCCTGCCTCCTCCGATTATCTACTCTACAACCAGCGAGATTTTTTTTTCCAAGCACAAAAATAATCATATCACTCTCCTTTTGGGTTTTCCTACTGAGGCTCTGGAGGGTAATCTAAATTCCTCTACTTGGTGTATAAACCTTTCATAGTCTGGCTTTTGCCTTCCTCAGCAGCCCCCCTCCCCTTCCCATTTCCATGCCCTCCATTCATGTGCTCAGAACTGACCTTCACACCCATGATATTCCAGATTTCATGCTAGGATAAAGAAGAAAGGTGATAAATGAGATAGATCCAGGTGATGCCCTGTCTGAGATAACTATCTAAAATCTAGCTGAGCCAAATGTCATGCCTTTGATACCACTCAGCTCAGAGTGCCCTCCCATTTCACCCATCCTCCCTCTACCTGGCAAACAGCTTCTCATCTTCAGAACTCAATCTCCATTGCCTCTACGATGCCTCAAGGAGAATTGAACTAAGCTATCCTTTTGGCTCGCATTGTACTTTGTGTAGATCTCCGTGATAGCACCCATAACACTTTAACCATGTTCTTTGGTGTACTAGACTGCAGACACCTTGAAGACAGGAGATTCAGTAAACATTTATGTAGTGCTTTAGCAGTTGTGAGTCAAAGTACTGCACAATGAATAAACCTCTGCCCAGAAATAGAAGACCATTTACTGTACTTGCATTATCTTTAGAAAAGTTGATCTGCCTGTAGATATATCCCAATGTGTTATCCTTTGTGTTAGATCATATCCTAGATCACTTGCCGTTTCAACAAAGTATGCTGAGCCTCTTGACAGATGCTGTTGGTTTGAGTTAACCTTCACAGAACTGCAGAAAGTGGCAGCTAACGGATGGGTGAACCAGAGCCTTATGTGTGCTACAGCCATTTACACTTAACATTAACCTTCCTATAGCAGACATATGAATGAGGAAATAGCTAGATATGGGCCATGCTTTTTGCCTAATTTAGGTTATCTTAGATCATCTACTATTATGTTATTTAAAAAGTAAATGAACATTTACATACAATTCCAGCATTTATTAGAAGTTCATGATTTATTTTTAGAATTTTTTAAATTACTGATTTAAAAAAAAAAGTAGCAGGGCTTCCCTGGTGGCGCAGTGGTTGAGAGTCCCCCTGCCGATGCAGGAAACACGGGTTCGTGCTGTGGTCCGGGAAGATCTCACGTGCTGTGGAGTGGCTGGGCCTGTGAGCCATGGCTGCTGAGCCTGCACGTCCAGAGCCTGTGCTCCGCATCGGGAGAGGCCACAGCAGTGAGAGGCCTGCGTACCGCAAAAAAAAATAGCAAACCAAAATACAAGAGAGGATGAAAATGCCAGTATAAAAAACTGAAAATTTAATTCTGATTATGATTCCTTCTAAACTATTGTTGTTAGTGCATATTATTCAATGAATCCATGGAAATCTGTCTACCTTCCATTTTCCAAAGTACGGCAGAAAACTTGATAGCAAATGAAGATATGATTGCTATTCAATGTTGAAACCCATGCTGTGGATTTTTGCATTTCCAGTAGGTGTTTTACTCTGAATTCAATCCCTACATACACCTTGTGCATTTAGTTGAGATAACCTTTTCTGTTACTCTCCAGACACAGGCCCAAAGTCACCTCCTTCAAATGCCTTCCTAGTTAACCCCGTCCATCTCTAAGTGCATCCCCATCTCCTTAGCACTTGGGGAACTTTCTGGAATTCTGTTCATTTCTGCTAGTTTGCATGTTTGATGTGTTTGCCTTCTGTCTTGTTTTCATGCTTAGTCAATCAATTTTTTCACGTTCCACCAGCGTGAGATCTGTCATGCATCAGTCTGTCTGTCTGTCTTCCCTTATTCTCAAACTAAATTATGTCCTCCACTCCCCCTACCCCAGTTATTCTTTAATCAAGATTTATAACCTGATATTTAAATAGTGTGTATTTGATTTATTCTTAACTTCTCGCTAGACTGTGAGGTCCATGTGAGGAGGGTCCATGTCTCTTCTGTTCACAACTATTAGCCCAGTGCCAAGATAACATTTGTTAAATAATATTTATTAAATAAAGATAATATAGAAAATTCAGAAAATTCAAATGCACATAAAGAATAGAGGGAAAAATCACCTAATGGCTAGTAAGTTTCAAATAACCATTGAAACATTTTTATCATGTATACAAACTATACACACACACACACATATAAATGTTTATTTAAAAACTGGGATCATACACTATATACTATTTAAATTTTTATGCATGATATCATGACCATTTATTATATCTCCATATATTATTTACATTATTAAAAATATTGTTTTTAAAGATTATCCATATATCATCAGTTCTCAAGCTTTTTAGACTCCGGAGATCTACACACTTCAAAATTACTGAGGATTCCAGTGAGCTTTTGTTTGAGTTGCTATCTATTGATATTTACCTTATTTGAAGTTAAAACTGAGAAATATGAAAACAGTAATTAATTCATGAAAAATAAATGATTACATGTTAATTTAAGCCACGTGTTTTTCTTAAAATAACTATATTTTTCAAAACAAAAATATTAGTATGAAAAATAGTATTGTTTTATATTTTTGCAAATCTCTTAATGTCTGGCTTAATGCGTGACAGCTGGGTTCTCATATCTGCTTCTGCATTCAACCTGTGGCAAATACTCTTGTCAAAGTATATTTAGAGAATCCAGCCTCATACAGATACGTAGTTGGAAATGGAGGAGTATTTCAATAGTTCTTTCAAGTAATTGTGGATATTCTTTTCTAATACTATATCAGAACTCAAAAAGTTATTTTCTTATACTATTTCACATTGGTCTGTCTTCTACTTTGAATGGATCTTTTACCCCCATGCATTATGTTTTACATTACCTAATGGCTACATTGATCATTTGGAAAATACTGGTTCACTGAGTTATGCAGATCTTCTAAATGTTGACATCATTCATTATACAGTGTCATCCCATGTCATGAGCCTCTAGAAAACACATTATCATAAGAGATTGATAATGGAAAAGGCAGATAACACTTTAATATTATTGCAGAAATAGTTTTGATTTTGTGGAACCCCAGAAAGATTCCATGGACATCTGGCATTCTCTGGACCACATTTTAATAGTTGCAGCAGTCTGTCAGTCATTCATGTCAGTGTTCAATTCTGGACAATTCTCAGCTATTTTAACATTGCTTCCTTCTATCAATTTGGGCAATACCTATTATACAAACTGAGCGTAGTTATCGTTTTGCATTTTCTATTATACTAATTCTAACTTCCATTTCACCAATGCTAAATTCTACTCTAACATGTATACTATTTAAGCTCATCTACTGAGATTTTTAAATTCATTTTAAAGATTTCATCTTTCCTTCTTATTTGCCTATTCTTGTTTCCTAACTGCCTGTTCTTATTTCATAAATGTCAGTTTTATATCATGATTATTAATTTTTTTAATCCCTGAAAGTCTTAATGCTACTTTTGAAAACTCTTAATCAGATTTATCTATTTTCTCTATTTCATGTGTATGAAATATTCTGTTTGTTGGGTCAGATTATTTTATACCACATCGCTGGGCTTTTTCATGTGTTTTAGAAGTCTTACTTGAGGGCTTCCCTGGTGGCGCAGCGGTTGGGAGTCCACCTGCCGATGCAGGGGACGCGGGTTCATGCCCCGGTCCAGGAGGATCCCACGTGCCGCGGAGTGGCTGGGCCCGTGGGCCATGGCTGCTGGGCCGGCACGTCTGGAGCCTGTGCTCCATGGCGGGAGAGGCCACAGCAGTGAGAGGCCTGCGTAATGCAAAAAAAAAAAAGTCTTACTTGAGATATTTTCTTCTTTCTGGGAATTTCTCTCCAATTTGGGGGAGTTTCTCTTGAGTTCTGTAGGAGAGTTTTGCATTTGGATATGGTTTCTACAAAATGCACAGTTCCAAATCAGGTCTTATGATAGAAACTCAGTTTGAGTTTCCCCTTTGGGGATAGTACAATTCTGGTCTTGCATCCTTATGCCACATAGACCCAGATCCCACTTTTACATAGGTATTTCTGCTTCTTCCCACAGAGTGGCCCTAGGAGAATGGGAAGACTTTTGCCATCATCTTTTGCAGGTGGGCAGTACAGTCCCAGCTTCTGGATTCTTTGGGGAGCCCATCTCTGTCCCTCCTACCATGCACTAGTCATATTTGTTCCCCATTGCATGTTCCCATTAAGAATTGTGACCCAATGTTTGTATCTGTTCCCAGTGACATATAGAATGGTAGCTTTGTCTCTGCTTACTACTGTGAGTTGCCTATTTCTGCCATGCAGAATTTTTCCATTCTTTTTTAAGAGTATTCTGTTTCGATTATACGTAATTCATGTTGTCATTTCTTTTTGTTATTTTATCAGTTATTTCTGACCTCAGAGTGGAAGAGGGAATTTTTGGTATGAACTTAATTTGCCATCTTGACCCATTTATTGATTATAAGAATCTACCAACATTTATTAAAACAATTCCCCATTCTTGGACATTTAGGTTGTTTCTAGTTTCTTCTTGTTAAAAATACCACAACGATAAACACTTTTATAACTAAATATTTGCATGTATCCATTATTATATCCCTAGATAACATTTTTAGAAATAAAACTGATGATTTTTTACCTTTTCATTATACATGTCTGATCATGCCCTTCTTCCAGATTTTCATGGACCTTTTACTGCCTTCAGGATAAAGCCTTAACAACATGGTGTGGGGTTAAAGTGCATCAATATCTTACTTACCTTTTTAACCTCATGTTCTACCACTCTCCTCCATTCACCACACTTGCAATTCTGCAGATATACTATGCTCTCTTATTAATTCGTCTCTTTACCTGTGATGTTTCTTCTATCAAGGATACTTTCTTCCCATCTCTTCGCACCGTGAAATTCTACTCATCCTTTAAAACACTACTCAGGTGAGCCCTCTGCTGTGAAGTCCTCTGTGACCTTTCCAGAAAGCATTTCTCTCTTCTATGCTATTATAGTTCCTTTGTTATAGCATTTACTACAGTTGTTTACATGCTTGTCTCCACCACTAGGTTGGGAAATCCTCGAAAATTGTTGTTTGAACTCCAGCACTTAGCATGGTGCATGACATATAGACGGTACTCAATGTATAATTGATGAATGAATGTTATATAACTTGGTGAGTAATATCATTGAATCACATAATTTTTTTGGCTTCTCTAACCACATAGTAAACTTGTTTTGGGTCAGAACTCTTATCATGATATTCTCTATCTATCTGGTTTATCATAGTCTTTTCATCTCTCATCTAGTAATGCAGTATTAATAATATTCTTAACATGCTCTAAATATTTATTATTTGATTGACTGTTAGGCTATACTGCAGAATCAGTGAGGTTGAAAAAAATGTACTGTGGGTTTTGCTGCAGGTCATTACATGCCAGGCCATCAGGACGTTTGCACTCAATACCCACCTTGGACGAGCCTTTTTCCCTTTCTTAGTGTTCTCAGGTTAAACAAAGGCTTTGGACTTGAAGACCTCCAAGGCAGCTTCCAGCTCTACTAGTTTATCTTCTTACTCATAATTACAATCCTATGTCCAAAACTTAGACTATGGCCCCTGTTCTATGAAAAATGAGTGAGCACCATGTTTCATAAAAGCTCTTGTTTGCAGTATATTTTTAGAGTGCCAGAAGGGGAGTCATAACACGTGTATTTGTGTTTCAACTTGCATCTGGAGAAATGACTTATGCAATTTCTGGGAAGAAAGCTTATAAACTCTTCTTGAAATATTCTGACTACAAATGAGCACACATATTTCTGGTGAATTTAGAAATGATAGCAAAAATGATAAACTCTGCTGCTTTCCAGAGTAAGTTCAGAGGGTGAAAATAAATTCTTAAGTTAAGCAAATCTGAATGAAACTGAGTAGAAAACAGATATAAAACTCAAGATAGCATCCTTAATTGGAATAGGAAGGTATTATAAAATGACAGAGCACCCTTTTCCTTCACATTTATTTTATTATCAAACTGGGAGATATTGCTTTGGGTTCTAAAAGTCTCTATATCTTTCATTTCACAGCTAGCTTATATTGGTTTTGTTGAAGATGATTTCTTAGTGGTATTAAATGATGTATGAACTCAGCCCAAAACAAACAAACATGCCCTTTGATATTCAGTTCAATTTCACAATTACTGATTGTGTTTTCTCTGTGAAAGGCCTTCTTCCATAATTAACTGAATTGAGTACCTTGAACCAGAAATTGTGTTTGAGGTGCTGGCCCCACATATTTGAGACTTTAGACAAACCATACACATTTACTGATTTCAGATTTATCATCATGGTGATAGCAACCTGTTCTCTCTTTTTTGGCTTATCTCTGGTTCAGTGTTCATTTCCTTCCCTGTTCCCATGATTGTTCCGTGAACCATGACTTTGATCAATGATTTTTTTCATACTTCATCACTTTTGAAATCCTATAAAAATTCAAAAATTCATTAATTCATTTTTTTCACTCTTTCCCACCGTTTTAGTTCTAACATACAACATGCATTCAGGAAATACTTTGAAACTGCCTGGATTTCAGTGAAAAACTCAAGCTTTTTTTTTTTTTTTTTTTTTTTTGTGGGCTTCTCACTGTTGTGGCCTCTCCTGTTGTGGAGCACAGGCTCCAGATGCGCAGGCTCAGCGGCCATGGCTCACGGGCCCAGACGCTCCGCAGCATGTGATATCTTCCCGGACCAGGGCACGAACCCGTGCCCCGCGCATTGGCAGGCGGACTCTCAACCACTGCGCCACCAGGGAAGCCCAAGCTCAAGCTTTCTGACTGGACTTGAAGACCTCCAAGGCAGCTTCCAGCTCTACTAGTTTATCTTCTTGTTCACAATTACAACCCTATGTCCAGAACTTAGACTATGGCCCCTGTTCTATGAAATCATAATTATGATTCTCCTTAAATCAACTATGGTCCTGATTTTCCTGGGTTTTCAGGACTAATGTATTAAAAATCTCACTGAATTCTGGGTGGGTTTTCTGGATAATTTGTTTTGCTTCTTTATGCTTTTCTTTGTATTCTAGTTCTTCTGTACTAGGTAGGTATTACTTAGCTGTACAATAACTAAATGTTACTAAAAATTTAGAAAGTAGACATCATTTAGATTTGTACTGGATTCTGTATTCCCTGCAGAAGGAATATTAATAATAATAGACAATCAAATTGATGTGAGGTTGGCTTTTTGGTGATTTTAGACACCTTTTTTTGGTATAAATTAAGGAAGTAATGCCAGTGGTCATGTTAATGCTGTGATCTAACTTAAAATCAGAATCTATGTGGTCCTAGCACAACTGTGGGGAGTGGTTTTAAGCACCTGGTAAGTTGCTCATTTAAAACAGGAAGTGCTCACAGTGCTGCTCAGTTGCTGCTGCTTGTCTAATTCAAACAGGGATAATTTTATTGGGTTGTAAGATCTCTTCATCTCATTATTAAGGTGTCTTTTTAAATATCTAATGATGGGTTTATTTGGTTGGCACAAAGTGAAATGTTGAAGTATGCTACAGTGAGGATGAATTGGATTAACTTCAAGTTCCATCCACTTCCTTTTCCACGTACCTTGAGAAAAGCTGAGGCAGATAGAGTATTGGAGAGCAGGTTAGTCTCCGGGTCAGTAGACTCTGGATCTGCTCATTCACTCATTAGTGGTAGGAATTAGAGCAACTCACGGGGCTTTTTTGGCTCTCAGGAGCTTCCTATATAACACGGGAGAATTATTACCTACCAGTTTACCTAATAGGGTTCTATAAAGCAAGCGAAAATGCTAGGTTAATTGCAAAGCACAGAACAGATGGATATTGTTATGATTATTGTAAGATCTATATGTACAGGCAAAAGTGAAATCCTTGGAAACACTGGAAGATTTTTATTTAGCATCTCTTCTGCCAAAAATGTTTATTGATTGCAGCTGGAAGGAAACCATTCTGAGAAGGAAAATGATGCTGAATAGGAGTCAGAACCTGTTTAGCATTCTGACAGCTGGAACGTGTTTATGTATCACAATAATAATTTAGCTTCTAAGTGACTTCTCTGACATGAGAACCCAGTAAATCAGGAAAGCTATAAATTGCTGAAAGGTTACCCTCAGGGAAATGACCAGGAAGGGACAAGTGGGATCGGACCAGTGTGTTTGGCCAAGGGGACTTGACCGCCTAAGGCTTTATATTCCTTAAAGGAGGCCAGTTGTGTGGCATGTGAAAGACGAGAGAACTAGCCGCCTACTAGCCTTGGACCTCATCTGTTGAGAGCCTACTGTATGCTACACTCTGTGGTAGGTGCTTTGACCGAAGTATTACATTTGACCTTCAGAACAACTCTTTTGGAAGAGTACCATTCATACATTTAGGAAAACTGACATTCCCTAAACTGCAATTATGCTCAAGTCTTCTAATTCTAAATCCAGTACTCTTCATTTTATAGACCCTACCCCACCCACCACAAATAACTGTATCAGTAACTATGCATTTACAAAGTATTACCACACAAATTACCTTACTTGGTTGATACTTCGTCTGTCCCCAGTCTTTCCAAGGCATGCTTTTGTGTTGTTTCTTGCTGAGTTCTGGTGGCATGCCTGAAAAGGGTGCTACATGAGAACCAGAACTCTGGCCTGGCCTCCTTCACCAGCTAACTTTGTTACATCAAGCCCTGAAAGAGAAGGGGGTGGCCTCTAGTCTAGTTAGTTAGTAGAAGAATCTGGAGTAGAAGTCAGGTTTCCTGAGAACCAGGTCTCCCAAGCATCTTCGGAGATAAAACATACTAAACACACAAGTAAAGTATTTGTGCATTCGTTGAGCTCATTATGTAATTAAAAGTTGTAATTATGATTTAATTACAGGGAGCAGATAAGACTTTGACTATAAAATGGGATAGGGGAAAACGTTGGTAGAAAAAGGTTTACTGTAAAGGTTTGATCCTAATTTATAATGAAAATGATGGTAACAAAGAGGAAGCAGCTGCTTAGAGTTTGCATTATTTGTAGAAGTTCCAGTTTAGGCATTGCATCTGTACAAAGTGGGACAGAATCTGGGCTCTCTTTAAGGGAGTCTGACCACACCAAGCACTCCTCTTTGTGCAGGGTGCAGATCAGCTTACTCCAAAAGGTGAAAGTCTGTGGAATGTCAGCCTGTCTCATAGAAAAGGAGTGTGCTGGAGACTTCCTCTAACCTAGGTTGCTTTCAGGTAAGCCTATGGGAAAGATCGTTTAGAGTGTTAATTAATGTGGTGGCTAATGTACTGATTAAAATTATTGGAGGCTATTAATTTGGATTTTTCTGTGATTCACATTTATGAAAATGAATTTGTAATGAAAATGAATGACAGAAATAAGCTAATGAGGGGAATGCTTAGCCTACTCGGGCAAACCTGCCTTTCTAGCAAGACAGGGATCTCACCTCTGGAGGATGAAGATCACATATTTTGGGGGATATTTTATTAAAAGTTAGTCATGATTCTCTTTTGAGATCAGTTGCTGTTACTCCAGAGAGGATGATCTTAGGCTACTTCCTTCTTTCTCTGATCTTTCCTTTCCTTTCCTTACACCCTTCCTTCTGGATACACCCCGGTGAATAAAGTCTGTGGGAGATGGAGTAAGGAATGAGGGAAGCCCACTCAGACCCAGGCAGATGCTATAGGAGATAGTGAAAGGAAATTTTCCTTAGGGAGGGGGATGTGTAGAGGTGAGAAATCTTCTTGAAGTAGAATTTTTATGGCAAGCTTGCTGTTACTACCCACATTTTTACAGCCTGTAAGTGGTAAAGCCATGATTGAACTTTATCTGTTTGACCTGAAGGCAGAGAACCCAGGGAATCACCAGGGCTGGCTCTCATTGGTTTTGGGTAGCAGAAGGCTCACTCTCCAAATGCCAGTCGTTATTTTCTTTGCCAGATTGGTTACATTTTGTCTGGAACATGGTACTCTCACACTGTGGTTGGTCTTCTACTCAGGAACTATTTCCTTTATTTCTTGCTTGTTACTTCTGTTCCATTAGGTAAGACTTATTCTTTAAGGATAAAAAATATTTGTATAGTTAGATCTATAGTCTTTGTTGTATTTTTGATCTCCCCTTTCAAAATTTTTCATAGTTTCTGATTTGGGGGAGAATTTCTTCTTTATATCAATGACTTTTTTTTACAGTACCAGTTTTGTTCTTTTCCCTTCCCAAAGTGGAATTAATTTGGCTTTTGCTGCTTTGCTAATCTTGGCCAGGTTCCTTAATAATTTCAGACTGAATATAAATTATTTTTTAACCTCATCATTCACCCCTTACCCTAACAAGTCCACTATTTCATGTATTTACTTGAAAGAACACAGATGTTTCCCAATTTTTCTTTTATTTTTCAAATGTTAAATATTTTTTAAAAACTGTGGCTTTCTCCTGTTCCTTCAGAGCAGTTTTCCCCCATTCAGATGTTGTAGCATGGGTCCCACTTGTGCTGTCCCCTCCTACCCCGCCATTTACTTCTCCTTGAGCATGGAGTTTTCCGAAAGCTAGACTTCTCTGTTCTCCCTTATTCACCATGATTTCCATGTGAATGTGATACATTCCATCTCTCAGGCATTAAGCTGGAGGCTTATTTGATGTACAAATACGTTCACTAATTTTTAGGAGATCAATTAATAAGGCTATGCTTTAATAAGAAAGTATCTTCTGCTTCTAATGCCTGTGTAATTAATTAGGGTTCTCAAAGAAATGGAACCAGTAGGAAATACTTTGGCTCACGTGACTGTGGAGGCCCATAGGTCCCATGGTCTGCTGTTCACAAGCTGGAGAACCGAGAAAGCTGGTGGTTCGACTCGGTCAGAGTCCAAAGGCCCAAGGACCAGAAGTGCCAATACTCAACATCTGAGGGAAGGAGAAGAGCTCAAACAAAGAGCAAATTTGCTCTTCTTTTGTCTTTTTGTTCCATTCAGGCCCTCTAAAGTTTGGATGATACCCATCTGAATTGCTTGGTCTACCGATTCCAATGCTAATCTCTTTCAGAAACACCCTCACAGACACATCCAGAAATGATGTTTTACCAGCTATCCAGGCGTCCATTAGCCCCTTAAAGTTGACTCATAAAATTAACCATCCCAGCCTGGTCCTTTTTCCCTGAATGATCTGAAACGCTTTTTAGTTTTTAGTTTTTGAGGAATAGAGTATACAACTGTCAAGACTCTTTCTGTCTTCTCTGGTTCCCACTATCAACTTTCCATTCCTTTCTTTTTCGGCCTTTCTGCCCCACTGGGCATTACAGTCTTCAAATTTTCATATCAGAGAACCCGCTAATGCTGACAAATGTTAGGGGAGACAGACATTATCTTGGATAGCGTAGGAAACTGTTTCCTTGCTGTATGCATGGAGAGGTGGGTGTCAGATTTCTGATTTCTGCCTCTCTTGAGATGGAGGCACACAGTGAGAGGCGGTGATGGCTTCTGCTGCTTGTCTGGCCCTGTGTGGACACCTAAGCTGTGGATGAGGTCCCATGCTTGTCCCATACAGATGAGTATGGATTTCTCCCAGATGCTGAAAAATTGTTGCTAGGTAATAGTTTCAATTGCTATAGTGATGTCGTCACATTTTTTGGGTTTTATGTATTTTAATGGGACGTGGAGAAAAAAAAAGAAGTACCATAAGGTGTATCAATGCTTCATTTCTTAAGATGTCACACTAATGTTGTCACCACAGACTTACCTTCAGTAGCCACTGTAAAAAATTAATAGACAGAAATTTCAATTAAATAGAGTTAGGAGACCAGAACGGGGAGCTCTCATGCCCTGCAAGGATAGCAGAGCCCAACTGGAAGAAGACTCTTCTTTCCTGGCAAGCACTCCTCCAATGAAAAGCCATGGACTCATTGTTTACTCTAGCCCTCCCAGCTTCCTTTTCCTCTCTATAAAAGCCTTCTCCTTCACTTGCCACTGTGGGGCTCGCACATGCACATGGCTTGCCATGGTTGCAGGCCCTCAATTGCAATTCTCTGCTGATCCCGAATAAACCCATCTTTTCTGGGGAAGTATCTGGCAGTCTATTTGTTTAAGGTCAACACAATAATTTCTTGGAGTCTTTTTAGAAGAGAAGATATTTGTTCTTAAGCTCATGTTTTTCTATAAGTGGAAACCTAGCAACAGCAGCTGAACCTAAAAATCTTGTGATTTTCAAACCTGATTTGTCCTGTTCTGTGTTCCCCTCAAGGCACGTGGGGAAGCTGCTCAGCATGGCTACACCACCACAGTGCCTGGAAAGACAGGGCCAAATATGACTTGTCTTTGCATCCTAAGTACTTTACAAAGGACCTAGCATCTGACTTTCTATATGGTTACTATAAAGCAAGTTACTATATGGTTACTGTAAAGCAAGTGCAGGGCCCTGTAAAGATTTCAAGGGAAAATGCACCCAGCTTTTCAATGACTATATCTTCAGTCCTTAATTGTATATCTATCTTGATATGTAGCCAATGAGGTTTTTTTTATCATCTTAACTGCCATGGTAGTTTTATACAGACTCTTCCAACTGGAGAAATAAATTATTTTCATTGAAAAGCTAAGTTATGTAAAACTATGATTTAAGAGAAAAGCAGAATATTTATTTCTTCTCAAGATAACGCTTTATTTTCCAAATAAACCAAATATTCTGGTTTCTAGGGTGAAGATAATGCACTCTGAAATTTCATTTACTAGTTAGCATGCTCCAAACTCTGCCTTGCTCTGCTCTCCATGATGATCTTAGTGCAAAGGCTGCAGTTTGCTCAGCCTCACAAAGTCAGGGCAGAATGTAATAAAACTGCTGGTAGCAGCATTCAGGTACCCAAGGGAACATTCTCACAAAACAGCAGCAGCTGATCTTGAGTTGAAAGAGGCAAGTGACAAGCAGAAGCAATACTGCGTTCTATGCCAAGTTCTGAATACCCAATCACCAGCAGTTTCAATACCAGCTTTCAGCCTGTCAAAGCATGGACCCAGTGTACCACCTATTGTTGACTTAAAGCTATACAGGAAATCTATTTAAATGTGATAGTTTTAAAACTATGGACTAATGGGTTATTTAGCAAACTTGTCATGGTTTCTTTTTTAAATTTGTATTTTGTATTTATAGTTGATTAACAATGTCATGTTAGTTTCAGGCATACAGCAAGATTTGTCATGGTTTCTTGCAATCTTCAAGAATCACTGATGGGTCTGACTGTATTTTGTCCTAGTTAAACCTCACAGCATCTCTGTGAGTGCACCATTTTGCATCTGCAATTGCAAAGTGCTGATAACAGTCCTTTCCATTCTCCAAAGGAACAATGGTGGAGTGAAAAAAAACACAAACAAACAAACAGACAAAGCAAATGGTCTTGTGGGCCTCATTGGAGAAACAGGTTCCTCCAGAGTAAAGCAGACTTTGAAACTTCATATTATCTTGTCACATTTATTAGTTTTGAGAATTTATTAGTATTTTAATCATTTTTTTTAAATTAAAAAATGGGGAGGTGCATGTTTAAAAACTAAAGACATTGTTTGGATATGTATGGGAAATGTGTTTCTATTGATAAATTTAAGCTTGTGTTAAAAGACGTGCTTAGGGCTTCTCTGGTGACGCAGTGGTTGTGAGTCCGCCTGCTGATTCAGGGGACGCGGGTTCGTGCCCCGGTCTGGGAGGATCCCACGTGCTGCGGAGCGGCTGGGCCCATGAGCCACGGCCGCTGAGCCTGCGCGTCCAGAGCCTGTGCTCCGCAACGGGAGAGGCCACAACAGTGAGAGGCCTGCGTACCGCAAAAAAAAAAAAAAAAAAAGACGTGCTTAGTGTAGTATAAGCATGGCACAACATCCCATTATAATACAGCCAAATGCAGGATTATGATGATTAAATTATGATGATTAAAATGCCCATTACTGTAACACCTCATGAGTCTAAAGCTTACAGATCCAGCAAACTCAGCTAGCTGAAACCCAGCTGCAAACCAGGAAATAAAGCCAAAAGGAATTTGGAAGAGATAAAGTTGGTACCTTAAAGCTTACATTTTCTTTATCCCTCTTCCCTCTTCCCCATTTTCCTTCCCTGCCCAGCCCCTCCACCCCACCCCCCACCCCCGCCCAGTACGCTGTTGGAGATTCTTTTAGGATTTAATTTTGCATACAGTTCTAATAGACCTGGCGATTTCTTTGTTTATTCCATAGAAGACTAGAAGCATCTGAAAGTAGGCACAGCAGCTATAGTTAAAAGAGGCAGAGAAAGCAAAATGATAAAAATCAGACAGAAAAACTCTAAAAGCATTGGGACCATCTAGTGAAGAGACAGGAAGCTTTGTACATGCCAGTAGATCCATTGGACATTGCAGTTCAGGACAGTGTGGATATCCCTCATAACCATCCTGGCATATCAAGATTAAATTATGTCCAATATAGTATGCTTAGTAAAGAGTAGAAATGTATAGTTCATTTCAGGAAACATTCTGTACAAGAAAGTTATTGTTTTATGAAATTTAAAGGGGGGAAAATCCCTCTCAAGTCATTAGAGAATGTAGGTATCCAGACAGAATTGCAACTATTTCATGACTGTACATTAAGCTTCCTGTAGTTTGATACTGATAAGTTCTGTGACCTTGGGCATGGGATTTCATCTCTCATAGCCTTCGAGTTCTCTTCTGTAAAATGATTATAATAGCATCTACTCTTCAGGAACATTCTATGGATTCAATAGGATTTCTTTGTAAAGTTTTTTTCATTGTGCCTGCCAAATAATGTATATTTAATCATTGTGACTCTTACTCATTTCCAGCCTTCTGTGAACAAGGAAGTACGTTGGAAGCTGAGTAGTACCAAGAATTATCGACCGTATACCACATTTTTATGATCCTACACTGCTAGGTGTTTTCTTGTTGAACACTTTGAAAAATATTACATGAACTAAAAGACTGTCAACTCTAGGGATATTATGCCATACCCTTGAAGTAGCTGGCACTGTTACTGTATTCTGAGCAGGATGCTTTCTTGCTCCTGCTTTAATTCACCTCTGCACCCTCCACTCCACCCCCACCTTATTGAATGATTATGCAGGGTTCCAGACACCATCATCTTTCTGGCATGACTCAGACTCCTGATTAAGTTCCATTTCTGGAGCCTCATTTAGGGAAAAATCATCTGCTTCTTTTAGCCCACAGTAGTAGGGAACGCTGGTTCATCTATTAATCAGTTGGTCTTTAATTCTAAAATTCAATCATAATCACATATTTCTGGCTCTTTAACCCGTCCACATCTGGAGAGATTCATCAGTTACGATTAAATTGGTCAACTAGTAACAAAGAGCTGACATTACAGTGACTTAAACTAAATAGAATTAAATTTCTTTTAACACAGAATTCAAGAGGTTGGCAGCTTAAGGCTGGTATGATGGGATTATGACTTCATCAGTCTCTCAGTTTTCCTCTGTCCTTCTGCTCTGCCATTCCTATTGTGTAGCTTCCATCCTCAAGGTCACCCCATGGTCAAAAGATGTCCATCTATTGCAGTTCCAATCATCACATCTGAGTTCCAGGCAGAAATATGGAGGAAAAGAGAAGGGCAAAAGGAGGAACTGATAATGGAATACTTTCTTTTTTCCCTAAGTCCCTCTTAAATTAGGAGTTTGGGGTTAACATATATACATTACTATATATAAAATGGATAACCAACAAGGACCTAGTGTATAGCACAGGGAACTATACCCCATATTTTGTAATAACCTATAAGGGAAAAGAATCTGAAAAAATACATATACACACATATATATGTATGTATATATATGTATAACTGATCACTTTGCTGTACACCTGAAA
The DNA here is from genome assembly GCF_963924675.1 of Phocoena phocoena. Classification (NCBI taxonomy): domain Eukaryota; kingdom Metazoa; phylum Chordata; class Mammalia; order Artiodactyla; family Phocoenidae; genus Phocoena; species Phocoena phocoena. The sequence continues at coordinate 70,372,839 of NC_089222.1, read as the reverse complement.
CTAACACAACTGTAAATCAAATAAATTTTTAAAAATTGTTTTGTTCAAATTTTAAATGCTGTCTACAAGGGGGTAGCTGGAATATGTAGCTGGATGTATTACTGCTTCCAACAATATAATGATAGTGTTAAAAAGGAGGAAATGAGAATAGTTATTGGTCTGGCACAGACAACTCTGCCACACAGAGACCTTTGAGATGAATGTGTATCACGGATGTTATATATGCTGTGCGTGAAATAGGACTTCAGTAAGATGTTTCGTATTCTATACAGCAAAGATTGCTTATTAGTACTGAGTTATTTTTCCTAATGCGTTCCTCGTGCTCAAGTACAGAGTTGGAAGGACTCATTCTCATTGCCCCAGGGAGTGAGGTGGAAAACTGTAATATTCTACTGAAAAGTGGAAGATGTGGTCAGTCAATCCGGTTGACTATTTTTCTCAGACTTTCAGAAATGGCTGATTAGCTATGGGTTTTGTTTTTTTCTCATATATGTATTGAATGCCCACCTATGGCAAGACACTATTATGGGACAGAGCTATTGTGAGCCTTAAATGAAAATACCATATATGAAAGCATATAGAAATTTGAAATGCTATTGGGTTGCTGGTATTGATTTTATTATTCAGATCCAGATCAAATTTTAGCCATTGTTGGTGACAAAAGGCAACAAAATACACTCTGTTTCTCCAAAAATATTCTAGCAGCAATGAATTATGGCAAAAAGACTTTTCTCTCCTGTGTGATACTGCAACAATGTATTATCCATTAATACTAATTAAGGAGGGCCTAGGAAGCACAGCCAGATAACCTACTGCTTACTCCTGGCCTCCTTACTTGCCTCTCAGACTTCTACAAGACACTAGGTTCCTTAATGCCTACCTCCAAGTCTAAAATTCATAAGTAACACACTCTGTTCTTTATCCCTTTAGACAATGGCAAAATCCTGAGGTCCTTCATATGTTCGTTCCGCAACATGCAGTATTTGTGAAGTTTGGGTGGTACTATCACATTAAAAAGTCCAGAATGAGGAATGATACTGAAAGGAAGTTTTATTTATTCTGGTTTAATGAAAACTTGATCCATTGTCTTTTTCTTAATTAGAAATGATTTGCATCAAGGTTTTCTCATGGGGCATACAGGAACTAGAATATTTTTCATAATACAGATACACACTGTGTCCCCAGAAGGCTACAGAGCTCTGTAAGAGAAAAATAATTCTTTGCGAGTTACTGTCCAGGAGGGGATTGTATCTGCTCGAGTGAAAAGTAGTGGCATTTGAGCCCAGCTTTGACAGGTTTTGATGGACAGAGAAAGTGAGCCTGGGTGAGCATTCCAGGAAGGAACTCCTAAGGTAGGGACTAGGAGAAGTCCTGGGGGTGATTGGGGAAAGTGAGAGCATTTTTTGTGCATTCCAAAGAAATAGACTAACTCCTTGAAAGCTAGAACTGCGACTACTACCCATCAGCACATCCTAACCAGTGGTGATGACATAGAACTTGGTGATAAGTTATCAAATTGGATTGCAAACAGTTCTAAGCCAAACTAGAAGATTACAGAAAAAATGGATGGACCCAGCTTCTCCTCTATAATCGTCATACTTGAATGTGACATGAGTGTTCCATAAAGAGTATTTCACAATTTCTGTTTATGAGCCATTTGAAATATGATGTTATAGAATGGCTAACAGTTAACTGCTATTTTTTTTGGGGGGGGGGGTACGCAGGCCCCTCACTGTTGTGGCCTCTCCCGTTGTGGAGCACAGGCTCCGGACGCGCAGGCCCAGCGGCCATGTCTCATGGGCCCAGCCGCTCCACGGCATGTGGGATCTTCCCGGACTGGGGCATGAACCCATGTCCCCTGCATCGGCAGGCGGACTCTCAACCGCTGCACCACCAGGGAAGCCCTTAACTGCTGTTTCACAAAAGAAATTTATCCCAGGGAGAGCAAAGCCATAGATGGTATCTACTCAAATCAGCAACAGATGTGTAAATCTCCCCTTGAATAGCTCCGAAGAGTGGTAACTGTGCACCTCAGCATAAATGCCTAGTTCATTCCCAAATAATCCATTTTACCTTTGGTCAGCAGACTTACACACACACACACACACACACACACACACACAATTAGTCTGTGGACTTGGGGGAGAGTCAGGTAATTTGGGGCTAGGATGGATGTCTTACAGTAAAAGGCGGGCATCCTGATAGGCAGAAGAAATCTTTTAAGGCAGTGGTCCTCAAACTGGAGCAAGCAACAGAATCACCTACAGGAGGGCTCCCCAAGCCCCGGGCCGTGGCCCGATAGGAACCAGGCTGCACAGCAGGAGGTGAGCGGCAGATGAACGAGCGAAGCTTCATCTGCTCCCCGTAGCCCCCCATCATTCACATTACCACCTGAACCATCCTCCACACACCCCCACACCCCCGGTGGAGAAGTTGTCTTCCATGGAACTGGTCCCTGGTGCCAAAAAGGCTGGGGACTGCTGACCAGTAGGGCTTGTTAAAACACAGAGTGCTGGGCCCCACTCCCAGAGTTTTTGATTGGATAAGTTTGTGACCAGGGCCTGAGAATGTGCATTTCTCAGAGTTGCCCGGTGATACCAATGCTACTGTGGTGGACAACACACACTGAGAAGGATTCTTTAAGGATATTCTGAAGCCAAGAGCAAGTGAGCATCCTCTCGGGAAAAGCTTGGAGAATGAAAGCATAGGGAGGATATTTTAGTTTGCAGCATCAGAGCTGGTCTGGCTTTCTCTGAACAAAGCTGGTGTCCACTCCATCTTCATCTTGCCAAAAGAACTGCCTCCCTAGGTGAGCGTTGCATTCTTGCCCATCTGAGCTGTCACTCATGCTGTTCTGTTCACATTGGCATGCCTTCCCTTCCTGTGTCCACCTGTGGAAATACTCACTCTTCAAGGTCTAGCCAGAGGCTGTCTTTCCCATAAAGAGAATGAATTGTTCAAACAATGTGCTCCCATAGCTTCTTGCTTATTTGTATCTTTTAGTGGCATGTATAACTTCTGCCCATGTCATATAGTTAGTTTTATCCATTTCAATCTCTCCTTAAGTGTAAGGGCCGGGAGTCCTGGAGGTCAGGGTCTGAGAGGGGTTTGGTTTTCCCTGGCATCTCGCAGAGTGTCTGGCACAGAGTGGGTGCCTGACAGATATTTCTTGAATGAATAAATAAATCTTTTAATCCCTTTTTCTCTCACATAGCAGTGTCTTCTTCATGAATAGTGTGACTGGAGGGAGGGGGAGCATTGATACAGAATGAGACTGAATTTGAAAGCAAGAGACTGACAACAGAATCTTAGCTCCACATTTACGTTTCCTGACCTCAGTTCCATTATCTGTCTAATGCCAAGAATCCTAACTATCAGAGATTTTTTGAGGATTAAATGAGATGCTGTACTTGAGTGCTTTGCCAAACTGTAAGTTCTATATAAGTATCATGTTAGTTGCATAAAGTTTCTGTGTATGATAAAAGGATGTACATCTTCCAGAAAGGTCCAAAAAGTAACAGTGGTTTGAACACATTTTGTGCAGTAATAATGCTCTAGACTCAGTGTTTTATTGGTCCATTGTTCCTGGCCTACAGGAAAAGTATCTGGCTGGGGAGGTTGTCTTCAAAGGCGAGGGAAAGGATGGGAGAGTTAAATTGAGAAACAGGTCTGTTGTTTGCCATTTACCAGTAACTATCACTCACCCTCTCTCATCATTTTTTATAATGTGAAGCAGTCCTGGGACTGATAGGACATGAGAGCTGGAAGGCGCTCGGTGATGTCCTCTAGGCCCCTTATCTTACAGAGGAGAAACTGCAGTTCAGCAAGAAGTAATCTACCCGGGTTCACACGGTTGGTTGGTACCGAGTTCACCCCACCTGAAAATCCCGCCTGAAGGCTGCAACAAAAGTCTATTAGTCTAAGAAGCTTAGTGTTCTGTGTTCCTCAGCCATGGGACTGAGGTTTCTATCAATTTACTGACCTGAGTAATTTGGATGTTTTTTGTGTTGTGGGATTTTACCTGAATTTATACCTCAATTTCCTGGTAGGTGTCTGCTTCTATGACCATAAAGGACAGAGATGTACACATTTCAGCCAAAAATTTTTTGGTATTTAGGTCGCCACAATCTTCTTGGCAACTTGAGACATTAGGAATAAAATAAGTTTAACTTAATATTGTATTCATTGTTTTAGGATTAAATGTTGACCAATGAAACCTGTTATTTTTATTTATATCTATGTTGTTCATATTTTCTCAATAAAAATCAGGATATTACCTAACCAGTCTATGATAGAACAGAATATTTAAAGCCAGGATTGTTCCATTAGATGTATATTAATAAGTCACATATTATTTTATTTTAGATTTTAAAAAATCATTGCTGTTTAGTCTATAACATTTCATTCTTTAGGTCATGAATACTTCAGCTTCATTAAGGAGCTTTTATGGAACATTTTTTGTGCTAATTGCTAATGATACAAAGTTGGATGTATAGATCTTCTTCTGAAGAAACAGACTGATGAGAAAATGTACTTAAATTATTACAGTGAAGTATAATAAATGCAATAATGGAATACATAACATAGGGTTGGCACAAAGGGGTTGAGGTAAGTTGTTTAGATGGCTCATGGAAGCACTGCAGCCGGGAGCTCTCTTCCAGAGAGGGTAGGAGTTCATTTGAAGCAGGAACTAGGAGAAGGGATGGTAGTTCCAGTACCAGAAATAGCAGGTGTAAGGGTATGAAGATGTGTAACAGTATGGCGTGTTCAGGTGAATGTAATTCTGTTGATGTCTCTGGAATGACGAATTTGTACAGGTAACTGGCTGAAACTGAGGATGAAGAGGTAGGGGTGAGTTCCTGGAAGGCCTTGTAAAGGCCATTAAAGAGTTTGAATTTTCAGGCAAAAAGGAGTTTTGAGTATGTGCAATTTGGGGGTCATGTGACATGGTCAGGTTTTACTTAAAGAAGATGCTTTTCAGGCTTCCCTGGTGGCGCAGTGGTTGAGAGTCCACCTGCCGATGCAGGGGACATGGGTTCATGCCCCGGTCCGGGAGGATCCCACATGCCGTGGAGCGGCTGGGCCGTGAGCCATGGCCGCTGAGCCTGCGCGTCCGGAGCCTGTGCTTCGCAACGGGAGAGGCCACAACAGTGAGAGGCCCGCGCACCGCAAAAAAAAAAAAAAAAAGAAGATGCTTTTCTCTCTTTGTTGCTTTCTGCATGACTCTCCGGTTCCTTTTTCTTGTGGTCTGTAAAAGGAGTACAGAGTGGTTTCCTACATAAGGTAGGCAAGAGAGGGAGGAAACAGGTTTATATGTTGCCAGGTTATCAAGGAAAAAGCATTTCCTTCAAAACCAATGATTTCCCCCCTAAAGCTACTAGTAAGATATAAGGAGTGGAATATACTACAGAATAACCTTAAACTGCATTTTTAGAAAAGACTATCATCCTATATGAAAAGAATTCACAAGTGAAAACCTTAAGATGAGATTTTAGTATAATTTTTTTTTAAATAAATTGATTTATTTGGCTGCATTGGGTCTTCGTTGCTGCGCACGGGCTTTCTCTAATTGCGGCGAGCAAAGGCTACTCTTCGTTGCGGTGTGCGGGCTTCTCATTGCAGTGGCTTCTCTTGTCTCAGCACACAGGCTGTAGGCATGTGGGCTTCAGTAGTTGTGGCACGTGGGCTCAGTAGTTGTGGTGCACGGGCTTAGTTGCTCTGTGGCATGTGGGATCTTCCCGGACCAGGGTTCAAACCCGTGTTCCCTGCTTTGGCAAGTGGATTCTTAACCACTACGCCAGCAGGGAAGTCCTAGTATAATCTTAATAACACATAAAGCTCAGAATACTTATCACAACCCAAAATTAAAATAAGAAAACTAGATTGTCAGGGTAATCTATGAAATAAGAATTCGAACTGCTGTTAATTAAGCAGCAGAACTCTTGCAGGGAAGTTAATCAGTCATGAGATCTCTTGCACTTTGGGAGGGTCAGTCCCCTCCGGGCCCATCGAGTACACGTTATCATTTGAGTCACCCTGTTTGTTACAGTTGCTACTGTTGTGCACAGTGGCTGAGGTTTAGGCTTTAGGATTAATCCTCTGCTAATGGGTGAGGGGTAAATGAGATCGCTTGTGGGGTCACAGTAGTGAATTTTCCACTGTCTGGGGACTATCAGTTAAATCAGATGGTGGCCACTTAATGTATTGATCTGAGAGCTGAGATAATTGCAACTTGGTAGAGCGACTCAAAGCCTTTAACCTGGACACCATGGTGGTGCTGATTTTCAGTATGATGCAGTGAACACTCAAGACTGAAACTCCCCTTCCTCCATACCCAACATCTGTTCTATTCCCCAAAGATAATAACTTGAAATAATTTCAAGGGCGAGTTTATTGATCTACTTGAAAATCCATTTTGGAGATTAATCAACCCCACATCTGAGGAAATCCCTAACTGCCTTCTATCCCTATACTGTAAATTTAGTTCATATTGGATTGTTACTCAATTGAAAGCCTTATCTCAAGGATAAATTATTCTGATTTCTGGAAGCATTATTTCTCCCAGTGTTTCTTTCCTTTCTATTGCTCCCTTCTGATGGCATTTCTTGTTTTTTATATTTCTCCTAAATTTTGGAGCAGAAAGCAGAATCACCAGTAAATGGCCTAAATCAAGGCAATTCTCATTTATTCAGGAGATGCTTATCTAGTTGGAGAAGAAGAAAAAACGAACAAGGCTGGCAATTTGGTAGGTTTAAAAAAAAAAAGTTTGTTTCTGTTCAAAGAGAAAGCATCCACTGATGTGAAAATTTAAAATTATGAGAGATTTAAAAATTCTAAATATTCTTTGTCACTATTAAGGATGGAGTTGAGACTTGACCATATAGTGGGAGGAGACACTCATCTCATGTATATATAGGTGTCTTAGTGCCTTGATTTTCTTTATAAAATAAATAAAAGCAATTACAAAATCATATATTTTTCAAAATACATTATTTTCTAGGCCACTAGTGAGTTTTTATACCATAGACTATTTTCACTATACCATAAACCACTACTCACTTTCTATCTGATGTTTGTGTGTATCTTTTAATCCTGTGATAATAAAACAGTACTAAACATAACAATAGAATACTGTGTCATATCAGAAATGCACTGGCCTTGAGGTTGAAAGACGTGGGTTGGCACACAACTGGATATGCCACTTTGTGCAGAAGTGTGCGTCTGCACAAAGTGGCCTTCCCCTGTTAAGCCTTATTTTCCGCTTCTGTGAAGAGGGGCTCTTTCTGTTCTACTTATTTCACAAAGCAGATGTGAAGGTCAAATTTGTTAATAGATATGAAAATACTTTGAGACCTATAAAATACTGTTTTTATTCATAAATATTTTCAAGCTGCTGCTTCTTGAGCAGCTCCTCTACTTAGTTTGCTAGCTTGCTTATCTATTTACTTATTCATTTATGTGCATCTCATTTTCTAAGGAATTTGCTAATTAGATGCAATCTCCACCATATATATTCATGTATCTATTTTTCTCTAAATGAGCATAATAAAAGTGTCAAGCCAAGTTCCGCATACTGATATGAATTCCAGGTAACCATTCTTTAATTATTGGCTGTCAAGGGAAAACTGAAAAACTGATAAGACTACTTGTTTCTCAATATTTCTTGAGTATTTGACATTAGGGGGACTCAATATGTTGGTAAGTCACTGCGTTTCTCACATTGGAAATATATTAAAATTTTAAATCTTACCTTGTCTGTTTTCAAAATGTTGGATGAATTTAAATCCCTCTCCATTTATTTGACCGAAACAAACTAGTAGGTTAGTACTGGAAGGATAAATTTTGTGTGAAACACATCTTCTGGTTCATTGATAAATATGTCATGTGGGATAGAATCCAAAGCCTCATTAAAGCCCCAGTGTATTATAGCTCTGCCTCGTTTTTAATCTATCATCCTTATCATTCAGCACAAGGGATAAGATTCCTTGATAGTACCTTTACAGGATAGTAAGTGGCAATGTTTTATGAGACATGTGGACTCTGTCTTTTTCACTTTATTTATGTGATGGATTACTGAAAGCTTTTCCAGCATCTGTCCAGGTAAAAAATTAATACCATAGAACTGAACTTCCAAAGTCATTATTAAATATAGACATAACTTGTTCAGCCACAGCTCATCAAAGATAATATCAGCTTCAAAAAATTAATTCTGGTAAAATACTGTATAAGCAAGCTGTCTAGATCTATCCATGTGTCTGTCTATCATCTCTTGAGACCGATAGAAGGCAGGAAGGTGTCCCATATGATTTTTTTTAGTGACAGCTTTATTGGTATATAATTTACATACCATAAAGTTCACCCTTTTAAAGTGTACAATTCAGTGAGTTTTAGTATATTCGTAGAGTAGTACATCCATCACCACTATCAAATTCTAGAACATTTTCATCACTGTAGAAGAAAACCGCACATCCATTAAGCAGTCACTATTTTTCTTGGCAACCATTAATCTAATTTTTGTCTCTAAGGATTTTTCTGTTATGGACATTTCATATTGATGTAATCGTACAATATGTGGTCTTTTGTGCCTGGCCTATTTCACCGATCAAAATGTCTTCAAGTTCATCTGTGTTGCAGTACATATTGGTATTTCTTTTTATGCATTCCATTGTAAGGATATACCAGATTTTGTTTGTGCATTCCATGAGATCTTTAGTCTCACCAAAGTACCTCATGAATCCCTCTTCTAAACTCTTAGAAGAGAACGCTTCTTGTGGAAGAATTAGCTATGAATAATGACTCCTTTATTTATATTAATTGAGTGAGAGGGGCTCATTATTAGATACCATACTGTGTCAGAAATTATAAAAATCTGTTTCTTTTGTAGGTTTTTCATTCCCTGCCCCTTTCAATTAAGTGTTTTTCTATATCCCATGATTTGATTGATGATTGATTGATTGATAGTGTTTCAAACTACAGACCTTCGCTGGATGAATGAATAGGTCTGCTTAAACTCACCTCTTCCTGTCTCTCTATCCTGGGCTCATGCATCATGTTCTAACCACATCAGCCTTCTTGCAGTATTTTGAATACAACTAACTCTGGCCTCAGGTCTTTACATATACTGTTCCCACTTGGAATGTTTTTCACTTACCTAGCCCTTTATCAGGCTGTAGGTCTCAGCTTAAATGCCTCATAGGTCAGAGAGTCCTTCCCTGACTATCCCCCTCCCTGACCCCAGTATAGATTACATGTCCCCTGTTATTCGTTATTATAGCACTCTCTACTTTTCCTCTGTGGCACTTAACAGAATTTGTAATTGTGGATTTATCTGTGTTCTCTAAAATATAATTTCCATTAGAATGTTGGCTCCAAGAGGGCTACACTTTTTTTTTTTTTTTTGCAGTACGCGGGCCTCTCACTGTTGTGGCCTCTCCCGTTGCGGAGCACAGGCTCTGGACGCACAGGCTCAGCGGCCATGGTTCACGGGCCTAGTTGCTCTGCAGCATGTGGGATCTTCCCACACTGGGTCACGAACCCGTGTCCCCTGCATCGGCAGGCGGACTCTCAACCACTGCGCCACCAGGGAAGCCCTAGACTTCTTTTTTTAATCTGTTTTGTTAACTGCCATATCCCTGCCTTTTAAAATAGTTTCTGGGGCTTTTCTGGTGGCACAGTGGTTAAGGATCCACCTGCCAATGCAGGGGACATGAGTTTACTCCCTGGCCCAGGAAAGTCCCACGTGCCACGGAGCAGCTAAGCCCGTGGCCACAACTACTGAGCCTGCGCTCTAGAGCCTGTGAGCCGTAACTACTGAGCCCGCATGCCACAGCTACTGAAGCCCGTGCACCTAGAGCCCATGCTCTGCAACAAGAGAAGCCACCGCAATGAGAAGCCCGTGCACTGCAACAAAGAGTAGCCCTGCTCGCCGCAACTAGAGAAAGCCCGCATGCAGTAACGAACACCCAATGCAGCCAAAAATAAAAACAAATACATAAATCATTTAAAAAATAAAATAAAATAGTTTCTGGCATAATAATAGGTGTTTAATAAACAACTGGCTTTAATTACCACTTGTGCCCTGATGATTGCACATTTGGCATCTCTCTCCCAAACCTATGTGACACTCCATTCTAGTGTGGGCTGCCGTCTTGACATCTCTGTCCAGATGTTCATCACATACACCAAAGGTAGCATTTCTGAAACGGGGCTCATGAGCTTTCTTCTCCAAGTTCAGGTCTACCTGCCCATTTTCATGGCTTCTTATTATCTAAGTGGGAAACCTGAGCGTAACCTTAGATTCCTTTCTTTCTTTAGTCCTTCATATCTAATTGGACTTAAGGTTCAGTTGATTCAGTTTCCTAAACATCCCTTTGATATGTTTTTTATTTCTATCACCGCTATCTTAGTTCAAGTTCTCATTTTCTCTCAGTTGAGCTGTTGTGATATCTTCCTAACTTTCTCGTCTCTCTCTTTCTGGTCTTCTTTAATCCATAGTCCACACCACTGTGATCTTTCTCAGTCTAAACTTTGGCTGTGGTACTCTGCTTCAAAGCCTTCAGTGATGATCCATTCCCTGCAGATGCGGTCCCAACTCCACGGCTCAGCCTGTAAGGCCCCGCCTGCCTCTTCAGCTTCAGCAGGAACCGTTTTCTCATTTATTCCAATTATGCCAGACTTCTTCAGTCCCCCAAACATGCTATTTATTTATTTTTTTTTGCGGTACACGGGCCTCTCACTGTTGTGGTTTCTCCTGTTGTGGAGCACAGGCTCTGGACGCACGGGCTCAGAGGCCATGGCTCACGGGCCCAGCCGCTCCGTGAGGCATGTGGGATCTTCCCGGACTGGGACATGAACCCGTGTGCCCTGCATCGGCAGGTGGACTCTCAACCACTGCGCCACCAGGGAAGCCCCAAACATGCTATTTTTAAAAACCATGCACCCTTTCTCATAGGGTTCCCTCTGTCCACAAAACCCTCTTTCTCTTGTCTGCTTTACAAACTTCTAGTCATTCTTTAAGATTCTGCCTAAATGCCCTATGTTCCTCAATGATTTGGCTGACTGCCCTCTGAAGAGTTAGAGTTCCTTCCTCTGTGCTCAATGACCCCACATACTTGGCTGAATGATAGCATGCACCACACTGCTTTAATAACTGTGCTAGAATCTCTCCCTGATACTAGACACAAATGCTTTAAGAGCAAAAACTACTCTCTTGAAGGCTTGAGCTTCGGAAGTTGACAGACTTTGGTTCAAATCCTGATCCCTACTTGTGGTCCCAGACTTTGGATGAGCCATGTAACATTTTCAGTGAGCCCATGTGTGTAAAGTGCCTCATACATACCTGGAATACAGTAAGCATTTACCATTAACAGTAATTATTGATCATATTATTTTGAACAGTAGCAGAAGTAACTATTGTCCTGGGGTAGAGCAGTGACTGACATATGCTAACAATATTTGTTGAATCATTGATTAAATAAAAATTGATTTTTGGTAAATCATGATTAAACTACAATACAATAAAATAGGAGTAAACATAAAATTATAAGGGAGTCCAGAAAGACAACTGTACAAATAGGAATGGAAGAGATATGACAGGAGTTTCATCTACTGTGGTTAGAGAGAGAACTGGGTTAAGACCAGATCCAAAAATCTTAGAGGATTTAAACAAGACTCCATGATCTCTGAGGTATGTCCTGACTAAGCTGTGTAATGAAGTTATGGTTTCTTGAGGAATCTTCTAACACTGTACGTACATGGTATTAACAGGAGAAAAGCACCCAAACACATGTTTATGTTTCAACAGTAGACATCACTAACTGAGAAAGAATGTGAGGGGAGGCAGTATAATCAATGGGGAAAGTATGGGCATAGGATGCCAGAAAACCCAGGTTTTAGTTCTGGTTAAGTCACTTCACCTCTTCAGACCTCTGTATTTTATGTGTAAGACTAGAAGTTTGGCCTGGCAGTTCCCTTAAGTTCTTTTAGACTTAAAAGTTCTAGGGTTACTTGAGCTACTCAAGTTACTCTTAAGTAACTCAAGTGTCCCTGAGATCCCTGAACATGAAAACTCCTGAGCAATCACAACCCACTATGTGAGAGCTAATGGATGCTGTGTAGGAGCTCAAATATTTTTTCGTCTTCTATTATTTCACCAGAATTTAGACACCAAAAACCTTCTATTGTATAACAGTCTTTTCGGTTTAAAAAAATGTGGTCTGGCAACAGTTAAAAAATGTTAATTATTCATAAGCCTATCATTCATATAAAACAGTGAAAATCGGAAGTATAGATGAATCAAAGTGCCATTGGAAATGGCCACTAATAGAATGCATTAGGAATTCAGAGGAGTAGAGTCTTGAAGAGTGGGCAGGATATGAATATGAAAAGTAAGAGGAAAGAACCTTCATATTATATAGAAAGAACAAGGAGGCGAAAGCATAACGTGGTTGTATGGGGAGTGGGCCAAAGGATAGTGGGTATAGTTTGCATGAAGCAGAGCTAATGGGTGATAAGATTAAAAATGTAGGTTGAGGGCTTCCCTGGTGGCGCAGTGGTTGAGAGTCCGCCTGCTGATGCAGGGGACACGAGTTCGTGCCCCAGTCCGGGAAGATCCCACATGCTGTGGAGCGGCTAGGCCCGTGAGCCATGGCCGCTGAGCCTGTGCTCCGCAATGGGAGAGGCCACAACAGTGAGAGGCCCATGTACAGCAAAAAAAAAAAAAAATGTAGGTTGAGGCCAGATTGCAGGCAAATTGAATGTATATATAACTTTTGCTTTCAGACTCACATTGGGCAAAATCATCTTTGGTGGCAGTTTCCTCACTGATTAAGACGATTGGACTAGATGATCTGTAGTATACATTCAGTCGTAATGTTTGTAATTTTATAATTCTCCAGCATTCCAGCATCAATAAATGCATTCCAGCTAGCTAGAGATTGTCTATTATCTACCTACCTACCTACCTACCTACCTATCTATCCTTGAGAATTCCCAACATTTTCAGAAGAGTTGAAGAGTAAAGAATTGCCCTAATAATTTTAACTCTATTCTGAATTTTTAAAAAAATCATGATTGCCAACTATGTGCAGAAAACTCTTGTGCAACATTTTAAAAAAGAAACACATAATGATAGTGAATATATTGCAAGGCAATTTGCTGCTAGTAAGACAGTGTAACTGATACCTGGTCTTTCTGTAAATCGTTAGCATTTAGTAGTAAAAAGAACTAAAAGGAAAGAAAACACTCAAGATGGATTAATCAGGACATTCCTTCAAGCCCCTCATCAGTTGCCTGCCAGGGCTGGCATAGTGACAGAGAGCAGTGATGTCCTCCATCATTTTCTTTAAGCTACAAGTAAATGGCCCATTAAAACAGGCTTCATGGAAAGGGCTGCGCTGACCTGAGAGTAACATTTGATTGGAAATTCTCTTTTCCTTGGGGACAATTGGAACCATGTGAAATATTTCCTCAAATAGAAAGAGGCAGTTCTTACTGGCAGGACATGCTGCAGCTTGGTTATCCTATATTAATTTGGAAATATAAAAACCTTATTCTCTGAATAAATAATAATATGCCCATGGTACAAATTTCAAACAAAAAGTTATAAGTACCCCTTAACTCTCTCTCCAGCCAAACAGGGACAATCCTTCCAAGGTAGTTCTTTCAGAGACAAACATGCACAGGAAAGAATTAAAACTTGTGTTTTTATAATCTCACATTTATTATGTCTTTGGCTTTTCCAATCTGAGCTCTGACTGTGTTTGCACCTTCAGATGGGGTGGTTCCTTCCCAGGAGCCTCTGGGTTCTGGGTCAGGGCAGGAATCTTTTGCTTAGTGTGCAGTGCTCTTAGGAAAGTCATGTGAATGCTCTGAGCCTCAGTTTCCCCATCTGTAAAGCAAAAATAGTAGTTCTTTCCATGGGCACCTCATGATTTTTGTGAGAGATTAATGGAATGATGGATGTGAAAATGTTTTAAACAGTAAAGAACCATATAAAATATGGTTTGGGAAGGGGGTGGTGATTGCTGAGAAGTCAGGAAAAATTCTCAGATGTTTGGTATCTTCGATGAAACAGTTTGATAAACTCATGGATGTGTAAATAAAATAAAGATAAATCAAAATTTGATTATCTCTAGTTTATAAACAAAAGACAATCTATTTGCAGACACAAATATATAACATAGCTCTAAAATGTGTCATTTTTTTTTCTCTGAACAAATCTGGGAATGTTTAATCCATTCAGTTGTAAAACTTTGGTAAGTTTGTTGCTGGTACTGTATGTTTCTACATCTCTCAGTAAACTTTTTCTGTAAAGCCCTGGAGAGTGAATATTTGAGGCTCAGTGCACTACATGCTCTCAGCTGCTAACTATTTAACTCTATGATTTTAGTGTGAAAGCTGCTATAGACAAAGAACAAGCAGATGAGCGTAGCTGTGTTTTAATGAAACTTTATGAGTGCTGAAATTTGAATCTCATGATTTTCACTTATCACAAAATATTATTCTTTATTTTTCAACTATTTGAAAAAGTGAAAACTACAAATATGGGCTGCAGGACAAAGTTGGCCTATTGGCCATAGTTTGCCAACCACTAGTTTAGAACAGATTTGTTATCAAGAAAAATGAACTTTTACTAATCAAAATTTTGATTTATTTACTCAAGTGTTTAATATTTTCTATGCAGGACTGGCCTGACTGCGCCACCATTATACTCTGAGCCTCGTTCCTCTTCCTGTAAAACAAGGCAGATGCATTTACAATCTCTTAGGAGCTTTCCTTCTCTCACATCTTGTGGATTAATGGTTCTGGATAACCTCCCTCTATTGGGGTCCATCTATACTTACATGTGATATATAAAATACACCTATGAAAGCCCTTCTCTCAGCCAGCTTTTGGCTTCTAATATTTTAAACACATTTATAACTACAGGTTGATTTTTGCATCCTGATGGGCTCAGTTTTTCTTGGTTCTCAAGTTTCTCTGTATTAATTGAGATGTTTTGGGTGTGCATTAAATTCTTCAATGTTTCCTAGCTATCACTTAGGGTACTTCCATGTTATCATTGCATTGCCTAGTGAACCTGAAAACCTTTTATGTCAGTGGGATTTTTCCTATCCAATATTCCCACGAACATGGGCTATATAATTCATACTAAATGAGCACGTCTATGAAATGGAACTAATACCTACCTTGTGGACATGTGGTGAAATTTAATTAGTGACTGCTTCCAAAGAAACTTCAAATCCGTGGATAAAATGTATTATTCAACTGCTAAGAGCTATTATTGTTTATTATTTCCTCTAGGTGTTTCTCAGTAGGTGTTTTGCCATTAGGATATTACGGCAGTAATTTTGGAACAAGTTGACATTTGAGTTTGTTTGCAGAGCGCATGAAGCTACAGGTCTCGTTTTAATGCAGTCTTCCCTCCTCCTTCCCCCCAGAGTCATTAGGTGTACAGTCACTGCCACCCTCTCTTAGATGTTTATATAGCTTATTAGTATTTATTAGTAACACTGGCCATCAGTATGAAAAAGAATTGAGACAGGAGATAGATGGGCTCCAGGCTAGGCATTTACAACTGGCCTCCTGTTTACATTTCTTGGGGCGAGAAAAAGATGGGCTTCAGCCCGGACACTTAAAACTAGCCTCCTCTTTGCATTTCCTGAGACAGGAGATAGGTGTGCTCCAGGTTCGATATTTACAACCAGCCTCCTGTTTGCACTTCGAAATAGGAATAACAACAGACACAGGGTAAGTAGCCAGGCTTTGTCTCCTGAGGACACTTGAAGATACAGTCATGGCAGGAACAGAGAGAGGCTAAACCCTGTTGGAGTAAAGGATCAAGAGGTCATATGTTTCTCATCCTTGGGGCAAGGGAGACACTGCACATGTGCGGAAAGGCTCCTTGGGGTCAAAAAGGAGGGAGCACCACCTCATAATATGTGATGCCAAGGCCCCCTCATAGGCTTCTGGCCTGGAATCCATCTTGGAAAAATGTTGCACACGCATGGTGAGGAGGGTCCTAGGGGAGGTCAGGTGTGGGAAAAGAAACCAGGTAATTGGCCAAAGGTAAACAAAGACCTGGAGGAAGAACTGCCCTATATAGATGACTTAACCACCTCTTTCCTGGGCTCCTCCTCATTAGGGAGGACGCCCACACCCTTTCTCTCCAGATGTGCATCTCTGCCTTGCTTCTGTCTTAACAAACTGTTTCTCTGTGTGCTCTCCCACTTGTTGTTCTGCTGTGTCTCTAATAATAAACTTTGTGCCTGTTTTTACAGTTTTTGCCTCCTTGAGAAATGCATTTTTCAGTGGGGGCAAGAGCCAAGGGCACTCTGCTTCTAGCCTTTAGTCCCTGGTGGTCTAGCGGCTAGGGTTTTCATCCAGGTTACCTACGTTCAATTCCTGGGCAGGGAACTAAGATCTCGCTTCACACCACTGCTCACTGCGGCCTCTCTGAGATCAGAATCAGTAGAAAATCTTTTTTCCAATTAGATCAGTGATTTAGTAACATCTGTTTATGATTTTCTCAGTGCTAAGGCTGTGTCTAAAGGGAGAAAAAAGTTATATCCAGTAATTTACTAATAGTTGTAATTGATCTTTTATGTTGGTCAACATTGTAGTTTGGATAAGAGCCTTTGGAGACAGACCCTATGTCCCTCTTCGATGGTATGTAAATAAGCTGTGAAGGGATTGCAATTTTTAGATGTTGTGCCATTTAATGTCTACTTACAAAAATGTGAAAGCCAGTGGGCATGTTAAAATAGAAAGAACACTGGGCTGGAGACAAGCTGCCCCTTTAGAGACTCAGCTCTTCCCCTCTTAGCAAGTTTCTTCTCTTTCTGGGTGTCAGGCTCCTTATTAAATTGGAATGTATCGTTGGTTCTCAAACTGTGCCCCTTGGAGTTTAAGACTCAGACCAGATGCTTCAGGTTTCTCCCAACAGTTAGGTATTTTCTAACAAACACTGATGATTTATAAGCCCAAAGACCCCATTTATTGCTTTTTATTCTTTTGTATATGAAGATTCCTTTTAAATTTGCATCTGAAGGTTTTCATTGCCCCTTGGAATTTAAGACTCAGACTAGATGCTTCAGGTTTTCTCCCAACAGTTAGGTATTTTCCAACAAACACTGGATTTATAAGCCCAAAGATCCCATTTACTGCTTTTTCTTATTACGTATATTAAGGTTCCTTTTAAATTTGCATCTGAAGTTTTTCATTGCTTGGGAGAAAATTTCAAAGACACTCGGAGATACAAAAGATCCCCTCCAGTGCTGGCATCCTATGATCCTGTATCTTAAATGAAGCTGAACGAGTGTGGGTGCGTGGGTGTGCACGCGCACACACACACACAAACACACACACAGCTATTAGAAACAGTCTTTGAAGATTTCAATCGTAGGCTCTGGGACCAAAGGCAACTTTAATTCTTGAGGCTTAAGCACTATAAAAGCTCTGTTAAATAAATAAAATATTCAGTAAATAAATAATTAGCATTTAAAGGGCGTACACTCTGTGAAACTGCTACTGGAATGCTTGGCAAATTACTTGCCTTAAGTTTTCTCAATACCTTATCCCTTCCTGAGCATTTAGTGTAGTCAAATTTTCACTTCCAGGGTGTCTGGACTCCTTTAAAGTCCTGTAGGTGTGGCTCAGGTGGGAAAGAGCTGTAATATGCCTGCTGAAGTCCACACTGTCCGGGGGAGTGAGTGAAGGCACAGAGGAGAATGAAGCTTAATCATTTGTGCAATATTAGCACTTTCCATTTCACGAGGTAGAGGTTTTTAAATGCTAGTTCCAATGCCTATTTCTCTTTCCTCTGTGGAAACCTCATAGTTCTGGCCCACAAATAATTTCAGCTGATAATATGCAGCTGAGCCTGCATCTTTCGATTGCTATACAGAATAAAATTGTAGACATATATACAGTGTGTGTGTGTGTGTGTGTGTGTACATATATATGTATATATATTTATATGCACACACACATACATATATATAATAAGGCAGGAATAATGTCTAATTGCCAGTGCAAACATGTTATTTAGTAAACAAAAGATTTTTTAAAGTAAGTGCTCAGAAATGTATGTTGAACGGTGTTGATGGAATAACACTCAATCCTGGGTCCTCTAACTTGAAAAATGACTCCATCCTTAATATTTTGTGTGACACTTGAAGTTACCTATCTGAAAGCCAGGCTTCGCAAGGTGTAGTCATTGTCATTTGGGAAGATGTATTCACTGACTCTGTGACAGAGGCGTGACCCTATCTGCTACTATTTGTAGGTCTTACATGTTGAGTTATTTGTACAATAAAGAGAATCCTTCACGTGACACGTTTCCTCCATACAATGCCTATGGTGTACTCCATACACCCAAAGGATCTCAGAGAGGCAGCGGATGAAGTAGAGAATCTGCCACTGAGGATCCCTGCTCTGCTACTGCCTGGCTCATGAACTTGGGCAAGGACTTGCCGTTCTCTGTGTACCTCTCAGGTTGTTCATATGTAAAATATGGAGGTTGTGCAAGAAAATGTGTAAGGTCTCTCTTAGTTCTAAAATATCTATCATCAGGCACAGGGAAAATTCAAGCAGTTGGGTTTACTCAGTATTTATTTAATCACCAACAGTGATCATTATGAGTATTTACCTTGTGTTGAACACTGTGCTAAGAGCTTAGGAGCTTTACTTTTATTATCTCTTTTAAACTTAACCATAACCTGGAGCTACTATTGGGTTGACCAAAAATTTCGTTCAGGTTTTTCCATAATTACGTAACTACAGAAAAACCCGAACGAACTTTTTGGCCAACCCAAAATATTATCCCCGTTTAACAGAGGAGGAACAGAGGCTTAGAGCAGGTAGTTCTGTCTCTCTCTGAAAGAAAGACATGGCTAGCAAATAGTAGAGGTGAAATTTAAGCCTAGGCGGACTCCAGAGCCCCCCATGCAATGGCAACGCCATTTTGGCTCCAGTGGTTTGGGGGTACTATGTCAAAACCTGTCATATTGGCCAGAAAGACGAGTGTGACACAGTCCTGTCCTCCCACAGCCCACAGCTGTATTTAGGCTGAAAGGACACAAGAGTGAAAGGGTTAAGAGAAATGCCAGGCAGCCCATGCATTGGAGGCCAAAGGAGAGGTGCAGAGCATGGCTATTATGGGAGTCCTGAGAAGAGGGCAAGAGGAACTTGGCACCACTGAAGTGTCATTACAACACCAGCCAAAAGCATTGTCAGCATTTAGCAAGATTTCCTTTGCCTTATCCAAAGGAATAGGAGCAGGAGAGAGAAGTTATAAAAAGAATAAAAGAAACATCTCTTTATCAGCTGTTCTTTCAGTCATCCACAGTGGGGCTATGATAATCAGACTAAAGGTGGTTTGCCAGGTGATTCTGTGCATCCCAGTTGGTCTTTGATCTCCTGCCACCTCCCTTCTCACTAGTGCACTCACACTGCCATCACCCTTCTCCGCTCTCTGCCTTTCCAAACACCCTGGCCACCCTGAATATCCTAGTTTCCATTTGTGCTTTCAGTTGTGAATTCTGCCACTGCAGAATTTTAGAACAGACCTCTCTGATAACATCTCTCTTCTTCTGGATGCCTGAGTCATTAGGGTGCAGTTCCCTGAAGTCATCTCTGCTGATCAGCGAGGCTAAGTCACTTGATAGCAGAGAAGGACTCAGCAGGCAGAGCAGCCGATAGCTATGACTCTTTGCCCCTCCCCACCCCAACTCTGACACACTCATAGGCACCCACACTTGTTTGCAGGAGACCAGCCCCTACTATATCCCCGACTCGTGAAGGAGAGAAGAAATGTCACCTTGGAAGAAATTTGTGAACCCATTTGTTAAGGGTTAATTTGTGCGGATTTCAACGTCATGAACTGATGATGTTTCATTTTGGTTGTTGAAAATTGGGCAGTGCTGTTCAGTAGAGCTTTCTGCAGTGACAGAAGTGTTCTGTATCTGCACCATCCAACAAACACAGTAGCCACTGGCTGGGTGTGGTTGATAGAACACTTGGAATGTGGGACTTGAAGTGAGACTGAAGAAATGAACTTCAGATTTTAAATTCAGCTAATTTAAATTTAAGTAGCCATGGGTGGGTAGTGGCTACCATAGGGAAGCTATGTCAAAATATCCGAATATTCAGAACAATCTAAGAGTATCTAGTCTACTAGTGGTAGTATTAGTATGGTATCTTTGTAGTCATATAACATAGGTTATAAAGTGATATTCTGTACATAATTGTATTTGAGAATTAAGGTCCTAAGTATGTCATGAATTTAGATTTTATAAATATTTATTGGAGTATATATGTGCCATTTACCCTCCAGATCCCAGGCGTAGTCTCAGAATCGTCTTTAATGCATTGCTGCAGGTAGAGCAAAAAATGTCAGTTGGTAGCATTTGTCAAGAGAGAAAAACCTGTTTGCTATCTCCAAGGTAGGGACACAACATATAACATACTATGATATAGACATCTTCAATTAAGAGTGATGACCAGATGATCTTTAAAGTCTTATCATGAGATTATATGATTCCATTGACTAAAAGAGAATCAGTTCTACAACTTATCCACACTTTCTCATGGAAGTTCAGCATCATCACTGTAGCCCTGAGATAATGGCCCCCACATAAAAAAGAACAGAAAGAAAAAATGTGCCGCTGAGATGTTAAAGAATCAGTTTATTGGCTGAAATGATATCAAATAACGGACTGGTCTCTTTTGTTTCTGGCTTAGTGTATACACAACCTCAGGGCAAGTCACAATCATCATAAAAATTTACTAAGGTCAAGCACTGCTAGGTCCTGGTATACCTAGGGGATCCAATGCCAAGTTATTAAGGTTGGTAAAGTAGTGTTGCAAAATCAGCAGGCCTCTACTAGGTTGTACTTAAGTAAAGTGCTAACGCTGTATGACATATATACCATTAATTTTAACATCAAAATCTGTGGGGATTTTAATGATTTTGACAGAGAGAGTCTTAAACACAACCAGGCTTGCCTGAGGGAAGAAGAGGTATGAGTCTGGAGATACTTGAAAAAAATTTAACATTCTGAACACTGAAACAGAGGTTTGGACAGAGTGAGTGATTTGGACAGATCCTAAAATCATGTTATAACTCTGATTATTTTAAATTGTAAGAATTTTCCAATTATTTTGTGATTGTAGTAATAGGTCATGGTATTTTTATAACAGTTCTCATTACTTATTAAGTATGAGCTTATACTTACAATCATTTTTAATCTCTCACAATTATATATACATAAAGGCATTTACTCATTTATCATGATTTTTTGAACACCTTTCTGGTAGAGTGTACTGCTATATCCACTCTGTGAAGTAGATGTGAGCCCTCCTTTCTAAGAGTTTAGCATCTACTTTTGGACCTAGGGGTGTGTGTGTGTGTGTGTGTGTGTGTGTGTGTGTATGTGCACATGCATATATGTACATATGTTCCTGTGTGTGCATGTTTGTGTATGCATACATGTATATGTGCAAGTACTTTATATACAAAAAGAGGAAGGAAGGAAGGAGATTATTATTTAAATTAGATTTTGGTTAATACCATCATAAAGCAAAGAGGCAGTGCTTGGGATATGAAGGCATAGAGAAATTTATATCTGGCATGGGCTTTTCGGAATGAATTTGGAGTTAAACAGGTTTTGAGCATGCAGATATGGACTGAGGGGAAAGACATTTCATTCCAGGAGAATAAACAAGGATATAAACCTATGAAAAGGCAGAAGAGGAGAGGATGGGGCAGTTGGGTAACTCATCTTGTTTGAACGTAAAGGTACATGAAAAGATGCTGAGATGTGAGAGCGATTATTGGGAGTGATGGTCAGATGTGAATCGAGTTTCATGAGCTTTCTGCTGTTGGCTGAAGGAAGCTGCTGTAGGCTTTGCAGGGGACTGCACAGGTATTTAATTCTGTGTTGATTATTGTCGTTTAAACAAGTTGAATGAAGCAAGGTCTCTTTGCAGGGTGGTACAGAATGACTCTAGTGCTACAGCTGCACATCCAGACTAGTGTGACCTGGGCAGCATAACCTAATGAAAAAAGTATGTGATTTGAATGTGGGATCTATAGACTTTTGTTTGGGTTTCAGCTTCACAGCCTGTTAGCTGTATGATTTGGGGAAATCATTTAAACCTTCTGTCGTGGGTTGTTTGGTGTCTCCCCAAAATTCATGTCTGTCCAGAAACTCAGAATGTGACCTCACTTGGAAATAGGCTCTTTGTAGAGGTAATTAAGTTAAGATGAAGTCATCCTAGATTAGAGTTGGCCTTAAATCCAATGACTGGTGTCCTTATAAGAAGAGGAGAGGACACAGAGGAAAACACCATGTGAAGACAAAGGCAGAGATTGGAGTGATGCATCTGTGAGGCAAGGAACACCAAGGATTGCTGGCAACCACCAAAGGCTAGGAGAGAGTCACTGAACAGATTCTCCCTCAGAACCTCCAGAAGGAACCAACCATGGCGACACCTTGATTTCAGACTTTCGGCCTCCAAAACTGTAAGAGAATACATTTCTGTTGTTTTAAGCCACCCAGTTTGTGGTACTTTGTTACGGCAGCCCTAGGAAACAAATACACTTTCAAACCTTAACTTCCTTCATTGTAAAATCAGGACGATGATGCTTACCTCTCAGAGTTCTGGTGTCAATGAACCAGAATAGAATTAAGAAGAGATTTGTCAGTTGTAAAGTGCTCTACAAGTATTTGCAAATTTAAATACCAATTTTCTAGGGCTGTGAAATATCTCAAACAGTTGCCTTGCATTAACTACGTGTCCAGGAAAGCTTCAGGCATGTTATGCTTGCTATCTCACAGGAGAATTTTGCCTTCTTGGCATTTGAAACTTAATGGCAACAAAATTTTACAGACATGTACTTACTGGGGGAAAAATGAGTGTTCTGGCCAAAATGGAATGGTTAGTGCATTTGTACTCCCTGGCAGTGTTTTTCATTTAGTCAGAATCATTTCTTTTTCCCCACAGATAAGCAAAATTGTTATGCTATGGTTTAATGAGTAAGATACATACATCAGTTAAAATAAAAATCTAAGTGGGTGTTTGAATTTTGTGCTCAGCTTTTCAATGACTACTCACTTTTTCCTAGTAAAACACACCTTCTCATTCCTTTCTGATCTGGATTAGATGGTGGTAAAGGAACACCATTTACCATGTAGTGAGTGTAATCTGCAGTTCCAGGAGAAAATGTATGTGTAAAGCTATTTAGCTCAGTTCTTTTTCAGATGATTTAGTACATATTGGCTAATTTGTTTTCATGGCTCTCCTGAGAGAACTATGAGTTGTGTTCTTTTGTAACACAGAAACTGAAATAGAGCTGTTCATTGATTTACCAAGTGAATAAAAGGAACAGGTGTTGCTGGAATTTTAAGATTTTAAGATTCTACTTGCTGATGAGTTCCTGCCCCCAGCTCCCGCTGACATGGGAAGACCCCAGGCAGTGCTCCCTCCGGCCCCTGACCACTTTGCAAATGTTCAAATAATTCTTATAGGTTTACATTCCATCATTTATTGAAAAATCTTTTGATCCCTCTTGAGTCTCCTGGTTTCCGTTCCGTTGCCTTACATCTAGAAATACAGTGGTAAACGTAATGGACTCTGCCCCCTGCCTTCATTGTGCTGTGTCTAGTAGGGAATATAGGCAATTACAGAAGACGGTGGGAAGTGGCATGATATTTGTCAGAGCTCAAGATTTGCTAGACAAGGCCACTTACTTTCAGCAAGATGTGCAGAAATGAGTAGACCGAAACATCCTGGTGCTAGACGTGTTGACTGGTGTGGTACAAGGGTTTGGGAAAATTATCCAGCTTTGGGTGCAGATAGGGGCTCAATCTGGTGAAAAGATGATGTTAGCAAGATTTTCAGTTATAGTTAAGCAGTTGTCATGGGAAGCCAGGAGCGATACACTGGATGAAATAGCATTATATTCCAATCGGGCAAAATGTAATGATGGGTGATCTGGGGTGGGCCAGTTTCAAACGTCTGGCAGTTATTGTGAGAATAATAGGGCTTAGCCACTGGCCTGAGTTTTAGGAATAAGACTTTTCTCAATGAAAGGGGAACTGAAAAAATATTAAGGTCATCAAATGGACAGGGGATGTTGGAATTATGAGGCAGGTTAGCAGAAGAAGATCCCTGTTGTGAGAACAAAGGCAAAAAGAGTTGGCCATAGTTTGGGAAGCGGGGTGGGGGGGTGGATAAAATAAGGAATGGACTGCTAACAAGAAGGACTTGATATTTATGAACTCCAGAATCAGGACTGGGGCCAGTTGAGTATATTGTTTCAAAATACTGAGGCAAAATTTTGAAGGAAAACAAGGATTGGAAATTAGCCCACAGGTGTGAAACATAGCCCTAGCCTCAGCTGTGGGATGGATGAAGGATGAAGTTTAGAACCGGGCTGAGCCTCAGTTTCCTGAAAAAAAAAAAAAAAAAGTGGATTTTTTTTGTTAGAGACCATGTGTCACAAAGGGTTCAGTACACATAAAGGGCAACAGAGTTCTAGTTCAGTCTTTGTTAGTTATTGAATGCATGACCTTGACTTATCGGGGAAAAATTCTTTCTAGCCCTGAGTCGTCTGTCTATAAAATGAAAGTGTCGCTCTACATTAGTAGTTCCCAAATTCTAGGCCATGGGATGACACTGGGTTGCTAGTGAGAATCACCTGGAGAGCTTGTTCAAGGTACGTGCTCCTAGATTCTACCCTCTAAGATTGTGCTTCAGTCGGTCCGCGGTGGATCCCAGAAGTCTGTGCCTGTAACAGTGCATCAAGTGATCCTAAGAAAGGAACCTACAGAAGACTACGTAAGATTAGCTACTGGTTTTTATTTTTTTTATTATTCTGTTTTTATTATTTTCCCTCTCCATCATTTGCCTTTGTACCTCTTTGTGTTCATGGACTGGGATGATGCTCAAAGATTCAATAAAGAAGTTCATTGGCACGTTATTTCCAAGTGACATTTGAAGTCTAGGAGCCAAGTGATGCAGGAAAGCTAGTTTTTAATCACCTTCTCAGCTCCGGCATCAACACAGACAATCGCAGGTCTAACATGAAATCTTGTCTCGTCTGACCCTGAACCCATTTTTGCAGAGGCAGTGTTTGGCTTTCTTGAAATTGTTGGTGTCCTTTTTCTATGCCACGAGGCATTTCTGAAGCTTAATAACATCTACCTAGAATTTCAAATTCTTTAGAGAAAAAGAGTCTTCATAAATAAAGTCGTCATGGAGGTTAAGGTGATTTCTACTGCCAGGTGGGTCAAAGGGGAGACTTTCTTGGAGTTCATCTTAGAGGAAGTAAATTAGCTTACTCTATGCAGTGGGTTATTTGGGGGAAAATAATACATCCTAGGGCTCACATGTTACCTGGTTATAAAGAAAGATAATTTCCTATTCAGTAAGAGAATTAATTTTTTTTTCTGTTAGAAGAATAATTTACAGACTCTTCTTAGGTTCTCAACCTTCCTAATCACCCATAAAAGTCTGTGTTTGTCCTAGATTCATAGAAAGTTAAAACTATAGGCCAATATCACTGATGAACATAGATGCAAAAATCCTCAACAAAATACTAGCAAACAGAATCCAACAGCACATTAAACGGATCATACACCATGATCAAATGGGGTTTATTCCAGAAATGCAAGGATTCTTCAAATTACGCAAATCAATCAACATGATACACCATATAAACAAACTGAAGGAGAAAAACCATATGATCATCTCAATAGATGCAGAGAAAGCTTTTGACAAAATTCAACACCCATTTATGATAAAAACCCTCCAGAAAGTAGGCATGGAGGGAACTTGCCTCAACATAATAAAGGCCATATATGACAAACCCACAGCCAACACCGTCCTCAGTGGTGAAAAACTGAAAGCATTTCCACTGAGATCAGGAACAAGACAAGGTTGCCCACTCTCACCACTGTTATTCAACATAGTTTTGGAAGTTTTAGCCACAGCAATCAGAGAAGGAAAGGAAATAAAAGGAATCCAAATTGGAAAAGAAGTAAAGCTGTCACTGTTTGCAGATGACATGATACTATACATAGAGAATCCTAAAGATGCTACCAGAAAACTGCTAGAGCTAATCAATGAATTTGGTAAAGTAGCAGGATACAAAATTAATGCACAGAAATCTCTGGCATTCCTATACAATAATGATGAAAAATCTGAAAGTGAAATTAAGAAAACACTCCCATTTACCATTGCAACAAAAAGAATAAAATATCTAGGAATAAACCTACCTAAGGAGACAGAAGACCTGTCTGCAGAAAATTATAAGACACTGATGAAAGAAAGATGATCAAATAGATGGAGAGATAAACCATGTTCTTGGATTGGAAGAA
This sequence comes from Phocoena phocoena, assembly GCF_963924675.1. Taxonomy (NCBI): domain Eukaryota; kingdom Metazoa; phylum Chordata; class Mammalia; order Artiodactyla; family Phocoenidae; genus Phocoena; species Phocoena phocoena. Next base: position 70,346,455 of record NC_089222.1, on the reverse strand, counting down.
TCAACATTGTGAAAATGACTCTGCTACCCAAAGCAATCTACAGATTCAATGCAATCCCTATCAAACTACCACCGGCATTTTTCACAGAACTAGAACAAAAAATTTCACAATCTGTATGGAAACACAAAAGACCCCGAATAGCCAAAGCAATCTTGAGAACAAAAAACAGAGCTGGAGGAATCAGGCTCCCTGACTTCAGACTATACTACAAAGCTACAGTAATCAAGACAGTATGGTACTGGCACAAAAACAGAAATATAGCTCAATGGAACAGGATAGAAAGCCCAGAGATAAACCCACGCACATATGGTCACCTTATCTTTGATAAAGGAGGCAGGAATGTACAGTGGAGAAAGGACAGCCTCTTCAATAAGTGGTGCTGGGAAAACTGGACAGTACATGTAAAAGTATGAGATTAGATCACTCGCTAACACCATACACAAAAATAAGCTCAAAATGGATTAAAGACCTAAATGTAAGGCCAGAAACTATCAAACTCTTAGAGGAAAACATAGGCAGGACACTCTATGACATAAATCACAGCAAGATCCTTTTTGACCCACCTCCTAGAGAAATGGAAATAAAAACAAAAATAAACAAATGGGACCTAATGAAACTTCAAAGCTTTTGCACAGCAAAGGAAACCATAAAGAAGACCAAAAGACAACCCTCAGAATGTGAGAAAATATTTGCAAATGAAGCAACTGACAAAGGATTAATCTCCAAAATTTATAAGCAGCTTATGCAGCTTAATAACAGAAAAACAAACAGCCCAGTCCAAAAATGGGCAGAAGACCTAAATAGACATTTCTCCAAAGAAGATATACGGACTGCCAACAAACACATGAAAGAATGCTCAACATCACTAATCATTAGAGAAATGCAAATCAAAACTACAATATCATCTCACACCAGTCAGAATGGCCATCATGAAAAAATCTAGAAACAATAAATGCTGGAGAGGGTGTGGAGTAAAGGGAACCCTCTTGCACTGTTGGTGGGAATGTAAATTGATACAGCCACTGTGGAGAACAGTATGGAGGTTCCTTAAAATTAACTAAAAATAGAACTACCATATGACCCAGCAATCCCACTACTGGGCATATACCCTGAGAAAACCATAATTCAAAAAGAGTCATGTACCAAAATGTTCATTGTAGCTCTATTTACAATAGCCCAGAGATGGAAACAACCTAAGTGTCCATCATCGGATGAATGGTTAAAGAAGATGTGGCACATATATACAATGGAATATTACTCAGCCATGAAAAGAAACGAAATTGAGTTATTTGTAGTGAGGTGGATAGACCTAGAATCTGTCACACAGAATGAAGTAAGTCAGAAAGTGAGAGACAAATACCATATGCTAACACATATATATGGAATTTAAGAAAAAAAAATGTCATGAAGAGCCTAGGGGTAAGATAGCAATAAAGACACAGACCTACTAGAGAATGGACTTGAGGATATGGGGAGGGGGAAGGGTAAGCTGTGACAAAGCGCCAGAGAGGCATGGACATATATACACTACCAAACGTAAGGTAGATAGCTAGTGGGAAGCAGCAGCATAGCGCAGGGAGATCAGCTCGGGGCTTTGTGATCACCTGGAGGGGTGGGATAGGGAGGGTGGGAGGGAGGGAGACGCAAGAGCGAAGAGATATGGGAACATATGTATATATATATAACTGATTCATTTTGTTGTAAAGCAGAAAATAACACACCATTGTAAAGCAATTATACTCCAATAAAGATGTTAAAAAAAAAATACTGGGAGAAACAAAAACCAAAACTGGTATAATTCAAATAAGGCCTGTAATTTAATTAAGAGTATTGTACTTATGTTAATTTTCTGGTTTTGGTAATTGTACTATAGTTATATGTAGTTATATGTGTTGCTAGCATCAGCGGATCCTGGATGAAGGGTTCACATGAACTGTCTCTACTATTTTTGCAACTTTTCTGTAAGTCTAAAATTATTTTAAAATAAAATGTAAAAAAAAAAAAATAGGACAGTTCAGAATTTTCTAGTTTATATATAGGGAAACTCTATGCCAGAGAGGAAATGACTCGCTCAGGATCAAACAGAAAACTCGTGGCAGACAATCTAAATATCTGGTTGTTAGCTCTGTGTTCAGCGGCCAATAAAAATATCCTCTACACCTATCAGGATGGCCAAAATAAAAAATAGTGATAATACCAAATGCTGCCAAAAATGTGAAAAAAACTGAATCATTCTTACGTTGCTGGTGGAAATAAAAATATTGCACAGTCACTCTGGAAGCCAGTCTGGCAGCTTTTTAAGACTAAACATTGAGCCATACATCTCGCAGTTGTACTCGTATGTTTTATTCCAGAGAAATGAACACTGTGTTCATATAAAAACCCGTACATGATTGCTCTTAGCAGTTTTATCTGTAATAGCCAAAAACTGGAAATAGCTCAGATGTCCCTTAACAGGTAAATGACTTAACCAACTGGGGTACATCCATACTGTGAAATACTACTCAGAGGCCCACGTACCGAAAAAAAAAAAAAAAAAGTTTAACTTGAACTTACTTATTCCAGTCATGACTAATTTCTGTTGATGCTTAATTCACATCCAGAATGCCTACAACTAGTCCATTTCTGAGAGAGATTGACTTTGCAAACGTATATCCAATTGAAACTTTCCTTAGAGATTCTTTGAACTGAGTAATTAATTTTTAAATTTTAACTATGATCAATTTTAGGGGTTATAGTTAAGGAATATGACTTGATCTTGAAGAATAGAAATAAAGTGTTGAGAAATATTTACTATACATTTTGGCAACAGATAATTAATTAACTTCTTGAGTAAGTAATCATTGATGCAAGCATGAAATAAATAGCATAGGCTGGTTACTTGGAAAAGATTGATATATATATGGGTGAGTAGAATTGAGAACTCCAATCATTTATTGGGTCATGTTCTGAAGAATGTAATCATTTACTTATTCTCAGAGAATCTTAATTTGCCTTAAAAATGGCAGCCTTTGTAGCACCATAGAAAATTTTGCAAACCTGACTCATTGCAACCATGTCAGAGAAAAGGTGATCCTGGGAAAGAACACTCTACAGAATGCACGTAAAACAGTAGACTAGTTCATCTATGGAATCTGATCTAATTTATCTAATCTAATCCACCAAGCTATCCATCAATCTGTTAATCTGTCCTTAATCCTTTTAACATAAGATCCTGTGAAAAATTGCAATTCATGACAGTAGACTTCTGAAGCTTAGAAACACATAATATTTAATAATTATTTGTCTATTATTTACTCTCATTTTTTTGTTCACTTTCCCTTTCTCTTTTAATATGATTATTTTCAATATTTTATAACTTAAATGCTTTTTGGGATAATCTATATGCCTACACATGTTGACAAAGTGCTTGCAAAAATACAGCTTTTAAAAAGAATATGTTTTCAGAGAATAGAGATCTATATTTATTGAGGATCCAAGAAAAAACATAGAATCTATATTCTTCTATGGAAATCATTAGTGATTGCCACTAATGTTTCTTATCACCTTTTAAGAAGATATTAAACTGAATTTATTAGCTTCCCATTTTTATTTCTAATACAGACTATTTTTTTAATTTCAAAGAAAATTCAAATGGTTTGTAAACATTTGGAAATATGCTCAATCTCACAGTAAGAAAATTGAAAATCTCACAGTAAGCAATTTGAAAATTAAAAATTAAACACTGATATACCATTTTTAAACTCTCAAGTTTGCAAAAAAAGTTGTATAACCCACTCTATTGACTGAACTGCAGAGGAAACAGACCTCGTATAATGCTGGTGTGAGAATAAATTGATATAACCTTTATTGAGGGCAATTTGGCAATATCAGTTAAAATTACAAATACACATATCTTGATCCAGCAATTTCTGGAATTTATCATTTCTAGGAATTTATCGCAGATATACTTGGATGTGTGAAAGATGAATATATAAAATAATTCATCATAGCATCATCTATAAGGGCAAAAGATTGGATAAATAGTTAAATAAATGATACCACATCCTTAAAATGGAATCCCATGTATCTGAAACACAAGAGAGCATTTTATTTGCTATATGGAATAACCTCTAAGCTATCCTGTTAAGTAAGCAAAGTAAAGGTCCAGGATTGTGAATGTAGTCTGCAGCCTATTTGTTTTTTACTAACAGATTCATAAAATATCTCTGAAGGAGTCCATTAACACATGACAAAATGGTTTTCCTATGGGAGGGTACTACTGGCTGGAGGACAGGGGAGTGGAGACTTTTAAAAAGGTCTCTTGTTCCTTTTGAATTTTAAACTATGTGAATTTATCACCTAATCATAAAATAAACTTTATATAATTATAAATGTATACGTATATAATTTATAATCTGCACCTGCCTAAAACCAGCTTTCTACTATTACAGAGTTATTTATTTTCCAGTACCCTCTTTAGAAAAGAAAGTGCCCTATAATTATTTTGTAGTGGGAAATGATTTTTTAAACTTCAAAGAGAAAAATTGAGATCTACTGTATTGAAATAAGTTTATTATCTCTATTCATAAGTGGAAAAAATATAAATGCACCTAATAAATGAAGCCCTTCCTCTTCCTCCTCTTCCCCCTCATCCTCTTCAAAAATTCTATTCTGTACTTGTTCAGCTTTTCTGTAGCATTGATGGGAGAGGGACAATTTTCAACATATACTCACCAAACTATGGGTACATAGATGGCCCATGTGAATTAATATTTGTAAATAAATATTTATATATTCATTTAAATTAGGTGGTTTCCATGCTCATACTAATAGAGACAGGACTAAACTGTGCGTATATCAGCCACATTTTAGTAGGAATTTTATTAATTCTTGATTTAGTTTAATATGAGAATTTGTTTTTGAAAATAGAGAGTATTCTACATTTGACAAGGGGATGTATGTCCTATATATATTACTGTAAAGATCATCAGTGCATTCCACTAATTTTTTCTGTCAACTCTAGAGAAGGTATGGAAAAAAGGAGCTTAAACCACTTAGCCTCAATGCCATTCTAATCCAACTGAAAATACAGTGTCTTTTCATATTTAATTAGTCTTCTGTCTAGTGCTATGATAACCCAGTCTTAAAACTGATTATACACTCTTGAACATGCATTTTGAAGTCCATAAAATAATTACATTTGCAAACATGCCGTTTTGGCAGCTAGTCATGATTTTTCTCAACCTCCCATAAGTGACTGTTAAAGAGGGTCTGATGTACCCTGAAAAACCTCCAGAGCTAATGACAGTGGAGAGGGAGACAGGGTTATCAGCCGTCACTTGCCTTGTCTACTTTTCTTGTAGCTTCCCATGCTCGGGCTGAGTCTGCTCCAGGAGTGACCCATTTATGCTCCACATACCTAATGAGGCCAGCATTCTATGCTGGGCAAATACAGGAAAGAACACATTGGAGGTCTGGCTTCCCACATTCATAAGGAGTCAGGCTTTCTCTCTGAAGCACCAGTGCATCTGGATAAAAAACAATACAAAACAGACACCAGTTCCCTTTGCACAAAACAAAAGGACAACAACAATTTTAGGGCCTAATGTTTAGAGGAACTTTGAAGGCATTAAGTTGACCTTGTGACATCATACCCAAATCAGTATTAGTAGCCCCTGACACTGTATTCAGCTACCAAGTATCAAAATGTAATTTGAGCAAACATTTTAATCCTCCCCATCAGAAATTTGATTCAGAGCTATTAACAAAAACCATATTGGACTTGTTGAAATTGTTTCTTTTGTCTCCTCAGTAAAAAAAGATAATACCTCCCTTGGTCCTCTCCTCCTCCATTTAGTACTTACTTGCCTTTTGCCTGTTAACAGTGCTTACTCTCATGTCTCTCCTCCCTGTTAGAATGTGAACAAGCTAGGTGCAAGGACTATGTTGTTTCTCTCTTTGTACCCTATAGCTCTATCAGGGGACCTGGCACACAGCTGTTACACAGTCCATGTTCGTTTGATTGAATTGAATTATGAGTGACACTTTGATGATGCAGATGAAAACAGCTAGAGAGGAAAGGCGGGAGGGGTCAGCTAGGTATGAAATATAAATTGGTTGTATTTCTTATATATTAAATATATATTGCAAGCATTGCAATTCAGAAGGACATTTGGTCGCCCCTCTGTATCTGTGAGAGGAGATACTACTGACCTGCTCACCCGCCAGCCCCTTAGGTTGACGAGGCAGGCTGCCCAAAGAAACAACGAAGCCTTGACCTCTTCAACCATTTGTGTGTGTCTGGGTCTTCATGTGGTAGAGAAGAGTGATAACCTGTTTATTTCTGGGTATGGGGTATTTCGCAGTTTACAAAGTGCATCTATGCTTGTTCATTATCATGTTTGATTTTCAAAACAATATGGGTATACTTTCTCTAGTTTATACTTAAGTAAACTGAACTTCAGAGCAATTAAATGGCTTGCCCAGGTTCTCCTAGTTAGTGAGGGTTGAACTAACAAGACTGGCCCCTGGATCTGTTATTCCAGAGAAAGGGCAAGAATGGCTTTTCAGAATTACCTGGAGACCTTCAGGTCTCCATATGTCCTCCCTTAGTGGTGAACCCTGCTCCTCTTTTTCCCTTGACACTGTTTCCATGAGACTATGTTGCATCCCTTGGGTGTCTTAGGGTAGAGTGAGGATTGAAAACCTCTGACTCATATACACTAATATGTATAAAATAGATAACTAATAAGAACCTGCTGTATAAAAAATAAAATTCAAAAAAAAAAAAAAACCTCTGACTCAAACGTTGGACTCCTAGTTCAGTGCTTTCTGCTCAGGGCACTTTCTACCAAATGACTTACCTGTTGTCTCATCTTCTAGGTAATAATCCTTAAGAATGGCTCCAGGTGAGGTGGAAAAGAGCACTCGACTAGGCTGCTCAGTTCCAGTCTGTCCTTTTGCTTCCCTTTTCACTGGCCCATAGCCTTCCTATCTCTTGGTTGCTGTATTTTGCTCGGTGTCCTTGGGCTGAAGGAGGGCGTGCTGTGCAAAATGATTACATCTACATGGCAGTTGGCACAAGGAAGCCATGCTGTGCGTATTTATTTGTGCCCATGCCACTTGACAACAGTAAGATTTCGAATCTGGCTTGAATTTGTAAAGGAATTGGGAAGGAGGCATTTTTCTCAGTTGGCTACTCACCAACAACTGTAAATATCTGACTTTTCAATCCTAGTCAGCTACAACTTTCTTCATGTAAGTCTGGCGATATTTGACTTCTCTGCACAGAATAAATATTTGGCATGGAAGACCTGAACCTATTTTCCTTATTGCCCCAAAGAGAATTTGCAAGCATGTCATTTCCACTATTGGCAGTGGAATACAGGGCTAAACATCTTGCCAGTCTTTCTAGATTTTTTGAGGTCCCTTCTGGTTCTGAGATCTATGATTCTTAGGGCTGAAGGCGGGAGGTTTTGTGTGTGTGTGTGTGTGTTTCCCTTTTCTTTGTTTGTATTTGGTTTTCGCCCACGCTCTTCTATATTTATTTAATTTAACCTTGCTACTTGCCTAAATTTGACACACAATTTCACCACTAGTAAGAATATCTACATTGTGACAGGCACTATGTTCCATGAGTTATCTAGATTATCTCTAATCTTTAAAATAGCTGTGCAGTGGGATAAACGTTATAATCAGTACCCAGTGGGAAGGTGAGGGACTTTATCCTATATTGTCTAAGACCACAGCTGCAGAACTTGAATTCCATCCCTGTTCTTGTCAGGTTTCAAAGCTTATACTCATCGTATGTAATACTGCATAGCTAAACCAAACAGAAACTTAATTTTAAAGAAGGTAACCATTTCCTTATAGCCTGTCTTTATTCAACCTGCTATCCACTGGGGAAAACTCTCACCATTTTGAGGAAAAACTTATCTATGAAAATTAACTAGCTAAATGCTGGCAGGAAATGTGAGGGAAAAAGTGTACATATCATTTGGGGAGTGGGTGAAAACAAAAGCAATGGTAGGATTACAGTCAGCAATGGATTAAAGAGAACATGGGGTTTAAGAGAGGGGGTGTTTGAAATTTTCATGAAATTTTCAAGTCACATATAATCATATTCCCTCAGTTTACCTGACCAGAAATATAAAATTAATATGTGAGAGTCAGATGGTGCCTGGTCCATCCCCAGCTTTACAGATCAGGGCTGAGAGGGTGATGCCCCCACAGCCCATATTGGTATGTATAGGCCTAGAACCTGAGCCTCCTTATCTTGAGCCCAGTTCTCAGTTTTGTGGACTCCTGTGATATGCTTTGGTCACCCACAAAATGTAGGGAAGGAGAATCTCAGCTTTTTTGGCTTGTCTCAAAGATGAATCCAGAGCCCACCTCATTGATATGGAGTTCAGAGCAATTTAGACATTTTGAACCTAAGACTATAATCTGGGGAAAATTCTGGGACTGAATGGACCTCGTAAATAAAATATAAGTGTGGGGAGTCGTGGACTGAATTTCCCAGTGAATGATATACTCCCTCAATCCCTTAGATTTTCAGTGACAATGTGGTTGGCCTCTCCTGTGGGCAGCTTGTCAGGCGAGGAGTTTGGGCAGCAGGTTGGAAGCATGCTGGCTGGCTTAGGCAGGGTGACATTTTTTCTACCGTGTAGTTTTTATGCAGAGCACACACCAAACAAATGATTCTCAGCAGGGAAGGATGCAGATTATTTCTTGTGCATTACATCCACTGGGGTAGATGAAATATGAATCCTGGAGACCGTTTTGGCAAACACTTCAATTACTGCGAGGAGCACTTATTAGGAAGAAGAATGTGGGCTCTTTATCAGTCTGTTGAAACCTTGAAATGTTTTTTGATTTTGAGTGTGCACGTGCACGTGTATGTGTGTTTGTGTGTGTGTGAATGTCGATTTAATCTTGCTGTACTGAATCATGAATTTTTTTTCTAAATTCAAAGCCGGAAGAGTTTTTCATGTCTCCTTCAACTAGGGGTATGGGGATGGGATGGGCAGAAATGGAGTGGTAAAGGGAACAGATGCCAAAGAGAGTTGATGTGTGGATATGAGCGGTCAAAAGAGGAGCCCCATTAAGCTCTTCTCACCCATCAACCATAAATGACCACAGAATAGCCAGGGCTGAAACAATCAGTAGGTTTTTCAATAGATAGCTTTTGTTCTTCCAACCCATCTCAACTCCTTTTCCCAAGAGTCACAGAGAAGCCCTTGCCTTGTCGAACTGGGCATTGATTATTCTGGGTTGCTAAACTCTGTTCCTCTGCTTCAGCTGAAAAATCACCCAACTGGAGATGGTTTTCTGATTTAGGATATGACAAAAGAAAGCATAGAGCTAAGAGATATTCCCAATTTCTTCTTCAGAATCATAAGCTTATGGTCAAATAAGTTTGGAGTAGAGAAATTTATCTCAAACTTCTCACATTATATAGAAAAAAGTAAACAATCAAACTTAAAAGACTTACTATAAGCAAGTGTCAGAATTGGGCTTAATACTTGGATTCCAAAATGTCATGCCTGGGTGGGAGGAGGTAGTTATCCTCAAATTATGCCATGCTCGGGGTTGCCAGTGAAACCTCTGATAAATCATAGATAAAGGCCATGACCTTGACAGTGAGTCCTCTAAGATGTCAGCAGGAAGTGCTCAGAGGAAACTGGGCTCAGAGGAGGTGCTCAGTGACTGGCGGGGATGCCAGGTAAGGCCCGCATGTACTTCTCCAGCCTCAGCCTGCACCTCCCTGCATGCACACTAGTCAGGTCCCCCTTTCCCTGGTGGTCCTGCCTGGTACTTTCACTCCTCTCTGCTTTTGTACACATTCTTTTCTCTGCCTGGAAACATCTGTTCCTTTTTTGAGGCCTGGCTCAAACGTCCCCTATTCTCTAAGTTCTCTTCCTACCCTTGCGGGAAGGAAGGGGGATTAATTTCTCCTTCATCTGTGACTCAAGATTATATTTATAGCTCGATTTTCAGTAGTTAGTGTGTTACACTATTTTTTAAATTGGATATCTGTCTGTAACCTTGATCAGACCAGGTCTTCAAACCTAGTAGGGACTTTTATTAATTTGATGTCAATTTTTTAAACTGTTCTCCGCCAAAGAACAGATAACCTTCCTTTTTTTTTTTAGTGTTTGTGAGACAGTCAAGCTTTGATCTGTAAAGGCAGAAGCAGCATTGGTTATTACTTTTCTCTTTCCCATCTGTGAATCTGATCTAAAAGTCTTAGCAGCTTTGAATGAGACTGAAACCAAGATTTTGAAGACTTCAGTTTCTGGGCCAGAGGGTTAGAGAGAATATTTTTGGCTCCACTTCTGGGGAGGAAAATATTCAAATTTATCATGAACATGTTGCCCTTCTTATACATTGCCTAAGTCTTCTCATCTTATTGTATATCATTCTTTCTTTAATTTCTCTCTCTTTCTCTTTCCTTCCTCCCTCTTTCTCCCTCCCTCCCTTCCTTTTTTCCTTCCTTCCTTCTTAGGAATGGTAATTAATTTTGAAAATCTCTCTGTTTATTATCTTCCCTTACATCTAATGGTATTTATCGGCCAACACTGGATAGAATCTAATCTAAGGTCACAAGACACACAGTGAGCTTAGAGACGTCCGTGGGTTTGGAATCAAATTCTACTGACAGCACTCTCTGCTTAACTTAGTTCACTTTTAGCATTTTTCCTTGAATTCCTCAACATGAGTTCTCTTCAAAAAACAACACCACCAACAACAAAATCAAACAGATTATAAGTGTTTTTTATAGCCTTGGTGATTCCACTGTAGAATCAGAAAAGAGTACAATACGAATCTTGGCAATCATCTCAACGAGTCTTCTACAGTTCCCAAGATAAGAATTTACTTAGGTTCAATTTGAACACCTCTTCAGAAAGTGATTTATTATCTTCCAAGTTAGCATATCCCTTTGTTAGTTAGCTTTGATCTCCCTTACTATCATGGGTATACAGAAGGAGTCAAATGTACATCAGCAACCCAGATTTATTGTCCTTTCCCATATGCATGTTCCTAAGATGCCTAGACTGACTAGTATTCTGGGAGTGTCCACCTCCTATGTGGAGGGCAGTTCCAGAGCCTCCGTAAACCACCATGTCAGCCTCAGACCCTGTTCTACCTGTTCTGCCTCTTCCACTCTGGATTCTCCTTGTCAGTTTCTTCTCATCACAAAATCTCCACCAAACTCTTACTTAGTGGTTGCTGGATCAGCACCATCAGCATCACTCATGAGCTTATTTGAAACACAGAAGCTTGGGTCCCATCTCAGACCTAGTGACTTGAATCAGCATTTTCATAAGATTCTCAGGTGAGTCATACTTACATTTAAGTTTGAGAAGCATCGCTCTGTCTAGGTAGTGCCTTATGATGACTATGGCCTTGTCCATTCTGCAAACACTAATGTCAGAACTAGAAGAGGTGCTGCTGGCTGATTCCCAAATCAGAATGACCAAGTAGAGGTAAGTTCTACACAGCAAGTAGGAGATAACCTCTCAAATTTCGTGACTCACTTTGTCACCTGAGAGGGGCTCATGCACCCATGTCCTGAGTCCCTCCTCCTCAGTGGAGCTTTTCACAAAAGCTGCTCCTTCAGCCTCCCCCTCTGCCCCTGAGTTCCCTTCTCTGGAGGCAGTCCAGAAAAGTAATCTACATTTTTGGGCATATGCCAACATATCCTTTTCAGTGATTTCTTTTCAGTCTCTCTCCAGGCTCCTAATATATCCCTTGCTCCTTCTCCTTTTTCCCTAAAATCCAAAAAGCCTACCTAGAAATCAGTTCATGCCAGTAGACCCTTATGGACTCACGAATTCCCAGCAATACATCAGACACACACAAACACGTCTGAATTCCCTTTAGATTTAACTAGATCATCCCATATTCATTTGTATTGAACTGACACATACTTTACGAAATATTCTCTATTTTCTAATAGTTGCTTTCTGGAGCCATGAAAAACATGCTTAAATCCCTCTTCCATATGACTCCTTTAGGTATTTGAAGAGCATTTTAAAAATTTATTTATTTATTTATTTATTTTGGCTGTGTTGGGTCTTCGTTTCTGTGTGAGGGCTTTCTCTAGTTGTGGCGAGTGGGGGCCACTCTTCATCGCGGTGCGTGGGCCTCTCACTGTCGCGGCCTTTCTTGTTGCGGAGCACAGGCTCCAGACGCGCAGGCTCAGTAGTTGTGGCTCACGGGCCTAGTTGCTTTGCGGCCTGTGGGATCTTCCCAGACCAGGGCTCGAACCCGTGTCCCCTGCATTGGCAAGCAGATTCTCAACCACTGCGCCACCAGGGAAGCCCCTGAAGAGCATTTTTATGCCTCCATCCCCCAAACCTTCTCATCATTTATATCCTGAACAGCCCCCTTTTGCCTTTTTTCTCACGTTTCATTTTCAGTTACTTACCCTGATTTTAGCTTAACACTCCAAGAATGGGTGATATAGTCTGATCACAAAGTAAACTGATCAACATAAGCAGGAGACAGTGGAAGGCAGAGGACATTCTCATAATAATTAGGGTTTCATATAGCATAGCAGAAGACTTCCACTAGCAATCAAGTTGGAAAATGATTGTTACTCTGTTACCTCTCCCGTGTCAAGCAGATGAGCTACTAATATTCCCTTCTCAGAATATCAATGTCCATATTGTCTTTTTCTCCAGGTTATTCGTATTCTAGATTTTAGTTTCTCAGCACTCATTCTAGGAACTCTTCAAGCAATAAAATTCTAGGAGTCTATTCTTCAAAGGCTCTGGTGTATCCAGGGCTATTCAAGTTATTAAATATTAGAACCAATAAACTTAAGTATCATAATAAATCTGATTTGAGAATTGTTATGATATTGAAGCTTTTATAAGTTGATGAGGTGTATATCTAGGTAAACAAACTGTCTTAGAATCATAGTCAAGAATCACTTATGATATTCTTTTGCTTATTAGATGGTAGATATAATGCTTTAGAAATAACAAAAACAAACAAAAACACCCAAATAAGTCATCAATAATTTTGAAATTTCCCTGGGACTGAAACAATGTGGTACACTTTCTTTTCTTTACCAACGATTCAAATAATAAAATACAACCCATGTTTATCCTTTTGGTAAAATTTGTTCCATCGGAAGAGATTACATATGACAACTATACAATCTGGTATACAGTGTGACAAACATACAATATAGTAATTATCAATAGAGTGCATTTAAGGTTATATGTGTAACATTTTAAATATAAAGTTTTCTCTAGATATAATTTTTTTTACCGAAGTGTAGTTGATATACAATATTGTGTTTCAGGTGGACAGCATAGTGATTCAGTGTCTTTGCAGATTATATTCCATTATAAATTATTGTGAGATAATGGGTCTAAATATAAAATTAATAACTATTATCAAGCTTTTAAAGTTATAATTTATTATAATCACAAGGAAATTTAAGTGATTCATAATCCTACTGCTCTCAAACACAATATTTTGGCATACTGTTTTCTAATCCTTTAAACAATGAAATATATGAACATATACGTAAGTATGATTATTATATACAATTTTCTGTTTTTATCTGCTGTCATATTTTGCTATGTTATCCTTGATTTTAAATTATTGCTTAATATTCCAGCCCATGAATATATAATAATTTATTTCACCATTCTCTTATTGTTGGACGTGTAGGTTTATTTTCAGTTTTTTTTCACTGAGATGAATATCTTTTTATGTAAATTTTGACCATGTCTGTGATTTCCTCATAATGGATTCTGTGAATTGGGATTGATAATTTAAAAATTATGGACATATCGGGTATATCTTTTGTTTGTTTTCACCTTTTTAGTTTATTTATTTTAACTTCTTTATTGGAGTATATTTGCTTTACATTGTTGTGTTAGTTTCTGCTGTATAACAAAGTGAATCAGCTATACGTATACTTATATCCCCATATCCCCTCCCTCTTGTGTCTGGGTACATCTTTTAAATGTATATCGTATTTAGTTTGTCAGTTAATTGAAATGGCGTTAACACATGCCACTTGGGTGGAGTAGGTTTTGTGTGTGTGTGTGTGTGTGTGTGTGTGTGTGTATTTGTGTGTTTGTGTATGGGGGAGACAGAGAATTAGTTACATATTTTCAAAGAAAGAAAAAAATCATTTGTTAGCAAATGTTTCAAGACCCTACCAGTTAACTAATCTGAAACACTCTAAAAATGTGAGATTTTTATAATGGGAAATCTTAGTTCTGTAATTACAGAAAAGGGAGAATTTCCAAACTTTTGTTTCCTAGCAGAAAGCACATACACACTCTCACACACACATTTAAGTGTGTAATTAGTGGTTTATTTTTGCACAATATTAGAAGTATTTGTAGTGAATAATCTCTTCTAAAATCTTTAAAGAAGGTTTATAATATTTTTCTCATGTCATAAAGCAAAAACACAGAAAAACTAAATTCCATGAGAGCAGAGATGGCAGCTGTTTTAATGAGTCTGTGTCTGAGCTCCCAGTAGAGCACTTGGAACGTGGAAGGTGCACAGTAGATATTTGAGCAGTATAGAGAGTCTCTTTCCTGTGACTATTTGAGTGAAAAAATAGATCTAGCCAAGATAAGTTTATTTTCATAAAGAATTCTTAAGTGGACAGCAATGTAATGGAAGAAAAAAAAGGATCCAAAAGACCAGTCTGAAGCTGAGGTCTCTTGAAGGCAGGAAGTACTCCTCTCTCAAGAGTTTGGGGTAGATGGAATCCAGGAATGTTCAGGAAATCACAGAAGACCTTTATCTCTTTCACTTTTCAAAGTCAAGTTACCTGAAAGCCTGTTGACAGAAATCTCACTGTTCTTCCCTTGCCTTATTTTAGCATAGAGAATATTCCGTAACGCTTTTAAAAGTGTTTTCTTTTCAAATTTAATTTAATATTACCGGAGAAGATTAATTTTAGTTTAAAAGAATCTAAACACCTATAGCAACAAGAGGAAAACATATTTTGCTCTGTCAGTGTATTTGAGGTAGTGAGCAATTTTAAGGAATGGCACAGAAAAAGACTGTTTAGCTTAAACTAAATAGTGTCTCTCTTTCCTGAACAGCTCAAATCCTTTTCCAAGCACCACTGAAGTTTTTTATAAGTTAAAAGATGCTTGGGGGCTATAAGCTTTTTTTTTTTTTTTCTTTTTGTCAGTGGTTAAAAGCATCCTGAATGCTGTACTAAAGACCCTGTTCTATTATCTCCATTTCAATCTAGATTTAGAAATATAAGGGCAGGTGAACAGAGGATTTATACAGTAGATTCATGTAAAAGGGAGAGTTTAGAGGAAATAATTTTAGCTTTAACCACAGTGAACATTGACCCTTAGAGGAAAAAAACTACTTAAAATTCAATTAAAGAAATTTTAAAAGCATGGGGGAAATGATAATTTAGAAATAAAATGATCTGTAGTAGGAATACATGGAATGCCACATGGAATACTTCTCATCTCCGTACTCCTGGGAGCTAGCCTGTTTGTGCGGGAGAGTTGAATGGTACTGTCTTTAGTGGGGAGCAATGGAGATGGAGAGCAACACTAGGGACCATGTGTCACTCTGACTTTGATCCAATAAGTAACCCATCCATCATTCCAAGGTTGATCATTCTTGCTCCTGAGAAATGAATTAATTTACATTCCTTCATTTAATGGCTGTATTACAACTGTAAATTTATAAGTGATGTTTTGAGATCTTATGCCTAATTACTGAGAAAAGCTTACATTTTTAAGCCTGTGCACATTGTTGGAATTTTACTCATCAAAGATTCTATTTTGGTTGTTCCCAATAATATAAGTATTGGTGGGAATGTGTCTTTAAGGTTTGCTTATCCAGTGCACTTGTGATCATTCATCTTCCACTTCCCTTAACTGGAAGGATGATTGGGGAAGTTGTTCCGTAGCTGATTTCTCTTTGAACGTGCCGTAACTCTAGGCAAATGTTTGTAAATATTTGGCAAATTGTATTGAACATCTACAGGTCAAAGAGCATTTGTTCCATCGAAGGGTCATTCCTTGGACCGTTTATCCATTGCACGTATTTGAAACCCAAACATGATCATTCAGTTAGATCCAGAGAAATGAAGTGGATCCCATATTGTTTAGCTCGTAGCTTTCAGTGTCATATTTGTGCGGCAGACACCTTCTCATCATACTGTTCTAGAAAAATAAAACAGGGCAAGGTACCTGTGGTGCACATGTGAGGAGGCTGTCTTCATTATTACCTCTACCAGAAGAGCCATTAGTATAAAAATGCTCATAAACAAAATGAGAAAGAGCTTGGGGAAAATCAATAAGGCACAGATTGCACAATAAAGTCACTAATCTCTTTCCTGAGAAATTTTTAGCAGGGAAATTGTGCAAAGAAAGTCTTCAAGGAATAATTGTCTTCAACAAGCTTTCTACTGGTCAGCAGAAACTTTTTTGCTTTGAAGTAAAAAACAAAAAAAGAAAGAAAGCAAAACAAAAAAATCAGCAAAAGAGCGGTAAATGGAGTAACACATCTTCCCAGCAAGAAAACTGAGCAGGGCAAGGTCACCGTCTTGTGTTTTCAGTATTATTTATCTATCTCGAAGTCTGTGGTTCGAAAGCATTTTATCAGCATTAATTAGTTTCTTTCCTTCAAAAATCTGAGAACATTCAACTCTGAAAAGTTAAGTCAATTCAAATCTCAAAGTACAGTTTGGACATCAAGTAACATGTCTCTTGTAGGAGGGTTGTAAAGAAAACTAATTTCTATTTATTTGGTTTCCATTAAAAATATCACAGATTATTGGCTTGGCTCATCTTACTGTTTTCTGTTTTGAAATTAATATATGTTCAACTTAGAAGATTTAAGAAATGTATAATAAGTAAAAGGAGGAAATAAACAACGCTCATAATCTTGTTCCGTCGACATAACTTATGTGTCTTATTTTGTATCATACATAGCTTTGCATCTGCCACTCAAAAATTTTTTCTTAGTATATGGTAAATGTTTTTTCCATGATATTTCTAATTCCACAAAGTATTCCATCATAGGGATCCATCTTAATTTATTTAATCAATGTCCTTTATTAATCATTTGTTTTTAATTAAGCATAAGAACAAATCCTAACTTGACAGAATAAAGCAAACCTTGACTTCTCTCTCTTCCAAATGATGTAAAAGGCAGTCAAAGGAAACCTTATACAAACTCAGTAAATCAACAAATGCAGAAGTCTGGTCCAAAAATGTGAGGAACATACAAAGAAAAGAGGTAGGTAGGAGTATCCCAAGGGAAGGCTCATGGAAGGCAAACCAGAGCATACTTCCTCCCGTCACTTGAAGCATCTTTTTAAAACTGGAGCCATTAGTCTACTTCTCTGGCTGGTTTGTTTTCATGGCAAAGAACTGGCTTTGGTTGCAACTCTCCCTGGCTGAGATAAATGGTTGTATATAGAGCTATGTGGTAGCATGAAGGCCAAGCATGATTATTACCCCAGAGACACTGCATGGCTGTTTAACAGGGGCCAAGCCTAAGAAAGGCTCTTCCTGCAATCTCTACCTCCTCTCCTTCAATTCCCTTGAGTGCAGAGAGATTCCCTGGGCCACTGAGTGTCCAAGAAGGGGGATGGTAATAAATCCCCAAATTTATTCAAACATGGGGTTATATTTTCCCCCAAACCCAGCTGATCAAACATGTTCAGAGCCTGGATAAGCATCATCCATTCAGCGCTTGAAACAGTTATGTTTATGCAGATATTAAGTTTATGCCTGCTGTCCAGAATCAGCACACCAGGCCTGTATAACAAATAGATAGAATTTGCAGAATTTTAGTTTATTTGACCTATATATACAGCAATCATTAAAAGTAGCCAAGGGGCAGAAGAGAGTAATAAAAGCTCTATCTAGAAGGAACACAGAACTTGTGAAGTAACTATAGATTCTTCCCTTAAGCTGGATACTATTAGAGCTCAGCCTTTTTTAGTATCTTCTATAAGCCTGCCTCACTAAGTTGGTTGAGTGCCAGAATATGTGGAACTGACCATGCCATAATGGACTTCTTCTGCATTAAATCTTTCAGAGCTGGTAAATTTAGATGACCTAAAGAGCCATGTTATGTCTGTACCGCTTATCAAATTGGTATAAGAGTTAGAGACTCAAAACTGAGACCCGGATTTTCCCAGAAGGCTGCATTATTCAATCATCAGCAAATTAGAGGTTCACAGTAAACTAGAAATAATGGAGTTATCTCCTTCTAGATGTGAGAGCATCTTCCCAGAAAGTCAGAAGGAATTTGCAAACTTTTCTGTTTGCTGGGTGGTCTGGGCCTTGCCCAGCATGAACTGTTTATCTGGCTGAAAATGTGAGAAGATCCTGTCATAGGAGAGTAGGTTCTGTGTAGCTCTAAAAGTCAGGCTCTGCGTCTTGCTGATGGCTTCCCATAAGGGGATAAAGCATCAAATTTGGTACATATTCCTCTCCTTCTGGTAGATATTTTTCCACATAGCTAATGGAGCCATGGAGTCATGTTCTGATCCTGCTTCTACCACCTACTAGGTATGTGACTTGGGCAAACTACTTATTCCTCAGTGTCACAGTTTCCTTATCTGTAAAATGGCGTGATAACGCATCTCCTTAGCAAGGTTGTTGTGACGCTAAATTCAGTCTCTTTGGGACTGACTGGCTCAGAGAAGGAGCTCAGGGAATGTTAACTATTCTTATTAGCTGGTGTTAAAATGGCAAGGGCTGAAAAGAAAATTTCCACTGACAAAATGTTTATGCCTCTTTTTTAAGCTGTCAAAGTTCTGTTGAAATAGATGGAGAGCTTAAATGAAATTAATGAAGCATGCCCCAGAGTGACATGAATAATAATCAACATATTTTTAAAACAGTGGGTTGAAAATGAAGAAAATCCTTTGCTCCGACAAAGAAACCGGGATATTTGGGGAGCACATGATGTGTCCGGCATAGGTGATAGCGATCACATCACATTTAGCCTTCCTCTCCGCAGTGTTGCTGTCGGCATTTTTTAAAGAAACAGAAGCTCTTGTGAGCAGTAGGGTGAGGACTCAAGTACAACATCTCTCAAAACCCTCCTCTTCCACTAACTCCAAACACCACCCCATTCCTCCTTCCTTGCCCTCTTGTTCCAAGCCTCCATTTTCTTTCTGTGATGTTGAGAGACCCTCTCCTGGTGCGCCGCTCTCAGCGGAACTGCTCCTCTCATGCTGCTCCAAAGGACGCTGATACGGTCTCCCTGGACTCACAGGAATTGCTATGAGATTTGGCAGCTTCATATGCATTTCCCCCCCATCCTTAGCCAAATAGCGGCTTCTTATGGCCAAGAATGGCTGACTAATGACTCACTTTGTGGTCCCACGATGAAAACATTACAAAAGTTAGGGTGAAGCAATCAGAAATAAAAGACAAATTGTGGCCTGATATGTGTGTGTGTGTGTGTGTGTGTGTGTGTGTGTTGGCCTTGAAGCTGTGTCTTTGCCATTCTTACTATGTTCCAGAAATAAACATTTGTATTCACACGGTTTGCTCAGCCTGCTACTGCGATTGCTCTCAGATATAGCACACTGTTTTGAAGAGGAACATTTATGTTCCTGACTTAGAGGGAAGTCAGACGTTTGCTGAAGGGAAGTTTTTGGTTGGAAGCCGTTTGGCAGCCTGAACTTGGAGTAGTGCAGACTTGGGTTCAAATCTTGGCTCTGGTATTTAATAACTGTATGACCTTGAACAGTTTATATAACTTCTTAAGCCTCTTTTCCTTCTGTGTAAAAGGAGAATAACCATCTTTTTGCTAAAGGGCTCTCTGTGATGATCAATGAGCATCAAATACATGGCAGATAGATCAGATAATGCCAAGTGAATGACAGTTATTATTAATGTGCACTGATTTCTTTAGAAAAGCCAGATATTCACAATCAGCAGCATTTTGCCTGGGTTATACACATAGTGGAATCTTAGATTTTCTCCTCAGCAAGTACCTATTGAAATTTTGCCGTTTAGAAACTGATTTGTACACATACTATGGCAGCAACTTGTGTGCCTCTTAGAGTGGACACTTCTCATCAGCCTAATCAACTCCATGTCACACCTCTGAGAATATGTGCAACCTTCAATATGTCCACAGACACAACATGGGCTTAAAATTTGAGGGAAGAGGTAAGAGATGGGTTTGTATAATTGGCTCTTCCTCATCATTCAAGTTTTCCACGAACACCATCTCCTCAGAGGGAACTTCCCTGACCACAGTATCTCAAGACCCCTCACCACCCTACCTACCCCTGTCAGCTGCTCTCTGTCCCCTTGACTCCTCTCTCTTTTCTTTCCTTTCTTTCCTTTTCTTCCTTTCTTCCTTCCTTCCTTTGTCTCTTTCCTTCTATCTTTCTTTACCTCTCTCTCCCTTTCTTTCTTTTTTTTTTTTACAGTCCATATATGCATTTACTGAACAAAAGCTATGTATAAGTGGACCCATGCAGTTCAAATTTGTGTTGTTTAAGGGTCAACTTTAGTATGTTGAATTTTTTTTAACATCTTTATTGGAGTATAATTGCTTTACAATGATGTGTTAGTTTCCGCTTTATAACAAAGTGAATCAGATACGTATGTCCCCATATCTCTTCCCTCTTGTGTCTCCCTCCCTACCACCCTCCCTATCTCACCCCTCTAGGTGGTCACAGAGCACTGAGCTGATCTCCCTGAGCTATGCAGCTGCTTCCCACTAGCTATCTAGTTTATGTTTCGTAGTGTATATATGTCCATGCCACTCTCTCACTTCGTCCCAGCTTACCCTTCCCCCTCCCCATATCCTCAAGTCCATTCTCAAGTAGATCTGTGTCTTTATTCTGGTCTTGCCCCGAGGTTCTTCATGACCATTTTTTTTTTAATTACAAATAGCTCAATTTCGTTTCTTTTTATGGCTGAGTAATATTCCATTGTATATATGTGCCACATCTTCTTTATCCATTCATCTGATGATGGACACTTAGGTTGTTTCCATGTCCTGGCTATTGTAAATAGAGCTGCAATGAACATTTTGGTACATGACTCTTTTTGAATTATGGTTTTCTCAGGGTATATGCCTAGTAGTGGGATTGCTGGGTCATATGGTATTTCTATTTGTAGTTTTTAAGGAAACTCCATACTGTTCTCCATAGTGGCTGTACCAGTTCACATTCCCACCAGCAGTGCAAGAGTGTTCCCTTTTCTCTACACCCTCTCCAGCATTTATTGTTTCTAGATTTTTTCATGATGGCCATTCTGACTGGTGTAAGATGACATCTCATTGTAGTTTTGATTTGCATTGCTCTGATGATTAATGATGTTGAGCATTCTTTCATGTGTTTGGCAGTGTGTATATCTTCTTTGGAGAAATGTCTATTTAGGTCTTCGGCCCATTTTTTGATTGGGTTGTTTGTTTTTTTGTTATTGAGCTGCATGAGCTGCTTGTAAATTTTGGAGATTAATCCTTTGTCAGTTGCTTCATTTGCAAATATTTTCTCACATTCTGAGGGTTGTCTTTTGGTCTTGTTTATGGTTTCCTTTGCTGTGCAAAATCTTTGATGTTTCATTAGGTCCCATTTGTTTATTTTTGTTTTTATTTCCATTTCTCTAGGAGGTGGGTCAAAAAGGATCTTGCCGTGATTTATGTCATAGAGTGTCCTGCCTATGTTTTCCTCTAAGAGTTTGATAGTTTCTGGCCTTACATTTAGGTCTTTAATCCATTTTGAGCTTATTTTTGTGTATGGTGTTAGCGAGTGATCTAATCTCATACTTTTACATGTACCTGTCCAGTTTTCCCAGCACCACTTATTGAAGAGGCTGTCCTTTCTCCACTGTACATTCCTGCCTCCTTTATGAAAGATAAGGTGACCATATGTGCGTGAGTTTATCTCTGGGCTTTCTATCCTGTTCCATTGATCTATATTTGTGTTTTTGTGCCAGTACCATACTGTCTTGATTACTGTAGCTTTGTAGTATAGTCTGAAGTCAGGGAGCCTGATTCCTCCAGCTCCGTTTTTCGTTCTCAAGATTGCTTTGGCTATTCGGGGTTTTTTGTGTTTCCATACAGATTGTGAAATTTTTTGTTCTAGTTCTGTGAAAAACACCAGTGGTAGTTTGATAGGGATTGCATTGAATCTGTAGATTGCTTTGGGTAGTAGAGTAATTTTCATAATGTTGATTCTCCCAATTGAAGAACATGGTATATCTCTCCATCTATTTGTATCATCTTTAATTTCTTTCATCAGTGTCTTATAATTTTCTACAGACAGGTCTTTTATCTCCTTAGGTAGGTTTATTCCTAGATATTTTATTCTTTTTGTTGCAATGGTAAATAGGAGTGTTTTCTTAATTTCACTTTCAGATTTTTCATCATTATTGTATAGGAATGCCAGAGATTTCTGTGCATTAATTTTGTATCCTGCTACTTTACCAAAGTCATTGATTAGCACTAGTAGTTTTCTGGTAGCATCTTTAGGATTCTCTATGTACTGTATCATGTCATCTGCAAACAGTGACAGCTTTACTGCTTTTCCAATTTGGATTCCTTTTATATCCTTTCCTTCTCTGATTGCTGTGGCTAAAACTTCCAAAACTATGTTGAATAAGAGTGGTGAGAGTGGGCAACCTTGTCTTGTTCCTGATCTTAGTGGAAATGGTTTCAGTTTTTCACCATTGAGGATGGTGTTGGCTGTGGGTTTTTATCAGAAATCGGTGTTGAATTTTGTCGAAATCTTTCTCTGCATCTATTGAGATGACCATATGGTTTTTCTCCTTCAATTTGTTAATATGGTGTATCACATTGATTGATTTGCGTATTTTGAAGAATCCTTGCATTCCTGGAATAAACCCCTCTTGATCATGCTGTATGATCCTTTTAATGTGCTGTTGGATTCTGTTTGCTAGTATTTTGTTGAGGATTTTTGCATCTATGTTCATCAGTGATATTGGCCTGTAGTTTTCTTTCTTTGTGACATCCTTGTCTGGTTTTGGTATCAGGGTGATGGTGGCCTCGTAGAATGAGTTTGGGAGTGTTCCTCCCTCTGCTATATTTTCGAAGAGTTTGAGAAGGATAGGTGTTAGCTCTTCTCTAAATGTTTCATAGAATTCGACTGTGAAGCCATCTGGTCCTCGGCTTTTGTTTGTTGGAAGATTTTTCATCACAGTTCCAATTTCAGTGCTTGTGATTGGTCTGTTCATATTTTCTATTTCTTCCTGGTTCAGTCTCAACATGTTGTGCATTTCTAAGAATTTGTCCATTTCTTCCAGGTTGTCCATTTTATTGGCATAGAGTTGCTTGTAGTAATCTCTCATGATCTTTTGTATTTCTGCAGTGTCAGTTGTTACTTCTCCTTTTTCATTTCTAATTCCATTGATTTGAGTCTTCTCCCTTTTTTTCTTGATGAGTCTGGCTAATGGTTTATTATTGTTTTATAATGTTTATATTGTTTTATTGTTTATTATTGTTTTAATAATGGTTTATTATTGGTTTATTTATTGTTTATTGTATTATTGTTTATCTTCACAAAGAACCAGCTTTTAGTTTTATTGATCTTTGCTATTGTTTCCTTCATTTCTTTTTCATTTATTTCTGACCAGATCTTTATGATTTCTTTCCTTCTGCTAACTTTAGGGTTTTTTTGTTCTTCTTTCTCTAATTGCTTTAGGTGCAAGGTTAGGTTGTTTATTCGAGATGTTTCCTGTTTCTTAAGGTAGGATTGTATTGCTATAAACTGCCCTCTTAGAACTGCTTTTGCTGCATCCCATAGGTTTTGGGTCATCATGTCTCCATTGTCATTTGTTACTAGGTATTTTTTGATTTCCTCTTTGATTTCTTCAGTGATCCCTTCGTTATTAAGTAGTGTATTGTTTAGCCTCCATGTGTTTGTATTTTTTACAGATCTTTTCCTGTAATTGATATCTCATCGCATAGCGTTCTGGTTGGAAAAGATACTTGATACAATTTCAGTTTTCTTAAACTTACCAAGGCTAGATTTGTGACCCAAGATATGATCTATCCCAGAGAATGTTCCATGAGCACTTGAGAAGAATGTGTATTCTGTTGTTTTTGGATGGAATGTCCTATAAATATCAATTAAGTCCATCTTGTTTAATGTATCATTTAAAGCTTGTATTTGCTTATTTATTTTCATTTTGGATGATCTGCCCATTGGTGAAAGTGGGGTGTTAAAGTCCCCTATATGAATGTGTTACTATCGATTTCCCCTTTTATGGCTGTTAGTATTTGCCTTATGTATTGAGGTGCTCCTATGTTAGGTGCCTAAATATTTCCAATTGTTATATCTTCTTCTTGGATCGGTCCGTTGATCATTATGTAGTGTCCTTCTGTGTCTCTTCTAATAGTCTTTATTTTAAAGTCTGTTTTTTCTGATATGAGAATTGCTACTCCAGCTTTCTTTTGGTTTCCATTTGTATGGAATATCTTTTTCCATCCCCTCACTTTCAGTCTGTATGTGTCTCTAGGTCTGAAGTGGGTCTCTTGTAGACAGCATATATATGGGTCTTGTTTTTGTATCAGTTCAGCCAGTCTGTGTCTTTTGGTGGGAGCATTTAATCCATTTACACTTAAGGTAATTATCGATAGGTATGTTCCTATTACCATTTTCTTAATTGTTTTGGGTTTGTTATTATAGGTCTTTTCCTTCTTTTGTGTTTCTTGCCTACAGAAGATCCTTTAGCATTTTTTGTAAAGCTGGTTTGGTGGTGCTGAACTCTCTCAGCTTTTGCTTGTCTGTAAAGGTTTTAATTTCTCCACCAAATCTGAATGAGATCCTTGCTGGGTAGAGTAATCTTGGTTGCAGGTTTTTCTCCTTCATCACTTTAAATATGTCCTGCCAGTCCCTTCTGGCTTGCAGAGTTTCTGCTGAAAGATCAGCTGTTAACCTTATGGGGATTCCCTTGAGTGTTACTTGTTGTTTTTCCCTTGCTGCTTTTAATATGTTTTCTTTGTATTTAATTTTTGACAGTTTGATTAATATGTGTCTTGGCATGTTTATCCTTGGATTTTTCCTGTATGGGACTCTGTGTGCTTCCTGGACTTGATGAACTATTTCCTTTCCCATATTAGGGAAGTTTTCAACTATAATCTCTTCAAATATTTTCTCAGTCCCTTTCTTTTTCTCTTCTTCTTCTGAAACCCCTATAATTCGAATGTTGGTGCATTTAATGTTGTCCCAGAGGTCTCTGAGACTGTCCTCAGTTCTTTTCATTCTTTTTTCTTTAATCTGCTTTGCAATAGTTATTTCCACTATTTTATCTTCCAGGTCACTTATCTGTTCTTCTGCCTCAGTTATTCTGCTATTGATCCCTTCTAGAGTATTTTTAATTTCATTTATTGTGTTGTTCATCGTTGCTTGTTTCATCTTTAGTTCTTCTAGGTCCTTGTTAAATGTTTGTTCCATTTTCTCAATTCTATTTCCAAGATTTTGGATCATCTTTACTATCATTATTCTGAATTCTTTTTCAAATAGACTGCCTATTTCCTCTTCATTTGTTAGGTCTGGTGGGTTTTTATCTTGCTCCTTCATCTTCTGTGTTTTTCTGTCTTCTCATTTTGCTTATCTTACTGTGTTTGGGGTCTCCTTTTTGCAGCCTGCAGGTTCGTAGTTCCCATTGTTTTTGGTGTCTGTTCCAAGTGGCTAAAGTTGGTTCAGTGGGTTGTGTAGGCTTCCTGGTGGAGGGGACTAGTGCCTGTGTTCTGGTGGATGAGGCTGGATCTTGTCTTTCTGGTGGGCAGGTCCACGTCTGCTGGTGTGTTTTGTGGTGTCTGTGGCCTTATTATGATTTTAGGCAGCCTCTCTGCTAATGGATGGGGCTGTGTTCCTGTCTTGCTAGTTGTTTGGCATAGGGTGTCCTGCACTGTAGCTTGCTGGTCATTGAGTGAAGCTGGGTCTTGGTGTTGAGATGGAGTTCTGTGGGAGATTTTCGCCGTTTGGTATTACATGGGAGGTCTCAGTTGGACCAGTGTCCTAAAGTTGGCTCTCCCACCTCAGTGGCACAGCCCTGACGCCTGGCTGGAGCACCAAGAGCCTGTCATCCACATGGCTCAGAATAGAAGGGAGAAGGAACAGAAAGAAAGAAAGAAGAAGATAAAATAAAGTAAAATAAAATAAGATTATTAAAATAAAAAATAATTATTGAGAAAAAAAATTTTTAAAGTAAAAAAAAAAAGCAAAAACACAGAGAGAACCATAAGACAAATGGTAAAAGCAAAGCTATACAGACAAAATCACACACAGAAGCATACACATATACATTCACAAAAAGAGAAAAAGGGAAATAATTATGTATATCATTGCTCCCAAAGTCCACCTCCTTAATTTTGGATGATTCGTTGTGTATTCATGTATTCCACAGATGCAGGGTAAATCAAGTTGATTGTGGAGATTTAATCCACTGCTCCTGTGGCTGCTGGGAGAGATTTTCCTTTCTCTTCTTTGTTGGCACAGTTCCTGGGGTTCAGCTTTGGATTTGGACTCGCCTCTGCGTGTAGGTCGCCTGAGGGTGTGTGTTCTTTGCTCAGACAGGACGGGGTTAAAGGGGCAGCTGATTCGGGGACTCTGGCTCACTCAGGACAGGGGGCGGGAGGGGTACAGATGTGGGACGAGCCTGCGGCAGCAGAGGCCGGCGTGACGTTGCACCAGCCTTAGGCGCACCGTGTGTTCCTGGGGGAAGTTGTCCCTGGATCGCGGGACCCTGGCAGTGGCGGGCTGCACAGGCTCTCGGGAGGGGAGGTGTGGATAGTGACCTGTGCTTGCACACAGGCTTCTTGGTGGCTTCAGCAGCAGCCTTGGCGTGCCATGCCCGTCTCTGGGGTCTGTGATGATAGCCGTGGCTCACGCCATCTCTGGAGCTCTTTTAAGCAGCGCTCTGAATCCCCTCTCCTCGCGCACCAGGAAACAAAGAGGCAGGAAAGAGTCTCTTGCCTCTTCAGCAGCTCCAGACTTTTTCCCGGACTCCCTCCCGGCTAGCTGAGGTGCTCTAGCCCCCTTCAGGCTGTGTTCACACAGCCAACCCCAGTCCTCTCCCTGGGATCCGACCTCCGAAGCCCGAGCCTCAGCTCCCAGCCCTGCCCGCCTCAGCGGGTGAGCAGACAAGCCTCTTGGGCTGGTGAGTGCCGGTCGGCACTGATCCTCTGTGCGGGAATCTCTCCGTTTTGCCCTCCCCACCCCTGATGCTGTGCTCTCATCAGTGGCACTGAAGCTTCCCCCTCTGCCACCCACAGCCTCCACCCGTGAAGGGGCTTCCTAGTGTGTGGAAACTTTTCCTCCTTCACAGCTCCCTCCCCAAGGTGCAGGTCCTGTCCCTATTCTTTTGTCTCTGTTTTTTCCTTTTTCTTTTGCCCTACCCAGGTACGTGGGGAGTTTCTTGCCTTTTGCAGGTCTGAGGTCTTCTGCCAGCATTCGGTAGGTGTTCTGTAGGAGTTTTTCCACATGTAGATGTATTTCTGATGTATTTGTGGGGAGGAGGGTGATCTCCGTGTCTTACTCTTCCACCACCTTGAAGCTTCTTTTTCTTTCTTTCTTTCGTTTTCTTCCATCCTTCCTTCCTTCCTTCCTTTTTCTTTCTTTCTTTCTTTTTCTTTCTTTCTTTCTTTCTTTCTTTCTTCTTTCTCTCTCTCTCTCTCTCTTTCTCTCTCTCTCCCTCCCTCCCTGCCTGCCTCCCTTCCTCCCTCCCTCCCTCCGTCCCTTTCTTATATTTTAAATAGACTTGATTTTTTTACAGCAGTTTTAAGTTCACAGCAAAATTGAGCAGAAAGCATAGAGAGCTTCCCTTGTACCCCATGCCCCCATGCATACCTAACCTCCCCTGTTATCAGCATTCTGCACCAGAATGGCACTTTATTTTTAATGATTGATGAACCTACATTGACATGTTATAATCACCCAACGTCCATAGTGTACATTAGGGTTAACTCTTGGTATTGTACATTCTGTGGGTTTGGCAAATATATAATGACATGTATCCACCATTATAGTACCATACAAAATATTTCTGCTGCCCTAAAATCGTCTGTGCTCCGCCTGTTCATTCCTCCCTCCTCTTATACCTCTGATCTTCTTACTGTCTCTTTACTGATCTTTTTACTGCCATAGTTTTGATTTTTCCAGAAGGTCATATAATTGGATGTTTCACTTTTAAAAAGTTTTTATCACTATATTTATTTATATGTTTAATTATTTATTGTTTTCTCCTCCCACTAGAATGTCAGCTATTTGGAAGCATGGCCATTTTATGACTTCTTAAATGAGGAGTCTTCAGTTCTAGACTATGTCTGGCTCAGAAAAGCACTCAATAGATATGTATTAGTTTAGTAAATGATAAATATTTCCCCCATAAAAATTACTCTCATCCTTCTGCTAAGGTTAGAAACTAGTAATTAGAGATACTTGCACAAATGGCAATAATAATATTGATTTTCATCATTGTCTCCCAGATGCCAGGCATGTACTATGCATTTTAAGTGTATTATTTAATCCTCATAACAACCTTCTGAGGTAGATACTGTTTAACAGGTAATATGGGTAGTATATAGGTAGTCTAGCCATTTTACAGATAAGAAAATGAGGTTCAGAGAAGTTAACTTATCCAAGGTCTCAGAGTTAGTAAACGACAAAGTTAAGGCTCAAACTCAGGTCCGTAGGATTCTAAACTCAGAGTTAGTAAATGACAAAGTTAAGGCTCAAACTCAGGTCCGTAGGATTCTATACTGAAAAAGTAAGTTGGAATTTAGAGCTGGAGGAAACCTACTAGTTCATGCTACTCCTTGGATTTGGAACATGGTTGGCTAATCTGAGTGCCTTTACTCTGGTCCATTTAACTTTATAGAGCATCTGCTCTTTGCTGTGCCGTATACTATAGGGCAGCACCTGGTTCTTCTTAGAAATGTAGAGTCTCAGGTTCTACTTCAGACCTGATGACACAGAATCTGCATTTTGACAAAATCCCTGGGAGGTCTGTAGGCGTGAGATGTGTATGCTTGAGACACACTGTTCTGTAAGGATATCAAGACCCAAAACCCCCATGCCCCCAAGTGATGAATCAACCAGGATCTCAGCTTCAGAGCAGCTTGTACTTCAGAGGGGGAAAAGTTATCAATGTAAAATGCTTATCCATTCCCTAGCACTCGAAAAATACTTGGAATTATTATGAATTACCCAAGGACCGAGTTATCTGCCAGGTAGAGAGCTTAACGTAGCTGAGTGTGAACAATCCAGCCTCTAGGGTCCCAAACAGTATAAAATATTCTTTCAGTAATGCGCAGGAAATGCAGCTTGTTTTTCTCTCGCTGTGATTCAGTGGTGGTGTTGGTGTCTGGGGGACAGTGTAATGTCAGGGTTTTCTAAGTGCAGTTGGTTAGATTTCTGTAATACAATTTAGACCATAGTACATCTGCAATCATGCAGTAATGAGCGTTGCCTGGGAGGGCTGATGTTTTACTACAAATCACAAATGCTGCTGCATTTCCACCAGGGAAGTAGTGGGTGGTCAGTTTTAGCACAGCTGGAGGCTGTTATGTTCTTACAATAGGGGACAAAGTGTTGTCTGTTTTCTAGTATTTCTGGTATTTCCAAGCAAACTCAATCTTCAGTACTCATTTTATCATTTATGAGCTTATACACCAGGGAAAATGCACATAGCTACCCCAGGTGTGCCATCTATCCCAGCACCGTATGCATCAAAATGCCATGTTGCTGTCCAGTTGCATCTCCCTGTTTCCTCTTAAGGTGTATTTGAGTCTGAGAATGAATTCAGCACTTTCATCAGTGCATTTGTTTTCTGCTTTGTGAGGCACATAACCCGGCACGTCTAGTCAGGGCGCTGTGTGCAGAGGAAATATCCCTGTGTCTGGAATGCAGAGTGGCCAGTTTCTCAGATTTCTCATCTCTTTCTCCCTCCCTGCAGCCACTCTTTCCATTTGCTCCCAGTTCCATGCAGACTACAATTATGTAGATTGCCTTTCATGCCGCTTATAAATTTCTGCATCCAAGATGAATGCAATTCATCCAGTTTTCTCCCCTTTTCTCCTTTGTAATTCAAGCTGTTGCCTCGTTCTTTCTCATTGATCACCGTACCACACCATCAAATGACTGTATAGTATGTTACACCTGACTTATCCATGTAAATCACCTGCAGTGGTGCTAATAGGTGCTGACAATTGCTTCATGTAACCATCAGTGGGGAATAGTATCAGCATTGCAATAATACGCTTGCATTTGCTTTTTCTGGAATATGCTGTGGTTTGATGCTTGAACAATTCAACAGAATTCTGACAATTCAGTGGGAATGAGCAATAGATATTCATCCAACATCTTAATGTTTAAATCCTAGTTTATTTTATAGGCAAGAAAATTCATATTCATGTAGGTGAGATGATTTTTCAGGGTTTCATGGCTAGTCAATGACAGAGGGGAGATTTCTTTGACTGCAACATCCATCCCCTTCCTACACATTCCCTTTCTATCTTCTCTCTCTGCAAAATTTTAAATTCCAGAAAGGTCAACACACTCCTTTGCTATCTGAAGCTGGTTAATTGGGTGCATGGAGTCTATTTTTTATCTTATTCCAAGTGGTCACTGATAAACTGCTGTATGAAATAAATTTTTTTAACTTAAATAGATATTTTCTGCTATTTGTGAGCAAAAGTTTTTCTTTATTGTGGGCCCAACTGTATTTTAAGAAACTTTTAGTTTACCATAAGGCCTAATGGTATTATCAATCTGGTCATCGCTGTGTGGCAGTAAACAAGCAAGACAAAAAATCAAGTACGAGCCCTGGGTGTCGCCACACATGTTGCTGTGCTTCCCAGGGAAAGCCACAGGGCCGCTGAGACTCAGAGTATTTTTGTGTAACATTGTGTAATACATATGCCCACTTTAACTCATTGGATTTTTGTAAGCATTGAAGGATATAATGACTATGAAAGGCTTTGGAAACCATCAGAATACATAGATATACACTGTATGTCAACAGGCTTGAGTGGCTTGTTCCTATTTTTAGGGTATGATTTTGTAGAACTTTAGGTTATTTTCCAGAGACACATATATTTCTTTACAACAGAACTACCTATATTATGGTGTTTGAGGAAATCCAGTATCACCACCTGCTTTATTTAGACCCAGCCTAACTTCTTCAGTATATGCTGTTATGGGGTAAAACTAATCTACACTAAGAGGTTAAATAAACTTTATTGCTGCTAAACATTTAAGAATTACTTTGTCAAACGAAAAAGAAAAAAAAAAAAGGAAAGAAAGAATGAAAGAAATACACTGTAAGTCATTAGGTATTTGCCAGGCTTATACTATGAGTTTATGTTAGACACTGCCCTAGGGAGGTTACTAGGACTTTCTTGCCCTCAAAGAATTTAAAATGAAGACAAACAAAAAATGGAGTCATTAACCTGAGCCTTGACTTTATAATAAATTTACAATAATTGCTCTTTTCCTTCCTCAGTACCATCAATAGTTGATTCTCAAGTGTAGTAAACATGCGAAAAGCTATCCATTAGCTGATGTCTTATAATTCTCATATTAAGAGTTTTTCAAGTGAAACTTACTTTACGGTGTCTTGTATTCAACTTGCCAAATTGCTATCATGGGACAATATCTTCTCACCTATCAAGGCCAAGCTCAAGTCCCACCACTCACTATAGCAATGATTTTCCAAGTGAGGTCCCTGCAACAGGAGCTTCAGCATCACCTGAGATCTTGAGAGAAATGCAAATTCTTGAGCCCCACCCCAGGCCTACTGAGTGTGAGCCTCTGGGGGTGGAGCTTGGTCCTCTGTGTTTTAACAAGCCCTCCTGGACATTCATGTTCAAGTGTAAGGGCCACTGCTCCAATAAAACCTCAAGGAACAAGTCAGAAGTTGTGAATAGGCTAACAGAGGCCAGGAAGGACATGCACATGAAGGAGGGGGCTGTGACTGAGATTATAAAGAGAGGGAGCAGGGGACTGAGTCGAACTGGAGAGTACTCCCTGCTTAATGGGAGCAGCTGCTGATTATTTCAGCCATTGGTTGCCTTTTAGGAACATGAAGCAAGTTCAAATATAATTTTCCAAAAGATAAAAACATGACTGTCTTACAAACATATAGTGAATGCCTGTCAAAGGGGAATCTAATTAAGAAATTAGCAAGATCATAAAGGTGATTCAAAGGAGAAAATGAGAGACTGGCATATTTATATAGTCAATAGAAGAAAGAATATTTAAATAAGATTAATTTAGTTACAAAACCAGTCAATACCCTACCAAGTAATAAAACCGTTACCAACAGGATTATTTTTTCTACTGGACAAAAATAATTCACAACCAGTCTTCTACAAATGAGCATCTAACTTTAAAAAGTCTTGGCCCTAATCAATAGTAAATAGTAAATCAAATAATATTTCATCCCTAGAGTCTAGGGCCTAGATTGCCGAGGGCTGAGACAGTTGTATAAATCTTAAGAATTGTGTTAATCTTGTATAAATTTTAGACAATGCTCTATTAAGACTGAAAGAGCATGTAAGAATCTTTTTGAGTTATTTACAATGTTTGGATAATTTTTTCTTAACAAGTAAGACTAGCAGACCTTCCATTTTAAACAGGAGACTGAGAATCAGGACTTACATGTGAAATTTTTCCAGTAACAAATATAGACTAGATTAAATGGGCTGGAGGGCAGATGACTGTGGATTGCCACCTTGCAACCCAGGTATTAACCATTATTGAATTTGAAAACTCCAGAAATATCTTATTCATCATTTGATGCCACTCATTCTGTTCATTTTCCCCACTGTGTCCAGTTAAGCACTCTGTGTTTCATTACTAAAGTCTGTTATCCAACTTTTAAAAACAGAGCTAGCAGGGCAGTCTTGTTCAAATGTCCTTACTGGCTATTTCAGGCCTCAGCTCTCCCTGCGTTCTTCAGAAATTTTCAGCAGCTTTGCTTTGGTGCAGTCTGCTTTCTTTTTAATTTCAACCTGAAGTACAAGCTGCTTACCCTGTCAATATTCAAGGAATTCAAGGCGAGATTGGGCATGAAAGAAGTGTCTAGGCAAAAGTAATACCCAAACCATTTAAATCCTTATTACAACATTCTTAGGTAGAGGGATGCGATTTGAGGATTTTCATAA
Source organism: Phocoena phocoena (assembly GCF_963924675.1). Classification (NCBI taxonomy): domain Eukaryota; kingdom Metazoa; phylum Chordata; class Mammalia; order Artiodactyla; family Phocoenidae; genus Phocoena; species Phocoena phocoena. The sequence continues at coordinate 70,313,335 of NC_089222.1, read as the reverse complement.
AAGAGGATTTTTCTTCCTGCTTTTCCCCTTGTTGTTCCAGCGTCTTCTACCCACTGAGGCAATATCTTTTAAGCCTCAGAAGAAGGACATATACAACCCAGAGCAAAGAAATCAATGCTCAGCTTTGAGTTTCAAATTTGGCTTTTAAAAAGGGCACAAGAAGCAGAAACAGACTTGAAACTCAATGTAGGTTACTTGTGGGATTTTTTTCACATTCCAAAACACTGATTTTGCATATAAAGAACCAAAGTTGGATGGACTCTGAGTTTAGAATTCATTCATTCATTTATTCACTCATCCTACAATTAGTTATGGAGCATCTACAATGTACCAGGCATGGGGTATGCAGTAGTGAACAAAACAGAGTGTTCTCATGGAGTTTACATTCTGATGGGTGTAGTTGGGCAATAAGTACATCACAAGTAAACAATAAGTCAGGTGGTAATAATTGCCACAGGGGAAAAAAGGGCAGAGGGCAGAGGGCAGAGAGAAAGAGACAAGGAGTGTCACAGAGGGTACGGTTTCCATTTTATACACAGTTGTGAGGAAAGTCTCTCTGATGTGTGATAAGTGATCAGACCTGAAGGCACTGAGGGAAAAGCCATGCAGATCTCTGGGGTCTGAGGAAAGGGAACAGCCTAAGCAAAGGCATGAGTCAGGAGGTGGCTAGAGTATTGCCAGAGAGGAGGAGGGAAGGGCAGGTCACAGAGGGTTTCACAGGTCAGCATCAGAACATTGGACTTTACTCTGAGTGAAGGGGAAGCCAGTAGAGAGTACGTGTAGACCAGACGAATGATGACGCCAGTTATGTAACTTGCATTTTTAAAGGAGTCACTGTGGCTGCTTTTCTGAATATCAACTCTAGAGATCCAGGGGAGGAAACAGAGACCAGTGAGTAGACAATTACAGTGATGCAAGTGAAGGCTGATGGTGTCTGAGACCATCATGGTAGCAGTGGAGGATCGAGGAATTATCAGCTTCGGGTTGTATTTTGAATAGTGAGAACCGTAAAAACACGGAAGGGGACAAGACTGTGACTAAAGGGCTGGAAGGAACAGTTGAAGGAGTTCCAGGATTGAGCTGACATGCAGTGTCTCCAGGAAATGCCCAGCACCCTTTCCCTTTTTGCTTCAGGTCAAAATCTGGAGATCAAGGGAAGATGGGACCCTTGGATAAGTTTTAGGGGATTCTGGAACAGAAGGTTTTATTTAGGCAACTATAAGCCTCATGGAAAAGTGCTGAGTTCTGCATGATGTCAGGATGGTAGAGAGGCTCCAGTGGGGTGAAGAGCCTGAGAAGATGGACAAGAGGACCACTTCTCAGATTCTTATACACACTGCATGGTGAGCAACCAGAAATTTCCCATAACCCTGACAAGGAAACAACGGTAGGGGGAAAGAAAGCCAGCAGACCGAAAGAATCTGTGGCCAGGACCAGGAGAACACAGTGTGTAAATATTTGTTTACCAAGGTCCATGGCAGGCTTGGAGTTGCTGGTTGCAGCAGACAAAGAAGGATTGGATTCTAATATCGAAGACCACGTGGTTCTAATGATGCCCTAGGGGATGCCAGCAAAGACAGGAGCAATTCACAAAAACAAAATCTCCTCTTCCAATGAAGAGAACTTACCTAACAGAGCTTTATAAAAAGTGTGCAATCTCCAACAACACTAAGACAACACTGATTAAAAAACAAACAACTCTAGCCGAAATTCCTATTTACTCTATCAGGGTTGAATCAAAGGAGGAGCACATATAATTCTAGAGTCTTGAATCAAGGAAAGGTATTCAACTATCCAGCGTCATTTGCCCTATTAGAGACCCCCCCAATCTATTTTTATTGTTTACATAGCCTGTAGCAAAATAGAATGAGAAGAGTAGTCACATAATTGTTTTTGTAAATTTTTCTGGCTAAACCATTGTGATTAGGTACTGTGACAAAAAAGTACTAATAGCTTCCAATTTTATTTGTGATAGGAACAGTCTAGTCTCAGCTTTCCTTCTACCCACATCCATGCACCCATCCTCCTCCAAGGTCTTAATTTCTCTATCTGTAAAATAAAGGGCTTGTGCAGAAAATCTTTATAATTCCTTTAACTCTAAAGTTATTGGACTTTAAGTTATTGCAACTTAAACCTTTTCCAGCTGTTTCCTTTTCCATCACTTGCCCCTGCATCTGGCTCTGTGCCTTGCTCATATTGGGTTTTAAATGACTTTTTACCTTCTGCTGAATGATGAATGAGGAGGGTGACCATACACTGAATCCACTGCAGCGCCTTGCTCAAGGTAAAAAGCCTGACTGACCCTCGACTGAACCCCACTGGTGATGAGAATAAGGCAGATTAAGCTTGGGCCATGGCCAGCTTATTTCATAACCTTTTCCCCTCGGTGCCACCACCTCACTACTTTCTAGTTTAGTCCCTTAGAAAATATAATAACATATTTGGATTCTACTCATCTCTTCTGTTTTCCTTCACTCTTAGCTATTCTAAAACAATAAATAGAACTAGGAGCTGAACATGTCCTGGCGCTTAAGACCCCCGGATGGTAGCAAATTTAATCTTTTTTTTTTTTTTTTTTTACTGTATGTGAAGGGACTCAAACCCATCATCCAAAGAGCTGGCTAGAAAGTTCCAATGCCCAGGATCACTCAGATAGGAGGCAGATAGGGCTCTTCTTAGAGAAAAGTGCTGCACTGGTCTGATCATGTCTATGAAGGGCCCGGTTCTACCTGGTCTCTATAGATGCCACCTTCTTCACTGATTTTCTCTCTCCAAATGAAGCAGAAAACTCAGGCTCACATTGAGTGTTTTCTAAAACGAGGTAGGAATGGATATGAATAGAAAATGCAGAGAGGAGACCCCATGGGACTAAGGAAGGCAAGGCATGTTGAAGAGATGCATACATGGGTTGGTGTTTTGTTAGAATGTGATAGGAAGAGGAGGGAGTTTGAGATGGAGAGAACTGTCAAAGCAAGTGCGTGAAAGGGGAAGGAGGAAGAGCAGGAACACATAGGGAACAGCAAGTAATTAAGCCACCAATTTGTCTGGAATCTGCTGTTCTTGTCAAGCCAGAACCATAAGTTGACGGTGCCATGTTTAGAAAGGTTTGAATTCTGAGGCCAAGAAATCTATTTTCACAAAGTTAATAATTCAAGAAAATGTGGCAGGGTTCATGTGATAATCTCCTGGATGTGTGGTACAGAAAGTAGTGGAACATGAATAATTGTGACCCAAATCTCCATCTTTGGCCTTCAAGCAAAAGGAAGTGACTTGTCTTAAAGATGAATGTGTAAATGATTTTTGACGAATTTCAAGCAGCACTTGACTTTTGTGGGCTTTTTGATTTGGAATGAATATATGCCTACATTATCCAGTTTTTTTCTACTGCTGGAAAATGTTTTATTGCAGAAAATAAAAACCTTCACATTTTAATAAACCTTTCTGAATTCTTTGCTGTTGCTGTTGACATATTAACACAAATTTGGGTTAAGGATAAATTAATAAGAATTGTAAGGGTTTAATTTCCTGTAAACTATATGCATTTTTGGAGTGAATTTACTCATCTATAAAGTACCAACAATGTGCAAGCAGTTTAGGCTTAAAATTTTTTTTCATGATTTCAGACATTTCTCTTTAATATTCTTTCTCTCTCTATATTCTCTGTATATTCTGTTTCACTACACCTCCCTGGTTCTGTACACATACTAGTTCCAGGACAAATCACTAGGGTATCTAGACCTTAACACTCATTCTGTAATTTTGCATGAATTGGATATCTAAAGCTTTAGTTTTAGGGTGAGTGCAGTGATAGCACGGAAAGAGCAAAGGCCTTGGAGATGGAAGAACCAGGGTCAGAATCCCCTCTCTATCACTTAGTAGCCTAGTGGCCTTGGGCAACTTTTAAAAACTCTCCCATGATTATTTTTCTCATCTGTATAGTGATACAAACAATGCCAATCGTCAGCTTGTAAAGAAGAGCGATGTGAATTTCTCCCAAGTGCTGTACATATGAAGTCCCCTACATATGAACTTTCAAGTTGTGAACTTTCAAAGATGTGAACGTGTGTTTGCATGTCCAGTCACGTAAGTTAGTTCACGTGTCTGGTGTACATTGTCACATGTGTGCATCCTCTACAAGTGGTTGTGCTTTTGTGTACTTTACTGTACAGTACTGTATAGAGTACAGTATCTTTATTTCAAGCTAGATCTGTAAGAGGACGACTTCATTGAACTCCTTGCTGTGCAACACGAGGAGCTTACCAATGAAGACCTGATGGAATTGGAGGCCCAGAGAAAGGACGAAGAGGGACAAGAGGAAGAAACTGAAGAACCTAAGAGATTCATGACACAGGAAATGGCAAGGGGATTTTCTTTATTTGAGGAGGCACAGTTAGTTTTTGAGCCACAGGACCGGAATGTAGAACGGTACACAAAGGTTATAGCAGCTGTTCAGAATGCAGTCTAGTGCTACCGTGTCATCTATGATGTGAAAAAAAGAGCTACTACCCAGATATCACTGGATATTTTTTCAAGAGGGTAAATTGACTTGAATCCAGCAAGGAGCCAGAACCTGTGCCATCAGCATCAGGCATGAGTGAAATAGCAGCTTTCACTCCAACTCCCACTGCTGATGATCCTTCAGCTCTACCATTTCCCACCTCCTCTCCCTCCTCCAGTCAGTAACTCTTCTTGCCTATTCATTCCATGCCAGCCCCTGTATGCCACCTGTTGTACTGTACTGTACTACTGTACCTTCCAAGGTACTGTACTGTAAGATTAAAAATGTTTTCTTTATTTTTTGTGTTTGTTTTTTTATGTATTATTTTTGTGAAAAGCATTATAAACCTATTACAGTACTGAACTATATAGACGATTGTGTTAGTTGGGTACCTAGACTAACTTTGTTGGACTTATGAACAAATTGGGGAACTCTTTGTATGTAGGGGCCTTACTGTTTATCTGTATAAGGCAGTACTGAACACTGACTATCTTTCCTCTTCTCCCTTCCTCACCCCTCTCCTTCCCCATAAAATACAGTACTTGCTTTCTCAGTCCTTTAACAAAAATCTTCCGTTTTCACTGAAAACCACCACCCACTGTGTGACCTTGAGGAAGTAATTTCTGTCCTCTGGGCATCGGTCACTCTGATTAAAGTAAGAGGACTAAAGGTGATTGATTGCTAAGGGACCTTAATTCTATTAGTATCATTCAGCGAGTTTGGGGATCTCACCTAATTCCTGGTTCAGCTTTTTCTCTGCTGTCCATCCCCTCCCACCAGCCAGGAATCCTACTGCATTCCAATGTAACTTATATAATAGCTACTCTATATCAGAAACACCAAGCCTGCTGATAAGACTTAAGCTTAGAAATAAGCTAATAGAATTTGCTGAGAGCTATCTATGGGACAGTGTTTCTCCTCTTGTTAGCTAACTTTCTTTTTCATGATTTACAAGTTTCTGAGAATTTTGTATCTTCTGACAATTTAGCACAATCTGCTTGTATAAATGATTTGTTACCCACTCCTGTAGCAATTATATTAGTTTCTAATGGTAAACTCCTAGGGCCATTATAACTGATTTGTATGTTTTAAACACAAAAACTATAAGACTATAATCCTGCAGCCTGTGAAATAAAAACCACATTCACAGAAAGACAGACAAGATGAAAAGGCAGAGGGCTATGTACCAGATGAAGGAACAAGATAAAACCCCAGATAAAAAACTAAATGAAGTGGAGATAGGCAACTTTCCACAAAAAAAATTCAGAATAATGATAGTGAAAATGATCCAGGACCTCGGAAAAAGAATGGAGGCAAAGATCGAGAAGATGCAAGAAATGTTTAACAAAGACCTAGAAGAATTAAAGAACAAACAAACAGAGATGAACAATACAATAACTGAAATGAAAACTACACTAGAAGGAATCAATAGCAGAATAACTGAGACAGAAGAATGGATAAGTGACCTGGAAGACAAAATGGTGGAATCCACTGCTGTGGAACAGAATAAAGAAAAAAGAATGAAAAGAAATGAAGACAGCCTAAGAGACCTCTGGGACAACATTAATGCAACAACATTCGCATTATAGGGGTCCCAGAAGGAGAAGAGAGAGAGAAAGGTCCAGAGAAAATATTTGAAGAGACTATAGTCAAAAGCTTCCCTAACATGGGAAAAGAAATAGCCACCCAAGTCCAGGAAGTGCAGCGAGTCCCATACAGGATACACCCAGGGAGAAACACTCCGAGACACATAGTAATCAAATTGGCAAAAATTAAAGACAAAGAAAAATTATTGAAAGCAGCAAGGGAAAAACAACAAATAACATACAAGGGAACTCCCATAAGGTTAGCAGCTGATTTCTCAGGAGAAACTCTACAAGCCAGAAGGGAGTGGCACGATATACTTAAAGTGATGAAAGGGAAGAACGTACAACCAAGATTACTCTACCTGTCAAGGATCTCATTCAGATTCCATGGAGAAATCAAAAGCTTTACAGACAAGCAAAAGCTAAGAGAATTCAGCACCACCTAACCAGTTCTGCAACAAATGCTAAAGGAACTTCTCTAAGTGGGAAACATAAGAGAAGAAAAGGACCTACAAAAACAAACTGAAAGCAATTAAGAAAATGGTCATAGGAACATACATATCAATAATTACCTTAAACGTGAATGGATTAAATCCTCCAGCCAAAAGACACAGGGTTGCTGAATGGATACAAAGACAAGACCCATATATATGGTGTCTACAAAAGACTCAATTCAGACCTAGAGACACATACAGACTGAAAGTGAGGGGATGGATAAAGATATTCCATGCAAATGGAAATCAAAAGAAAGCTGCAGTAGCAATACTCAAATCAGATAAAATGACTTTAAAATAAAGAATGTTACAAGAGACAAGGAAGGGCACTATGTAATGATCAAGGGATCAATCCAAGAAGAAGATATAACAATTATAAATATATATGCACCCAACATAGGAGCACCTCAATACATAAGGCAACTGCTAACAGCTGTAAAAGAGGAAATTGACAGTAACACAATAATACTGGGGGACTTTAACACCTCACTTACACCAATGGACAGATCATCCAAAATGAAAATAAATAAGGAACCAGAAGCTTTAAATGACACAATAGACCAGATAGATTTAATTGATATTTATAGGACATTCCATCCAAAACCAGCAGATTACACTTTCTTCTCAAGTGCTCATGGAACATTCTCCAGGATACATCACATCTTGGGTCACAAATTAAGCCTCAGTAAATTTCAGAAAATTGAAATCATATCAAGCATCTTTTATGACCACAAAGCTATGAGATTAGAAATGAATTACAGGGAAAAAAACTGTAATGAAACAAACACATGGAGGCTAAATAATATGTCACTAAATAACCAAAAGATCACTGAAGAAATCAAAGAGGAAATCAAAACTACCTAGAGACAAATGACAATGAAAACAAAACAGTCCAACACCTATGGGATGCAGCAAAAGCAGTTCTAAGAGGGAAGTTTTATAGCTATACAAACCTATCTCGTGAAACAAGAAAAATCTCAAATAAACAATCTAACCTTACACCTAAAGGAACAAGAGAAAGAAGAACAAAGAAAACCCAAAATTAGCAGAAGGAAAGAAATCATAAAGACCAGAGCAGAAATAAATGAAATAGCAACAAAACAATAGCAATGATCAATAAAACTAAAAGCTGGTTCTTTGAGAAGATAAAGAAAATTGATAAACCATCAGCCAGACTCATCAAGAAAAGGAGGGAGAGGACTCAAATCACTAAAATTAGAAATGAAAAAGGAGAAGTTACAACAGACACCACAGAAGTACAAAGCATCCTAAGAGACTACTACAAGCAACTCTATGCCAATAAAATGGACAACCTGGAAGAAATGGACAAATTCTTAGAAAGGTATAACCTTCCAAACTGAACCAGGAAGAAACAGAAAATATGAACAGACCAATCACTAGTAATGAAATTGAAACTGTGATTAAAAATCTTCCACCAAACAAAAGTCCAGAACCAGGTGGCTTCACAGCTGAATTCTATCAAACATTTAGAGAAGTGCTAATACCCATCCTTCTCAAACTCTTCCAAAAAATTGCAGAGGAAGGAACACTCCCAAACTCATTCTATGAGGCCACCATAACCCTGATAGCAAAACTAGACAAAGATACTACAAAAAAGGAAAATTACAGACCAATATCCCTGATGAATATAGATGCAAAAATCCTCAACAAAATACTAGCAAACAGAATCCAACAACACATTAAAAGGATCATACACCATGATCAAGTGGGATTTATCCTAGGGATGCAAGGATTCTTCAATATATGCAAATGAATCAATGTGATACACCATATTAACAAATTGAAGAATAAAAACCATATGGTCATCTCAATAGATGCAGAAAAAGCTTTTGACAAAACTCAACACCCATTTATGATAAAAACTCTCCAGAAAGTGGGCATAGAGGGAACCTACCTCAACATAATAAAGGCTATGTAAGGCAAACCCACAGCAAACATCATTCTCAATGGTAAAAAACTGAAAGCATTTCCTCTAAGATCAGGAACAAGACAAGGATGTCCACTCTCGCCACTGTTATTCAACAGAGTTTTGGAAGTCCTAGCCACGGCAATCAGAGAAGAAGAAGAAATAAAAGGAATTCAAATTGGAAAAGAAGATGTAAAACTGTCACTGTTTGCAGATGACAGGATACTATACATAGAGAATCCTAAAAATGCCACCAGCAAACTACTAGAGCTAATGAATGAATTTGGTAAAGTAGCAGGATAAAAGATTAATGCACAGAAATCTCTTGCATTCCTATACACTAATGATGAAATATCTGAAAGAGAAATTAAGGAAACACTCCCATTTACTGTTGCAACAAAAAGAATAAAATACCTAGGAATAAACCTATCTAGGGACACAACAACCTGTGTGCAGGAAACTGTAAGACACTGATGAAAGAAATTGAAGATGATACAAATAAATGGAGAGATATACCATGTTCTTGGATTGGAAGAATCAATATTGTGAAAATGACTATACTACCCAAAGCAGTCTACAGATTCAGTGCAATTCCTATCAAATTACCAATGGCTTTTTTACGGAACTAGAACTAAAAATCTTAAAATTTGTACAGAAACACAAAAGACCCCAAACAGCCAAAGCAGTCTTGAGGAAAAAAAACAGAGCGGGAGGTCTCAGACTCCCTGACTTCAGACTATACTACAAAGCTGCAGTAATCAAGACAATATGCTACTGGCACAAAAACAGAAACATAGATCAATGGAACAGGATAGAAAGCCCAGAGATAAACCCATGCAACTGTGGTCAATCTATGACAAAGGAGGCAAGGATGTACAATGGAGAAAAGACAGTCTCTTCAATAAGTAGTGCTGGGAAAACTGGACAGCTACATGTAAAATAATGAAATTAGAACACTCCCTAACACCATACACAAAAAGAAACTCAAAATGGATTTGAGACCTAAATTAAGACCGACACTATAAAACTCTTAGAGGAAAACATAGGAAGAACACTCTCTGACATAAATCACAGCAAGATCTTTTTTGATCCACCTCAGAGTAACAGAAATAAAAACAAAAATAAACAAATGGGACCTAATGAAAATTCAAAGCTTTTGCACAGCAAAGGAAACCATAAACAAGATGAAAAGACAACCCTCAGATTGGGAGAAAATATATGCAAACGAATCAACGGACAAAGGATTAATCTCCAAAATATATAAACAGCTCATGCAGCTCAATATTAAAGAAACAAACAACCCAATCCAAAAATGGGCAGAAGACCTAAATAGACATTTCTCCAAAGAAGACATACAGGTGGCCAAGAAACACATGAAAAGCTGCTCAACATCACTAATTATTAGAGAAATGCAAATCAAAACTACAATGAGGAATCACCTCACACCAGTTAGAATGGTCATCATCAGAAAATCTACAAACAACAAATGCTGGAGAGGGTGTGGGGAAAAGGGAACCCTCTTGCACTGTTGGTGGGAATGTAAATTGATACAGCCACTATGGAGAACAGTATGGAGGTTCCTTAAAAAACTAAAAATAGAATTACCATATGATCCAGCAATCCCAATGCTGGGCATATACCCAGAGAAAACCGTAATTCAAAAAGACACATGCACTCCAATGTTCATTGCAGCAGTATTTACAATAGCCAGGTCATGGAAGCAGCCTAAATTCCCATTGACAGACAAATGGATAAGAAGTTGTGGCACATGTATACAATGGAATATTACTCAGCCATAAAAAGGAATGAAATTGGGTCATTTGTTGAGAGGTGGATGGATCTAGAGACTGTCATACAGAGTGAAGTAAGCCAGAAGGAGAAATATATCGTATATTATTGCATGATGTGGAATCTAAAGAAATGGTACAGATGAATTGGTTTGCAGGGCAGAAGTTGAGACACAGATGTAGAGAACAAATGTATGGACACCAAGGCAGGCAAGCAGTGTCAGGTGGGGATGGTGGTGTGATGAATTGGGTGATTGGGATTGACATGTATACACTGATGTTTATAAAATTGATGACTAATAGAAACCTGCTATGTAAAAAGCTAATAAAATAAAGTTCAAAAAAAAATCCAGTTATGATTGTTAGTGGAGTTTCCTGGGCTATCTCATCACATACTTAAGCTTCAGCTTTCTCTGTAAAATGGGGATGAAATACTTTCCTCACAGGCCTCTGGAAGGATTGAATGAGATTACATACTTAAAGTACCCACCAGGGACTTACCTGGGGTTTTGTGGTTAGGACTCTGCACTTCCACTTCAGGGGCCCGGCTTCTATCCCTGGTCAGGGAACTAAGATCCTGCATTATGCATGGGGCAGACAAAAAAATAAAAAATAATTTAAAAGTACCCACCATGTTGTAAACTTTGAATATATCATCATTTCTCTGGTTGCACTGGACACATTTAATCCCATTGAACATATCACACTGCCTATAAAAAGAAAAACAAAAAACTATAAGACTAAGCTTTGAAAATAAGCTAACAAAATATGAAATTTTTGACCCTGACACCAGGTTGACACAGATGTCCAGGAACTTTTATTATTTCCAGGGACTCTATTTTAGTCTCAGATTAAAAGGGAAAAAAGATTCTCACATAAGGTGTCAAGATGTGATCACAAATACATACAACTGCTAATAAGGTAAAATGATAATGTTTTATTCTTTTAATCTCTAGAACATTATGAATTACTTATTGACTTTCTGCATAAGGAATTCTAGGATGCTTAAATGTAGTGAAAAGGGCCCTAAACCCAAATTGGAAGACCTAGGAATTAATACTGTCTTCCACTTTCTAGCTGTGTAGAACTTGAGTGGGTTAACTTCTGAACTACAGTACTTTCATGTGTAAAGTGGGAATAATAATCCCTGTATCCTCAGATATTTCATGAATTAAAAGAGATGATATATGTAAAATAAGACGCAAAGTCTAAAGCCCGAAAATTGGCATTATTATAAAGCAACTTTTATTTTTGTTCATAACACTGTTATTATTCCTATCATTTTCATTTTTATTATGTAATACGATATGCTGGTTTCCTTAATATGTCACTGTGTTCAAAAGTGCTGTAAAATTCAAGGAAATCATAGGTGCCCAAAAAAATAGCAATCACTGATGCAATAACTAAATTAAATAGCCAAAAAGGAGAGTGAAGTTTATTTATTGTCTTTTTCAGCCATCTACAGTGAAAGTGGCACACAAGATTTTAGGATTGAAAATTCTTTCTCTTTCCTCACATTTGCAAGGGTATCTTGAGTGGATTTTGAGTATGAAATTATTTTTTCATTATTATACCTAAACATAGAGCATATATTTAGGTGGCACCCACCAATACTGCTGTCCTGAATGTTATAATATTGAAATACACCATATTCTACTGTCCCAAGACTGTCTTATCACCACCACATTAACCTCTGCCAGAGCTGCCCATCTCTACGCCTCCACAGTCCAGTTAAATCTTAGAACAGCTGAGGGACTCCAGGAACTAACTTGAGTACTAAAGGCATCTTTTCTGATTGATTGATGCCCCTGCAGTGCTGATGGGTAACCATTTTGAATACCACTCTTACCTAAGTCCTATGTTGAAGGTTGAGTGACTCCATTACTACCAGAAGGTAATATCTGTTCATCGAGAGAAGTGCTGGATGGAGAGAATATTAACAGCACTTTTCCTTTGAATGCCTTGCTGGCACTAATTTTAAAGATTTAATGTGATTCTGAAATCGATTTAAGACTTAGAGTTTTTAACTTAGGGTCTTCAAGTCTCCAAAATTTGGGCAAGATATTTTTGTGTGTGTGTATGTTTATAATATACGTACATATATTTACATATACTGTGTGTATACACACACACACACACACACACACACACACACATGCACTAATATACACATTATTTTAAGGAGACCCCCCCAGAGGTCAGTGACTCCAAAAAGTTTAGGACTCATTGTGTTATACTCTTTCTGAAATAATAAATTGTTAGATTTATAGAAGAGAGACATAGGGGGAAATGTGTACAAATTGAAACCATACTAACAGAAAGTACCCTTGCCAACATTTTAATAGAAAGACCTTTAACAGGACCTGAATGATTTAAAAAAGAAGGGAAAATGAGTTTGGTCTAGTCTGCAGCTTGACATATACACATTTCCACCAGAAACAAATGGCTATCAATGGAGTGATCCAGACATGCAAGTTTTTTAACTAAAGTTTCTCTACTAAGGTGAGGGGATGAAATGTACTCTAATACCTTCATCTGGAAGAAAATAGAGCCCTACTTAGTGACTTCCCACTCCCTCTCCAGTTCAGGTGAAGTTTTATTCCAACAGAGAATGTGTTAGAGGCAGTCAAGCTCTTCCTGGTGATATTAAAGTCAACTTTCCAAGTACGATTTCTGAATGAATTAATAATAATAATGATTATGTCAGTAATAGCTAATTGTACAGCTACTATTCATTAAAGATTTACTGTGTGCTGGGCACTGTTCTGAGTCTTTATTTGCATTATTTTACTTAATCTTCATAACAACCACTGAGATGGATATTCCTTTGTCCTATATGTAGATGAGGAAATTGGAGTTCAGAAAAAATTAACTTGTATAAATTTACAAAGTTAGCAAGTAGCAGAGCCAGGGATCGAACATAGGTAAGTCTGTCTGCCTCAATACTCCAATTGATCCATGTAATACTCTGGATCAATTTTAGGGGATGTTGCATATTATTTATCTGTTTGTAACCCATGCCTGTCTCATCTGAGTTATCCAACCAACAACCCCCCTCCCCAAAAAATCGTCACTAGGGCATAGTAAGCAATGACTGCCCACCTCTTCACTTGACTTTTGTATAGTACCTTTTCACATATGTGTTCGACAGATTTTTATGTATAGTAATCATTATGATAATGGTTAGTTTTTCTTTTATGGGCTACTCCCCACTTTCCAATATCAAGCTCTTTTGATAATCTAGATCCAATATATCTTCAAGTATTATTACAGCTACTACTATATGCTCTCTTCCCTAGCTCTTAGAGATATTGCTACATTTCAACTATATATATATATATTTCAACTAAATATAAGTAATCATGGGGTTTCATCAGTGAACCTGAACATTCCATTTCTGCAAGTACAGCTAATGCCCTTCCCCATCTCCATATGAGGAAACTGACCATTGCCTTCAGTCTTCCACCTATAGTTATTAGTTTGCTGGTTGTATGTTGGTGGCGGGGGTGGGGGGGACGGGTGTACAGGGAGCTTGGAGGGCAGAAAATGGCAGGTGACCCCTCCTCAGGAAGTGAGGAACTGAAGAGCTTCAGAATTCTACAGGCTCCATCTCCTTGGGTTAAGGTGGTGAGACAGGTACCAGAATCACTGCTACTGCCTGGAAATCCCAACCAGTCGTGGGCCTGGAACTCCTTGTGTCTTTAAGAGGAGCAAGAAAATTGCCACCAGGTGGTGCCAAACCACAGCTGAGAGTTGGATTTGATAGTACACCTGAGACTGCCCCACCCGGACCCCTGGCCCAGACTGAAAGAGGAAAATTTTTATTATATATTGTAGAAAATGCAGGTATTTCAAGTTGGACAGACCTGGGTTGTATCCTTTTGTTCCCTGGGTTATCGTGAAGTTAAAATGGCACAGTAAAGCCAGTGTAACAGGCAGGAAGCACAGCGCCCAGTGGTTTTAGGCACTTTATAAGTGTTATTTGGTTCTGACCTAGAAGGAAGTGACTTGGCTTGCAATTTGTTCCTTAAATATTGAATTAACTTTTGCTGTTGCCACTTTTGCTTCATTGAAAGCAGGGTGACCTTTTCTCACTTGGTGTTAAATCCAACAGAGTAAACCTGTTTCCAAAATGAGAATTATCTCTAAATAATGGAACCACATTTTGTTTTTAACTGATCCACTGGCTTCAGCAAGGCACCCAGTTAGTGCCTGGCATAAAGTTGAAAAATGTCGTATGTCAGAGACATTTGGAGATGGGAATGCCATTCTCTGTGGAGGAGCAGAGTTTTGCTGGAAGCTTTACAGGATTTGTCAATAGAAGAAAAGCAGCACTGAGTAATAGCCCAAGAGAGACTTAGGACCTGAGAAGCTGGCTTAGCCAAGCAGAGGGACCTGAGAAAGGAAAGAATCTTAGAAGCAGATAACAAGACAGTGGGGTGGGGGGCAGACAGTGCAGCAGCATAGGCTGGCACAACCAAGATGGGTAGGGGAGGAGTATCAGATTTTGTCTACAAGTTTTGGTGATAAGGTCAGGGATGGAGGATGAATAAGTATAGGAAAGGTGGCTGAAATGTTGATATGCTACTAGATAAAGCCAAACCACTATGTAAGGGTAAAAGTAAGGCAACCCAAAGAGCCTCAGGCTCTGAACCCACAGATTGGAGTCTGCTACTGGGCCCATAGATACCTCTGACTTGGGTTGAGCCCTCAGGTCTTTAGACCTGTTTGGATCTCTGTTTCCCAAAGGGATCGCTAATGTACCTTCCAGATAAAAATTCTTACAATTACATCTTCATGGATGGGGAAAAAATGAGTGCAAATATTATTCTTTGTATAGTGACTGGGACAGTTTCACATGAGATAGAAGAAAATTGGCATACAGTAAAGAAAAATGGGTACAGCTTTTCCATATATGCAAGTGCCCTCCAGAAATGACCAGTTATTTGATGGGTTAATGAAAGTTACAGAGAAACAGTAATTAGGAATGAAATGTGTAGAATGTAGAACAGCTAATCTAGTAATTTTTCAATTGTCCTACTCCTTCTAAAAAAGAATATAGGAGGGCTTCCCTGGTGGCACAGTGGTTGAGAGTCCGCCTGCTGATGCAGGGGACACGGGTTCATGCCCTGGTCCGGGAGGATGCCACATGCCACGGAGCGGCTGGGCCCGTGAGCCATGGCCGCTGGGCCTGTGCGTCTGGAGCCTGTGCTCCGCGGCGGGAGAGGCCACAGCAGTGAGAGGCCCACGTACCGCAAAAAAGAAAAATAATTTAAAAAAAAATAAAAAAGAATATAGGAAATGTCAGAGGAGATATAGGCATGGGATAAAGCTCGTCTCAGATCCCTTAAAACGGGATTCAGAAACACCTTAATCATCCAACTGCATAATTCCATGATAAATCAGTTTGATGTTCCTATGTATTTCTAAAGAAGATTATGAGATCAGATTTTTTTTTTTTTTTTAATCAGCAGAACCTTATTCTTCAGAGCAGCTCAGCAGACTTTCTGAAGGTAACCTGTATTTTCCCCAGGATTTTAGTTACCAGAGAAAAAGATAAAACAATGATTTCAGAAACAGGTTTTTTTGAGGCCTATAATACAAGCTAAACTTGAAATTCTGGATTAGGAGATAACCTATTTGTAAAAGATGTCTAGAGAGACAGGAATCCTAGTATTGCTGCCTTCTCTAGACCCATGTCCCGGGGGGCGGGGGTTCCCCCAGGGGAACAGTTCAGATGGTCTAGGCTGTGATGGGGTTGGCTCTGCAGTTGTAAGATGAAGTCAGAGGGTCCAAAAGTTAAGGGTTTTATTTTTCTTGATCCATTTTAGAAAGAGCCAGATTTGACATTTGCAAACTCAAAACTGCTTTGGTCTGGTTCTGCTATTATCTGTGACTTAATATCCACATCTTAAATTTTAAAACTGTTCTTACTGCTTCCAAAGGGCTGAAAACTACCACTAGAACAAACCAAACTGACTGTAATGGTAGTCTCACTCTCATTGCTAAAATTATTCTTTTAGACCAACAATATTTTCTCTACAAAGGAAACAGATCATATTGTGAAGATGCTTTGAAATGTATAAATATTTTCAGCAATAACATCATTAAACAGTCAGCTTGTGTCACCTTAGATCTTATGTACCTTGTACGTTTTCCACACTAGACTAGGCCCTGTGAAGAATGTAATAGAAGATGAGAGTAATGTTCACCAGGGACTTGGAGAGAAATTAAAGATGCATGTTATTTGAGGAAGTATATAGTCAGATGGCAAACAGAGTTTCATTTAACAATATATAAAATAAAGATTTAGAAATGGTAGGAATTAATGTGAACCAAAGTAGATCACATCATGGGGGTGCTGAGACGTGAACTAATACTTGAAGGAAGGGGAGTGTTTGGAAAGACTGAGGAACAGATAAAATCTCATGTAGGTCAGGCTCTATCTATGTAATGAGAAGGGCTGGAGGAGGAACAAAATGAGAAAATTATAGAGTCAAGGGTAAAGAGTGTAGAATGCATGAGTTTGTTGGGGCTGGGGATGGGAAGAAGGAAGGAGACTGAGGGGTTGGCCTTGGGGGGTACACATTGGGAGCTCAGGCAGGGCGGGGTCAAATGAAGCTTAGAGGGCAGGCAGAGGCCTTTGAACTGACTTCACTGTCTTCACCTTGATTCTGGTCTACTCCCAAACCTATCTAATCTACGCTCACAAGGACAGCAGGACAAGGGTTTTCTTGTTGTGCCTGGGAAAGCATTCCCTGCCCCGTCTTCTAATCACACACATCAGGTCTGAGATTCCACCTTGCTTTAAAGCTATTCAAACCATCGTGGTAGCAGACATTTAGGACTTTCCTCACTTCTAAAATGTCATCTGAAGTCTTTTTGTTGCTCTTTGTGCTAGACGAGGTCAAACAGGACTTAGTAGCTGGAAGACTTCATTCTTTTTTTTTTTTTGACTCATTATTATTTTTTATACAGCAGGTTCTTATTAGTGATCTATTTTATACATGTATAGATGTCATATGTTTATTGTATATATGTCAATCCCAATCTCCTAATTCATCCCCCCACCACCACTGCCGCCCCCCCCCGCCCGGCTTTCCCCCTTGGTGTCCATATGTCTTTCTCTACATCTGTGTCTCTATTTCTGCCTTGCAGACCAGTTCATCTGTACCATTTTTCTAGATTCCACATATATGCATTAATATACAATGCTTGTTTTTCTCTTTCTGACTTACTTCACTCTGTATGACAGTCTCTAGGTCCATCCTCATCTCTACAAATGACCCAATTTCTTTCCTTTCTATGGCTGAGTAATATTCCATTGTATATATGTAACATATCTTCTTTATCCATTCATCTGTCGATGGGCATTTAGGTTGCTTCCACGACCTGGCTATCGTAAATAGTGCTGCAATGAATACTGGGGTGCATGTGTCTTTTTGAATTACGGTTTTCTATGGGTATATACCTAGTAGTGGGATTGCTGCATCATATGTAGTTCTAATTTTAGTTTTTTAAGGAACCTCCATACTGTTCTCCATAGTGGCTGCATCAATTTACATTCCCACCAACAGTGCAAGAGGGTTCCCTTTTCTCCACACCCTCTCCAGCATTTATTGTTTGTAGATTTTCTGATGATGCCAGTTCTAACCAGTGTGAGGTGATAACTCATTGTAATTCTGATTTGCATTTCTCTAATAATTAGTGATGTTGAGCAGCTTTTAACGTGCTTCTTGGCCATCTGTATGTCTTCTTTGGAGAAATGTCTATTTAAGTCTTTGGCTCATTTTATGATTGGGTTGTTTATTTTTTAAATATTGAGCTACATGAGCTGTTTATATACTTTGGAGATTAATCCATTGTCCGTTGCTTTGTTTGCAAATATTTTCTCCCATTCTGAGGGTTGTCTTTTCGTCTTGTTTATAGTTCCCTTGCTGTGCAAAAGCTTTGAAGTTTCATTAGGTCCCATTTGTTTATTTTGTTTTATTTCCATTACTCTAGGAGGTGGGTCAAAAAGATCTTGCTGTGATTTATGTCAGAGAGTGTTCTTCCTATGTTTTCCTCTAAGAGTTTTATAGTGTCCAGTCTTACACTTAAGTCTTTAATCCATTTTGAGTTGAATTTTGTGTATGGTGTTAGGGAGTGTTTTAATTTCATTCTTTTACAAGTAGCTGTCCAGTTTTCCCAGCACCACTTATTGAAGAGACTGTCTTTTCTCCATTGTACATCCTTGCATCCTTTGTCATAGATTAGTTGACCATAGGTGTGTGGGTTTATCTCTGGGCTTTCTATCCTGTTCCATTGATCTATGTTTCTGTTTTTGTGCCAGTGCCATATTGTCTTGATTACTGTAGCTTTGTAGTATAGTCTGAGGTCAGGGAGTCTGATTCCTCCAGCTCCATTTTTTTCCCCTCAAGACTGCTTTGGCTATTCGGGGTCTTTTGTGTCTCCATGCAAATTTTAAGATTTTTTGTTCCAGTTCTGTAAAAAATGCCATTGGTAATTTGATAGGGATTGCATTGAATCTGTAGATTGCTTTGGGTAGTATAGTCATTTTCACAATATTGATTCTTCCAATCCAAGAACATGGTATATCTCTCCATCTGTTTGTGTCATCTTTAATTTCTTTCATCAGTGTCTTATAGTTTTCTGGATACAGGTCTTTTACCTCCTTAGGTAGGTTTATTCCTAGGTATTTTATTCTTTTTGTTGCAATGGTGAATGGGATTGTTTCCTTAATTTCTATTTCTGGTCTTTTGTTGTTAGTGTATAGGAATGCAAGAGATTTCTGTGCATTCATTTTGTATCCTGCATCTTTACCAAATTCATTGATTAGCTCTAGTAGTATTCTGGTGGCATTTTTAGTATTCTCTATGTATAGTATCATGGCATCTGCAAACAGTGACAGTTTTACTTCTTCTTTTCCAATTTGTATTCCTTGTATTTCTTTTTCTTCTCTGATTTCCATGGCTATGACTTCCAAAACTATGTTGAATAATAGTGGCAAGAGTGGACAACCTTGTCTTGTTCCTGATCTTAGAGGAAATGCTTTCAGTTTTTCACCATTGATAATGATGTTTGCTGTGGGTTTGTCATATATGGCCTGTATTATGTTGAGGTAAGTTCCCTCTATGCCTACTTCCTGGAGAGTTTTTATCATAAGTGGGTGTTGAATTTTGTCAAAAGCTTTTTCTGCATGTATTGACACGATCATATGGTTTTTCTCCATCAGTTTGTTAATATGGTGTGTCAGATTGATTGATTTGCATATACTGAAGAATCCTTTCATCCCTGGGATAAATCCCACTTGATCATGGTGTATGATCTTTTTAAAGTATTGTTGGATTCTGTTTGCTAGTATTTTGTTGAGGATTTTTGCATCTATATTCATCAGGGATATTGGTCTTTAATTTTCCTTTTTGTAGTATCTTTGTCTAGTTTTGGTATCAGGGTGATGGTGGCCTCGTAGAATGAGTTTGGGAGTGTTCCTTCCTCTGCATTTTTTCAGAAGAGTTTGAGAAGGATGGATGTTAGCTCTTCTCTAAATGTTTGATAGAATTCACCCATGAAGTCATCTGGTCCTGGACTTTTGTTTTTTGGAAGATTTTTAATTACAGTTTCAATATCATTACTTGTGATTGGTCTGTTCATATTTTCTCTTTCTTCCTGGTTCAGTCTTGGAAGGTTATACCTTTCTAAGAACTTGTCCATTTCTTCCAGGTTGTCCATTTTATTGGCATAGAGTTACTTGTAGTAGTTTCTTATGATGCTTTGTATTTGTTCAGTGTCCATTGTAACTTCTCCTTTTTCATTTGTAATTTTATTGATATGAGTCATCTCCCTCTTTTTCTTGATGAGTCTGGCTAAAGGTTTATTAATTTTCTTTAACTTCTCAAAGAACCAGCTTTTAGTTTTATTGATCTTTGCTATTGTTTTATTTGTTTCTATTTCATTTATTTCTGCTCTGATCTTTATGATTTCTTTCCTTCTGCTAACTTTGGGTTTTGTTTGTTCTTCTTTCTCTGATTCCTTTAGGTGTGAGGTTAGATTGTTGATTTGAAATTTTTCTTTAGGTAGAATTGTATTGCTATAAACTTCCCTCTTAGAACTGCTTTTGCTGCATCCCATAGATTTTGGATTGTCGTGTTTTCATTGTCATTTGTCTCTAGGTATTTTTTGATTTCCTCTTTGATTTCTTCAGTGATCTCTTGGTTATTTAGTAATGTATTTGTTTAGCCTCCATGTGTTTGTATTTCTTACAGATTTTTTCCTGTAATTGGTATCTAGTCTCATAGTGTTGTGGTCAGAAAAAATGCTTGATATGATTTCAATTGTCTTAAATTTACCAAGGCTTGATTTGTGACCCAAGATGTGATCTATCCTGGAGAATGTTCCATGTGCACTTGAGAAGAAAGTGTATTCTGCTGTTTTCAGATAGAATGTCCTATAAATATCAATTAAACTTTACTGATCTATTGCATCATTTAAAGCTTGCATTTCCCTATTAATATTCTCTCTGGATGATCTGTCCATTGGTGTAAGTGAGGTGTTAAAGTCCCCCACTATTATTGTGTTACTGTCGATTTCCTCTTTTATAGCTGTTAGCAGTTACCTTACATATTGAAGTGCTCCTATGTTGGGTGCATATATATTTGTAATTGTTATATCTTCTTCTTGGATTGATCCCTTAATCATTACGTAGTGTCCTTCCTTGTCTCTTATAACATTCTTTATTTTAATTTCTATTTTATCTGATATGAGTATTGCTACTGCAGCTTTCTTTTGATTTCCATTTGCATGGAATATCTTTTTCCATCCCCTCACTTTCAGTCTGTGTGTCCCTAGGTCTGAAGTGGATCTCTTGTAGACAGCATATATATGGGTCTTTTTTTTGTATCCATTCAGTGAGCCTGTGTCTTTTGCCTGGAGCATTTAATCCATTCACCTTTAGGGTAATTCTCAATATGTATATTCCTATTACCATTTTCTTAATTGTTTTGGGTTTGTTTTTGTAGGTCCTTTTCTTCTCTTGTGTTTCCCACTTAGAGAAGTTCCTTTAGCATTTGTTTTAGAGCTGGTTTGGTGCTACTGAATTCTCTTAGCTTTTGCTTGTCTGTAAAGCTTTTTTTTTTTTGCGGTACGCGGACCTCTCACTGTTGTGGCCTCTCCCGTTGCGGAGCACAGGCTCTGGATGCGCAGGCTCAGCGGCCATGGCTCACGGGCCCAGCCACTCCGCGGCATGTGGGATCTTCCCAGACCGGGGCACGAACCCGCGTCCCCTGCATCGGCAGGTGGACTCTCAACCACTGTGCCACCAGGGAAGCCCTGTAAAGCTTTTGATTTCTCTGTCAAGTCTGAATGAAATTCTTGCCAGGTAGAGTAATCTTAGTTGTAGGTTCTTCTGTTTAATGACTTTAAATATATTGTGTCATGCCCTTCCAGCTTGTAGAGTTTCTGCTGAGAAATCAGTTGTTAACCTTATGGGAGTTCCCTTGTATGTTATTTGTCATTTTTCCATTGTTACTTTTAATAATTTTTCTTTGTCTTTTTGTCAGTTTGATTACTGTGTGTCTTGGTGTGTTTCTCCTTGGGTTTATCCTGCCTGGGACACTCTGTGCTTCCTGAACTTGGGTGGCTATTTCCTTTCCCATGTTAAGGAGGTTTTCGACTATAATCTCTTCAGATATTTTCTGGGTCCTTTCTCTCTCTCTTCTCCTTCTGAGACCCCTATAATGCGAATGTTGGTGCATTTAATCTTGTCCCTGTGGTCTCTTAGGCTGTCTTCATTTCTTTTCATTCTTTTCTCTTTATTCTGTTCTGCGGCAATGAATTCCACCATTCTGTCTTCCAGGTCACTTCTGTGTTCTTCTGCCTCAGTTATTCTGCTATTGATACCTTCTAGTGTAGTTTTCATTTCAGTTTTTGTATTGTTCATCTCTGCTTGTTTGTTCTTTAATTCTTCTAGGTCTTTGTTAAGCATTTCTTGCATCTTCTCAATCCTCACCTCCATTCTTTTTTGAGGTCCTGGATCATCTTCATTATTCTCATTCTGAATTCTTTTTCTGGAAGGTTGCCTATCCCCACTTCATTCAGTTGTTTTTCTAGGGTTTTATGTTGTTCCTTCATCTGCTACATAGTCCTCTGCCTTTTCATTTTGTCTGTCTTTCTGTGAATGTGGTTTTTGTTCCACAGGCTGCAGGGTTGTAGTTCTTCTTGCTTCTGCCCTTTGCCCTCTGGTGGATGAGGCCATCTAAGAGGCTTGTGCAAGCTTCCTGATGGGAGGGACTGATGGTGGGTAGAGCCTACTGTTGCTCTGGTGGGCAGAGCTCAGTAAAACTTTAATCTGCTTGTCTGCTGACTGGTGGGGTTGAGTTCCCTCCCTGTTGGTTGTTTGGTCTAAGGCAACCCAGTACTGGAGGCTCCAGTCTCTTTGGTGGGGCTAATTGAGGACTCCAGGAGGGCTTATGGCAAGGAGTACTTCCCAGAACTTCTGCTGCCAGTGGCCTTGTCCCCACGGTGAGCCACAGCCACCCCCCACCTCTGCAGGAGACCCTCTAACACTAGCATGTAGGTCTAGTTCAGTCTCCTGTGAGGTCACTGCTCCTTCCCCCTGTGTCCTGTTGTGCACACTACTTTGTGTGTGCCCTCCAAGGGTGGAGTCCCTGTTTTCCCCAGTCCTGTTGAAGTCCTGCAATCAAATCCCACTAGCTTTCAAAGTCTAATTCTCTGGGAATTCCTTCTCCCATTGCCGGACCCCCAAGTTGAGAAGCCTGATGTGGGACTCAGAAACTTCACTCCAGTGGGTAGACTTCTGTGATAGTAAGTGTTCTCCAGGTTGTGAGTCACCTACCCAGCTGTCATGGGATTTGATTTTATTGTGATTGCGCCCCTCCTACCATCTCACTGCAGCTTCTCCTTTGTCTTTGGATGTGGAGTATCTTTTTTGGTGAGTTCCAGTGTCTTCCTGTTGATGATTATTCAGCAGTCAGTTGTGATTCTGGTGCTCTCGCAAGAGGGAGTGAATGCATGTCCTTCTACTCCGCCATCTTGAACCAGTGGAAGGCTTCATCCTTGTCTCGGGTCAGCTCATCCTCTTTCGAGCTTGATAAGCTGCGTATTAAACTGGGAAATAGTAACCATGGAATAAGAATAAATGACCATGATATTCATGGAAACCTTAACCTTAAGTAGGTAAACCTTATTTTTCCCCTCTTTTATGGGCCAGTTGCTCTCATTTGTATCTATAGTATGCACTTTAGAAGGAGATAAAAAATGACATAAAAATTTTTTTATATTAATAGTCTAAGACATCTGCTAGAAGCCTAAAAATAACTTTATAAAGATTCTAAATACACAGCCATAATTATTTTTAAAAGCTTAAAGCTATTTTTAAAGCTTTCATAATTTGAGTAATTCTGAAATAAAATGGCAACGCTTACTGCAAAGGTGAATTATGTTGAACTCAGTTTAGCATCGGCACAGTTGTTTTATATATGTATATAGCTCCTAATAGTCAAGGGTTCAGAGGAATCTATTTTACTGGACCTGGCATTATTTTATTTTCTCATAAATTCTGAACAACTATAAATGTAGCAGAAATATTGTCAATGAGTAAAACATTGAGTCCAACAGAACACTTGAATACACCAAAGAGAAAAAGGCTTTCACAGTTTTAGACATTTTCCTATCTGCTTATAATCTTTTAGCTAATTCAGCATGATCGTATTTTAGAGTAAATGTGCTCATCACATTGATGGATTAAAAATTCACCATACCATTTAGATTCTGAAAGATGTGGGGAAATTTTGAATTGTTTTCCTTAGATGGATTAAGAAGCCATCATGCCTTTTGTATTCTGAAGGATGGAAAATGTTGAATACTTCTAAAAGGTTTTCATTTATATTTTAATAAAGATCTTCAATGGCAATAACAGCATATACAACATTTATCTTTTTTCTACTTGCAAAAGAAAAATAGATCTTTATTGAAGAAATGTTTATGATTCAGAAAATAAGAAGTAAGATAATTTATTCTTTTTATAGATTTGTTTTTGAATATGAACTGTGTATGTTAGTACCACAGATTTAAGCATGACAGACATAGTGGAAGTCTTTGAGAAGTTAATTATCTCTTGGATAAGTGAACTAACAATTGAAATAAGGTGTGTAATAGTAGTATAATGGGCAAAGTGCAGGATGCCAAGGTCGGATACAAGGAACACCTGATAAGGTGGAGCTCAGTGGGTTGGTAGTGATGTAAGTGGACACCTGAAAGATGAGTATGAATTCTTTAAGTGAAAGGGTAGTGGGAGTTGATGTTTCAACTAGAGGGGACAGAACATTTGAAGCCTTTAATGAGAGACAGCATGACAAAATTGAGGAATATTAGGGAGTCCAGTTGATCAGTTAACATTCTTGGTGGTTTTGCCTATATTATTCCTGTCTCTTTTGAAAGATACGTTGAAATACATTTTAACACACTTTGGATCATACTTTTCTGCCTACTTTTTTCACTTAGTCATAAATTGTGTTTATTGGCCCACATCATTGCAATTCTCCTATATAATGTTAAATGGCAGCACAATTATCTGTGTAAATATAATCTCATAATTAACCAGTCCCCTCTCATTGAATATACTGTGTCTAATTTTTCTTCATTATAAAAAGAATATTTTAATAGACATTTTATATGTACTTCTGATTATTTCCATAGTAGCAAATGTAATGCAGATTTCAAATAAACAACCCAATCCCCAATTTAACACTCACCAACAAGAATTAGTGTCCTTTAAGGCTCTTTATTGAGCAGCATTTATTGAAAAACCTCACATGTGGGACATAGACACACGGCCCTCAGCAGACATGAACTGACTTGGATCCATACTCTAAGGCCTGAGTATTTAAATATTATGACACATTCTCTTAGCAAAACCTGTTCCATGGCTCAGCACTCTCTAGCTGTATCCTAAAAAAATCCTGGAATTGGACTTCAGGGAAAGCTTGAAGCAGCTTTAGTCTCTGATCACATTCTTTAAAATAAGGATTTCAGTAACATTTGCAAAATGCAGAAATCTTGACTCCATGACAAATTCCAGTAGTTTGCTCTCATACCATGGATTGGTGGTCACCTCTGCAGCCAGGGACATGGCACATTGTTTAGAGCTTGAAATGGTTCATTGCATAAGATCTTGTGTAAAGTACCTTCACACACAAAAAAGTAAGTTAAAGAAGCAAATAAAGAAGTCAGCTACAACACTGAATGTCTCAGATTTTAAAAAAAGAAAAAGAGCACTGAATTCAAAGTCAGAAGGCCCAGTGTTGGTCTTCCTTCCTCCTCACAACGTAAGTTCCTTGAGGTCAGGGAGCAGGATCTGTCATCTCTGTGTCCCTCTATTGCCTATGAGTGCCCATCAAATGGCACTCAGTACAATCAGATTGATGAATGAATGAGTGAATATGGTTTACAGCAATGTGGACATAGTTCTTGTAAGCCTGTCAACCTAAGAGGGGCTATTAACATGGGGATAGAAGGGGTACCGACCCCAACAGTATTTCCACCCCTTTGTTCAGGGACATGTATGTACAATTTAGTTTTTAATCTCTTAAACATAACTTGAGGAAATGAGCCTTTGAATAAATATAAGAGTTGTTTACACAATTTTATCTTTTGTGTGTGTGTATGTTTTAAGCATTGTTTTTCATTAGTGTTATTGCAACTAAGTCTTGTAACTTGAGAAGAAATAGAGCATCCTACTGTTCCTTCCTGGGTACAGGCTTAGTACCAGGCTGCAGAGAAGGCTTTTCCTAAATAGTAAAAATTTTCCTCAAAATGAGGTGGGTAGAGGGATAAATTGGGAGATTGGACTTGACATATACACACTACTATGTATAAAATAGATAACCAACAAAGACCTACTATATAGCACAGGGAACTCTACTCAATACTCTGTAATGGCCTATATGGGAAAAGTATCTAAAAAAAGAGTATATATATGTATGTGTATAAGTGAATCACTTTGCTATCCATCTGAAACTAATACAACATGGTAAATCAACTATACTCCAATAAAATTTTTAAATAATGTCATAATATAATACAAATTTTAATAAATATTTAATTAAAAGAATGAAGACACATCTTAGATGGAAGTGACACTGCAACCCTGTCATTTTAGGATCATCATCTATTAGAGAAAAGCTTGATCATGAACCTCAGGTACTTGAAAGAGAACTAGTGAAAATCATTAAAAGAAAAGTGAAAGGAAAAGAAATCATAGACCTACAGGAGTCTTAGAATAAAGATTTGGTGATAGACATTTTACAAACCAAGGCAGCGTGGGAGTCTTCAATTTATATTTTTAAATGTGAGCAGATGGGCTAAGCATTCTTATAGAAAGTGGATGTGTGTGTCTGTGTGATGAAAGTGTAGTTCATGAAGGCTGTTCCTTTGCAGGTGGGAATAATGTGAGCTTACTCACTTTGCAGTGATAGGAGAGCTAAAATCTAATCCTCAAAATATTTCACATATGGTGACCCAGTTCTTCTTATTTTCTTATTAATTGCCTGGAGAGTTGTTCTTTCTGTACATTCGACGATTTGAGTGAAAAGGTAGTATTTTCAAAAGAAATTTGAATGTCAAGCATATAAAGATCAGACATGTCATAGTAGAACCATATTGTGTGGCTCTAATGGTACTGGATGTCATGGGAATTAGGAGGGGCAAAAAGTGAAGGCACACTTCCTGCTACAGATCTACTTTGAGAGGCAAAACTACCTTGGAATTAATGAAGAAGGCCAATTAATAAGTGTCTTTCTCATGTGTGTGTAGATTACATCACTGTGATTACATCACTGTTGTTGTTTTCCCTTGAAAGATGGTATAGGGTTAAGAATGCAGACTCTGGAGCCAGAAAGCTTGAGTTCAGATCCTGGCTCTGCTGCTTCCTAGCTGTGTGACCTTGGGGAAATCACTTAATCTTCCTGTGCTTTGGTTCCCTCACTAGGAAAATGAAGGGGTCAGGCAGGAGAATAATAGTACCTATTGACAGGGATGTTTGGGAGAAATAAATTATATATATATATTTATATATATATTTATATAATTAAATTATATATATATATACAGAGAGAGAGAGAGAGACAGAGAGAGACAGAGACAGAGAGAGAGACAGAGAGTTTAGAGCAGTGACTGGCACGTTGTAATTGCTACATAAACAGTGATTGCCTTTATTATTACTTACTTGTTATTATTCTGATATAATACAGGTAACTAGAGTCTGATTTTCTTTTTTGGACAGATATACATTTTTGTTGTCACAGACCACGATCATCCTTCATATGGCGACGGCACAGTGTTGTTTTTTTCAAATATACTTCTTCCCCACAACCCCCAGTAACCCCTCTTACCAGACCTTACTATCTGCCTGCACCTTTCTTTGGAGCCAGATATATTTACCCACATTTACTGCTTTTCAAAAGAAAAAGAACACCTTTTTTAAAAAAGTTAAGACAAACTTTTAGGGCTTGACCTAACAATCTCACATCAGTATTTTAAGATTTTTTTTTGGATACATTCATGTTTATTCAACCTATAAACGGCAATTCAATTCTGGCACCTACTTGCCAGTACTGTGCATGTCACTGGGAGTTTAGAAAGATGAATAAAACAGTTGTTATTAGAGAGATTAAGATCCAGTGGGTTCAGACATTCACATATATGATAGATCATTTGATAAACGTCAATCACTTCACCCATATCCCCTTAGTCTTGATCTATCTCCATCTACAATTCCTAATTTTTAAACGAGTCCCTCTATGCCATATGGCAACATTCCTCTTCCTTTGTTCTCTGTCCCAGCTTTTTTAAAAAACTCTGTTCCAGCTTCATCTCTTTGGCATTGCCAAAATACACACAGTCCTCCAGGTAAATCTGGCAGGATCCGGTTCCACTTTGTTACAAATATGCTTTGTGAGGATTTTGCTGCTGGAATTGAAATCAACCGGACAGTGGGCCAAATGTTTAGGAAATCATGTGCAACAACTCTTAGAACTATTTGTTCATTTAAAAAAATAATTCCTTTTCTTGTACTAAGAACAGCAATGTATGTCCATAGCTCAAAAGTAAGAAAATATAAAATAGAATAAAGAGACAAAAAACATTTATAGTCTCAACACCAGAAAGATCATAGCTACCATTCATATTCTGGTATATTTCTTTCTCCTCCTCTGTCACTTAACAGATTTGGGACTAAATTGTTGTCCTTTTCTGCTTTTGAAACTTAATGTTACTAAAATGTGAGCACATTCCCCATGCCATGAACTATTCTTAAAGGCTCCATCTGATGTATTTTATTATGATTTGCTTAATCACTCTCTTTTTATAAGAAGAGACCATAGTAGTCAGATAATACATTGACCTGGTTTCCCCTTAGTACCTTATAAAACATTACTCTTTGAGTCACACAGCACTTCCTTATCTCATGTTCTTTTCCAATCAGTCTCTCTTCTTAAACAGTTCAATGTTAACGGAAAATGTACAAGACTTAGGGTCAGCTCTTCTAATGCTAGATTGTGCGGTATTCAGCAAGTCACCTCCTCTGACTTAGCTTCGGCTCTCTCATCTGCGAGATGGGGCAACATTCCCTTCCTTGGTTACGGTGCAGTTGCTGTGCAGATGAAATGAGATGGTGAATGTGAAATTGTTTTACAAATTATAAAACGAGGGATTCTTCTCTTCCTGTGCTTGACTTTTCTAACCCAAACCCAAAGACAACAGTGATTCTGTTTTTTCTTTTTAGCAGAGAAGGCTGCATTAAGGTGCTGAGAAAGAGCATTATTCAACTACTTGACCTCCCAAAGGATTTATTAATGTTTAACCTCAACTTACCCCTTTCCCACAGTGACCTGATTTATCTGACTATTTAAAACTAAGGTTACTTGGATGGTGAAAGTACAATCTCAAATGTCCATTAGGGAGAGCAAATCTATTGATGAGAGAAAACTTTAGTGATTTCTTTCCAGTGACCTTCCTTATCCTTACCATAGAATAGAACCTTACAGTAGTAACAATAATATTAATATAATAATTACAATATATTAAGTACCTACAAAGTGACACCTAGGTGCTTCATATATCAGTTTAAATCTTAACAGTCCTGCAAGTTATATATTGGGGTGAAAAGCCTATCATTAGGCCAAAATCTCTTAGAAAATAAATCTAGAGAAGATCTTAACTATATCAGTCTTTTTTTTTTAAACATCTTTATTGGAGTATAATTGCTTTACAATGGTGTGTTAGTTTCTGCTTTATAACAAAGTGAATCAGTTATACATATACATATGTTCCCATATCTCTTCCCTCTTGCATCTCCCTCCCTCCCACCCTCCCTATCCCACCCCTCTAGGTGGTCACAAAGCACCGAGCTGATCTCCCTGTGCTATGCGGCTGCCTCCCACTAGCTATCGGTTTTACATTTGGTAGTGTATATATGTCCATGCCACTCTCTCACTTCGTCCCAGCTTACCCTTCCCCCTCCCCATATCCTCAAGTCCATTCACTAGTAGGTCTGTGTCTTTATTCCTGGTTTACCCCTAGGTTCTTCATGACCTTTTCTTTTTTTTTCTTAGATTCCATATATATGTGTTAGCATACGGTATTTGTTTTTCTCTTTCTGACTTACTTCACTCTGTATGACAGACTCTAGGTCCATCCACCTCACTACAAATAACGCAATTTCGTTTCTTTTTTTTGGCTGAGTAATATTCCATTGTATATATGTGCCACATCTTCTTTATCCATTCATCCGATGACGGACACTTAGATTGTTTCCATCTCTGGGCTATTGTAAATAGTGCTGCAGTGAACATTGTGGTACATGACTCTTTTTGAATTATGGTTTTCTCAGGGTATATGCCCAGTAGTGGGATTGCTGGGTCGTATGGTAGTACTATTTGTAGTTTTTGAAGGAAACTCCATACTGTTCTCCATAGTGGCTGTATCAGTTTACATTCCCACCAACAGTGCAAGAGGGTTCCCTTTTCTCCACACCCTCTCCAGCATTTATTGTTTCTAGATTTATTGATGATGGCCATTCTGACTGGTGTGAGATGATATCTCATTGTAGTTTTGATTTGCATTTCTCTGATGATTAATGATGTTGAGCATTCTTTCATGTGTTTGTTGGCAGTCTGTATATCTTCTTTGAAGAAATGTCTATTTAGGTCTTAATTAGAAAGAAAGTAGGCTTAAGAGGAGATACCAAAGGCAAATCTAATCACTAAGGGAACTAACAAAAGGAAATGTAAAACAGACAATTCTCCGGCATGGGCGCCCTCTAGTGGGAGGCAGAGAGCAAGAGACTTTGGATCCCTCCTCCATGTCTCTGCTCTAGCCCTTCTCCCACTGCGCTGTGGGTATTGGCTAAGGGAACGTCCTCCATCCCAAACCTGAGCGCACTAGCACAGAACCAATGCCTTGATCACTTTTTTATATTGAACCTTTAAAGTTCTGTTAAGGTATAATTGATAAATGGTGCACAACTAAAGTGTACAATTTGATAAGTTTTGACATGAAACCATCCCCACGATAAAATTAATGAATGTAACAATCACACTCCTTTTTCCCTTTGAACTCCTCCTTCATCTCTTTGCCTCTGGCCCACCTCTAGGCAGTCCCTATCTGCTTTCTGTCATTATTGCTTGGCTCACCTTTTCTAAAATTTCACGGAAATGGAGTCATACAGTAACAGCTTTTTTTTGCATGTGTGTAGCTTATTTCACTCGGTGTAATTGTTTTCAAATTTTAAGCTTACGTCTTATGTATCAATAGTTGACTTTTTTATTGATCAGCTGCATTCCATTGTATGAATATACCACAGTTTGTTTATCCATTCATCTGTCGATGGGTGTGTAAGTTTTCCTTCTTTGCATTAACGGATTATCCCCAAAGTTAGTGGTTTAAAACAAGCATTCATTATCTAACAGTTTCTGCGAGCCAGAAATTTGGGGGTGGCTTAGCTGGGTCCTTTTGCCTCAGAGCTTCTCATGAGATTGCTGTGGATATTTTGGCTGGGTCTGCCATCATCTGAAGGCTTTACCAGGGCTGGAGGATCCACTTCAAAAATGGCTTTTTTAATCTGCTGTTTCAAATACTGTGCCTTGCACTATTGTGTATTCATTAAATGTGTGTTGTGGAGTAGGCTGAGCTCGGATTATGGACATCCTTAGATTTTAGGCTAAGCAAACTGAACATTTCCTCTGCTCTTCCTCCACATTAAGGTATGGCGAATCAGTGCAGGTGTTTGGACGGGAATGCTATAACAACCTATCCTATAGAAGTCTGGGTTCAATGACAGGAGTTGGCACATTTTTTGGTGGGGTAAGCAATAACAAAGTGGGCAGTGCTAGTCAGAAAAGTTCAGGATTTTATTTTCTTGGTCTTATCCTTGAAGCAGAAGTTCCTATAGAAGAGGATCAAAATCATAGATGTTCAAGAGGTATCTAACCCCATTCTGTTTTAATTCTTGAATCTTAAAGACATGCTAAAAGCGTGGGCTTCATTATTTTTTATTTATTTATTTATTTTTTGTGGTACGCGGGCCTCTCACTGTTGTGGCCTCTCCCATTGCGGAGCACAGGCTCTGGAAGCACAGGTTCAGCAGCCATGGCTCACGGGCCCAGCCACTCCGCGGCATGTGGGATCCTCCCGGACCGGGGCACGAACCCGTGTCCCCTGCATCAGCAGGCGGACTCTCAACCACTGCGCCACCAGGGAAGCCCGGGCTTCATTATTTATTAGCTTTACGGATCTGGCAATGATTGCCGTGTGACACAGACAGGTAATATATTTCTCTCTGTGCTTTGATTTCCCCATGTCCCAAATAAACAATATTGACTAGCTAACTTCTGCAGTCCTTTTGAGTTTTAGGATTATGTATTAGAAGTAGGTAGAATTATGAATTGCAGAGGGATCACCAAAGTGCAAGAGTCTCGTATATCTGACTCCCACATGTGACCACTTCCCAAAACAGAATGATGGAGACACTAGCGTTATGGCTCAATGGTAATGTTTAATCTGTATGCAAAGACATTTTCCTTACTCCTTTGATCCTCCGTTAGGGGGTCATCTTAGGCTGTAGAGGCTGAGAAAGGAAAGAAGTGGGTTAAACCTGTCATTGTACTTTTGCTTCTAACTCAAATGACGGCCAAGTGTCATTTACTGAACATGGAAGGGGAAGGACATGATCTAATAGCAATTAAATGTTGTGGACACACCAGCAGTGCTGATAATTTAAAACTCAGACCCATTAAAATATCTTCTTGCTCTGTGATTTTGTATATTTTGTAGATCACAGTTTTGTTGAGTTTTATTTTCTCCGGTGAGTATTATAATAAAGTAATAGATATTGTATTACTTAGGGTTCTCCAGAGAAACAGCACCAATAGATATATAATAAGTATATTATATATCATAAATGTTTATAAATAAATAAACTATGTATATATTTATATATAAAGACTTATTAGAAGGAATTGGCTCATGTAATTATGAAGGCTGACAAGTCCAAAATCTGCAGAGCTAATATCTCAGTTTAAGTACAAAGACTGGAAGCTGCTGTAGTACAAGAAAGAGCCAGTGTTCAGTTGGAAAGCTGTCTGACAGGAGAATTCTCTCTTACTGGGGGCGGGAGGGTAGGCCTTTTGCTCAACTCAGCCTTCAATTGATTGGATGAGGCCCACCCACACTATGAAGGGCAGTATGCTTTCCTCAGTTTACCGATCAAAATGTTACTCTCATCCAAAAATATCCTTACAGAAACAACCAGAATAATGTTTGCCCAAATATCTGGGCATCCTGTGACCCAGTCAAGTTGACACATAAAGTTAACCATCACAGGTATACTGATTATGCTTTTTTTCTTTTAAACTACACAAAGCACCACCACTACCCCCCCTTCCCAAAATTCTGCTTATGGCCAGTCCAAGGGTATGTTGCAGAAGCACTTGAGAACAAGAGCCCTTTCCTAAAGGAAGGGAGCATCTTCCCCAAATTACATTCCTACATGTGACCACTGAATGTAGAATAGAACTCTTTAGTATAGACCTTTGTTTATCACTTCAGAACTGGGCTGGTCCAAGCATCAAAAACACCTTTGTAAATGCTGTTTCTTTGTTCCTAGAGCTTCACGTCATCATCCTTAGCTCTCTTTCTCCTTCTAAAGTTTATTAAGTATCTATTTATTAAGTATGCTATGTAAAGTAATACAACTATAAAATGATCCCTATTTTTTCTCTGTAGGCTTTAAAAATGTTCTGTAAAGTGGCATCTATTGTGATGTCAGTGAGTTCCCCTGGATTTTTAATTTTATGTAAAAAATTGGAATGATTTGTGTGAATCATTGTGATGACCCATGGTGTGCTTTTACAGCTCGTACTAAGATAGTCTCAGAGAGAATTTCTAAAATAATCTGAGAGGTTAATTTGTAGCACTATGTTACTGTGTATTTAGACCGAAAGAGTGGTGTTCATTGGTGTAAAATTTTAGCAAAGAATCCTTGAGTTTCAGTACAGGGGTTGAAATACCATAAGCTGGTATAAAGTGCCAACTTTGTACTTATTTGGGTTTTGTTGGTCATTATAAAACTTGGTGCTCTTACATGATGCATTGTCTTCTATTATGCCCTTCTGATGAGTTTTAGTGGCCGTTCTCTCTCCTAAATCACCTACAAGTTCATCAGCATCACTAAACAACAAAAGGTACATAGAGCTTGCTTCTGTCTATGATCATGATGGATTTTTCCTGTTACAAGAGTTTCTCAAATGGGCCTATGGTTGATCACCTGGGTACTCAAGGCAGAAAATCTAAGTGTTGAACACCAAGAATCATTTAGAGAAGATTGTTAGTTTCATGATCTGGGAGAATGGAAGAAGGGAAAGAGCTCATATTCTGCAATTAAAAAATCTCTTTCAAGAAGAAAGGAAAATTAAGGGAGAAGGAAAATAGGAGTTGCGTTTATTAATAACTTTCATTCCGGATCTGGATTACTATATGTGAGGGTTCTGAAGAATCCCGGTGTCCTAACTCATCCTCATTATTTTTATTCATTTGTTCAGTTAATTGTCCGTCATATTCTAGGCACTGTGGATAACTCAGAGATGTATAAGAAAGATTGTAAAGACCAAGACATTACAACATAATATAAAGAAAAATAGTACTAAGGACCACTGGGGCCCAGAGAGAGTTCTGAGCAGGGGAGGTGACCCGTGGATGGAAGCGCTCCAGGAAGACCTCTGGAGGCATGGGCATAGGACGGGGTAGCTTGAACATCCAGGCTGCTCCTGGGGCTCCTGCTGAGGAGGGTGGTGAGCTGGCCTTGGGTGAGGGTGAAGAAGTGACTTGCGTTGCTTTAGTGTTGAAGAACAAGTTCAGGATCCTGAAGAAGCTGAATTGCTGCCCTTGGGGAACAGCCCGGGAACAGGGAGCAGATTCAGAGACGGAATCCGGATGTGACAGCTTTCCTTTAATAAGGCCCCAGAACCCTACCGAGTTGTCTGTGCTGTAACACGGTGGATACTGACAGCTCTCGCCTTCTTGACTGCGAAGCCCAGACCGGGCCGCGGGGACCCTGCGCGGGTCAGGTCCCGCCGCGTCTTTGCCGGTTGGTGGAGCGCCGCTTGGCTCGCGTGCTCGGATGCTCGGCGCTCTGCTCTGGCAGCGATCCCGGAGCGGCATGAGTCAGTTTTGCGCTGAACCTCGCATAATGAAGGAAGGTGCTATTTTGGGATAACAGGCATATGATCAGCTCTTTTTTGGGCAGATCTCACAGGCCGCGATGTTTGCAGAAAGAGTGACTTTCCCGAATGCCTCTCTTTCTGCTAGAGCACAGAAAACAATTTCACGAAGTCATCCTTGCATCTCCGGCAGCAAGGGTTTCGCATTTGACATTGACGGTCCATTAATTGTGTTAACAACACTAATAGCTTCAGAGCAGTTTAACGGAAGATGTTTATGTGTGGTCAATAAGCTACATTGTTTTTTCTCCAACGGTAGAAATGAAAGCAGAGCCTAATCTGGAAGGTGTGGAGAGACTCTGAAGCATCAGAAGGTTAGTGGAATCAGGGAACCCTAAATGAATAGAACTCCCCTGCTATCCTCCCTCCCCTTTCCATGATTAACCTCGTTTGCTTTCCTAGCCTTCCTTGGATGTCAAAAAGCGAGCCTCCAGCTTAGAACGGTTATTAAGGGATGTGCTAGGTTTACAACTAGTTTGTTTTTCATTAACATATTTTTACTGTTACAGTAAATATATATTCTTTTGGTAATAAGCCAAAACCAATAAAAATATTTCATAAAAAAATAAAAATGGTGTGTGTTCATTTCTAGGCTTGTGAAGTTTGGGAAACTTCATCCTACTGGATGTAGACAATATGGTGCCATGAATACAGTGGATCTTATTTCCAGATGGTGTACACTCTGGTGTGTTTTCTGTTTCATAAATTTAGCGAACCATGCTTAGGAAACTCTTTTGGACTCTGTCTTGAATTAAGTGGAGAGATCAAAGGTGACTATAATGAAATCTCTACCCTCAGGACCTTTTAAACCTCTGTATTCCAGACAGGTTGTTCCATCTTTCATTGTCTTCTTGTTTTTTTTTTTTCTCTCTCCCCTGGCAATTTCATCAATCATATGATTTGGACTATCACTTTTGCATGTTTTTCCCCCAAATACTGACCTATAACCAAAACCTTTTTTGATAAATTTAAGATACATATGCCTAAGTGTCTGCTGGAGCTCTCTACTTGAATTTCCACAAGAAACTCAAATTCAACATGTTCAGATTTGAACCATTTACATCTTTCTCCCCATCAAAAACAAAAACAAGCACAACCAGCCTGATGCCTGTCTTAATCCCTGTCTTGGTAAATGGCACCTCTGTCCTCCTAGTTTGCCAAACCAGGACCCTGCTCATCATGCCTGTCCGTCCTTCCTTTTTCATCATCTGGTATATCCTCTTATTTATTAAAACCTCTCTACTCTGATTCTTTTTTTCTTTTTAAATAAATAAATTTATTTATTTATGGCTGCATGGGGTCTTTGTTGCCACGCGGGCACGGGCTTTGTCTAGTTGCAGTGAGCGAGGGCTACTCTTCGTTGCGGTGCATGGGCTTCTTATTGAGGTGGCTTCTCTTGTTGCAGAGCATGGGCTCTAGGTGCGTGGGCTTCAGTAGTTGTGGCACCCAGGCTCAGTAGTGTGGCTCACAGGCTCTAAAGAGCAGGCTCAATAGCTGTGGCGCATGGGCTTAGTTGCTCTGCTGCATGTGGGATCTTCCCGGACCAGGGCTCGAACCCATGTCCCCCACATTGGCGGTGGATTCTTAACCACTGCGCCACCAGGAAAGTCCTCTACTCTGATTCTTAGTGGCCCTTAGATCTGCTGCCCCCTCACAGTCCCCATCGTAGGCACTGCTAAGTTCAAGGCCCTATCATTTCCCTTCTGAAAACTGTCATAACAGTTCCTGGGGACTCACATCTGCAGTCTGGTCCCTCCCCCATCACTGTTTTCAGACAGATCTTTCTAAAATACAAATAGCATTTGTATTCTCCCCGTTATAGCTTTTCAATAACCTCCGCATTACCGGTGGGATGAAGTCCAAATCGTTTGCATGGCATATGCATTTCCCAATAAAGAAAAGTCTGGGGTCTGGAGTGAGACAGATCTGAGTACAAATGCTGGTTCTGCCAGTTGCCAGCTGTGTGACCTTGGGTAACTTCTCTGTGTTTCTATCTCCCCATCTGTGAAATGAGAATAGTGGTAGCCACCTGTGGTAAGCAGCTTCTGTTCCCCAGTACCTGCTTCTCTTCTAATTCTGGACATTACTTTTCTTTCTCTTCGGAAGTTAGGTGTGCCCAAGTCACCTGCAGAGCCTGAGAAAAGTAAGCAGAAGTGGTGTGTGTCACCTCTGTGTGGAGGCATTCAGTTCCCAGGACGGAATTCTCCAGCCCACTTTTTCCTTTGATGAATGTGAAAACACATTTTGATATGAGAATTAAGGTGCTGTGAGAATCAAGGAGACTGGATGCTGAGCCAACACTTAGGAGACAGCTGCCCTGGAGAATGAACCAGATTCCAGCAGATTATGTGTGGGTGAGAAATAAACACTCATTGGATGAAGCAACTGAGAGTTAGGAATTATTCCAGCACAGCTAAGCCTAAACAGACATTCTACCTGTAGCTATGAGAATTGTACCATGTATGAAGACATTTGGTGTGGTGTTTGGCACTAAGCAAGTGTTCAGTGATGGTAGCAGTGATCACGATGATTTTTCCGGACAATATCCTTTTCCTTTTTTCCCTTTGGCATACTTTCTTCTAAAGGCACCTACCCCCTGGCCCTTTCGCATCTTGGCATCTTTAGACATTGTGATTACTCTGTGTGCGCTATTTTCTACTATCTTACTTAGCTGATGAAATTTACTCCACACTCAAGAACCAACTTAAGTGCATCCCCCAGTGGGGGCTTTCCTCATCCCTGCATCCACCCACACCCCAGAGTCGGTCACTTGGGTTTTGACGCTCACATATACAGAGGATCTCTCCTTAGCACTTTTACCCTAGGCTGCAGGGATACCATTGTGTGTCTGTCTGTCTCTTCTCTTGGGTTGTGGGGTTCCCGAGAGCAGGATCCCTCCTTGTCCATCTCTACAGTCTGAGAACCTAGAGCAGGATCTGCTACAAAGTAGATATTTAATCAAATGTAAAGATAAATGACCTCCCAAAGCTAACGATCGTGGAAGTAAAATGTTCCACCACGAGGTTACAAGTGATTGGCATAGGTACAAATGCTCTTGTTTTTCTTAACCCTACTCTGTTCTCTGTTTCCTCTCAAACTCAGCATGCTTTTGACTTTGTGACCACTGGCTGGCCTAGCTTCCCTATTTTACAGACGAGGACGCTGCGTCCAAGGAGAGGACACAGGTTGCACAGACTACAGAGCAGAAATCAGATGATGTTCCTCTGTAGCAACTAAACATGAGGAAGGATCAGGGGGTCTATAATATGTACGTTTGTGGGCTCCTCACGGGCGGGGGAAGTAAAGTCGCAAGAGTATTGTAGTGGGTAGAATGGTGACCCTCCCCCCAAAGATATGCCTAAGTCCTAACCCCTGATACCTAAGAATGGGGCTTTATTTGGAAAAAGGCTCTTTGCAAATGTAATTAAAGATCTCCAGTTGAGATCAGCCTGGATTATCTAGGTGGGCCCTGAGTCCAATGACAGGTGTCCTTATAAGCAACACAGAGAGGGAGGCTCATAATGGAGAAGACCTTACAAGGATAGAGGCAGAGCTTGGAGGCCTGGAGCCACCAGCAGCTGAAGAGACAAGAGAATATTCTCCCCCAGAGCATCTGGAGGAAGCGCAGCCCTGCAGACACCTTAATTTTGTACTTACTGTTTTACGCCACCAAGTTTGTGGTAGTTTGTTATAGCAGCCCTAGGAAATTTATGTGACTGTCATTTGGAGGATAAATATCTTGCCCCCCGGGTGGATTTCTTTCCAGTTTTGCTTTCTATAATTGTCTCTGAGAAAAATTTTAGTGCTGTTATAAAAATAATGAAAGCCCTGTCACTTTACTTCTTTTTTCCTCCAAATTCCTTACAGACCTCAGTTCCTTAAGGCATTCTCAGTTCTACTGAAAATCTTAGATTTTCTTTTTCTTTCTGAAGTTGAGGGTATAGTATCGCCCCTTCATGTTCTCTTTCCCCTGGAGCCCATCTTAATAGAAACAATGATAAAGTTCTGAACTTTGCCTCACTTCCGAACCTCTGAAATACCTCTAGTACCTGGGGTAAAGCTGCTCCTAATTCTGCAGAGAAGTCATGATCATTGATTGGCCTGTGGACTTCACCGAGTGACTCTGAGGATTCGATAAGAGACATTGTTGGTAGGAGTTTTGTAAACTGTGAGGTGCTATGTAGAGACAATGATTATAGAGCCGTTAAAGCTGTTGGTTAATATGCACCAAATACGTATATACAAAACTTATGAAATCTGAGAGTCTTTAATAAAAAGCACCCTCTAGGACAGGGGTCCCCATCCGGTAGTGGTCCTCGGCCTGTCAGGAACCGGGCCGCACAGCAGGAGGTGAGCAGAGGGTGAGCGAACGAAGCTTCATCTGCCGCTCCCCACTGCTCCCCATGGCTCCCCATGGCTCCCCACCGCTCCCCATCGCTCGCATTACCAACTGAACCATCCCCACCCCCGCCCCCGTCCGTGGAAAAATTGTCTTCCACGAAACCGGTCCCTGGTGCCGAAAAGGTTGGGGGCCGCTGCTCTAGGACACCGACCTGCTCAGGCTGCTCTTATGCTATACTTTGCTGCCATCTTGTGGCCTTTCTGGTAATTGTCTGTGTCATCGGCTTTTAGACTCAATACTTTCAGACTTGGTTTTTCTAACTATAAACTTTTGAGATTTTTGTTAAAAAAAAAAAAAACAGTGATTTTTCTTTCAGAAGGAAGGCGGAAAATACAGCTCTGAAACTGTGTAGTGTCTTTCTGTGCTCTTATTTGACAGAATCTAGGAGGAATACATTTGGAAATATCATTTGAAAAATTATGGCTGGTAAATCTGGAGATTGAAAGACTCAGACTGGTCAGAGAGACAATGGACAGTGTTGGGGAATTTAGAGGGATGAAAGCACTGATCCCATCCTGTTGTTGCTATTCCAACATTTCCTGCATATAAAATACTTGTTCAAGTATTCTTGGGTTCTCCACAGGCAGGCAGTCGTTAGCTCCTTTTATCCAGTATCTCTTTCATTTACTCCATGATCTCCAGCATCATGGCTATTGTGTATTTCTGGTCCTTTTTACTTCTTGTCTAGACCATTTCAATACCTGGTCTCCCTATCTCCACAATCTCTTCTTTTCCTTTTTTTTTTTTTTTTTTTAACATCTTTATTGGGGTATAATTGCTTTACAATGGTGTGTTAGTTTCTGATTTATAACAAAGTGAATCAGCTATACATATACATGTGCTCCCATGTGTCTTCCCTCCTGCATCTCCCTCCCTCCCACTCTCCCCCTCCCACCCCTCCAGGCTGTCCCAAAGCCCCGAGCTAATATCCCTGTGCCTTGCGGCTGCTTCCCCCCAGCTATCCACCCCACCACGTTTGTTAGTGTGTATATGTCCATGACTCTCTCTCGCCCT
This sequence comes from Phocoena phocoena, assembly GCF_963924675.1. Taxonomy (NCBI): domain Eukaryota; kingdom Metazoa; phylum Chordata; class Mammalia; order Artiodactyla; family Phocoenidae; genus Phocoena; species Phocoena phocoena. The sequence goes on along the minus strand of NC_089222.1, from coordinate 70,272,836 downwards.
GTCAAAACTCACCCTTCCCCCTCCCCATATCCCCAAGTCCGCTCTCCAGTAGGTCTGCGCCTCCATTCCTGTCTTATCCCTAGGTTCTTCATGACATTTTTTCCCCTCAAATTCCATATATATGTGTTAGCATACGGTATCTGTCTTTGTCTTTCTGACTTACTTCACTCTGTATGACAGACTCTAGGTCTATCCATCTCATTACAAATATCTCAATTTCATTTCTTTTTAAGGCTGAGTAATATTCCATTGTGTATATGTGCCACATCTTCTTTATCCATTCGTCCGATGATGGGCGCTTAGGTTCTTTCCATCTCCGGGCTATTGTAATTAGAGCTGCAATGAACATTTTGGTACATGACTCCTTTTGAATTTTGGTTTTCTCAGGGTATATGCCCAGTAGTGGGATTGCTGGGTCATATGGTAGTTCTATTTGTAGTTTTTTAAGGAACCTCCATACTGTTCTCCATAGCGGCTGAACCAATTCACATTCCCACCAGCAGTGCAAGAGTGTCCCCTTTTCTCCACACCCTCTCCAGCATTTATTGTTTCTAGATTTTTTGATGATGGCCATTCTGACTGGTGTGAGATGATATCTCATTGTAGTTTTGATTTGCATTTCTCTAATGATTAATGAGGTTGAGCATTCTTTCATGTGTTTGTTGGCATTCTGTATATCTTCTTTGGAGAAATGTCTGTTTAGGTCTTCTGCCCATTTTTGGATGGGGTTGTTTGTTTTTTTGTTATTGAGCTGCATGAGCTGCTTGTAAATTTTGGAGATTAATCCTTTGTCAGTTGCTTCATTTGCAAATGTTTTCTCCCATTCTGAGGGTTGTCTTTTGGTCTTGATTATGGTTTCCTTTGCTGTGCAAAAGCTTTGAAGTTTCATTAGGTCCCATTTGTTTATTTTTGTTTTTATTTCCATTACTCTAGGAGGTGGGTCAGAAAGGATCTTGCTGTGATTTATGTCATAGAGTGTTCTTCCTATGTTTTCCTCTAAGAGTTTGATAGTTTCTGGCCTTACATTTAGGTCTTTAATCCATTTTGAGCTTATTTTTGTGTATGGTGTTAGGGAGTGATCTAATCTCATACTTTTACATGTACCTGTCCAGTTTTCCCAGCACCATTTATTGAAGAGGCTGTCCTTTCTCCACTGCACATTCCTGCCTCCTTTATCAAAGATAAGGTGTCCATATGTGCATGGGTTTATCTCTGGGCTTTCTATCCTGTTCCACTGATCTATCTTTCTGTTTTTGTGCCAGTACCATACTGTCTTGATTACTGTTGCTTTGTAGTATAGTCTGAAGTCAGGGAGCCTGATTCCTCCAGCTCCTTTTTTCGTTCTCAAAATTGCTTTGGCTATTCGGGGTCTTTTGTGTTTCCATACAAATTGCGAAATTTTTTGTTCTAGTTCTGTGAAAAATGCCAGTGGTAGTTTAATAGGGATTGCATTGAATCTGTAGATTGCTTTGGGTAGTAGAGTCATTTTCACAATGTTGATTCTTCCCATCCAAGAACATGGTATATCTCTCCATCTATTTGTATCATCTTTAATTTCTTTCATCAGTGTCTTATAATTTTCTGCATACAGGTCTTTCGTATCCTTAGGTAGGTTTATTCCTAGATATTTTATTCGTTTTGTTGCAATGGTAAATGGGAGTGTTTTCTTGATTTCACTTTCAGATTTTTCATCATTAATATATAGGAATGCCAGAGATTTCTGTGCATTAATTTTGTATCCTGCTACTTTACCAAATTCATTGATTAGCTCTAGTAGTTTTCTGGTAGCATCTTTAGGATTCTCTATGTATAGTATCATATCATCTGCAAACAGTGACAGCTTTACTTCTTCTTTTCCGATGTGGATTCCTTTTATTTCCTTTTCTTCTCTGATTGCTGTGGCTAAAACTTCCAAAACTATGTTGAATAAGAGTGGTGAGAGTGGGCAACCTTGTCTTGTTCCTGATCTTAGTGGAAATGCTTTCAGTTTTTCACCATTGAGGATGATGTTTGCTGTGGGCTTGTCATATATGGCCTTTATTATGTTGAGGAAAGTTCCCTCTATGCCCACTTTCTGGAGGGTTTTTATCATATATGGGTGTTGAATTTTGTCAAAAGCTTTCTCTGCATCTATTGAGATGATCATATGGTTTTTCTCCTTCAATTTGTTAATATGGTTTATCACATTGATAGATTTGCGTATATTGAAGAATCCTTGCATTCCTGGAATAAACCCCACTTGATCATGGTGTATGATCCTTTTAATGTGCTGTTGGATTCTGTTTGCTAGTATTTTGTTGAGGATTTTTGCATCTATGTTCATCAGTGATATTGGCCTGTAGTTTTCTTTCTTTGTGACATCCTTGTCTGGTTTTGGTATCAAGGTGATGGTGGCCTCGTAGAAGGAATTTGGGAGTGTTCCTCCCTCTGCTATATTTTGGAAGAGTTCGAGAAGGATAGGTGTTAGCTCTTCTCTAAACGTTTGATAGAATTCACCTGTGAAGCCATCTGGTCCTGGGCTTTTGTTTGTTGGAAGATTTTTAATCACACTTTCAATTTCAGTGCTTGTGATTGGTCTGTTCATATTTTCTATTTCTTCCTGATTCAGTCTTGGCAGGTTGTGCATTTCTAAGAATTTGTCCATTTCTTCCAGATTGTCCATTTTATTGGCATAGAGTTGCTTGTAGTAATCTCTCATGATTTTTTTTATTTCTGCAGTGTCAGTTGTTATTTCTCCTTTCTCATTTCTAATTCTATTGATTTGAGTCTTCTCCCTTTTTTTCTTGATGAGTCTAGCTAGTGGTTTATCTATTTTGTTTATCTTCTCAAAGAACCAGCTTTTAGTTTTATTGATCTTTGCTATCGTTTCCTTCATTTCTTTTTCATTTATTTCTGATCTGATTTTTATGATTTCTTTCCTTCTGCTAGCTTTGGGGCTTTTTTGTTCTTCTTTCTCTAATTGCTTGAGGTGCAAGGTTAGGTTGTTTATTCGAGATGTTTCCTGCTTCTTAAGGTGGGCTTGTATTGCTATAAACTTCCCCCTTAGAACTGCTTTTGCTGCATCCCATAGGTTTTGGGTCGTTGTGTCTCCATTGTCATTTGTTTCTAGGTATTTTTTTATTTCCTCTTTAATTTCTTCAGTGATCACTTCATTATTAAGTAGTGTATTGTTTAGCCTCCATGTGCTTGTATATTTTACAGATCTTTTCCTGTAATTGATATCTAGTCTCATGGCGTTGTGGTCAGAAAAGATACTTGATACAATTTCAATTTTCTTAAATTTACCAAGGCTTGATTTGTGACCCAAGATATGATCTATCCTGGAGAATGTTCCATGAGCACTTGAGAAAAATGTGTAATCTGTTGTTTTTGGATGGAGTGTCCTATAAATATCAATTAAGTCCATCTTGTTTAATGTATCATTTAAAGCTTGTGTTTCCTTATTTATTTTCATTTTGGATGATCTGTCCATGGGTGAAAGTGGGGTGTTAAAGTCCCCTACTATGAATGTGTTACTGTCTATTTCCCCTTTTATGGCTGTTAGTATTTGCCTTACGTATTGAGGTGCTCCTATGTTGGGTGCATAAATATTTACAATTGTTATATCTTCTTCTTGGATCGATCCCTTGATCATTATGTAGTGTCCTTCTTTATCCCTTTTAATAGTCCTTATTTTAAAGTCTATTTTGTCTGATATGAGAATTGCTACTCCAGCTTTCTTTTGGTTTCCATTTGCATGGAATATCTTTTTCCATCCCCTTACTTTCAGTCTGTATGTGTCTCTAGGTCTGAGGTGGGTCTCTTGTAGACAGCATATATAAGGGTCTTGTTTTTGTATCCATTCAGCCAATCTGTGTCTTTTGGTGGGAGCATTTAGTCCATTTACATTTAAGGTAATTATCGATATGTATGTTCCTATTCCCATTTTCTATATTGTTTTGGGTTCGTTATTATAGGTCGTTTCCTTCTTTTGCATTTCTTATCTAGAGGAGTTCCTTTAGCATTTGTTGTAAAGCTGGTTTGGTGGTGCTGAACTCTCTCAGCTTTTGCTTGTCTGTAAAGGTTTTAATTTCTCCATCAAATCTGAATGAGATCCTTGCTGGGTAGAGTAGTCTTGGTTGCAGGTTTTTCTCCTTCATCACTTTCAGTATGTCCTGCCACTCCCTTCTGGCTTGTAGGGTTTCTGCTGAGAGATCAGCTGTTAACCTTATGGGGATTCCCTTGTGTGTTATTTGTTGTTTTTCCCTTGCTGCTTTTAATATGCTTTCTTTGTATTTAATTTTTGATAGTTTGATTAATATGTGTCTTGGCGTATTTCTCCTTGTATTTATCCTGTATGGGACTCTCTGTGCTTCCTGGACTTGATTAACTATTTCCTTTCCCATATTAGGGAAGTTTTCAACTATAATCTCTTCAAATATTTTCTCAGTCCCTTTCTTTTTTTCTTCTTCTTCTGGAACCCCTATAATTCGAATGTTGGTGCGTTTAATGTTGTCCCAGAGCTCTCTGAGACTGTCCTCAGTTCTTTTCATTCTTTTTTCTTTATTCTGCTCTGCAGTAGTTATTTCCACTACTTTATCTTCCAGGTCACTTATCCGTTCTTCTGCCTCAGTTATTCTGCTATTGATCCTATCTAGAGTACTTTTAATTTCATTTATTGCGTTGTTCATCGTTGCTTGTTTCATCTTTATGTCTTCTAGGTCCTTGTTAACTGTTTCTTGCATTTTGTCTATTCTACTTCCAAGATTTCGGATCATCCTTACTATCATTATTCTGAATTCTTTTTCAGGTAGATTGCCTATTTCCTCTTCATTTGTTAGGTCTGGTGGGTTTTTATCTTGCTCCTTCATCTGCTGTGTGTTTTTCTGTCTTCTCATTTTGCTTATCTTACTGTGTTTGGGGTCTCCTTTTTGCAGGCTGCACGCTCGTAGTTCCCGTTGTTTTTGATGTCTGTCTCCAGTGGCTAAGGTTGTTTCAGCGGGTTGTGTAGGCTTCCTGGTGGAGGGGACTAGTGCCTGTGTTGTGCTGGATGAGGCTCGGTCTTGTCTCTCTAGTGGGCAGATTCACGTCTGGTGGTGTGTTTTGGGGTGTCTGTGGCCTTGTTATGATTTTAGGCAGCCTCTCTGCTAATGGGTGGGGTTGTGTTCCTGTTTTGCTAGTTGTTTGGCATAGGTTGTCCAGCACTGTGGCTTGCTGGTCGTTGAGTGAAGCTGGGTGCTGGTGTTAAGATGGAGGTCTCTGGGAGATGTCCACCGTTTAATATTATGTGGAGCTGGGAGGTCTCTTGTTGATCAGTTTCCTGAAGTTGGCTCTCCTACCTCAGAGGCAGAGCCCTGCCTCCTGGGCTGGAGCACCAAGAGCCTTTCATCCACACGGCTCAGAATAAAAGGGAGGAAAAGTAGAGAGAATTATTAGAAGTATGAGGAAAGAAAGAAGGAAAGGAGGAAAGGAAGGAAGGAAGAAAGAAGCAAAGAAGGAAAGAAAGGAGGGAGGGAGGGAGGAAGGAAGGAAGGAAGGAGGGAAAGAAGGGGAAAATGTAGAGAGAATTATTAGAAGTTTGAGGAAAGAAAGAGGGAAAGGAGGAAAGGAAGGAAGGAAGAAAGAAGCAAAGAAGGAAAGAAAGGAGGGAGGGAGGGAGGGAGGAAGGAAGGAAAGAAGGAGGGAAAGAAGGAGAAAATGTAGAGAGAATTAGTAGAAGTTTGAGGAAAGAGAGAAGGAAAGGAGGAAAGGAAGGAAGGAAGAAAGAAGCAAAGAAGGAAAGAAAGGAGGGAGGGAGGGAGGAAGGAAGGAAGGTAGGAGGGAAAGAAGGAGAAAATGTAGAGAGAATTAGTAGAAGTTTGAGGAAAGAAAGAAGGAAAGGAGGAAAGGAGGAAAGGAAGGAAGGAAGAAAGAAGCAAAGAAGGAAAGAAAGGAGGGAGGGAGGGAGGAAGGGAGGAAGGAAGGAAGGAAAGAAGGAAAAAAGACAGAAAGAAAGAAGATACAGTAAAAATAAAATAAAGTATAATATAGTTATTGTACTAAAAAATATTTAGAACAAAAAAAAAAAAAAGAAAAAGAAAAAAAAAAAAAAAAAAAAAAAAAAAAAGAACAGATAGAACCCTAGGACAAATGCTGGAAACAAAGCTATACAGAGAAAATCTTACACAGAAGCATACACATACGTGTTCACAAAGAGAGGCAAAGTGGGAAAAATCATAAATCCTGCTCCCAGAGACCACCTCCTCAACCTGGGGTGATTCGCTGTCTAAAGGAGGGAAGGAAGGAAGGAAAGAAAGAAAGAACGAAGGTAAAGTACAATAAAGTTATTACAATTAAAATTAATTATTAAGAAAAAAAAATTTTTTTTTTTTTTTAAAAAAAAAACATGGACGGATAGAGCCCTAGGACAAATGTTGGAAGCAAAGCTATACAGAGAAAATCTTACACAGAAGCATACACATACACGTTCACAAAGAGAGGCAAAGGGGGAAAAATCCTAAATCCTGCTCCCAGAGACCACCTCCTCAACCTGGGGTGATTTGCTGTCTAAAGGAGGGAAGGAAGGAAGGAAAGAAAGAAAGAAAGAACGAAGGTAAAGTACAATAAAGTTATTGCAATTAAAATTAATTATTAAGAAAGAAAAAAAAAATTTTTTTTTTTTTTAAAAAAAAAAACCATGGACGGATAGAGCCCTAGGACAAATGTTGGAAGCAAAGCTATACAGAGAAAATCTTACACAGAAGCATACACATACACGTTCACAAAGAGAGGCAAAGGGGGAAAAATCCTAAATCCTGCTCCCAGAGACCACCTCCTCAACCTGGGGTGATTTGCTGTCTAAAGGAGGGAAGGAAGGAAGGAAAGAAAGAAAGAAAGAACGAAGGTAAAGTACAATAAAGTTATTGCAATTAAAATTAATTATTAAGAAAGAAAAAAATTTTTTTTTTTTTTTAAAAAACCATGGAAGGATAGAGCCCTAGGACAACTATTGGGAGCAAAGCTATACAGAGAAAATCTTACACAGAAGCATACACCTACACGTTCACAAAGAGAGGCAAAGGGGGAAAAATCATAAATCCTGCTCCCAGAGACCACCTCCTCAATTTGGGGTGATTAGTTGTCTAAAGGAGGGAAGGAAGGAAGGAAAGAAAGAAAGAAAGAACGAAGGTAAAGTTCAATAAAGTTATTACAATTAAAATTAATTATTAAAAAAAAAATTTTTTTTTTTTTTTTAAAAAAAAAACCCATGGACGGATAGAGCCCTAGGACAAATGGTGGAAACAAGAGTATACAGACAAAATCTCACACAGAAGCATACATGCCCACATTCACAAAAAGAGGAAAAGGGAAAAAAATCACCGATCTCGCTCCTAAATTCCCCCTCTTCAATTTGGGCTCACTCCCTGTCTATTCAGGTATTCCACAATGCAGGGCACATCAAGTTGATTGTGGAGCTTCAATCCGCCGCCTCCGCGGCTGCCGGGAGAGACCTCCCCCTCTCCTCCCTGCTCTCACAGCTCACAGGAGCTCAGCTTTGTACCCGGCCCTGCCCCTGCGCGCTGATCGCTGGAGGGCGTCTGTTTTTTTTGCTCAGACAGGACGGGGTTAAAGGAGCCGCTGATTCGGGAGCTCCGGCTCACTCAGGCCGGGGGTTGGGGGATGGGGGAAGGCGGGGCACTGCGTGCGGGGCGGGCCTGCGGCGGCAGAGGCGGCGTGACGCTGCGGCAGAGGCCGGCGTGACGCTGCACCAGCCTGAGACCCGCCGTGCGGGAAGCTGTCCCCAGATCCCGGGAACCCGGCAGTGGCGGCCTGCACAGGCTCCGCGGAAGAGGGGCGCGGAGAGTGACCTGTGCTCGCACACAGCCCCCCTGGTGGCGGCAGCAGCAGCCCCAGCGTCTCCCGCCCGTCTCTGGGCTCCGCAGTTTCAGCCGCGGCTCGCGCCCGTCTCTGGGGCTCGCGCTTCCCGCCGCGGCTCGCGCCCGTCTCGGGGGCTCGCGCTTCCCGCCGCGGCTCGCGCCCTTCTCGGGGGCTCGCGCCCTCAGCCGAGGCTCGCGCCCGTCTCTGGGGTTTGCGCTTTTTAGCCGCGGCTCGCGCCCTTCTCTGGAGTTCCTTTAAGCAGCGCTCTTAAACCCCTCTCCTCGCGCGCCAGGAAACAAAGAGGGAAGAAAAAGTCTCTTGCCTCTTCGGCCGGTGCAGGCTTTTCCCCGAACTCCCTCCCGGCTAGTCGTGGCGCACCAACCCCTCCAGGCTATGCTCAAGCCGCCAACCCCAGTCCTCTCCCCGCGCTCCGTCCAAAACCGAAACCCGAGCCTCAGCTCGCAGCCCCGCCCGCCCCGGCGGGTAAGCAGACAAGCCTCTCGGGTTGGTGAGTGCCGGTCGGCACCGATCGTCTGTGCAGGAATCCCCCCGCTTTGCCCTCCGCACCCGTCGCTGTGCTCCACTCCGCGGTCCCGAAGCTCCCCCCTCCGCCTCCCGCAGTCTCCGCCCGCGGAGGGGCTTCCTAGTGTGTGGAAACTTTTCCTCCTTTACAGCTCCCTCCCACTGGTGCAGGTGCCGTCCTTATTCTTTTGTCTCTGTTTTTTCTTTTTTCTTTTGCCCTACCCAGGTACGTGGGGAGTTTCTTGCCTTTTGGGAGCTCTGAGGTCTTCTGCCAGCCTTCAGTAGGTGTTCGGTAGGAGTTGTTCCACGTGTATATGTATTTCTGGTGTATCCGTGAGGAGGAAGGCGATCTCCACGTCTTACTCTTCCGCCATCTTCCCGCCCAGCCTCTCTTCTTTTCCTTTTGTCTTGCACTTAGTGCTCGATTACTTTTCATGAAGCACTGTAGAGGCAGTACAGAATAGTGAGTAAGACTAAGATGTGGAGCCAGACTGCTAGGGTTTGCATCCTGGCTCAAACCAGATACCTGGGGCAAATTACTTAAATACTCCATATTTCACTTTCTTTATTTGTATAATGACAATATTACTGGTACCTACTTCATATATTTGTGATAAAGATTAAATGAGTTAATCCACATCAAAATGCCGAGTATTTAGTTAGTGTTCAATTAGTATTTGCTATTATTACTCCTCCCTACTAGAGTGTGAATTCCTTGAATGCAAGACTGCCTTTGATTTGTCATGGCATCTTCAGATTCAAGATACATTTTGAATGTATCTTGAATACAAAATGTATCAGATTCAGATACATTTTCATCATTTGATAATTCTTTTGTTTATACAAGTGAAGAAGCACTAAACTGTTGATGGCACATTCAGGTCGCATCTTGGAACTCCCATTACATCCTTAAATGTGTCTAAGGCCATGCTATAATTTTTTTTAATACAAAATGTTTACAGAATTTTTCAAACTTGCTATGTTTACAGTTAAGAAGCAGTAACATTTATTGAGAATTTCATATGTAATAAGCTCTGTTCAAAATGTTTTACATGGAAAACCTTATTTAATACTAACAACAGCTTGAGATCGGTGCTATTATCAGCATTCCCTTTTTTAAAAATTTTGTTTTATTTATTTTTTTATACAGCAGATTCTTATTAGTCATCCATTTTATACACATCAGTGTATACATGTCAATCCCAATCTCCCAATTCATCACACCACCATCCCCACCTGCCACTGCTTTCCCACCTTGGTGTCCATATGTTTGTTCTCTACATCTGTGTCTCAGTTTCTGCCTTGCAAACTGGTTCACCTGTACCATTTTTCTAGGTTCCACATATATGTGTTAATATGCGATATTTTTCTCTTTCTGACTTACTTCACTCTGTTTGACAGTCTCTAGATTTATCCACGTCTCTACAAATGACCCAGTTTCGTTCCTTTTTATGACTGACTAATATTCCATTGTACATATGTACCACATCTTCTTTTTCCATTCATCTGTTGATGGGCATTTAGGTTGCTTCCATGACCTGGTTGTTGTAAATAGTGCTGCAAGGAACATTGGGCTGCATGTGTCTTTTTGAATTATGGTTTTCTCTGGGTATATGCCTAGTAGTGGGATTGCTGGGTCATATGATAATTTTTTTTTAGTTTTTTTAGGAACCTCCATACTGTTCTCAATAGTGGCTGTATCAATTAACATTCCCACCAAAAGTGCAAGAGGATTCCCTTTTCTCCACACCCTCTCCAGCATTTGTTGTTTGTAGATTTTCTGATGATACCCATTCTAACTGGTGTGAGGTGATTCCTCATTGTAGTTTTGATTTGCATTTCTCTAATTATTAGTGATGTTGAGCAGCTTTTCATGTACTTCTTGGCCATCTGTATGTCTTCTTTGGAGAAATGTCTATTTAGGTCTTCTGCCCATTTTTGGATTGGGTTGTTTGTTTTTTTAATACTGAGCTGCATGAGCTGTTTATATATTTTGGAGATTAATCCTTTGTCCATGGATTTGTTTGCAAATATTTTTTCCCATTCTGAGGGTTGTCTTTTTGTCTTGTTTGTAGTTTCCTTTGCTGTGCAAAAGCTCTTAAGTTTCATTAGGTCCCATTTGTTTATTTTTGTTTTTATTTCCATTACTCTAGGAGGTGGATCAAAAAATATCTTGCTGTGATTCATGTCAAAGAGTGTTCTTCCTATGTTTTCCTCTAAGAGTTTTTTATACTGTCTGGTTTTAATTTAGGGCTCTAATCCATTTTGAGTTGAATTTTGTGTATGGTGTTAGGGAGTGTTCTAATTTCATTCTTTTATATGTAGCTGTCCAGTTTTCCCAGCACCACTTATTGAAGAGGCCGTCTTTTCTCCATTGTATATCCTTGCCTCCTTTGTCATAGATTAGTTGACCATAGGTGCATGGGTTTATCTCTGGGCTTTCTATCCTGCTCCATTGATCTATATTTCTCTTTTTGTGCCAGTGCCATATTTTCTTGATTACTGTAGCTTTCTAGTATAGTCCGAAGTCAGGGAGTCTGATTCCTGCAGCTCCGTTTTTTTCCCTCAAGACTGCTTTGGCTATTTGGGGTCTTTTGTGTCTCCATACAAATTTCAAGATATTTTGTTCCAGTTCTGTAGAAAATGCCATTGGTAATTTGATAGGGATTACACTGAATCTGTAGATTGCTTTGGGTAGTATAGTCATTTTCACAATATTGATTCTTCCAGTCCAAGAACATGGTATTTCTCTCCATCTGTTGGTATCATCTTTAATTTCTTTCAACAGTGTCTTATAGTGTTCTGCATACAGGTCTTTTGTGTCCCTAGGTAGGTTTATTCCTAGGTATTGTATTGTTTTTGTTGCAATGGTAAATGGAAGTGTTTCCTTAATTTCTCTTTCAGATATTTCATCATTAGTGTATAGGAATGCCAGAGCTTTCTGTGCAATAATTTTGTATCCTGCAAATTCACCACATTCATTGATTAGCTCTAGTTTTCTGGTGGCATCTTTAGGATTCTCTATGTATAGTATCATGGCATCTGCAAACAGTGACAGTTTCACTTCTTCTTTTCCAATTTGTATTCCTTGTATTTCTTTTTCTTCTCTGATTGCCATGGCTAGGACTTCCAAAACTCTGTTGAATAAGAGTGGTGAGAGTGGACATCCTTGTCTTGTTCCTGATCTTAGAGGAAATGCTTTCAGTTTTTCACCATTGAGAATGATGTTTCCTGTGGGTTTGTCATATATGGCCTTTATTATGTTCAGGTAGGTTCCCTCTGTGCCCACTTTCTGGAGAGTTTTTATCATAAATGGGTGTTGAATTTTGTCGAAAGCTTCTTCTGCATCTATTGAGTTGATCATATGGTTTTTATTCTTCAGTTTGTTAATATGGTGTATCACATTGATTGATTTGCATATATTGAAGAATCCTTGCATCCCTAGGATAAATCCCACTTGATCATGGTGTATGAACTTTTTAATGTGTTGTTGGATTCTGTTTGCTAGTATTTTGTTGAGGATTTTTGCATCTATATTCATCAGTGATATTGGTCTCTAATTTTCTTTTTTCATAGTATCTTTTTTCTGACTTTGGTATCAGGGTGATGGTGGCCTCATAGAATGAGTTTGGGAGAGTTTCTTCCTCTGCAATTTTTTGGAAGAGTTTGAGAAGGATGGCTGTTAGCTCTTCTCTAAATGTTTGATAGAATTCACCTGTGAAGCCATCTGGTCCTGGACTTCTGTTTGGTGGAAGACTTTTTTTTTTTTTTTTTTGTGGTACGCGGGCCTCTCGCTGTTGTGGCCTCTCCCGTTGCGGAGCACAGGCTCCGGACGCGCAGGCTTAGTGGCCATGGCTCACGGGGCTAGCCGCTCCATGGCATGTGAGATCTTCCTGGACCAGGGCACGAACCCGTGTCCCCTGCATCAGCAGGCGGACTCTCAACCACTGCGCCACCAGGGCAGCCCTGGTGGAAGACTTTTAATCCCAGTTTCAATTTCATTACTTGTAATTGGTCTGTTCATACTTTCTATTTCTTCCTGGTTCAGTCTTGGAAGGTTATACCTTTCTAAGAATTTGTCCATTTCTTCCAGGTTGTCCATCTTATTGGCATACAGTTGCTTGTAGTAGTCTCTTAGGGTGCTTTGTATTTCTGCGGTCTGTTTTAACTTCTCCATTTTCATTTCTAATTTTATTGATTTGAGTCCTCTCCCTCCTTTTCTTGATGAGTCTGGCTAATGGTTTATCAATTTTGTTTATCTTCTCAAAGAACCAGCTTATAGTTTTATTGATCGTTGCTATTGTTCTCTTTGTTTCTATTTCATTTTTTTTAACATCTTTATTAGAATATAATTGCTTTACAATGGTGTGTTAGTTTCTGCTTTATAACAAAGTGCATCAGTTATACATATACATATGTTCCCATATCTCTTCCCTCTTGCATCTCCCTCCCTCCCACCCTCCTTATCCCACCCCTCTAGATGGTCAGAAAGCACCTAGATGATCTCCCTGTGCTATGCGGCTGCTTCCCACTAGCTATGCATTTTACATTTGGTAGTGTATATATGTATATGCCACTCTCTCACTTTGTCGCACCTTACCCTTCCCCCGCCCCATAACCTCAAGTCCATGCTGTAGTAGGCCTGTGGCTTTATTCCCGTCTTGCACCTAGGTTCTTCATGACCTTTTTTTTTTTTCTTAGAATTCCATATATATGTGTTAGCATACGGTATTTGTTTTTCTCTTTCTGACTTACTTCACTCTGTATGACAGACTCTAGGTCCATCCACCTCACTACAAATAACTCAACTTCGTTTCTTTTTATGGCTGAGTAATATTCCATTGTATATATGTGCCACATCTTCTTTATCCATTCATCTGTTGATGGACACTTAGGTTGCTTCCGTGTCCTGGCTATTGTAAATAGAGCTGCAGTGAACATTGTGGTACATGACTCTTTTTGAATTATGGTTTTCTCAGGGTATATGCCCAGCAGTGGGATTGCTGGGTCGTATGGTAGTTCTATTTGTAGTTTTTGAAGGAACTTCCATACTGTTCTCTATAGTGGCTGTATCAATTTACATTCCCACCAACAGTGCAAGAGTGTTCCCTTTTCTCCACACCCTCTCCAGCATTTATTATTTCTAGATTTTTTGATGATGGCCATTCTGACCAGTGTGAGATGATATCTCATTGTAGTTTTGATTTGCATTTCTCTAATGATTAATGATGTTGAGCATTCTTTCATGTGTTTGTTGGCAGTCTGTATATCTTCTTTGGAGAAATGTCTATTTAGGTCTTCTGCCCATTTTTGGATTGGGTTGTTTGTTTTTTGGATATTGAGCTGCATGAGCTGATGGTATATTTGGGAGATTAATCCTTTGTCAGTTGCTTCGTTTGCAAATATTTTCTCCCATTCTGAGGGTTGTCTTTTTTATGGTTTCCTTTGCTGTGCTAAAGCTTTGTAGTTTCATTAGGTCCCATTTGTTTATTTTTGTTTTTATTTCCATTTCTCTAGGAGGTGGGTCAAAAAAGAACTTGCTGTGATTTATGTCATAGAGTGTTCTGCCTATGTTTTCCTGTAAGAGTTTGATAGTGTCTGGCCTTACATTTAGGTCTTTAATCCATTTTGAGTTTATTTTTGTGTATGGTGTTAAGGAGTGTTTTAATTTCATACTTTTACATGTACCTGTCCAGTTTTCCCAGCACCACTTATTGAAGAGGCAGTCTTTTCTCCATTGTATATTCTTGCCTCCTTTATCAAAGATAAGGTGACCATATGTGCATGGGTTTATCTTTGGGCTTTCTATCCTGTTCCATTTATATTTCTGTTTTTGTGCCAGTACCATACTGTCTTGATTACTGTAGCTTTGTAGTATAGTCTGAAGTCAGGGAGCCTGATTCCTCCAGCTGCATTTTTCATTCTCAAGATTACTTTGGTTATTCGGGTTCTTTTGTGTTTCCATACAAATTGTGCAATTTTTTGTTCTAGTTCTGTGAAAAATGCCAGTGTTAGTTTGATAGGGATTGCACTGAATCTGTAGATTGCTTTGGGTAGTAGAGTCATTTTCACAATGTTGATTCTTCCAATCCAAGAACATGGTATATCTCTCCATCTATTTGTATCATCTTTAATTTTTCATCTGTGTCTTATAATTTTCTGCATACAGGTCTTTTGTCTCCTTAGGTAGCTTTATTCCCCGATATTTTATTCTTTTTGTTGCGGTGGTAAATTAGAGTGTTTTCTTAATTTCGCTTTCAGATTTTTCATCATTTGTGTGTAAGAATGCCAGAGATTTTTGTGCATTAATTTTGTATCCTGCTACTTTACCAAATTCATTGATTAGCTCTAGTGGTTTTCTGGTACCATCTTTAGGATTCTCTATGTATAGTATCATGTCATCTGCAAACAGTGACAGCTTTACTTCTTCTTTTCCGATTTGGATTCCTTTTATTTCTTTTTCTTCTCTGATTGTTGTGGCTAAAACTTCCAAAACTATGTTGAATAAGAGTGGTGAGAGTGGGCAACCTTGTCTCGTTCCTGATCTTAGTGGAAATGGTTTCAGTTTTTCACCATTGAGGATGATGTTGGCTGTGGGTTTGTCACATATGGCCTTTATTATGTTGAGGAAAGTTCCCTCTATGCCTACTTTCTGGAGGGTTTTTATCATAAATGGGTGTTGAATTTTGTCAAAAGCTTTTTCTGCATCTATTGAGATGATCATATGGTTTTTCTTCTTCAATTTGTTAATATGGTGTATCACATTGTTTGAATTGCATATATTGAAGAATCCTCGCATTCCTGGAATAAACCCCCTTGATCATGGTGTATGGTCCTTTTAATGTGATGTTGGATTCTGTTTGCTAGTACTTTGTTGAGGATTTTTGCATCTATGTTCATCAATGATATTGGCCTGTAGTTTTCTTTCTTTGTGACATCTTTGTCTAGTTTTAGTATCAGGGTGATGGTGACCTTGTAGAATGAGTTTGGGAGTGTTCCTCCCTCTGCTATATTTTGGAAGAGTTTGAGAAGGATAGGTGTTAGCTCTTCTCTAAATGTTTCATAGAATTCGACTGTGAAGCCATCTGGTCCTGGACTTTTGTTTGTTGGAAGATTTTTCATCACAGTTCCAATTTCAGTGCTTGTGATTGGTCTGTTCATATTTTCTATTTCTTCCTGGTTCAGTCTCAACATGTTGTGCATTTCTAAGAATTTGTCCATTTCTTCCAGGTTGTCCATTTTATTGGCATAGAGTTGCTTGTTGTAATCTCTCATGATCCTTTGTATTTCTGCAGTGTCAGTTGTTACTTCTCCTTTTTCATTTCTAATTCTATTGATTTGAGTCTTCTCCCTTTTTTTCTTGATGAGTCTGGCTAATGGGTTATCAATTTTGTTCCTCTTCTCAAAGAACTAGCTTTTAGTTTTATTGATCTTTGCTATTGTTTCCTTCATTTCTTTTTCATTTATTTCTGATCTGTCCTTTATGATTTCTTTCCTTCTGCTAACTTTGGGTGTTTTTTGTTCTTCTTTCTCTAATTGCTTTAGGTGCAAGGTTGGTTGTTTATTTGAGATGTTTCCTGTTTCTTAAGGTAGGATTGTATTGCTATAAACTTCCCTCTTAGAACTGCTTTTGCTGCATCCCATAGGTTTTGGGTCGTCCTGTCTCCATTGTCATTTGTTACTAGGTATTTTTTGATTTCCTCTTTGATTTCTTCAGTGATCACTTCGTTATTAAGTAGTGTGTTGTTTTGCCTCCATGTGTTTGTATTTTTTACAGATCTTTCCCTGTAATTGATATCGAGTCTCATAGTGTTGTAGTCGGAAGATACTTGATACGATTTCAGTTTTCTTAAATTTACCAAGGCTAGATTTGTCACCCAAGGTATGATCTATGCTGGAGAGTATTCCATGAGCACTTGAGAAAAATGTGTATTCTGTTGTTTTTGGATGGAATGTCTTATAAATATCAATTAAGTCCATCTTGTTTAATGTATAATTTAAAGCTTGTATTTCTTTATTTATTTTCGTTTTGGATGACCTGTCCATTGGTGAAAGTGGGGTGTTAAAGTCCCCTACTATGATTGCGTTCCTGTTGATTTCCCCTTTTATGGCTGTTAGTATTTGCCTTATGTACTGAGGTCCTATGTTGGGTGCATAAATATTTACAATTGTTATATGTTCTTCTTGGATTGATCCCTTGATCATTATGTAGTGTTCTTCTTTGTCTCTTGTAGTAGTCTTTGTTTTAATGTCTATTTTTTCTGATACGAGAATTGCTACTCCAGCTTTCTTTTGATTTCCATTTGAATGGAAATATCTTTTTCCATCCCCTCACTTTCAGTCTGTGTCCCTAGGTCTGAAATTGGTCTCTTGTAGACAGCATATATACAGGTCTTGTTGTTTTATCCATTCAGCCAATCTGTGTCTTTTGGTTTGAGCATTTAATCCATTTACATTTAAGGTAATATCGATATGTATGTTCCTATTACCATTTTCTACATTGTTTTGGGTTTTTTATTGTAGGTCTTTTCCTTTTGTGTTTCCTGCCTATAGCAGTTCCTTTAGCACTTGTTGTAAAGCTGGTTTGGTGGTGCTGAATTCTGTCAGCTTTTGCTTGTGTGTAAAGGTTTTAATTTCTCTGTCAAGTCTAAATGAGTTCTGTGCTGGGTAGAGTAATCTTTGTTGTAAATTTTTCTCCTTCATCACTTTAAATATGTCCTGCCACTCCCTTCTGGCTTGCAGAGTTTCTGCTGAATGATCAGCTGTTAACCTTATGGGGATTCCC
The DNA here is from genome assembly GCF_963924675.1 of Phocoena phocoena. Classification (NCBI taxonomy): domain Eukaryota; kingdom Metazoa; phylum Chordata; class Mammalia; order Artiodactyla; family Phocoenidae; genus Phocoena; species Phocoena phocoena. The sequence continues at coordinate 70,255,693 of NC_089222.1, read as the reverse complement.
TTGTGTGTTATTTGTTGTTTTTCCCTTGGTGCTTTTACTAGTTTTCTTTGTATTTAATTTTTGACAGTTTGATTAATATGTGTCTTGGCGTGTTTCTCCTTGGATTTTTCCTGTATGGGACTCTCTGTGCTTCCTGGACTTTTTTTTAACTATTTCCTTTCCCATATTAGGGAAGTTTTCAACTATAATCTCTTCAAATATTTTCTCAGTCCCTTTCTTTTTCTCTTCTTCTTCTGGGACCCCTATAATTCGAATGTTGGTGCATTTAATGTTGTCCCAGAGGTCTCTGAGACTGTCCTCAGTTATTTTCATTCTTTTGTCTTTATTCTGCTCTGCAGTAGTTATTTCCACTGTTTTATCTTCCAGGTCACTTATCGGTTCTTCTGCCTCAGTTATTCCACTATTAATCCCTTCTGGAATGTTTTTAATTTCGTTTATTGTGTTGTTCATCATTGCTTGTTTCCTCTTTAGTTCTTCTAGGTCCTTGTTAAATGTTTCTTGCATATTCTCTATTCTATTTCCAAGATTTTGGATCATCTTCATCATTATTCTGAATTCTTTTTCAGGTAGACTGCCTATTTCTCTTCAGTTGTTAGGTCTGGTGGGTTTCTACCTTGCTCCGTCATTTGCTGTGTGTTTTTCTGTCTTTTCATTTTGCTTATCTTACTGTGTTTGGGCTCTCCTCTTCGCATGCTGCAGGTTCGTAGTTCCTGTTGTTTATGGTGTCTGTCCCCAGTAGCTAAGGTTGGTTCAGTGGGTTGTGTAGGCTTCCTGGTGGAGGGGACTAGTGCCTGTGTTCTGGTGGATGAGGCTGGATCTTGTCTTTCTGGTGGGCAGGTCCACATCTGGTGGTGTGTTTTGGGGTGTCTGTGGACTTATTATGATTTTAGGCAGCCTCTCTGCTAATGGATGGGACTGTGTTCCTGTCTTGCTAGTGGTTTGGCATAGGATGTCCAGCACTGTAGCTTGCTGGTCATTGAGTGAAGCTGGGTACTGGTGTTGAGATGGAGATCTCTGGGAGATTTTCGCTGTTTGATATTATGTGGAGCTGGGAGGTCTCTTGTGGACCAGTGTCCTGAAGTTGGCTCTCCCACCTCAGTGGCACAGCCCTGACACCTGGCTGGAGCACCAAGAGACTGTTCTCCACACAGCTCAGAATAAAAGGGAGAAAAAAATTAAAAGAAAGAAAGGGGATAAAATAAAATAAGATAAAGTAAAATAAAGTTATTAAAATAAAAAAATCATAAAAAATGTTTTCAAGTAAAAAAAACAAAAATGGACAGACAGAACCCTAGGACAAATGGTGAAAGCAAAGCTATACAGACAAAATCTCACGCAGAAGCATACGCATACACACTCACAAAAAGAGGAAAAGGGGAAAAATAATATATCTTGCTCCCAAAGTCCACCTCCTCAATTTGGGATGATTTGTTGTCTATTCAGGTATTCCACTGATGCAGGGTACATCAAGTTGATTGTGGAGCTTTAATCCGCTGCTTCTGAGGCTGCTGGGAGAAATTTCCCTTTCTCTTCTTTGTTCGCACAGCTCCCAGGGTTCAGCTTTGGATTTGGCCCCGCCTCTGAGTGTAGGTCACCTGAGGGCATCTCTTCTCCGCTCAGGCAGGACAGGGTTAAAGAGCAGCTGATTTGGCGGCTCTGGCTCACTCAGGCAGCGGCAGGGGTGGGGGTGGGGCGTTAGGTGTACGGATGCAGGGCGAGCGTGCAGTGGCAGAGGCCAGCGTGACGTTGCACCAGCCTGAGGTGCACCGTGTGTTCTCCCGGGGAAGTTGTCCCTGGATCGCGGGACCCTGGCAGTGGCGGGCTGCACAGGCTCCTGACAGGGGAGGTGGGGGGAGTAACCTGTGCTTGCACATATGCTTCTTGGTGGCGGCGGCAGCAGCCTTAGCGTCTCACGCCCGTCTCTGGGGTCCGCGCTGTTAGCCGCAGCTCGTGCCCGTCTTTGGAGCTCCTTTACGCAGAGCTCTTAATCCCCTCTCCTCGGGCACCAGGAAACAAAGAAGCAAGAAAAAGTCTCTTGTCTCTGGCAGCTCCAGATTTTTCCCGGACTCCCTCTCGGCTAGCTGTGGCACACTAACCCCTTCAGGCTGTGTTCACACCACCAACCCCAGTCCTTTCCCTGCATCCAACTGAAGCCTGAGCCTCAGCCCCCAGACCCCGCCCATCCCGGTGGGTGAGCAGACAGGCCTCTCGGGCTGGTGAGTGCTGGGTGGCACTGATCCTCTGTGCGGGAATCTCTCTGCTTTGCCCGTCGCACCCCTGTTGCTGCGCTCTCTGCCATGGCTCTGAAGCTTCCCCCTCCGCCACCTGCAGTCTCCACCGCGAAGGGGCTTCTAGTGTGTGGAAACCTTTCCTCCTTCACAGCTCCCTCCCACTGGTGCAGGTCCCATCCCTATTCTTTTGCCTCTGTTTTTTCTTTTGGCCTACCCAGGTACGTGGGGAGTTTCTTGCCTTTTGGGAGGTGTGAGGTCTTCTGCCAGCGTTAAGTGGGTGTTCTATAGGAGCACTTCCACGTGTAGATGTATTTCTGGTGTATCTTTGGGGAGGAAGGTGATCTCCGCGTCTTACTCTTCCACCATCTTCTCCAGCTCTATTTCATTTATTTCTGCTCTGATCTTTATGATCTCTTTCCTTCTGCTAACTTTTGGTTTTGTTTGTTCTTCTTTCTCTACTTCCTTTAGGTGTAAGTTTAGATTGTTTGTTTGAGATTTTTCTTGTGTCTTGAGGTAGGCTTGTATTGCTATAAACTTCCCTCTTAGAACTGCTTTTGCTGCATCCCATAGGTTTTGGATCATCGTATTTTCATTGTCATTTGTCTCTAGGTATTTTTTGATTTCCTCTTTGATTTCTTCAGTGATCTCTTGGTTATTTAGTAACATATTGTTTAGCCTCCAATGTATTTGTGTTTGTTACATTTTTTCCCCTGTAATTGATTCCTAATCTCATAGCGATGTGGTCATAAAAGATGGCTGGTATGATTTCAATTTTCTTAAATTTACTGAGCCTTGATTAGTGACCCAAGATGTGATCTATGCTGGATAATGTTCCGTGCGCACTTGAGAAGAAAGTGTAATGTGCTGTTTCTGGATGCAGTGTCCTATAAATATCAATTAACCCTGTCTGATCTGTTGTGTTATTTAAAGCTTGTGTTTCCTTGTTAATTTTCTGTTTGGATGATCTGTCCATTGGTGTAAGTGAGGTGTTAAAGTCCCCCACTATTATTGTGTTACTGTCGATTTCCTCTTTTATAGCTGTTAGCAGTTGCCTTATGTATTGTGGTGCTCCTATGTTGGTTGCATATATATTTATAATTGTTATACCTTCTTCTTGGATTGATCCTTTGATTGTTATGTAGTGTCCTTCTTTGTCTCTTATAACATTCTTTATTTTAAAGTCTATTTTATCTGATATGAGTATTGCTACTGCCGCTTTCTTTTGATTTCCATTTGCATGCAATATCTTTTTCCATCCCCTCGCTTTCAGTCTGAATGTGTCCCTAGGTCTGAAGTGGGTCTCTTGTAGACAGCATATATATGGGTCTTGTTTTTGTATCCATTCAGCAAGCCTGTGTCTTTTGGTTGGAGCATTTAATCCATTCATGTTTAAGGTAATTATCAATATGTATGTTCCTATGACCATTTTCTTAATTGTTTTGGGTTTGTTTTTGTAGGTCCTTTTCTTCTCTTGTGTTTCCCACTTAGAGAAGTTCCTTTAGCATTTGTCATAGAGCTGGTTTGGTGGTGCTGAATTCTCTTAGCTTTTGCTTGTCTGTAAAACTTTCGATTTCTCCATGGAATCTGAATGAGATCCTTGACAGGTAGAGTAATCTTTGTTGTAGGTTCTTCCCTTTCATCCCTTTAAGTATATCATGCCACTCCCTTCTGGCTTGTAGAGTTTCTGCTGAGAAATCAGCAGTTAACCTTAGGGGAGTTCCCTTGTATATTATTTGTCATTTTTCCCTTGCTGCTTTCAGTAATTTTTCTTTGTCTTTAATTTTTGCCAATTTGATTACTATGTGTCTTGGTGTGTTTCTCCTTGGGTTTATCCTGTATGGGACTCTCTGCACTTCCTGGACTTGGTGGTTATTTCCTTTCCCATGTTAGGGAAGTTTTCGACTGTAATCTCTTCAAATATTTTCTCTGGACCTTTCCCTCTCTCTTCTCCTTCTGGGACCCCTGTAATGCCAATGTTGTTGCGTTTAATGTTGTCCGGGAGTTCTCTTATCTGTCTTTATTTCTTTTCATTCATTTTTCTTCTGTTCTGCAGCAGTGAATTCCACCATTCTGTCTTCCAGGTCACTTATCTGTTCTTCTGCCTCAGTTATTCTTCTATTGATTTCTTCTAGTGTATTTTTCATTTCAGTTATTGTATTGTTCATCTCTGTTTGGTTGTTCTTTAATTCTTCTAGATCTTTTTAAAACATTTCTTGCATCTTCTTGATCTTTGCCTCCATTCTTTTTCCGAGGTCCTGGATCATCTTCACTATCATTATTCTGAATTCTTTTTCTGGACGGTTGCCTATCTCCACTTCATTTAGTTGTTTTTCTGGGGTTTTATCTTGTTCCTTCATCAGGTACATAGCCCTCTGCCTTTTCCTCTTGTCTCTCTTTCTGTGAATGTGGTTTTTGTTCCATAGGCTGAAGGACTGTAGTTCTTCTTCAGCATTCCCATTTTATATAAAGGAAACAAAGATGTGGGGAAGTCCTACATCGTGTAAGAAGTTGAGACCAGTTTAGCACTAATGCAGTTTGTCTCAAGTTCTCATTCTTAAGTGACCTCTGTGCTATAAATACTTTCTTCTTTATTGTCTGGTTTCAATTCTGAGATACTGTTTCTGAACATCAAAGACAGAAAACATTTTAAAGATTCTGAACCCAGTGGAACGCAGACTGCCAAGCTCACTGCCGTATCGCTGTTGCATCAGACCTTGCCTTGCAGTAGCCTCTTCTGTGAACAGTGCTCTGTTTGATAATGAGCTGTGATCACTGGTTTTAGGTGCACTTGGATTGTTGTAAATGTGGAGATGGTCTGAAGGCCACAAGGGCCAAGTATTTTTAAGTTTGTTGCAGAAGATAAAACAATGATTCTATTCCTATAGTGTATTGTCTGACATACCGCAAACCACTTCCTGCTCCAAATGCTGGCCTTTGTTGGAAAGTCTTCCTAAGAAGACTGGGTCCCTGAAGTACAAAGTGGACCTGGCAATGCATTCCCTGAGGTAAGTAGAGCAGCCAGAGCTTCTGGATGTTCCAGGAAGAGCACACATGGTCTACTTTTCAGATTTGGTCCCCTTGTCCTGAGTTTTTACCCAATGGTACATATTTTATGGTACACTCATTCCTGCACCCTATAAATAATTATTAAGGGTCCTCTAAATTCAAGTTACATTAAGGTAACATAGAGATTGTATCTTCTCCAGGTGTTCCCCAAGGGGAATCTCATCTATCTGGTACACCTTACTGCATGTAATAGTTCTCTCATTTATTCATTCATTCCAAGTTTATTCAAAACTACATGTGTTCACCTACTCTACAGAAAATGCTGCCAGGTGCCATCAGGGATAGTAAGTTTGTTAAAGATATTTAAAAAGTAGTTATAAATATAACCTAGAAATCATTTTATCTTTTGAGATAGAATTAAAATGGAAAGAATTTTTATCCCTCGTTCCTTGCCTTCTTTCTGGTGATTTTCTAGGGGAGCTGTATTTCTCCTAGACTCCTCAAACTCTTTTTTTTTTTTTTTAATATTTATTTATTTAGCTGCGTTGGGTCTTAGTTGCGGCATGCGGGATCCAGCTCCGTGACCAGGGATCGAACCCAGGCCCCCCACATTGGGAGCAGGAAGTCCCAGCCACTGGACCACCAGGGAAGTCCCTACACCTCAAACTCTTAAGTCACTGCTTGTGCAGAATTAGTTCAATTTATGTATCATGCTTTTTCATCCATTTTTGCTAATCATTGCTTACTACCTCATTCCTTCACTTTATCCGAGTATCAACTGACATGATCTTGGACTTCCCAGCCTCCAGACCTCTGGGAAATAAGTTTCTGTTTTTTATGAGCTACCTTATTTTCTTATAGACGTCGAGGCTAAGATAGACTCCATTCTGTCTCCTCTCTTTTTTTTTTCCTGACATCTTCTCTTCTGTACTTCAGGACCACATCCTCAGTTGCTTTTGGAGATATGATCCTACTCCAAAAAAGCTATCTTCTTAAAAAAACTTTTCTTCCTGTTAAACTAACTGATATTTTTCTCTGCTATATACAGAAAATTTTAACTTCGAAAAATCGCAGGCCCACTAAATGCCAATCGTCCATTAATAACAAAAATACATATCTTGTTATACATTTCCTCAAACTTGAGGTGAATTAATTCTTTTAATCCTTATAACAACTCTATAATATAGGTACTCTTATGATCCCTATTTTGTCAGATAAGAAAACTGAGGAATAGAGAGGTTAGGATTCCAAACTAGGCAGTGTGGCTCCAAAGTCTATGTTTTAAATCTTAAGGTATACTACCTATCACTATATTTATCTATTGACAATAGCAGAGTTAAATATTGAACAATTATATAGTTTCTCTCTTTGTTTCAAAACACCAATGGTATATATTTGTTAATAAAGCACCACTCAGACCCTTTATTTGGACGTAATTGTGTTCACATATTTAAACTTGCCAAGTCCTAATCAAGATACCATCCTCAAACATTACCATTCTTCTTCTTTGGGTTTAGCTTGATTTTTCCTCTTTTAAGAAGTAATCAAAATTGAAATGAACCTGTCTCTCCTCAGTTTCTGATATCAAACCATTGGCAGTAATAGAAGCAAGCCAGGAGGAAGATAAGATTGTGTGTGCAAAACCATTATTGTGTGGGCAAGTGCTGAATGTGTGAGTTGTGAGCTTTGGGGGATAAAGAGCCTGGTGAAACACCTAATTCTTGTCATACAGTCTTGAGGTGGGAGGGACCTTAAAGTTTGGGTTGTCTAACCACTCATCAGATGCTTGAATTTTGTCTCTGATTATTTTTAGCTTATACCACCTCTTGATTTATTTTAGACTTGGATAGACCTAACTTTGTTATTTTGAACTGAAATCTCTTTAATTTTAACTTCAACCATGGGTCTCAGTTCTAAATCTCCTGGGATCACATAAACAAGTCCAATCTTCTTTTACATGGTGTATAAAGTATAAAAACCACTTACATGTCCAGTTTGGTCTTGAGTTTTCAAGCTCCTTTGAGGGTTTTTAAGACAAGACTTTGAGTCTCCTCATTACCCTGATCATGTAATTTGAACTTCATCCTAGGGAGAACACTGTGTCTATGACTAGGTCAGCCAAACAGTGCTGGTTTCAGTGTGGGAGCTCTTTGTGAATGTCTGATGGAGAGTGTTTAAAATGAGAACTGAGCGAACAAGAGAGACAGTTGTTTGCAAGAAAAGGTTAGTGGATAGAGCACAGTAAGCTAGTAAGCTTCTTAGAGGTAGGATTGATATCACCCAAAATTTATCATTTTTTCCCCAATTTTTTTATTAATTGGCATAATGAATAGTACACCTATTTGCTGGTGACAGATATATTTTATTGTAAATAATATATAATTCAGTTATTTATCCCATGGTGACAAGACAGCCTATATAAATTTTGTTTGTTAGAGTTATGTCTGGTACAATTCTAGTTCGTTGTGGGTTTTTATTTTCATAGATTTTTATAAAGTAAAAATGAATGCATCCTTTGTGTTTATTATAAAGTGAAATTTAAAATCAGTAAAATACAGAAGTCTTTAATATATAATTTGTAGAGATTTGACAATGTAACCAACACATCAATCAAGATATATAACATTTCCATCACTCCAGAGAATATCCTCATGTCCACTTCTGGTCAGTTACCATCCTCCCTAATAGGCAACCAGTCTTCCAGTTTTAATCATCATAAATTAGTTTGACCTGATCTTGAATTTCATATAAATGGAATCATACAGTACATACTGTTTTATATATGACTTCTTTCACTCCACATATTATTTTTGAGATTCACCCATGTTGTGTTTCAGTAGTTTATTCTTTTAAAATTGCTATTATTCTATTATATACCTATACCACAAATTATTTATCCATTTTAATTTTATTAGACATTTGGATTATTTCCAGTTTTTGATTATTTTGAATAAAGCTGATAGAAACACTCATGTACAAGTTTTTTATGCTATGTTTTCACCTCTTTTGTGTAAAAGAGTGGAAGTGTTGGGACACGGTGTAAGTGTATTTTTGACTTTATAATGAACTGCCAACAACTTTCCAAACAGTCTGATGCTATTGTAAATGATTTTTAGAAATGTTATTTTCCAGTCATTTGTAACATAGCACACTCCCAAAATACGAGTGTTCCAGTTGGTCCACCTTCTCACCAATTATAATGTTTTCAACCTTTTTAAAGTGAAGTAGTATGGCATCATCATTTTAATTTGCATTTCTCTGTTAACTAATGATGTTGCAAACCTTTTCATATGCGTATTGGTCACTTGTATATCTTCTTTTTTGAAATGACTGTACAAATATTTTGCTTATTTTTAAATTTGTGTTTTGTCTTTCTTTTGTTGATTTTTAGAACAGATGTATATATGTTGTAGAAATATATATATATATATATATATATATTTGGAGAGAGAGAGAGAGAAAGAGGACTTTGATTACATATAGGATTAATATCACCCCCAATTTCTCTTTTGTCCCCTAATTTGTATACTGGTTGGTCATTGTATACTAGGTCATTCCCCATTCTCTCCTTTTCCCCATCCTTGGCAACCACTAATCTTTCTGTTTCTATAGATTTGCCTTCTGGGCATGTCATATAACTGGGATCATATGATATCTGGCTTTTTACAACTGGCTACTTTCACTTAGCATAATGTTTTCAAGGTTTGCCCATGATGTAGCATAGATCAATACTTCATTCCTTTTTATGGCTGACTATTCCGTAGAATGGATATACTACATTTCATTTATCCATTCATTTTTTTAAACTTTTTATTTTATGTTGGAGTATAGTTGGTTAACAATGTTGTGTTAGTTTCAGGTGTACAGCAAAGTGATTCAGTTATATATATACATGTATCTATTCTTTTTCAAATTCTTTTCCCATTTAGGTTGTTACATAACATTGAGCAGAGTCCCCTGTGTTATACAGTAGGTCCTTGTTGGTTATCCATTTAAAATATAGCAATGTGTACATGTTAATCCCAAACTCCCTAACTATCCTTCCCCCGACCCTTCCCCCAGTAACCATTATGTTTGATTTGCTAGAAATTTATTAATGATATTTTTGTATTTTCTTTTCATTAATAGCTTTGTCAGTTTTGGGGGAAGTTTTCTTTCCTCCTTTAATTTATGAGAGTTTATTTAAGGTTAGTATTCTTCCTTCCTTAATGTTTGTTATAGTTCAGCAGTAAAACCAAGTGGGCCCACAGCTTTCTTTTTGGGAAGGATTTTGTTTACAAATTAAAATTCTTTATCAGACATACGGTTGTACACATTTTCTTTTTCTGTCAATTTTAAATTTACTTTTCAAGGAATTCATAATTTTACCTCATTTGAATATACTGGCATGAGGATGTTCATAACAATCTCTTTTTGCACATGTTACATGCATATGGGATTTGGCAGTGTTTTATCTACTTAGCTGTGCTAGGTAGGGTTTAACAAGTTTAGTACTTTCTCCAAAAAAATTTTTGGCTTTGTTAATTTTCTATACTGTTTGTTTTATATTTCATTGTTTTTTGCTGTTTATTATTTCCTTTCTTTGATTTGTTTGGGTATAATTTGCTCTACTTTTTGTACCTTCTTAAGTTTAAACCTTAGATTATTGACTTTAAAATGTTCTTCTTTTCTAACATGAGAATTTAAAGCTTATATTATTTATTTCTAAGACCTGCTTAAGCTGTATCACACAGATGTATAGTGCTTTATTTTCATTTATATTTTCAAATATTTTCTAATTTCCCTTGTGAGTTCTTCTTTTGCTTGGGTTATTTACAAGTGTTCTATTAAATTTTTGGAAGACAGTTTGTCAGCTTTTACAAAACCAAACAGTCTTACCGAATGAATCACACTCCTTGATACTTACCCAAATAAATTGAAAACCTGTCAACACAAAAACTTGCACACAATGTTTATCATTTCTTGTAGTGTACTTTCTGCAAGCAACAAATTCTCTCAGTTTGCATTTATCAACAATTATTTTATCCTCATTTTTGAAATATTGTTCCTATAAGATATAGAATTCTGAGTTGAAATTAAAAAGAAAATTTCAGTACTTTAAAGCTGTTACAAGATTTTCTAGCCTCTATTCTTTTCTGATGAGAGTCAGATCTTTCTTATTATTTTCCTGTATGTAATATTTTTATTACTTTGTGGCTGCTTTTCAGATTTTCTTTTTATCATTGTTTTCAGCAGTTTGATTATAGCATACCTGGTTGAAGGTTTCTTTCTATTTATATGGCTTAGGGTTGGATATGTAAGTGTGGATATGTAGGATGACTTTTAAAACAAATTTGGAATTTTCACATTTTTTTTCTGCTCCCTTCTCTCTCTTTCTCTCTCTCTCTCTTCTTCCCCTCTGGGAACTTAAATTACACTTATTTGGATTACCTGAACTACCAAGGCTCTGTTCTTTTTAAGTTCTGTCTTCAGAATTGGTTAATTTCGATTCATATATCTTCAAGTTTATTGACCCTTTCTTTTGTTGTGTCCAGTCTGCTGTACATCTACCCAGTAAATGTATTCAAGTACAGTATTTTTCAGTTCTAGAATTTAAATGAAAAACAAATTCATGATCATATATGTAATAGCTGCTTTAAAGCCCTCGTCTTCTAACTTTAACCTCTTTGTCATCTTGAGATCTATTTATATTAACTTCTTTTACTTTTGATTGTGAGCTACATTTTTCCTACTTCTTTGTGTGTCTTAGAATACTTATAAGTATGCCAGATTATTATGGATGGTATATTGTAGGGAACGTAGAGTACATGGTTTTTCTTTGAAGAGTTTTGTTCTGGCAAGTAGTTAAACTATTGGTGGTATCTCTTGATTTAGTTACAATTGATTTTGTGCTTTATTTCAATATTGTTCTTAGTCTTTGCCATGGCTTTCACTGTAGGGCATGATCTTTACTCCTAGGCATGATCTTTCTGGCGTCTCATTTCAATGTCCAAGTTGCTCAGCAAGGCTGTTCCACTCTGGATGGGTTAGGATTCGGACATCTCTGAGCATTGGTTAATGTATCGTTACCCCCATGCAGATGAACGCAGGACTTAGCACTGCAGCAGCTGCTCTGTGAGGGCTTTAGGGAGTCTCTACCTGTATATGAGTAGTGCCTATTTTGGCCAAGGACCTGAGGGCAATCTCTTAGAGGTTTTCTTGCTTCCCTTACTCCACGCAGCTACCTTTCTTCAATACTCTTTTGCACAGATTCAAGCCACTTCAGCAGCCCCAAACTCTGATTTGTGCCTCCTTATCTCAGTGAAATTGACATTCTCCATTTGTTTGTGTCAGGAAAGTAAGTCTGATGCTAGTTACTTTGCCATGGCTAGAAGCAGAAGTTCTGGAACTTTACCCATTATGTTTATATTTAATATGACACACACAATCCATTCTTGGCTGCTGTGGCTCCTGACCTAGGTGACTCTAAATCTCACAGTTACATGAATTCAAGGGAGAGGAAGCTAAATTCAGTGGAGCAAAAATTTCCTTCTTTTTAAAGAATGAAAAAAAAGATGTTTATATTATTCAAAATATTTGAAATATTTTAATGTACTTTTAAAATTTCATTTTGTTAAATCTATTACAAAACCTTCATTGACTCTTATTTTTTCTTGAAGTAACTCTGAACTTTTTAGCTACGTATCAGAAATCTTCTATCATGTAGCTCCAACCTATGTTTTCGCCCTTCCCTCCTACATTGTCTGACCTGATGCTCTAGTTTTGTGACTATTTGTTCTTTCAGAAACCCTTTCCGTTTCTTTATGGCCTAGCAAACATGACATACGACATTCCTTATGATTCATTTCCTCATCTCTCTTTTCCAATGTTAATTTATTTCCCATATATGGCACTTTCACACATTCTGCTGAGAATAGCCATTGTTCTATCATGAATGAAAAATGTCTATGGAAGTCTCCTTTTTGATTTTGAGCTCCTTTTCTACTTATCATAATGCCAGGAGCTTGTATATCATTACTTCTTCCTCTCTTCCACTTTTCATATACAGTTAATTACCACATTCTATCAATTACATGTCCTAAGCATCCAAACCTGTTCTCCCATTTGCCACAGGGTAGGCCTGGCAACTTCTTGTCAGAACAACTTGGTCTTCTTCACTTCCATACTGGTACCAGAGTAATCCTTTGAAACACATATTTGATTACGGAAGACTCTGAATTAAAATCTTTCAGTGGATTTGCCATGATAAAAAGTTCAAGTTTCTTAGCCTGGTTACTTAGCTGGCATGATATAGTTTAAAGAAGTATAACCTAAAAGATCCACTTTAATGCCTATTGAGTAAAACAGAAGTAGGTTGTAGCAGGAAAGTAACAAAGATTCAGGAAAGGCTTCTTTGTTGACAACAAACCAAGTGAACATGTTTTTTCAAAGTTTTAAGAAAGCTGTATTTTAATGAGTTATTTCCATAGGAACATATTATAGATCACTTTTGGGAATTAGTGTTTCTTTCTGAATTTTTGGTTATTAGTGCCAGTTTAAAAAAAAATACTGTTTGTTGTTATTGCTGAATAAAAATATCGGTACATGTGTTTGGAGGAATGGAACACTACAGCTCAGGAAATTCATGTCTGTCTTGAGATCTTTCTGCTTCTGGCACAGAATGAGGATATTAAAGAACAGTACCATCAGAATTAATAATGAGGATCGGGGGCTTCCCTGGTGGCGCAGTGGTTGAGGATCTGCCTGCTAATGCAGGGGACACGGGTTCGAGCCCTGGTCTGGGAGGATCCCACATGCCGCGGAGCAACTAGGCCCGTGAGCCACAACTACTGAGCCTGCGCGTCTGGAGCCTGTGCTCCGCAACAAGAGAGGCCGAGACAGTGAGAGGCCCGCGTACCGTGATGAAGAGTGGCCCCTGCTTGCCACAACTAGAGAAAGCCCTCGCACAGAAACAAAGACCCAACACAGCCAAAATAAATTAATTAATTAATAAACTCCTTAAAATCGTCTTAAAAAAAAATCGTCTTGGGGCTTCCCTGGTGGCGCAGTGGTTGAGAGTCCGCCTGCTGATGCAGGGGACACAGGTTTGTGCCCCGGTCCGGGAAGATTCTACATGCCGCGGAGCGGCTGGGCCCATGAGCCGTGGCCGCTAAGCCTGCACGTCTGGAGCCTGTGCTCCGCAACGGGAGAGGCCACAACAGTGAGAGGCCCCCCCAAAAAAAAAAAAAAAAGTCTTAAAAAAAAAAAAAAGAAAATGAGGATCCGAATCTGGCTAATAATACTTTGAGGAGTTAATTGACCCTTATCCTAAGTATGGTAGATGAGTCATGGTAGTACCAAGAAAAGGACAGGTGATAGCCACATAGCTGGTAAGCAGGAGGCAATGAAGTGAAATCCTTTGGAAATGGTCTTAGAAATGAAAGGCTTGAAGTCTGCTCCAAGTTGGATCACTATGTTGCTAGTTGTTAATTTTCTTGAGTGATTCATTTCCCTTCTCTGAGCCTCAGTTTTTTCCACTTATACAGTGAAGGCATTGGATTGTATACTATCTTAAATCTATCAATTCTAATGTTCTTTTGTGAAATTGAAATTTAAAAAATATTTCCACTTCATGCTTTATGTTGTAAACATGTATCAGTGCTTTAGGACTTAGGGCCTTTAAATTGCTTCATGTTATCTGTTGTCACCAATCCAGTTGACAAGAACTCTTAAGTTCTCTTTCTGTGCATGCATGCTCTTTCTGAGACCAGCCCCCCCTCCTCTGCCTCAGTGTATCCTAAAACAAAACTGGAAATGTGTATAGTTTTGGATATCAGTCAAAATTACTCACCTAAAAGTATAGCTAAGGAAGTCATGACCAAATCCTGTAATAATTTAAAAGTTTCTTATTTCAGTTTTTTTTTTTGACTTCACTTCTGGTTCTAGTCATGTATCTTCTGCAACTGCAAAGGCCTCCAGTAAATTTCCTAGCTGATGCTTGGAAAGTATTTTCAAAGGAATACAGCATTCTTTCTTGGTATGTGTTGAAGAAAAATGTGGCAGAGGTTATAGAGAAGAAAGTGATGATTGGGACTGCAGTGACTAAGAGATAACCCTGGCCAGTCCCATAGTCAGAATACTAGTTCAATGGATAAGTGCTGGTCTTGTGAACCTAGACCAAATATTTTGAAGAACTATAAGTTGGGGAGTGTTTCCTGTTGGTTTTGGAATCAGTTTTGTATTCTGAAAGTTGAAGAGAATTTAATATCATGTCCATGTGGCCAATTTTACTGCAATATAAGCTATAATTTGTATAAAAAACAAGGTCTGTCAGCTACAATATACTTTTGGAAATATTTTAGCCAAGTATAAAGTACAATCATGATTAATTTGACACAACTTTCCCTAAATGAGTTGGCACAGTTAATGTGATAAAAAAGAGAACATGGTACATAAAAAAAATAAAAGAAAAAGAAAAGAGAGAGACTGGGGTTTTGCTGAAGGAGCAGAGATATTGTGAAGAAAATAGTAAACTTAGGTGAGTTTCTCTATAGTGTAACCAGTCTTAGGAAGACTGATTCATGCTGACTAATGCACAAGAAACAACATGCTGTTAATAGGTCAGTTGTCAGTGGGTGCGTTTGCACTGGGAGAGAGACCTCACGTGCTCCACTGCCACTGGAAATTGCCAGTCTGCTTTCTACAAAGGGTTTCATGTATAGTTCATAGAAAATTAAAACAGTAATGACATGCTCTCTTGGGATATGTGTAATTATTACAGAGAGGGTTGGATATTTCTAAGGAATACTTGCCGAGGCTGAACTAAAATCTGGGTGGTTGCTCTTACCTTACCCCAGTGCCTGAAGATCCTCATGGTTCTCAGGTAACCATACCACTTACCTACTCATTTATTTATGAACAGATATTTATTGAGTATTTACTGTGTGACAGATATGGTTCTGGTCTCTGGAAATATATTGATGAATAAGAGAAACAAAGTTCCTGCCCTCATAAAGCGTATATTCTAGGTGGAAGGAGAATAAGAATTGAATCAGGTAGCTACTGTCAAATCCTTACTCTCCAGTTGTGGTTTTGGTATATTCTTTATCTGTCACAATATCCTTTTTTTTTTCTTTTTTATAAAGGCAGCAGTTTCCCATGACACTCATGTCGCAGATTTTAAAATTACAACCCATCTTAAATTTCTCCTTTATTTGTGAATATATCTGAAATAGATCTTTCCACAGATGATCTTAAAAGGCTGAGATTGCTGTGGTATACACTTGCAATGTGAACGATGATAACTTCAATTCATTTGGTTTCTATTCTAAGCCTAGCATTGTGCTAGGCACTGTATATATAACATCTCATAGGCTCCTTACAATACTTTATAATAAGGCATTCTTATCTATATTTAAATGAAGCAACTGAGACTCAGAGAGGTTATATAAGTTGTCTTAAGATCACACAACAAAATGACAGAACCAGGACTTGAAGCCAAGTCAGCCAGACTCAGATTCAGGGTTTTTTTTTTTTCCTACTCTACTATTCTGTTCATCATTTAGTAGGCAATGGCTACAGCTAGCTAATTTTATCCAACCTCAAGTTAGAGAAATTGTAAGTTTTTCTCTGGTTTCTTTGGGTAGAATCTGTTCAGGACACAGAGATTCCTATGCCTTGAGTCAGTCTGGTTGTATCACTTTTCTTGTCAAAATCTCTGAGACTTAATTTGTCTCAGAGAATGTAGCCATGTGGTTCAACTTCCTTTGCCCAAATCTTAAATATCCTCTAATGGTGACAGGAAGCTCACTAAGAGCAGAATAAGTAACTTCAACTGTGGGTGGATTGGAGGGAAAGATTTTCTTATATTGGGTGGAGAGTTGTCTCCTTAAAATGCCAGCATCTTGCCCCGAGTTGGTTGGGGGACTGCCACACTGAACAATTACAGTGTTTTGTATATAAAAGAGCTCTCTGGATATTTTATGGACAATTTTATTTTCTCCTGGGAATTACTTTCTCTAGATGCTACAATTCCATTCTCTTTACGACGTGTCACCGAATCACTCTCCTTTAGACAGGGGCCAGTAGGAGCTGAGGATAGCAATGAGACAGAATCCGCAGCTTAGTTAGAAGGTAAACATTTCACAAAAGGTATGCACATGATTGTGAAGCGTTTTCTATGGGGAAGAAAGAGCAATAGTCATGTAGGAAAGATTTTTCTGAACATAAATTTGCAGTTATCCAAAATTGCAGTTGAAAACTGTGTCCTTTAGGACCGTCACTGCCCTTTTTCTGTGGATGCACATGATAAATGCCTTCTGGAATTCAATGCCAGGGAAAATGTGTTTGTCATGATGAATTGGTATACTCGTCTCAGTAATTAGAGCTTATACATAAGCAATTGTGGGGACTAGAGTGCAGTGTTAGGTTGGTACCTACATGAGGGGGCATCTTGTAGTATTTGATCCCTCAGCTATAGTTGGCACTGCAATCCTGTGTAGTGCTACACTGCAGACTGCTGATCAGAACCCTGATCAGGTGTTCCTCATCATCGTGGGGTCCTCTCCATCAGGTGGGGGCAGGGTGGGATTTCCTTCAGATGTGTCTCGATTGATCTAGTGTGAGTCTTCTGCTCACTGGGGATTCAAGTTCTTCTCAAGCTACCTCATCTGACTTTGCATTCAGTCCCCAGGAGAAGGAAAAGTCAAAGTCTAGACAAGGTAGTCATGATGATGGTCCCAGAAATAGATGCCTAGCTCTTACCTAGACATAATGACTCACAGACTGAAATGCATTACAGAGGTCAGCTAGTTTAATGCCCCCCAATTTTGTGCCCAAGATCATACAACTGGTAAATGTTTGACAGCTGGAATGTAAATCCAAGAATTCAGACTCCAGAACCAGTTTTCTTAAACACTATACTATATTGCTCCATTTATAATACTTTAAAATGGTAAAAGAAATGTGATATCCACACCATGCTTCCATGAAAAAAAAAAACCCTGCAAAATTAAAACTTATCTGGAGAAAATTCCTACATTTTGGTATGTGTTCAGTGGCTCTTTTGGAGATATTTAATACTAAGATAGTTTAACTTTATAGTACAATTCTCAGAAAAAAGGTAACTTACATAAGTAAAATTTTCAGATAGCAAAGCTTATTCCTTTTATTTTTTAAAAAATCAATTAATTTATTTACTTTTGACTGCGTTAGATCTTCATTGCTGCATGTGGGCTTTCTCTAGTTGCAGCGAGTCAGGGCTACTCTTTGTTGCTGTGTGAGGGCTTCTCATTGCAGTGGCTTCTCTTGTTGCGGAGCACAGGCTCTAGGCGCGCAGGATTCAGCAGTTGTGGCTCACGGGCTCTAGAGAGCAGGCTCAGTAGTTATGGTGCACAGGCTTAGTTGCTCCACGGCATGTGGGATCTTCCCGGACCAGGGATTGAACCCGTGTCCCCTGCATTGGCAGGTGGATTCTTAACCACTGCGCCACCAGGGAAGTCTCAAAGCTTATTTCTTTTAGTATAAATTATCTTCTAAACATTTTTTAAAAGGCAAAACATCTCTTTTTTTAAATGTAGTTTTTGAGTCTCATTTCTTTGGAGATTCTGAACGTATTTTACAACTTTGATTTCTCAGCGTCATTATTATTAAAAATTGTATTGCACTATAAAAATACACAGTTCCACTCAGAGACCTGTTAAGGTGTCTGACACTATTTATTCCCAAATGGCCGTTATTTTGTGACTTTGGGGGATATGATATTTACTGGTTCGGTTGTTTACTTTTTCTCCTTAAAATTATTATTTCTCACTTTTTAATAATCTGTCTTTCAGTTTTCATTTTTTTCCCCTTCTAGACCAGAAGGCAACAACCTTCTTTTTTTTTTCTGAATTTTGAATTTTATTTATTTATTTTTATACAGCAGGTTCTTATTAGTTATCTATTTTATATATATTAGTGTGTATATGTAAATCCCAATCTCCCAATTCATCCCACCACCCCTGCCTCCTGCCACTTTCCCTCTTGGTGTCCATATGTTTGTTCTCTACATCTGTGTCTCTATTTCTGCCTTGCAAACCAGTTCATCTATACCATTTTTCTAGATTCCACATATATGCGTTAATATACGATATTTATTTTTCTCTTTCTGACTTACTTCACTCTGTATGACAGTCTCTAGGTCCATCCACATCTCTACAAATGACCCATTTTCATTCCTTTTTATGGCTGAGTAATATTCCATTGTATATATGTACCACATCTTCTTTATCCATTCATCTGTCGATGGGCATTTAGGTTGCTTCCGTGACCTGGCTATTGTAAATAGTGCTGCAGTGAACATTGGGGTGCATGTGTCTTTTTGAATAACGTTTTTCTCTGGGTATATGCCCAGTAGTGGGATTGCTGGGTCATATGGTAGTTCTATTTTTAGTTTTTTAAGGAACTTCCATACCGTTCTCCATAGTGGCTGTATCAATTTACATGCCCACCAACAGTACAGGAGGGTTTCCTTTTCTCCACACCCTCTCCAGCACTGGCGACAACCTTCTTCAGTAAACAGCCAGGTAGTAAATATTTTAGGCTTTGTGGACCATACAGTCTCTGTCACAATTGCTCAACTCTGCAGCTGTAGCATGCAACAGCCATAGAAAACACACGAATGAACAGACATGGCTGTGCTCCAACACAACTTTATTTAAAAAAGTAAGCCATGAGCCATATTTTTGTCTGTTGAGTGTGGTGAGATAGCTATGTAGAGTTCTATGTACAAAAGTAACTAGAATTTTTTTTTAAGAGTAAATAAATGTTGTAGCAAGACTTAATGTGTTCCTACAAATGAAGTATACAATATTTTGTGCCACAATTTTATGTCAGTGATTTGGGGTACTTAGATGTCTTTCCCTCCCTTTCTCTATTTTTTGTATCTTTTTTTCAGGCTTAGGTCTATGTTGCAGATATTTGAGGTTATTGGATAAGTGAACTCCAGATACACTTGCTTCATGTGAAGGTGTGCGTGAGTGTGCTCACGTGTCTCAGGCATAGAGCTAAAGTCACTGGACCAGTGAAGAGCTAGATAAGATTGGTTTGATTCCCAGTCTATGAATTTTGAAGGGTTCAATATCCCCCACCCACACCACCAAATTTATGCAAAATTTCAGGGTGAGACTGTTTTTTATGGTCACCTCTGCTCCAAATTGAAGTCTGCCAAATTATCTCAGTACAGAGATTGTTTGGCCCTGTTCTGAAAATGTTTTTGGCCATTTCTACACCTCAGACCCCAGCCAGCTACTGTGTTTCTCACCTTTTCACAGTTCCTTCCAGATGACTTTGGAACTTCAAATTCTTCTTACTTTGTCATGCAGATTAATTCCACTTTCTCTACCCTCACCCCCAGACTCCTCTCTGATCCCTCAGTATATTTTCTAGTCCAACAAATAACACACCATTATTTGTTTGCTCTGCAAACAAAAAGGAGCTCGTCTCCTTTAGTTGAACCATCCTCCAAAGCAGGGAATTAAAATTTTATGTAGAATTTTTCCCTTTATGGATGTTTAGAAGAATGATTGGTTGGATGGGTGGATGAATGGCTAGACAGGTGTCATTTAGTACTATAAATCTGGACTAATATTCCATGTGAAGAACAATACCAAATGTGGAAAACCCATATTTGGTTTCTTAATCTTGTGATCTGGGAGTTATTTAGGGTTATTCTTCAACCCTTGTAGTCAAAATACGTCCAATATGCTGTTTCGATTGTTACTTGCATTATAGAGAGTATTTTATTCATTTCTTGTTTGTTTGCTTTTTAAATATCCCAATAATTATTTTATTACAAAAGGAGTCAAAATAGCATTCCCTGTGACAGTCAGCTAAATTATAGAAATAAAATATAAGATCATAAACAGCATAAGGTAAAAGGCTGGGACTCGAAGGAACTACATCGTATCCCCTCAAACTTAAAATAATAGGGTGCTATTTCTATTTGGAGGTATGTTCTCTAATCTCCAATATTAGAAAAATAGCTATTCCATTTACCTAAATATTTAATATAAGAATGGTTTATCTTTATCCATAATTATTATTATTCAGTCATATATTAATTCATTGAGCAACTCTCAACTGTCTACAAAGAGTACTGAAAAGAATACAAAATAAGAAGATACATTTCTAATCCACTAAAGAGCATAAAACCTGCTTCAGGAAATAATCCAAATATGGTTAAATAATTATAGAAGAATAAAGAGTGCAACATATGAGAAAGTTAATTTTTTAACTTATAATTTCTGAGCACTACGCTAACCTAAAATTGGTATCCTTTGAAGTCTGCTCAGAGTGTTGAACTGGAATGAAAGCTAGTAATTATACTGCTTAAAATTTTTCTTAGCCTTTCTAGAAAGTATTTGACCAGAAAGATCCTGAGTAAAGTTAAAAAACCAAACAGAAACTGGTCATTTTGTAAAAATCCAGATTTATAAAGAGGAATGGAGATATGACATAGTACTTTGGCTTGCTTTGTCAATATTTTTTGTGTTCTATAGGCTTGCTTCATTCAATTTATTTATCCTTTTGAGGAAAATACACTGCCAGGAGTCACAGTACACAAAGGCAAAGCAGACACAGTGTTGTTCCTTAAGGAATTTCTAGCCTAGAGGGACAAAAAAACATGCAGACAACAGAAGAAGGACGATGCTTTTGACTTCAGGCTCTATGGAAGAGTTGACGTTTGGACTGGCCCACAATGAAGTTGAATAAACTAAAAGAGATGCAGAGGACCTTCTTGGCTAAGGAAAGAAAATTAATAAAGGCTCAAAAGTTCAAAAGTCTATGTCCAAGTAAAGCACATGCAGGTTCACAGTGCATCCTCTATGGTTTCTAAATCTAAGAAGCTCTGAAAATCATTGTTTTCTTCTTAAGTTTGCAGCAAGCTTATTTGGTACCACAACATGACCTGAACTGACATGAGACTGTTTATAATTTTTACTTACTCCACTTATGAGAATCTTTGTAGTTTTTGCTGCAGATATATCAGTGTCCTTGATTATAAGTGCTGCTCCAACATACAGAGATTTTGCTAATATTTTATACATTAACTGTATTACTTTTTTAAAATACCACCTTGTGCCCCCCAAATCTGAATTATAATACGCATCCAGCAGCATGTATTTCAGATATGGGATTGTGGACCTGAAGTAATTATGGGTGGTGGGATATTGTAGAAACTGTGGTCAGAAAGCTAGAAAAAGATTGTGCCAGTTCTTGAATGCCAAGTTAAAGATGTTGGAAATTCTACTTTAAGCTGTAAAGAAACCATTATAAGCTTTTGAAGAAGGGAGTGAAATATTCAACAATGTTTTATCAAAATTAGTTTGTATTCCTGAGCGCACACTATTTTAAATTTCTTTCCCTAAACAATCACGAAACTGGGGATATTTTCCTTGAGTAAGATAATGATGTCAGATGAAATGTCTTTTGAAAATAGATATTTACATCCATCATTTGTTTCCTTGTGAAGGTGTGTGGGAGAAATAGGGTTAGAGAAAGCAATTTTAGATTGTGCTTGCAGCTTGCTAAGTGTCATGACACATAAATAGGGCCCGGGTTTGATGTCCCCCAAATGACTTTGCTTTGAAAATGCAAAAATTGCTTCTTAAAAGGAAAAAAAAAAAAAACCAAAAAAAAAATCCATCAGAAACAGTAATTTATTTATTTTTGTTCTTTTCCCCTTCAAACTAATTTATTCTAATTATGTTAAGAAAAGTAATTGAAAAATTAAGTGTGTGTGTGTGTGTGTGTGTGTGTGTGTGTGTGTGTGTATCTCACTCATAGTAAATCTTTAAACTCTGTCATTGGAAACAGGCAGCAAAAGTTTGGGAATTAGAAAATTGACTCTGGAAATTACCCATCTCAGTTTTTTTTTTTTTTTCTTAGGATATCTGGATAGTTAGTTGGGCTCTCACTTTTCCCAAGCTTGTAATAATTGATCCTGGAACCCCAGGAATGAGTATATTTTATTTTCATGTTTAAAAATGTCATTTGAGGGACTGGAAGCAGAGGTAGGCATATGTAATAAACTATGAATTGGTATACTTTTCAAAAAGAGTATTTCTTAGCTGCCATAGGGATATTACTAAATTCACTTCTCACAGTGGTGTTTCAATCCCTGGAAGTCTGTACAGGGAATTAGGACATTCCATCCAATCCATAGCTTATGCTTTTCCAGAAAATTTCTACATTTAACTTCAGAAGAACTGTAAATAATAATAGTACATTTACAAACATTTTATGGCTCTCACTAGAGTCCAAGGATGAAGCATGTACATGAGGCCATAAAAGAAGTATTTTTTGATGCTATAACCTCAGGAGTATTTGATGTTCGTATACATTTTAAAAAATTCTTATAAAAATAAAAGATGCTGATATTCTTAAACAAATATTTATTTCTGATTTTAAAAGTGTTCAGTGTTAGTTGCAAAAAAATTAAAAATACAAAAATGCAGGAATAGAAATCATTGACAATGTCTACTGTTTTAGTGTTCCGCAGGCACTGTGCCTCCAGCTTTACATACATTATCTCATACGAATCTTACCCTGTGATGCATTACTGTTCCCACTTTATATAAATAGAAACTGATGGCTAGAAAGTTAAGTGACTTGTCCATAGTCATCATACAGGAAGTGGTAGAGCAGGAGTGAGCCCAGGAAGTCCGACTGCAGAAATCACACTCTGAACAGCTGTACTCTACTGCCTCTGCTCAATTGCCAGTAACCACCAAACTAACCACTGGCAAATAGCCACCGTTACATTTTTGTGTGTATGCTCACAGACTTCTTTTATCCACATATATATATATATATATATATATATATATATATATATATATATATTTAAAACATAGTTGAAATCTTAGTGCAGGCTGTTTTTTCTCCTTCAAGGTTGGTCTTTCTGATAGTTGAACCTAATGACTAATAAAATGGCTAAGGCATGATCTTGGTGCTTGCTAATCCAGAATGTAGCCCTGATGCTGAGTGTCTAGGTAATACCTTGGATTAAAAACAGTGAATAAAAAACAGGGGTTCCCTGGTGGCGCAGTGGTTGAGAGTCCGCCTGCCGATGCAGGGGACGCGGGTTCGTGCCCCGGTCTGGGAGGATCCCACATGCCGCAGAGCGGCTGGGCCCGTGAGCCACGGCCGCTGGGCCTGCGCGTCCGGAGCCTGTGCTCCGCAACGGGAGAGGCCACAACAGTGAGAGGCCCGCATACCGCAAAAAAAAAAAAAAAAAACAAATAAAATAAAAGCACTCTCCAAATAAGCGGGCATCATGCTAACACCTCCTCCTAAGCAGAAGCTACTTATATTCCTCATCACGAGGTGTCAGTGATGCATCAGGCATGTGGTAGAAAATGGAAGGGGGACTGATTTTACAAATTTTATCTTCATATTCTTTTCTTGCCAAATATAAGAATCCAAAACATTGTTAATAACCTTTAAGTTTTAGAATCCATCTTTAAGAAAGATACTTGCATTTACATACTATAAATTTTAAATATAGGAATGGCCAGTGGGCAATTTATACCATGTCCTGATTAAAAAAAAAGCTCTCTTAAAATGTGCCAGTCCTTATTAATCAGATCAAAGATCTCGGAAAAAAAGGAGACAAGAAACTCTCATTTGTGGGGAGTCTATAAGTGCTAAACTCTGCATTAAACATTTCCTTTTCCTTTTTTTTCTCCCATATTTTGTTGCCACAGCAACTCGGCAAAGCAGGTCATTAGCCTCACTTTACAAATGAGAAAAATGAAGCTGAAAGAAGTTAATTTGTCCTTGAACACACACAGCTGGTAACACTGGGATTTGAACTGAGGAACATACAGCTCTGAAGTCTTAAATGTTTCCTATGATACAACCTTAGAGATCGACAATTATAATCTGTAGGACCTAGAGTGGCCGTCCATCCAAATTGGAAAGACAACTAAAATGGAAAGAGAAAAGGGAAAAGAAATCACCACCTAAATTAACTTTGTAGTTGTATACCATCTTGCTGAGGCCCAATTATTTTTCTTATAGAATTTTAAAAAATTGAGATGTAATTCAGATATTATAAAATTCACTGCTTTAAAGTATACGGTTGGGTGGGGTTTTGTATATTCACAAGGCTGTGCGACCATCATCACTATCTAATTCCAGGACATTTATATCAAAAGAAAATTTATATCCATTAGCAATCACTTCTTATGGAGTTTTGATGAAGCAAAAATCCTCAAAACCTTTCTTCTAAAACTCCAATTTTCTAAGATGCTTTCCTTAAACAAAAATGATTCTTAATTACTTATATACATGTAGGAGAAAAGTTATAAAAATAATGTCCCATAACAGATGATTGATTTTGTTGTTGTTGAATATATCTTTAAGTATGAAAAGGATAATTAATGGGAGAGTTTCCCCAAAGTTATCAATGTCAGAAAAATCCCCACCACTACCACTATCATCATTACCACCATTAATTGAGCACTTACTCTCTGACAGGCTGTATACTGACATATTCATTTTATTTTATTCTGATAGCAATCCTATTAAGTAGTTATTAACACCCATTCCATTGCGCAAATGAGAAAAACTGAAGTTTGGAGAAGTGACATCACCTATTAAAATGTCTGGGTTGAGAAGTAAACCCAGGTCCATGACGATTTGAAAGCTCAAGTCTTACCTACTGAACTTTCCACCAAGTGAGAGGAAATGGATCCAAAGAAAACATAGATCTAAAATGAAAGTAATAATGAGTCCAAATGAAAAATTTACATAAGCCAAGATGCTGAAGAAGGTTATCTAGTGCTAGCTCCTGCAAGCATTATCCCAACGATTTACATATCCAAAGGATTGGGTACTTGTATAAAGCTATAGAAACCAGATCTTTCTGGTCTTTTATTTTTTGTTATTTGATAATTAACCTATCAAACCAGAAAGGGAAACTAGTGTGCAGTCAGAAAGTATGAGACCTTTCAGATTGGTACTGTAGAAACCTCTTCTCCTAGGTCTTGGTCTGTTGGTCTTCCAGGATGATTGTGCTAGACTAGTCAATGAAATGGTTCCAAATGCTGCTTTTCTCTTGGCTTGAGTTTCTTTTCTCTCCTGTCAAGATCTCCTTTATTTTTATCATGCTTAAAACCATCTGGCAGGTGTGTAATTGATTTTCAGGCAAGATAGAATGCGTGACACATGTTGCTTTTGTATATAATTGCCACATAAGTTTATAATAAATTTGATTAAGGCCTTATCTGCAGGTGAACTATACGGTTAACTCAATCTTTGAAGAAACAGAATCATGTAACTAACCTGCAACTCTGGATGAAATTTTCAGTTCAATTCAGCAGCTATTTATTGACCTTCCCTATGTTTTGAGCAGAGTCTGTGTGTGGAGCAAGGTGGTAGTGGTGTTTCATAATGAATAAACTTCAGAATTACCATGAAAGGGAATAAATTTTCATGTGCAGTGTGTGTGTGTGTGTGTGTGTGTGTGTGTGTGTTGAGTGTGTGTGTCTGACGTGAGGAAATGTATATGAAACATATGCCCAACTAATTGTGATACAAGATATGATGTGATAAATGCCTCAGCTTTTCCTGATTCCAACAACTAGATTAACCCCCGCCCCCTACTTTAGACATTACAGCACTGTGTACACCTCTCCTTTTTTGCACCTATCACAGTTGCAATTGTTTGTATGATTATTTGGTTGAACTTTCAATTGTATTTTGTAACTCTATCAGACATAAAGGCTATATAAATAATACAAATCAGAGATAACTGTGTAAATGTTCTATACTAAGAAATACACACAGGAGAGCCCCAGAGTGGGACATCTAACCTTGTTAGGGAAAGGTTCTGATGGAGGTGACCTTGGATTCAATTTTTGAAGAATGGCTATGTATTCACTGGGAGAAAGGAAGGAAAGAAGGAAGGGAGGGAGGGAGAAGGAAGGAAGGAAAGGGGGAAAGAAGGGCAAGGGGAAGAGCACGTGCAAAGATATACACATATGAAATAGCATGCCTCAAGGATATGAATGAAGTCAAGTTCATGGAGAGAGATGGAAGAAGGTAAATCATCAGTGGTCTTAAGACTGAGCTTAAATTGTTGACTTTATCTTCAATGCTATGAAAAGTTTCTGAAGAGCAAAATCCTCCAGCAATTTGAGTTTTAGGGGTGGTTATGTTGCCAGTGTGAAGGGTGACTTGAAGATAGTTGGACTGTCTTTCATAAGTGTGTTATAATAAGAAATGAAGTGATGAGGGCCTGAAAGAAGGAGGGCAGGAACAAAGAGGATGTGAGAGATGTTAAGGAAATAGTATCTGTAATAGAGGTGATGTAGCAAGAGGAGTCTCTGATGGCTCACAGGTTTTTGAATCTGGAAACTGTATAGATGATGCAGTCATATGGAGCTCAACAGGTTTCGGGGGAAAGACATATATCCAGCCATAGATTTGTTGTTTTGGAAGGACTTGTGAAATATTTAAGTGGAACCTTCCGGGAAAGCTTGGAAATATGTAATTAAACCTATGGAGGGATCTGATTAGCAGACACAAATCCAGGAGTCATCAACAGCCTAAGAAATTTAACATGTAAGAAGATGCTCAGGAAAAGTAACGAGAGCAAAAAGATTAGAGGCTGCAAACCTGAGAAACAGTAATACTTGTAGGAGATGAACAGAAAGACAACCATGAGGCTAAATAGGGAAGTAAAGGAAAAACCAAGAGGAAAATTGTGTCTTTGAAGACATGGAGGAAGGGTTTCATGAAATAGAGAGTGATAAATAATTTTAATTAAAAAAATTTAATAAAAATAATTTTAAAAATTAAAAAAATATTTAATATATATAATTACTGTGTTAGGTAGAATTAGGACAGAATGTGTCCCTTGAATCCTAGTTTATGTTGATTTTATAAGGAAAACTTCAGTGGGGTAGTGTGGGCAAAAGGCAGCATTTAAGAGGTTAAGGGAGAATAAAAAGTGGTAAAGTGGAGCCAGTACATGTAGACTCCTTTTAAGGATATTTGTATGTTTATGGGAGGAAGGAAAGAAAGGATAGAAAGAGAATGCCCAGCTAGGAGGTGGGGTTGGAAAATTCTACATGAGGTTCTTGTCTGGTACATGGCAGTAGCATTCTTGGCCTTAAGCTGTGTTCTGCACAGGCACAAAGATATGCATATTTGTATATTTGTGAATGTATTTGTGTGTATAACAAGTACCTTAAAGGAAGCTAAAATATTCATTTTCCAAAGTACCACATTTCCATCAAACCTTCAGTATGACTCTAATCAATGGCTCCATTTGGCACTTTATCTCTTCCTTCCCCTGCCCCAACCATAGATCCATAACCACTTATATTAGGACAGTTAAATTTCACCATTATGAGAGTTAACCCGAGCCAGAAGCTAAGACAGTCTCCCATGCCTGTTCTGAAAGTTGACACTAATAAAACCTCATAGCTT
Source organism: Phocoena phocoena (assembly GCF_963924675.1). Lineage (NCBI taxonomy): Eukaryota > Metazoa > Chordata > Mammalia > Artiodactyla > Phocoenidae > Phocoena > Phocoena phocoena. The sequence goes on along the minus strand of NC_089222.1, from coordinate 70,227,995 downwards.
ACTATAAAATCAATACTTATTTTATTGTTGTCCTGTCTTTAAATGAATGGCTGCCTCCTGCTTTTGGAAAGCAGACGATATGCAGGGAGAAAATTCAATTTCCTGGGAAGGGAAAAAATACCCTGAAATCATTTCTATGCATTTATAATATAAAATAACTTTGATTCTTACATTATTCTTATATTTTCAAACCCAGAAGCAGTTAGCGTAGTACTTTGTAAAGAATATTGCCCTGGGAGGCAGTGTCCTGAGTTAAGAGGTGCAGCTCTGTCACTGGGAGCCAAGTGACTTTAGGGGAAATCACTCTTCCCTTTTTTGTCTTCTTTTCTGTTAAAGGATGGGGATAGATATCGCCTATCTTGGTTTGACTTATGTTAAAATTTTATTCCCTTAAATCCTGAATGAAGTCAGTCCACAAATACATTTCCTTTTCCTGTCTTTCGGAAGACTTCTGTTCTTGACAAATGTCACTATATTGGAGTGTGTTTATCCATCCTTTACCTTCCTCCTAGGCAACTGGAATTGCTCCTCTCCGCTTTGCTCTGACAATCATTTTCACAGGTTTCTATCCTTATCAACCTTATTTGTATAGCTATAGATGAAAAGGTCTGCATTTATTCAAAACAACTTGTTAAAGTGCTACTAGAAGAGAATGGAAAATGTCCAATGGTAGCAGCAAATCCCGATGTATTATTTATTTGAAGATTGGGGTCTGGCTGGGGAGGTTGGAGGACAGGCATAGATGTCGTATTTATTAACCTCACCTCAGCAGGTTTGATCAGAAAGTAATGTAAAAGTAACAACAGTATACCATGCGTGTTTTTGAGTCTGGTACAATAAGATATACCTATGGTGAACATGGGACAGAACTGGGGGTAAATATAAGGTCTGAATTCTGGTTGCTGGGTTTTTCAGAAGCAGGATTTATTCTTAATGGAGGCAGTACCAATTAAGTGTGGCTAGAAAGTAAGGTGGTAACATTTATTAAGCATTGGGCATTCAATATTTAAGTGAGAGATATCTCCTTCATTTCACCTCAAGTTTCTTAATCTATATGAAGCTTTTTCTAACAGCTTACTTCCCACCCTCAAAGATAGAATGAACCACTCACTTCCTTGTGCCTTCACTAAAATCTGCAGTACTACCAGTGTGGCAAAGCTGTGTTTTACTTCTGGTTTAAACACCTCTCTTCTTTTGCTAGCTTTTTAGGGTAAGAAGTTAGTTTTAGTTTCTAAATAATTGTGGGGAGGGTGCATAAATGAGTGAATGGGTTAAAAGATATCTTGAAACTTTACTCCCTTTTTCCAATGACACTGACCTTGTTTTGAACTCCTATCTCAATTTTTTTAAAATTTTAATTTAATATAGTTTAATTTAATTTCAATGCCATCTTCTTTACCTATTCATTCATTGCTGGACTTTTAGGTTGTTTCCATATCCTGGATGTTATAAATAATGCTGCCAACGAACATAGGGATGCATGTATCTTTTCAAATTGGTGTTTTCATGCTCTTTGGATAATTACCCAGAAGCGAGGTTTCACTTTTCTTTACATACTCTCCAACATTTATTTCTCGTCTTTTCAAAGATAGCCATTCTAACAGGTGTGAGATGATACCTCATTGTGGTTTTGACTTGCATTTCCCTAATAATTAGTGATGTTGAACATCTTTTCATGTGCCTTTTGGCCATTTGTACATCTTCTTTGGAAAAATGTCTGTTCAGCTCCTCTGCCCATTTTTAAATTGGGTTGTTTGTTTCTTTGTTGTTGAGTTGTATGAGCTCTATATAGTTTAGATATTAATCCTTTATTGGATATGTGATTTGCAAATACCTTCTCCCATTTGGTAGGTTGCCTTTTCATTTTGATTATAGTTTCCTTTGCTGTGCAAAGCTTTTTCGTTTGATATAATCCCATTTGTTTATTTCTGCTTTTGTTTCCATTGGCTTTGGAGTCAGATCCACAAAAACATCATTAAGGCCACAATGCCAGTGAAGTTATCACCTGTGTTTTCTTCTAGGAATATTATAGTTTTATATTCAGGTCTTATATTCAAGTCTTCAATCCATTTTGAGTTAATTTTTGGGTATGGTATAAGATAGTGGTGTAGTTTCATTCTATTGCATATGGCTCTCCAGTTTTCCCAATGTCATTTATTGAAGAGGCTGTCCTTTCTCCATTGTATGTTCTTTTCTCCTTTGTTATAAATTAATTGTTCATGTACTTGTGGATATATTTCAGAGCTCTCAATTCTATTCTGTTGATCTGTGTGTCTGTCTTTATGTACCATTCTGTTTTGATTACTATAGCTTTGTAGTATGGTTTGAAATCAGGGAGCCTGATACCTCCAGCTTTGTTCTTCTTTCTCAAGATTGTTTGGCTATTTTGGTTGTTTGTAGTTTCATACATATTTTAGAATTATTTTTTCTAGTTCTGTGAAATATGTCATTAGAATTTTGATAAGGATTTCATTGAATCTGTAGATTGTTTTGGGTAGTGTGGACATTGTAACAATATTAAATCTTCCAATCCATGAGCACAGAATAGCTTTCCATTTATTTGCATCATCTTCAGTTTCTTTCATCAGTGTGTCTTATAGTTTCCAGTGCACAAATCTTTTACCTCCTTGGTTAAATTTATTCCTAGGTATTTTATTCTTTTTGATGATTGTAAATGAGATTGTTTTCTTAATTTCTGATTGTTTGTTATCAATGTATAGAAATGCCACAATATTTTGTATATGGATTTTATATTCTGCAACTTTACTGAATTAATTTATTAGTTCTAATGCCCTTGGTGAAGTCCTTAGGGTTTTCTCTATATAGTATCATGTCATTTGCAAATAATGGCAGTTTTACTTCTTCCCTTCCAATTTGGATCTGTTTTATTTCTTTTTCTTGCCCAACTTCTGTGACTAGGGCTTCTGATACTACGTTAAATAAAAGTGGCAAGAATGGGCATCCTTGTCCTGATCTTCGAGGAAAATCTTTCAGCTTTTCACTGTTGAGTATGATGTTAGCTGTGGGTTTGTCATATATGGCCTTCTTATTGTTGAGGTACATGCCTCAACATATACCCACTTTGTTGAGAGCTGTTATCATAAATGGATGATGAATTTTGTCAAGTGCTTTTTCTCCATCTATTGAAGTGACTGTATGATTTTTTTCTTCATTTTATGAATGTGGTATATCACATTGGTTGATTTGTGGATGTTGAATCATTCTTGCATCCCCAAAATAAATCCAGTTGATCACGATGTATGATCCTTTTAATGTATTGTTGGAATTCTGTTTGGTAATATTTCACTGAGGATTTTTGCTTCTATGTTCAAGAAGGATATTGGCCTTTAATTATTTTTGTGTGTGTGGTGTCCTTGTCTGGTTTTGGTATCGGGATAATGATGGCTTTGTAAAATGTGTTTGGAAGACTTCTCTCATCTTCAATTTTTTTGGAAGAGTTTGAGAAGGATAGGTGTTAAATCTTCTTTGACTATTTTATAGAATTCACCAGTGAAGCCATCTATCTGGCCTTGGGCTTTTGTTTGTTGGGAGATTTTTGATTACTCTTTTAATCCCTTGATTAGTAATTGATCTATTTGATTTTCTGTTTCTTCATGATTCAGTGTTAGAAGATTGTATGTTTCTAGGAATTTATCCATTTCTTCTTGGTTGTCCAATTTGTTGGTGTATAACAGTTAGTAGTAGTGCCTTATGATCCTTTGCATTTCTGTGGTATCAGTTGTAACTTCTCTTTCATTTCTGATTTTATTTATTTGAGCCTGATCTCTTTTTTTCTTGATTAGTCAAGCTAAAGCTTGTTGATTTTATCTTTTCAAAGAACCAGTTAGTTTCATTGACCTTTCTTCCTGCCTTCCTTCCTTCCTTTCCTTCTTTTTTGTCTCTAGTTCATTGACTTTCACTCTGATCTTTATTATTTCCCTACTGCTACTGATCTTGTGCTTTGTTTGTCCTCTTTTTCAAGTTACTTTAGGTGTAAAGTTAGATTGTTTATTTGTGATTTTTCTTGTTTCTTGAGGTAGGCCTGTATTGCTATGAACTTTCCTCTTAGAACCACTTTTGCTGCGTATGAAAGATTTGGGTATGTTTTATTTTTGTTTTCATTTGTCTCTAGGTACTTTTTGGTTTCTCCTTTGATTTCTTTGATGACCCATTGGTTTCTGTGTAGCATGTTGTTTACTCTCCACATAATTGTGTTTTTTCCCTGTTATTGATCTCTAGTTTAATATCATTGTGTTCCTAGAAGGTGCTTGATAGGATTTCAGTCTTCTTGAATTTATTGAGACTTGTTTCATGACCTAATATGAAAAGTAGGCTGTTAGATTTCCTCACTATTATTGTATTGTTTTCAGTTTCTTCTTTTAATTTTATTAATGTCTGCTTTCTATATTTTGGTGCTCCTATAGTGGGTGCATCTATATTTATAAATGTTATATTATCTTGTTGTATTGACCCCGTATATCATTATGCAATGTCCTTCTTTGTCTTTTTTTACAGTCTTTGTTCTAAAGTCTATTTTGTCTGATATGAGTATAGCTACTCCAGTTTTCTTTTCATTTCCATTTGCATGGAATATCTCTTTCCACCCCTTCACTTTCAGTTTGTGTGTGCCCTTACTTCTATAGGGAGTCTCTTATAGGCAACATACAGATAGGTCTTGTTTATCCATTCAGCCACTGTCTGTCTTTTGATTGATGAATTAATCCATTAACATTTAAAGTTATTATTGATAAGTGTGTACTGATAGCCATTTTGTTAATTGTTTTCTGGCTGTTTTTGTAGTTCCTTTCCTCTTCTCTTCCCTTGTGTTTTGGTGGTTTCCTGCAGTGTTATGTTGAGATTTCTTTCTCATTTTCTTTTGTGTATTTACTATAAGTTTTTTCCTTGTTGTTACTGTTAGGCTTACATATACTGTCCTTTGTAAACAGCAGTCTGTGTTAAGTTGGTAGCAACTTAAATTTGAACACATTTCAAAGCTTTATCTTTTAATTCACTGCCCTCACTCCCATTTTATACTTTTGAGGACGCATTTTGTATCTTTTTATTTTATGCAACCCTTAACTAATTTTTATATTTTTAGTTAATTCTACTACTTTTGTCTTTTAACCTTCATGCCTGCTTTATACATCACTGATCCACTATCTTTATTACATATTTACCTTTTCCAGTGAGATTTTTATTTTCATATTATTAATTATCAAATATTAATTAGCATAATTTCTTTTCAGATTAAAGAAGTTCCTTTATCATTTCTTATAGGGCTGGTTTAGTGGTGATGAACTCCTTTAGTTTTGCATATCTGGGAAACTCTTAATTCCTTCAATTCTGAATATTAATCTTTTGGGGTAGAGAATTCTTGGTTTGAAGTTTTTTTCCTTTCAGCATTTTGAATATGTTATACTGCTTCCTTCTGGCCTGTAAAGTTTCTGCTGAAAAATCTCCTGATAGCCTTATGGGGCTTCCCTTGTACATAACAAATTTTTCTCTTGCTGCTTTTAAGGATTCTCTCTTTATTCTTAACTTTTACCCTTTTAATTATAATGTCTCTTGGAGTGTGTCTCTTTGGGTTCATCTTAATGAAACTCTCTGGGCTTCCTGGACCTAGCTTTCTGTTTCCTTCCCCAGATGAAGAAAGTTTTCAGCCATTATATCTTCAAATAAATTTTCTGGGCCTTTTTATCTCTCTTCTCCTTCTGGGACCCATATAATGTGAATGTTATTCTGCTTGATGATGTCACGAAGGTCCCTGAAGGTATTTTTACTTTTTAAAATTCTTTTTCATTTTTCTCTCTCTCTAGGTGAGTTCTATTGCTTTGTCTTCCAGCATGCTTATTTGTTCTTCTACCTCATCCAATCAGCTATTGGACCCACTAGTGTATTTTTCTGTTCAATTATAACTTCTGTTTGGTACTTTCTTATATTTTGTTGAAGTTCTCACTGTGTTTATCCAGTATTCTCCTGAGTTTGGTGGGCATTTTTATGACCATTACTTTGAATTCTATCAGTTAGATTGCTTATCTTCATTTAGTTCTTTCTCTGAAGTTTTGTCTTATTCTTTCAATACAATAGGAACATATTCCTCTGTCTCCTCATTTTGCCTAGTTCTCTGTGCTTACCTCTTCCATGTATCAGGTAAGTCAGCTACCTCTCACATTCTTGAAGGTGTGGCCTTATGTAGGAGATGTCCTGTAGAGCTCAGAAGCACAATCCTGCCTGGCCACCAGAGTCATATTCTCAAGGGGTGTCTCCTACATGAGCTGCATCAGCCCTCCTATCCTGGCAGGGCCATGGCTGCTGCTGCAGTGCACTGGTGGGAGGGGCTGACCTAGTCACCCAAGCTTTTGAAGAGAAATTTGGCAAGAGCTAACAAAACTACCTGTATACTTACTTTTTGACTCAGCGTTCTCATTTCTAGGATCTATCCTGAAGATACATTTCCAGCAATATGAAAATACTACACAAGTTATTTATCGCAGTATTAATTGCAATTGCAAAATATTGAAAATAACCTAAATGCCACTACATAGCAGAGTGTGTGCTATTTTGTGCAAAAGAAACCTATGGAAGATAAATCAGAAATTAAAAAGAGACCAGTTACCTATAAGGGGTTGTTGGAAAAGGAGGGGAAGGAAGGGGAAATGGGAATAGGACAGGAGGATGAGAGTGTAAAACTTATTGGAGTATACTTTTTTGTAGCTTTCACTCTTAGAACCATACAAAAACATACCATGTTTTACATATTCAAATAATAATAAAGTAATTAAATAATTAAAATCAACCAATATGGAAGATAAATAATAACAAAGGAACCTAACTGGATTACAAATGAATAACTAAACCACACTGAAGAGAATGGAGAAGAAAAGAAAAATCTATCAAAAACAAAGTCGATAATAATATTTTGACTGTATAAGGCTAAAGACAAAAACAAATGTGCATCAATACTGTACTCTAGTAATAAATCTGTTTCTCACAAGAGTGTTGGTTAGGAATTCTGTAACTACTTTAAGTACATACTAGGATTGAATGAATAAGTGAATATATTATAAATAAAAAAATATTTTTCACTGTTGGAAAAAGAAGTTACAAATAAGGAAAGGGCAAAGACTAAAATGGAAATTGTGATGTTGGATTGGAATCATAGGTATTAACCATCTATAGCTATATCTATACTTATCATGTATAGATATCTATCTATTATTTATTTATGTATGGATATATCTACACATAGATATTTCTACATATAGATATCTGTATAGGGAGAAATATATATTTATCAACAGAAATAAATATGATGGATGTGTATGTGTGGGTTTGTATATATGCATATATTTCATAGCTTTCTCCACTGAGAGAACCTAGGATCAATGACACCCCAGTAACAATGGGCACACTAGCACCCCGATCTGAGTTCCTAAATACTATTTTCCAATAAAATGTATTAGACTCATTTGAGAATGAGTTGATTCCAGAGCTAGGGCTGGAAAATAAAAGGTAAACTTGGAATATCTTGTGATGCTAGAAAATTAAGGAACTGCTCATAAAAAAAAACACCAGAGCCAACCAAAAGGATCTCCTGAAGGCTAAAGTTGAAACAATTTGAAACACAAAATAAATGATAGTATTGGATTATAATGCATAGAATAAACATTCCTGAGGCCATACTGATACAAATAAATACTTGAATAAATAAATAAGTGGGGGAGAATTTACAGCTCTTGCAGAAGAATTCCCATTACAATAGAAATAATTAGGAAAATACAAAGTTACTATTAGGGAAACAGCACAATAATAATTACTGCAAGCAAGTTCCACCAATGGATGCTAACATCAGTGGATGAAAGTTGAAGGAGAAACAGGATATTAGCATAGCCTTAGAGTTTTTTCTTCAAGATATTTATCAACCATAAATGAAAGTAAAATATAACTTGACAGTACAGAAACCTAGCAGACACTACCTTAACCAAGTGATTGATGTTAATAACACTAGTTGACATCATGTAGCTCTTGATAAGATCCTACCGAAAAGGATACATCACTTCTGTGGCATTCTTGCTGAAAATGAATAACTGTCGACTAATCATTAGAAAGCATCAGACAAGCCCAAATTGAAAGACATTCCACAAAATATTTGATCAATATTTATCAGAAGTTTCAAAGTCCTGAAAGACAAGAAGAGACTGGGGGACTGCCATACACTGAAGGATACTAAGGACACACAACTAAGTGCAGGGTGGATCCTAGTTGGATCCTGGAATAGGAAAAGGGCATTGGGGGAAAAAAACTGGTAAAAATTCAATAAAGTTTGTAGTTTATTTGATAGCATGGTTCCAGTATAAATTTTCTGGTTTTGATAACTATACACTGGTTATGTGAGTTGTTAATAGTAAGAGAAGTTGGGTGAAGAGTATATATGAACTCTATTTTTTGCAACTTGTCTGTAAGTCTCAATTTATTTCAAAATAAAAAGTTTAGAGAAGAATAAATAGAAGAACAACAAATAAAAAAGGAACAAGAGGAATAAGATAACAATAAAAAAAACCTCATGCATTGCTTTTCTGAAAATAGTTTAAAGTGATTTTAACTTATTTGGACCATATATGTCATTAATAAATAAGTTTGCTGCCAGTGACTGTTTTTATCACATCTGATAAGATTGATTTTCTTGCTTTCTTTGTCTGTTGAGGCTGCTATAACAAAAAGTGCCTTAGATTAGGTGGCCTAAACAACCAACATTTGTTTCTCACAGTTCTAGAGTCTGGGAAGTCCAAGATCAAGGCACTAGCAGATCCAGTGTCTGGTGAGGGCTTGCTTCCTGGCTCATAGATGGCCATCTTCTCCCTGTGACTTCACATGGTGAAAGGGGAGAGAGAGCTCTCTGGGGTCTCTTTTATAAGGGCACCAATCCCATTCATGAGGGTGAAGCTTCCCGAAGATGCCATTTCCCAATACCTTAGGGGTTAGAATTTGAATATATGAATTTTAGGGAGATATAAACATTCAGTCTCTGATAGTAGCCTATAAAAATTGGATTTGAGGGTATTTCTAAAGACATGAGATACAGACCTGGTTTTTATCCTGGCAGTCGGTGGACTAGACAAATAACATAGAACAAAGATACTGTGTTAGCTATTAGACTGGTTTTCATCTTTCAGTTTATATGTTGGTTTGGTTTCTTTGTGAAATAAAGTTGCTTTCCTTTTGATAGACATTTTGACATTAATGTACTCATTAAAAGTTTTCGGGCCTGGCAATACTCTTGAGTATGCTATTACTGATTCAATATAGGCTTCCAAACAGATACATACATTAATGCCAACAGTCAACAGATTCCTATGTTTAATAAGAACAGAAATAAATTGCCACTTAAAAATCTCAGAACTTCCTCATACAATTATTAATTTATACCATCTGTGAGTAAATAACTATAAAATGAAAACTTTAGATACTAAGAATTTAAATAAGTTCACCTATCATTATGTACCAGATTTCCCAATCCCTCTCAGAAAGTGATAAATGATTTCATTTTGAAATTACACTGGCGAGTCACTTGCTAGAGTTGGTCCAAGGTCAATAGGAAAACAGAAAGAATACCTAACTTATGAAATTTTAATTAGAGACAGATAATTTAAAATTTGGTCATTATATATCTTCAATTTAAAATTTAAAAATATAATTGCCAGTAAAAATTTCATTTTGGCTTATGGAATAACACACAGAAAGCAGAAAATTTCCAAGTTTTGATTAAACTAAAATATGCTCTTTTCCTACCATCCGTTGTGCACCTGGCTATTACTATTTGCTTGTTTTGTCTTGCTTTTGGATGTTATGGTACTTGTAAAAATGCAGTCTCCTTATGTTCTGCCCAAGATACTTAAGGAAGACTACATATCTACATACCTGACTGTGAAGCTGGATGTCACCTTAGGAGTTGTTTTAACAAGCATGTACATGAAAGTCTGATAAGGGCAAAAATCTTTATTTTTTTAAAACTAACTCTAAGTAATACAATTCAGTTGATCAATTCCCCTTTATACCTACTTCAATCAAATATCCATAATTTATAGTAAGAAAATATTTTGAATTTAAATGTTATGTGCTCACTTTGGTGTAATCTGAACTCATCTGAGAGTTCAATAACAAAAAATATCTGTAAATGTGATCCCCCAGTTTGTTTTCCAAGTACTATGATGATCCACTTTCTTTGCGATGAATATACCTGGCCATAAGAATCACTGTGACAGCTGCTTAAACAAGACAGCAGGACATTTAAGTATTATTTGTGACAGAGTTGGCTTTCCTGCCCTGTTTTCTAAGAATTTATAGTTCTCAAAAAAAAAAAAAAGAATTTATAGTTCTGTTAAGGAGACAGAACTATAATCAAATAAAAGAGCCACTATGTTAGACCATTAACGTGCACCTAGAACCCAGGGCAGTTGATAAGAGCACCCTATCTTGTGTAGATAATTAAAATCTTCAAAGCTCTTTCACATGTTTCACCTCATTGAATCCTTGCAACAGTCTTGCCAGGTAGGCAGAAAGGCTTGTTGTGAATATGAGAATTGATGCTCTAGAAGTCATGTGTGTTTTAAATCACATGTGGATTTGCTTGCTCTGCCCAAGTGCCTTGATAGGGGCCTCATCCTATTCCTTTGCTACGTTTCAAGGAATAGCTTTTCTCTCAAAGTACAAAACAGCTCTAGGCATTGGGTTCCAGAGCAGGAGAGCTCTACCGGAAAGCTTTCTGTCTCTGCTGCAGAAGGAAAGACTATTTTTAGATGTTTTCCTTTTGCTAATTATCTCCCTCTCCGTGGGGAATTTCTATGGGTAGAATCCCCAGATGAGCCAAGTTTCTCACTAATTCCTGCAGAGACCAGAAAGACAAAGGCCATGGCCCAGCTTGCCCTGGAGCCTCAGAACCTCTCCAGTGATGACAGTGTGGTGGCTTTAGCAAGTTCTTCAAGGACTGTGGAGCCCACAGAGCTTTGGTGATCACACTGAACAAGGGGACTAAGGGGCGACTGGAAGGAAGGTCTGCACATATCTTCTTGAGTCGTGGAACCACCCCAAATGACCTTGCCTGAAATGGACGCTGGCATTCATGGGAAGGTGGGAGTGATGGAAAACCCTACAGGTTGAGGACTAAGGAATAATAATTGCTAACACTATTATAGCACTTATTTTCTATCAAGTTTCTTTTTTTTAAACACTCAACAAGGGGTATAGAAGGTAGATGTTATTAACTCTTAAGAGATAGGGAAACTGAGGCACAAAGAGGTTAAGTGATTTGTTCAAGGTCACACAGCTAGTAGGAATTATCACTGTGGCTGCCTGTTGTTGGTGTCTGTGCTTTTAACTACTTGCTGTATTGCTGTGTCCTCTAAGGACCATTCTTGCCCTGAAATTCCTGATAGGGTGGAGTCCGATCCCAATGCCAGCATTCTTTGTATGTATCACTCATAAGACTTCTTCCAAAAGGTCAATGATGGCCTCTGAGAAGGAAGGAAGGAAGGAAGGAAGGGAGAGGAGAGCGGAGGGGAGGGAAGGGGAGGAGGGGAAGGGAGGGGAGGGGAGGGGAAGGGAAAGGAAAGGAAAGGAAAGGAAAGGAAGGGGAGTGGAGGGGAAGGGAAAGGAAAGGAAAGGAAGGGGAGGGAGGGAGGGAGGAAGAAAAGAAAAGAAAAAAGAAAAAGAGAAAGGCAAAGGATGATGGAAAAAAAAAAAAAAATCGAGATCTTTGGACCCAAAGGGAAGCTCCCTAGTCATCTTTGGGGCCAGTTGGCAGAGACAGAGCCTAACAGAATATCGCATCAAAGTTAAATACTGCCTATGTTTTCCTCTAAGAGTTTGACAGTGTCTGGCCTTACATTTAGGTCTTTAATCCATTTTGAGCTTATTTTTGTGTATGGTGTTAGCGAGTGTTCTAATTTCATACTTTTATATGTGCCTGTCCAGTTTTCCCAGCACCACTTATTGAAGAGGCTGTCTTTTCTCCACTGTGTATTCTTGCCTCCTTTATCAAAGATAAGGTGACCATATGTGCGTGGGTTTATCTCTGGGCTTTCTATCCTGTTCCATTGATCTATATTTCTGTTTTTGTGCCAGTACCATACTGCCTTGATTACTGTAGCTTTGTAATATAGTCTGAAGTCAGGGAGCCTGATTCCTCCAGCTCCATTTTTTGTTCTCAAGATTGCTTTGGCTATTCGGGGTCTTTTGTGTTTCCATACAAATTGTGAAATTTTTTGTTCTAATTCTGTGAAAAATGCCAGTGGTAGTTTGATAGGGATTGTGTTAAATCTGTAGATTGCTTTGGGTAGTAGAGTCACACTCTATGACATAAATCACAGCAAGATCCTTTTTGACCCACCTCCTAGAGAAATGGAAATAAAAACAAAAATAAACAAATGTTACTTAATGAAACTTAAAAGCTTTTGTACAGCAAAGGAAACCATAAACAAGACCAAAAGACAACCCTCAGAATGGGAGAAAATATTTGCAAATGAAGCAACTGACAAAGGATTAATCTCCAAAATTTACAAGCAGCTCAATATCAAAACAAACAACCCAATCCAAAAATGGACAGAAGACCTAAATAGACATTTCTCTAAAGAAGATATACAGATTGCCAACAAACACATGAAAGAATGCTCAACATCATTAATCATCAGAGAAATGCAAATCAAAACTACAATGAGATATCATCTCACACTAGTCAGAATGGCCATCATGAAAAAATCTAGAAATAATAAATGCTGGAGAGGGTGTGGAGAAAAGGGAACACTCTTGCACTGCTGGTGGGAGTGTGAATAGGTACAGCCACTATGGAGAACAGTATGGAGGTTCCTTAAAAAACTAAAAATAGAACTACCATACGACCCAGCAATCCCACTACTGGGCATATACCCTGAGAAAACCATAATTCAAAAAGAGTCATGTACCAAAATGTTCATTGCAGCTCTATTTACAATAGCCAGGATATGGAAGCAACCTAAGTGTCCATCAACAGATGAATGGATAAAGAAGATGTGGCACATATATACAATGGAATATTACTCAGCCATATAAAGAAACGAAATTGAGTTATTTGTAGTGAGGTGGATTGACCTAGAGTCTGTCATACAGAGTGAAGTAAGTCAGAAGGAGAAAAAGAAATACTGTATGCTAACACATATACATGGAATCTAAGAATAAGAAAAAAAAAAGTTCATGAAGAACCTAGGGGCAAGATGGGAATAAAGACAGAGACCTACTAGAGAATGGACTTGAGGATATGGGGAGGGGGAAGGGTAAGCTGTGACAAAATGAGAGTGGCATGGACATATATACAGTACCAAATGTAAAATCGATAGCTAGTGGGAAGCAGCTGCATAGCTTGGGGAGATCAGCTCGGTGCTTTGTGACCACCTAGAGGGGTGGGATAGGGAGGGTGGGAGGGAGGGAGACGCAAGAGGGAAGAGATATGGGAACATATGTATATGTATAACTGATTCACCTTGTTATAAAGCAGAAACTAATACACCATTGTAAAGCAATTATACTCCAATAAAGATGTTAAAAAAAAAGTTAAATACCGCTGTTGTTTTAAGAGTTCCCGCCTCATCTGTCTCCTGTAACTCTGGCCGTCCCTTCTGGCCTGCCTTACTCCACCTGCACCTGCCTTCCCGTGGCACTTGTGCTAAGCTTTTCCAGGAGTCTGGGAGGCACGGGGACAAACAAGCAGCTGCCAGTTCTCTATTCTGCACCCTCTTCCCCGCCCTGATTTACGGAGAGAGAAAGTGACGCCCAGGGTGGTATGTAACTTACCCAAGGTCACAGAGCCCGGATCAGAATATCCAGGTGTCCAGACCCCCACCTCAGCGCCCGGCCCATGCCTAGAGACCCCTTCGCTCTCCGCGCCTGAATCCAAGAGCTTTCTTTATTTCACATCCCCGCCTCCCCAGCCCCACCCCCCAGTTCCCCGGAGTCGCTTCTGACGCTCGGCAGCCTCCAGGGTCCAGCCCTTCCTGCGGGCGCTTCCTTTCTGCCGGATTCCCACGCCGGAGTCGCCCTTGGCCCGCGCGCAGCCCGCGGGAGCGCTGCCTTCCGGCCCGGGAGCTCCTTTCTGCGCCCCGCAGCCCCGCACGGCGGGGGCACAGAGGCGGGCGGGCGGCCGGGGCTCACCGCCCGACGCGGAGGACAGAAACTGAGGGGGTGTCCCGAGCCCCCAGGCCAGAAGGCCAGGGACCCCGGGGACACCGCTTTCTTCCCTCCCTGCGCCCGCACCTGGAAAGGGGCAGCAACCCACGGTGACGTCCTCCGCGCAGCCGGTGCGCTCACCCTCCAGCCCGCAGCCCCGCCGCCTCCTTCGGGAAGTCCCAAAGTGTCACGGTCGAGCCCGCTGGGGTGTGGCCGCGCCTCCCGCTCCCCCAGGGGCTGTCCCCAGCCGGGCGGCCGTTCCTACTCCCTGCCCGGCCCCGGCCCCGGCCCCGCGTCCGCTGTGCTCCTGCCCTGGCCCCGGCTCCAGCCCCGCCAAGGTGCGAACCGCTCTCCGCCCGGGACGCACGGACCATGGATTCGGGATCCGGCTTCCCAAGACAGGCCGCCTTTTGGTTGGACAATTAGCGGAGGTGGGCGGGGGGTTGACCATCCCCACACACGCGCTTCTCCATGAAGATTCTTGAGCTTTCTTTGAAGAAAGGAGTGCATATGCTGCAGTGTCTCTGTGGAAGGAGCCTGAGGTCCAGCAACAGCCTAAGTGGTGAGAAAATGTTCCTTCCTTAGCCCTAAACCTGCAGATGCCCCCCCCTTCCCTCCTCCTCATCCCCTCTCTGCCCCCCCTCTCCCCCCCCCCCCCCCCCCCCCCCCCCGCCCTTAATCAGCGCTGTAAGTGATGGAAGGAAGGCGTTTCCTTACTGGGGCAAGATAATGGCCCCGTCGCCGGTTCTGTCTTTGGATTTTTTTTTTTTTTTCTCTCTTAAATCCCTGAAGTCATCCGTATTTTATAGAACGCTTTCGCTGTCGCCTAGCGCCTGAGCTGGAACCCGCGGGTCTCTTTCCGAGGGGTGCTTACAGTGACCTGCTTTCGCACTTCCTCGCGGCTGTCTCCTTGTGACCTGCGAGGGCGGCGTGCGACTTGGAGTTGCTCAAAGTCTTCTCTTGAGAAGTTGCTCGTGCGTTCGACAGGAGAGGGGACTTTTAAACAGGTGGCTGGCCAGGCAGGTATCTTTTATTTTTCTTGCTTTGTCTGGAAAGTAGACATCTGGTCATCGTCAGTCAGTGCCGTTTGCCCTGGAGATCAAGAAATTTCTGAACTGATGCTGAAACAGAAGAGTCCCAATTAGGCCTGGGTTTAACCGACTAGGTCCCTCAGGAAAAGCTCAGGGAGGGAAAGAAAGAAAATCAGACCCTTTTAATGACCTGCGATATTGAGAAAAACGATTACAAATTTTAATTCAAAAAAGAAGTACAACCAAGTAAGTGTGATACTTCTCTGCTGAAGCCTTGAGGATGAGGTGAACTGTTTCACCACACTTTCCATTGTCCATCTCTCTTTCTTCAGGTGTAAGTTCTCTTTAAGGTGGTTTTGTCCAGTAATCTTGCAAGTGCTAATCCAGTTTTTGTGTCTTTGGGTTTCTGTTTACAAAATGGGGGTGGGGTGTGAGGAGAGAGGAAAGGCACCCTTATTATGTCTAAACAAATGTCTCTTTGTAAAATAATTTTTTGGTACATAAATTCCAAATAACTGTAATGTTCAAAAATTTAACAATATTATAATAGGCTTCAGGTTTATAACTTCATATGTTATTCTGGGGGATCTGATTCATTTGGTTAAGTACCTATTTTCAGTCTGTGCGGGAGCTATGAAGATTATATTTGGAAAGATTAGAATATATATAGATTTCATTCATCCTTTCTAAAACTTTGACTTTCTGCTTACTTACCGCTCTAAATGAAAAATAAAACCATTGTAAAAGAACTAATTAGTTAATTTAACTACATGTGAAATATGAGAATATACACTTTTGAAATGAAATTAGCAATGAGATCTCATATTTCTACTTTTGTTCAGTTCAGATTATTTAGACATTATCTTTTGCCAGCATATTTGTAAGGGCTGAAATATATCAAATAACTATATTCTAAACTAACATGCTTGATGTTGAAGTTTTATGTTTTGAAAATACATATTTCAGGAAGCCAGCAGAGATGTATGTTAATATTATTTGTTTTTCCTTGTCTACATTAAGTAAAACATGAATAGATTATAACTTGGATATATGTTTCCTAGATGTGAAAAATTTGAAAGTATGTATGGTGTGTGATAACGACCTCTTGTAAAAATAGATAACATGTTAATTTACATACAGAGTCAGTCTCTCAAATATTAACAGATCCAAACAGAAGTGGTAATATGTGTGAGGGAGAAGCATAGGTTGTTGCAAAGTCATGGGACTTAGAATCAGAAGACCTAGCTATAAAGCAGTCTCAATAAAATTGCTAACAATCTTTCAAACTCAGTATTTTCATCTGAAAAAAAAGTGGAACTAATGATAGCTCTAGGCTGTTCCCTGTTTCTTACTGGATCCTAGATTTAACATGTGATCCTATGAAAACTGTTGCGCTTTATATACGCATTGTTATTTAGTGGGGTGGTTGGTTATTTTAGGGAACTATCACTCTAGGGGAATTCTTGTAAAATGGTATAGTCACAAGTTGTGAAGATGAAGGTTCCTTTTGAGTGGGTTTTTATGTCATAAGCCTAATATTCTTCACTATTTGAGTAGTGCTTCAATGGCTAAAACGAATAAGAATCATAAAATATACAAAATGATCATCACTTCCTTTTAGCTTTCATTTTCAAAAGGATTTTTGTTGTTTTATGTAACATTTTCAGTGTTAATGTCAGAAAATTCAAAAAGTTAGTGCTTACTATTAGTTCATTTGTCTTGCAATACTTAACAAAAGCAATTTGCTAAGTGCCTACTATATGCAAATGTGTAGGCATTACTACTCTTCACTTAGTATTTTGGGTTCTCCTCTTGGGCATTTTGCAGGATAGCATTCTCGAATTCCCTTGAACTTACATATGGCCATGACTTGCATTAACAAACGAAACATGAGCAGAAGTGACATGCCTCACTTCCATGTGGAAGGTTTAATAGCCAGAGCACACTTCACCTTCTGCTGTGACCTTCTGATGATGTTCAAGGTAGTGGTTACTCCATCTGTCTGTGTCCCTGAGTATCTGTAGTAATAGGGCTTTACTATGTGACCCATGATGAGCATTTAGCACAAATGAAAAGTTAAAACTTCTTTTTGTGAGTAACAGATTTTTAAGGTTATTTGTTATCTAGCCTATCCTGATTGATATAGTAAGGCAGTACAGTTTAACATAATAAAATTTAATGGAAGATTATTGGGCTCTGTTTAAGGTTCTTTCTAGTCAAACACTTTAATTTCTCTATGATATCATCTGTAGTATATAATGAATTGACGTATTGGTTTCCTTTCCTAATCTTTGAATAATTAGTTTAGCATACCAAAGTATGCGTTTTTGTCATCAAGTAAGTTAGTGCCTGTCCTGAAACTAGTGGGTACATTGCTTCTTAAATGGT
This sequence comes from Phocoena phocoena, assembly GCF_963924675.1. NCBI lineage: Eukaryota > Metazoa > Chordata > Mammalia > Artiodactyla > Phocoenidae > Phocoena > Phocoena phocoena. Next base: position 70,210,383 of record NC_089222.1, on the reverse strand, counting down.
ATTTATCATTCCCCCAAAGATACAATGAAGCTCCACTGATATTTGAGATTATTCTTTCAAAGTGGTAGTTTAACTGAAAGACCCTTAAGGACTCAGGTGCTCCTTTCTACTTACCTTGCAATGTAGAAACTACATTTTGATACCCCCAAGTTCCTGGAAAGAAAGAGCTAGCTATATTACCTGAAAAACAGTGCAAATGTGGCAACTCTCATCTCTGCTGCAGTTTTGCCAGACAAAAGAAAACGCAAATAAAATTGTTTTTCTCTCAGCTTATAAACTAAGAGCTGTGTGCCTGTGAAGAAAACCAGGGCAGTAGTTTATGGTGAAGGGATTGGGCTGAATGCTCCATCTGGGTCATGGACCAGCAATCCATTTGCTTGGCTCTGGGTTAAGTAAAGCAAAAGAGAGGAGGGAAGGCAGACTTTTCCAGAAGCCTAGGGTATGTTTGTCATGCCAAATAGCCCTCCACAGCTGGCACCCCTCCCTTCTTCCTGTCTTTATCCATCTTAGGATAGAAAGTTAAAGAAACATGTCTCTGGCTTCAGGGGTTGCCATTTTTCAATTTAGCAAACACTCTTTGTGGACCGATTGTTGCTAGGCTCTGTGTTAGGCACAGGAGGCCCAGCAGGGAGAGGTATGGACAAGCAAGAGGTACCATACTAGGCAGGATATGATACATGCCAAAAGTCGAGTACCTGGGAGCCTCCATTTATTTCAGTTTAACAATCTCTTACCTGAGTTAATGGTCTATGGTAAGAATCATCTCAAAAAAGGGATAATTAATTCTGCCTGGAATTTGTGTTTATCTCCCTGAGCTTGAAAAAGCATTTAGGAATTCAAAAGGTAGTGCTGGGTGAGGCAGATGGGGGCTCTCATGAAAAGGAATAGTATCTCTGTCTATTTTACCAGAAGAATGTGTTTGAATAAGACATAGATATAAAAAAGCAATGTTTTACAAAGAATTAGCCTACAACTCATTAAAGCCTACCCAGCATTGCTCGTACTCAGATATCCTGCCTAGTTATCTGTTATACCTCTCCTCTGCCCCTCCTTCAACCTAAGTCCATTTGTTCACAGCCAGATATAACACATCAGCTTCTAAGAAGGGTGCAAGTTTTATTCTCTGGTATTGGAGTCAGAAAGAGACATCCAGGGAGTACTTTTAGATCTGTTCTCTCAATTTCCATGGAATATCTTGAAACAATGAAGCTTTCCTTTGTACAATTTAGTGTATGAAATTGCTACCTTTATGCTGTGTTATTTTCATGGCACAATGTTATGAATGCCATGTCCGAATATTATTTCTAATGCCAGTGAGTGTTGCAGGGTATTTGCATTTCCTAGGGTGAATATCAGAAAGATACTGTGAATCTGCCAAGACAATCTCTCTTGCTGAAATGATCTTTCTTGTTTATACATAAGCTTCTAGTACCGTCCTACCCTCTCCACTCATTACTGTTTATAGAAACGATAGCATTGCAGTTGGTGTCACTGATTGCCCACGTTGCTGCTTCAATGAAGCCAGCTGGGATTCGATTGCATGGTCTTTAAATAAAACTTAGTGGCACAAAATGAATCTCTTTTTTTGAGGGGAGGGGGGTTGTTGCTAGCTGGATCATGCTCTAAGGCACTAATTATTTGCTTAACTTGGAGGAACTTGAGAATCAGTGAATCACCATGTTGGCTCAGTGTCTGACCTTGGCACTGAGGAACTTGTGGGTATAGATAGGCATAGATAAAGTCTTTATGAAGCCATTCTCAAAATGACAGTGATGAACCACTTACCCCCAGTCCATTTTAGCACTCTGTAAGTAGCTCACGGACTGGGGATAGTGAATGTGCCTGTGGTTCCAGCCACCCAAAGACCGGAGCCAGATTAATTGAGAACAGGAATTCCAGGCAGTAATGTTCTGTGCCAGCCTGGTACAAGGGGATGGCCTGGAAATGGTGAGAAACAGAGTGAAAGATTGGTGGTGCATTTTCTTAAACTGCCACAGTATGGAAAGTAAAGAATATCTGTCACTACTTTTGGCCCTTGGCTTCCAAACTTCACAACAAGTTAGGCAGGATAACATTTTTCTTTATAGTTATATAATACAGATTAGGGGACCAAGCCTTATCCAGGTGAAGATTCATATGTCTATGTAAGTTTATTTTCTCCTGAAAAATTTTAAATTTATAAATGTATCTATATCTATTTAAAATATCTGTGCACTTATGCAAGTGTGTGTGTGTATGTGTGTATCTCTGTGTCTTTGGTTAAATGTGTTCAAAATTGTTAATGGCAGTTACCTTTAGGGAGTTTGATGGCAGAGACTTACTTTCTGCTTAACATATTTCTATATTATTTGAATTTTAATGAAAATGTGTTCCCTTTTTAATTTAAAAAACTAGTGGTATATATTTTAGATTATGCAGTTTTCTGTTCATAGCAGGAAACTTTGAAAATGTAAAATCTCTGTAGAATAAGAAAATCACTTATAAAACCATAACCTCAATATAATCCCTTTTATTCTTGGTGTGTGAGTTTTAAAAACAAAAGTTATCACATGAAAGTTACATGCTTTGTTTCTTTTCCTATGCGCTTAAACAGTTATTCTAAATATGGAAAGAGATACTCATTGAAATATTTGGAAAATACTTTTTTCTAAGAGGAATTACAAGAAGCTGTTAATAGTGCTTAGTAGGAGAGAGATACTTTTGGGACAGTGGAAAAGGAGGGTTCTTTTTAGCTTTGTGCATTTCTACATTGTTTCTAATGATTTGTACATATTGACTTTATATATATAAAGCAGGATATAGCTGGGTGTGAAATGGTGAACCATTTGTATTTTCTTTTTTTAAAACTCATATATGTTAAAAAACACTAACAGATATGTCATTTTGCCAAAAATTCTTCTAAATATGACTTTAAATTATAGAATGACCTCACATATCTATGCTATAATTGTCATCTGCCTACTGTTGGATCACATCCATTTTTCTAAGCCTTTAAATTTTGTTTTAAAGAATTTTTGACGAATATCTTTGTGTAGCGATCTTGGTGTGTGGTGGGCTTAGGGGATTGTAATCAGTTATAACTTTTCTTTCTTCTCCTTCCCTCTACCTTCTACCTTAATCCTGAGTTCAAAACAATTGAGAAAATAAAGTTGTGAAACAGATAGCTATTAATGTATCTGCTTTCTTACTGGATTGCTGGACAATTGGATTAGAGAATGGTCAAAATTGAATTTAACACCAAACTAAATCTTGATGTATGCGAACCACTAGAGGGAAGTTTGGATCTATAGAGCAGGCCCACCTGCCAAGAGATCCACCTTTACCCCTGCTGAACCCCAGTAGCAGAGCAGAGAGATTTGCATTCCATATTTACCTCTAAAGACAGGTCTGGGACCAGAGCTATTTTTGCCTACCCAGAAGCTAAGAATGTGTCCAGCCTGTGAGTAGGCAGATCCACAGAGACAGAGAGAGACCACAGCAGGCTAAGCTTCACTGGCCCCATTTTTTCTCCCCAGTCTCACCAATCAGATAAGTTTTTCCTCTTCCTTGGAAAGGAGTGAGAAGGGTGGATGGAAGGGCACAGAACTCTCTTCCCATTTGTTGGAAAAGGCAAAAGAGCCTCTTTCGTGGACCAAAAGTAAATGAGGAAAGTGGGAGCAAAAATTTATTCTTACAGTGTGTAACTTTCAAAGGCATAACTATTTTTAAGGGTGTTGATATATCCATATATTCTCCAGTAACTTACACTTTTGACCACCGTATAATAGTTTCCTGGCTGTGTGTGACTGTGGGCTAGTTACCTGTGTCATATGTAAAATGGGGCTTAACAATAGTTCTGAGTTTATAGGGTTGTTCTGAAGATTAAATGCATTAATATCTGTAAGGTTCTTAGCCTGTGAAAGCCTGAGCACTTGGTATTTAGTATTTCCTGCTCTTCTTTTTCTTGCCTTTCATCCCTCCTGGTGTTATAAAATACCAAATGCATGCTGTTAGTGTGTGATTTATCCCATCTTAGTCTTTCTCTTCATTTAAGGTAAAAAAATGTGCGCCATGATAAATCTTAGGATATATCTAATATTTTGATCTGTATGCTTAACTTTCCTTTATTGTTTAAGACAGGTCTTTGTTCTGGTAAAAAGCTATAGGAGTCTGAATCTAGCCAATTTCATTTGTGAAGAGTCCAGTTTGTTTTCTTAAAGCTAATAATTATCATAATCACAGCATTAAGGAAAATTCTGGATTTTATTTCATCCATAAAATTCTGGATTTTATTTCATCCATAGAAAATGGAATTGTAGAGTAATTTGGCTCTAACAGGTAATTTGGATGATATTTTTTTTTCTTTTAGTTCCAATAACATTTTATTTAAGGACATGGAATCTGAATTTTATATAATTTTTACATGACACACATTATTATTTTGATTTTTCTCAACTATTTAAAAATGTAAAAACTGTTTTTAGCTCATGGGCAGTACAAAAACAGGCATCAGGCTGGATTTCACTCACAGGCTGTGGTGTGCTGACCCCTGCCATTTCCATTACTCGTCACTATACTCGAAAGTCTGCATGCACCTACACCATTGGCAACACCAGGCATTACCAAACTTTCAAATCTCGCCAATTTGACAGGTGAAATTGTATCTTAGTTTGGTTTAGCTTTACTTTGTATTTCTCTTTTTATAAGGAAAGTAAATGATCTTTTCTTATTGGATGATATTCTTTTAAGTGACTTTTGATGACTGAATTTTTGGAATTAAACATAGTAGCACGAACCTTATTCTTAGGAGTTCATGTTGCTCGAGTTTTAACTCTCTGTTGTGTTGGTAGATTATTTAGAAGATCAAAACAGAAAGCAACCAAGAGTCACATTACATTTTATTACTGTAGAATCAGTGTGACTGAAAAAATTCCTGACCTCCTCAGGACTAAGTAAAATCATTTTAGTTTATTTTCAAGTCCTGGCAGCTAGGATCATTCGGTAGATTGCTGTTTTTCCATTCTTTGTTGTGTTTCTCTCACTAGGTCATTTCTAGGAAGTACTGAGGGGTATTGCCACGTTCCACAAACATGACCTGGTGTTATTCAACATGTCTGCCAGTATTCTTCACTCTGAAACACTGAGATACGGGAGCTTTGTTACTCCCCTCTTTTCAATTTTAAAGAAAACCAGACTGTAGGTCTTCCGAATAATTTACTGAATACTTGAGGAAAGCAGAGGTGTATAGCAGTGCAGAGAATGGAAATCTAAAGGCAGACATTAACTATCACTGCTCCTAAAGTCCATGGGTCATGTCCTTCTTTAGGAGAGCCTCCTGGTCATCTCTATGTAACTCCCGGACTATCTCTGCATAATGGATATTCTTTGTTTCCCCCAGCATTTAGGAACTACTTCTCCAGGTTCCAGAGAAACAATAAGGTAATTCTCATTCCCCTTCCAAGGCTCATTGATTTTCTTATTGCAGGATGGCTGAGAGTGAAGCATCCATGTGCTTTAGGAGAAACACTCACTCACAGCACAGGACATGGTCTGGCCACTCCTGGTCCAGAAAAAGCAATCATGGTAGTTATCAGCACATTTCCAAATGTTTAGATTATTCCATTTTAAATAGTACCAGATGAGGTGTACCAGATGTCAGCCCAGGTAGCCTTAACGCCTTTCTATCATCTGTCTTTCAAAGTAGATTGCAAAGAGCATCAGTCCTGCATGGTCTCATCTCAGAAACTCTTGGGACAAACAAGACAGCTCCTCTAAGAATGAACAGTGATTTTCAAATAGGGCAGCCTAAATGCAGGGGAGAATTCTTTAACTCTGCATGAACTTGGTTCTGTTCAAAATATACCCAATTTAAATTACTGAAAAAAATACATAACATCTCAGATAGAAGCATCTGCTTCAATGGTTGGAGCAGCTTTACAGCGACAGAGACTAGGAAATTGACATATTTGTATGATTAGAAAGGCTCGACAAGGTAGTCTGTCTGAAAACAAGGTAGTATGTTTCTATGACAAGGGGAAATTCTAATTTTTACCTGAGGGAATACAAATCACTAACATCCCCCTAAAGTGCCATCTGTCCAGTTACAAGAATTTTAATGTTCAGCCTCACTACCCTATTGCTTGAAGAGTTAAATATTTTTGGATTTTTAAACCAAAGATATTATGGAGCATCACTTCATTTATATGTCTGTTCATCCAGCATTTAATGAGACCCACACTATGTGCCAAGCAATGGGTCTGCATGAACCCTGTTCTAAAGTAACTCATACTTAGATAAGGGAGATAATAACTGAGCACAGCTTATCCTAATTAAGATATCAACGATGTCTAGTGTCTAGGTATAGTGTGTCATTATTCTAGAAGGGACTGCTATGTTGGTAGTAGAGATAAACTCTCCCTAATATTTTTTTAGGTTATCTTCTCTGATAATTACTCTTTGCTGCTGTGATTGTTTACATGTGCTCTGTTCAAGTTCTAGTTGAGTAGATTGATTGTTAATTTGTTTTCATCAAGCTGGAAATATTCTAGCTGTAGTTTACATTAGGCTAACTAGCACTGGATGGATCATCGTTATGATTTTGTTTTCCAAGATGCAATACTCTGGATTCTATTTTTTCAACTGAAATTGGAATTGGGAGGGCACAAGAAGGAAAAGGAGATAAAATATATATAGTTTGTTTTTAAGGTTAAAATACAGAAATGGCCAGAGATTAATATAACAAACACTAATATACCTAAGACTCAAAATGAGCAAATTATTAACATTATGCGATATACATTTCAGATTTTCTTAAAATGAAGAAGTCAAACACTACCGATAAAATTAAAATCACTTAGAACTATCCCCAGCTCTATTCCAGAATCCCTTCCTCCTCAGGGGTAACAACTATAATGACTTTGGTGTGTGTCCCTCCCATCCATATGGGAGGTTCTGTAGAGCTGAAAGTAGCCAGCTTCCTCAAAAGATGGAAGTACGTTTCTAAGGCAGACATGAAGACTGATCTTCTTAATTTACTATGTATCATATATGATACTGTTTTGAGTGTTTCTAGAATTTATAGATGAGGTCTTGGACTGTACTTAACTCTCTGCATCTTATTTTTTCACTCAATTATGTGTTTTTGAAATTCATCCCTGTTAAGACAAATGTATCAAGTTCAGAAACATGAAGCTGGGTGTGAGGGAATCAATATTTGTAGCTGAAAGCGTGGACCGTGGAGCCAGGTTGCCTGGGTTTGACCTGACTCTAAGACTTACCAATTATGTGACCTTGGACAAGTTTCTTAACCCCTCAGGGCCTCACTTTTCTGATTTGTAAAATGGTAATAGCACCTACTTTATTGGGATGTGGTGTGGAGCAAAATGAGTTAATATATTTGAATCTCTTGGAATACTTTCTGACACTTACTAAGCGTAGTATAAGTATTTATTATCTGTATGTTCATTTGAGAACGTGTATTGACTTATAGTAGGAAGAGCAACCTTGCTTGGCTGATATTCCCTGATTTTTTTACATCCAGCACCATGCTAACTAGAAAAGAAACCTCTGTGTCCAGGCTTGGATTCCTGTCAGAGGCAATTAGGTATTGAGAATGAGAGGTCACCTAAACTGGAGAGGTTAGTAAATCACTAAGAAACAGTCATCTTGGGGAGCTGCTATATTTACAGTGGATAACCAACAAAGACCTACTGTATAGCACAGGGAACTCTGCTCAATATTATGTAACAACCTAAATGGGAAAAGAATTTAAAATAGATACATGTATATTTATAACTGAATTACTTTGCTCTACGCCTGAAACTAACATGATGTTGTTAATCAACTATACTCCAATATAAAATAAAAAGTTTAAAAATAAAAGAAACAATCATCTTTTGATTAAGGCTGTTACACAGTGGACTGGCATCAAAGGAATTTGCAGCATCTGCCTTAGTGTTTGGGTGTTTGGTTTGATTGCATCAGATGCAGCACTCAGGTGCTACAGAAACACCTGAGAATGGTCTGATGTTCAACCCTATTTCCCTTTGATTGTATGCTACACCGCCCCTCCCCTCTCTTGGGAATTGTAAATTGGTGTACTTTGTCAACCCACCTTTTGAATTGAGAGGAAGTGGTTCTTGGTTGAGCTGGAACTACAGTGAGTGCTTGAGACTGAAGCAAATCCCTCTAGAGATTCAAGAGGAAAAATAAATGAAAGAACAGGTGGAGCTGAGACTGTCCGATGACTTCAGATCTGTGTCAGTCCTACTTTTCAAGCCACCTGGGCCTCCTTAGCAGGTTCTGCAGAGCTGAAAATAGCCAGCTTCCTCAAAAGATGGAAGTATATTTCTAAGGCAGACATTAGGACTGATCGAAGGCTTTGTTCTGATTGATCTCTTCACCTCCTGAAGCTTTTTGGTATGACCAGGTTTCAGTGATTCTAATGAACCTTGTTGTCAACCTCACACCACAGATATTAGGAAGCGAACATAATGCCTGTGTTGTAATCTTCTCACAAGGAGGAACCAATTATATTATGCGTAGAGCACATGTGACTCGAAATGTAGAATTGTAATATTTAGGTCCTAGCAACAATTTTAGGAATTGAATACACACTTTCATTTGACAGTTGAATAAACAGTCCCAACAAACTTGAGACAGTTATTCAAAACTCCGTATCTGTGTGAAGTGGCTGGATCTTTGAATCCAGGACTTTTAACTCTTAGTATACAGAATTTGGACACTAATTTGCAATGTTTCTTTCATTCACTCATTTTATGAACTTAGGCAAGTTTTTTTAACCTTTTTGAGCCTCAAGATCCTCATCTCTTGTATAAGGAACATAAAATCATCCTTGTATCCATCAAAGCACTGTTTGAAATCTAATTGAAATAGTGTGTGTGCTAACTGGCAAAATCTAAAAAGCATAATAGAGGTATAACATTTATTATTACTAGTTTATTATATTGTATGCATTTATGACACAAGGCTATATTGGAGATAAAATAAAGCTCCATTTTATACTGTCTTGGAGAGGGAGTTAATGGCAGAAGCCAGTTTTATCAACATGAAATTTATAGCTTCTTTGGCATAAGAATTATATCTTCCAGTAGCTATCACATCTTGCTGTACATGAATTTTTCTGGTCTACCCTGTTTTGATGCTGCTTGAAAAGGATGCTCTTCCCATCAACGGTATGGAACCTTTTCAGTCTGTGTTGTAATGTGGGACAATATGATAGAGGTTACGGCATTTTGTTGATTTAACCTTACTTTAAACTCTTTCACCGATGACTGCTAACTAGGGTCTTGCAAAGGGTGTGGTAATGTATTCCACTATCCAGAGTGTAACTTCTATTGTTGAGGGCTTGTGTCACTTAGTTCTCAGTCAATGGGGAGCAAATATACGCTATATTAGAGTTTAATTCCTGGGATCTACAGGCACTTTTGTCTGTGAGGCAGAAAGAGTAAATGAGCTACTTTTAGGTAGAGTAATCACATTAATTGACAGCAGATTCTAATAAAAATAACAACATAGACAGGAGGAAATAGTAAAAGCTCATGTGAGCACTAACAGTCAGACATATTCTAGACATAATTGGGTTCCTAGTATGTGCTTGGCATTGGGCATATAGAGATAAATCAACTCCTGCCTTAAGTAATTTGTAGTATGGCAAGGGAAAGAAGATACAAGCAAAAAACACATCTTCATGGGTAGGTGCTAGACCAAAGGTAGAAACAATTTACCTTGGAAACAGAGAGAGATGAGAGCAGTTCTTTCTGCTTGGTGATGTGTGTGTGTGTAGTCAGGGAGGCTCATCTGGGAAGGCTTCAGCGAAATATGCTACCAGAAATGCATTTTAAAGAATAAATAGGCATCCACCTTGCATAGAAAATGATGAGGAAGGGCATTTTGGGTAAAGGAAAACATGCGCTGAGGCATAGGGCCAAGAAAGAGCATGTGTTTCAGGCTAAATTTGCTCATTCTTTCCTTCATTCTTTCACTCATTTATCAACGACCTACTCTTTGCCAGGTACTGTTCTAATTGCTGGGGATTCAGGGGTGAGCAAAACAATCTCTATTTTAAGAGCTGACTTTCTGGTGAAGAAGTAAAACAATAAATAAATAAACGACTAACATGCATATAATAAAGTGTCAGGTGGTGGTAAGTGCTATAAAGAGAAGTAAACACATTAAGGGGTTAGAGAGAGAAAGGAAGATGTCTTTAGATACAGCAGTCTTTTCCGAGGGAATGGCTTTTAGGCAGAGACCAAAGGAAGCGAGGGATCAAGCTTGCATTACTCAGGGAAAATTTGCTCTAGCTGGAAAGAGCAGCAAGTGCAAAGATCCTGAAGTAGGAATAGGCTTGACATATTCGAAGATGAGGGAGAAAGGCAGCGTGGCAAGAGCAAGATGAGATGAGGAAAAATGGTAGGAAATGGTATTGTTTATGGTATTGTAGACTGTGGCAAGTATTTTGGAATTTATTTTGAGAGTTATGCAAAGTCATGAAAGGGTTTTGAACTGGAGTGTGAAAAGCCATTTATATTTTAAATGGATCACTCTGGCTGCAGTATGGTAGTAGACTGTATCAAGGAGACTGTTTAGGAAGCTATTACAGTCTTTCTGGTGAGAGGCTTGGAAGAGAGTCAAAATGTGTTAGGTGGTGAGACGTGGTCTGAATTGGGATATATTTGGAGGTAGAGTTGATAGGGTTTGCTAATTGAGAGAAAGAGAGAAATCAAAGGTAACTCAAGTAATATGCCTGAGCATCTAGATGAAGAGGGATGCCTTTCATTGAGTTGGGAAACAAAGAAGGATAGAGTTGCTTTGGGGAGATAAACTCAAGTGTTCTGTTTTGAATATGTTCAAAGTGACATAGAATAAAAGATAAACATTGAATAGAGAGATAAAATTCTGGAATTTAGGGGAGTCCAGAGCCTTAGATATGAATGTATGAATAATCAGCATATAGTTGGTATTTAGAATCCCAGAACTGTGTTCAGTTACATAAAAAATTAGTTGGGGACTTCCCTGGTGATGCAGTGGTTAAGAATCCGCCTGCCAATGCAGGGGACACGGGTTCGAGCCCTGATCTGGGAAGATCCCACATGCCGTGGAGCAACTAAGCCTGTGAGCCACAACTACTGAGCACGCACTCTAGAGCCCGCAAGCCGCAACTACTGAGCCCGTGTGCCACAACTACTGAAGCCTGTGCGCCTAGAGCCCATGCTCCACAACAAGAGAAGCCACCACAGTGAGAAGCCCACACACCGCAATGAAGAGTAGTCCCCGCTTGCCATAACTAGAGAAAGCCTGTGTGCAGCAACGAACACCCAACGTAGCCAAAAATAAATAAATAAATTTATATATATTAAAAAAAAGAATTAGTGTTGATACGGAAAAGAATAGATTTGAGGACTACGCCTGCAGTACTCCTGTACTTAGCCATTAGGAGCTAAATGCTACCAAAGAGACTCAGAAGGACTAGCCTAAGTAAGAAGTGGAAGAAATTCAGGAGAATGAGATAATAGGAGTTAAGTGAAGAAAGTGGCAAGAAAGAATGACCAGCTGGGTCATATGCTGATGAGAGATCAGTATGGTGTAGACTGAGAATGGATCTTCAGATTGCAAAATGTGGAGGTCATCCCAAACCTTGGTGAGTGGTTTCAGTGGAGAGGTGGGTGTGAAAGTCTGATCAGAATGGACTCAAGAGACTAGAAGGTGAGAGAGTGAAGAGAATGAACATAAAAGAATCTGCATCGCACAGGGAGATCAGCTGGGCGCTTTGTGACCACCTAGAGGGGTGGGATAGGGAGGGTGGGAGGGAGACACAAGAGGGAAGAGATGTGGGGATATATGTATATGTATAACTGGTTCACTTTGTTATACAGCAGAAACTAACACACCATTGTAAAGCAATTATACGCCAATAAAGATGTTAAAAAAAAAAGGGCATTAAACCCTTAAAGAAAAAAAAATAAAATCTTTGCCGTTTAAAAAAAAAATCTAAGAGTTTCACAGTGAAGTTGTGAGGAGAAATGAGGGAATGTGGGATCAAGGGGAACATTGTTTTTATGAAAATATTTTGGCATATTTATTTATATGCTGATGAGATGATTGACTAGGAAAAGGAAAGCCGTTGTAGGAGAGAGATTGGGAACATTGCGAAGATTAATTGACTTCCCATGATTAATACATTCCAGGCTTGGACCAGGTACATCATAGCCTCATCAGACTCTTGTTAAAGAAAACATTGCCTTGTCCTACACCATACCTCCCACGTGTTAGAAAGGTCCCATGTGCTTATATTTTGTAGAAGCTCCTCCGGTGGTTCTAGTGTGGAGCTAGATTTGGGAAGTTTTGTTTTGGGCAACACAGTGTATTGCAGTGGTGGCAAGGGTCCATTGACTTGGGGTGGCAGAAGGTGGGGCTATAAATTTTGACTTTTTATAAATCTTTAATCTCTTAGCTTTGGCTTTCTTGTTTTTGGATTTCCCCTCCTAAGAATGCTCTTAGCATGGAGTGCTAGAGGCTGCTAATGGTTTTTTTGGAGCCCTTGTGGTTTCTCTATGGGGATATTAATGGAAGTATCTGGCTGTCACAGTCTGTGATTAAAATCACTCTGATTAAGATTTTAAGCAAATAGTTACCCATTGAAAAAGTGATAGTCGTATGCTTTCCTCTTTTGGGGGATACACAAAAATATCCATTAGACTGCCAAATCTAGCACAAGCATGTTCAAGAAATTGGGTCAAAGGGGACCATTAAGATTTATACTTGATAAAATATTGAGTCTTAGAACCAAACTAGGTGCTCAGACGCTTGATTATTTAGGGAGAATAATACTGTGAAGTGAGGTTAGATCTGGAATCCAAAGTTCTGGGTTATATTTTTGGCTCTGTAATTTACAAACCATATGAATTTTGGGAAGTTTTGTGTGTTCATATGAAAATGAGTGTGCTAGCCTTTCCCTTCCATCTTAGAGTTATCAATACAAAGATCAAATGAGTGGAAAACATTTCATGACTATAAAGACTTACAACTGTATATGTGTGTGTGTGTATGTGTGTATATATATATATATATATATATAGTATTTGTATATAGTATATATATAGTTGATGTGAACTGTGAAAAACAGCTTTTATAAGCACGATTTTATACTACATGACACAAGTATCTTGGAAAAGTGATCATTCACATCCCATCATCATTTGTGATGCAAAGTAAAGCTGATTAAAGTGTATTTGTTTACATATATGTACATACACGTATATACATGCATATGTAGGTGTATAGCTTTGTTCAGTATTATTTTTATTAGTTTTCCTCGGAGATTAGGATGATTTTTGAATTATACTTATTGCATTGAATTAGATTTTTGAATTACATTCGAATTTATAATTAGAAATGATACGTTAGCCTAAACCCCCAAATTCTTCCCACAGCAGTTTCAGATTTAGAGATAAGCCCTAGAGCTTCACTGGTGCCTGTCTCTGCACTACAGCTGTATTTCAGTCCATGTCCCATAAATTTGGGAAAGAAATCACAAATGAGAGAGGGAATAGAATGATACAGCAGGTTGTACCATTGTACACCATGCTGGTTACAAGACACTTGAAGGTGGGAAAGAGAAGATTGTATTTGGTCTTGGGTAGCATGTTTTCCAAGGGATATTATTATACTAGAGTACACACAGGAGATGATGACCAGGGTATGAATAGGGTTTGAAATCGTGACTTAAAAGGATCAGGTAAAGGCCATAAAGATGTTTAGCCTAGAGAAGAGAAGATCAAAGTAAACTATGATATTTTGGTGATTTCAAGGAAGTAGAGGTAGGTTTGATGGATTGAGTTTGAAAGGAAGTGAATGCAGGTATAGAGAACACCCAGTGAATACTTTGGCTGGTTATGACTTTCCAGTCATTCACTCTTACTGCACCAGCAGATGCTGTGTGACTATTGAGATATTGCAGAGGGATTTGAACATCTAATACGAAGCAGAAATAGGTGACCTATGAAGTCTCTTCTAGCTCCAGTACTTTGTGTCAAATCAAAGACTTTATGTGAGGAAGAGCTAGTACATTTTCGGAGCTCTCATGGAGGTTGGGGGAAGGTTACAGAGATGTGAATAATGGTTGGTTATGCTAAGTAGTAGAAAAGATTTTGAATTTAGTTCCAAGGTGCCTAGGAAAACAAAACTTGCCCCTTTGATTCTCAATCTTTAGGTAAATTCCTGAGTACTTGCTGTTCTGTCATTCTCTTCTGATCCAGGAGTCAGAACTGTGTCACTGTTGTGTAGCTTATTCTCTACAAAATGACGGGAAAAAGAAAATGTTAGCTTCTGAATACTCTTCATATATTCCTTCAATGGGGTGAAATTCACTGTGAAATAGTAAAGCTCTTTAACACATAGCTCTGAATAAGTGGATAAGTTGAGTGCAAGAAGCAACAATTTAATTTATGGGCCACTTGGTTAACAATAAGTCCTTTGTCATACTTAACAGCTAACTGTGCTCCTAATGCAGAGTTGATGTTTTGTGCTTTGACTCCTAGATTGATGCTGTTGGAAGGAACCTTAGAGACAATTTAGTCCTTTTACAGATGAGCAAGCTGAGGTTCTAGGAGGGAATGTGCTAAAAGGCACCCAGTCTCAGAAGTGAGACTGGGGCCCTGGACTCCTGCCATCCATTGTCTGGGGCAGGCTCTAACTCTCCACATTTCCATTTGTCTCCTAGATTTGTAATTCCCATCATCACATGTTGAAATGATTATTTTTCAATTATACTGGAAGTAATTTTATCTTACAGCATCACTTTATATCTCTACCATCCCAGATATGAATTAGAGTAGTCTTTTGGAACTGACCCAGAGGAGATAGCATCCTTAAAGTGACTTTTGTCACATCTATTGATATGCCAGGAGCAAATATCAACTATCCCAGTAGCCCAAAACTCTAGAAATTCATGCACTTCCTGTGTAATTTCACTATATCTGTGTGCTCCCTGTGATTATTTTCCTTTAAATCAACACGCTTAAGAAAATCAATTTAGCCTTTTCTTGGCAATTATATCTGTAAAATCACAAGTTTAATGTGCTGGAGGTTTTTTCCAATATAAAAATAATTATTTTAATATAATCATCTTATTTTAAAGGTTTCATCTGGATAGTACTTGGGACAGTCTGTCTCATAAACCCACTTTTTGAGATTGAGATCAGTTTACCATTGGAGACACCATATTACTTGAAAGAGAGACTAAAGTCTTGATCCCATTTGAGCCACAATTTTTAGTTCTAATGAATTAATGCTAACAAATTAATGGTTTTCTAGAATACAGCTTCCCACCCAGTGTGCATAGTTTCTGTCCTCCAGTCCTAAGGAGCCTTGTCATTTTACTCGTGTGGTACAATAATTGTACTTTTCTAGGTGTGCCATGTTCACGACATGAAAAAGGCTAGGAAATACTAGACAATGAAGAACAATACATCTAGTTTGTGTAGTGCTTTGGAGTTTAGAAAACACTTATGTGCATCAACTCTTTTGAGACATATAGTGTTTCTGTGAGGCAAACATTATTTTCCCCATATTTCAGGTGAGGAAACTGCAGTTTCGAGAGGTGAAGTTACTTGCCTAAATCTCCACAGCTTAAACAAGTGGCAAGTGAAGTTTTGCAAATGTAGTTGTTACATTTTTAATCCAACGAATCTTCCACTACACTGCAGCTGCCTTCAGAATTTCAAATTTTCATATTATTAGATTATATAAACTCAAAAGCACAAACAAATGATCTTTGCTACATGTATTTCATAAGAAGCTATTTTGAATTAAAACACCATTCAGAGATGTTTCCTGTCCTTTGCATTGAAGGATGGATGACACAGATGTGATCCTTGCCTTCAGGGAGATCACAGTCTTCTGGGGCTGGAGGGAGTTACATATACAAACACTTTAATACAAAGCAGTCTGGCATATGTATTACAAAGTAGGTAGAGACAAAACTCTATGGAGGAATAAGAGAGAAATAAATTAAATTTAAATAAAGAGGAAACCAGAGGAAGGATTATGGGAGAAATGCAGCTATGTTAATGATTATTTTTTGCCATGGATATACTTTTTTGTTTGTTTTTGATTACTTATTTAAATGTTACATATAGAGAAGTGCATAAATTACAAACATATAACTTGGTATAATTTCACAAAGTGAGTACACCCATGTAACGATCGTGGAGACTAGAAACCAAACATTACCTGCATCCCTGTAACTCTATCTGTGCCTCCTTCCAGTCCCCAAAGGCAGCAATTATCTTGCTCTGACACTATAGTTTAGTTTGCCTGTTTTAAAACTTCAAATGAAGTAATACAGTGTATGCTTTTTTAAAATTTCTGGATGCTTTGTTTAATGTTATGTTTGTGAGACTTACACATTGTTGCTTGTAGCTGTAGTTCTAGTTCTTTTTTTTCTTCTTTTGCTGTAAATATACCACATATTTATTATCCATTCTACTGTTGGTGGTCATTTGGGTTGTTTACAGTTTGTAGTCATGAACAGTGCTGCTATGAACAGTCTTGTATCTCTTTTTGTGGACGTATATATGCATTTCTGTTGGGAATGGTCCTAGGAGTGGATTTGCTGAGTCATGGAATATGCCTATACTAACATAGCTTTTGATGAGGAGGAATAAGGATGACAAAAGACTTCACTGACAGAGGAGGGCTCATTTAGAAAGACCAATGCCTGATGCACTGCAGAGAGAATTCAGAGTGATGAGCAATTTAGGTGGCAGGAATATACCGTGTTTGAGAGCTATAGTGGAATGGAGAGAGAGACAAGGAGAAAGGGGATATTTTTGAGAACCCCTGAACTAATTTACAGAAAGATAATTGTATCAGTTAGAAAGGCATTCAGCTGCAAGTCCCTGAAAACTTCAGTAAGTGTCTTAATCAGATGGATTGACTTTCCTCAAATACTAAGAAGTCTGGGAGTAGGCTGGCTTTCACTCAAAACTCAACAAAGGCTTTTAGGATCCAGGAGCTGTCTTTGCACTTTGGCACCCTTAGCATGTTGCCATTTATATTCTTACTTGCTCTTTATAGTCTTAAGGTAGTTGCTGTAGCTCCAGATATCAAGTCTAAATTCCAAGCAAAGGGTGACAGAATGATGCCAGCCACATCAGTTCTCTTTCATCAAGGGAGTAAAAGTTTCCCAAACATCCCAGCAAAGACTTCCACCAATTAGTAAAAGTGGGTGACCCCTAGCTGAAAGTGAGGCTGGGAAATTGGGGCATAGTACAATATTAAGATTATCTTATATTGGTAACCATCCATTGCTTGAGACTAAGCACGTTGTTGCCCTGAGAACACTGGAACTCTCTAGCAAAGATGAAATGGATATTAAAAAGGCAGTTAAATGAGTCTTCCATTGCAATACTGGCCCCAGAGGGAAGAATGGGTTAGGGGATAAAGTTTTATGTAATATACCATTTTTATTTTCACATGGGATAATTGGACATTTTATAGAGAAAATTAGTATATCATTCCATTTGATGATTTGAAATTCACCAGGGCTTTTTATTATTACTGTTGTTTTTGTTATTATTATTGTCATTCTTGAGATGATGGAGTAAAAATAATCAGATAATATCTCTTAAAGTGATCTTGCCTTTGCAACTTTTCAGTTACATAAAGTGAATTTTTACCAGCTTTTCTAGAATAAAGTGAAACTAAAGAGCAAGCAAGCATTGTGAGCTGCTGCAATTACAGGCAGAGTGGTGTAAAGAGATTTCTATGATGCATAAATTAAAACATCCCATCATAAGGCTTAACAGGTCCAAAATAGCCCCAATTTGGTCTTTCATGTGACTTTATTTCTATCTCTAACCTGCCGTTGTTGGTTTGTGAAAAATTTGTCGTGAAATCAGTTGAGTTAGTGCACAGAAGGACAGAACATTGATTCAGATGTTGTTTCAAAAACTCGTATGTATTGCCCTAAAAAGAGAAAAATATTCAGATGTGGTTCTTTTTGTTTTAAGCTAGTCTTAGAAATCAGGTCAGTCTATAAAATTGGTTTCCTGACAATTTATTTCCTACCAGCAACAAAGTGAAGTGCTGATTCAAATAAGGTTCACAAAGCATACTTCTGTTTCTACAGGTTGTTTGTTCATTATTTTGTTTGGTGGCATGGTGGCATTATTCATTTAGCAAGGGCTAAAGTTTTCTGTATTGGGTGGAACCAAAGAGAAAGAACAGAATCATAACTGTGTCATCTCCAATGTGATACTGATACAAGAAGAGCTAATGGACTGGGAGAATTTCATTTTACACTGAGTGTAATGAATATCTGCTCTGTCCAAGAAGTTTTGCTCACAGAGAGGAAGAAGAGAGAAGGAATGTGAATGTGGTTGGAAGGCACAGTTCAGACCTGAGTTCAGCAATATTTGGGTAACTCTATTTTCATATGTGATTATTAGCGATGAGTGAAATGTTTCCATATTAGGAAGTGTTCCCCAAATTGTTTCATAATTACAGTGTCCATTGGTCTGTTTTAAAATTACGTGTAGAACCAATAGAACTGTTGCTTTTATCAAGAGGTAATTAATGGGCAAATTTCATTATTCTTAGGGATGTTACAGATCCATAATATAAATAGGCTTAGGAAAACAACATGTGAGCTAAAAGCTATAGCTCACAATTAAGTAATTGGGGGTACTTGGGGAGGTAAGTGTTATGGACTATACTCTTAATAATATGGAGATTTTATCACAGAGTACAACCATGTTTTTCCATTTTATAACCCTATGTGTCCAAAGCATAATACTAAGCTGAGTGTCTATAGAGCTTATTTACTAATTTATTTACTTTTTAATTTTGCCATGCCATGTGTAGGTGGGGTCCTAGTTCCCTGACCAGGAACTAGGTCATGGGGTCTTAACCACTGGACCGTCAGGGAAGTCCCAGGCTGAGTGCCTAATACCCTAACATTTGTTCACTAATTTAACAGAATATTTACTGAGAAGCTTACCATATGCCACTGTTAGGGGTACTGGAGGTAGAGCAATGAACAAATTAAAATGTCTGACCTAATGCTTCTACATTTTTTTAGAAGCATGTTTTATTCATGGAGTTTTTCATGGCAACAAAATGGCTGTGTTTTTTTAAGCAGATGAAGTAAAAGGGATACAACTAGAAACAGGCTTCAGCTAATCTCAAACCAAGAGGTTTGCACATGATATACAATAAGAATTATACTTTTATTGCTTTTACATTTACAGTTAAATTCTAAATAAAGCACTTTAAGCAGTCCTACAACACTTGATTGTACCTACAGTACAACACTCTTCCAAAGGCCCAGCAATGACTTGAAGGGTAGATGTAAACAGTGCAGAGTCCAAGTGTGACTGTTTTCAGAGAGAAGCATGGTCAAACAGGTGAGCTTGAGCCCTAGGGTAATGGCTTGCAGAGCTGAAGCTAAGGACTAGGCCATGGATGAACACAAAGACACGATAAGTTAGTATTTCATGTTTGGGTGTGGTGTTGGAAGGACAAATGGACAAAGAATCAGGGGTTGGTAAATGACCAAAGGTCAGGTCAGGTATGATCTATACCAGTTTTTTTTTGTTTGTTTTTTTTTTTTAGCGGTACGCGGAGCTCTCACTGTTGTGGCCTCTCCCGTTGTGGAGCACAGGCTCCGGATGCGCAGGCTCAGCGGCCATGGCTCACGGGCCCAGCCGCTCCGTGGCATGTGGGATCTTCCCAGACCGGGCCACGAAGCCGTGTCCCCTGCATCAGCAGGCGGACTCTCAACCACCGCGCCATCAGGGAAGCCCTATACCAGTTTTGAGTCAGCACTAGGCACAGCTCCCAAGGGCTGTGCCTGTTAGTTGCTGTAGTATCTAAGAGGATGTGACAAAATAATTCCATCTAGATACATCTAGCAGGTGGGAAAAGTGAATGAAGTAGGCTAGTAGTTAGGCAATGGGGGAGAACTGTGACAAACAGGAAATTACAGAACTTTCCAAATGGAGAAATGGAGCAGCTGCTAATCAGCTCCATCCAGCCAACTGGTTTTAGGCAGGCATGCAGGCTACATATTACTGGATTTTCCAGAAATTAAAAATAAATTCCAGAGTTGCAGAAAACTCAGATATTTTAGGTAATGTTTCATAATTTTAATAACTTTGGCGACTCAAAATTAAAACAAAATGCACACTTGTAAACACTACTTTGGTTCCCATTTCTTTCAAGGCAGTTTTGGTCCCAAGTGAAGGATGCTGCATCCTTGTCCAACTGGGAGTCTATGGTGTCTTGTCAATGGCATATATAGCTATTTTACCCACTTCAGCCTGTTATTTTAAAAATATAAATTAGGTCATGTTTTCCACTGCTTGTACTCCTCAGTGGCTTTCTATTACATAAAGAATAAAATAAGAACTAACATGGCTTTCAGTACTCTGAATGATGCTTTTTGCCTACCTCTGCACCCTCATCTTATCCCATTCTTCCTCAGCTCACTATTTTCCAGACACATTCTTCTTCTTTTACTTCCTGGAACATGCCAAACTTTTCCTACAGCAGAGTTTTTTAAATTTTAATTCCTTCCTCAGGAATAATTCCCCTTGCTGCCTGTGTCCACTCTCTGTTTAGATGGCTTGTTCTTTCATCTAGAGATCATCTTAATATGTTCTCCAAGAGGCTCCCACTGGTCATCTAATCTCTGCTGGTCCTCCAAGTTACTCTTTATCATAGTACCCTCTTTATTCATACCATACACCGAATGCAGTTTGAATTGTTAAAAGTTACTTATTCGTATGTTAATATCTGTCTCACTTATTTGATTTTAAGCTCCCTAAGGATAGGAAACATGTCTGTCTTGATCACTGATAAAACTTCGATGTCTAACACACAGTAAGCATTCTATAAATGTGAATGAGTAGATCATTGCATAAGAGGACTTGAAAGATTTGTGTCTTTCATATGTTGATTTGGTGCTGAATTCTTTGGACCTAGATCTTCTAGAGCAATACTTCTCAAATTTAGGTAAGGTGCTCACCTCCGTAATGAAAATCTGTTTTAATGGCCATTCAGTGCAAGTTATTTTTATTACATTAAATATATATATAATATAGAAAAATAACTATATATTTATAGTATATAATATAATAAAGTATATTGTACAATAAATATATATGGCATAAATGTCTCTTGTTTATAGCTCTTATAAAATTATGAAATTAATTTACAAATTAAGTTATAAGCAAGTCTATACAAAAGTAGTTCAGTTCAAATTAATACTATTCATTTAATGTTATATGTGATATTTTGATGACATAAAATTGCCTCAGTTCAGATTCAGTTCTATATTTAATGTTTCTGTGCTTTTATTTCAATAATTCTTATGCAGATAATACCTGTTCACATAAGTATATTGAATAGAAAGTAATTTCTTGGTTTTGTTTGTTAATTGAAAGAATTTGACCTTAACCAAATCTCTGCTTGCTAGAAACTCTAAAATGTTAAATTTAATTACCTGTCACTCCAAAATTGTTTTTTATTCCACTTGAAGATAAAGGCAATATTACTGAAAACTACATTATGTTATGTGAACTAGTTGCTGGAATTGGGAAGAGAGAAATTTCTTATTGCACATTTGCTATTTATTCTTACTGTGAATGAGTTGTTGCATTGTGGTATGCTCAAAGCTGGGATTTCAGTAATACATCTGCCAGCAAAATAAAATGTCTTCTTACTGCTGAGACACAAGTACTTTTGAGTTTTCAAAAGACAGATGATTACTCCATTTTTCTCTGTTTAAACTAGCACAAACAACTTTTATTGGCTGCATGGTGATTTCATTTAACCTTTACTTTGAGTGAAACAGATCATAATCAAAATCAGAAACATTTGTTCCAAAATTTTGTGTCAATCATCAGTTATAAAGTCATCATCCAGATGCCCTGGAATATGTCTACCTGCAAATATATAGATACATATACATACATATACAAACACATAGATTTTTATATATAGTATATGTGGATGTAGATATGTTTGTGTGTATACATATAAAATTTTAAATTTAAATTCTCATGGACACTGCTTACCCTGCCCCTTACCTAATTTAAGAACAGTATACTAGAAGATCCAACTATGTTTCAACTCCCAAATACCTGGGCATTGACTATGGTAGGTGGGGTTCTAGACCTGTCTTGAAACATGTGGGCTTAAAATAAAAATACAAGTGTTATGAAACTCTCTCTAGTAAATGCATTGTTGTCTTTGAACTGAGCTTTGGTCTGGGGCAGGGCTAACATTTCTGGGGACACCATACAGACGGTTTTCTGGAATTGTGCTCCAGGAGATGCCATTCACGTAAATACAATATGAATAGCATCCCCTAGAGCTGTTTAAGGTGGACCCGTTCATGCAGCAGTGAGTGAGCACTTAACCCTTTATCTGCCTCTGCAGCAACTGTCCTCTCCTTCCACCCAGAGAAACCTGCGCTTTTCCCATTCTAGCTCTCTCGGTCAACCATTTGCTTTGATATTAGTTTCAAAGAGAATCCCACCTCCCAGAGATATTTACATTCCAAAAATTAATTTTGTATATAATGAATATTTCACATTAGAGAGTAATGAAAGTAGAACAACAGGCTGTGTTTTGCTTTTTGTGGGGAGGTGTGACAGGTGGTCAGCATCACTTATACTTCTATCATATGTGAACCTGGATTGAAGGGTCTGTGTGGTGTTTCAGATTCTATATTTATAACAGGTTCTAGAGCAAGTTCTAGATCAATAAAAACAGATGTCTCTTTTTTTAGAGGAATGGAATGATCTCCTAGTATCTGATGGTTGGGTGTTTTTTGGCATGGAAATCAGAATCTTTGCACCTCAGTGGTGATAACAGAGAGAGCTCCCTCAGGGGTACACTGGCTCTTACAGTATCAGTTCTCTCCTAGATGCCCTGCCTCTTTGATTCAACAAGATCAAGCTAGAGTTTGCTATCTCACCTACTTAACTGGGACACTTGTGGGTATTCTTCATTTATATTAGGGATATAATCAGTTCTTCAATCTTCTAGGCTCAAATTCTTGGATTTACCTTTAATACTTCACTTTATTTTCCTTTGTTATCAATAAATCACATATCATTAAAACTTTTTTCTTTACAATGTGTATTATGCTACATGTGACTTCTTAAGAATGTAATGACTCCCTCATATCTAGAGTAAAAAGGCCAAAGCCTTAAACTTTGGGTTTATTCATAGTTTGGCCTTACAACAATTCTTATTTCCTGTTGCTATTTAGCATAGCCCATGTGACTGTTACAGGGTTGCTTCTTTGCCTTTGCCACATACGAGAAACTAATTTCTCCTCTAGGCTACTGCATGTGTATGTGTGTTTATATATATATATTTTTTTTTTCTTTTCTTTTCTTTTTTTTTCCTACCTGGAATGCCTTTCAACTTCCTGTCAGTTTACCCAAATACTATCCTTCTCTCAAGCTATGCCTTAACCACACTTCTACTCGTTGGCAATTGACTCTGCAGTGATCACTCCGTAGTGTGAATTATTTTCGTCGTTTACATACGTAGCTTATAACATTAATTCATCCCTGTATTTTAAGAGTCATTTCTCCTTCTTTTATGTGTATGTTAATTGAACTGATATTAACTAAATTCTTATTTGTGAACTGTTTCATTTTAGCATCTCAAGGAGATGGAACCACATGAGACATAATTCTGCCCATAGAGGGTTCGTAGTCTACTAAGGAAATAAGGTGAATCACCTGTAACCATTACGTAAAATTTTTTTGTTGTTGTTGCACTTTGTTCGCTTCAAGGACAAGCAAGTTACATATAAAGGGCAGTAGGAGTTTAGAGAATAAGGGATTACAATCAGTGATGGTACGTGAACCCCCATGAAGGAGGTGGCATTTGAACTGGGCTTTGAGACATGGGCAGATTTTATGTAGGCAGAAAGGGAGGATCCTTAGAGGAGGAATAACAAGAACAAATCATCTAAGTGGCTATGTGTGAGGAAGGCGGAGAACAATGGGGTGCTTAGGGATGAAGGACTGCAGGTTCCTTGGCAATTAGAGCTTGTAAAGAGGAGTAGTAGGAAACGAGACTGGAAACATAAATTGCAGCCGGGTTGTAGACTGTACAAGATTATAAATCCTATTCTAAAGTATTTATACCTTATTCTTTAGGCAATGGAAAGTTGAAAACTTTGAACATGGAAATGAGTCAGTCAGTGTTTTACCATGCACATGTTGTCTTTCCAATCAGGTTAGATGCTACTCATTTTGAGGAAATCATATCATGTAAATAATAATTTATTAAGCTCTTTCACATTATCTCACATCATTTTATTGATAGCTTTTTTTAACTTATTGAAGTATAGTTGATTTACAAAGTTGTGTTAGCTTCTGGTATACAGCAAAGTTACTCAATTATATATGTATATAGATATATACATATTCTTTTCCATTATGGTTTATTGCAAGATATTGAATATAGTTCCCTGTACTATACAGTAGGGCCTTGTTGTATATCTATTTTACGTATAGTAGTTTGTATCTGCTAATCCCAAACTCCTACTTTATCCCTCCCCCACCCCCTTTGCCCTTTGATAACCAAGTTTGTTTTCCTTGTCTGTGAGTCTGTTTCTGTTTTGTAAATAAATTCATTTGTATCATATTTTAGATTCCACATATAAGTGATAGCATATGGTATTTATCTTTCTCTGTCTGACTTACTTCACTTACTATGATAATCTCTAGGTCTATCCATGTTGCTGCAAATGGCATTGTTTCATTCTTTCTTATGTCTGAATAGTATTCCATTGTGAGTGTGTGTGTGTGTGTGTGTACACACACAGACCATCTTCTTTATCCAACTATTGATAGTTTTTGAAAATTATGTCATTATCCTTTTCTTTAACCGCTGAGGGGAATAGTCTTGGAAAGCTTTAGTAATCTGCACAAGGTCACAAGGCTACAAGGAACAGTCAGGAATTTACCCATATCTTAAGATTCATATTCCATGTTTTTCTTCTTTGCCATGGTACCTGTCCTCTTCTCAATTGAATTTTTAGTCCTCTAAAGAGATCCTCATTTAATAAAAAATTATATAGTATATAAATATGTTTATATATGTTGTTTTTCTCTCATGCATTTTGTTTAGTTCCTTTCAGATGCTAAAGCCCTAAGGATGCAATCTCTTCTATGACTGAGATTCAAATGTCAAATTTGGAAACTCATAATGATCCCTATAGTGAGGTGCAGTGTCTTCACCATTCTCAGCAGTGGTGAGGTTGGTATCTGATAATGACATAGTATTAAGCTCTTGGGCCCACGGGACCCCATTAGTTGCAACTTCTAAAATCATCCTACCTTCTTCATCTGGCCTCTTTGCCTCTTCATATTTAAACAAATAAAAATATGCTCATCAGAGTTTAAGATTCATTTTCTTGGCCTCTGATGAAGTACAGACTCTGAGAAGAATTGAGCATCACATATGGTGTAGTGGTAGGTGGCTTAAATACCAAGGAGTTTACCTGGCACATTTTACTAAAAAATCCAGAAGTAGACAGACTTCAGGGTTGGTTGGTCGAGTGATATAACTCTCATCAAGAACCTGACTTCTCTTCATCTCTTGCTCAGCCATCTACAGTTTTGATGCCTTTATTCTTAGGCTGCTTCCATTTGTGGTCATAGGATGCTGCTTGAAGCAAACTGGGATTATCCAGTGGGACTGTTTGTGTATAACTGAACAAAAATTTTAAAAAATCTCTGTGACTGGAGAATTGTTATTCATTAATTGGTATAGACTTAGTTTATCTTAAAGAAACAAAATGGGTAGGATTACCTTGACTGATATAGATTATCAGGATTTAGCCCTAAACCTGGGGGATAATGGTAAATCCTATCAAAACAAAAGTTTTGCTGTCCAGTGGATACTGAAAAGAAAAAACAGTGTCTACTATGCATCAGGATAAATTATATTTTGTAAACCATTCAAGCTATGTATGCTTTTTCCCATTTCAAAGAGTTTTTTTAAAAATTCATGTCAAAATACCTTTATATGAAATTTGTTTTGGAGACTGCTGATGAAGTCATTACTCAGCAAACCCTAGAGGCCTCTGAAGTGAAATTTCTGTTATATACTGTATTCTGAGTAAGACATGCAGTGAATGAAAAATTTCATCTATCAGCAGTATAGTTATTTCATTTTTGGGAAGAGGTTAAATTCAGCATGTTGCTTTAGAAAAATAAATTAAGCATATGGAGCATTAAACAAGGCTACTCTTCCCTGCTTCCCTGATTAGATCTAACCAATTATAATGCCATCTCCTTTGATTTAATTTTAAGTAGATATTGGAGTAATTAATGTGTTAGCTCAACATGTAGACAAAGAAAACACTTTGATCAATCAATAGCAATTGGCAAATGTCAGAAGATAAACTGCCTTGGATTGCTTTCTAAATTTCAAAATGTACTGACCTCTTTTTTTTTTCTTAAAACATAGAGTACATACAGCGTGACTCTAGATGACTTTTGCTGTGTCCCATATTGCTAGTGATTGGGACTTTGGGCAGAATCTTTTTTTTTTTTTTTAATGGTAAAACATTAAAAGTTTTATTTTCATATCTAGAATAAGAATTAGATAGTAATGCCTACCATCTCCACTATTAATATTATTCTAGAAATAGCACATGAAATTTGACATGAGAAATGACAATTTAAGGGGTAAATATCGATAAGGACGAGACAAACATTAGTATTAAGTACTGCTTATATTATTATATTCCTATCAAATCCAATATAATCAATTGAAACATTTATAAAATCATTAGTTAACATATAAAATGTCACTAGGAATAAAATGATCAGTTTTGGCTTCTCATCTGTTCTCTCTTTTTAAAAATTTTTTTTTATTTTTGAATTTTATTTTATTTTTTTATACAGCAGGCTCTTATTAGTCATCCATTTTATACACATCAGTGTATACATGTCAATCACAATCACCCAATTCATCACATCAACAACCCCACACCCCCGCGGCTTTCCCCCCTTGGTATCCACATGTTCTCTACATCTGTGTCTCAATTTCTGCCCTGCAAATCGGTTCATCTGTACCATTTTTCTAGGTTCCACATATATGCGTTAATATACAATATTTGTTTTTCTCTTTCTGACTTACTTCACACTGTATGACAGTCTCAAGATCCATCCACGTCTCAACAAATGACCCAATTTTGTTCCTTTTTATGGCTGAGTGATATTCCATTGTATATATGTACCACAACTTCTTTATCCATTCATCTGTCGATGGGCATTGAGGTTGCTTGCATGACCTGTGTATTGTAAATGGTGCTGCAATGAACATTGGGGTACATGTGTCTTTTTGAATTGTGGTTTTCTCTGGGTATATGCCCAGTACTGGGACTGCTGGATCATATGGTAATTCTATTTTTAGTTTTTTAAGGAACCTCCATACTGTTCTCCACAGTGGCTGTATCAGTTTACATTCCCACCAACAGTGCAAGAGCATTCCCTTTTCTCCACCCCGTCCCCAGCGTTTGTTGTTTGTAGATTTTCTGACGAAGCCCATTCTAACTGGTGTGAGATGATACCTCATTGTAGTTTTGATTTGCATTTCTCTAATAATTAGTGATGTTGAGCAGCTTTTCATGTGCTTCTTGGCCATCTGTATGTCTTCTTTGGAGAAATGTCTATTTAGGTCTTCTGCCCATTTTTTGATTGGGTTGTTTGTTTTTGTAATATTGAGCTGCATGAGCTGTTTATATGTTTTGGACATTAATCCTTTGTCCGTTGATTCGTTTGTAAATATTTTCTCCCATTCTGAGGGTTATAGTTTCATCTTGTTTATGGTTTCCTTTGCTGTGCAAAATCTTTGAATTTTCATTAGGTCCCATTTGTTTATTTTTGTTTTTATTTCCATTACTCTAGGAGGTGGATCAAAAAAGATCTTGCTGTGATGTATGTCAAAGAGTGTTCTTCCTATGTTTTCCTCTAAGAGTTTTATAGTGTCAGGTCTTAATTTAGGTTTCTAATCCATTTTGAGTTTAGTTTTGTGTATGGTGTTAGGGAGTGTTCTAATTTCATTCCTTTACATGTAGCTGTCCAGTTTTCCTAGCACCACTTGTTGAAGAGGCTGTCTTTTCTCCATTGTATATCCTTGCCTCCTTTGTCATAGATTAGTTCACCATAGGTGAGTGAGTTTACCTCTGGGCTTTCTGTCTTGTTCCATTGATCTATGTTTCTGTTTTTGTGCCAGTACCATATTGTCTTGATTACTGTAGCTTTGTAGTATAGTCTGAAGTCAGGGAGTCTGATTCCTCCAGCTCAGTTTTCTTCCCTCAAGACTGCTTTGGTTATTTGGGTCTTTTGTGTCTCCATACAAATTTTAAGATTTTTTTTTTAGTTCCATATAAAATGCCATTGGTAATTTAATAGGGATTGCATTGAATCTGTAGATTGCTTTGTGTAGTATAGTCATTTTCACAATATTGATTCTTCCAATTCAAGAACATGGTATATCTCTCCATCTGTTGGTATCATTTTTAATTTCTTTTATCAGTGTCTTATAGTTTTCTGCATACAGGTCTTTTGTGTCCCTAGGTAGGTTTATTCCTAGGTATTTTATTCTTTTCGTTGCAATGGTAAATGGGATTGTTTCCTTAATTTCTCTTTCAGATTTTTCATCATTAATGTATAGGAATGCAAGAGATTTCTGTGCATTCATTTTGTATCCTGCAGCTTTACCAAATTCATTGATTAGCTCTAGTAGTTTTCCGGTGGCATCTTTAGGATTCTCTATCTATAGTATCCTGGCATCTGCAACCAGTGACAGTTTTACTTCTTCTTTTCCAATTTGTATTCCTTTTATTTCTTTTTCCTGTCTGGTTGCTGTATCTAGGACTTCCAAAACTCTGTTGAATAAGAGTGGTGAGAATGGACATCCTTGTCTTGTTCCTGACCTTAGAGGAAATGCTTTCAGTTTTTCACCATTGAGAATGATGTTTGCTGTGGGTTTGTCATATATGGCCTTTATTATGTTGAGGTAGGTTCCCTCTATGCTCACTTTCTGGAGAGGTTTCATCATAAATGGGTGTTGAATTTTGTCAAAAGCTTTTTCTGCATCTATTGAGATGATCATATGGTTTTTATTCTTCAGTTTGTTAATATGGTGTATCACTTTGATAGATCTGCATCTATTGAAGAATCCTTGCATCCCTGGGATAAATCCCACTTGATCATGGTGTATGATCTTTTTAATGTGTTGTTGGGTTCTGTTTGCTAGTATTTTGTTGAGCATTTTTGTATCTATATTCATCAGTGATATTGGTCTGTAATTTTCCTTTTTGGTAGTATCTTTGTCTGGTTTTGGTGTCAGGGTGATGGTCGCCTCATAGAATGAGTTTGGGAGTGTTCCTTCCTCTGCAGTTTTTTGGAAGAGTTTGAGAAGGATGGGTGTTAGCTCTTCTCTAAATGTTTGATAGAATTCACCTGTGAACCCATCTGATCCTGGACTTTTGTTTGTTGGAAGATTTTTAATCACAGTTTCAATTTCATTACTTGTGGTTGGTCTGTTCACATTTTCTGTTTCTTCCTGGTTCAGTCTTGGAAGATTATACATTTCTAAGAATTTGTCCATTTCTTCCAGGTTGTCCATTTTATTGGCATAGAGTTGCTGGTAGTCATCTCTTAGGATGCTTTGTATTACTGCGCTGTCTGTTGTAACTTCTCCTTCTTCATTTGTAATTTTATTGATATGAGTCATCTCCCTCTTTTTCTTGATGAGTCTTGCTAATGGTTTATCAATTTTGTTTATCTTCTCAAAGAACCAGCTTTTAGCTTTATTGATCTTTGCTATTGTTTTCTTTGTTTCTATTTCATTTACTTCTGCTCTGATCTTTATGATTTCTTTCCTTCTGCTAACTTTGGGTTTTGTTTGTTCTTCTTTCTCTAGTTCCTTTAGGTGTAAGGTTAGATTGTTTATTTGAGATTTTTCTTGTTTCTTGAGGTAGGCTTGCGTTGCTATAAACTTCCCTCTTAGAACTGCTTATACTGCATCCCATAGGTTTTGGATTGTCGTGTTTTCATTGTCATTTGTCTCTCAGTATTTTTTGATTTCCTCTGACTTCTTCAGTGATCTCTTGGTTATTTAGTAACGTAGGGTTTAGCCTGCATGTGTTTGTGTTTTTTATGTTTTTTCCCCTGTAATTCATTTCTAATCTCATAGCGTTGTGGTCAGAAAAGATGCTTGATATGATTTTAATTTTCTTAAATTTACTGAGGCTTGATTTGTGACCCAAGATGTGATCTATCCTGGAGAATGTTCTGTGTGCACTTGAGAAGAAAATGTAATCTTCTGTTTTTGGATGGAATGTCCTATAAACGTCAATTAAATCTATCTGGTCTCCAGTGTCATTTAAAGCTTGTGTTTCCTTATTAATTTTCTGTTTGGATGAACTGTCCATTGGTGTAAGTGAGGTGTCAAAGTCCCCCACTATTATTGTTTTACTGTCAATTTTCTCTTTTACAGCTGTTAGCAGTTGCCTTATGTATTGAGGTGCTCCAATGTTGGCTGCATATATATTTATAATTGATATATCTTGGATTGATTCCTTGATCATTATGTAGTGTCCTTCCTTATCTCTTATAACATTCTTTATTTTAAAGTCTATATTATCTGATATGAGTACTGCTACTCCAGCTTTCTTTTGATTTCCATTTGCATGGAACATCTTTTTCCATCCCCTCACTTTCAGTCTGAATGTGTCCCTAGATCTGAAGTGGGTCTCTTGTAGACAGCATATATATGGGTCTTGTTTTTGTATCCATTCAGCAAGCCTGTGTCCTTTGGTTGGAGAATTTAATCCATTCACGTTTAAGGTAATTATCGATATGTATGTTCCTATGACCATTTTCTTAATTGTCTTGGGTTTGTTTTTTGTAGGTCCTTTTCTTCTCTTGTGTTTCCCACTTAGAGAAGTTCCTTTAGCGTTTGTTGTAGAGCTGGTTTGGTGGTGCTGAATTCTCTTAGCTTTTGCTTGTCTGTAAAACTTTTGATTTCTCCATCGAATCTGAATTAGATCCTTGCAGGGTAGGGTAATCTTGGTTGTAGGTTCTTCCCTTTCATAACTTTAAGTATATCATGTCAGTCCCTTCTGGCTTGTAGAGTTTCTGCTGAGAAATCAGCTGTTAACCTTATGGGAGTTCCCTTGTATGTTATTTGTTGTTTTTCCCTTGCTGCTTTCAATAATTTTTCTTTGTCTTTAATTTTTGCCAATTTGATTACTATGTGTCTTGGTATGTTTCTCCTTGGGTTTATCCTGTATGGGATTCGCTGTGCTTCTTGGACTTCGGTGGCTATTTCTTTTCCCATGTTAGGGAAGTTTTCGACTATAATCTCTTCAAATATTTTCTCTGGTCCTTTCTCTCTCTCTTCTCCTTCTGGCAACCCTATAATGCGAATGTTGGTGTGTTGAATGTTGTCCCAGAGGTCTCTTAGGCTCTCTTCATTTCTTTTCATTCTTTTTTCTTTATTCTGTTCTGCAGCAGTGAATTCCACCCTTCTGTCTTCCAGGTCACTTATCTGTTCTTCTGCCTCAGTTATTCTGCTATTGATTCCTTCTAGTGTAGTTATCATTTCAGTTTTTGTATTGTTCATCTCTGTTTGGTTGTTCTTTAATTCTTCTAGGTCTTTGTTAAACATTTCTTGCATCTTCTCGATCTTTGCCTCCATTCTTTTTCTGAGGTCCTGGATCATCTTCACTATCATTATTCTGAACTCTTTTTCTGGAAGGTTGCCTATCTCCACTTCATTTAGTTGTTTTTCTGGGGTTTTATCTTGTTCCTTCATCAGGTGCATAGCCCTCTGCCTTTTCATCTTGTCTATCTTTCTGTGAATGTGGTTTTGTCCCATAGGCTGTAGGATTGTATTTCTTCTTGCTTCTGCTGTCTGCCCTCTGGTGGATGAGGCTATCTAAGAGGCTTGTGCAGGTTTCCTGATGGGAGGGACTGGTGATGGGTAGAGCTGACTGTTGCTCTGGTGGGAAGAGCTCAGTAAAACTTTAATCTGCTTGACTGCTAATGAGTGGGCTGGGTTCCCTCCCTGTTGGTTGCTTGGCCTGAGGCAACCCAACACTGGAGCCTACCTGGGCTCTTTGGTGGGGCTAATGGCAGACTCTGGGTGGGCTCACACCAAGGAGTACTTCCCAGAACTTCTGCTGTCAGTGTCCTTGTCCCCATGGTGAGCCACAGCCACCCTCTGCCTCTGCAGGAGACCCTCCAACACTAGTAGGTAGGTCTGGTTCAGTCTTCCCTGGGGTCACTGCTCCTTCCTTTGGGTCCCACTGTGCACACTACTTTGTGTGTGCCCTCCAAGAGTGGAGTCTCTGTTTCCCCCAGTCCTGTCGAAGTCCTGCAATCAAATCCCACTAGGCTTCAAAGTCTGATTCTCTAGGAATTCCCCCTCTTATTGCCAGACCCGCAGGTTGGGAAGCTTGACGTGGGGGCTGAGAACCTTCACTCCAGTGGGTGGACTTCTGTGGTATAAGTGTTCTCCAGTCTGTGAGTCATCTACCCAGCGGTTATGGGATTAGATTTTGCTCTGATTGCACTGCTCCTACCATCTCACTGTGGCTTCTCCTTTGTCTTTGGGTGTGGGGTACCTTTTTTAGTGACTTTCAGTGTCTTCCTGTCGATGATGGTCCAGCAGCTACTTGTGATTCTGGTGTTTCTCACAAGAGGGAGTGAGAGCATGTCCTTCTACTCTGCCATCTTGGTTCAGGCTCCCAGAAACTTTTTTAATTGGTTCAGTTTAGGGAGAGTTGGAAGAGATCTCTTAGTGTTGCCCCATTGTGAGATATTTACTTTCTGCATTTAGTAATTACTCCACTCAATCAGCAGCATTATTTTAAAAATACTTTGTTCTTGTATTGTTTCTATACATGGCAGCACTGTTTGCCTCAGGTTCGTCTTAGAAGAGAGGACTATCTTCTCTATTAACCAGCATAGCCTTTTTCTCATTGGTGAGCACAGAAATCATATGTCTTTTCTACACTGACTGCCTGAGATTAGTTATGGACTCTCAAACTGACATTCAATACCTTAATTGTATCTGGAGGAGAAAGAAGGAATTTAATGTAGATATTTAAAGTCTGATCATACCAAGTGGAATGTTAGGATCCCATAGTACTGATTTTGTGGAAGAAAGAATGGATGTTACAGGCAAGGGTGAGCGAATGGTGAGAGTTTTTTGCCAAGTCCCATTTCTATTTATTTTCTCTATTCTGCTTCTCCCATTATCAACATTTAGTACTGAGATTATTTCAGTTGGATCATCACTAGATTCTTTTATTCACTTTCGTTATCCTCATTAGTTCTACTTGCTGGTGCCAACTGAATTTTCCCAGGGTGCTGATGTGCTCTCTGCTATTATCTTTTCACCGTCTGCATGACAACCCAGAAAATCCTTATCCCTTTTCCCAATCCAAATTCTGTCTTTTAAAACCAGGCTGCCATACCTGTGCTGCAAACCCTTCCCCAATACTCTAGGCTATAAAAAAATTCCTAAATTTATGTGCTGTAGTCTTTAGAGTATTCATCATCCATATTCTTTAGCCTCCCCATCTGGCTATTTTTATAAGCATTGTACATCTTAATATTCTAGGGGATAGGGATGCAATTTAGATTTTACAGTCCCCTGAACTGAATACACAGGAGGCACTCAATTTAAATGAATTGGATGAACCAGTCTGCATTATTATGAGAATAGAAAACACGATTTTGTTTAACCGGATTAGGTTAATAGATTTATTCTATTTTCTCCCCATCTTACACACACCCACCATTCAGGCGCAAGGAATATGTCTTTATTTGTTTTGGTTTATTAGTGAGAGACAGGAGAGTTTGTAGACTTTTTATTTTCGTTTATCGTTTTGTTTGGTGAACAAGAAACTAGGAAATGTGTAAAGTCTCCCAGGTTTTTTTGAGCTGGACAACTGAAATAAAGAAGTTGACTAAATTGGTGTTACTCAGACTCCATGTGACTTTCCTGGTCACATATTGCAATAACATCTGACCTAGATAGAGGCTGGGACTTTGGGCAGGTGGTCATCTGCTCGGGGACCCATCCTACTGCTCTTTCTCTCGAGTTAGCTACTGCTGCCTGCTGGAAGATGACGGTGCGGGGCTCTATATGTAGACTGAACTGTGTGGTCTTCTGTGGCCTTGAAAGAGACTAAGTAGAATAATTCCCTTTATTATGAAGAGAAGAAGGCTGACCTAGGCATATTGCCTGTACAAAAGGGAATTTGCTTCCTGTATCCAGCAAAAGAGGAACTGGAAGGGGAGCAGACTTGAGCTATAGATGAGAACAAATATCTGCATAACATTTGACAGTGCTTTTCAAACAGCATGCCTTCTTTAGGCTTCCGTGTTTGATCAATGTGTACAGGTAGGGATTATTCTGTTTTATAATGTTTGTTCTGCGGAAAAGTGGGCTGAGCAGGTTCAGAGAGAGAAAATTTGTAGTAAGAATTCAGACACATAGCAGAACACCAAGATCATGCCACTGAAATGTTGCATGCTTACTGGTGTAGGAGAAAGTGTTTCTTTGGCGTTTATGCAAGTCAGCGGTTATACTGATACAGTGACTTAAATCTCAAGAGCAACTAAATAAATACTATGATATTATTGGAAAGGGTATAATTTTTAGTTTTCTTATCTTCCTTTTTACTTCAGCCAGTGTTCACTCTTTAATGACTTCCAGTATGCTGTCACACAATCTAGAATTTGAAAATTTTACCTCAATCACAGGAAGACTGAAAACCCTTAATATACAATAAAGATATATTTGTGAAAAGTGAAGAGAAGAATCTCTTTGAAAAGTTATACTCAAGGAACAGTAATGGATGTTGGAATTTATTAGACAAAAATCTGTGTGTTTTTAAATACTTTACATTTACACAGTACTTTAACATATGTTCTTTCATTTGAACCCCAAAAGAGTACTGTGGTGTAGGGACATAATAGTATAGTATATGGTGTAGAGTCAGGCTAGGGTCTGGGTTTAAATTCTGATTTTATCACTTACTAGCTGCAAGATTACAGGTAAGTTACTTAACCTAAATTAACGAGAGTCATTTTCTCATTGGTAAAATAGAGATAACAGGAGTACCTACTTCTTGGGTTGTTGTGATAAGTAGGGGAGATAAAAATGGTACTTGGAAAGTAGTAAGTGTTCAATATATTTTCTATGAGAGGTTGGATAGGGCAAAGATATTAGCTTGAAAAGGTCAAAAGACTTGCCCAAGATCAGAGAGTTGAAATGGGACTAGGTCTCAAGCCTACTGCCTTCCAAGGGTATTTTAATTTTATCAGTTATTGGCAGAGCTAAATATAGAACTTTGGTCTGTACTTTCCACAAGTCAGTGTGCTTACCAGTGGCATAAAAGTGTAACCCATGGATACCCATGTGCAGAATCAGTGTCTCAGAAACTGAATCAAGTATCTAATTAAATGATGTAAAATAAAAATAAAGTATTTATAATCACTTAGCTCCTGATTAGGAAGCACTAAAGTTTTTGTTTATGGGAGCTTTCTTTTCTGTTATGAACTTGAAAGATGTAATTGTTCAAACATCATATTAAACTATTAATATCAATATGTGATGTCAAGTGAAGTTAATTCTTAACTATCCGTGCTCAGTTGTCTACTATGAATAATTCTTAGTTAATTTTTTCACACTAGGTCAAATCATATTGTGTAACTTTTGAGCCAGTCTTGATTCTTCTCCATCCCTACCTTTACCTCCCGTCTTAATAGCTGGTATACTTGTAGAGACTTGAAATACAATATAAATGAACCTGATGTTTAAAAATAAGTATAATTATGTTACATAATCACTGGGAATAAAGTATCTTGTACACTGGTAGTAATTTCAGCTGTTCTATCATTGTTTCTTCTCACTCTTCATTGTCTGTTAATACAGATAATTAAAGTTGTCTGTACACCCTACTGCAATAGAATGTTCTTCATTATTTGGAAGACTTTGAGCCAGATATCTTCTGTTTGTGCTTCCATATCCCCTTTCTACTCTCTTATCTCTGCTTTCTACCTGGGAGGCTGACTGGTATAAATTCTTGAAGGGGTTCCTATGTACTCTGGCTGTCTGTTGGGTCTGTCCAATGGGGAGCCTTGGCAGGAGATGGAAGGGAGAGAGAGTGAGATCAGAGTGTTTATTCTTGTGAAGCCACCTGTAGCTGTCTGGGGCAGAAGGTCACAACTAATTTCTGGGTAGCATTGGTTGCACAACTTTCTCTCCCTCTGGATTTGAGTAACTCCTCCGTCTTTTCCCTTCAAGCTAGTAGAGCTCTGCTGGAATAGCCCTGAGTTTCTGCACTCCTTGTAGTTTCCCTACACTTTGCCATCCCTTACGTAATTAGTCCTTTGTAAGTAAAGCCTCCTCCAATTATCTTAATTTAGGAGTGCCATATGGGATCCAATCTGACACCCCTCAATCATTCAAAAGCGTTTATTGGATGTTTGCTCATATATGGCTCCAATTTTGTTACTCATTTACTCTGGACCCATTCAATATCTCGCTATTGCTTTCAGGATCAAGGTCATCCAAGCCCGTTTATAATTTGGCTATAATCAGTCTTTGCTTGTTTATCCTCACTAACTTCTTCCGGATGCCCTCTATTCTGACAAACCTAGACAGCCCAGTACCTCTCCAATCCTTAGTGAGTCACTTTGGCAAAGTCACTTTACCCTTCTGTTCTCAGATACTAAATTTTAAGCTTCTTTTCCAGCACTTTCTTGTGACGGTGGTACTTGTGGGCCATGGGAATGAATACCATCAAAATAGGAGCATATTGCAGATGGCTTTGAGGACTTTAGACTTAACGCTATTGATTCATTGGGTATTTATTAAGTACTGATGTCTGTTGTTATAAAATGATGATTCATTAGGGGTTATGGAGAGTGGTGGTGAGAGTCGGGCTTTGAAGTCAAACAGTTATGGTTCGTATCTGGATTCTACCACTTATTAGCTGAGGACCTCAGAGCTCCATTTTCTCATCTTTAAACAAAGAGAACATTTTCCTCACAGGCTGATATGAGGAATAAATGAGATAGGCTCTGTGCCCAGCCTTTTAGATAAATGGATATAGAAAAAAGGTATCAGAATTGTTGCTATCATTATTATTTTTCTATTTTCCTGCCCTTTAAAGTACAGAACCTCCCATGTGAGCCGTGAAGCCAATATTTAGGTGACGCATGGAAGGTCTTTATCCAGGTGAGGGACCTGGGGTCTGTCTCAACATTCAGTATTAGACGTCACCTCACCTTGAGCTTTAGGTTCTCATGGGGATCAAATAATTTTATTTCTCTGCTCTTTGATGATAGTTTGGGGAGTTCATAGATTGTAACATTATTTGCTGGATTTCCTAGGCTATTTTTCAGCAGGATTTTATCTATAGCTATCTAGCTATTGGACTTTAATGATTTTAGGCTTGCAAGTAGTGAACTTCTGGAAGGATGTTTTATGGCTCTCCAATCAAGATCATATTTTAGATATATAGGGGCTGTGATCTGTCACTCTAAATGTCTCTGTCACGCGAACAGCTTCGGCAGTGATTTTTAATCTTTCCATTCCTTTGTCATTAAAAAATCATGAAGTGAGAATATTGTGTCTAGAAGAACTGAGCCTGTCGTAATGATACTGTAATCCATAATCATTTTATGGATTCTGGCTTTTTCCATTATTTTAGCTTTACAACCTCCCATTAATGGGTAAAAACATCTTTGCATTTGTGCTTTACTCATATTTTCTGCATTCATTTCAGTGTTTCTGGAAACAAAATCTGGGAATAATCTGATATTCCAGGTCCTCTATGGTTTGCAATCATGTTCTTTGTAATCCCTAATAAACTTTATTGACATCTACAAAGTTGCCTGTTTCTCGGTGCATCATTTAACTGATCAGGCTTTACAGATTAAGGGGAGAGGATCTTCTTTGGGTGTGGATGGAGGCTCTGGGAATGCCTAGGAACAACCCATCCTCAATCCCCACTAACTTTGAGCTAGAAGAAGCCATTGATTTAGGGTTCTCTTGCATGCTCACAAGAGCACCATGTTTTACACCCAGAGTTCTTGGATTGGATCACTTTAATGTTTTGCTCTGTGTTTGTTTATAAAA
Source organism: Phocoena phocoena (assembly GCF_963924675.1). Classification (NCBI taxonomy): domain Eukaryota; kingdom Metazoa; phylum Chordata; class Mammalia; order Artiodactyla; family Phocoenidae; genus Phocoena; species Phocoena phocoena. The sequence continues at coordinate 70,172,169 of NC_089222.1, read as the reverse complement.
CCAGTGGTTTAAAGCTCCTTTAACTCGAGCTGTGTTTAGTAGCATTTCTTCAGTTACAGATGCAGACCTCAATTTGAATTTACTTAAGTAAAGAGGGAATTTTTAGAAGGATACTAGGATTGCTCACAGAAAGAAAGAGCTGCATGAATAAGGTTAGATATGGGATTTCACGGACTGGGCAAAGGACCTAAGAGCCCTTAGAACATTCTGTCGCTCCTTCTATTCTTTCTCTCTCTCTGTTGGTTCTCTCTCTCTCTCTTCATGCCGTTTGGGCATGGCTGCATACCACTGCAGCTGTGAAACCAGAAAATAAAAGATGGGAGTTTTCTCCAGCCGCCTCAGTGTATGAAAATGCAAGAAAGGCTGTCATCTTGGCTCATATTCCTGCCCTTGTAACAATCACTGTGACAGAGAAAATGAGGTGTTATGATTGACTAAATGGGTTATATGCCTACTATTGTGGCCTGGGAAGCCAGTGTTCTGTGGTTGGAAACTTTATGAGAATCACTTGCCCCTAAAAATGGATGGTTGTTGCTACTAGAAGTAGGGGAAGAGATTCTGAACTGGGAAAAACAACAGATGTCCAAGACACAAAGGGAAACTAATTTTTAAAGATTTAATTTCTACATCATTAAACAAAACCTGTTGTACCTTATGTAGAGTTATAGTCATTCAAAAATATTTATTTAGTACTTTTTGTGGGCCAGGTCATAAAAGTACATATGAGATGTTCCCTACTCTTAAATTTAAAAAAATATGTATTAATCAGGTTTTCTTCCATTTGCTGTGTAACAACCACAGACTTACAAAAATAAATGTTTAATTCATACTTGCATTCTGTGATTTCTATAGGTCATGAGTTCTGCAGTCAGGATAGCTCTGTTCCATATATCTTTTCATTCTGGAACCCATGCTGGAAGTGTAAACCCCTGTCTGAGACATGGTATTCTCATGGTGGAGGACAAGAGCAAGAAAGCTTGAGTCAACCCATGCTTCGTGTTGAAAAGTTCTGCTTAATCATAGCAAACGTCTGCTCACACAATTCTTTTGGCCAGCACATGTCACACAGCCAAGCCCAACATCAATGAGGTGGGAAAGTGGTCTTTTACCATAGAATGTATGACAAGTCACAAGACAGTGAGTAGAGAGGGAACACATTATGAGGACACTACGGCTACAGTTTACAAAGCAATATTGGGTTTTCACTCTTTTATTCATTTAGTATGTGTTTGAAAAAACCAAAATATTAGTGAATAATTAACAATTACCATTACTTTTTTTTTTTTTTTCTTTTGGCCACACCATGTGACATGTGGCATCCTGATTCCAGGGATCAAACCTGGGCCCCCTGCAGTGGAAGCACTGAGCCCAAACCACTGGACCACTGGGGAATTCCCCCATTACCTTTCTTTTGAATAGATGGAGATTAGATGGAGTGTAGTCAGCCTACCTATGTCACCTCTATTTAGTATCCTGGATTTCCCACCCATGTATGCAGGTTTTGACTACCAGTGTGTCTTTGGTTACTTTATAATAATCATCTACTCATGGTAAAGGATTTCAAGTAATGTCAGCTGGTCTTAAAAACTTGCTGGAAGTAGGTATGGGAATAAATCAGTAAAAGCATACATAAACCAGTCTCAGCCATTCCTAAGGTTAAGTCAAACCTCAGGGATTTGAAGGGTGAGGTGCGGTTGAGAATTTCTCTCTAATGCTAAGTTTTAGTTGGCCCCAAAACATACCCTCTGTCCTCTGTTTCCTCTGTTTAGTCAGACATTTATTCATTTATTAAACATATAGTAAGAGTTAGGATTACAATGATGAGTAAAATCGGAGGTTCTGCACTCAAAGAAATCACAGTAAGCAGAGTGAAAAGCATGTAAATTATAGAAAAAATTTTGAGTACAGAAACAGCATTAAAGAGAAAATAACTAAATTGCTTTTGATTGTGGCATGAGATGGCAGACATGGAGATAGGGAGAGACTTCCCCAAATGAGTGATACTTGAACAGAATTGTGAACAATGAATAGGAAATATTTAGGAAGAAATTGAATTTATGCTTAGGAAGGACCAAGTAGTGGGAATTAGCAGGCACAAACTTGAAATCCTAGAGACATAGACTTTTTGTCTGTTTTTAATACGCTTGGGAGAAATCAAGGACATACAGTAAAAAAAAAAAGAGGAGGAGACAGGGCTGAGGAACCAAATTGAAGAAGGAAGAGTTGGAGACAACGAGGTCAGCTCCCCGCCCCCCAGAGCAAAGAGAGTGGTAATTATTTCCCCTCCCCTTCTCCTCTTTCTTTGGAACAGGTGAATTTATTTAGATGTTTAGGTTATTGGCACTTGGGGAGTTTCTGGGACATTTTAAGTCTTCAAGCTTTTATTTTGGAGCCCCTTGAGCTGTGGGCCTTTGGGGATCTTTGGACTCTAGGAGATGGCAGAAATCAGACAGAGAAAAAGCCAGGTAACAACATGGAATGGCATCTGGCTTCCCTATGAAAGGGGAAGTGTTATCAAAGGAAACATGAAAGTTTCATTCTAACTGTTGGCGCCTACGTAAGAGTATAAATATAGCAAGAGGCGGTGATGGGGAGGTGCGTCTCAGTACAGGAAACAAGGGGGTGCAACATCTATAGAAGATTTAAAGACGTTGATAATCCAAATCAAAGTCCACATGCATTTTATTATCAGCACGTGCAGTTAGTTTTCAATAGCATCGGCGACAGCGTACTCCTCCCCTAAAAAACGTCTGCTGCGGTAGCTTACTGTTGAGTTTTAAGAATATATACGTAAGCTTGAAATGAGCACATTTAAAGTTACTTATCCTTTAAAACAGTGTATTCTACATGGATATTAATTTGGAAACCTCTCAGTAATGCAGTCAGTCCTCGAAAACTGTAAGCTCAGCTACATGTATTCATTTTGAGGGTAAATTAGTAACGATTCAGAATATTCCAGTTGGCCTTGGGTGCTGTGTGCATCGATGTATTCCTGGGTCTAAAGAGTAGATTTGAAGTAAACAAGAGTAACACGGAATTTGATGAACAAAAACTGAAGTTCCTCCAATTCTGTGACCTTGTAAAAAGTTTTTGTGTCTAAAATTTAAAACAGTGAAATAGAATACAAACCGTGGTATATATTTGTCCCTTTTAAAAAAAAGTGCATTAATGTAATTATTTTATTTTTTATTGTTGTATTATTTTTTATTGTTACTGGCTTGATTATACATAGAGGCCAATAAAATACATTTTTATCACTTACAATTTTTTTTCTATTATTACTACTAAAAATAATTTTGTGGCCTATCGGAGGGAATTATTTTAAAAAATAATCTTCCCTGAGTGTCAAATTTAGTAGTCACCTCACTACCTGGCTCCTGAAGCTAGGAATAGAGGCAGGGACCCTGGGCAAGCTCTGTCCTAGGGATGGAAACTGCGCAAATGAGCGAAAGCTTCTCTTTGGAGTCTGTCTCTGCCACTTGAGCAAAGCATTTATGAAACACTCGATCCTTGCAGACCCTGTTCCTAGAACTGACAATGTGATGGCGAGAGAGCGTCAAGGGCCATCCATTCTAGCAGGGAGAGAGCGGAAAAATAATCATGCAAAATAAAGGACTTTAAATAGGAGCACAAACAAAATAAACAGCTTGGGGAGAGTAAGTGATGGGGGAGCGATAGTTTAGATGGGGAGTCAGGAAAGGTTTTGGGAGAAGTGCCATCTGATAGAAGCCCGCGACATGAGCACGTGGAGGAAGAGTGGTCCAGAGGGCGGGGTTGGCTGCAGCAGAGGTGCAAAGATACTAGGCTTCATTTGTCCAAAAGACTGAGGAAAGACCACAGAGCCTGGAGTAACGTGGGGAAAAGGAGTTCATTTTGTCTTGTGGAAGGAAACTGACCTTTTAGAGCCTAGAAGGATGTTAGGTGAACTCTCATAATGGTGAACATTCATGATAGTTATCAAACTCCACTGTGCTCGTGATATATTTAATAGACCTGATGTTGGAGTTTCAAAGCATTGTAATGCATTTATACATTTCTCACATGTCATTTTGAGTTAGAGTCTCTTCAGTGCTGAGTTAAAAAAAAATTGTTCCTACCCTGTAGCTTCTTGAGGCTTTGAATACAATAAATTTAATATGACCGAAAAATTTAATTAATTCTATTATTGGCCTTTTGACTTTTACACTGACTCCTTATCCATTGCCTATTTTTATATTTACCTGCAGTGAGGAAATCAGAATTAATTACACCCTTCAGTTCATTGTACATTATTATCTCGATTCAGTGAAAATGTATCTCTCATTTTATTTTATCCTAAAGTACTTCTTCCCTTTATATCCAGTTTCTACTCCCATTCCCCTTCCCACCATGACATGCAGGATCCAATACATGCTAAAAATATATATTTTTAACATATATAATATTTTATGTAGGTATGTTATTTATTTCCTTCTGATTTTTCATTCAGCACCGTGATCGGGGTCTCTCCATGTTCCTCTTTGCCTAGTGTCTTGCACAGTTTCCCACGTTTTTTATCTGTTACATTTTCCTTTTCCAACCCAGTGATGGGCACCTAGGTTGTTTTCAGTTCCGGCAACTACAAGCAATACTGCAGTGATCATTGTTACACACGTTCTTTTATAGATCTGGGTGTGTGGCACAGAACGGATTCTCTGAGTCACAAGACATACACTTACTTAATTTCACTTAGCCTGGTTTCTGTCTTACACAGTTCTACACAGTTTGTAAGCACACAACCCTTTGTCTTGGCTGAGCGGGTGATTTGTGGAGGCCAGGCTCTGTAGTTGATTTGTCCTCTGACAGCCAGCTCATCATCATTGGAGAAAAAAGTTAGAAATAAAGAGGAAGGCTAACATGCACCTATGGTGTTCTGCTGGATTTAGACGGATTGATAGGAACTCATAGTATTTACTGTACATACTTAGATGAAGAGGGATAGATGTGTAAATATGCATCTGTTAGTGTAGGTACACATATTTCCAAGATCTGCTAACGATTCTAGAAACAAAGGCACCCCAGCTGCAATGAGCACACTTAGCACCCAGATCTTAGTTTCTAAACAATATTTTCCAGTGAAAGGAACCAAGATACCTTGGAGAAGTGTTTGGTTCCAGCGTCAGGGCACACAAGTTAAAAGATGAGCCTGGCACATCTAATGATACTAAAACACATGGAAGTGTTCACAAAGGGATGAAGCCTTGTCAGAAGAACTCAGGGGCCAAGCTGAAGGGGCTGTTAATGGTCAATACTGGGACAATTTAAGCGAGAGAATAAATAATGATAGTATTAGATTTTAATCCATAAGCTAAAGTAAGTACCCATGAGTCCACACAGATATAAATAAATGATCAAATAAATAAATAAATGGAGGAGAAGGGATTGCTCTTTCTTACAGAAGAATTCCAGTTAATAAGTGTAGAGGGAAAGAAGGAAATGGAAAAATCACTATTAGACAAACACCACAGTAGTAATGACTGCAGGTAAGGTGCCTGATGGATGCTGAAATCAGTGGGTGAATGTTCTAGGAGAAACAGGATATTTGGACAGTTTTAAAGTATCTTCCCCAAGATATTTATCAGCTACAGATGGAAAGATTGTAACTTTATGGTCGAGAAACCTAGATGTCACCTTAACCAAGTGATCAAAGTTAACATCACTGGTTGTAAAACATTGATGTCACTAACTCCTTGATATGATGAGATGGACACACCCTTACTTCTGTGGTTTTCTTTCCAAAAAATGCATAACCTCGATCTAATCATGTGAAGATAACAGATAAGCCTGAATTGTGGAACAGTCTACAAAATTACTGGTCAATATTAAATAGTGTCAAGATCATGAAAGACAAGAAAAGATTGAAGAACTGTTACAGAATGGAGGAGATGAAGGAGAAATTGCAACTAAATGCGATTTGATAATAAATGCTGGAGAGGGTGTGGAGGAAAGGGAACCCTCTTGCACTGTTGGTGGAAATGTAAATTTGTTACAGCCACTATGGAGAACAGTGTGCAGTTTCCTTAAAAAACTAAGAATAGCACTACCATCGGACCCAGTAATTCCCCACTGGGATATGTATCTGAAAAAAAACCCAAAAAGACTAATTCAGAAAGATATGTGCACTCACATGTTCATAGCAGCACTATTTACAATAACCAAGATATGGAAGCACCCTAAGTGGCCAAGTGTCCATCAGCAGATGAATGGCTACACACACACACACACACACACACACACACACACACACACACACACACACTGGAATATTACTCAGCCATAAAAAAGAATAAAATATTGCCATTTGCAGCAACATGGATGGACCAGAGATTATCATGCTGAGTGAAATAAGTCAGATAGAGACAGACAAATATTATACGATGTCACTTATATGTGGAACCTAAAACTGATACACATGATATTTATTTACAAAACAGAAACAGACTCACAGACAGAAAACAAACTTATGGTTACCAAAGGGGAAAGGTGGGGGAGGGACAAATAAGGGATATGAACAGATACACACTACTATATATAAAATAGATAAGAAGCAAGGATTTATAGCACAGGGAACTATATTCAATATCTTGTAATAATGTAAAAAATCTGAAAAAAATATATATGTGTATATAAAATGTATATATGTATAACTGAATCACTTTCCTGTCCATCTGAACTAACACAATATTGTAAATCAATTATACTTTAATAAAAAAATAAATGCAATTTGGGATCCTAAGTAGGATTCTGGGATAGACAAAGGGCATTAGTGAATAAATTTTGAATAAGGTCGGTAGTTTAGTGGATAATCTGGTACCAGTGTTAATTTGCTGGTTTTGGCAATTGTACCATGGATGTATAAGTTGTTAACATTAGGAGAAGCTGGATGAAGTATAAACAGGGACTCTCTATACTAATTTTCCAACTTTTTTATAAATCTAAAATTAGCTCAAAATGAAAAGGACTATATATATATATATATATATATATATATATATATATATATATATATATACACACAGTCCTTGAACCACAGACAGACAAGAAAGCTTGACCTCTGCACTCACAGACTCCAGGTCTCCTATATGTTTGTATAAAAGTGGCCGTTTGCATCTCGGCCGTTTGCCGATACGCCCACTCTCCAAAAGGGGCCACTTGTACTTGGTGTCCCCACTGAACCCCAAATCCAATAGGCTGAAGGCACAGGACTTCTCTGTGTATCTCTTCGAATTTTCATTTTAAATGCATGTTTTGTGAAAGTTTTGCTATGTGTTAAGTCCCGGATATTGGCCTGGGTGTCAGACAAGCTATTTTCTAGTTCCAGCTCTGCTATTACCCAGCAATGAAGCACTGGGCATGCGCATAGGATGCCTTCTTTTAGAAAAGTACATAATCATTAAAGGCTTATTTAGCTTCTATTTCTATGAATTTATAGTAATCTTTCTACTTCTATCAATTTACAGTCATGTCGTCCTCTTTTTAATTAGAAAAGAAACCTTCTCTGTGTAGCTGTTTCCTGACACAACGTGTGGGAGTCAGTTCACTGGTGAATGCTTCTTATTTAACAAAAGTACATAATTGCAACATAACCTTCTGTATTTTTTCCTTTTAGTACGGTGCTCTGGGTGTCCTATTCACCCACCATGCTCACAATCTGGCTAAATTAATACTCTGCTGCCATCCTGTGGGTAATTCTGGGTACTGCAGAGCCAGGAGACAGAAAACAGATCCAGGAATTACAGGATCGTAGACTTTTAGAAGTGCAAGTTCCCTCAGAATACACGTACGTGAACCCCTTTATTGATAAGTAAATTGATTTCCAAAGACAGACAGTGACTTGCCCTGTGATTCTCAGTGATCAGTGGCAGAACTAAAGGCAGAACCCAGGCCAGTGCAGTTGGAAATTAATTTGTCAGGTATATGTGACAGGGGGAAAAAGATTCTAAGACTTTGAAATATAAATAACTGAAAAAATGCTAAAACCTTTTTTGATCAGGTCTGTATATAATTTCCTTCTTTTTATTCTGACCTATTAAGACGTTACATATAGTTAGGCAAAAAATTTAAAAATGTGACTGGAAACAGTTACTGTCTGTTGTTTGTACAAGCTTCTAACAGAATAGGTATTTTAACCCTAAAAAGGCAGAACGTAACTAACAAAGAATATATGGCAATTCTTTTTTTTTTTTTTTTGCATTTTATTTTATTTATTTATTTATTTTTTAACATCTTTATTGGGGTATAATTGCTTTACAATGGTGTGTTAGTTTCTGATTTATAACAAAGTGAATCAGCTATACATATACATGTGCTCCCATGTGTCTTCCCTCTTGGGTCTCCCTCCCTCCCACTCTCCCCCTCCCACCCCTCCAGGCTGTCCCAAAGCCCCGAGCTTATATCCCTGCGCCTTGCGGCTGCTTCCCCCTAGCTATCTACCTTACTATGTTTGTTAGTGTGTATATGTCCATGACTCTCTCTCGCCCTGTCAAAACTCACCCTTCCCCCTCCCCATATCCTCAAGTCCGTTCTCCAGTAGGTCTGCGCCTCTATTCCTGTTTTATCCCTAGGTTCTTCATGACATTTTTTCCCCTTAAATTCCATATATATGTGTTAGCATACGGTATTTGTCTTTGTCTTTCTGACTTACTTCACTCTGTATGACAGACTCTAGGTCTATCCATCTCATTACAAATATCTCAATTTCATTTCTTTTTAAGGCTGAGTAATATTCCATTGTGTATATGTGCCACATCTTCTTTATCCATTCGTCCGATGATGGGCGCTTAGGTTCTTTCCATCTCCGGGCTATTGTAAATAGAGCTGCAATGAACATTTTGGTACATGACTCTTTTTGAATTTTGGTTTTCTCAGGGTATATGCCCAGTAGTGGGATTGCTGGGTCATATGGTAATTCTATTTGTAGTTTTTTAAGGAACCTCCATACTGTTCTCCATAGTGGCTGAACCAATTCACATTCCCACCAGCAGTGCAAGAGTGTCCCCTTTTCTCCACACCCTCTCCAGCATTTATTGTTTCTAGATTTTTTGATGATGGCCATTCTGACTGGTGTGAGATGATATCTCATTGTAGTTTTGATTTGCATTTCTCTAATGATTAATGATGTTGAGCATTCTTTCATGTGTTTGTTGGCATTCTGTATATCTTCTTTGGAGAAATGTCTGTTTAGGTCTTCTGCCCATTTTTGGATGGGGTTGTTTGTTTTTTTGTTATTGAGCTGCATGAGCTGCTTGTAAATTTTGGAGATTAATCCTTTGTCAGTTGCTTCATTTGCAAATGTTTTCTCCCATTCTGAGGGTTGTCTTTTGGTCTTGATTATGGTTTCCTTTGCTGTGCAAAAGCTTTGAAGTTTCATTAGGTCCCATTTGTTTATTTTTGTTTTTATTTCCATTACTCTAGGAGGTGGGTCAGAAAGGATCTTGCTGTGATTTATGTCATAGAGTGTTCTTCCTATGTTTTCCTCTAAGAGTTTGATAGTTTCTGGCCTTACATTTAGGTCTTTAATCCATTTTGAGCTTATTTTTGTGTATGGTGTTAGGGAGTGATCTAATCTCATACTTTTACATGTACCTGTCCAGTTTTCCCAGCACCATTTATTGAAGAGGCTGTCCTTTCTCCACTGTACATTCCTGCCTCCTTTATCAAAGATAAGGTGTCCATATGTGCGTGGGTTTGTCTCTGGGCTTTCTATCCTGTTCCACTGATCTATCTTTCTGTTTTTGTGCCAGTACCATACTGTCTTGATTACTGTTGCTTTGTAGTATAGTCTGAAGTCAGGGAGCCTGATTCCTCCAGCTCCTTTTTTCGTTCTCAAGATTGCTTTGGCTATTCGGGGTCTTTTGTGTTTCCATACAAATTGCGAAATTTTTTGTTCTAGTTCTGTGAAAAATGCCAGTGGTAGTTTGATAGGGATTGCATTGAATCTGTAGATTGCTTTGGGTAGTAGAGTCATTTTCACAATGTTGATTCTTCCCATCCAAGAACATGGTATATCTCTCCATCTATTTGTATCATCTTTAATTTCTTTCATCAGTGTCTTATAATTTTCTGCATACAGGTCTTTCGTATCCTTAGGTAGGTTTATTCCTAGATATTTTATTCTTTTTGTTGCAATGGTAAATGGGAGTGTTTTCTTGATTTCACTTTCAGATTTTTCATCATTAGTATATAGGAATTATGGCAGTTCTTTTATGTAACATCTTAATTTGTCTCTCACTTCACTGGGGGCTAATGCAACTTCTTTGCTGGTATATATAAATGCCCATGTACAAACTATATACATTTGAGGGAACTACTGGCAAAGAAGGCAGTGGCCAGGGATTTGAAGAACTAGGCCTGATTTCAACTCCTTCACATTCTGTGAATGTGGAGTAAGGTAACCCTGATAAACACACTGATTTCCTTCCTCTGGTCCTCCGTTTCCTCATCTATAATATTGTATACCTTCCTCACAGGAGTTTTGTGAAGATTAACTAGGAAAATTAAGATACAATTGGTTGTAAACTGTAAAGCACAATAAATATGCTTATTATTTGGTTGTAATCGTGGACTGAATTGAGATGAGGCAGAAATTCATCAATGATTTGAAAGCCCACAGGGACTGCTGTTCCTCTCCTGCTGAGGAAGGATGCTTTGGTCATGGTAAATACATTTGGTCTCACACTTTGTGGATGTACATGGTGTCTTGCGCTCTGGTGCTGGGCCCCTGTATGTGAGTGAAGTGATTAATGCTTGATTTTGTCTCTGAGTGTGCATATGTGTATTCAAGTGCCTGTTTCAGGGATCCTCAAGACTACCCACATGTTCTGTTCTTTGCTAGAAAGACACAGGACTCAGCATATGGTTGTACCCACCACCAAAGTTTATTGCAGGGAAGGGACACAAGGTAGGATCAAAGGGGCAAAGACAGAAGGTAAGATCAAAGGGGCAAAGACAGGAGGAGTCTGTAGAAATCCGTGCACAGGCTGTGGTGTGCTTTCTCTTCTCTGAGGGAACGAAAGTGTGCTACTTTCTCAAGCGGAGAAAAACATGGTACCACGTTGCCATATTTCTGCCCAGAGAAGTCCATTCCAGACTCAGCACCCAGGGATTTTATTGTGGGACTGGTCACATAGGTCCCCTCTGCCGAGCAACTACCAAAATTCTAGACTCCGGGAAGGAAGTAGGTGTTCAACATAAATCGCATTGTTTCTATGCGCAGTGAACCACCTTTATCAGTTAGAGAATAGAGGGAACCCTCCTAAAGCCAGGTTCGGATGCCAGCTGAGGGCTAACCTTGCAAGCCAACCTTTCCAGAGACAGCAGTCTTGGGCATGTTTTATTAAAGTTTTTCTATATAGTGCCCCAAACTGAAACAGTCTAACCAAGATAGCTGTGATAGATTCTGAGTGCAGAGGAAGTCTTGGGTTTATTTTATCAGTATTGTCATAGAACCTCATGTATCACATGATCTATATGTTAATTTTCAGCTGCTACCTGTATTGTTTGTATATTTGTATGATACGTTTTAAAATTGGGGATTTTTGGAAGGTATTGAAGTCTTTCACTGCTGCCATGCTGAGTACTTTGAGAAGTTCAGTTTTTCAGTGGACGCACACATCAGAGAACTTCTGTAATGCCTCTTAACCAGCTGATTTGCATTTACCTTAACAGAAAGTTCTGCAATGTAAAAATTCTCCTATAACCTTTAGTGAGTGACTGGGACTTTCTCCCTAGCTTTATTGAGACACAATTGACATAACATTGTGTAAGTTTAGGGTGTACAGTGTCTTGATTTGATATACTTTGTGTTGCAAATAATTAGCACCATAGAGTTAGCTGACACCTCCATCCCATCACATAATTACCATTGCTTTTTTGTGGTGAGAACATTTAAGATCTTAGCAACTTTCAAGTATATAATACAGTATTATTAACTGTAATCACCATGCTGTACAGTAGAGCCCTAGAACTTTTTCATCTTATAACTGGAAGTTGGTACTCTTTAACTGGGACTTAATCTGTTCGAATTTAGAGGCCCAAAGGGAATTTACAGTAATATACACCCACGGAAATGTTATTACATTATGTTAAGTAAAAGTTGTAACATGCTATATTAACTCTAACATATGTGGTCTCTAGTAAGGAAGCCCATGATTAAAACTCACTGGAGACTTGGCTTTTTCTCATTAACCTCAGAACTGTGAAAATGAGCTAGAAACTTTTTCTTTTTTGTTTGGCACTTAAGCTTTACTCTTTTAGCCCCTGGGCGTTTCTCTTCTTCACATCTAGACCTTTGAGAGGTGTTTTCAGCGCCCACCTTCTCCACTTCCACCCCTCTCCCTCTATCTTTAACACATGCAAACAGACTTGCACCACCCTGGTCCCAGTCCACTGGAGAGAGCTGTGATCCAGATGTAGAAAGCAGAGATTCTTTTTGCTAAAGGAAACAAAGAACAAAACAGATGCATAGAAGCTACTCTGGTTGAAGTGAGTTAAGGAACTAGAGCTCTACCTGCAGGCCCGTCTCCCTCTTCCATCATCCTTTCCAGGGCTTCCTTATCATGCCTACAGCTTCTAGCAGCAGAGTCCACAAGCCCCCATCTAGGTTAGAGTCACCCACCATGTTGGCCCGAGAAGATGGCTCATGTTTGTTGGAAATCAAATGCACAGCTGGTGATGTCAACTTACCTGAAAGACTAGGCAAACTTGAAGAGTTCCTTCCCCAAAGGTTAAACAATAACCAGCCTTCTCAATTAATGGAAACAAGGCTTATTTTTTCCACTATGGACAATATTGATAATTCCAAAAGGAAGACAGCAACAAAAACAAAGTCTGTCATCCAAAGGTGACGACTTTGAACAGTTTGGTCTATTCCTTTCTAGTCTTTTTGATGTTGTTCCCCCCTATACTCCTAGGACTTTATTAGTTACAGTTTTGCAGTTGGCCTCTTTTCATTTAACACAATAGCACGGGCGTGATTTCATGTCTTCACGAACTCCCCATATGCCTTATTTTTCATGCCCCTACAAGCTTTTCATAAGACATTTTAATTGTGGGTTTTATAAAGTATTTCTCTTATATGGTCAGCCATTTAAATTGTTTACACTTACAAATCAATTAAAAGGATAATTAATATATATCATTATCATGTGCAACTTTATACATAAAGTTTTTAAAAAGTGGTTTTTTTCTTAAGGCTATTTCCCCTGTGAACTCCTAGATCAAAAGTTAGGGACTGTTGTATTTAATGCCCTCACAGTGAATTCTCCCATGAGGGAACCTTGGTAATGCCTTCTTGATTAGATAGATCCCTGTCACGACCTCTGTCAAGAGCAATTTATATTCCCATCATTTCCTTGATATTAGGAATTCTTATTAATTATAATATTTGTCAATTATATACTTTTTAATGTACATGCTTTTGGTTACTAGTGAGTTTTTAAAATAGATCTTTTTCTATTTTAAAATGAAACAAAGCCGTATTTTTTATTCATTCCCTTATTGTTCAATAATATTTATTTATTTTAAACATTTCGCACATACATACACTTCTATTTAGGGTGAGATAGTTGGAAAGTGAATTCTGTTATAATCTCTGTTTTATGCACTGTTGAGATAAAACATAATATTTCTTTAAATTAAGAAATTGGAAACTACATGGTATTAAAATATTGGCTAGGATTTGGTAGATACATGCTTGTAATTTTCTTTATAAATATAATATAATTTAATCACTATTAATCCTTCATAGGAATTGTTTATTTTTCTTTTACTTTAGGATATTTAAAAGAATTTGGGTATGTTCTGTAGTACTGATCATTTTTGATATCACAATGCCAGTATTTTCAGTTGTCAGTGTAAATTTGGCAAATGTGTTCCGGGAAAATTCTGTTTGTTTTTTTATGATGTCAGGCCTGTGTTTTGTGAATTGGAAAGATGCATGTGGGTCATGCTTTTGGCATGTTTTCAACTCTTAAAAGGTATCCCTGCTAGTGGAATTCAAACTGCATTTGTTATTTTAAAAATCACATGTTTTACAGTGTGCATCCAAAGAAATATCCTATTGTTTATATGGTTGCATTTTCCAGGTAAGCTTCAACCAGTGGAAAAAAATGTGTCCTTAATGGTGAATATTTTATCATACTGGTGTCATTAAGCTCCTTGAGGCAGAAATTGTGGCTTACTGATTTTTAACTGCTCTACCCCTGGCCCATGTCACTTAGAACAGACTCTGAAACATACCAAGTGTCTAATAAATATAGTACTTTGGTTGAAAAGGGAAGATTAGTAGCAGCACCGTATGGTTGGGGATACATAGGAATTTAAATACTTGGCTTCTTATCCAGTTGGATTCAGGTGACTCTGGGAAATGCAACTCATCTCTCTGGGCCTCATAAACCTTGCCTTGACCACCTTAAAGTGCTCTTACAAGAAAGAAGTTATATAATAGATGGGAAATAAATTGCCAACTATAAAATATTTTCTGAATACAAGGTGGATAATTTTTAGGGCAAGAAAAAATAGTACTTTTCAAATGTTCAGGAGAGACAGAAAGATATTCCCTCCCAGTTCCCTCTGCCTTTTATATTAGATTCAACAAACATTTTTGAGTATTGTGCTGGTCACGGATGGTGGGAGAAAGATTTCACAGACCTTGAAAGGCACAGTCCCTGAATTCAGAGAGCCCAGAATCCAGTGGGAGAGGACCGTGCTATTGCTGTGAACACAGGGTCAGGGGAGCGTGGTAAAGTGATAACTGTGGAGATTCAGAGGGGAGATCGGGGAGCCTCTCAGGTTGCTTGTTGTCTGCAGATTATGCACTCTACTTTGGGTTCTAGGATCAGTGGGTTTATGTGACATTTGTTTGAGGGTAGACCCCCAAAGGCCTAGTACATGAGTCTTTTATTCCTCTATTTTTTTCACATTGAGTGTTTAGTGGTCATACTGGCCATGCTGCATATTTGTGTGTCATTTGTTATTATAAATATATAGCATATATAAAAATGTATGTTATATAAAATTCATAACACATATAAAATAGTGGAACAGTTTTAATCCAGAAAACTTTAATTCTTCCAGTTGGTAATCATATCATCTGCTTACAAATGCTTCTTCCCGCAAAGCAGCTTTCACAGATGCTATTTTGATGTGATGGCTTGGGGTTTTTGTATCATTGGCTATTTCTTATGGGTTTAAAATCCTTCTTTCCTACTTTTGTTGCTTGCTTCAGAGCAGAAGCAAGAACTGTCGAAAAGTGTATACTCTAAGGATCTGTCATAAATTCATTGGAGGAATCTGCAATTTCCTGCTGCAATCCCAATCAGCTTTTCTGAAAACCTCCTGTCGCAGAGTGGGAGAAAGAAAACGCTGTAAACAGACCACAGGGGTTGAACGGAGAGAACGTGATCTGTCTCCTGAGAATGGTTTCTTTCTGCAAAGGCTTTCATGGTAACCATGCAGAGGTTGCCTCTTGGGAAAGGGAATTCTGACAGTGGTGCAAGAACAGTAGGACACAGGGACCACGCTGAACCTGGGGAGTGGTGAGGACAGTTAGTGGAACAGGAAATGCAGAGTTTGTTACAGTCAAGCCTCCACTGCCTACACATATTTATTCTTAAACTGGTTTTCCTCCTAGCAGTCTGCCTGTTCAGAACTGCCCATCAGTTACATAGCCTAAGCAATATAATGTAGGTGTAAGCCTAAGGAAAAGCTCATGTCTGGTTTGGGTAACTGTGCTGCTGTCCCTCCAAATGCACGGGTCCTTGAAAGTTGCTGAGAGCAAGGGTTCAGTTCTCCTAGGAACTTGAAGAAACTCCACTCCTTAAACAGTCTTTTGTGGCCAAGCATGATTTGGATCTGACCAAGATATTGAAGTTTTAATTTGTGATATAAGTAAACATTACCTAGAAGACCTCAAGTATGACTCAAGTCAACTTTTGCATTCTGTAGGCCTCCTTTTCACATAGTTTATTTTACTTCTGTGTCAGGAGGTGAAATTCTTCTCTGCTCTGGAGAAGGCTCTGGATTTTGTTGCCAGCCAGGTTGGCCCAGTAGGCCTGTGTGTTTTTTAGCAGACATTCTGAGCTTTACTGTCATTCATCTAGCTCAGTTCTGAGACTTTGGATAAAGCTCAGACAGAGAATCCAGGCAGGTTTCTGAATTAAGAAAGGATTCTCTGTTCTTGCCCAGTTTGAAGATGAATTGGAGTAAATTTGTGTGATCCAATGTTAGTGCAGTTAGTTCTTTTGGGAAAAGAAGAAATTCAAACAAGGAAGAAAAGATGGGAGCATGCTTTTTTTTTCTTTGCCTATATGACCAAAGATTTAATGTTTTCCTTTCTCATTACATCCCTAACAGTCATAGAAGCGTTTCCAGTTCTCTCCAACACCCAAGGTAGAGTTGATTTCACCTTCCCTCTCACCCACCCACCTGTTCGTTTTATTTCCATTATCGCCATATCATAAATGCATTTGTGTCTCCTTATCCTATAGGACTTGAAAGTGAGGTTTGACCTAGTTCATCTTTGTAGCTTAAATGTCTAAAACACAGGCTTCTTTACATGGGAAGTGCTAAATAAAGGTCTTTTGAATGTTAAAACACACACACACACACACACACACACGGATTATCTTTAGGATTAGTAAGAATTTTTGAAAATACATAGTACAAATGTAAGCATCATGATATTTTAACCAATTCAGATTTAAGCACATACATTTTCAAAATTAATTGATTTTTCCTTTTGGAAACCATGCAATCATTCTAAAATTGGCTGTATTATTAGTCCATTTTAACATTTGAATCACAGCACCTGGTGTGTCTAAGTGCAAGCCTCAGGCAGAATGGTGCCTTTTTTAAAAACAAACAGGTTAAAAATGTGTCTGGTTCCCATGGGAACCAGGCCACGGACACAGGAGAGATTAAATAAGATTCATAGTTCTGTGATTGTTGCTTTTGAATAGGATTCTCCCAATCCTTTTATTTTGAATGTGGCATTCACAATCAGTAGGCGTGAAACAACTTTACCTGACCAACTTTTGTCTCCTAAGGGCTAGGCAATTCCTTTGAAATGGAAGAGAATCAGAAACAGAAAATGGCAAATATCATGGCCTTGCCATTTAGCATTTGCAGCAAGAACTGAGGCTTAATATTTAGATCTGATGGGAAGTTCATTAACTTAGTGAAACCAAGCAGCCACTCTCTCTCTCTCACTCTTCTCTCTCTCTCTCTCTTCCTCTCTGTCTCTCTCTCTATTTGAGAATTTCATTCTAAATGCCTATAAAATGCAAGGAATTGTGCTACAGAAATAAATAAGATGGAGCTTCTGCGTGCATGGATTTTATAACTATAATGTAGAGGAGAGTGACTAGTGTTCACGTGTACAGGGACCATAGCTTCCCACAGTGATATTTCTATCACTGGAGAATGGTTTAACCAAGTCCCCAGAATACTTACTAAGCATCTGTAGTGGTCATGACTTAGAGCTAAACACTGCAGGATACGGGACTTGCCTTCAGTCCTTGCCAGCGAAGAGATCAGAGACTGGTATGAGAGACAGAAACATAAACTGACTTTTAATACAAACCAGACTCAGTGAGTGCCAACGTGGGTTTAGGAAGAACAAACAGGTTACAAAGAGGGAGAGACTTTCTCACTGGGATGATCAGATTGGTGCCTGGCATGGAGTAAGTGCTCAGGAAATATTTGTTCTATAAATGAATTGTTGAAGAATATGTATGTATGTATATATATATATATATATATATATATATATATATATATATATTTGCAGTATGCGTGCCTCTCACTGTTGTGGTCTCTCCCGTTGCGGAGCACAGGCTCCAGACGTGCAGGCTCAGGGGCCATGGCTCACGGGCCCAGCCACTCTGTGGCATGTGGGATCCTCCTGGACCGGGGCATGAACCCGTGTCCCCTGCATCGGCAGGTGGACTCTCAACCAGTGCACCAGTAGGGAAGTCCTGAAGAATATTTTTACTCTAATAAAAATATTTGTTAATCAAAGAAATATAAAAATAAAAGAGAGATACCACTTTTAGTATAGCTAATTAGCCTTTTTAAAAAAAAAAAAAAGAAAATGGTTAGAGCTGATGAAAATACCTAGAGCTGAGAGAGGAAGAGAGAGAGTTAAAGATGATAGAAAGTGAGTGAGAGAGAAGAAGAGGGAGAGAAAGGAAGAGGAAGAGAGGAAAGGAAAGAGAGAGGCAGAGAGAGCGAGTAAGACAGAGAGAGGAAGAGAGAGACAGAGGAAGAGAGAGAAGAAGAGAGACAGGGGAAGAGAGAGGGGAGGAGGAGGAGGAAGGAGGGGGAGGAGGAAGGAGGGGAGGAGAAGGAAGAAGGGGAGGAGGGGGAGGAAGGAGGGGAGGAGGAGGAGAAGGGGAGGAGGGAGGGGAGGAGGAGGGAGGGGAGGAGGAGGAGGAAGACGGGGGGAGGGGGGAGAGAGAGGGGAAGAGAGAGAAGTCAAGTGGGTAAACTATAAGGAAGGATATACATAAAATGTTAAATGTTAACTCTAGTTATCTCTAGATGAGATTTAAGTGATTTCATTTATTTTTAAATATATCCACTATATTTTTATATAATAAGCATGTATCACATTTATAATAAGAAAGATTTATCTTCTGAAAATATTTTTAATGCATTATTCAGAACTATCTACATGTAATGAGACTCTATCCACTAGCTCTGCTTGGAGCCAGGCTTCTGGTTGAGATATCCCTAAGTCTTAGCCAACCTTCTGCCTCCTAATTCCAAGTGAGCTCTGCAGTGAAATAAATTTGGTTTTCCAGATTATTTTATACATAGCCCTGGAAAGCAGAAATGGATAACTGGATTGATCTACAGCATGAAAATAATGCATCTTTAGTTTTAGAACGCAATTAAATGTCAAATATTCTATCTTATTAGAGATAGTATTTAGTTGTGAACCTGTAGTGTCTCTTTTATAATTGACTTCGCAGTTGATTGTCTGGTTATGTGCTAGACATCTTCTGAGTGTCAACTGACCCTTTCCCTACAGTGACATCTTCCCCTCCTCAGATCTGTAGGAATCAACCAGCAGAACCATTTCTTCACTTTGGTGAAATCCTGGCTAATGTTTCATACCTTTCATTGCTTTCTAGACCTTTCCTCACCATATGAAAAGGGGTTGAACATGTAGGCTGGTAGACGTGGCTTTCATGCTTTGCTATGTTTCTATCCTTACTGCCTCCCAAGGAAATTTTCCCACTTTTTCATGCAGAATTTCCAAAATGCAATATCCCTTTATATCCTATTACCATTGAGCCTCATTTCTTTTTAAGCACCCAAGGTAGACCTTTTTTTGGTGAACTTCTGCTATTTCTTTTCCTTCTACCAGACATTCAGTTATTTTTCCTTCTTTTATGGATATCTCTCTTTTTGAGTATATAACACTCCTAGACTACATTTGTACCGGGCACTCTCCATGTTCATTTTATTCTGCTGATGAAACAGAAAAATCTCTGTATTTTTATGTGAGGACTGTGGAATTAGAACATGCAAGCCTTTCTTGTTCAGAGAAATATGGATATGTACATGTTTATCTTTTGGGCAAATCTTGATTAGAATGGAAATCATAGACCAAGAATATTACACACAGAGATCAAAATCTCCTTGGTTCTAAAGATGTATTACTTACACAGATGTCATACTGTTCTTTTAGAAAAATACTTTGAAATGATAAAGAAATGGAATTTAAACCTAAATTAGTTAAATTTGACCTAAACAAATGGACTTGGTTAACTGACTAATCAAGGCAAAGGTAAATGAGTGTGAGATTGAGAGACTAATACTGGGGGCCATTGTGGTGGCTGAACTGAGGCAAAGATTCCTGATTTAAGTAGAGGCTTTCCCTCACTCCCAGACAAGCAGAAGTGGTCCCTGATAAGCAGCATCCTCTGACTCTTGACCGAAGAAAAAATTGCAAATCTTCTCTGGAGGGAAGGAGCCACAATTATCCTTCTAAAATAATACCTTAAACAATTAAAGCACTTTTACTTCCTTTATTAAATTTGACTTCTTAAGAGGCAGATCCTATAAAGAGATTAGAGTCAATCAAATTTGAACTTTCAGTCAAATATTATGGAAGTTCTTAAAAAAAGCCATTCTTAATCAGAGTTACCAGGTACAATATATTATAGATTTAGACCCTCAAGAATTATCAGTTTCAGAATATTAAAGAGTTCTGTATAAAATATTTCCGAAATAAGATTTAAAAAAACATTTACATGAAGTAAGAAGGAATTTTCAAATGTGACAAAATTAGTTTCCAAAAAGAAAAAATACAACTTTTAAAAACAAAAAAAATCAATTAAAATTAATTGAAGTTAATTTACAAGCATATCGGACACAGCTAACAAGAGAATATGTGAAATGGAAGCCATGTATATATGAAATGATTACCCAGATTATAATAATACAGAGAGACAAGAAGATAGAAAATATGAAAAGTTAAATGATATGGAGGACACAATACATATATAGATAAACACAGAGTTCCAGAAGGAAATAATAGAGATAATTGAGAAAACAATTGACTGAAAATTGTCTGGAATTGGTGAAAGACATCATAGATACACAAAGGAACATGTCTACTAGTGTCTTAGTTCATTTGGGCTGCTGTAACAAAGTACCATAGACTCGGTGGCTTACAAACAGCAGAAGGGGTCTCTTTTATAAGGGCACTAACCCCATTTGTGAGAGCTCCCCCCTCATGACCTAATCACATCCTAAAGACTCCATCTCCAAATACCAACACATTGGGGATTAGTTTTCAACACATGAATTTTGGGGGGACATAAACATTCAGTCTATAGCAACTAGGTAGGATAATAAAAAGAAATGTATCCCTATGCATAATGCAATAATAGATTACCAAAGAAATTACAGTGAAATGAAAGGACCAAAGAAAAAGGGATCTTAGGAGCAGCCAGAGAGAAAAGACTGATCAGCTGCAAAGGAACAATAATTAAGTAAGGAGAGGTTTCTCAAAAATGGAAGCTAGGAGACAGTGGACCAATATTGTCAAGGTTCTGAGAAAATCACTGCAAGGTTACCATATGTAGTCACAAAAGCTGTGCACTGAACAACTCCAGGGGGTGCCGCTCACACAGACTTGTTTGTATACTGCTCCCTGGAGTTGGCCAATGTGCAGTAGATAGAATTTAGGATCCAACAAAACTGTCTTTCAAGAATGACCCTAAATATTTCAGGAAATAGAGGAAGAAGCAATTTCAAACTCAGTTTATGAGGCCAACATAACGCTGTTACTAAAACCTGTCAAAACTATTATAATTAGTACAGACATAACATATTGCCATAAAAAATTCTTAACAAGACATTGACAAATCCAGAAGTATATAAAAAGGATAATAAACCACAGCTAAGTGGAATTTATCTTTGGGAAACAAGGTTGGTTTATCATTTGAAACTCATCAATCAATGTAATTCACCATATTCACAGCATAAAGGTTTAAAAAACACACGATCATCTGAACACATACAGAGAAAACATTGACAAAATTGAACACCCATTCATGACAAGACAAAACAAAAAAACCTCTCAACAAACTAGAAATATAAAGAGCTTTCTCAATTTGATAAAGAATATCTACAAAAAGCTATAGTTTACTTCAAAATGAACAGTTAATTATTGAAGGCTTTCCTGTTAGAATTGGGACTAAGTCAAGGATGTCCAATTTCACTAGTTCTGTTCATCCTTTTGCCAAAATAAAAAATGGAAATGAAAGGAAAGGAAAAAAATAATCTGTAATACTGAAAATATGCATATCCTATAATTATCGATTTTACTTTGAGGCAAATGCTGTAGATAAAACTCTGGCACATCACTCAGATACACGTATGAAAATGTTTAGACAGCATTGCATAGCAAAAGTCTGTAAAAGAACCCAATTTTTATCAACAATGTAATGGATAGAGAAATTTTAATAGATTTGCACAGTGAAATATTATAAAGCCATGAAATGAATAAATTAAGGCTATATGTTATTGTATGGATGAATCTTAGAAACATATTGTTGAGTAAAAAAGCAAATTGCAGAAGATTAAATGCAATGTACAAAATACCTGCGATGCCATACCAGATCATGACACATTTGTGTGTGAGCAGTTTAATAACCTTTTTTTTAACATCTTTATTGGAGTATAATTGCTTTACAATGGTGTGTTAGTTTCTGCTTTATAACAAAGTGAATCAGCTCTACATACACATATATCCCCATATCTCTTCCCTCTTGCGTCTCCCTCCCTCCCACCCCTCTAGGTGGTCACAAAGCACCGAGCTGATCTCCCTGAGCTATGCGGCTGCTTCCCACTAGCTATCTGTTTTACATCTGGTAGTTTATCTCCAGTCCAATAGATACCTAAGGACCTAATAATCATCACAAACATAGGTTTTTATGTGATAGCCCGCTGCTTAATAGTCATAGTGACACCAAATGAATTCCAAGTCCTGTAGGCTGGTTTCAATGATCATGGTTTGGCCTTGTCAGCCTTTAAAATTTCTCCTGTTGTCAAGCAATCACGTTTCATATTGTGCTGTCAAACGGGTGATTCTCATAGTCCTTCCATTCCTTCAGCTCTTTTCCAGCCAAAGCCTGATGTTCTTGTCTTTAAATCTTGTCTCTTGACACTTACAAGGGCACAAGACAAAGAGGGTTGTTAGAAAGTCAAGCGATTTGGATTCTATTTCTGGTCATTCTCTGCACCTACTGTGTGACCATGGGGAATTATCTAAATATTTACCAGTGAGGACTGTCAGTGTGGAAACAATTGTGTTTGTAGTTTTGGCAATAAAACATAGCAATAAAGGAGTTCCTGTCCCTGAGTAATGTACAGCTCCCAGGGAGATGAAGGGAGATACATATGTGGTGACCATACAAAGCAGAGCACAGTACACATTATAAGAGAAGCACAGACCATTCTATGGGGCTTCCAATGGTGACGCCATCACATTTCATATTGTCAGTGGAGACTAGGAAAAGCTTCATGATTGAGGTGGTATTTGAAGTGGGAGTAGGAGAGTAGGAAATGTATTACAGGTAGAGGAAAGACCATGCACAAAGATACAGAGCTGTGTTGAACATACATGACAGGCTGTAACCAAGGGTGAATGCTTTGGATAAGGGTTTTGGAGATTGAAGGAAATACAGGATCAACATAGACTTTGGTATTCTTGCTCTATTTGAAATTAAGACCATTGGATACAGATGCTAAATGATGTGTTCACTATCAGAAATTGAAATGGGACCATGGCCAGCCTGGTAACTCTGGATGCTTAATCCACTGAACTGTATTATATTGAGTTTTCTTTAGATTCTGGTCTTAGAAGCCAATTTTGCTTCATATGCTAAATAAATGAACCTTGACTACTGTGAAGAATCATCTTTTTTATTCTATTTTGTTTTAGTTTGGTTTATTTGCGTGAGCCATAAAATGAGTACCTGATTACATTGTGTTCATTACAACTGTGCAGTAATTTCATCAAAAATTAAGATGCTAATCTACCTAGTGTCTTGTGTTGAGTTTTACCAGTGATTGGTGTTGAGTTTTACTTGGTGTCCTGTGTTCAGTTTTATTGGTGTTGAATACTGAGAGTGGCTTCCAGAATTCACTTTATGATTAAAACTGAATATAGTATCTGATTTTTTGCTCCATAATAGGGTCCTGCAAGTTTATCTCTGTGTAGTAGGTAGTCCCAATATGGCATATACTATGGTGTGATGCTTTTGTCTTTGAGTGTCTAAGAGAATGAGTTGGAAGGGGAGTGCTGTAAAGTGACACTGATGTTAACCATTTTAGAGAGTTTCTTTCTTTCTTACTTAATATGCTTTTATTCATGGAAAGACTATTTTGGTGTAGTGGAAAAATCAGGAGATTTTGGAATTATAGAAGATCTGATTTTGGTCTTGGCTTTGTCTGGGCTGAAGTTGAATTTCTTCATCTTGTAAGATCGGCTATCAATTAGAATCTAATCAAGAGACAGAAACCACACAGTAATTTGAAAAGGGAAAGTTTAATGTAAGACCTGTTAACTAAAACGTGGATTGAAGTAACAGGGTGGCTAGTGAGAAGTAAAGAGAGTTCTATAGAAGTAGAAATAGCATATGTAAGGAGAGGCTGCTATTCACAAGGCTAAGGAAGAACCTTCCACCCCCGTCTTCCCCGGCAGAGATCCAGACCTCTTTGGAGAAGGCAAGGCATAGCTCACTGGATGATGGAAAAGTCACTGAAGTACCTCGCCACTGGGACTTGTTTGAAACCTGCCTCCTGGGGTACTGGGAGAGCAATCCACAGGGAAGTGTTGAACCTGAAGACTTGCTGCATAGTTGCCCAAGTCAGCGCTGGGGGAGGCTGCTTGCTTCGGGGCACTGCTAGCCACCAGATGCTGCAAGAACAAGGAGCTAGATGAGCCCTTCTTTGTAGGAATGGGGCGTTGCAGTAACTGTACTCTACGTAAGTCTGATGCTGGAGAAAGCGTAGGTTCTGCAGGAGCTGAGCACTGGCAGGTCCACAGAGAGAGATGGATTGTCAGGAGCCTGTTCACCTGCAAGATGATGCGAGGCCTGGGGTGCGTAGTATCCGTATTGGCAGATCCGTACATTGGCTGAGGCCAGTGCCACAAGCTCACTTAGAAGCCAGAAGGAAAACACCTTTCTCCAGCGCCCTCTACTGACAAAGCTTAATATTGTGCTTCCTGTAGAGAAATATAAAAGGGTTTCAAGTCCTTGACAGAGCAAATAATGAGGAATGGCTTTAAACTGAGATATAATAAATTGATAACTTGCACAGATGAGGACCTATCCCCAAGGGTATCAAGGTGATTAAATTAGTATAGAGTTTAAAAGCACTTCATGAGCTCTCAAACAGAATACAAAAATTCACTGTTACTACTATTATGATTTGCTGTAGTTAAACCTGATACTGACATAAGTTTGCAGTGCCAGAGTGGGACTGGATAGATTGAAATCTGCAAATCTGCAGCATCCTGACTTTTAGGGAATTTATTTCAAGATTCTGTTTGAGCAATGTTGCACCTGAAATTAAATTGATTTGGGCCTCCTAAGCTAAAATGCACTGCCTGTTGATGGCCATTAGTTGGTATAAAAAATAATATTTATTGAAATCTAATTATATGGCAGGCATTACAAATGCATTTAGTCTTGCTAATATTAGTATTATTAGCCCCATTTAAAAAATGAGGAGATGAGATAAAGTAATTTACCAAGACCATACAAGTAGGAGGAGTTGAACCAGAATTCATATCTAGGTTTTTCTTATTCCAGAATCTTTGCATCTAACTTAGAAACAAATCTCTCCTCAGGCCAGGATAGTTACCACAGTGCTTTAACTTGGGTAAAATGTATATTTACTTTGGACTTTTAATGTCTGTTTGCCACTTACCATGCTGGTATGGTGCTTCATCCCCCTTTTTAGGTGAATGTTTCCTTTTATATTTGGTGGCTCTCAGTAACTCACGAATCTGGCACTAGAAGTAAAGAGCAGGTAAGCAGCAAGTGATTTCGAGTCGGTCATCTAACTCTAACATCAGAAGGTGATTTATTCACAGGCTGCAGAATAATTGGATGAGGCATGTTCAGGAAAGAACAATCCTTCTTCCTCAACATAGGTAGGTGGCTGCAACCATTTCACTAAGGTGTGTTTTAGGCTAAATATATGACTAGATTTAAAATATAGTTCATAATAGGAATTTATATGTAATAGTTTCCACCTGGAAAAAAATCCATGTGTCCATCAACAGTGGAATGGATACATAAAGTGAAATACTTTGAAGAAGTGAAAATTAATAAAGCACTGCTACACACAGCAGCATGGATGAATCTCTCAGACATAATATTGAGCAAAAGAAGTCAGGTGCAAAAGATTATAAATTGCAAAATAAAGTTCAAAAACAGGCAAAAGTGATTTCTGGTGCTATAAGTCAGAATAATACTTTTGGAGGGTATTGCCCAGGAAGGCCACATGGGAGGCTTTTGGGTACTGTTAATATTTAAGTGCTTGATCTGAGTTGTAGTTATGTGGGAGTAGATATTTGTAAATTTCACAGAACAAAACCATTAAGATTTATGTACCTGACTGCATGATATTTCAATAAAATATTAAAATGGTTAAAAACCTAAGTTTTTAAAAATAGGAAAATAATAAGTAAAAGTAATATAGTGATACGACTGAATGTCGGATAGCCATTGAAAAAAAAATGGCTCAGGGTCAGCTTGGAAGCTTACTAAAGGTTTTTAAATGATAAAAAAAATGCTTAGTGGAAACAAAACAGAGTCGAAGTTTGGCTGCACTGTATTATCCCCACTGTTTAAAACAAATGTCTGGAAAATTAGTAGGGAAAAAACCCATCAGGTAGTAGTACTGTAGAAATGGTGATTTTTCTTTTCTCTACCTCACTACATTTTTCAAATTTCCTGCAATAAATGCTTTTTATAATCAGCTGTAATAGTTATGGAAAAATATGAATATCTGGAGAGCCTCTTCATCTGTAAAGACCCCACTATTTTCCCATTACTTAGGCAATAAACAAAACTTAGTTATCTGAATGCTCAAGAACTCTGGAAAATGGCTCCAACCTGACTTTTTGGCCTGAAATTTCCTGACTGCTCCAAGCTTCTCAGTGCCTTGCCACATTGGACTTTATAATTTTATGTATTGATTCAACAAATGATTTTAAAGCATCAGTTATTTGCCAAGCACTCTAGGTATATAGCAACAGATAAGGATGACAGTGGTTGATGTTCTCTTACCTTTTGTTCCTTTTACCGGGGGAGAAAAAACATAAGTAATGGTCCTAAAGATTAAGTTGAAGATGGGAGAAATCCAGGGCACTACAAAAGTATATATAACAAGGAAACCACATCTGGTCTAAAGGAACAGGATTGTTGCTGGAAAAACAGTTTTGTTTAAGCGAAGACTGCTAAGATGAGTAGACATTTGCCAGTTGTGAAAGGATCGGGCATGATGATGGATAGTGGTGAGAACAATGGGTTATGCATCACAGTGAGATTGAGGAATTGTTGAGGAGTGTTGGGAGGAAGGATAGGAGACCATGAGTCAGAGCTAGATTTTGAGGTGAAGATTTCAGAGGTGGTACAAGTCCACAGGTGATGTGGAAGTGGGCTGCTGGGTGGGGTGGAGGAAAAACTATTCAAGGTGAGGATGCTAGTGACCTGAGAGCTGCTGTTGGATGAGTTTTAATGTGGATGCCTCACTGAGAAAGACAAGGGGGTGAGGTATAAAGGAAGGAACATCGTTGCTTGTCGGCTGCTGTTTGTGCTACTTCCTCTGCCTCAACTCCCTGGACTGTGCATAAGGCCACATAAAACATGACAGTCGGGCTTCCCTGGTGGCTCAGTGGTTGAGAGTCCGCCTGCCGATGCAGGGGACACGGGTTCGTGCCCCGGGAAGAGCCATGGCCGCTGAGCCTGCGCATCTGGAGCCTGTGCTCCACAACGGGAGAGGCCACAACAGTGAGAGGCCCGCGTACCGCAAAAAACAACAACAACAAAACCATGACAGTCTATCACACCATCCCTGAATTACCCAATTTGATAGGTCCCCTCCTTCCTTTGATTCCATAGCATGGGACGGCTCATTGCATGAGCTGGTGTTCAATTAACATTTGCTGAATTCAATACTTCTGTGAGGCATCACTATTAGAAACAGATATGTTGAGCTCAATGAATTCTGTTTAACCTGGAACTCTTGTTATGTTCCAATAGTCCAGGCAAATTGATTTACCTATTCTGAAAGCAGTTTTGTCTAGAGAATAACAATCTGAGTTTTTCATTTTGCCTACAGCAGCATAGTTTAGGAAAAACGTTTCCAAGCATTTGTGCTAAGAAGATAAAACTATGGCTTTTTAAGTAGTCAGTGTTTGTACTTCTGTTCAGTGTCTGGCTATAGTCTCACTTTTCTGTTGATAAACCTGTAACATCAAATGAGATGCCCGGATTCCAGACAGATGCTTCCAATGTCTGGAATCAAGACAAATCCTATCACTTGCCTGTCACAAAGAATGCCTCTTCTGTCATTTTGGAGCAGTCTGTTTAATGACACAGCTGCTAGGCTGTGGAGCAGATGACTGTCTCCTTTATCGCTCAGAATTCCTGGGGTACTCTGCAAAGAGCCAAACAGCTGCAGCATGATTGGTGTGTCTGGGTAACTCGGTACCCTTGGTGCCCGAGCAGGGATGTGTTTCACTGGGAGCAGTTGGTCTGTTGCTTTTAGGGTGGATGGGAGGTGGTTTTCTGTGCCGCAAGTTTTCTTGCTGGCTAATTATTTGAAGCCAGAAGACTCCTAGTGCAATTTCAAGCAGAGTTTGGCCACGTGCAGAATGCCGCTGCATGTTGTGTTGTGGGTCCCATTAAGAGATGAGTGGGAGCCCACACTTTCCAGGATGTCTCCGCAAAGAGACAGCTCTCTGATAAGCTAAAGCAGAGAGACTACTTATAACAGGTAGAAGGATGTGATTAGGCTGAAGGACTCAGAGCCAGAGGCACGTGTTTGAACTTTTCGGAATAAATTGGGAAAGCTTCCTGGACGAGGTGTCCCAAGAAGCTGAGCTGTGAAAAAATATTGTAATAGGAATGGTCTATCACGTAGGAACGAGGGCAGTTCTCTTCCTAAATTGCTTAATTTCTGGAGCCAACGCAGAGAGCGTTGGGGTCTCTAACTGGAGTACACACAAAGGGCTGCTAACTTCAGATGCTCATTCCTAGGTTATAACCCCAGAGATTCTGATTTCATTTATGTAGGGTAAGGCCCAAGAAACTGCACTTTAAGAAAACTGTATAGGGCTTCCCTGGTGGCGCAGTGGTTGAGAGTCCGCCTGCCGATGCAGGGGACACGGGTTCGTGCCCTGGTCCGGGAAGGTCCCACATGCCGCGGAGCGGCTGAGCCCGTGAGCCATGGCCGCTGAGCCTGCGCATCCGGAGCCTGTGCTCCGCAACGGGAGAGGCCACAGCAGTGAGAGGCCCGCGTACCCCCGAAAAAAATAAAATAAAATAGTATAGTTGATTTCAATGGAAATGGCCCATAAACCATACCTTTGATGATCACCAGTGTTAAATATGAAAAAATTACTGGTTTTTGTAAAATGGGTGGTAGTTCCAGAGAAAGAAGAGATACCCTTGGGGAAGATGTAACAGAAGAGTAGTAATTAGGGCTCTACTTTAAAGCATGGGTAGAATTTCCTGCTCAGATACTATGTACGTTTTAATTTGAACGTAATCTGCATAGTTAGAGCTCCTTTTTCTTTGAAATTCTGACTGCTCCAAATCCTTTATTTAAAGAAGGGAAGCTAGGGTTGTCCTTCACCTTAAATTTTACCTGAGGACAGATTCATGGTTCAGATATTTCTGCTGCTACTCAGAGAATACCTCGGACAGAGAATTCATAAATTCCAGCTTCGCTTCAGTGACTGGAAAATGTTCAAAGCATTTTAAAATCCAGTTCTCTTAAACGTGTTTTGAGAGCCAAACGGAAACTCCGTCTAGTTCTCAGGGTGAAGCGTGTTCCATCGAGCCCACGAGGTGGCGCGCTCCCACCATTCCTGGCCTCAGTGCGGACAAGCTGGCCTGGGGAGGGTGTGTCTAAAAGCAGAGAACTGGGGAGATCCTGCCAGCATCATGAACAAGGCTTCCCGGAATTATTCTTAGAACATTAGGAATGACAGTATACTCTGCTCTTTGCCCATTTGCTCCAGTCTTGTCTAAATGCTGAAGGTC
This sequence comes from Phocoena phocoena, assembly GCF_963924675.1. Taxonomy (NCBI): domain Eukaryota; kingdom Metazoa; phylum Chordata; class Mammalia; order Artiodactyla; family Phocoenidae; genus Phocoena; species Phocoena phocoena. The sequence continues at coordinate 70,142,347 of NC_089222.1, read as the reverse complement.
ACATTATCCTGTTACAGAAACAATGTTAGGATCAATTGGCTAAATAGAAAACACAAGTACAACCTCACACAAAGGCAAGGGGAAAAAAGACAAAAGAAAAAAATAAGACAAAAAAAATGAAATGAGGTCTGAGAGAGGAAAACGTATACTCCTCTAAGAAACACACTGAATGGGAAATATTGGGAGGTGAGAGGAGAGAAGAGTGGGGTAGATGGTGAATCGAGGTTCAAAGAAAGTGAACTCAAGTCTTTTTTGACCTTTTCTCAAGGTCAGCTCTCAGGGTCAGCTTGGACAGCCCTGGAGGGAATGTGGGCCATGGCATGCTGGTCCAAGATATAGGGCTTGGCTACAGAGCCCGGGGCAGCCAGACTGAGAGTCATTTTTCTGTTTCCTCCTCACAATCAGTTTATTAAAGTTCATGCAAATGTCTATGATCCAGTAAAACTGCATTACTTTATAAACCACTGCAAAGACTTCTGGACCTCCGGGATCTATGGTTCCTGAATTTGAAGGTAGATGTCTGAGTCCCTGGATGAGCCTGGTACACGGCATTGTGCCAGTACTGCACCCTTAGTACCCATGCTTCTCAGCTATTTTGTTTGAACCCATTGCCACCTGCTCCATGTGCTGCTCTCCAAGGTCCCATAAGCTACAGAGCCTTGCGCGTACATCATGGAGCAGCACTTGACCATGAGAGGGAGTTTTCATCCGGACTTAGTGTGAAGCAAATAAACGCCTTAAATATGAGAATGAAAGGTAAAGCAAAGTCTGCACTAAAATTTAAATTTTGGGGCTTCCCTGGTGGCGCAGTGGTTGGGAATCTGCCTGCTAATGCAGGAGACTCGGGTTCGAGCCCTGGTCTGGGAGGATCCCACATGCCGCGGAGCAACTAGGCCCGTGAGCTACAACTACTGAGCCTGCACGTCTGGAGCCTGTGCTCTGCAACAAGAGAGGCCGTGATAGTGAGAGGCCCGTGCACCGCGATGAAGAGCGACCCCCCGCTTGCCACAACTAGAGAAAGCCCTCGCACAGAAACGAAGACCCAACACAGCAAAAATAAATTAATTAATTAATAAACTCCTACCCCCAACATCTTCTTTAGGAAAAAAAAAATGTAAATTTTGTTGACCTGGAAATGATGTTTAAAACGATTTTTGTTTCCTAGGCTTATGAAGAATATGGAGATACCTTTTGAACTCTTGTCCTAAACAAATGTTATTTGAAATAGAAAGCCAAAATAAAATTATCCTGCTGCACTTCCTAAAGCAGAAGGCTGATCATGTCACACCTGCTTTTCAAAATCAACAGTCTGAAAGATAAAGTCAGATGCTCAGCTAAATATTCAAAATTCTCCATCAGCCTTTCCAGCCTTATCTCTTACTATACCGTCCTATAATATTTGAAGTTCTTATGTTTTTATAAAATGTACAGACCTTATGCAGGGTTATCTACATTTTTTGAAGATTTTTATATAAGAGACACAAAGAGTATTCCATTTTGGCTATCACATTCCAGTGTTGACTCAAATCTGGATTTAGGAGCTATGGCGAGAACTGCACAGAGCAATGAAAACCTCGTGTAAGGTTATTCCTGAGTAGCTATAATATTTACACAAGTTACAAAGAGGATGGATATCATTGCAGATGTCTGAATGTCTCTGTAATAAGTTTTAACTAAAATCCAGTTTTCCCAAATGAAGCTCATCCTTTTGGCTATTAAGCTATCATTAGATAGGCCTCATTAGTAATAAGAATCACGTGGCTCCGTGTTTCTATTTGATAATAATAATGGATTCTTTTTATTTTTTGGTACGCGGGCCTCTCACTGTTGTGGCCTCTCCCGCTGCGGAGCACAGGCTCCGGACGCGCAGGCTCAGCGGCCATGGCTCACGGGCCCAGCCGCTCCGCGGCATGTGGGATCTTCCCGTACCGGGGCACGAACCCGTGTCCCCTGCATCGTCAGGTGGACTCTCAACCACTGCGCCACCAGGGAAGCCCAATAATGGATTCTTTTGTTAGGGTTCATCTCAGTTACCTTGCAGCATTACTTTGGTACCATTATTTTGGCATTTGATGACACTGGGACTTTGATCTATGTGATATACAATAGGTCAAAAGGAAGCTTCCAAAATACAGGTATAAATAGTGTGATTAAGGTGAGGCAGCAGCAAAAGCAGTTTTTTTTTTTTTTAAATTGTCTTTCTTAAGGAAAAATAAGTGGTATTGAGTTAATTGGACCTAGAGAATACAATTCTGGTACAACTATGGACCTTTAAACTACAAACGGGGGAATTCTGTAGTGGTTGGAGTTGCTAACCTGGAAGCCCAGGCCAACCTTTGGGAGGTAATTGGTATCTGCCTGTCCCTGCCCACACAAGGTTCTGGTGTTAGAATTGCTGAGGACTCACTGGTTGAACAATCGTGTCTCCTAAAGTAGAATTTCTCTTGCTGTCCCTTGCAAAAGGAGAAGAAAATACAAACTGGATCTAAGGGATGCATCTAAGTGCTGTCATTTCCCATTTGAAGAGGGCTTTTTTTTTTTTTTTTTTTTTTTTTTTTGTGGTACGCGGGCCTCTCACTGTTGCGGCCTCTCCCGTTGCGGAGCACAGGCTCCGGACGCGCAGGCCCAGCGGCCATGGGTCACGGGCCCAGCCGCTCCGCGGCATGTGGGATCCTCCCGGACCGGGGCACGAACCCGCATCCCCTGCAGCGGCAGGCGGACTCTCAACCACTGCGCCACCAGGGAAGCCCTGAAGAGGGCTTTTTACACTGGAAATGAACAATACTCTCAGTTTATTGTCCTTCTTTTCATTCTCAAAGGGATATCATTGAGTACAGAGCTTCTGTCTATGGCTCCCTGGCTCTGGGGCTGTGACAGTTAAGGTGTTGGAAAAAAAGTGCAGCATCACATTTGAGGTTTCATGGGGAGGAAACCAAGGCACAGAGGAGAGGAGACTGACACAGAGAGTGAATCAGTGGCTGAACTGGGATTAGATCCTGGTTTCCTGACCACCTAATTAATACCCTTTCTACTCACTACATCCTCCATTAGCATCACTCATTCAGATATACATTGATTCACACCTTTATTGATTCAACATTTAATCAAGTAGGATAAGGAAAGCTGTTATGGCTTCTGTGATAAACGCTTATGCTTTAAGGTACAGGATCCCATTGAACTGAATCTTCAGAGATTAATAATTGAGGCAACTGAAGCCCAGGGAAGTGAAATAATTTGCCCACTTTTATATACCTAGCTAGTTAAGGGACAATACTGGCTTTAGAATTCAAGTCCCCAAATATAATTCTTATTTTATTATGCCATATAGCATTTTACCCTTAAAAATGCTCAAAACAGGGTCAGAGATTGGGAAATGTATAGTATTTATTATATCTGGATTGAGGTACTTTATCCTAGAGCATTTTCTACGATGCCTTCGAAATGTGACAATGTGGCTCCTACCATCAGTGAGCTCACGCTTAATTTGAGAGAGACGTTAGATACGTTTAAGTAAAACTGTAAGTCAGATGTCGTTATCAAATTAGTGTATAATATTTAATGGGCTGGAGAACTGTTACCAGCCTCATGACGGATGCTCATAGCGACAGATGAGTTAGACTGTGTGGCTGGTGAGTAAGGCATCATTGGTTTCATTTTGTTGAACGATTAACATGTATTAGAAGGGTAAACAGAGTTGGATTTTCAAATGTGGCAGATGTTTGAAATCCTCTTACCATCTGCAAAAAAGAAGATTTAAAGAGATGCTGCCTATATATTTGAGCCCTCTTTTTAATTTATAAGTTATTCCCTCTTTCTTTTTAATTTATAGAGATCATTTCATGTAAAAGATGCTTAAAAACTAGGATAAAGAAGAGGGTTAGTGAAGGAAAATCTTGACGCTCAACACATCAGAATTCAAACTTACGATCTTATTCCTCACACTGTGTCTGTTGGCAGTGTCATCATGTTCAGTGAGTGGTACTCACACTATCCTGTTATTCCAGAAACCTAGAGATCACTCTTGACTCATTCTGTTGCTCCTACCCCATACTCCATCTGACTAATCATGAATTGCTCCACTGCCACCACTTTAATCTTGTTTCTTTCGCATAGATTATTGGAAAGTACTCCCAGCCAGTGCACCCTGGGACTAAATGCCCCCTCGAGTTGATATTTCCCCAGACTGCAGTCAGAGTGACTTTTCAAAATGCAGTTTTTTTTTCATTTCATCTCACCAACTCTTTAAAATCTTTCAGTAGATTTCTTATTGCTCTTGTAACAGTCATTTTTCTTCCAAAGGTCTGCAGAGACAACTTTTCCCCGTCCTTTAAAAAAATTATCTTATTCTTTATACTCTCACACCACAGAGTCTTTCTACATACTGTTCCACCTACCTGAAAAAGTATTCACTTAGGTTCCTCCATTCTGAGCCCTTAGACTTCAGCTCAACATTTCCTTCTCCAGTAAAGACTTCCCTGACTGCTTTTTCCTTGTACCATACTCTCACACAACCATGCACCTCTCTTCACAGATGCAATTTTACCTTTAACTTGTGTGATTATTAGATTCCCATCTGTCTCTCCCACCACTAGATTCTGAGCTCAGTTGAGGCAAGAATCAGATCTGGTTTTGCTCACCATTGTATTCTCAAGCACAGCACAATGCCCAGCACGTAGAAGGAAATTACTAAATATTTGTTGAATGAATGATCTAAGGAAAGGGGAATATTCTGATTCCAAGAAGGGAAGATTAAAGTGTGCCTTAAAGGGGATCTTCATTGGAAGCTGCATTCCACTGAGAAAAGTCTAAAGTTCTTTTCAGCTGTACTGAGAATGGGTAAAAGAGCTCTCCACTGTGTAGGACATAAAGAAATATTGGGCTGGATTACCAGTGGAGGCTCTAAAGAATATTGACAGTGGCAGAATGTGTGCTAACAGGAAAGAATAAAAGCTGGATCAGAAGGGGCCATTGTAATAAGCAAAGTTATTATTTCAATAAAAAGCCTTCAGGCAATTTTACTTTCCTGCTTGTGTTCTAGACCTAAAGTCTGAATTTGACTGCCATTTATAAATATCCATAAGAATGTGATAAAGGCAGACAACCCCATGTTGGTTATACTGTGTCTTGTATGATTCTCAAAGACTCACTGCAAAAAACAATCACAGTTGTGATTAGACCCACACACTTAGTGTTGCAGTGCAGGACAAAGTGGCTGAGGGTTGCCCACACTTTGTGACTCTCTTGTTTTAGATTCAGCCCTGTCCACAGGGCTGCTTCTCTCAGGCCAACCTCCATTTCTCTGAAACCAGAAAGCTTTATAAAGCCAGAGAGGGCTGCTGGCCCAAGGAGCTCTGAAGTGTTACAGCACATGCAGACTGATTTCCTTAGTAACACTGCAGATGTCACTGTGATGACGTACTGGTGAAGCATAAGCTTCTTTTGCTGCAATTCTGATAAATAGTCTGCCTTTGACATAATGTTTTCCTCCTTAGTGATATCTGCCTGATTATAGCAGCAAATCTGTCTCTTCTCTGGGTACTTTACTCTGGTTCTTACCATTCTGAGGCTGCAGCAGAGGGAGACTTATTAACTAGTGATCTAATCTGATTGGCATCAGGAAATAAAAAGCCTGGAACCCCTGGTTCTGCCTCTTGACTGGTAAAAAGAGCCAAATCTGTTCTTCTGTTTTCCTGTGGATGATTTCTTCTAGATTGGCTCTAAGTTTTCAGGAAGGCTTAAAATAAATCCTTTGTAGCAGTTTTTACCTTCCCAAATCAATTTAACAAATGATAAGTGCAAGCCTTAGGTTGCAGATACGCAGATGAACAAGTCATGTTTGTTGTCCTCAATGATTTTAACATTTGGAAGAGAGGTAAAATTAGAAGATCATGAACCATCATTATACTGTTAGAGGAAGGAAGAAAGTACAAGGTTGAGGATCATATCCAGCTAGAATCAGAGATGCTTTTGTAGCACATTTGAGACTTTTTAAAGAACGGCAGGATCTCATCAATGGGTAAAAATGAATAAAGTAGTATCTTCCAGTTTGAGGTGCCTAAGGTATAATTTGGAGGATACATCCAGAAGGCCACTGGAAATGAGAGGCTTAACCCCAGGATAGTTGTAGGTGAGAAGAAGCCTGGATTCATCCCTACGGAAAAGTTTTTTTTTAGTCAGTTGAGGTGATATGAGTGCCAAAGAAGAATAGAATTTAGAGAATACATTTATTCAGGGACAGGAGAAAGAAGGAAAGACAGGAAATGAACAAGGGAGTGGCAAAGAGGAGGAGGCAGTGCCTGGGGCTCAAGGAAGCTGGAGATTTTAAGTAGAGTGGTTATTCAGTGGTGTTTCCAGATTATGGGAGGGGGAAGAAATAAGTAAATTTGGAATTGGAGTTACCAGCAAATATTCTCTTGACTCCTAAATTCCACTGGCTTTTCCTTAAAACTTCTGGCTAAAGGGCATTTCTTCTACCCAACTAGTTCTTTGTACAAGTAGCATATTTCTCTTTTAATGAAAATAGTATTTCTGTTTTCCTAATGATCTTGAAACTGGGATTGTCAGTGTTTCACTGAAATCTTTGTAGCTAAAAGCCTCTTTCTCGAGTCACTAGCCTCCTGAATGACTCCTATTTCCTCCTCCTTTTTTCCAGAGAGTTCTTCCTCCTCCCCTCTGCTATTTAATTATGACCCTTTCTCCCAGCCTCTCTTGCTCCAGGGACCTTCTAATGAATCTAAGATGCGCACTACAAAGATGCAATTCAGATTCCATCACTCTCGTCCTTAAAAATCTCCGTAGCCTCTCATCTTTAAAGAGAAAAGCCTGAGCTCCCTGGCACAGCAAAAAGTGAGCACTAAAGCCATGTTTTTTGTATGAATATGTTATTAAATAATCTTTTTGTCCTTTAGTGCCTGCTCAGTTTGGGATGGGTCCCCATCTTTGTGTTCTCCGGCACCCAATGTAATGTTGGGAGACACAACACCTTGTATGTATTCAGCAATCAGAAAGTATGGGCTGCATTCTGGTCTTTGGAAAATGTCATCGTAAGCATAACTTTACCTAAAGGTTTGAACCCACAGGGGAAGAAATCATTAATCAGGCGAGCTGCTCAGAAATAGACATCAGCTTAAAAGTATTTTGTAAGTGCAACTATTTTGGGAAAGTAACACCGCCTGATCTAATCCAGTGGCTCTCCTCTCCCACTGCACATCGGTACACCTGGGGAGCTCTTTAAACCTATCAGTATAGAGCCTTCCCCCGGACTAATTAGCTCAGTTCATGATCGTCCCTTCCAGCAGATGTTCTCCAAGTGTGGGCCCCATATCAGCAACACCTGCATCCCCTGGAACTTGTTAGAAATGCAGACTCTTGACCCAGCCCCACACCTCCTGAGTCAGAAATCTGGGAGTGAGGCCCAGCGGTCTGTTTTAACAAGCCCTCCAGGTGTTTCCGATGTGTATGAAGGTTTGAGAACCGCTGGTTTTCAGTACTAAACTCTGCCTCTTGCCCACTGTGTCCCAAGGGGCAAAGCTAGAGGCAAAAAAAGGTGAGTATTTCTCTCTGGCACCTCACTACAACAAAGTGTATTATTTTGGGCCCAGGGGCTTCTATTCCATATCCGTTTATGTGGGATCACCATGTAGAATGAGACTGAGATTCTTGAAGATGGGGACTCTTGACTACCTCATCCTGGGACCATGTTCTTCTCTTGTCCTCAGAGCCCCGGCACTTAGCACAGGACCTGGCATGAGGTAGGTGTTCAGTAAGGGCAAGAAGAAAACTCTGAGGATTACTTAGGCCAACTGAAAGAAGTAGATGCATTAGTCGTGATGTGTTTGCCTTAAATTGTGTTGTTTTAACAGTACTCTTTGAAATAAATATTCTTTAAAAAGTGTCAGAGAGTCAGAACTTCACAGCGAAGTTGTAGCAGTTTTTGCCTGGTCATCAAAGAAACATGTGGTCTTGCGTTATCCTGATGGAAGATTATACATTTTCTGTTGATTAATTCTGGATGCTTTTCATTGAGTGCTACTTTCAGTTGGTTAATTGGGAGCAGTACTTGTTGGAATTAATCGTTTGGTTTACCAGAAGGAGCTCATAATAGAGGACTCCCTTCCAATCCCACCATATACACAACATCACCTACTTTGGATGAAGCCTGGCCTTTGGTGTGATTGGTGGCAGTTCATTTTGCTTGCCCCATGATCTCTTCCATTCCACATTATTGTACAGTATCCACTTTTCATCTCCTGTCACAATCTGTTTTAAAAATGGAACGTTTTCATTATGCTTAAGTAGAGAATCGCATGTGGAAATACGGTCAAGGTTTTTTTCGCTTAACTTATGTGGAACCGAAACATCAAAGTGATGAACATAACCAAGCTGGTGCAAATGATTTTCAGCATTTGATTTGGATATTTTGAGTCTGTCGGCTATCTCCCACATGGTATAACGCTGATTGTTCTCAACTAATGTCTCGATTTGATGGCTATCAACTTCAACTGGTCTGCCCAACCATGGAGCATCATCCAGCGAGAAATCTCCAGCACGAAACTTCGCAAACCACTTTTTAAAATTTTTATTTATTTTTTATTTATTTTTATTTATTTTTTTTGTGTGTGTTACGTGGGCCTCTCACTGCCGTAGCCTCTCCCGTTGCGGAGCACAGGCTCCCGACGCGCAGGCCCAGCGGCCATGGCTCACGGGCCCAGCCGCTCCGCGGCATGTGGGATCCTCCCAGACCGGGGCACGAACCCGCGTCCTCTGCATCGGCAGGCGGACTCCCAACCACTGCGCCACCAGGGAAGCCCGCAAACCACTTTTGACACCTTCAGTCACAGCATCATCTCCATACACTGCACAAATCTTTATTTTTGCATTTCCCTTGCATTTTTACCTTTCTTAATAAAGCATAACATGCTGAAAATGTTTTCTTGGGTCCATCTTCAATATTAAAATGGCTACACAAAAATTCACCAATTTTGATAAGTCTTTTTTTAAATGCATGCTGATATGAAGTTGTCACATACAATCTAACAAAATTGTTTTGAATGAAGTTAAAGACAACTAAGTGCTACTAGAGCCATCTTATGGAAAAAACTGAACGAACCTTTTGGCCAACCCAATATTTCAGCAGCAAAAGCAGTAGCTTATTTCACTTCTTTTTAGTAAGAGAATTTCTGATATGGAAAGACCTAAAGATATAACTAGGTAAGCATCCTTCCTTTACAGATGAGGAAAGTAAGGCCCAAGAGACTCAGCCACAGTCCCCTTGCTGAGTAATGCTGTTTGTTCCAGGCCCAGAACTTGGCCTCCAGTACTTCATCTATCAAACCAAAATGGTGCATTGACTTCCTGAAACTTGCAAGTAGAGGAGACCACTGAGCTTGGGGATTATTATAGTAAAAAGCCTTAGGAGTAGGGAGCCTGAAGGCCAGGGCTCTGTCAAAGACTTTTGCTAAGATTTCCTATTTCTTGTCAGTGGCTTTCAGTTTCAGAACAGAAATTCTCACTGTTTTTCCTTTAAAAATAATTAAAAATTCATTCCTCATTTAACATTCAAAGAAATCAAGTTAGTTTTTTTTTTAAACTAGTATTGTTCTAATTGAGAAAGAGATATGTGATTAAGCCAGGATATTCCCACTACGTCATAGCCTTGAATGTTTTCTCTTCTGAAGCTTTCTATTTGTAGTTTAAAGATAAAAACATAGATCATAGAACATGGGAGCAGCTATATAATCCCTTATCCCATTGAGGAATCTGAGACCAAGAGAGGGGTAGGAGTTATCCAAGGTATCATAGATGGAGTCATTGTGAGAATGAGACAGAATCCTCTCCTCAGTGGTTTTTGAACCCTTGCCTGGCTCAGATGTCACCACTAAAACTTGCTCAGAGATCAAAAAGCAATTTGATGAAAAAGTACTGCTGCAAAATGGAAAGAGAAGCCACCATGACTTAGTTTGTCCTCTTAACTTTTGATACCCTAATGATGGGAGTTCTAACTAGCCTGCTGTGTTCTGGGGAGAAAGCCTTGAGACGGGCTTTCCAATCACTGCTGAGTCAAACTAGTTTTCAAGTAGCACTGACTGCTTTTTTGGCCCCTAACATCAACTCCAAGACCCATTCTCTATTCCTATAAGCTATCACTATGACTGTAAGCAAGTAGAACAAATATGAACTCAAAAAAAGTCAACTGGGCTTCCCTGGTGGCGCAGTGGTTGAGAGTCCGCCTGCCGATGCAGGGGACGCGGGTTCGTGCCCCGGTCCGGGAAGATCCCACATGCCGCGGAGTGGCTGGGCCTGTGAGCCATGGCCGCTGGGCCTGCGCGTCCGGAGCCTGTGCTCTGCAACGGGAGAGGCCACAACAGTGAGAGGCCCGTGTACCACAAAAAAAAAAAGTCAACTTACGTTAAGATTGAATCACAGAGCACTTGTTTTCTTTCCCCTCTGCCAAACTCACATACATGTATATATATGTACATGTACACTCACACACAGGTGTGCACACACATGTACACATAAGCTTGCTTCTATGGCAGAACGGGTAGCATACTGGTAAAGACTGTGAAAGCTGGGTTTAGGTTGCTTGGGTTCAATTCCACCTACACCCTTTACTAGTTGTGAGACTTTGGGAAGTTATTTAACCTTTCCATGCCTTATTTTCCTCATTCCACAAAAAACTTGATTTGTCTCGCAGTTTTCATAGTAAAACGGGTGTCCTTTACCTTCACTGATCCGAGGCTACTTAAGCTTCAGCTTCATGGTTTCCTCACTTGTATAGACCCTTCCTTGGGGAGGGACGCTAGTAATGTGTTCACATGTTCATGTATTTTTTGTAAATTTACAAAGGTAGGATATTTGACTACAATTATTTAAGGTTGCTAGTTTTTTTTCCTTCCAGCCACCTCTTTATCATTCTTCCCCTGCTGAAGGACAGGGGAGTTGTCATGCCATTTGGGGGATCTGGCTAAGAGGAAGTTGAGTAGGGGTACATTTAATTTGGGTTCAGTAGGATTGTTATAATTTTTGTTTACAGTCACCTCCAAGTAAATCATTGTCAGCCATCCTCATGTCGAAAGGTCCAGGAATACTCCAGTGGCCTGCTAGGCTGACTCAGCGGGGGGCATGACAGCCAGATGCAGGGCCAGAGATCCTATTGTGCTATGAACTTACCTGACATGGAGGAGAAATATACAGAAATTAGTCTGTTGAAAATTCTTTCAAATTTTACAGCTCATATCTAGTAGAAATTCAGTTTGTTTTTAAATCAAATTTAACAAAAATCCTAAATATTTACAAGATATTGACAATAATGAGTGGTAGTTGAGTTAAACATTTCTTAATAATTAAAAGCAAGTAGATCATCAAGTTAGAGGCAAGATTGAATCATTTATTTTCTTTATAGAAAATATAGCAAAATTGTTATATAAAAACTATGAAAGCATATATGGGCAAAAATTAGGGCGAATAAGTATTAAAGCTATGTGTGGATTTTGTGATGTTTATGTTATTTTTAATTTTTAAAAAGATGTGTAATTTGGTCTGATTTCTTTTCTTATTTTTTAAATTTTTATTATTATTATTTTTTTGCGGTATGCGGGCCTCTCACTGCTGTGGCCCCTTCCGTTGCGGAGCACAGGCTCCGGACGTGCAGGCCCAGCGGCCACGGCTCATGGGCCCAGCTGCTCCGTGGCATGTGGGATCCTCCCGGACCGGGGCACGAACCCGCGTCCCCCTCATCGGCAGGCGGACTCTCAACCACTGCGCCACCAGGGAAGCCCCTCTTTTCTTATTTTAAATAAACATTTACTTGATGAGTAATGTATTTGTAATTTTATATTTTCTTTAAAGAGGGTTCCCCAGTTGCATAAGCTTCAGGTCATACGGAACTTGGCTGTATCCCTGCAATCGACTACTTGTGAGAGGTTGCGGAAGATACTTCCTGGGTCTCATCGTTTCCAACTATAAAATGAAGATAGGACAAGATTACTCTGAAGTATCTCTACGTATCCTTCTAGCTCTAAAGTTCTGTGATTCTGTCTTCTCAACACGATAACTGGTGTGCTAGTTATTTCCCTGGGAAATAACTAGCCTAAGAATGACGAATCAATACCCTTTCTAGGAATTCCCTAACAGAATACAAGGAGGGATTGATGACAGCTAGATTCTTGAGTGTTTCGTCATCTGAAGGGTGCCATTCCAGGGAATTGTGTAGGTGATCAGACCATTACTAAAATGATTTGACATCCTTAGGAAGCTCACAAATCCTATGGACCACTCTGGCTCATTTTGTTTAGGGAAGGTATATTAGTTTTCTCATGCTGCATAACAAATTATCATAAATTTAATGGTTTAAAGCAACATAGGGTTACTTTGTTTCTGTGGGTCAGGAATCTTGGCATCACTTTGCTGGGTCCTCTGCTCAGGGTCTCATGAGGCTGCAGTCAAGGTGTCTGCAGTTCTCAGGTGGATCTCGAGGTTCTCTTCCAAGTTCATTCAGGTTGGCAGAATTCAGTTCTTTGTGGTTGTAGGACTGAGGCCCCCATTTTCCTGTTGGCTGTCAGCCACAACCACTCTCAGGTCCTACAGGCTGCCCTCAGGGCCTTACCGTGTGGCCATTTCCATAGGCAGTTCACAGCATGGCAGTTTGCTTCTTCAAGACCAACAGGAGAATGTTTTTTTCCTGCTAAGGAGGAGTCTTACATAACATAATTGAATCCAGGGAGTTACTATCCTATCATATTCACAGTCCCACTCATGACTGAGGGGAATGGATTATATATTAGGGAATGGAAATCTTTGGGCCATTTTAGAATTCTGCATACCACAGAAGGGAAAGGCAGTATTTTTTTTTTTTGACTACCAGTCATGTACTACTTTATTTAAGTTCTTTTATTCATTTCTCAGAATAATTTTGAGAGGTGGGTATGATTATCCCATTTTCCATGATCAAGATACTAAGACTTGAGATATTAAATAATTTGCTCAGAATCAAAGAAGCAGAGTCTAGATTTGAATCCAGGTCCCTCTGACTTGATAGCTTGAAGTCTTTGCAACATACCCCATGGCTTAGGGAATTGATTACCTATCTGCATGGAAGGCCTGTAAAGAGAATGTAAATGCCATGAGAGCAGGGCTGCTCTGCCTTGTTCACAGCTAGAGCCCTGGTACCTAGGGCAGTGCTTGTCCCCAGATGGTAACACAATGTTTGTTGAATCAATGAGTGAATAAAGTGTAAGAACTCGAGTTAAGGAGGAATCTATTGTAATAATGAAAATGTATTTATTTTCTTGTGGTGACATAGATCTTTGTGGGATCCTATTGTGGACTCTTAAGGATTAAGCTTTTCCCATGGCCATGTTTTACCTCTAACAAGCATACCTTCACCCTATGATATCCTGTAAAGATGGGAGTCTTGACTGTCTTCTCATTAACACTGTTGTTTGTCATCTTTTGATTAGAATGGACATTCTTAAAATTCCATGAAAAAAATCCATGAAAGAAATGCCAGTGTTCTAAATGAAATTTAAACAATTGATGTTGAGTAATTTACTCAATGATTTCACTTCTGTGGATCACATGGAAGCCCTTCACGTACCATGCACTTCTGTGCATGTTTGTCCGTAAGGTTCTCTTTGTATAGGATCCCCTTCTCCACTTTCACACTTTTGTCTGTTCATCCAAGTCTTATTTCTTCTTTAAAAATAACACTTTAATAGCGTATTGGGTAAAGGAGTTTCTATTTATAATTTTAAAACTTGTTTATTATAGAAAATGTGGAAAATAAAAATATTTAAAGAAGAAAATTTAAATCTTTCATAAATTCACCAAGTAGAGTTAAGCATTGTAGCTATTTACTGTTTGCACATCTATTCTTTATATACTTATATAAGATTGTATTTCCTCTGTACACATCTACATCATAATGGAGACACATATTGCCTATATGTAAATTCACTTTTAAATTCTCATATGTAGATATATACGTGCAATATGAAATTTTAAATGAAATTGAGATCATATGTGTTGAGTTTTGCATTCTACATTTTCTCTTAATACTGTATTCTATTTCCTTATTTGATTTGATTTGATGATATGCTTTTCAAAGATTTCTCCATGTTTCTTTGTGTATTTAACATACTTTTAAATTCTTCTACTTCTTACTTTTTTTCAGATATATAGGTTGTTACCTTTTCACAAAATCTCTTACATATTCCAAATTGTCTTCTAAAATGCTTGAAGCTCTCTTACCTCTTACCTACCATGCCTACCTCACTACTTCTAGCTAATTCTGGTCTTGCGTTTTGAAAACATGAACTGAGAAGAACTCATTTTAAGTTGTATTTTTTAAGAATGTGTCTTCTTCTTTAAGGCCTAGCTTTACTGACATCTCTTCTTCCATCTGAATTAAGATTCCCACAGAACTTTGAACAAGATCGTATTTGTTTCTGCTGTCCCATAGTACAATTATTTATTAAGTTCTGTGACCCTCAGCTACTTAAAGGCAGAGATCTTCATTCATTTTTGTATCTCTATTGGCACTTAGGTGAGGGCCTAGAGCATAATTGTTGTCAGTAAGCATTGAACGTTTGTTGTTGAAATAAGTCCCTTGAAGAATGGGAACCGAAGGTGAGAGACCATCAACCCTCACCTGGGCAGACCTGGTCTGTAGAACTGCCCATGTGAGTGTTGCTGGAGGCCTGGATGAGGAGGTAGCTATGGGAATAGAAAGAAGGCGACATTGTGGGTATAAATCAAGCAAAGTGTGCCTATGTGCAGATGTGTGTGTACTGTGGTTGGGGTGTGTGAAGGAGAGGTTATAGTCAAAGAGAAGGCCCAGGGGCTTCCCTGGTGGTGCAGTGGTTAAGAATCCGCCTGCCAATGCAGGGGACACGAGTTCGGGCCCTGGTCCCGGATGATCCCACATGCCCTGGAGCAGCTAAGCCTGTGCGCCACAGCTACTGAGCCTGTGCTCTAGAGCCCGTGAGCCACAACTGCTGAGCCCATGTGCCACCACTACTGAAGCCTGCACGCCTAGAGCCTGTGCTCTGTAACAGGAGAGGCCACCGCAGTGAGAAGCCCGCACACCTCAACAAAGAGTGGCCCCCCTGTCGCTGCAACTGGAGAGGGCCTGTGTGCAGAAATGAAGACCCAATGCTGCCAAAAATAAATAAAATTAATTAATTAAAAAAAAAAGAGAGAAGGCCCAATGTTCCTGTTTAATGGCCAGGTGGAGGTTAATGCTGCTACCTGATAGGTGATGGGACAGGTTGACATAATGAGTTTAATGTTTCATCAGCATTTCTAGATAATAAAAAAGATTTGTTATATTTTATAGTAATACATATTGAAATACACACAAATAAGTAATTTATAACCTTTAGGAAGTCAAAAATTTTTAAGTCATTTTTTAATGAGTAGAGTTGAAATTGACCCAAACTCAGGGCTAACTTATTTAGAGGTGACAGAGATGTTAAAATCAAGAAAGGTATTGAAAACCAGGTACATTCAGGTGGGAGAGGACAGACTGATTCTGTGAAGAATGGCTGAAGGAACTAAGGGTGTTTTGTTAACAGAGACAGGAAGAAACAGGAAGGATAACATTGCTCTCTGCAAAAATCTGAAAGGCTGCCCTGCGGAAGAGGTGCTAGACTAGTTGAGTGCAACCAAATAGTGGAACCTGGGCCAGGAGAGGTGCATTTTCTTTTAATATTAGAAGGACATTTTTATAGTCATAACTGACCACAGATGAAGGAGAGGTCTCAGGAGGCTGTGACAGTCCATCAGTGGAGATTTTCAAGAAAGGCTTGTCACTTGATGAGGAGTTAGATGACATGCCCTTCCAACCCCAGGATTCTGTGATTTTATCAAAATTGTTTTCCTTTCAGCAGGTTTTGTATTTTGAACCGATTTGTCACTTTTTCCTGTCATTTTTGATTATAGGAAGTAGAATAATGGTGTAAAAACAGCCTCTTTGTTTTATTAGTTTTCTAGACACATTGGCAATAGAAATACAGGAATAAAGTGGTATCTATCTATCTATCTATTTTTTTTTAGTGGTATATATTTTTAAAATTCTCCACGCTTTTTTCTTTTAATACAGCTTTACTGTCAGAGAACCAAGCTATTTTGCTTCTCCCCTTTAGCTAAGATCTAATCAGCTCCTTTCTATTATGACTTCCAAGAAAATCAACCTGATACAAACTTTAAATCAAAAGGTTTCACCTACTACTTACTGCTTGCAAGTACCACCAAAGTTTCTCTATTTAGACCCCAGCTCCCATGTAAGTAAAGAGCTTATTTCTGAGGTTCGTTGTGGGTGGTAAAAGGGGTGTTGCCTTTGATAGGGTGATCCAAGTAATTTCTCCATTTGGATCCTGTTTGTGTTGGAGTTTTCAAGAAAACTCATGTCATCACTGTTCCTTCATTCCTCTGGCTTACAAAATTTCTTCAAACAAATGAAATGTTTAGTGCTTGGGAGAAGTAGTTTGACGCCATTGTAGCTTGGGGCTGACAGGCAACCTCAGATATCTCTTGAAATAAAGAAGAATTCAGTGGAATTTAGAAATTGTTGATATTGAGCACAGACTCAACTGTTTGAAAAACTCAGGCTTCCAGAGATTCAGATATTAAGATAACAAATATGCCCCAATATACTGGTTATAGTATTGAAGGAGTTTCTTGATTCTGTATCAATTTTTTTTTTTTTTTTTTTCGGTACACGGGCCTCTCACTGTTGTGGCCTCTCTCGTTGCGGAGCACAGGCTCCGGACACGCAGGCTCAGCGGCCATGGCTCAGGGGCCCAGCCACTCCGCGGCACGTGGGATCTTCCCGGACCGGGGCACGAATCCATGTCCCCTGCTTCGGCAGGCGGACTCTCAACCACTGCGCCACCAGGGAAGCCCGATTCTGTATCAATTTGAATTTTGTCTTTCCTTACTTGGGCTAAGACTTCTCCAGGACTGCCCTCCTGATAATGTTTTCTATTAAAAAATATTAGTTACTGAAATGTTTTCCTTCTTTGTTCCTTTCATCCAGTACCTAATACATTACATTACATATAACAGGAACTAAATAAATAAATCTAGCCAACATCTTTATTATTTTGAGAAATATTTGTATGTTGTAAAGTAACTATTTAAAGAGTAGCAATCAAAAACTAAATGGTGGGGGGTGGGTTAAAATTGATGCAGGCATTTTGTTCCAAAGAAGGTCCAATTATTTTTTTTTTTAATTTTCTATTGTGATAAAAAACACATAATGTAATATTTACCTTATTTACTGTTTTTAATTGTTCAATTCAGTAATGGTAAGTACTTTCACATTGTTGAGCAATGGAACTCCAGAAGTTTTTCAACTTGCAAAACGGAAACTCTACACCCAGTTAACGACTCCCTTTCCCCTTTCTCCCAGCTCCTGCAAACCACCATTTTGTTTTCTATGAATTTGACACCTCTAAGTGCCTCATATGAGAGGAATCATGCAGTTTTTAATCTTTTTTGTAATTAGCTTATTTCACTTGGTGTAATGGCTTCCAAGTTCATCCATGTTGTGGCATGTGTCAGAATTTCCTTCCTTTTTAAGGCTGAATAGTATTCCATTGTATGTAGGTACCACATATTGTTTATCCATTCATCCATGGACATTTGGGTTGCTTCCACCTTTTGGCTATAGTGAATAGTGCTGCTATGAACATGTGTGGGCAAAGGAAGGCCTGATTCTTAAAGTAATTATAATACCTCTCTGTAGGAGCTTATCTTAAAATTGTTTAAGGCTATTTAACAAAAATGGTATGGTGGCATCTGAGGTAATAATTCTATCACCATGGAAAACCCACTGTGTGTGGCTGTGAAGGAGGCATATGGAACATCCTAGGTATATTGGTTTGTTTGTTTACTTGTTGCAAAGAATATCTTAAATGGCTTTCACCTAATTTTTTCCTTTTTTTTAAAAAAATTGAAGTATAGTTGATTTACAATATTGTGTTAATTTCAGGTACACAGCAAAGTGATTCAGTTATACATATACATATATATATTTTTTCTGATTCTTTTCCATTATAGGTTATTACAAGATATTGAATATAGTTCCCTGTGCTTTACAGTGGGTCCTTGTTGTTTATCTTTTTTATATATAGTAGTGTGTATCTGCTAATTCCAAACTCCTAATTTATCCCTCCCCTGCCCTTTCCCCTTTGGTAACCATAGTTTGTTTTTTTATGTCTATGCTTAATTTTTTTTTCTTGATAGTATTTTCTGGCACCACACACCATCACTTTTTATTTTTCAGAATGACATGAACAGATATCTTCTCAAATCTGTAAATATTCTTATTTACCTTAACTCACGTGTTAAAATCAACATACACCAAAATGTAGGCCAACCCACATCAAAAGTAATAGAGATTGTGTTTTAAACCAGCAAGCATCAACATATGACCAACTTTTCTTTTTTCTTATTTTCATGATATCTCTCTTAGAAGTACACCTGGCCTTTGGGGTAAAGTTCAGGCACACAGTTCTGGAGAAGGAGTAATAGGTGTAGAAGTTGGGGAGATTTTATAACTTTTTAAGTTATAGTTATTAATACCTCTTTTTTTTTTTTTTTTTTTTTTTTTGCGGTATGCGGGCCTCTCACTGTTGTGGCCTCTCCCGTTGTGTAGCACAGGCTCCGGACGCGCAGGCTCAGCAGCCATGGCTCACGGGCCCAGCCGCTCCGCGGCATGTGGTATCTTCCCGGACCGGGGCACGAACCCGTGTCCCCTGCATCGGCAGGTGGACTCTCAACCACTGCGCCACCAGGGAAGCCCAATACCTCATTTTTATCTCAAAGAGACAGAGGAGGAGCACATGAAGGAGAGGTGGAGGAAGGAGAGGAGAAAAGAGGGGAGTTAAGAGAAGAAAGCGTTTTTTCTTTCAATCCATTTCTCTTTCCAAGATACAGTACTATACAGGTGCAGCTCCTTCCCTGCTCTGACAAAAGAATCTACTCTTTTAGTTATCCCTCACAAGCCTGTCTGTAAGAAGGTGTCACTGTTTTATGATTTAAAATGATTAGTCTGTGAGGGTTTCATTGGTAAGAGTCAGGTGTTGTAGGCTCCAGGAAGAGGTGAGCCTGATGCCAGCCTCTTCCCCCATCTCTTTCTGTGAACTTGGATATTTCAATTCAATATCAATTTGTGAAGTACTTTTTCTTAGGCATTGTGCTAGGAGTTTGGGGGTGGGTAAGATAAACATAGTTCTTACCCTAAAGGAACTCATGGTCTAGTTGGGAAAACCAGCATATATCAGTGTATAAATGAAAGTATATAAAAGTGATCCAGGAGGCTTGAAGGAGGATTAATAAACTGAGAGGATCAGGGGAGGTGTCACCAGGGGAGGTGACATCTGAGTTGGGACAAAGAAGTAATTCCAGGAAGAAGAGTTACCACCTGCAGAGTCATGGAGGTTTGAAGGCTTAAGAAATATTTGAGGGAATAGTCTCAGATTCTCTGTCTAAAGTTAAGGTACTAGAATAACTGATTCCTGAAATCCCTTCTAATTCTGCCTGTGAGTCTGTAAAATATACAGGTAATGGCTAATAGGTTTTTCTCTCATGTTTTACTCTTTCCAAACTCTGACATCATTACCAGGTTGGGGAAGTGTGGGATTAAATCCAGATTTGGAGTTCCTTCTTCCATCTCCTGAGGCACTGCTAAATTGTGAGAACAAAAGAGAGGATTCACTGACAGGTTTTACATACTTTAGATGTTGATAACATCCCAAGTAGTGTTTTTTTTTCTTCTTCTTCTTTTTTTTATTTCTGATATTTTGAATATCTTGCAATTTTAAAAGAGCTCTCTCTGAATTATTTGTTTGGCAACTCAGAAGTATAAAAATCAACATCATTATTGGAGTGGTTATCCTCTGTCATAGAAATTCATTCTTCTTATTTTCTTACATGTGAACTTGTTTTCTCCCCCATCAGTCCTTCCTCCACTGCTTCCTTCCTTCCAACACATATGTAATTGGAATGCCTGCTTATAAGTGAGGAAGTTAGATTCCCTGGCTTCTAAGAAACATAGTCTAGCAGAGGAGCTAAGACATGACTAAGATACATATCCATAAAATGCAAGGCAGGAAGCTGCCTTTGCTATAAGAAAGCTGGAAAGCATCCTTGACATTCATAAGACGGCAGAGGGAGAAGTCCTGTTAAGAGTTTCAAGAGAAATTGCAGTTGTGAAGGATCCTGGGGGGGGTTGAATAAGGAAAGCATTTTCCACCCAACCCAACTTTTTACAATATTAACATCCTTTTGTTCTCAGTTGGAAAAGCACAGTTGAGGTTCTAAGACATTCTTTGTGGCTGGTTATCTGAGTGCCTTGGGCCTGCATTCTGGTCAAAACAAATAGGATATATGTTCAGATGGCATCAGGTATAAAGAGAGGCCACGTTTCCTGTACCTGTTACTCTGCAGGTGGCTGCAGTAAGTGGGCTGTCTCTCTGCTTCTCGGAAATAACACTGAAGGGTTCTTCTCCCTGCTGCTGAGTCTCTTAGTTATAATCATGCTGTCAAGACTGTACCAGTGAATGCACTTTAAGTGCTGCTCAGTATCTTCTCTTGAAAAAAAATTTTTTTCTCATTGTGGTGCTTACATCTCCTCTCACAAACACATACTATTGGGACACTAAATGAAATGATGTGGGAACCACTATACCCTTATTCATGTTTCTTTCCCAGAGGAAGGATATGTTCACTTTATTGATTAGAATTAACTTCAGATTGCCCTACTTTTTGTTTCTTTTTCCATCCAGATAATGCAAATTATAGATTGAAAATCCTATGCTGATTTAAAATATTGCATCTTTATGTTTACTGGGTACCTAGAGTATATTAGATACTACCACATATATCATGCCAAATTGTTACACTTACTCTCACCTACTCTCATAGCTCTCTGCAAATGTCATTGAAAAGTCCCAGGTCACTGCATCATTATAAAAATAGCTACTATTTATTCAGCACCTACTGTGTGGCATGAACCATGCTGAGTGACTATTTTCTCACTTATTCCTCAAAATAATCATATTAGCAAGTATCTTTATTCCCGTTTCCAAGGTGACTACCAAGCTAAAGGACAATAAAGCAGTCATTAACCTAAGGTTCTATAGCTATTTAGTTAAAGAATTAAAATCTAAAATCAGGATTCTGATAACAAGTCAAGCACTCTTCTCTTGAGACATCTGGTTCTTTTGAATCCCGATATTTCTTATATAAATGTCTCTCTATCAAACACAGCTAAAGAGAAAAGTTAAGAGTGTGCACTGTCTTTCCATCTCTTAATATAGTTACTGGGGTGTTACCATCTTTCTTTTATTTCCTACAATTCTGAAATAATTTGGGAAGTTAACTAGGAATATTACTATATATGCTGAAATGCGGTCATCTCTAGGGTATAATGAAACATCTGCTTGAATAGCTACACAGATTTGAAGCCTTTCTCAATTGTCTTAGTCCCTTTGGGTTGCTTTAACAAAAATACTGTCACTTATAACTGGGTAGCTTATCAACAACAGGAATTTGTTTCTCACAATTTTGGAGGCTGGGAAGCCCAAGTTCAAGATGCCAGCACATTCTGTGCCTGGAGCCCACTTTCTGTTTTGTGCCATGGATGGTACCTTCTGGCTATAACCTCACATGGCAGAAGGAAAGGGCTAGGAATCTCCCTGGGGTGTCTATTATAATCACCTCCCAAAGGCCCCACCTCCAAGTACCATCACATTGGGCATTAGCTTTCAACATATGAATTTTGGAGTGTTCAAACATTCAGACTATAGCATCTATGGAGCTTCCTGCCTCATCTTTTATGTTATAACTTCATTTGTTTATTTTTAGATGAACAAAAAAGAGGATGCATTATTTTTTCCTAAGAAGATACTGTGAGGTTCATTACTGGACAGAGTATGGACTGGACACAGTCCATACTCTGGACACAGCCTCCTGCTGTGCTGTGTGGAAACTGATAGAGGCCATGTCTACAGTCCCTATCCCAGCTACCTTGTTAAAATCATAGACCATCAGAGCTAAAGCAGACCGTGGAGGGTGCCAGTCTACCCCTTCCTTTTATAGATGAGGGGTCTGGGGTCCAGAAAGGGGAAGAAAGGCCCAGGGTCTTAGGGTACATTAATGGTAGAAGCAGAACTAAACCCAGGTCTTTCACTACTAGTCCTGTGCTGTTTTCCATTGTGACCTTGAGAAAGCTTGTGGACGTCTATACCTATTTTTCTACTTAAGAAAACAGGCAAATGTGGCCACCTGGGATTTTTCAATAACATTTGTAGAGAACTGTTGAGTTGGTGTAAGTGTAACACCTTGGAACTTGGTCTGTTGGAGCTTTGTCTCATGTGCTACTTATATCCATTTAAGGAAATTGTGGTAAAACACTTCCATCCTCATATAATTTTAATGTATTGAATTTTAGTTTAATGTAATTAAATTTTAATGTAATGAGTTGAATCTGATTACTACTAACTCTGTTGTACCACACTTACACAATCACTTTTATTAAAAGATGCCATAGTAGAGAACTTTATTGATTAAATTGTATAAAAATCATTAAAAAAACCTTTCAATAGCTCTCTGTTGCTTTCAAGATGAGGCACTAATTCCATAGCAATACTTTCTACTCTATTCTATTTTAATAATAATACCAGACATTTTTTTGGAAACGGATTTCTACCATGTGTCTCCATACATCTTATTTTCTGAACCTGCTAAACAATCAACACTCTTCAAATACTGTTCATTCATTTATTCTGTTTGATCAGTTTAGTTTTATGAATCATGCACATGAGATATAATAATGCACAAGACACACAGGGTTCCTCTCCTGGAGGACTTCATGGCCTGACAGGACCCAGCTGTTTGACATATCTGTGCTTTTCTTCTCCTCTCCTCTCCATTTAGGAGACCTTTCCAGCCCCTTTTCTGGGAGGTCACATCCTGCTTATTGTAGAGTGGGTGGTTCTCACATCACTCCCTGATGAAACCTTGCAAGGTCTCTTCCAACTGAGGACAGTAGTGTTCTGTCCTGAACATCTCAGCACAGAGTCCACCTGTCATTAGCAGGGTTTTTTATTCTCACGGTTATCGCATCAAATATCAGGTTCATGCACAAGATAGTAAAGTATTTTGAGGGAATAAACAATGATTTATTTTCTTTATGTTCCCTGTGTGCTAAGAAGTATGGCATGTAGTAAGTGCCCAGTGACTGAGGAAAGGATAAAATGTATGGCTAGATAAAGATGGAGATACAGATAAGTGTAGAAGGAAAGGAAAATAAATGCTTTGGTAGAAAACTGGGCAATAGCTCACATTTCATCCCTTCACCTGTCTCCTTACCTTAGCAATTAAAAATTTTTTATACACACACACACACACACACACACACACACACTGGAGGTTGTTGCAGAGAACAAACATGGCCACACTCCCCTGGCACGTGATTCACATTACATATGTTCAAGACATAGTCAAATCCATTTCTTCAATAAATTTTCCCTAAGCTGTGGTTGTTTTTAAAGATGACTTGCAGGCTGCTCCAGCAATGAGCTGCAAGTTTTGTGTTTAATCTTTGAAGCCAAAAAGCACAAGGGGCGATCTAATTAAAGAAATTACTTTTGTGACTATCATCTAATACATATATTAAAGACAGTGCCTGCCATGAAATTACCTGGCAGAGAAGATCCTGGGGCAAGATTAGTGTCCCGCCTTTCAGCTCATATGTGTTCTTGGCCTGCTGCGCCAGATGTTTTGCGAACAGAAGGACCTGGTGAAGAAAATTCTCATTAGCATCACAAAGAATCCTGTAATTTGGTGATACTTTCATGGTTACAAAGAGAATTATGTCTTTTATCCTATGCAATAAACCAGTAAGAGAAATTCTTATGGTTCTAAAGAATCCTGTTTTACTGGAAAATAGATGTTGGATGAAGAGGATGAGAAGCGGGCAGTGAGGCAAAATAGAAGAAATGCCTGCCATATATGCTAACTGGGGGGCGTTGGGGGGAAAGTATTAATATTCTTTTTTTTAACATTTATTTTATTGAAGTATAGTTGATTTACAATGTTGTGTTAGTTTTTGATGTACAGCAAAGTGATTCAATTATACATATATATATTCTTTTTCATATTCTTTTCCATTATGGTTTATTACAGGATATTGAATACAGGTCCCTGTGCTATACAGTAGGACCTTGTTGCTTATCCATTCTATATATAATAGTTTGCATCTGCTAATCCCAAACTCCCAATCCATCCCTCCCCTATCCCCCTCCCTCTGAAAGCATTAGTATTCTTTAATGAAGATTTTATAATTCATTTGATCTTACGGGAAACAGGTAAGTTTAAAAGTTCAAGGGTGAGGAAAAGATCCAAATAAATAAATAAAGAATTTCAAATTTAGAAAATCAGAGCTAATGTCATCATTTACCAGAATGTTACCATAACCCACTCCCTCAGCAGTCTGAGCTTCTCTTTATGCATATGTAAATCAGGCATATAACAATATGAATAATAGTTATTAACTGGTGGCTGTGAGGATTGATTGGGAATAATGGTATTCACAGTAGTTTTTACTTTTTTAAAAACAAAGCCTACGTTATGATCTTTAATTGAAAAATTAAATGTTATACCAGAGAGCCCACTGATCTTAGAAGGAGAAAGCCTGAGCTGTATTTTGGCTTCAGTCACCAATGACTATGTAATTTAAGGTATGTCTTTCCCAGTCTTCAGTTTCAGAATCTTTAAAATGAGGGCAGTGGCTTGGTTGATTCTTAAGGTTCCTTCCATTCCAGTTCTTGTGTTTGGTGGTTCTATATCTAAATTTTTGTAATAAAAGTCTACCACTTTTATTTTTCCAAATAAAAAATCCTAAGGAACAAATAGGTTAAGGTGTTTGCCCAGGCTCTCTCAATAAGCTAACAGCAGTTATACATTAAAATGCAAAACCCCAGAACTTAGTGACTTAATGCTGCGTTAAGTTGCTCTTTTAGATACATACTTATTACAGTGGCTCCTTAAGATTAAATACTCTGAAAAGAAAATTAAAGGTTGGCATTTTAGGGATACTGCCAGTACACTTCTCTTGAAATCTTACACGCATTTTACTGGCTTTAGGAGAATTAGTTAGCAAAGCCATACACACTTTAGTTACACAGAGTATGCAACAGGGGGCTCTCTAACAAAGAAGAAAATTAGACACACAAATTTAGGCCTGATTCTGCTTCAGAAGCAAAATTAATCTTGCTTGCAATTTTCAAGGAAGTAGAAGTGAGATGCTGTGCTCTTACAGGGCTCAGTTAGGATTATAAACCATGGGGATGTCAGTATTGAAGATAACTTTTTGATGATTACAGGACAACAATGTGATATTGGATGGTTAGTGTTCTGTTGGACAGAGGCAGCCATACCCCAAATCCTGGTAAGGCATTTTGTGTGAGCTCAGAGCTGCTAGCGTCCTCTCCTTAGTGAATGTCTGGGTTGAACAATAAGGAAAGCTAAAGAGAAGAAGATTAGTTCAATGTATCAGAGGAAACTGTCAGACCTGGAAAGGGGCATTAGAACCAAAGTGATAGAGTGGAGAGGACATCCCTTTGGAAGTCAACAGACTTAAGTCCTAGTTCCATTACTTTTTAGTTCTTATCTTGACTGATTGAATTTAATGCTCTGTCAATGTGTTGTTCTTTAATAGTATAATAACAATCTCTACCATGCTTGTCCTACAGGATTTTTGTGAGGATTAAATGCTTGAGAACACTTAAATCACAAGGTGTGATATGACTTTTTCTCAAGCGGTTCATGCAGTCTCCCAGTTCATACATATCTTCAGCTACTGAGAAGGAAAAAAGATGGGCCTGCTACCAGCCACTCTTAGATGAGAGCATCCTTCATATCAGGTTTTCTAACTCTGTGCAACTACATGTAGGACAAAAGGAAGAGCTCCAACAACCATCACCGGCACACCACCATTCCTTTTCCCCCCATTGCCACCAACACCACATTGCGGGGAGGTGACTGATCTATTAGTAAGAGGCTGGATCCAGACTTCCTGTGTTCAAATCCTGGTCATTCCCTTTACTAACTTAGAATCTTAGCCAAGTTACTTAACTTTTTTGTTCCTCTCTTTCCTTGTTGTTAATAATGATACCTACTTCATAGGGTTGTTGTGAGAATTAAGTCAGTTAGTATATATAAAGTGCTTCCACCAATTCCTGGTAAATAATTAGCTCTCAAAAATATTTGTTTTGATTATTATTGCCTTTATCCAGAGTTACAGAGAAGTGCTGTGTGGTAAAAGATAACCAGTAAGGTTTAGTTCCAGGGACTGAAGGCATCTAGCTATGAGCCAGGGGGTGAAGGATAACTGATCACTCCTTTTACTCTAGTTAACTACCCTGAAGTTAAAAGGAAGATAAAAGGGAATATCCTAGTTTGTGTCACATACGTGGTATGATGTGGGTGAGCATATAGAGTCACAGGATTTTAGAGAGGGAGGAAACCTTGGCATTCATCTGGTTAATCTCATTTTAAGTATGAGAAAATGGAGACCTCTCTAGAGAGGAGGAATAATTTGTCCAAGGTTCCATTTTGAGCAAATAGCATGAAAATGAGATTTCAGCTCAGGCTAGGAGTAGGCCTGTTGGAAGAGACTGCTTCTGTTGACCCTCCTCACTATAGAATTATCTCTTTCCTTCATCTGCATTTTTACAAAACTGCTTCTTAACAGTCATCCGAGATACTGCACCCAGGAAAAAAATACCCAGCAACAACAACCATCTCTGAAGTCCACCTGTGATGGGAACAGCTTTATTTTACTTTGTGCCATCTTTGCAATTAATAGACCACTTCATTGTTTCTTACTCCTTCTCCACCACCACTCACTCAGAGATAGAGGAACCCATTCTGAACCAAAATTGAGAGAATTTAGCAGCTTCAGAGAGTATCACTGAGATCAGTCATTTATTCTCATGACAGTCTTTGCTACAGCTACTAATGTCCTTTCTTTTTCGAGTAAGTGATCACATAGAACATATTTGGGTACTTTATATTCTATACTTTGTTTCTTGTTATATAGAATACCTAACTAAATGTCACTCCTGGTTTCAGGACCCTTCCAGAAGTAACCTTTCATTAGAGAACTTAAAACATACAGATCATCAGTTATTCTTTTAAAACTTTCTAATTTTATAGACGAGTAAACGATGCCCCAAGGTTAAATGACCTTTCTGTGGTGACACAACTTTCTTCTCAAAAATGCCTCCTAGTGGGACACGTGCTTACTCTCCAGTTTTGAAGATAGTACTTTGTATACAGTAAATTAAAAATTGTCAAGCAGGAAGTGGGATGGTTGCTTTACCAAATTCCTAACTTCATGAATGTGACAACTGGGAATCCACCATCCAATATCTCGCTGTCTTCCTCTCCATGCTTTGAGATATTTAGTTCCAAATCATTTTGTAAGAATTTTTCTCAGTTTATAATAAGTTTTCTCAAACTGGTTTTGAGTTTTCCAGAGTTGTGATTCTCCTTTTTCATTCTAAAAAGTGAAGGCAAAGATACTATATGTACAAAGATTTAAATATTTCCTTCTTTCTACCATAAATTGAGTCTCCAGATTTCTCTGTGATTACTCACGGTAGAAGTCGTTGATCTTGTAGCAGACAACTGCATCTTCAGGACAAATAAGTATTTTCACACTGTCTGTGGTGGGCCAAACAATTTACCTACAGAAGCCCTTCTGTGCAGGGAACTCAAAGAGTTGCTAACACTATTCTTTGCCCTCCTAATCCTTTTCCTTTGTTAAGCTAATTAACTTCTGGTTACTTTTAAGCATCCTATCTCAGTGTGGGATCTTTCCTACGGAGGAATCCAGAAGGGTCAATGACCATCCACTGCAGAATTCACTGTGGTTTTGATTCACACCATAGGGGCTTCTTACACTGGCCTTTCCTGGGGTGCTTTCCTCACTTACATTTTCATAGGTTCATATGTTTTCTTTCCCTTAGTCTAGAATGCCACAACTCAGGGGAACAATATCATTTAACCTTTCAACTGTTTGTTAAGAAGTGACACCTTTGATCAGCTGTGCGGCCTTTGTGACACATGTTCATGCCATGTAAAAGAAGTCTTAGCCCTGTGCTTTCTTCACAGTTATCCTGATCTGCTTTCCTTTGACTGTCTCCTTGAATCTTGAATCCATTTTACTGTCACTCTTTCCCAGTAGTAGTCAGTTTCACCATTCATTAATCATTACCTTTTCACTTTCTTAAAAAAAAAGTTTTGCCAAGTATTGCCTTGGATGTAGCCTGCAGTCATTTTGATTCATTGTTTACCCCAGCAATGCTGACTGTACCCATTTTATAGAATACCCGTTTCAGCTCTTGGAACCCTCCTTCTGTGGTTTTGTCCCTGATCTTGACTTGAAAGTCTCTGGTGATGGGAAGCTTACTTTCCCATTTTGGGAAGCAGTCTATCTGATGGTTGGTCTGTACTTCCTTGTATATAACTGCTTAATAGAATCCAAGTTTGCCTCTGGACACACAAGATGCCTTTCTTTTTTAAATAAGAATGTTTCAGATGCTTGAAAATAGACATCAACTTTCCTCAATTTCTCTTTCCCTGGCTCTAGTTATTAAACTGGTACATCAAATGAGGTCATGATCACCAGAGAACGAGCAACGTAGATGCCTGTGACTTAGATTCTGAGTGGCCTTAACTCATGGGTTATCTTTTCTAACACTTTAAGAGTATAGATAGTCCCCTTATAAATTCGTATTGTGGTTTCATCATCTAAAAAGTCACGAAGAAAGCTTTGGATTTTGTGTCAGCTAGACTAAATTTGAATTCTTGACCAGACCCATACTTCAGACAATTAATTAACCTTTCTGACCTTTAGTTTTTTCATTGTACATGTGGATAACAATATTGACCTTATGTGGTTACCCTGAGGATTAAGTAAAAGAACCTGTATAGAGCCCAGTACTGTGCTTGGTGCATTGCAGGTGCCTAATAAGTCTTATTTTCCCTTCTCTTTTCTACCCTATCTTTCCTTTCCCTCAAATACTATTTTTTTAATTGAAGTATAGTTGATTTACAATATTTTATTAGTTTCAGGTGTACAGCATAGTGATTCAGTATTTTTACAGTTTATACTCCATTAAAAGTTAACAAGATAATGGCTATAATTCCCTGTGCTATCCAGGATATTCTTGGTGCTTATCTATTGTATAGTAGTAGTTTGTGTCTATTAATCCCATATCCCTAACGTGCCCCTCCCTATTTCCTTCTCCCCACTGATAACCACTAGTTTGTTTTCTATATTTGTGAGTTTGTTTCTGTTTTGCTGTATACATTCGTTGTTGTTACACTTTAGTTATGTGATATCACACAGTATTTGTTTTTCTCTGACTTATTTCACTCAGCATAATATTCTCTAGGTCCATACATGTTGCTCAAAATTGCAGAATTTCATTTTTTTATGGCTGAGTAATATTCTATTCTATTCTATTCTATTCTATCTATCTATCTATCTATCTATATCTATCTATATATCTATATCTATATCTATATATCTCACATCTTTTTTATCCAGTCATTTATTGATGGACACAAGATATGGTTGCTTCCATATCTTGACTATTATAAGTAGAGCTGCTATGAACATTAGGGTACATGTATCTTTTTGAATTAATGTTTTCATTTTTTGTAGATATATACCCAGGAGTGAAATTGCTGGGTGGTATGGTAGTTCTATTTCTAGCTTTTTAAGGAAACTCAATACTGTTTTCCTTAGTGGTTGTGCTAATTTACATTCCCACCAACAGTGTACCTCCTCACCAACATTTATTTGTAGACTTTTTGATGATAGCCATTCTTAGGGGGTGTAAGGTGATAGCTCTTTGTTTGATTTGCATTTCTCTAATAATTAGTGATGTTGAACATCGTTTTATGTTTCTGTTATTCATCTATATGTCTTCACTGGAAAAATGTCTACTCAGGTCTACTGCCCATATTTTTGGTTGGGTTTTTTTTTTTCTTTTTTTGATACTGAGTTGTATGAGCAATTTATATGTTTTTAATATTAACTCCTTGTCAGTTATATCATTTCCAAATATGTCCTCCTGTTCTATTGGTTATCTTTTCATTTTGTTGATAATTTCCTTTGCTGTGCAAAAGCTTTTAAGTTTAATTAAGTCCCATTTGTTTATTTTTGCTTTTATTTCTTTTGCCTTAGGAGACAGATCCAAAAATACATATAAATATTGCTAAAATTTATGTCAAGGTGTTCTGCCTATGTTCTCTTCTAGGAGTTTTATGGTTTCTGGTCCTACATTTAGGTCTTTAATCCACTTTGAGTTTATTTTTGTAAATGGTATAAGAAAATGTCCTAATCTCATTGTTTTACTGTAGCTGTCCAGTTTTCCCAGCATCACTTATTGAAGAGACTGCTTTTTCTCCATTGTATATTCTTGCCCCATTTGTCGTAGATTAATAGACCATATAGGTATGTAGGTTTATTTCTGGGCTGTTTGTTCCATTGATCTATGTGTTTGTTTTTATGCCAGTACCATACTGTTTTAATTACTATAGCTTTGTAGTATAGTCTGAAGTCTGAGAGAGTGACACCTCCAGCTTTGTTCTTTTTTCTCAAGATTGCTTTTGCAATTCGGGATCTTTCGTGGTTCCATATGAATTTTAGGATTATTCTAGTTCTGTGAAAAATGTCATGGGTATTTTGATAGGGATTGCATTAAATCTGTAGATTGATTTGGGTAGTATGGTTGTTTTAACAATTTTAATTCTTCCAATCCAAGAGCATGGGATATTGTTGTATTTCTTTGTATCGTCTTCAATTTCCTTCATCAGTATTTTATAGCCTCCTTGGTTAAGTTTATTCCTTGGCATTTTATTCTTTTTAAAATAATTAAAATCCTGTTTAATGTGATTTTAAACAGGATTGCTTTTTTTACTTTTTCTTTCTGATAGTTCATTATTAGTGTATAGAGAAGCAACAAATTTCTGTGTATTAATCTTATATCCTGAGACTTTGCTGAATTCGTTTATTAGTTCTAATAGTTTTGGGGTGAAGACTTTAAAGTTTTCTATATAAAGTGTCATGTTATCTGCAAATAGTGACAGTTTTACTGCTTCCTTTTCAATTTGTATATCTTTTATTTCTTTTTCTCATCTGATTGCTGTGGCCAGGACTTCCAATAATATGTTAAATAGAAATGGTGAGAGTGGGCATCCTTGTCTTATTCCTGGATTTAGCAGGAAGGCTTTCAGCTTTTTATTTTTGAGTATAATGTTAGCTATGGATTTTTCTTAATGGCCTCTTTTATGTTGAGATATGTTCCCTCTAAAGCCACTTTGGTGAGAGTTTTTTTCAAATACTTTTAACCTATACTTCAAATGTAGAGGTTTCAGTTTATGTTTTTGAGTGATTTGAACTAAAAGGCCTGAACTAAAAGCCAGTGATTCCTTGACTGACATAAAAATTGGGGTTAATATAAGACTTTACTGAAGGTCAGTGTGGAACAAAGGAGATTACAACACAGAGATAATTTGAAACTAACATCTAGATAACTTGATATGGTTCATTCTCTGGAGTCCACAGCTCTAGACTAGTGTCTTAGGAGTCTCTATGAGGTTGTTTTCCTATATAGTTTCTGGCCCGATTCTGTTTGGTAGAGGATTTCTTCTCTTGACGGTCAGGAAAACTTTAAGTGTGGATGGATTTCTCAAAATCCAGGTACAAAAAAGAAGAGCATACCTTACTCCGTGAGTTAAATGCACCTTCCCAAGCCCATATCTTTTTTTTATCTGATGCCTGAAAATATGACTTTCTACTCACTTTAGGGAATAACTCTTCCCCTTCTGAGAATGTTGTGGGTTTACACTAGGGTTTTATCAGCGTAGCATCATCAGAAAAAGGTAACCCAACATCTGTGCTAGATGCACAAACGGGATAAGGGAAAACACATTCACAGATTAAGACCTTGTGTTTTCCTCTGTATCAGACATTTGTTTGTTTGTTTCTCTTTCTTCATAGCCACTACTTAACTGATGCTATCAGAGACTAAAGGTGATACCACTATTAATAAAAGTATGCCTAAGGTTTTGCTTAAGGTAAAACTTGAGACTGTTCTTACTCATCCTGAGCATGTATTACTTGCAAGTCAAAATTAAATCAACACACATTTACAGAGCATCTACTATAGTCAAAGTGATGTACTAGATCCTCACAGGAACAAAAAATGTAAGTCATGATTCTCACTCCCACATTCTATTTCTACTCTTATATATAGATCATATTTAGAATCTATTTTATAATAAAATCCACTTATTTTAAACATAAAGTCAACATCCTTTCCCTGGCTTTTGTCCTCAGAAAATAATAAGTGCTTCTGGTTACTTATCTTTTAAAAGCCAGCTATGGCTATTTCCTTGTCTTTTTCCTTTTTATGGATGAGAGGAAGAACTGGCAAAATGAAGAGAAGGGAATGGCCCTCTTCTCCATTGCTGTATTCTTAGCATACTCAACCAACTAGAGACAATTTTCTAGCTTACGTTTAAAGAGGTTTCTTTTCTATGGTTTCTAGTGATTACAATATGTATACATTATCTAGAATGGGATTATGACCTCATGAGATCCCTTCTAGCTAATACTGCATGTTTAAAAACTAATATCTTGTCTAAAACATTACAAAACTATTATTTATCCTTCTTGCTCCAAATGCTGTTTAAATAAATATGCTTATGCAATCATCTTATTCCTTTCTGGATATCTGAGCACTGAAATGCTTATTTACAACTATCTATCTATCTATCTTGGCTTTGATTGTAGATGGTGTACCATCTACACCAGTATCCTCTTGATTTCATGTTGCGTATGCTGTATTAGTGGGCAAAATTAATTACAGGGGAGTATAACTTTATGTGAAAATGATTGTTAAGTGAATAACTTAGAACTTTACTGAGTGCTTTCATTTACTACTCTGGAATTTTTGAACATTTTCTTGTCTCCACAGCATTCCAAAAGGAAGCTTGCCAAATATTTTTATTTTTTGTTTTGAGCTATTTTGTTTAGCCTAACAATGTGAATTTAGAGGTTTGTAGATGAATGATGCTACTTTTCGTGCATCCATCTACTCATCTACCCATCCATTCATTCATTCATTTATTCATTCACTCGTGCATACTGTTCCTTGTTTCAAAAACCAGTGTTATCTTTTCAATATATTATTTTAAGTAATCTAGGTCATTTTACAAGCAAATAAACTTAGGCTCAGACAAAGTAACTTTATGCAGAGAAAGATTATCTATTCTAAATCACATATTCTTTCTACTCTATATTTTATTTTTAGAGAATTCTAAAAAGTTAGGACTAGAAAGGACCTTACTGGTCACCTTGTCAAAACTCCCATTTGATCCCCTGACAGTTTTCTCTAACCAGATTGTATATTTCAGTTATTTCCAATAAAATCTTATTAAATATCAAATAGGATCAGTGAGGTCTTTCACTACTTGTTATTTTCACAGAGTCCAGTGCTATGTGCACACAGAGGACAAAATGTGAATTTATGACAATTTTAATAATATAATTTGAGTGTCAATCATGTGCTGGGTGCTGTAAGAGACTGCTATTTCAACAAGATCCATCCCCTGAAAATTTGGAATCTAAAATTAGAAATGGAGCAACTAGGTCCACGGAGAAAGCAGCTCAGTACAGATGGGTGACAGCATGAATGTTAGGATTATCAAACGATTTTAAGGTCATTTTGATCATATTCTGAGACTTTAAAAATTGACTACTCATTTTATTTGATGTCTGTGCTCTCTTTTTCATTCTTATATTCCTTTTCTTCTCTGAATGTGAGTGTGTGTGTGTGTGAGAGAGAGAGACAGAGAGAGACAGAGAGAGACAGAGAGAGAGAGAGAGAGGGAGAGAGAGAGAGAGAGAAAGAAATTGAGAGTAGAGAGGGAAAGATCAGAACTGAAACTCTACACCTAAATGTAGGGGTGGAGGTTGGTCAGGGCAGAAATCTAGGTACCATGTACCCTCTCAGGCGATCCAATTTTAATAGATGGATTGAATTTAGGCACGTTTTTGAGAGTATTGATGATCAAGTTGGAAATGTGGAGGCTACCCTTGAATTAGCTGAGTTTGTTTCTTGATATAAGAATAAATGTTTCATTTTAAACTTAAAAAGATAGATGGATGGATGAATTCATTAATGGTTAATTCATTTAAGTATTTATTGAGCATCTGCTATATACTAAGTGATATTTTAGGCACTGGAGATAGGAAAGTAAATAAAATAGACAATCTTCCTCTGCTTATGGGTTTTACATTCTTATGAGGATCTTCAAGCTACATTACTCATCTAGAAGGAAGGGGTATCACTGAATCGGTGACACTGGAAATTAGAAAAGGGCTAAAATGATGGAGAATCACTCGGGGCAGTTTTTTAATATCCTCAATCCAGCTAGGAAGGAAAATAACCAAGTGCCAAACATGTGTTTTAAGCCAAACCAATGCACATTTTTTTAGGAATAGGAATGGAAAAAGTGTAACTTTATCCTCTTACAGATTTCTCTAATTTCTGTTTTGATTTAGTTTCCCTGTAGTTTTCTCACGAAGCTCAACTTAAATTACTGAACTAAGGAGGAGAGTATTTGGAGGCCACAATCTCAGAACCAAAGAATACCCTCTTATGCCAAGGGTGAGAAAACCACCATCTTAGTTCCCTGGCCCAGCTGCAGAGGGAGGAGATTTGGGACACTTGAGTCCCCTGGTTCTTTGGCCCAGCTGCAGAGGGAGATTTGGGACACTTGAGTCCCCTGGTTCTTTCCAACATTGAATGATCCCTTCAAGGTCATTTATAAGATGTGAAACCCTCCTAGGGGAGCACTAGAGGTCAGTGAATGAAAGGACACATAACATTCCCATTTTTTCTTTATGTGACCTTAATTGGGACATGAGAGACACTGAGGTCAGAAGACCTGGATTAAACTCCTGTATCTTCACTCATCTCTTGTGTGACCCTGGGAGAGTACATCACTTACTGGTGTCTCAATTTATCTGTAAAATTGAGTTATTATTATCTCCTTAATTTTCCCACAAGGTTGTTAAGAAACTCAGTGAGATAATACATGTGAAAATGATTTCTAAACAGTAAAAGACTATATCAATGCAAATGATAATTACATTCTTATTTTAAATTGTATTACATGAATATAATTATTCATGATATCATGTTTTTATTGGCATATAGTGTAACATAGAGGATAAAAGAGGAGCTCTGGAAATAAACTAGTTACACTTGAACTCGACCAATTCTTAACTGGGTGACTGACTTAAGCAACGTAACCTCTCTGTGCCCCAGTCTCTTCATTTATAAAATGAGGATAGGGCTTCCCTGGTGGCGCAGTGGTTGAGAGTCCGCCTGCCGATGCAGGGGACACGGGTTCGTGCCCGGGTCTGGGAAGATCCCACATGCCACGGAGCGGCTGGGCCCGTGAGCCATGGCCGCTGAGCCTGCGTGTCCGGGGTCTGTGCTCCGCAACGGGAGAGGCCACAACAGTGAGAGGCCCACATATCTCAAAAAAATAAAAAATAAAAATAAATAAAATGAGGATAATTACAGACCATACCTCATAGGGTTGCTATAAGGATTCATTGTGTCAATAATTGCAATGCAGTTAGAACCCTGCAGGGAGCTTAGCCCTGGCTCACATTATTTATAGCTTATGTTTCTTATTAAAACAGACATTCTCCAAAACATTGATAATTTCTCTACTTGGGCAATAAGGATACTACCCCTAATCTGTGTCATAAAGAAGAATTAAATATACCGTCTTTCTTATTTTGAGAGATGACCAAAACCAGACAAACATATAACATGTAGTAATTCAATTTTGAACTGTTGAATAAAGCACCATAAAGGAATTCACAAATTATTAGAAAGTAGTTGTTTATGTTGCTGTTGTCAACCTATTTTAACTGACAATCTGAAAGAGAAAAGGAAATGGAAGTAAAGCCATTGTATGGGATAATATTCATGGAGAAAAGGTCTTCTTCTGCCCGTCAAGCTTGCGGTGTCAGAGGCTGGTGAGCTCATATTCACCAAGGTTTGAGTCAGGGGCCTGATCTCAGAGCAGGATGATATATGAGGAGAGACTGATTGCCCTCCACAGCTGGTTGTTGACTGCCCTTGCCCACAGTCACCCTCTCACTCCACCTCCATCCTCCCCTCTGTGCAGGGTGCTCACCTGGTTCCTCATTTTAAGGATTGAGCCTGTTTTGCACGTTTCCTGATAGAAACCAGAGATCTGGGTTCCTCAAATATGGAGACACTTTTTCATTTTGGCTCCTTTGTGTTCCCAACAGACAAGGACATTGACAATATTCCGCTAATGAAAATTTTGTTTGCCATTACAATGTCAAGGTTAATCATTCATTTCAAGTAGATTTCCTGCCTTTGTTAAATACATTATGTCCAGGAGTGAATGATGGTGTGTATGAATCACAAGCTATGTTTTCCTGTTTTGGGAAGTCTGGATTTTATAGGAGGGACTTGATTTAAATGGATATTTTAATGACAGCATGCTTATTCTAATACTTTACATTATGGTCACATCTTCTTTGAGCCTTGCAGTAGCCCAGTTAGATAGGTACTGCTCATGTCATTATCATTGATGTATTTTACAGATGTGGTTTGGAGATTGAATAACTTGTCCGGTAGTATACGGTGAGTGGGTGATTAAGACAAGAGCCAAATAAGATCATGATGGGATGGACTATAAGCTTGTTGAGGGCAGGGAGAATGCAGAGGTGTAAAGAGTTCCCCTTGGTAACTGAAACAGGGCCTTGGATGCAACCTGTGCCCAATTCAAGGTTTCAAGTGAATGACTGTAGTGGTCCTAATAGTTTGGTTTAGGAGTTGAAAGACTTGGCCTATAAATACGGGAAAAACTATTCAACATTCTGTATTTTTCCCCTTTAGAACACAGAAATGACTTAAAATACAGAGATGATTAAGACTGTCCATGTTTTATTTGTTTGAAGGGAGGTCAGAAATATAATTATCGTTTCAATGTGTATCTGGCAACTTTCTTCAAGTAATTCCACTGCTTCCACCTACGCTGTCTTCAGAATTGTAAATGGAAATTCTCAAGTTGTTCAAAAAAAGAGCAAAAAAGTCAAGATATTGTTATCCCTGAGATATTGCCCTTCAAAATGACCTGATTATTTTAATTAAATAATCAGTAGGTTGATGTAATCTCATTCCTGAACCCCAAATGCAAAGATATTGGAAATGTCCTAGTAACCGTGAAGGAAAACTTACGAGAATTAGTGGCCCAGGTAGGAAACTAATGAATTTTTTTTTTCTTTTTTCGATATGGGCCATTTCTTAAAGTCTTTATTGAATTTATTACAATATTGCCTCTGTTTTATGTTTTGGTTTTTTTGGCTGTGAGACATGTGAGATCTTAGCTCCCTGACCAGGGATCAAACCCTCACCCCCTGCATTGGAAGGTGAAGTCTTAACCACTAGACCACCAGGGAAGTCCCTGAATTTCTGAATATAAAAAAATTAACTAGGGTATTGCTTCTGATCTCAACAGCCATGTAAATAGGACCTAACTTCTCAGATTTCCCTGTATTTACCTCTTCTTCTCACTGGAGAAATGAAGTAAATGATGCTGATGATGAGTTAAAGGGCTCAACAGCTAAAAAGCACCCTGACAATAGCCACAGGAGTGCAAGGGAAGAAGTAGAGTTTTTGTCTAATTGAATCGAAAACACCACATTCGCTTAGTAGCGATCTAAAGACATGGAATGTCACTTTCAGAAAGCTAGCATTTATTGTTTTCATTTTGTTCCTTAAATGCCTAATGATACTGTCATGTCAAGACAAAGAAAATTTCAAACAGCAACTGTTATCTGCTTTTTCATCTCTGCCTCCATCACCTTCTTCTTTCCTGTGCTGCTGCACTGATTACCTTCTGCATCAAAACATCTTTCATGTCTCATAAACCTACAGGAAAAAAAAAATTAACACACTCAAAGATTAGAGAACACACATTCTTTTTCCAGGCCCTTTTTTTTTTTTGGTGGGGGGCAGGCACAGACTGTAGTTCTAGTAAAGTGTGTTAAATTTTTGAGAGTCTGATTTTATTTCTCCCTTCTAGGATAATGTGTTATCTAAAATGTATCTATATCTATATATCTCTCAAACTTTGACACCTGAAGAACTTGTCAAAAACTCAAAACTCCTGAGCTCTACTCATAGAGATTTCTGTTTCACGTTCTGAGAAACCATCAGGGATCTACATTTTAAAAAAAGCATCTCAGAAGAATATCATGCATTTTCTTAAAAAAATAAACACTGTCATCATCTCTTTTACTCATTCGGCATTTTCCACTTTTCAGAATGCTTGCGCATACATATTCAGTTCTGTGAGGTAGATGGGAATGATTATTCCCATCTTGAGGATAAGAAAAAGACTCACAGTTTAGCAGTGATTTTCTCAAGGCCTCACTATACACCCCTCTCTCGCCCGTTTCTCTGGATTCCTCACCTTAGCTGACCTTTTCCTTTTTGGGTGTTGAACTGCAAGAGGCAAGGAGCCCCCAAAGCCAGCCAGTACTATTTATACCTGCCTTCCTCAAGAATAAGACAAGCCTTGTGGTAGCCAAGGAAGGAAAACACGTAATTTTATGTGTGAAATGTGAACATTTCCCAGATGTTCCCATAACATTTCCCATATCATTGACAGTGATAACAATTGATTTTCAGTAATGTCCCTTACCACATCCAGATGCGCTTTTGAAAATGTATTTGGCTGGATTCACTTTTGGAGAAGAGGTCTGTGTGTGGTCGCCTGCGTGTTGTGTGTGTGTGTGTGTGTGTGTGTGTGTGTGTGTGTGTGTGTGTATATATCTTTTCCCCCTGTTATGTACTGTTAGAATCCCAAGTTCACTGCCCTTATTCAGGCACACTGAACAGCTGCAGGGGATGTGGTGCTCCCCATTGATAGCTGGGATTCCCCCCTCTCAGGGCGCCTGGCCTATTTAATCCTCCCAGCTGTCTGCCTCGTAAACCTGTCTGCCTGTGTTATGTCCCGCTGCAGCATGAAAGGTCCAGGCCCCCAGACATGGTGGGGCTGTTTAACACAGTGCTTGCTCTAAACAGCCTCACAGGCCTCAATTCTTCTCCTTCTACTAGGCCCACAGGTTTGTGCCCACATCTAGAGAATTCCTGGGCCCTCTCCACAGCCCACATCCATTCTCAGTAGCTGCCAGGGCCTTCACGTTCCTTGCCCACTCTTAGGGTATTTCCAACATACATGTTTCTGCTTGGAAATCATCCATTAAATCTTTTGGCACTACCCTTGATGCTTAGTGGAATGTCTGTTAAGGGGAGGGACTAGGGATATTTGAAGACTGATTGAAGAGAGATACTAAGTATGACTAATAGCCACTTCCAGGCCTTAGCATGACTAGTCCTTTATGTTTCCAAATTTTTTCATGCTGCATTTTAACTTGGGTGACATTATCTTCCCTACTGAGTTTTCTGTTGCATCCAGCTGTCATCACAAGCACTCCTGGAGACCCGATTGCCCTCCACAGCTGGTTGTTGACTGCCCTTGCCCACAGTCACCTTCTCACTCCACCTTCGTCCTCCCCTCTTTGCAGGGTGCTCACCTGGTTCCTTATTTTAAGGATTGAGCCTGTTTTGCACGTTTCCTGATAGAAACCAGAAATCTGGGTTCCTCAAATATGGAGACACTTTTTCCTGTTCCAAAATGTGCTGAAGGTGGACCCAACAGGCATTGTTACTTTCTCCAGTGTCTGCTGCCTTCCTTTTTCTAAAAAGAGAATT
This sequence comes from Phocoena phocoena, assembly GCF_963924675.1. NCBI lineage: Eukaryota > Metazoa > Chordata > Mammalia > Artiodactyla > Phocoenidae > Phocoena > Phocoena phocoena. Next base: position 70,102,418 of record NC_089222.1, on the reverse strand, counting down.
CTTTGTGCTTCAGCTTATTGGAGAGACGGCAGATTGCTTTGTGGGCGCCTCACCCCTAGCCCCTCTCTGTGTACCCGGGATCCTTTAACGGGCCGCTAGTGTTTTCTCTTGGGGGAGGGATGGGACAGAGCCGACCGGAGCTGCAGTTCCTTCGTTCTGCCTCTGAGAATTTCTCATACAAACCTCAATCACGTAGGATTGCGTAGAGAGGAGAAAAGGGGAAAGACAGAAGGCGGAGAAGGGGGAGAGGGGTGACGGGAGGGAGGGGGAAGAGTCTGGGAACAGAGGGCGCGAGGGAGGGGAGGAGGACCCGAGCTCTCTGCTATTCCTTGCGCTCCGGGAGCCTGGCCCCCAGGCTGGCCCCACCTGGGCGCTCCCAAGCTCTCAGCGAGTGGGCGAGCAGTGCCAAAGGTACACCGGCGGCCGCCTGCTCTTCGTCCCACCCTCCGTCTCGGTGGCGGTCGTCCCCGCCTGGAGTTTCCTGTGGAGCTAAGCGCTCCAACCCAGCGAGCCGGCTAGGCGGCGGCGGCGGCGTCCAGGAGCCGGTGCGGCTCGGCTCGCTTGGAGCCTTAGCCCCCGAATGGGACTCAGCCCTGAGCGCCCCCTCTGGGGCCTGGGGAGGAGGCGGCGGGGGGCACCCCGCTAGCCCGCGGCTCCGAGCTGCCACCCGCGCAGCAGGTTGGCCGAGTTGGCGGCAGCCCGCACCTGCTTCCTGGCCCCGGACTCAGAGTCTGCGTCGGGCCCCGAGGGCCCCAGTGGTACACGCAGCCACCTCCCGACCCCCACACGCGGCCGCCTAGGGGGCCCCTCTTGCGCCCCGGGCGCCAGACCATGGTGGGTAGCTCCGAAGCGGAGCCGCAGCCGCCTGGAGCCGACGTCGCCCGCAGCCAGCCCCCGCCCCACCCGAGCCGCCGCGCGGGTGTTCGCAGCGCGCGGGTCCCTTCCTTCTTCGGCCGGGATGGGCCGCGCGGGACTGAGTGATCGGCCTCGCGTCCGGCGGGTAATCCCCATCTGATCTGATGCCTGTGAGCCGCCGACTGCCGGGCCGCGCGAGCCTGGGGGCCCCGGGCAGCGCGGCGATGACCTGATCCCGAGCTCGCTAGGGCGCCCCCTCCTTCCCTCGCTCCCTCTGAGCCTGTGCGGAGAGCTGCTCGGTGCGGCGGCCCCGGGCGGACCATGGCGGGGAGCTCCAGTTAAAGGCGTGTGGGCGCCGAGCTGGAGAGGAGACCTTCGGCATCGCTGCCTTTTGAGGGGGCTTATTTAAACTACTGAGTCATTCCAGATTTAGGATTCCCTAAATAATCACCAACTGTGCCCGTCTTGTGCCAGAAAGAAAGAGGAAAGAGAAAGAGCACCTGCTCTCGGGACCCCGCGTACCCGCGGCGCTCGCCTCTCGCGGGTTTCTCCCGGAGGGGTGCCTGGCCCTCGAGGATCTCCCTCCCTCCCTTCCTTCCTCTTTCCCCGTCCCTCCTTCCCTCCCTCCTCCCTCGCCTCCCGCGCCTCCCGCTCTCCTTGCAGCGCTGCTGGCGGGGAGTCGCGCTCGCCGCAGCTGGAAACAGCTGCCCCCGCCTGGCGCCCCTACCCCGACTCCAGCTAACTGCTCCCACTTCGCGCCTCTCGGAATTCCAGAACTCGGGCGGCGGGCCCCTGGAGAACCGCAGCCGGTGCGATGCATTCCGTAGACCTCACCCAGCCGGGACGGACCTCCTAATCTCCAGAACTGCGGGCCGCAGGGAGTTAAATTGCTGCCTTCCTCTCCTCTCTTGCGGTTGGTGGCTTGTTTTCTAAAGGAACGTTTTATTCACTTTTTAGTATTTTCTACCGGGGGCACGCTACCCGCCTCGGTCCAGACTGCTTTGTAAACGGGTTTTGTATGTATATATGTGTAGATATACTTTGGACACCTTACAACGCTTGCGCCTCTCCAACAGGGGCACGGCTTGTTGTTTTGGACATCCTTCTTCCCTTTCCACTTGGTACTCCGAACGCAGTGTGACCAAACTCCCCACTGCCCCTTGGACGCGGATCGCCTTGGGGTGCAAGTTTGGGGTGCAAGAGTCTAGTTAACAGGAAGGCCTGGGACCGCCCCGCCCCCACCGCCAGCGGTTGGGGAAGTTTACATCTGGATTTTCACACATTTTGTCGCCACTGCCCAGACTCTGACTAACGTTGTGGGCGCCGGGGTTTCGGTACTGCGGCCTTCTCAAATATTAGCACTGCCTCCACGCGCCTGCCCTGTCCCTCCAGGCCGCCGAGGTCCTGCCCTCGCCCCGGCGGAGCGTGATCCCGAGGGCGCAGTGGAACCCGGGGCCTGGGGCCCGCGCTGAGCAGCTATGGCTGCAGCGATAGCCAGCTCCTTGATCCGGCAGAAGCGACAGGCGAGGGAGTCCAACAGCGACCGGGTGTCGGCCTCCAAGCGCCGTTCCAGCCCCAGCAAAGACGGGCGCTCCCTGTGCGAGAGGCACGTCCTCGGGGTATTCAGCAAAGTGCGCTTCTGCAGCGGCCGCAAGAGGCCAGTGAGGCGGAGACCAGGTCAGTAGAGGTACAGACGGTGGGCTCTCTAGAGGCTGACACCCCCCTCCCCTTCTGAAAAGCACAGGGGGCATCCACGATAGAGAACCAGGATCCCCCTCTTCCATTCTGGCCCCCGTTCTCCAAAAATGTTCAGACATCTTTCAGTCGCTCTCTGTTAGTTAATAGCGTCTTGTCCCATATTCAGGAAAACACTTTATACCTTGATGAAACCACGGTTTGACTAGGATGAGAGTTACATATATCGATGCTCCTGGTCCCATAGAGCTTGTAGAGTCCTTGAGGGCAGTGACCACTTCATTCTCCCTCACTCTCTCTTTCTCATCCATCCCTTTATCCGTCCATCCATCCATCCAGCTAGCCAGTGTTTAATCTGCCTACTGAGGACCTAAATATAAATAAACCTTCCTCCCTATATCTCTCATAACACTTAGCACAATTCTTAACACATAATAGACACTTAGTAGACACCAGATCAACTTAAATTTACTCTTTTTCTAAATCTTTCTCTAGCAACACATCAAGTCCAGTCTCTCTCACATTCTGATCAATTTCTCACCTCCCCATTTTTACCCATGCCCTTTCACTTCCTTTTACACAGACCTCCTTTTCCTATTCTCTTCCTCCCATTGCTCTCATTGTTTCCAATGGCTCTGCTCATTAACTTTTCTGTCCTATTCCTTCCATCCTTTGCACACTCACACTTACTCTTGGGACATTACGGGAACAACGTAGTATCTGCAGTTTGGTCTCAGGGAGTGCAAAGAAAACTTTAGACTTATCCGAGATCTTCTAGGCCTGGCCTTTCTGAAGCTGATTCTCTTCTTTGGCCCTAAATTCAAATGGTTGGTCTTTGATGTGTCTCTGTTTACAAAGGGACGTTGGATACCTCAAAATTTCAGAGTGATTATTCCCATTTTAAGCCAGGCTACCTGGAGAGAATGAAAGCAGAATTTCCAAGGTCTGTGCTTCCATCAGACTTTATTGATCCTCTGGGTGTGGCCCACAGGGTCATTTGCAATCTGCAGATGATCTACCCTTACTGTGGACAACTGAAAGGAAATACTGTCTCGAGAGAAAGCTTGCTCTGTGATCAGTTGACTAGTTTAGGTTAGCATCTTTGCAACTCTGACTGTGATGTTCTCCTGGGTTCCAGGAATGAAGCATATGGGCTAGGGTCATTGGGTGAAGAAAACACTTGGAAAGTCTGGACAAGTGGGGCTCAGAATTAGTTTAGAAATTTGGGATTAAGCCTTAATGAAAAAGCCATCTCATCTCATTTTTCCATTGAGTTTTCATGACGTTATTCACTCCCTAGTGGGCTCATTTTCTTAATCCGTGATGTTGATGAAATAGTAAATTTCAGGAGTAAACAAAAATAATTATGATCTGAAGGCAGGAGCTAGTAAAGCCGATTCTTTTATATTCAATTAATATGGCCTGTTCATTTTATAAAGGGAAGATGTATGCAAAATACTAGAGTTATCTCTGCACAGTAAATAATTCATATTAGGGGGAAGTCAAATCTCTTGTATTGTTGTGCAAGGATCATTTGGGGGCCATTTTCTCTCAGGGCTTATGTGGTCTGCAAGGGACTTCAAGGCTCTGAATTCCATGTGACTCTTATATCTCAGTCTCTGAAGTACATTCTTGCACTCTAGTTGGGATAATAACGTTTGTGAATAGATTCTACTCAGCCTCCTCAGTTACAAACAAGGTCATCAAGATGATAGGTAGATTGTTTTTGTGAATGGATAAGATAAACTTGACTGATCTTTGTTGAAGTTGATTTGGAGATGAGTGATTTGCATGGCTTACTTTTGCATAAGGAAATTGCTTCCTGTGACCTTTTCCTTAGCATCTCATTAGAAAATAGAGAATTTGAGGGAATTGCTGAGTTTATTGTTCTTTTCAAAGTTCATTTAATCTTTCCCTCTTTTTCATCTACTCCGCGTACATTTCGGCAAAGAGATCATGACTGGTGAATTCCTTTAGCTTAAGTGTCACAGTAATAATCTGGCAGAGAGGTGACAGGACCTGTTAAGACATACCCAGTGCAAAGGCAGCACACGTGTTTCTGTCCACCGTAGACTTCAGTTTGTTATGAAGCTTAGCTGAGAAGAATGGGAGCATAGGATGCAGCAAAGCTTTTGGGGAAGATGATAGTGTCCTGTTATTGTTACTAACAAAGCCAAACAATTAACCTGTTGATTTGCTGTCAGTGACTATGATTCATGTAGTATGGGATGAGTCTATGTAGAAAGATACAGCACCTTCCACATCTCAATTCCAGAGAGGATTCTTTAGCTGGATTGGGAGAAAGTTGCTAAACACCAAAAGGAAAAAAACTATCTGAGCAAATCTGTTTTACAAGCGCTTTGATGTTATGTTCACTTAATATTTGAGTTATCCTTGAACTCACTAGCCCTTCTAAGCTATATTCTGTGAACTACAAACTGAGTCACAAATGGTAAAGTGGAATAACTTGTCCTGATAAAGAATTTCCACTCTGAATTTCTGACGAGACACAAGTTCCATGGACCAGACTTTCCAGGGGAGAGAGCCTGAAACAGTGAAGCTAAGTCAGGTATTGGATGGGAAAGGCCACGGTTGTATTTCTGATTTCAGGGCTGACACATTGTCTCTTAATCCTTGTCTTAACTCACCAAGTTCTGATACGTATCATGTTGAAACCTCATAAACACAGAGGGAATACTGAAATTACACAGTAAAGGTCTCAGATTTCAAAATCATGATATTGCATTATGAAAATGTGAGAATTGGCAGGGTAAGACCTCCCGTTGTGCAGTTCCAGGACCACAGGGCACCTCAGATGCTTTGTGAATGCCCTCTCTGGAGCACAGTGATGGCTTACACGGGGATTGTGAAGGCAGAATCCTTCCTAAGATAAGAAATCCTTGAGCCATAGCAAGTTGGTGGTTTATACAAGATTGCACAGCTAGATTGTGGAAAGATTGGGGCTAGAACTTGATCCAGTTGATTCTTCTTGCCTGTGCACTTCACAACACAACACAGAAAAAAGTGGTATGATGAACTGGATGCCCTCTGTCAAAGAATGGAAATAATTTTGTGCATTATTTATTTTTACCGTTAAGGTTTGTTATCATTATTATTTTGTAATTAGAACAGGAATACGGTCTCATAGAGGAGGTAACGGGTAGAAGGAGACATAGGCAATTGGGATTCTAAAATGACCATCCTATGCAAACTATTATACATAGGATGGATAAACAACAAGGTCCTACTGTATCGCACAGGGAACTATTTTCAATATCCTGTGATACTGAATAATGGAAAAGAATATGAAAAAAATATATAATGTGTGTATAACAATCACCTTGCTGTACAGCAGAAATTAACACAACATTGTAAATCAACTCTACTTGAATAAAATAAATTAAAAAAAATAAAGTGACCATCCTATAGCAGCCTGCATTATAAAAGTAAATCCAACAGTGAAGACGTACAGACAGTGCAGGAATAGTTAGCCCCTTAGGCACTGTGCGGGCTGTAGCTCTTTGGAAATGAAATGTTGGAGACCTTGAACTGGCACGTTGGCCGAGGGCACTGAACCATAAAAAAGCCTTTAGAACAGTTCTGTTTGTGGACTTTCTAATAAAGAAAGGAGCATTCCTATGGTCATTATTTCTTGAGTAATTATTTATGTGAGAAATACCTGTATGAGCCAGATGTGCTGGAATACTTGCTTAAATGTTGATACCACTTAATTTGCCATATCTAAGCTATTAGCACATCCATGTGAATTACATGGCTTACTTATTTCCAATATTTGTTTTACTTTTGAATAGAAACATCTGTACAAATGACTGACTCCAGAATTATTTATGTTTTGACTCAGGAGTTGCTGCAGGTAATGGATAGCATTCATCATCAGGAAGGGAAAGGTGTTTATAGAATCTTTGAATGTTGGAGCAGCCAGGAACCTTGGAGGTCATTCGTATCACTCTGAGTTTTCAAATGAGAGCCTCTCTGGAAAGTACAGAGTAGTTAGTTAAGCCTAAATCTGTGTATTTTAAGTGATTTTGTGATTTTATTATTTTTCTATATAATTTAATTCCTTCCCTCAAACCAGAGCATTAAAAAATCAGAAGTAATCAGGAAAATTCCTCACCTAAAAAACATTAGATGTTTTTCATAACTTAAGTTTTTGGTTTTATATTACCTCCCTCTTAAAGAATGATGTGGTATATTTATACCAACTGGATAAAATAAATCAAAGAAGTGATTATAATTTTACTAAATTTTGTTGATTTTCATTTGTCTTTTTTCTGAGTCCCTGTTTCTGCTTGTTTCTGAGTCCTTGTCTGTGTTATAAAAATTGAGGTTACTCAAAATATTTTAGTATTTTTCTGACTTGTTTTGGTAGATGTATAGTATCTAATAGCATACTCTTTCCAAATTTTACTATCAAATATGTCCTTTGATGTTGATGAAGGAAGCATCACAGAAAATAGAAACTTCAAGAAGAAAACTGACAAAAAAAGGAGAAATGCTTAATCATGTAATTTATGGCATATAAATTAGATTTTTATAAACTGAAATAATTCTGGTCAATATATAGATCAAGCATACATTCACATGACAGGTGATACTTTACATTTATAGCAAGTAGTCTTATTGTATTTTCTCCTTTAAAAGTATGACTCATATCTGAACTACAAAATCAGCCTAATTAAATGATATTTGGCTTAATGTCTTGTTAAAAAAAACCCAGGCTTTTCTCTTTAGAAACCCACCCTAGGGTTTAAACTGATATTTTGTATGTGTTTTTTTTTTTTTTTTTTTTTTTTTTTTTTTTTTTTTTTTTTTTGTGGTACGTGGGCCTCTCACCGCTGCGGCCTCTTCCGTTGCGGAGCACAGGCTCCGGACGCGCAGGCCCAGCGGCCCGGCTCACGGGCCCAGCCGCTCCGCGGCATGCGGGATCCTCCCGGACCGGGGCACGAAGCTGCGTCCCCTGCATCGGGAGGCGGACTCCCAACCACTGCGCCACCAGGGAAGCCCTGTATGTGTTTTTTTAATCCTGTTTTCTCTACAGCAGTGCATTCTCATCAACAAATGATGTTTCCATTGTAAGATCGTTTTAAAATAGCAGGTACTGTGATCTCTTGATTTCTTTCATCCCACAGAGGTCTCATCAAGCCGTAACTCAGGATTAAGTCTTTAAAGTTTTAGTGAAGTTGATATTCTTGAACAGACTTAGAAAAACAATTTGCAGGAAATGAGACAGTCTGTATTTGAGGAAGCAATAGGAATATTTTAGAAGATCTTTAGAAACTAAAGCTTTGTCTCATATAATTATATTTTAAAGAAAGTACTGGGCTTACTAGTCAAAAACTACTGCTTTTAGTCTAGTTGAGAGCATAGTTTTACATAGATATTACAGTGTTGATTTGGTGTGAAAAATTTGTTAATAGTAATTAGTCTTTTCTTGTCTCTTTCTTGAGTACTTTGTCATAATGTATATTCGGTATGACTTCTTTCTAGAGTTATTATAGATTTTATGAGAACTCTCATAAACAGTCTCATTATACATAGGAGACCAAGTTAATATACTACATTTTGGATTCTATCTGATGGCCTACCCATCAAGCTACAGAGCTTTACTTGTTGTCCAAAGAGAAATGCAGCACATCTAAAGGGCTCTGACAGACATAGAGACACAGACCTAGAGAATGACGTATGGATACTGGGGCCGGGTGGTGGTGTGGTGAATTGGGAGATTGGGATTGACATGTATACGCTAATATATATAAAACAGATAACTAATGAGAACCTACTGTAAAACCCAGAGAACTCTACTCAGTACTCTGTGGTGACCTAAATGGGAAGGAAATCCAAAAAAGAGGGGATATATTAATATGAATATGTAGAGCTGATTCACTTTGCTGTACAGCAGAAACTAACACAACATTGTACAGCAACTATACTCCAATAAAAATTAATTAAAAAGATAAAAAGTTAAAAAAAAATAAAGGACTCTGGTTCTGAGGCCACTTTCTAAGCATCTGTGAGAGGGAGGGGCCTTAGATGCAAAATGTCTCTAAATTAATCATATATGATAATAACTTTTAACGATAACTTCCTTGACTGTATAACTTCAGGGTTTACGGAGTTTCTTCACAACTTCTGCCCCTTTTATTCTTCATAGCGATCTACTGACATAGTTAGCCCCATCTTTGAAATAAGAGAACTAAGCTTCAAAGTAGCAGACAGACTTGTTCAGGTTTATGGAGTCAGGAAGTGGCTAAACTGTTTCAGAAACCCCAGCCCGCACCCTGCGGATCATCTTTCTTTATCTCCCACCACCTCGAGCTAAGGAGGCTGAATCTGAAGAACTCAATGTGATTTGAAGCTGGGACCCTCCGGTTGGGGGGAATCCGATGAAGAGTTCAAGGAAATGTGGCGGGTCATGTTACTTTGCTCTGGGTATGATCTGGAGCCCCCAGGGAGGATCTCTAGTGAGGAGGAGTGAAGTGGGAAGGCTGCTGGAGGTCTGCAGGCCGGTGCTGCAGAAGCAGTCCTGTGGCTGTGTCGTCACGTGCTGTTCCCAGGCTCCTGGCTGGGATGTCCCTCTCTGCATGCGGGAGCCTCGGAGATGTCAGGGGTGCCACCTGGGACACCTAAGGACCCACTGGGAGACTGGGGTCCAGAGGGGAAGACTTTCTTGACTATAAACATAAACAACTGCTTCAGATGTTTTCAAAAGTAAAGAGGTTAATAACAAGGTCAGGAGAGCCCTGTAAGATTTAGCCTTTACAAAAAAAAATTTTTTTTTAATTTAAAAATTTTTTTACAGTTACTGTTTAAGCGACTGTGTAGCAGAGTGATTAAGTTCATGGACGTTGGTGTGGGATCTGAATCCAAATTCTGGAGATATTATTTGTGAGAACATTAGGCAAGTTTCTTAATACTTTGAGCCTCAGTTTGCTGATCTGTAAAATGAAAATACTATCTCTAGCATTTGTTCAGGAAGCATCTCTCTGAGGAATAATCATGTAGGCTGAGTTCTGAAGGGTGAGGCAGGCAGAAAAGGATAGAAGAACGTTCAAGGCAGAGGAGAATAGCTTGCATTAGACTGAGGTGAGAGGGAGTTCGGTGCTTTTGAAGAAGTTGAAGTGTAACTGGAGTGACGGGAGCAAGGGGTCCAGGTGATGTTGGAAAGCTTGGCAGGGCTGAGTTGTGCAGGGCCTTGGAGACCCTCAGAGAGATTGCATACTTTAATCTAGGGTCCAAAGAGAGTCAGAAGTAGGTGATGATATAATGTGACTTGCATATTTAAATGCACACTCTGGCTTTGGAGAGGAGAGTGGATTGTAGGGGAGCCAGAGTGGAAGCTAAGGAATCATAAGGAGGCCGGGGCAGCAGTCTGGGCCAGCAGTTCTCAAAGTGTGGTACGCAGGCCCTGGAAGCTCCTTGGAGACCTTTCAGTGGGTCCACAAGATTAAAACTATTTTCATAATGATATTTCCTAATAATGCTAATTATTCATCTTTTTTCACTCATTCTGTCACAAGTGTCCAATGGAATTTTCCAGAGACTAGAAGATATATCCACAATCATCTGAAAAGGCTATTAAAATTTTCCTCCCTTTTAAGCCATGTATCCGTGTAAGGCCAGGTTATCTTTAGACACTAAAGCCACAACATCTCACAAGAGATTAAATGCAGAGACAGATTTGAGAACCCAGCTGATTTGTATTAAGGCAGACATTAAAGACATTGGAAAACACATAAACTGTTTGTTCACTCATTTTGTTTGTTTTGGAAAATATAGTTAGGTTTCATTAAACCATCTATTTATATTAACATTTGATGGGCTTATTGTTATTTTTAATAAATATTTGAAAAAATTTCTTGTAATTTCTAAACATGGTAAATATTGAAAGATATAGGCCCATAAACAAAAGCTCTTTGGGGTATTCAGTAATTTTTAGGACTGTAAAAGTGTCCTGAGAGCCAAAAGTTTGAGAACCACTAGTCTAGGTATAGGTGATGTTAACACAAAACATTATGGCAGTGGTCATGGATGTGAAAAGAGTAGATGGAGGTAGAATGACCTGAGCCTGATAATAGGCAGGTATGGGTCAAGAGAGCATAAGGTGCCTGGATGAATCCTGCCTAAATAATTCAATAGTGAGTGGTGCCTTTGCTGAGATGGAGGATAACTAGGGGAGAAGCAGGGTTGGTGTGCGTCAGATAATACTTATCATTCCCAAACTACAAAACACTGCGGAATGCTAAGGTGAAAAATTGGGTAATGGTATTATTTATTGGTATTATAATATAAATTTATTTATATAAATTTATATAAATATATTTATATAAATTTATTTATAATATAAATAATAATGGTATTATTATTTATTGGTTAATAGTTTTACAATATGATGAAGATCCTAAATACCCCTCTGTGTAAGGCTATCTACCTTACTGTGAACTCTTTAGGGAACTTCTCCTCCTCCATTGATTTATGGCTACTACCTTGCAAGGGTAATCCAATAAGCAAATGTGTTTTAGGCAGAGAAAAATATTGAGGAAAGTAGAAAACCTTAATAGTTTTTCTAGTCCTTTAAAATTGAAACAAAATATTTTCATGTCTAACAAAATTCTAAAGATACTTGACCTAGTTTAGTTGTGAATATATTCTGAATATGGCTTTTATATGTGTGGCACCTAGGTGGATTTCGTACATGAGTTTGGGCCAAGTTCAGTGGTTTTTGCATAATTAAGTGCCTTTGACAAGACAAACTTTGTAATGTCCTCCTTATTTGTCCACCTGTTGTTAGTCATTTGATTAGTTTGTGGTACTTATACACCCCCAGACTCCCTGCTTCTAATCATACTTCTGTTAATGCCTCTTCACTGGAATTTAAGTGTGTACAGCCTTTTCTTAATGACTTTTCAGAGGTCATTAGAGAAACCCTAAGGTCTAAGACCAAACCTACTTTCCTAGAAAAGAATGACATGGGACAAATAAATCAGTAGTCAAATCACGAAACGTTAGAGCTTAGATATTATACAGGCCAGTGGTTCTCAGCCTAGCTGAAAATGAAATCACCTGGGAGATTTTATAATGTGCTAATGCCACACAACCAGAAAATCTGATTTCTTGTATCTCTTCTGGGGCCCAGACATCAGTTATCGGTTTTGCTTGTTTGTTTGTTTTGAACCTCCAAGGAGATTCTGATATGCAGCCAAGGTTGAGAACAACCAACCTGTTCAAGTCCCATCACTTCATACCTTGTGACCTTGAAACAAAGGATAATTATTTGATTCATTAATGCCTTTAGAATACATTTATGAGGCCTAGAAACTGTCCACGCTAATTTTAATTATAATGATGGTCGCTTCCTTTTGCTTATTGTTGAGTCTTTCCAGTGTTTAATGGTGTCCAAAACCTGAGCCACATTATATATGTTTATGTGCCTCATCTTCCTGACCAGCACGTGAGCTCCTAAGGATCGGACCGTGACATGTTCATTGCTAGATTCTCAGCACTAACATCTTGCCTGTGTCACTGCAGTTCTTTGATCACTGTTAAATAAATGAGTAAATGACACACCGACTCCTTGAAACTTACCTTTACAGCAAGCCTCAAAGGAAAAGGGATTCTGAAGTTAGTATCTCCAGTTCTCACATAAGGATGCTGAGGTATAGCAAGCCTGGGGCTTCTCAAGTTCACGAGACTAGTGAGAAGTAAATTCTGGGTTTGAATTCAAGTTTGTTTTTCCTAGTTGACTTTTCTTTTCACTGTGCCAGCACTGGAAATGGGCCTCAGCGTCTTTCTTTGCAAAACAGTGGTACTATTTTAAAGGATATCTAAGAGCCTTTTTAGCTTGAAAAGTCATTAAATAGCTCCCCTCCTCCCAGGAGGAACACTCATGACCATGACCCGTGACATGAAATACTCATCTGCTCCCTGTTTCCTACTTACACAGGAAATATTAAAACTGTTTTCCTAGTGTGCTGTTTAGAACATTCCTAACTACATCCCATGGTTTAATTACCTGAAATGTGCTATTAAACATCTCTTTGCCTAAAATATCAGTCTTTATTCCTTTTGACTCCAATTTAGGCCTTGAAAGTTAGGAATTAAATCCAGTGTACTGCAGCGTTTTAGACATTTTTTAAACCTAAGGTAAAAAGGGGGATTAAAGCGAAGTGTGAATGAGATTCAGGAGAGAAAATCTGTAAGCTTGTATAAATTATTATAAAAAGAAAAAATAAAAATTTCCAGAAGATGTAGTTTTTTATTGTTACTGGTGACTTTAATGTTTTAATTTTGGGAATTCAAAAGATGACCCAGGTCACCTTCACAGTGCCCTAGAATCAGATAATACTCCTCAAATAATTAAAAATGGGGGCAAAATTTAAATAAGTACCAAAAGTAGGAATCTGTAGTCAAATTGCCTGAGTAGAATAAGTGTCAGATTCTATTTTTAGATAAATAGCTCTAGCTGAGCTGTCCACATATTATTATATTATCCATACCAAATGTAATATTATGCTGGGGAGAAGACTTTAAGACAGGATAGCCACCTAAATTCACCTAAAGAAGCTAGAAAAGAAAAGATTGGTCAGTGTCTGTAATTAATAAAAAAAATGATGAAAAAAAAGCAGGATCTCAAATTCCAAGGAAGCCCAAGTTTCTCATGATAGAGTTAAAGCAGTGTTATTGTCATGCTTTATTGCTTCAGGGAGGACTGCAGAGGATTTTTGTAACCAGCGTGTAGCCATGAAGTTAAACGTAAGTGACAAATGAGGTGATGATTCTGAAGATCAGAATTCTAGAAAGGAAGTCATGTTGATAGAAACCCAAGTTTCCTCTGCAGTCTTCTTCTTGTGGGATAGCGCTCTGAGAGACTGGAAATTTACTTTCCCTTCAGAATGGTGGAGAGGGTTCCTGTTTGCCTCCTTGCTGAACCTGTCTTCTGATAGGCCCCAGGGCCCTTCTCCTCTGTAGCTTTTGTTCAGGAAAGTATCAATAGTTGGTAGCATCTTGAAGTTCTGGTATCCTGAGAGGTCTGCCTCTCCTCCCTCTCCACCTACAGGTCATGAGAAAAGCAGCACGAGGAAGGAAATGCACTTTGAAATCATGCTTTTCCTAGTGTTTCCACATAATTCCCTTCTTTGAGGTTTTGCTGGGCTGCATTTCTGGGTTACTATATAGCTTCTTGAGTTCGAATTCCACTCATGGTTCTGCTAATGGGATCACCATTTTGGTTGGAAACCTGAAGGTGGAGGATCCTTGACTCCCGTTACTTTCACCTAAAGCATAGTCCTGCCTGTTCTCTTTATCATGTTATGCAACCACATTCAGTCTGAAGCTTTTGTCTCATGCTATTACACGTCTGCACTTGAGAATGAGTAACTGTGACATCAGCCTTGGGAGATCCACCTAGTGGGGTATGTGATTTAAAGTGTTATTGGGTTTGCATTAGAAAACATCAGCGCTCATTACAATCACCCACCTTATGGGGGAGGGAAGTGAGCCTCTGAAGGGGTAAATTAGGTCATATAACTATGAAAGGCAGAGCAAACACAGAGACTAAGCCTATAAACGTAAGCCTGTGCCTTACTGCTACACCATAGCTGTCTCCTGTGGGCCACTGCCCACTGATGGTAGCAAGATTATCCAACTGCTTCTTTGTTTTGAGCAATTTAAATGTGGGTAGTTGCTTTTAAATATCTATAGTAAAGTTATATTGTCAGACATCTATTGAATAGCTGTTTTGTCATGTGCTTGGGAACGGGATATGGCAATAATGAAGAAGTACCTGTTCTTTTCCTGTAGGGCAATCTATAATTTTGTTAACTCTGGCCAGGTTTGTATTACTGCATTCCAAGTTGTAGTTTTGCTGTGTTCTTCTGGACAGTTTCTCCTGTAATGTCTAAATTTCAAGAAAAATAATAATTTCTTAATTTTAAAAAATTCACTACAATTTGTCTTTCGAAAATACATGTGGGCTCAAGACCTGGCTGAGAGCATGCTGTTTGATTATATATATTATCAACATGAATATGCTATATAATCGAGGTTCTCTCTCTACCTCTCCTCCCACAGTGCTCTAGCCAACCCCAGCCTTGTTGCATACATAGAACATTTACAGCATCTGACCATTTCAGTTCCATAATTTATAGTTGGTTTCCCCACAAGGCATGCTGATAACTTCCATACCTGTCTTTCCCTTACTCAGACATAGCCTCACATTTTCCCACCCTGCGGCAGTCCAGCCCAGCTCCCATCTCTTACGCCAGATCTCAGATCCTTCCAGGTAGAATGAATCACTGCCTGCCCCTTCACTTGGCTTTATACCTGTATTGTCGTCTGCAGTTCAGTCTGTCTTGTCTTATAATTACTGCGTAAGTACCTGTCTCTGCCTTTGGAGTATAAGCTACTGTAGGAAAAGGACACTATCATTTTCAATGCTATCTCCACAGTAGGTGGTCAGAAATAACTCATCCAAATGAAATGAATTCTATTGGTGACTAGTGTGCTCATGGCATCAGTACTAGTCAGGTTTCAAGGGAATTTCTGCACAAATGTGAAAATGCTGAGCAAGAAAAGGAATTAGTATCTTAAGCTAATATTAATTTCCTTTTGTTCAATATCAAAATACAAAAATATCATTAATCCATTTTCATTTGGTGTATAGCTATTAGATAAATACTTAGCACTTACGTCTTCCCTTCCTCCCAACCCACCTCTCAGTTGCCACCCTTGTTTCACTCAGTATATACTTTCTTCTTTCTCAGCAGCATAACTACTTATAAAGGGGGAGTTTCTATGGAAATGCCACAAAAGAGAGCATCTTTATATTAATTTATCTCTTTGCTCCAGAAATGGAGGGGAAGTGGGTGGCGTAGCCAGTTTGGAAAAGGGCCCGTTTCTATTTTGACTGGCTTTGGTTTCTTAACATTGGGTTAATGAGAAATAACCTTTGCCATTGATTTCAAATTCATGCATGCCTGGTCCTTACATTTACAGTTGAGACCAACAAGCCATTTTACTGTTAAATAATCTTGAGGGAACATATTCACTCTGCTTTCACTTTCCTTGGTGAAGCTCTAAGTGATGGGGGAATACAGTATTGATTGGGTCTAATGAAAAAGCTTCTTTCTGGCAACTCTTTCTTACCTCATTGGCTTTTCTTTTCTTTTACTCTTAAAGCTATTGATAGCACATTAAGTAAGTCTTCTGTGTATGCTGCAGTCCTCTGTATTTATTCTTTTGCTGGGTTTGAAATCCAGCCTTTTTCTTAAGAAGATATGAATAAAAGAGGCCTTTGATTCAGTCTAAGGTAACAGTATCATAAAAATAGCATTGGACTTTTTGACCTTGGGGAAGCTTTTTTTTCTTCTCTTCAGCTTAGCTTCCTCATTTTCAGAATAAAGGGGTTGTATCAGGTGGTTTCTGAGATCCCTTTCAGCTTTATCATTCTTGATGTGTATTTTTGGTGTTAATTCTTACAGGGAGTAGGTTGTTGGATTCCAAGATATCTGTATGTCAGATGTAAGAAAATAGCTTAATGATATGTTGGACATGAAATTCCAGAAGACTTGACATGTATATTAAGGGAATAGCAAAAAATTAATACCTATATTTTTGTTTAATTGCCCTCCTCCATATTCTTTATTTGTACTTAGATCCACTCATTTAATTGAACACAAATTGACTGTATTTCTAAATTTTCTTTGTATTATTTTAGTTTTTGCATTTCACTGGGCATTCAAGATAGATCATTACATAGATTTGGACTTCAGCACTGAAGGGATTTAATAAGATGGTGGAACTAGATTTTGTTCTAATGTAGATGACATTTATTTATTTACTAGTGCAGCCTCAAAGAGAAGATAAAACTAAAAAATGGACAGCAAAAGGGACTATGTGATACTGAGTGCAAGTTGAAGACTGATTTCTGAATAAGCTAATGTGAAACATCATATTCCATGACAGTTTTAAATTAAGCAGTGGAAATGTGCCATTGGAATAGGAATGATAGTAGAGAGAAAAGTCATGCCTTAATTATCAAGTTTTTAGATTTCTCAGACTTTAAGACATCCCTTTTTGATATATTTCTACTAAGACTTCATCAATTAAGGAAGAAACCAACATTTACTGAATATCAGACTTGACATACTCTTAGCAATCATCACATTTATATTACGGAGAGTTGGTGAAATTTAATTGTGCTCATTAGTGGTAAAAATATAAGATTTAGAAAAGAAGGGTGTAATTAAAATATTGCCTAAACTGAGATTTTTGCATTTCTGTGATTTTCATTTATGTATGTCAACCCATCTCATCTGTTCTCATAGGTATTATTGGTATTTGACTTTTTTCTTCTTTAGTTTTTCCCAATTCTTTATCTATGCAGTATGGTGACAATATACATAGGGGAAATTCAGTTTTATCTTTTGAACCATTGATCATGTTATTTTACGAAAAATAAGTTTGGCCTTTTCCTTGAATTTGAAGTATAATACAAGGTCACGTTTAGGATTTATAGCACCTGAAATTGCATGACATATAGTAGGTGTGTTGATAAACCTGATTACCTGCCTCTGGATAAGCTCCTATTTATCAGTATCATTGTAGGGGGTATTGCTTGGAATCAACATTATAACCCAGGTTTGGTCTGATAAACCCAGAGTAAAATACCCTCAGTCTAGATTAGAATTTCTGTGAGGGCTTTAGGAGGTCATTTTATCCCTCGGCACAGTAATATTTGGTTAACTGTTCTTGCAGCTGCTGTTTATAATGTGCTTTGAGAAAAGAACTTTATAATTTCACAGTAGGGATTTTATTATTTTTTTGTGTTAACCAAACTCTTAGGATTTTCAGAAGTGGTTTTTGCCTGCATTCTAAATTAAGTCTCCAGTTGGTCTAGACCTCATCTGAATTGATTCAGGCACTTTCATGGGTAGTTCTCCCAGCATGTAAGCTATATGCTCAAAGGCCTTATTGTGTCTAATTTTAAGAGTTCTGAGCATATCTTGTTCACAATTTCAATGTTACAGTCTGTGCACCAATGTAATGAAGAGATGCACATTTTATGAGTCCCAAGACAGTGGCTCTTTTGGGTCTCCTTGTGCTCATGCAAGCCCCATTCATCGTTCAGACCTATTTCCCAGGTAAAATTCTCCATCTTCTCCTTTATGCACCCATTTCCTCTGTAGATACACTAGTCATAATACTCATAACACTTTCTTCAAATTGTTTTTATAGTTTTTGTTCTTCTGCTAGACTTTGAACCTGTTGACAGAGAGTCCATGAGACCAGCGTTATCTTGGTGAATATTAGTGTTTGCTGAATGATATCCTTAATAGAGGTGTTCCTGATTTTTTTTTTGTTGTTGTTGTTAGTTTGTTTTTTCCTCCTTGGGTGAAGTCACCTTTATTGACTTCACCTGTCTCCTGTATATTTCTGACTCAGGTTGACATCTGAGTTCCTCATCCAGATTTCCAGTAACATGCTGTTTACTTCCATGTGGTTCCACTGCTAACTCAAATGCAACCTTCTTCCTCTTGAATTTAATTATTATCATCCCCCAGATCTCAGTCTGCTTTGTATCTTGAGCTTCCCATCTCAGTGAATGACATTCTTTATGATAGGTAGTATTGGCAGTTTCCTGACGCCAACCTTCTTGTCTGCCAAGTTGGGAACCCCTCTTATCTTTGACTCATCTCTCTTTATTGTCATATCCAATCACCAACCTCATTGATTTGATCTCTGCAAAGTTTTTTTTTTTAACTTCATTTATTTGTCAGGCACTAACTGAGGACTTTCTGGGAACTGAGGAAAGTAAGATGAATCAGGTACAGTTACTAACATCAGGTAAACTGATAATCTTTGTTCCATATTATCTTTTCTCCATCTCTCTTGTCACTGCCAAGATTTAGGGGTTTTTTTTTTTGTTGTTTGTTTTTTGTAACCTGCTCTTCTAATGCATTTTGAAAGGTGGATCTTATACTTAATACACTTCTGAGAGAATACCTATTTATTAACCTGAATGTTGTTAATCTTTTCCTTTTCCTTTCCTTTTCCTTTTCCTGAATCCTTAATCAGTCTGAACAGAATTTTTAAAAAACATCCTTGATATCACATTACTTCCCCATAAAAACCTTTGTAAAATTTCCCAGTTGCTTACAAAAGCACCTTTAAATGGCCTGAACATTGCTATGATTTCCTGAGATCTTGTTGTCAATCTCTTTATCTTCCTCTTAGCGCATTTATCCACAGCCCCCATACTTTGAGTGTGGCATTTGAGCCAGGCCAAGGAAGATTAGAAAGATTTCAATAGGAATAAATGTGGATGATAAGCACGTGAACAAAGGAATAGAGATGGGAAACCCTGTGGCTGCATTTCCCAGCAGTTATTGATACTCAAAAGTACACAGCACAAAAGGCTCTCCCCCATCCCTCCATTTTGATATTTTCCACTCAGCTTGCAATCTGAACAGTCAATTTGAATGTGTTCTGTGGAAGGAAAACTCATGGACATTTGTTTTTCATAAACTAAGGCAACCAAGTCAATGATTATGAGTCAGCCTATGAGAACTCTTGCTTTATATTCCTGGGTTACCCTAGTATCCATCTTGGTTTAGATTAAATATTTAAAATTGAAATGAGAACCTTAGAATATGATGTTTAAGTATAGGTAGTTCTTTTTATTGCCCAGATATTATGGATGATGATTTTAATCAGACATACAATATTTATTTCATCGTTTGTTCCTTGGGTTGAATTTTCTGCCATCATGTAGTTAATTGTAGCTTGTACTTGACACCCCTGGTTTTTAACCTGTCATAGAAATAATGCATTTTGAAAGGTGGAGCTTCTACTTAGTACACTTTTAAGAGAATGCCTATTTATTAACCTCTTGTGTCAAGTGAAGATTTAACATCGATTTTAGTTAGAATCAAAATAGAGTAGAATTGATCTGGTTTTGTTTTCTTTTTCTTTTCACTTTATGTAATCAATCTAAGAACTAGGAATGCTCAGTTGCCTTTTTAAAATCTAGAATTAAAAGAGAGGAAGTGCTCAGGCTGAAGGGATAACATTAAAATATATGTAAGTGGTTCCCAACCTTCCCCTTGAGGAAATAGTCAGTGCAGATGGTCCCAGATTTCAGGGGAAAACTGTGGACTAGATATTGTTAAATTAAGTCTTTTCACATTTGTTAGCCATTCAATCCTGTTTCATTATAACATTACCTTCTTTTAGTTTTTTCTTGATTAGCTTTGTTTCCTTCTTATTTTTTGACTTCCTTTTTCAATAATTGGGTACCACAGACATCAGTATCAGGAAATAAATGAAAAAAAATTGACACTGCTTTATATTTCCTAAGATGTGAGTAAAAGTTTTTACTTATTTTTTTTCTTCTTTTTCATATGTTTAATTTTTTTTAAAAATTGAATTTTAAAAATATATTTTCCAAATGACTACTTATTTATAGTATTTCACAATTGGCAACATATAGCAAGTTGCTTTCAAAAAGGTAAAATATATGAAAAACATAAAGTTTTGATGGCTTTAAGAAACAAATGGTATTAATTAAAAAATTTTGTTTTTCCTTCTATACTCCCTTTATCTCCAAGTCGTTCCATTTATCACTGTATTGAAATTATGTATTTGTAAGTCATATATCTCCCATAATATTATAGATTGAATTCTTTTTAGTATGTGATTTCTAATTGTAGCCCACAAAATCTAGCACAATATCTGGCATATCATTATATTTCACTAGACAAAAACCAAACAAACAAAATATCTAATATATGTCAGTTTCTATAACTTCACATATTTTAAGTAAAATGCAGTATAACTCCTGAAGCCCTCCAGTATAACAATTCCTTTTCTGTAGTTGAGATTCCATGACACTGATTTAGATTGTTTTGTCTTTGCTTATTTTCATAAACACTTATATTTTATGTATTTTTAATTACTTCAATTAAGAGTAGCTACAATCAAACTTTAAAGTTATTCCATTTCTGTTTTGTTACTTATTGAAAATAAGGATCGTAAATTAATGCAAGAATGAGGTAAGTCGTAAAATAAAATCTATTTTTAAAAATGTATCAAAGATTATTCAAGCAGAACTAGGCTTTCTGAATTAGTTTTATTAATAAGTAATTTTCCTTCTCCAAACCTGAAAAAGAAACATGCTTGGATGTCTAATCATTTAACAAAATGGTTAGATATACTTACAGTGCCTTAAAATTCGAAGCTTCTGAGTGACTCCTAACTGGTCTTACACTTGTCACTTCTCTTCTGTGAAATCACGAAGGGGCCAACTATGAGGTGTCATTCGAGTTCTTCCTCTGAGATTTCATCATAAAATATTCACCAGCTTCTCTGTAGGGCTTTCCCACAGGCAGGCACACCAGGACACGTTCCGATTCACTAATAATAATGGGATCTGATTTCGATCCTTGAATTTGCAGTGCAGGCACCTCCGTCTGAAACAGGAACACTCTGGACGTTTCCCTACATTTTTTCTCAAACACAGTGCAGATCCCTGCTAACATTTGCCCCTTTTTCGTATTCATATCATTGTTATTTATGTTATTGTTACAGAATTCCATGATGCCATGTAAGTAGCTACTACAACCGTCTGCAGTGTTTAGGGATAAGGGAGTACCAGGCAGGTTAGTGTCAACCTTATGGAAGACAATAAAGTATAGAAAGGTACTCACCCTTTGCCTGGAACGTGGTAAGTGTTCAATAGCTTTTAGTTTCTTTTTGCCCCTCAGCTTTTGACATTAATTCCAGTGTTCTTTCTATTACACAAGATTGTCTCTCCCAGTAGCCTCTTTGTTGGGTAGATCAGAAATAGTTTTATTTTTGCAGCCACCCAATTGGTCATTTTCAATTTGTGTTCTTTACATACTTCTTTGTTTCTGTTCATGCATTGCTGTGGATGTAGAAGGAAAAGAAGAAAAATTACATAAATCACTTGAATAATGACAATATCAGAGCCTTCCTTTAACTTTCAAATTCATTTTTTTTCTGCATTTCAGTGGATGATAGGACATTATTTCTACAGTACATTTAAGAAAATGAGAAAATAATTTTTGATAAGATTCAAATGTTTTGGAGGGTGAGATGTGTAAGTGTTGCATCCCTGAGTCATAAATCAGTCAGAACTTAGATGAAATTTGTGTAGGGAAAAAATTAAATAATGAAATTGGCTTTAAACAGTAATTGCCACCAACCATATTTAAGATATAGTCCCGAGGAAGGCTGCAGCTAGCATATCGTGTGTGTGTGTGTGTGTGTGTGGCGCGTGCGTGCACACGAGCACGCATAAGCATGTGTGTACTTAGACACTAACACAGTGGGTGAGTACATAAACTATCAAAAAGAGTATCCAGAATCACGAGAAACCCACATAGCAATATGTATTTAGGTCAGCTTGGAACCAAAGAATTAGCTCTGGAGAGAGGGAAACTGTGTTCGTCTTCAGACAATGCCACTAACTAGGTGTATGTCATTTATTCTCCATTTATTCAGACAATATTGAAAGCTTGCCATGTACCAGTGATGGGCTAGGTAATAGTTACCTCACTTTTCTGAGCTCCAGTTACCTTCATGATAAAGTAATATAGTACGAATACTAATGAATCTTCTAATTCTCAGAGAGAGGGCCTTTGTTCTGGACTCCATTCTGGCCTTCCTCCAGGAGCAAGGAGTCCAAAGGGCTAAGGGTTTATGTCCACCTAGAGCCCATGCTTCCTCATTCTGTACCACATTCTGAGGATCTGGAACCCTAGAAGATCTGAGCTTTGAGACGAGCGGCATGTTCTCCCAGTGCTGCCCTGTTTGACAGAAGATTCTGCGGAGTCCAAAGAATTTAAGTTCAACCCTGGGCTACTTCTGGGTCACTAGGAAGGTATAATTTTCAAATAGCAAAACCAAACGTTTTATTATACGGTTAGTTACCTTGATTTACAAATTTAAATATTAAACATGTGGTATGTGGGTTACCATTTATTCTGTTGCCCTGCGTCCCACAAATATTAGGGGTGGAATGGAATAATACCTACCTTAAAAGTGTATTTCATGGAACAAATAGGAATATGTTTGTATATGTATATATATATAATTCCTACATAAATATGGAATATGTTATTAGTATGCCATACTATAAAAATAAATAGTAACAGAAGGAGCCCCGTGGTAATGAGATACTTGACACTTTACATACAACCCCAGTACGCAGTGTTCAGGATGTTGTAGGAACTCACTGCCACAGTCACGATGAAATTCATTAAACATGACAAGCCCTTTCATATCTGTGTCTTTGCACATGCTTCCCGAAAAGCCATTTCTTCTTCCTTCTTCTCTGAATCTATCTATCTGTCTATCTATCTCTCTATCTATCTATCCATCAATCATCTATCATCTATCACCTGTTGCTACTCTGTACAGATGAGGACATTATAAAACAGAGAAGGTAAGTGACTTACCCAAACTGAGAGTGACAGAGTTAGGAATAGAGTCGAGTTCTTCTGACACTTAAATCAGTCCCTTTTTGCTCTTCTAGCCTGCCATAGGAATACACAGGTAACGGGTCTTCCAGGTTTATCTGTGCAGATGGTGCTCTGAATGATATCCCTGGGAAACTTGTCATAACTCAGTAGATAGTGTAGTTAAGAGAGAGAGAGAGAGAGAGTGTGTGTGTGTGTGTGTGTGTGTGTATATACACACACACACACACACACACACTATGAGATATCAGGGAGTGTATATATATGTGTGTATATATATATATATTCCCCCCCCCCCAGAATTTTCATGTATGTACTGGAAAACTTGAATGAGAATTACCTGCTATAAAGGGGAACTGCCATATTTGGGAGCTTTTGCGTCTGAATAAGCAAATTGACATCTGTTCTCTCCTTCTTTCCTTCTGTTACAATGAAGTTGTTTTTTCTTCTAGCCGAGACGAATCTCCTGTGTTTTAAATTGCATCCCCTTCCACCTTCATAGGAAGGATACTTTACCTTTAATTCCTCTTTCTCTTGGATTCTTGTTGTTTTCAATTCAGCAGGCTTAAATCTTTCTAAAACAGTCAAACAACCTTACCGCAATCCCCAATCCTTTGTCAGGTCCTTAACTTTCTTCTTATTCATGTTCAAACTTAAAATCTTCTATTTATTTTCACCTTTTCTTCTTTTCTTCCTCACACCTCATATCTTTCTAATCTGGCTTCTACCCTCAGTACTAAAAATTACTCCTCTCGCCGTGGTTACTAATAACCTCCAGTTTACTAACTCTAGTGGGTATTTTCCAATCCTCCTTTACACGACCTCTTGGTAGCACCCAACACTGCTGGTCAGTCCCTCCTTTTGAAATATTGTTTACTCCCATCTTTCTGGTTTCTACTTAGGCTCCTTAATTAGCTTATCCTTATTTATTCCATCTTTGGAGATTCTCAATGTTCAGTCCTGGGTACTAAACACTCACAATGTACTCTCAGTGCTTTACTTCTCAAAAGTCAACTATCGCCACATTTATATCCTCAGTAAAGACCTTTCTTCTGAGTTCTAAGTTTGTATATCCAACTTCTACTTTGGTGCCTCAAACTGAAAATACCCCAAACTGAATTTGAAGATTTACCCCAAATCTATTCCTCTCTTAATGTTCCTCTTCTCAAAAAAAGGCGCCAATATCCATCTTGTTTAAATCAGAAAGCTTGGATTCATCCTTGACATGTTAAGCTAGGTCTGGCCACCAAGATTTATCTGGGTTCAGAGACTGGTAAGAATGACCACTTTTAGGATTGCCTTTTCATCTCTTGGTTGACTTTCATAGTGTATGAACAGTGCAAAGATGTACACACAAGAGCAAGGATACAAGTTACCATGCACAGTTTTCCATTGGCTCCTTGATATCTCAGAGGCACTCCAAGATCAGTGGTCAATGTATAGCTCACAAGGAGAGAGGGATCTTCAGTCAGTCAGAGCAGTATGAGCTCTGGGTTTTGTCTTTAATGCCTTGCTGCGAAGTATATGATAATTTGGGGGGAATATTTCAGTTAAGGATCTACTCTATTTCTTCCGGACGCACAGGCTCAGCGACCATGGCTCACGGGCCCAGCCGCTCCGCGGCATGTGGTATCTTCCCGGGCCGGGGCACGAACCTGTGTCCCCTGCATCGGCAGGCGGACTCTCAACCACTGCGCCACCAGGGAAGCCCTACCCTATTTCTTATAAGAATATTCTGGAGGTGCCGTGGTTCCATACTTCCACTTTCTATTTTTACTGCCCTCCCACACATCTTCTCTTCCCACATGCAATTAATAACTATGTCAAGACAATTTTATATCCTAAACTACCTTCTGTCTCCAAACACTCTAATCCAAGTCTGTCATCTCTTGGTTGGTCTACTGTTTTTACTTCCTAACTTATCTCCCTGCCTAGCTTTCTATCTGTTCTTCTTCTTGCAGTCTTTACTGAGCCTTTAAAATATGGGTTAGATTGTCATCTTTATTCTCCGAAGATTTCAATGTCTTTCCATTACTCCTTGTGAAAGTTAAAGTTTAAAATGTAGGCTTTCCTTCTACAGGGTAATTTTTATAATCCAAAATTTATAATTATAGTATTGGAATACTACAGTTGGGAAATAATCCACATAAATTATTTAATTATGAATTATAAATGTTACATAATTATAATTTACTTGCTCTAGGTTAGTGATAGCAAAGGAGGAAAAGACAATTCTATTGCTTGGGCAAGCCACTTGCTTTCTTTGAGTGATATGTGCTTTGGTTTTTATAGCATTGCATTTTGTTATTGCTACAGGCGGTATTGAAGACCACACTAATAATTGGTACGAAAAGGAAACCTATTATTCTTAGAGAAAAGGTACATAAAATCAAAGGCTAGATTTGTACAGTGATGTTTAGGTTTTTTAGCTATGTATTTGAAGTTCTGCACCATTGGCATAGATGGGAAAGTGGTGGCCAGCCTGGGTTATAGACAGACCTCCATATCAGTGGTTTATTGATGGACAAATACAATAAAAAGTGTACCCTAAACTGTCTTTTCTATGTGTCCCATATTTCTTCTTTTTTGATCCAGAGCTCCTCAGATGACTCTTGCTTTCACGCTTCTTCCAACATGGTCTATAGCATTCTGAATGATTGGGACACATCTTGGACCATGTTTCATACTCCTAATGTCTAAACTCCAGCCACAGTTTCAATGTTTAAACTCAGCAAAATCTTTTGTCTTTGAACCTCTTCTCTTATACTGCTGCCCTTGTGTAGAATGTTATTAATTTCCACTTCCCACATTTTTTTTTCTCACCCACCTGCTCCATTAAGCTAATTCCTCCTTGTTCTTGAGGACTCATTCACGGTCAATGTTAAGTCCCGATGGAAGCCATTTTTGACTCCTGTCTTACTTTGTTCAGGCTGCTATAACAGAAATTCCATAAAATGGTTGGCTTAGAAACAACAAACGCTTACTTCTGACAGTTCTAGTTGCTAGGAAGTCCAAGATCACGGGGTCCATAGATTCAGTGAATGGTGAGGGCCTGCTTCCTCACCGATGGTTATCTTCTCCCCGTAACCTCACGTGGTTGAAGGAGCAAGGGATCTCTCTGGAGCCTCTTATAAGGGCACTAATCCCATTCATGGCAGAGCCCTCATGACCTATTCACCTCCCAAAGGCCTTGCCTCCTACTATCATTACCTTGTAGGTTAAGATTTCAACATAGAAATTTTGGGAGACACAGACATTCAGCCACAGCAACTCACTTGAGACTAGGTAAGTTCCATCCTCCATAGCAGCCAGGAGTCCTTCAAAGCACTTCTCATATTTGTAACTAATTCATTATAGACTTATTTAATTAAGTCCTCTCTTTCCTGTTACACGGTCAACTTCACGAGGGCTCTGACCTCAACTGTCTTGTTCACACTTGTATTTTTTGGCATAGTACCAAGGCCAGAATGTTGGTAGAAGGAAAGACCAGTGTAAGAATGGAAGGAAAGAAGGCAGGCAGGCAGGCAGCAGGCTTTCGATATAATTTTTGTCTTGCATCTTCCTTTGATAGATATTTTTCAGAACATATGTGGTCTTTGGTTTAACAAACCTCTATTTTGGAGAAATATGTCTGTTAAGGTGAGCACAGAGCTGTGCTGTCCAATATGGTAGTCATTAACTCACGTGGCTTTTGAGCACTTGAAAGTGGCTAGTGCAAGTTGAGATGTGTTGTAATTGTAATATACACAGTGGATTTTGAAGACTTGACATGAAGAAAAAAATCTAAAATATCTCATTAATACTTCTTATGTTGATTATATATTTTGGATATATTAGGTTAAATGAAAATATTGTTAAAATAATTTCAGCCATTTTTCCCTTTCTTAAATATGACTGCTAGAAAATTAAAATTACCCATATGACTTGAATTATATCGTCTTTGGATAGCACTGACTTACAGAACACAGCATTCCTTCCCTTGCTACTAGACCCTGAGGGACAGGGAAGCCATCCTGGTAATGAGGTAACTGCCTTGAACAGTGTGTGCTAAGACATCTAAGGAGTCCTGTTTAATCCTTACTAGACAATTAGGAGCTGATTTCCCCAGGTTATATTTGCTGTCCCACTATCATAAATAGACAAGAATTTCTAGACAAGACACCATTTTTGAAATAGCATCATTGTTACCTTCCCATAGTGTTTATAGTTTAGTTTATTTATTTTGTCTCGTGAATTTCTACTCTGATAACCACTATCTCTATATCCTCTTCTAGATTCTAGAATGTGGTTTGGAATGTTTTCACTTAAGAAATGAAAGTTAATAAAGTTTCAGACTGTGAAATAGACTGAGAGTTTTCCCAGTGTGAGAGGATGTTGAAGTCAACCGTAAATTATCTCACAACCAATATTAAGTTCCAGAACTCTGAATTCCAAGAAGATGCCAGTCCATTAAGCAAGCAGATGAAATATGCTTTGCTTAAAGGTTTATCTGCAGCGCCATCAATTGTAATTCTTAATAATGAGACAAGAAAGGGAAGCTTGGGCACCTGGAACTGAAACTACACATCACCCACTTAATTATTAGTGGATATTAATTATTATTCTTAAAGTTGGAACTGATTTAGTGTTCTTACAGATTTCTGGCACAGCCTTTAATTTAAATATTGTTAGTAATTTCTGACTATTTTTTCCCCAAGCACTGTGCTATAAAAGATCATTGTTAATACATCACTGTGGTGTATGAATCGATTCAAATCTTGGTACTTTGTGGTATCCAGTAACTAAAACATAATAAAATCATAAGCCAAAAGCCTTATAATTATCACCGTTTTAAAACCATAGAACAAAATATCTAAAAATGATCTTGACAATCCAACTCCTTTAATCTTACCTGAGAAAACTGAAGAATGAAGTGAATTGCCTAAGTGGCAGAGCAAGGATTAGAACTTAAACCTCTGACACCTCACCTATTCCAGTGTTCTTTCTACTAACTTCTGTTAAGAGTATATTGGTGCCAACGTGTAGTGACTAGAAACTAATATTGTTAAACTGGGTAAATAAGGCCTTAGGTATGTGAAATTTAAGAAAAATCCACAATTATTTATTTGTGTGTGTGCGTGTGTGTGTGTGTGAGATGAATGTGTTAAGTGTGTAAAATGTTCCATTCTAGGTAGTACACACTTTGTAAATTTCATTGTTTTGTTGAATATTCCCAAAAGAGCTAAAGTTTTTTAGTGTTCCTTATGTCCTTACTGCAGATATCAGAGTACAAAGGGACATTTTTGACATTTTGCCTAGGTTATCTCCAGAATGTATGTTATAATTTGTATTTATTAGCATGTAATATGGATAGTCATATACACATGTATTTATTACACAGTTGTATGAGAAATGTAGGTATGAATTACTGAAGCTAGATAAGAAGTGTTTCTGATTCTGCAGAGTGGGGGGAAAGATTAAAAATGCAAGAAAGAACAAATAAATATTATTTTCTTAAGTTAGAATGTACACTTATGCCAGTCAGAGAATGTTCTTAGAGAGCTATTTTGCTAAAATGTAAAAAATGAATGCTTTCTCTATTGCTTTTAGAAATCTTGAATTTAAGCTTACCCAAATTATATTTATCAATAATCAGGGATTTATCTATTCAGTTTCTAACTGCAAAGTAGTTGTGTCCATATCTTTGAATTTTTTTTTTTTTTTTTTTTGCGGTATGCGGGCCTCTCACTGTTGTGGCCTCTCCTGCTGCGGAGCACAGGCTCTGGACGCGCAGGCCCAGTGGCCATGGCCCACGGGCCCAGCCGCTCTGCGGTACGTGGGATCCTCCCGGACTGGGGCATGAACCCATGTCCCCTGCATCAGCAGGCGGACTCCCAACCACTGCGCCACCAGGGAAGCCCCATATCTTTGAATTTTTAGAAAAATTATTTTAATATTTAGGAAAAAGGGTTCTGATAGAATTTTGATGAATATATAATACAAGAAAAGTCATCTTGCACTGGGGCTCTACTCCCTCACTTGTAAAATAAAGAAGGGGAATAAGAATTGTTTTCCCAACTGGGGGTTTGCGGTCCTCTAGGAAAAATGATATCTGTTTATATGTATTATTTTCCTTAAAGCAATCAAATGTATGATTTAAAAAATTATTTTTCCTTTAGGATTTAAAGTTTCGGAACATATAATTAATGAGCTCCCCACTGTACTCCCATCTCCTTGCTTAGTTCCTGGCTCTGTTAGGCTCTCAATTACTGAATGAATATCTGTTTGACACACAGAAGGGATCAGATAGGTGTGCTTGTGACTTTAGTCCTTAAAGGTGTTTCTTGGTTTTCTCTTATTTGACTTCACAGTTCTAACTACAATGATTGTCCTGAAGATTACACAGTTTTAATGTTATCCCCATAATGTACCATTTGTTAAAGATAGCAGGTGTAGGAAACATTGATGTTGAAATGATAAGACTTTGAGTATTATAATCTGAGCTGTTACAAAAGGACTCTGCTTCCCATTTAAAAATAGATGGTTCTGCTGGAGAGAGTATAACAACAACAGCAAAAATTAAAATGCATAGTTGAGCTGAAAACCAAAGAGGGGAACTCCTCAGCTGCCAGAAATGAAGAGGGTATTTATATGCATGGAGATGAACAGGAACTGATTTCATGTGCTTCAGGGGGGATTATAGAAACAGACATGGCCATCAGTAGTTGGGCACTGGGTTTAGCCCTCATGCAGGCTGCAGGAGATGAGGCCTCAGGCCTGTATTAGGCAGACAGGGACCTGTAACAGAGACACTGCTCTTTCTGAGAAATGGTGAGTTAGAAAAACTTTCCACCTGCCAAGGAAAACTGAAAGGAGCTTTATGCCCACCTAAGGAGCAGGTGGAAAATGTTGCCTGTAAGGAATTAGAAACTTTGACCTGGACCACTTCCTGGGTGTGGTCTGAAATCAAATCATAAAAATATTAACAATATCTCCCTGTTAAGCAGGAATTCCAGTCTGAGAAGTTAATATAAAAACTTACAGTAGTTAGAGAAATCCACAAAGTATTATGGGAGGCCATTGTCAACCCTTCTTGAAGGTTTCACAGTCCAAGGAAGCCCAAAACAGCTCCCTTTGAAGAAAATCTTATTGTTAAATAATAGAAACCACACAAGGATAGAACACAACAAATTGAAGAATTCATATCCCTAAATTCTAGATACTAGATCAATCTGAACTAAATTTTAAATTAAGAATATTTTAAACATTTAATAATTAAAAGAGGCAGAAACTATAAGCAGGAACAGAACAGTATGGGAAGAAAGTAGAGTGAAAATATAAAAATACGGCTTCCTTGGTGGCGCAGTGGTTGAGAGTCTGCCTGCCGATGCAGGGGACACGGGTTTGTGCCCCGGTCCGGGAAGATCCCACATGCCATGGAGTGGCTAGGCCCGTGAGCCATGGCCGCTGAGCTTGCGCGTCCGGAGCCTGTGCTCCGCAACGGGAGAGGCCATAGCAGTGAGACACCCGTGTACCACACACACACACAAAATATATATATATATATATATATATATATATATATATATATAAGTAATTATATAGTAATTGCAATGGTAGGAAAAAAAGTCTATACATGTGTTCAAAAGCAAGCTATACACAAAAGAAGAGAAAATGTTTGAGTTGGAGATGAAATCATAGAAATCACTCAGAATCAGAGAGGTGGAAAACATTGAATGAGAATTTAAGGTACATGGGGTATATAAGGAGAAGTTCCAACATGCATGATATAGTAGTTCTGGAAAAGAAAAGGACAATGTTAGATCATCTAAAATTAAAAAGACTGAAACAAAATTTTCAGAACTGAAAAATTCATGTGACCTTATCCCATCAAGTTCTTAAAAAAATTCCCACTTGGAATTGTAGTAAAACCATATTACAATGAAGATAAAATATGTTAAAAGTGGCCAGAGAAAAAATATTTAACTACAAATGATAGATAGGTAGACCTACTGCAGACTTACCAGCAATAATGGTTGCTAGAAGACAATAGGATATTATTTTCTGAATGCTGAGGGAAAATAAACATCATTTGATTCAGTATATGCATTCAACTATAATTCAAGAGAGAGAGAGAAACAAATGGTATAAACTAAGAAATGTAACCATTTATAGATTCTCATCGGTTCACAAAGAGCAGGTTGAATCTGGAGGGAAGAAGGGGTGAGCAAACAATATGGAATACATAATCATTGAAAAAGATCCTATGGCAAGCCTTTCATGGGCTTAAAAAGAAGCTAGAACTCTATTCAGTGATAGGAGTGGGAGGATTTCAGAGTTTGAAGGAGGTGCTTGCAGTATTTGGTAGGAGCTTAATGATAACAATTATACTTGGATTTTGCTAAAGTTAAATACGTAAGTGTAACCACTAAATTAATAGAAATAGAGTGTAATTTCCAAATCAAGATAAGGGGGAAAATCAGAGAGCAAACAAAGAAAACTAAATCAATCCAACTGAAAGAACATAAGGATAAGTAAAGAAGCAAAGAAAGGCATTGTAAATAGAAAACACAAACTAAGATGATAGAAATAAAAACAACTAAATCAGAAATGACAATGAATGAAAAGTGATTATAGTCATCTATTAAAGATCAGATGAAAATTGAAAATTCAAACATATAATGCTTATATAATGTTGACAGAGATAATCAGATTGCTGAATGATATGTACAGCATGATACTTTTTATGTAAAAATGTACAATACACAAAATAGCAGTGCGTATTTTTAGGAGATACATAAAGAGGGAGTAAAGGAACAAACATATGAACAAGAAAACTACACATAAACCAAATTCAGAAATGTAGTTGGGTCTGGTCAGGAAAAGTAATGGAATGGAATTAAGGAGATGACTAGAATGTTTTAATTACGTAAAAAGATTGGAGGCAATTATGGAAAATGTTAGTGTTTGTTAAATGTGGATGCTGAGTTCATGGATACTCAAGAGGCAGTAGAGAATGGTAGCTTGCACTGTGGGTTCTGGAGCCAGCCTTCCTGAACTCAAATCCTAAAGTCCTTTTACTTAATGAATTGTGGGACCTTGGGCAATTACTTCACTCCTTTGTATCTAAATCTCATCATTGTAAAATGAGGAAAAAGAAAAAAACAAACAAACAAAAACCTTGTAGGGCTGTTGTAAAGGTTGAATGGGTAAATGCTTTGCGTAGAAATTTCACAGTCCCTGGTTCATGGTAACACACTTGTTGAGGGCTATTGCTATCTCTATTTTTCACATGTTTGAAATATTTATTTCATGTTAAAAAGAGAATTCAAAGAAATGAGTTAATGAGCATGTACAATTATAATAAATCTGCAAATTGTAATCAAGATAATCTACACCAAAACTTAAAGTCACTGATCAAAATTCTTATATGACGCATCAAAAAGTTTATAGAGCCTCAATGCAAAGTTAAAAGAGAAAATCTCGTGAACATTCTATCTAATTTGGTTTCCCATTTATGACAATAAAGATGATCCACATGCAGAATGGGTTTTATGTGGATACTTGCAAAGAGCTTCACATTTATTCTCCTAACTTGTCATTTAGAAACAAAACACAGAAATTCTAAAATTAAGCCAGTTTTTTATAGAACAAACTGCAGGATTTTGAAGCATCACATAAAAAATGAATTTTTTTTCTGTAAAAGAAAATGAGTTGTTGGTTCTGGAACACATAGGTAAAATTTAATGTATGCTTTAATGTTTATTTGTTTTTCCAAACAAACATGACAATTTAAAATTTTATTTGTTGACAAATCATGCCTTTTGTTACTAGAATGTGTCATATACCTATGGGAATTGACAATTTTAAAAATAAGTGATGGGTATTAAAGTCAAGCTGACCTCCTCTGCAAAGTTTGGGGGAATCATTAGCTATGGATAGATCAATCCCTGTAGTACTGAACCCTGAAGTATGCTTCTTGGCGTTGGCCAGGAGAGAGTCAGGCAGGCTTTTTTTGGACATGGGTGTTTGGAATTAGAGTGGCCACGCTTGTCTGAAACCACAGGTTCATATCTTTGTCCAGGGAATTTTTCATCTATGCGTTTGTCATGGCCCCTCATAATCAGTCACAGTGACAATTCCTTGTACCTGTTTCAGTTGCTTTCAAGTTGTCCCCAAGAGCCTCCAAGTTGAATTTGAGGTATAGCATGCAATCCATATTTACATCACAAGTATACCAACCACATTTGATAACTATTTCTACTTCTTTTTTATGTATTGTTATATCAGGTAATAATTTAATTGCATTATTATACCTTGTGTAATTATATTTTAAATGGAATTTTAACAATATTAATATACGGTGGTAAGAGATGTAATCTCTCTAAAATCTATTAAAAATACTTTCTCCATTTTCAGTTTTACTTCATTGCAAACAACTTGTATCTATTTCTACTTGTGAGTCCCTTACGTTTCTGGGATCCTAAACTTCTAGCCACTGAATTGTTCAAAGCCGTCATTTTATATATGAAACCTGAAGCCTAGAGAGAGGAAACCAGCACATTGAACAAATATGTGTTGGCTTCCTATGTTGTGTTGGTGGCACTATGCTAAATAAATACTGGGCATATTACGATGGCTAAAACTAACATGGCCTCACCCTCATGGGTGCTACAGTCTAGAGGAGGAAATAAATATTAAGGAAGTAAAGAAAAATAGATATCTAATTACAAATTGGGACATGTGTTAGGAAGGGGGAAAACATAGTGTGTTGATAGAGAATCTGAATCTGAATCTGAAGGCAGATTTAGATGGGGAGCCTAGACAAGACCTCTGTGGAGTGACATTTAAGCTAAAACTTGTATTTATCTTAGGACGAAATCAATCCAGGCAGAGGGAAAGGCATGTGCAAAGATCCTTCGATCTGAAGAGAAAGGCGCGTGTGCCTAGCTAGAGCTTGGTGAGCCAGGGAGAGAGTAAATTGAGATGGTGATGGAATGGTAAACAAGGAGCCACATGGTGCAAAGCTCTCCAGGCCATGCTAAGGGTTTGACATTTTATTGTAAATGAAATGGAAGCTATTAAAGGGTTTAAGCAGGAGAGTGACATGATCCAATTTATGCTGTAAAATATTACCTCCACTGTAGTGTGGTTTGGAAGGGATTGTAAGAGTGTTAGTGAGTGTTGGAGGAATCTAGCTGGGAGCTGTGATGGCCTCCACCAAGGTGGTGACGGTGGGGATGGAGAGTAGCCAGCCGCTGGGAACAGACCCCTGGCGCATACTTCCCATTGCACCATCCTGCCTGGCCTGAGCTTGCAGCAGAGTCGAAGCTGATTGATGTGCTGTTGGAGCTCTAAACTGCTTGTTTGCAGAAAGTATTATTACCTCTTCAACTCACTCTGGTTGACTCTGCAGATTTTTCTTGGTGGATGCTATAAAAAAGATGACAGAAGATCACATTTTACAACAATGGCATTTTACTTGCAGATAATTTAGATTTGTGGTGTATGAGGGAATTCCCCAGGCTTGCCAATTTGGATGAAAAGATTTCCTCTGAGACACAGGACAGTTTTAGGACAGGTCCAACATCCTGCAGTTTCTCTGATGTCAGGGAACTGTCATGCCTGTGCTGTCCTGTTCATTTATTTCTGGTGCCAAAAGATGTGTCTATGAAAAAGAGGCCTTAAGACTAACTGAGAAGATTTTTTTCTATGCCAAGTGAGGATGCTGTTATTATAGAAGACTATTTGGATGAATGGAGGTGTCTGTAGTTTTCCCCCACTTTTGTACCGGGAGGCCAAAAGCTTTAACTCCAGCTTAGTGTTTGCTGTTTGTTCTAGGTCCCTTGCTTCATAGGTTTCTACCATTTTTGTGGGCTGATCACCATAAAGGAAGAAGAGAGAAGTATCAGCATGCTAGATTTCTTCAAGAAGCAACTGATGATTAGCAATGAGAAGGTGTAAAGAGCAAAGAGTTCTGGCTTCAACACCTGGTTCTGGCATTTATTACCTCTGTGATTTAGAGCAAGTGACTTAACCTCTGTAAGCCTCAGTTTCCTAATCTATAAAAAAATGCCCAATGTCTGCCTTCAATTATTTCTGTGAGAATTTAAAGGGATAATCCACGTAAAGCACTTGGTATGTGGTATATACTTGACAACTGTTATCTGTGAATAAAACTCAGGAGAGGGCTTCCCTGGTGGCGCAGTGGTTGAGAGTCCGCCTGCCGATGCAGGGCACATGGCTTCGTGCCCCGGTCCGGGAAGATCCCACGTGCCGCGGAGCGGATAGGCCCGTGAGCCGTGGCTGCTGAGCCTGCATGTCCGGAGCCTGTGCTCCGCAACGGGAGAGGACACAACAGTGAGAGGCCCACGTACCACAAAAAAACAAAAACAAAAACAAAACAAAACTCAGGAGAATTTGCCCATTGCTACTGCTCCTAACCATGGGTCTTCCAAACCACATAAATTCTATCAGAAAGTTAATCTACCCCACAAGCAAGGCCACTTGCTGGTTATAGAACATGCTACAATATGTAGTCTTTAAAAAACAATAAAAAAAATTTTATACAATTTTTAAAGGTTACTTTCTATTTACAGTTATTACAAAATATTAGCTCTATTCCCCACGTTGTACAATATGTCCTTGAGTCTATCTTACACCCAGTAGTTTGTGCCTCCCATTCCACACCCCTATATTGCCCCCCATCCTACTGGTACAATGTGTATTCTTAATTCCTTAGAACTGCCTTCAGAAGCAGGTCCTAGTCATTCAAACAGTTTCACAAGAAGCAAAGTATACCTGTGTATAAAGAAATGAAATAGCTTTCTGGATACCACACAGCTCATTTGGGATAAAGCCAGGATACCTGTGAGAGGATGAAAAATGTTTTTCATTTAAAGGGCTGCAGCACAGAAGGATCATGATGTATTAAAGAGCCCCGACTCCAGGGATTGGAAGACATGCTTTCATGGGTTTCCCCTCTCTCTGGTGTTCTGCTTCTTCATCTGTAGAATTAGATCATCCTGAAGGGCTTTTCTGGTTTTAAAATCTTCAGATTCTAGGATTTTCATGTGTGAAATACCTTGTGGTTTTCATCCTCCATAGCTCATTCATGAATTGCCTGGAAGACAAGGTCCATTTCTTGGATGACAGTCTGAGAAAAACCAAGGGGCTGTGACTCAGTGAGGTTGACCAGAATCAAACTCCCCTTCATGAACGGAAATCCTTAGAAAGGCAAAGAAGTCATTTGGCTTCCTAGGAATGTTCACATTAAGCTTTTTCCACTCTCATTTTCCATGATATTCTACACTGACACAGGGCTTTCTTAGAAGCCTAATGATAGATTTGGATTTAGGGAAGGAGAGGTCACACATTTTTCCAGAGCTGGAGAGACTCTACACATCCTGTCATCCTGTCACCAGGTCCCACCAAGCATCAGTCCTCAGGCTGATGTCTTCTCTCCATCCTCATTGCCACTGCCTACCTGAGGCCTTATTATATGTCACAGCTTCCTACGTGGCTTCCACAACCACAGCACCACTCACTCTAAGTCATCCTTCTCTATTGTTCCCCAGTATGACTTTCTTAAATACTGCCCTCATAATTTATCCCCAGGCTTAAAATCCTTCAGTTTCCCTATCGTCTGATGCAATGGTCCCTAATGCTTCTCTTCTCTGAAGTGAGTGGGGCAAGACAAACTTTTGTCATGTGGATATTTTAATTTTTGTGTGTGTTTAGTATTGGTCCTTTTTAAACATTTGAACTTTCATTTACAATATATGCATAATATATGGTATTTATAAATTACCTACATGTAATTTATAAATAATAAATACACATACATGTGTTACCAAAATTCAGGTCTGGCTCCTTGCTGCTTGAAAGCCAATACGTGAGAGGCAAGGTTGGTGGAAAGGAAAGTTTGGCTTTCTTTTTTTTAAATCTTATTTGTAAGTTTGGATTTTCTTTCTTTTTAATTTTATTGGAGTATAGTTGATTTACAATGTTATGTTAGTTTCAGGTGTACAGCAAAGTGACTCAGTTGTACATATACATATATCCGTTCTTTTTCAGATTCTTTACCCATACAGGTTATTACAGAATATTGAGTGGTATTCTGTGTTATACGTTAGGTCCTTGTTGGTTATCTATCTTATATATAGTAGTTTGTGTATGTTAATACCAAGCTCCTGGTTTATCCCTCCCCCCAATGTTTCCCTTTCGGTAACCATAAGTTTGTTTGGAAAGTTTGCTTTATTTCAGAGGCTGGCAACTGGGGAAGAGGGCAGGCTCATGTCCAAAGGCCAACTGCCCCCTGACAATCAGTAGGCAAGAGCTTTTAAAGGGGAGATTCAGGGGTGTATGGGCAGAGGGAGGGAGCTACACGTAGAAAAGACACAGCTCTGACAATCATCTTGAAGTTAGTCATGTGGTGGTCTGATCAGTGTCATCTTGATTGTTTTAAGTTCAGTTCCAGGGTTGGTTTGAGTTCAGTCCCAGGTGCCTTCAGTTCCAGGGTCGGTTTTTTCCCATTTCTTTGAGGCCAGTTCTCAGAATTGTGGCAGCTTATGTCATGGCTACAGTCTGGTCATCATGCAGTTAACTTGTTCCACCTGGTGGGAGTTTCAGTATCTACAAAACAGTTCACAGGATATGGCTCAGAGTACTATCCATAGCCCTTGAGGGGGAACTAAAAGTCCTTGACTTTATTTAATGACTAAGCTATTATTATTTGGTCTTGTTTGACTGCTTTTCCTTTGTTTCTGTATTTTCTCATTTCTCTGATTACATTTATTCTTTGACTAAAGTTTTTTTACAGACAAGGCAGAGGACATGGGAGGGTGGGGTTCTGTCCTGGGAAGGTCTCAAGAGTGTCCTGCTCCATTTCATACGGAGGCTGTAGATTTAACAGATGGAGATGTATGCTCAAAAGAGTTTGGAGATCATTGGTTTAAAAGGTAAACTTTAGGGGCTTCCCTTGTGGCGCAGTGGTTGAGAATCCACCTGCCGATGCAGGGGACACGGGTTTGTGCCCCAGTCCGGGAAGATCCCACGTGCTGCAGAGCGGCTGGGCCCGTGAGCCACGGCCGCTGAGCCTGCGCGTCCGGAGCCTGTGCTCCGCAACGGAAGAGGCCACAGCAGTGAGAGGCCGGCGTACCACAAAAAAAAAAAAAAAAAAAAAAGGTAAACTTTATTAGCTTTGCTTAAAGAACCTCAAGTGTCCTGGGACCATATTTCCCTTCTGCTGTCACCTCCAGCCACTGCGTGCACCCTCTTATATCCCCACACCCTGGCCATGCCAGTGTGCTTGCCCAGTCTCTGAACATGCTGTTTGTGTGTCCCATGGGGCTGCCCCTCCTGCTTATGCTGCTCAAAGCACAACTGCCCTGCCTGTTCAAGGCCAAGTCTAAAATGTTGCTTCATCTTTGAAGCCTTTCTTAACTGCTTCCTGTCCCAGAACTCACCATCCCAGGTAAAGTTAGCACCCGTGCTCTGTGATTCCATGGCATTTTGTTTGTTCCTCTAGGAAAGCACTTTCCATGTTCACTGGGTATGGTTAGTTGTGTGTGCATCTCAGTGAGGAGGCCGTGGGTGCCTTCAAGGCAGGAATTGCATCTTACTCAGCTTTGTACCCAGCACCTAGTACATGTTGGAAGTCAGTAAATGGTAGTTGAGTTATTTTCATGAGCATCTTTTTTTTGGTTTGTTTTTTGGGTTTTTTTTTGCGGTACGTGGGCCTCTCACTGTTGTGGCCTCACTCATTGCGGAGCACGGGCTCCGGACACGCAGGCTCAGCGGCCATGGCTCATGGACCCAGCCGCTCCGCGGCATGTGGGACCTTCCCGGACCGGGGCACGAACCCGTGTCCCCTGCCTCGGCAAGCGGACTCTCAACGACTGCACCACCAGGGAAGCCCCATGAGCATCTTATAGAGAGGAAGCTGGGAGGGAGGGGGTTAATGGTATGAGGAATAAAATTGGCTCAGTACAGAAACCCCATCCTGATGGGCATTTCCCTGCCCTGCTTCTCCCGTCTCCCCCAGCTCAGACTGGTTTAGTGAAGAGGATATTCTGGAAAAAGCGTGTCCTTCTTTCCATTTAGCTTTGAGGCAGCATGAAGGTTAAGGATTGCCCGTCTCAAGGTCACTTGATGCCCGCTGAACAGGGCTTTGGAGACTGTTCAGTTTATGGAGAATGCCGCTGTGCTTGTCAACTGTGTTCAATGTGGAGGGGCTGAGTCGAGACTGAAAATGGAAAGAAAGGCACTGAAGGCTGGAGGCATGATATTCAAAGGCTGTAAACGTCTTTCTTACAAATGAGGAGCTCCTCTAAAAGTCACGGGTCACAGTGGAAAATCCCAGGTATAACTTATCTCCTTTCTATCCACGTACACATACCTCTCACCTACCCGGTGCCTGGCACTGTGCTACGTGCTGGGACAGGGTCATGAATCATTCAAGGTCCTCGCCCTTGAGGAGCTGTACCTAGTTCAGCGGAGACAGATCATATGCAAACAGCTGTAACAGTGTAGGGAGTCCTCTCCTAGCCTGTGCCTGAGGGAGCTGTGCAGAGGGAGTGATTAATTTAGCCTCAGGGTGTCAGCGAAGGCCCCGTGGAAGACAGCTGAACCTGGGAGACTGAGGAGGAATTCTGGGCAGAGAGAAGGCAGGGCATGGGATATGCGTTTCAGGCAGAGGGAACTACATCGGCAAGGGTCTAGAGCAAGGGATGGCCAGCTTTTTCTGGAAAGGGCCTGTTAGTAAATATTTCAGGCTTTTCAGGCTGTAGGGTCTCCATTGCAGCTACTCATCTCTGTTGTTGTAGCACGAAAGTAGCCAGGGGCAAATGTGTGAATGAAGGCGCACAGGCTGTGTTCCAATAAAACTTTATTTACAGAATTGGCAGCAACAGGACTGTAGTTTGCCAACTCCTGGTCGAGAGGAGGATCTTCAGAGAGCCTCTCGTCTGCTGGTTCCCAGTCTTTTCAAGCATTAGGATTACTTTGCATCTGCTAGTCCCTGTTTCCGATGCTCTTAGCTATTACTCCACGGCTCTTCATCAGGTCTCGGTGAAGTCCACTTCTAACCACGCTGTTCACAACACATCCATCCCCAGGACCCTCCATCCTTTTTCATCGCTTTCATTTTCATGGCACCTATACGAAAACTCTTATGTATGAATTGTTTGTTTACTTCTTGTCTTTCCTGCTGGAATGTAAGCTTCATGGCTTGTTCTCTGTTGTATTCAGTGCTGTGCTGGATCCTGGAGCCTGGGATGCTCATTTCTTCTGCTCCAGCTCTGCATCCAGTGAGGTCAAATGATAGTTTTAAATCAGCCACGGTGGGAAGATTTACCCTGTGGAAATCAGTCCCATGGAAATCAGGTTTGGGGCATTTTTTTAAAAAGAGCTGCTTTATGAGCATATCACTGGTTCTCCCCTCTAC
This sequence comes from Phocoena phocoena, assembly GCF_963924675.1. NCBI lineage: Eukaryota > Metazoa > Chordata > Mammalia > Artiodactyla > Phocoenidae > Phocoena > Phocoena phocoena. Next base: position 70,061,927 of record NC_089222.1, on the reverse strand, counting down.
CTAGAATACCCACCAGAAAGTCTGGTGCTCAGTAAATACTTGATTTTTTAATAAAACGTGCTACCAGTATCTGCTGATTGAGAAAATAGATCTCTGCTTATAGATACAGAATCCTTTTGCCGTTATTAGTGCTTCACAGGGATTTCCATGTCCCTTAGATGGGTAACTGCTGAGGGCACCGTCACCTTCACTTGACCTATGGGAAGACTGAGGACTCACGACAGGACGTGGTAATCATTTTTTTTTTTTTTTTTTTTTTTTCGGTACGCGGGCCTCTCACTGTTGTGGCCTCTCCTGTTGGCGGAGCACAGGCTCTGGATGCGCAGGCTCAGTGGCCATGGCTCACGGGCCCAGCCGCTCCGCGGCATGTGGGATCTTCCCGGACCGGGGCACGAACCCGTGTCCCCTGCATTGGCAGGTGGACTCTCAACCACTGCGCCACCAGGGAAGCCCAGGATGTGGTAATCTTTACCCCATAGAGCAGACAGATTCTGCTAGGCCATGATGTCACATCTCCGCCTTATTCGCTACAGTCTCCCGAGTTAATGTGGGGTCTCAGGTCTGTGTCTCTTTTACTAAACAACAAGTATTTTTAATGAATTCCCCCAGTTTAGTGTGATTGTCATTTCTGCAGAGTGTTCAAAAGTCCAGATAAGTTCTGTCCTCTTTCACCTGTGTTACTGTATCCATTTCCGATTTGTCTGGGGCTTTGATTTATGGTATGTAAATGTGCCCTAGCCTATACCCTTTAGCTGTGATTATCATAAATATATCTGTTTATGAACAGTCTCCTACCCTGACAATCTAATTTTGAAATCTGCAGTGGTATGAAGCCCAGAAGCACTCGACAAGAATCACAGTTTAACAGCCTCTTCAATCTCCGTTCCTTTAAGTGGACAACATTAAACCTTGATACCAAGGGTCGTTTGTAAGCCCACAGAAACTGATTAAAAGCCCCATCAAATTACTACACAATGCATGCTTAACTTTTACAAAGTACTCTCCATTTGCAGGATGCCTGCTAAACAGTCTTTTCAATTCCCTGTCATAAGCACACACTAAGAAACAGAAACGTGAACTTGTATTTAACGGCCATCTGGCTTATCTCAAAGCTTTCCAGGACCTCAGGGCTAGAAAGAACCTTGCATTGCCATGCAGAATGCCTTTGCTTTCAGAGATATCTGTGTCCTTCATAGCTGTCCTGACCTGTAGATTTTTCTGCTTCTCTCTGTTTGCTTCTGTCCAATGATGGAGAACTCACTCTTTCCATAGGCAGCCTGTTTTCTTTTCGAATACAGTTTACAGAAAGTTCATTTTTACCTGCCTCCCTGTAACGTTCAGCCATCGGCCCTAGTTCTATCCCTGTGGAGCCACTCAGAGCAAATTGGCCTCTTCTTGCTTCTGTCTCCTCTTCTGTCTTCTTACTTCTAATCTCAAGAAAGTGGGGACAGCTCTTACGTCCCCTGCATCCTCCTTTCTCCAGGCTGCATATTGACTGTCCATTCAGCCATTCTTCCTATGACAGTCCTTTGTACCACCCTCTTTATTTTGCTCCTCTTCCTCTGGACATGTTCCAGTTTTGCCGGTGTCTTTCTTAAAGTGACCGAACAGTGCTGGAGAACAGCTGGGACCATAGAATGTTACGCTAGACTGCCTCTTCACTTACTAGTCCTGTAACCTATAGGGTAAGTGATGTAGCTTCTCTGAATCTCGATAATCTCACCTGACAAATGAGAAAAAGTACCTTACACATTAAGTTGTTGTGAATACCAGATACAACTGTAGTGAAATCATTGGGGGAGTGCCTGGTACCAAGTAGATGGGTTCATAATACAGCCATTGTTATTATAATAAATACTATTAATTCTCTGGATATAGCTCATAATAAAGTTTGGATCATATATATATATATATATATATATTTTTTTTTTTTTTTTTTTTTTTTTGCGGTACATGGGCCTCTCACTGCTGTGGCCTCTCCCATTGCGGTGCACAGGCTCCGGACGCACAGGCTCAGCAGCCATGGCTCATGGGCCCAGCCACTCCGTGGCATGTGGGATCTTCCCGGACCGGGGCATGAACCCGTGTCCCCTGCATTGGCAGGGGGACTCTCAACCACTGTGCCACCAGGAAAGCCCTATATTTTTCATTTTAGATTGGAGTTTACATGGGGGCACTTTCTGTAAGTTTAGGTGCAAATGTTGAATAGGCTGGCCCTAGATAAACACAGTGCAATTGTAGTATCTCATATATATATGCATGTGTATAAAATATGTCGATATTAAATACATATTTCTTGCACGGTTTCCTAGGACTCCTTTCCTTTGTCACTCCCACACTTCAGTAACTGATGCACAGCTAGGTGCTCCTGCCTCTCCTTGTCATCTCTTCTCTAGCTTCTTGCCCCCCAGTCCTGCAGCTTGCACAAGATATATACAGATTATGTCTTGGCTGCTCTTTGGGAAGGAAAGGACAGTGTTCATTCAGTATATCAGAGACGAGTCTTTTCCTAACTCATCCGTGTGTTGGCTGGATGACCTTGGACAAGACATTTTCCCTCTGAGGCTCAGTTTTTCTTTTTTATCTTTGAACTTGATGAAGGAAGGTATTTTGATGCAGAAAGGTATTGGATTCTGAGTGCCTTTCCAATTCTAAAATTCACTCTGTTTTCTACAATCTAATATTCATTTTGAGATGTGTGATTAGGCTTCCTTGGCTCTGTCTGTGTTCTGGTTTCCAGCGTGTACCTAGGTAAGCACTACACTTTAAGGCAGTACACTTTAAGGCAGCAGGAATGTCTAGGTAATTCCTTCAGGTCTCAGCTTTTCTGAGTGGCTTTGAAGTCAAACCTTCTGCAGAAATTGCCACGTCATCCTGAAGGGAAGCGGTGCTGAACGTGAGTTCCTGTGCTTTACCTTCTTTCTCACCAACCTCTTTGAAGGTAAAATTTCTTACTTGCTTTTGTGGCTCTAATTATTATTTTTAATCACCTTTTTATTTGAAAATGGTTTTACATTTACAGAAAAGTGAAGCCTACACCCAGTTTCCCATATGAACATCTTACATTCGTTTGATATGTTTGTGACAATTAGTGAATCAGTATTGATACCTTATGAATAATTAAAGTCCATACTTTATTCAGATGTCCTCAGCTTTTTACCTAATGTCCTTTTTCAGTTCCAGGGGCCCATCTAAGGTACATTCCATTTAGTTGTCTTATCTCCTTAGGCTCCTCTTGGCTATGACATTTTCTCAGAATTTTTTTTTGAATTTTTGACAGTTTCGAGGGGTACTAGTCAGTTGTTTTGTAGAATGTTCCATAGTTGAGATTTGTTTGATGTTTTTCTCATGATTAGACTGGGGTTATGGGTTTTGGGGAGGAAGATCACAGAGGTAGAGTGCCATTCTCATTACAGCGTATCAAAGGTATCAAGATATCAAGGCTATCAGCGTGATTTATCACTGTGGACCTTAACCTTGACCCCCGGCTCAGGTAGCACTGTTTTTATCAGGTTTCTGCACTGTGAAGTTACTCTCCACTCCGGTACCCCCTTTTCATATTCTCTTAGGAAGGGTGTCACTATGTACAACCACTGCTAGTTCTTTTTCACCGAACTGTCCAAGGTGGGTATTTCTGATGGCTGTTGTCTTTTCTTCCACCAGAATTCTCCTATTTTGTTGACATCTCCTAGGGCTTTATCATCTAAATCCAGCCAGCGTTAAGGAAGAGAAAATGTGGAGGATAATGTTTGCTTTTAAAAGCCTTGGCCTGAAAATGGCACACATCACTTCCACTTAACATTCCATATGACACTCATTCATCTGCCAAACCTAACTGCAAGGGAGGCTAGGACATATGGTCTAGCTGGGTGCCCAGGAAAAAGAGGAAATGGATTTTAGAGAAAATCTAGCAGTATTTGCTATACTACTTTAGAGTACAAAAGGGAACAAACTAAACCAATGTCTTACCATCATCAAATAATATAGCCATTGCTTCATAAAAAAATGAAAAAAATAATGGAAAAACATAATCTTTGAATCAAGGAGAGTCATATAAATTGAAAATAAAATTAGCTTAATAAAAAACTTACTCTGTTGGCCATATTTTTCTTACTTCACTGTTTACCTGTGAACATTTGTTGAGAATAGGCACTTACCTGCATGCCAGCATTTGCAAAACTCTGCTGTAAATTACGCCTATACCAGATTCTGCATCATTCCCAAAGTCTGCCATGCTGTTTTCTCCTTCATCCATTGTTTTTCTGGAATGGCCTTCCTCTGGTTTCTTTGCCTATGAAATGCTATTTACTCCTCAAGTGACAGGTGAGGTGCCTTCATCTAACTTCTAGACAGAATTAGTCCCTTGCTCCTTGTGACATCACGTCACTTTGCTTCCATTCATCATTTAACAGCTATCTCACACTATGTATACGTATGTTTCATGCATTAGACTGGGTGCTCCCTGAGGACAGCACAGGTTTTATTAATCTGTTAGATGCCTAAGCATGGTCTGAAAAATAAAAAGCACGTTTTCTTGAATGCACTCAGGATGCTAGATATCCCAAAAAGTGGTCTCATTTTTTTTAAACCCCTTTCTTTAAAATACAACAAAACATTTTCTTTTTTTCCCCCCAATTATAAAAGTGATCCTCCCTTATGATAGACAAGCCTTCCTGGTGGAGGTGATCTTGAGCTGAGCCTGGAAAGATTGATAGGATTTGATAATAATAAAGGTATAGGCCTGTCAGGCAGGCTATACTGCTTTCCGTGACACATCCTAGGTTCAGGGCATTTGTTTAATAGATGGTCAGGGCTCCTTTGAAACAGCTATAGTGTAAAACATTCACTTTCATAGATCATCACATAATTAAAACTCAGACTCTGAGCTTGTTCTGCACTGCTCTTGGGTGGTGGGGCTTGGTGAACAGCCTTAGGCTCACTATCTTGAACCGGAGTTACCAACCTGAATTCCCAGGGTCCCAACAGGGGGATAGCTTCACCGTAGCAAAAGGAGTGTTTAATTACAGCTACAGAAAGTGGAGCATGAAAAAAAAACCAAACAATCATTTTCAGGCTTTAATGATTCAGCTGCCATGCATCTCCTTACCTATCAAAACATGACTTCTTAAAGTGACCTTATCAAGTTTATTAGAGATAAAGTATGAATTCTATGACAGTTGTTCCTTTCCTTCCTTCTATCCTTTTCTATCCTCTACTCTTAATCTTTTGGTTACTTTAGTGACTTTACAAGCTCAATATTTTACTAAAACATGAATCAGCAAAGTCTATTTGTAAAATACTTCCTTTGGTTTACACTGTTTCCTCAATTTTCAGGGTTGAAAAATTAGACCTTAATTAGGATTTATATTTTTATGGTTTTTGTATTTCATATTATCACATTTATTTATTCATCTGAAATTCTAAATTATTATAGTTAGCGTAGAAATTATTTTTTCCCATTACACAGATAGGAAAACAGCCTCAGATACTAAGTGACTTGCTTAGGACCCCACAGCAACTGTGGTTCAAAGCTGGGTCTCCTGATTGCACATCTAGAGCTGAACGTACCACATTAGCATCTTCCTGTCAACCACTTAGCCTTGTGGCAGAGGCTCACACATTCTTTTATTTCTCCTAATTATAAAAGTGACCCACACTTATGATAGCCAAGTCTTCCTGAGAAGGTGATCTGGAACTAAGCCTGGGAAGGTTGGTAGGGCTTAATAGATGGTAGGGGTACAGGATATTTTTTTGCAGTGTGGTTAACTAGCTACATGCTTCTCTGACATGTCCCTTGGGGGTCAGGGGCATGGAGACAACACATTGAGAATGAATCCATGCCTTGATTTCTGGCACTACTTAGAGGAGAAGATTCTAAAATCAAAGAGACTTTAAGTCAAAGGTGCTCAAATTATAAATACACTGAATTTATTTAACCACAGTAATAATACATAGTTATCAATCAGAATGCCTACTTTCCAGTTTAGTTCTTTTTTTACTTTTTTTTTTTTTCCGGTACGCGGGCCTCTCACTGTTGTGGCCTCTCCCGTTGTGGAGCACAGGCTCCGGACGTGCAGGCTCAGTGGCCTTGGCTCACGGGCCCAGCCGCTCCGCGGCATGTGGGATCTTCCTGTACCGGGGCACGAACCCGTGTCCCCTGCATCGGCAGGCAGACTCTCAACCACTGCGCCACCAGGGAAGCCCTAGTTCTTTTTTTAATACCCTACTTCCTCATTACCAGTTTTCTTGGCAACTTTTCTTCTTCTTAGGACTGCTTTGAAGAAGACATGTTTATATAGGCATTGCCTCAAACTTCCAAGTGTGTGTGATCTAGTCATATGTGCAAAAGACATATGTCATAGGGAGCAGATCCATTCCCAAAGAGTTTATTGCATTGAATCCTTATCTATAACTCTTATCTAGACTCAAACATCAATAAATGTGTTTAGTTTAACACACAGTACTTAGCATATTGCCTGCCCAATAAAAGAGGTTCTGAGTAAATATTGATTTAATAAATTGGTGAAGGAATGACACTGTCAGTTGAAATTCATTGATTGTCCTTTTGAGGATAACACATAACTACTTCACCAGTCATATGATTTCTATCCTTGCCTCAATTTTTATCACCAGAAGCAGCATTTTTCTTTTTCTACTAATTTTTATGAAATAGGGCTATAAATGTGCTAGAGTAGTCTAATTTTTGCACAAAACTGAAGTAGAGACAAAGATGGTGGTGATGTACCAGTCAGAATGGCCATCATCAAAAAATCTACAAACAATAAATGCTGGAGAGGGTGTGGAGAAAAGGGAACCCTCTTGCACTGTTGGTGAGAATGTAAATTGATACAGCCACTATGGAGAACAGTATGGAGGTTCCTTAAAAAACTAAAAATAGAACTACCATACGACCCAGCAATCCCACTACTGGGCATATACCCTGAGAAAACTATAATTCAAAAAGAGTCATGTAACACAATGTTCATTGCAGCACTATTTACAATAGCCAGGACATGGAAGCAACCTGAGTGTCCATCAACAGATGAATGGATAAAGAAGATGTGGCACATATATACAATGGAATATTACTCAGCCATAAAAAGAAACAAAATTGAGTTATTTGGAGTGAGGTGGATGGACCTAGAGTCTGTCATACAGAGTGAAGTAAGTCAGAAAGAGAAAAACGAATACCGTATGCTAACATATATATATGGAATCTAAAAAAAAAAAAAGGTTCTGAAGAACCTAGGGGTAGGACAGAAATAAAGACGCAGACGTAGAGAATGGACTTGAGGACACCGGGAGGGGGAAGGGTAAGCTGGGACGAAGTGAGAGAGTGGCATGTACTTATATACACTACCAAATGGAAAGTAGATAGTTAGTGGAAGCAGCCGCATAGCACAGGGAGATCAGCTCGGTGCTTTGTGACCACCAGAGGGATGGGATAGGGAGGGTGGGTGGGAGACGCAAGAGGGAAGAGATGTGGGGATATATGTATATGTATAACTGGTTCACTTTGTTATAAAGCAGAAACTAACACACCATTGTAAAGCAATTATACTCCAATAAAGATGTTAAAAAAAAAAAAAGAATGATGGTAATACTGTAGAAAATAGATTGTTGCTGGCAGCTAGTACCACAGTGAGAAAGCTTTAAATATTTATGTTAGCTGCTATACAAAAATTCAAATGTGGTATACAAAGATCAGTTTGATGGTATTAGTGTGTAGGGTGTTTTTAAAAGCTGAAGACCACTTCTGGTTTGAAATACAGAAATATGCATGGCTTGATCTTTTTGAGTGTGCTGGAAAAATGACTTTTGTAGTATTGGGGCTCACTCAGATGAAGTATTTACTGAAGGTGAGATCTGTTTCTACATACTTTCCAGTGACATCTCATGGCCATGGGGGTTTGGCTTTTTCCTGTGGTTCTCAACCAAGCCTGAATTTAATCAGAATTTCAAAACCCAGGAAACATAGATAGAGAGTTGTCATTCAGCAGAAATAGAAGTCTTCCCGGAATTGACTATGACTCCTGAAAGCTTAGCAATTACAGTGACAGTTTGGTCTGAACAGTGACGCAGGAATGGGACCACAAACTTAGTGGCATCTTGCAGGCAGACACTAGATGCAGGAGGGAGAGACATAATTCATTTTTTAGCACACCTCTGTATTTTCTAATCATAATTAGCTTTTATTCATTTACATTTGGTTTACTCTTGCAGAGATTTATTGATCTGCCTCTAGAAAGAAAAAAAAGTACAGATGTGTTACCAAAATGCCTTCTTTTCAAATAGTTATTTCAATATTTAAACCATTGACATTTATGCATTTACTTCAGGAATGTTTTTGACAATTTGCAAGTGTGTATTAAAAAAAAATTTCAATAATCATTTCATTTTGTTCTGCAGAACCCCAGCTGAAAGGAATTGTGACAAGGTTATTCAGCCAGCAGGGATATTTCCTGCAGATGCACCCAGATGGTACCATTGATGGGACCAAGGACGAAAACAGTGACTACAGTAAGGCACATTAGCTTCTTGCAATCTAATTACAATCAAATGTATGGCCCAGTGTATCTTAGACTTAAAGCATGGCCAGGCTACCTTTGGAACTATTGAACTACTAGTAAGCTGGTGTCTTTTCCTTTATCCTTCTTGCTATGATTCCCTATAGCCAGGAGACCGTGAGGGACAGAGATTATGTACTCAGTAAGAAGGTAGAAGGCTTGAAGGAGTTCTGACTGGTCAGTGGACAAGAATTTCCTCTCATCCCACTGTTTGTAGTCAGGATGATATTAAGTATTCATAGAAGCAAGGCAGACCTTCCAGCACAAAATGGTATTTCAATCCTGGAACCAAACAGTAAACATGTTATAGTAATTCTTAGAACATCATTTCTGGAAGACCAAAGTTACTTCTCAAGGTAAACATTGAATATATACATATGTATATTACATGTTATTTTATTTTGATTGAGGACAAAATTATTGATCTAAAAAGGAAAATATATTAAAATATTATGATAACAGATAATGAAAACTGGTAGAACTGCAATTTTGTTTATAGTTTTTTGAGATAAAATGCAAACATTAAAAGATTATTGATAATATCCCTGGAAATAATGTTTAAGTAATTTAACTATATAGGTGACAAGTTTGATAACTAAACAAATCATCAAGGTCTGAGAGAGTATATTTGCATTTCAGAAGAATTTTGATTGCAAGCCTCAGAGCCAAGAATGATCACTTTCATCATATCTTTCAGTTTCTGAATAATCGTGTGCAGATACCTGGGGGGAAATTCGTGTTATTCTAAAATTATACAGGGCATCATATTGTTTCCCAAAGTTTGTCTGTATTTCCTGCTAGATCTTTAGTACTAGTCACATAGTAAATGCTCATTAAATCTATATCCCATTGAGTTGTCTTCTGACGGAGGTGATTTTGTGGTTAGACTGACATTCTACCCAACTGCATAAGATAATCTAAGAAGTCTGATATTTTACGGTGAACTATCTTTTAAATTAAAAATAAAGATCTCAGGAAAGATCTACAATCCCTAGAGTGTGAAAATGCGCTTCTCCACCCCTTCTAAATTATTCTTTGTTCACTTAATGTTACACATTACAAAATATGAATTACAATAAAGATCTTATTATAAAGAATTTCATCCCATTTTCTGCCAAGTAGGTGATTAGCTTATTGTGGTTTGCATTGTTGGTTTGTTTGTGGGAATGCATTCTTTAAATGATTTAAGGTTTAACTGAGTACAGAAGAATGAGGATGCTTTCCTCTCCATGTAGAATTTTCATTATTGCATGTGAACTTGAATTCAGATTTAGTGAAGCTACAAGTATAGGTGGAAAGAATCAAGGATGTGGCTTAGCTGTGTCACCCGTACTATCTCTGGGGTATCCCTTGTTCTGGTTTCTTTTTCTATAAAATGATGTGGCTGGAGATGATAATCTTAATATCCTTTGTCAGACAGAACCATCCACCCAACTTAAAAAAAAGATTGAAAAATTATAAGTTGGTGAACATAGATTCAGTCCTCAAGGGAGCCAAATAGCCGTAGCCACAGGATACAGCTGTTACCTAGACAGCTGTCCTATGGATCTGTGACGTTTATCACGGGGCAGTGGCAGAGAGGTGAGGGTGAAAGCGTGGGGTCAACCAACAAAATACCTTCCTTCAATGTTTTTAGAAAAATAATTGAAAGTGCTTTCTCTGCAGATGCTGGGTCAATGGCTAATATAGACCTACAGCCACATATAAATATACACACTTATACACACATATGCATAATATATATACGTATATATAGAGGCGTTACGCATAACACACATACTGAGGGTGCTACATTTTGTCAGAAACTTTTAGAAACTGTCTGGATTCACAACTTTAAAATACCTTATTTTTTATTAAGACAAACTACTGCATACATTTATTGATATGTTGGTATTAAAAGGAGTTTAAATATACAAAATAATAAGACTTAGATAAATTCATCTGGATACCCAACCCCGGCTTAAAATTTAGTTAAAAACATCAATACATTTGAAACCCTTGTGTGCTCTTTCTGGTGGAGTCCTGCTTTTCCCTTCAGTACCAGACATAACAACTATCTTGAATTTGACATTTTTTATTTCTGTGCAGTTTTATAAATACATTTTTTCATATATACATATATATGCATATACTTACATCCGTCATAACATCATTTTGCATGTTTTTAAACTTTTTATAAGAGGAACATTACTATATATAACTTTTATGTATTTTTCTTCCCCAGTATTTTGGTTGTGAGATGCATATATGGTGATATATTTGCTTAATATTATTCATTTTCATTTTTGTAAAGTATCCCATTGCATGAACATACCCAAATATATTTATCCATTCTCTTTTGGGTGGATAATTATCATTTCTATTTTAAGGCAATTACAAATAGTGCTGCTAAAATATTTCTTGTACATGTTGAAGAGGCCTTCGCTGACCATCCTTAATAAAACTAAACATTTCACCTTGACCTATTCTGATACCCTAGTATTTTTTTTCTAGTCATAGCTCCTATGATGACCTGATATGCATATTGTTGCAGTTTATTTGTTTATTTTTGATCTTCCTAGCTGGAGAATGTTTCATGAGTGAAGAGATTTTGTTTTGATCTTTGATGTATCTTTATTATTTTTTTTCACATCTTTGTTGGAGTATAAATGGTTTACAATGTTGTGTTAGTTTCCGCTGTACAACAAAGTGAATCAGCTATACATATACATATATCCCCATATCTCCTCCCTCTTGTGTCTCCCTCCCACCCTCCCTATCCCACCCCTCTAGGTCATCACAGAGCCTCGAGTTGATCTCCCTGTGCTATGCAGCAGCTTCCCACTAGCCATCCATTATACATTTGTGTCTTCAGAACCTAGAATGATCATTAGTACATAGTAAGCACTCAACAAAAATCAAAACGAATGAATGAATGTGTCCTTGTACATGTGTAAAAGTTTCTCTAGATCATTGGCTAAATATTCTATCCACCTAAATATTTTTAACATTTCCTGTTGAAATAATGTTAGACTTCAGAAAAATTACAAAATAGTACAGGAAATTTCTGTGTACTCTTCACCCAGCTTCCCCTAATGGGTACCACTTTTATGTAACAACAGTACAATTATCAAAGCCAGGAAATTAACCTTGGTACAATACTATAAATTGAGCTATAGACTTTATTCAGGTTTTGCCAGTTTTTGGACTAATGTACTTTCTTCTGATCCCCCCACACATATTTTAATTAAAAATATCCCATGAAAACAAATAATTTTTATTTTTACATTTTCTGAGTGTGGATTGAGATAAAAATATCAAAGAAGGATTTAAATTCTACTCATGTTTTTTAATAGAAAATTATAAACCTCTAAGTTGTTAAAATGCCTTTTCTTTCTCTACTTTGTGTGGGCAGGAGTAAAAGCATTTGATTGTTTGGAAAAAAAAATCTTGTTACTATGAGCATCTGTCAGAAGTGTGCTGTTTGGTTCAGTAGACATCATTAGGTCCAGCCAACCTTACCATAGTATCTTGGATTGAATTGATAGGACACCTGTTCTTTTGTTCAGGAAGAAAAGGCTAATTACATGTAATTGAGTACAAAACCAAATGGGTTTGTCAGCAGTAACAGATACAAATCTCTGCAAGTGTAATGATACCAAAGATGCAAGACAGTGTTGGAACACTGACACAAAAAAGACAACAGCAGTTTGGAGAGTATTAATAGGAACATTTTACATAAAATTAGAAAGGTAATTATTCTGCTCCACCAGTTTCCGTAGGAGAAGATACATTTGAAGAGGTCAAACATGCTGGGGTGAAAACAATTAAGATATGCAAATGCATTGTTGCCTTTTTTCTCTGAACAAAAATATTAACAGCCATTTCACTGTGGCGTGAGCTGCCTGACAAATGAATACAATGGTGAAACTGAAGATATTCAAGCTGGTGCTGCACTGGTACTTGTAGAACGTTTATGAAAAAACCCCTTCAGTGTGGGAGGGGAAGAACGTGGTGGTGGTTGAGATAGTTTCAGAACTCAGTGACTTTTAAGGTCTCCTTCAGTCTTGAGATTCATTTAAAAATTATTTTGAATAGATAAGTATATGGTACAGAATTGTAAAGGCACAAAAAAGGATATACAGTTGAAAAAGAACAAAACAGTTCTTGACAGCCAAGAGCTGGCTCGGCACTACCAGCAGGCCAAATGTGAACAGTTTCACAGGACACCGAATCAGGCAAGGCCACTGTGACCATGATGGATCAGGACAAAAACAAGAGCACTCTGTAATCATATCTGAATGCAGACAAAAACAAGAAAGTTGTCCAAACTACAAAATGATCGAATCTCGCTGTACCCTGGTTTATATGGGTGGGTGCTGCTTCATCACCAGGAACAGGATGTTGCTCTGTTCTTCTTGCCTTCTAGATAAGAATTATTAAGATAGCCAAGTATAGAATTACACCTGCATCCAAAGAGCAATCAACTTGGAATAAATCTGCTTTCTTTGAGCCCCCTTAAAAATCACTTAACATGAGACTAAATCCTGGAAGTCCCTTCTTACACCTTACTAAGACACCCCAGTTCTGCCATGGTGTATATTTTTCCTCCTCGCTGAGAGTCAGTGAACCCAACTTTGTTCAACCACAGATGTGTGGATGTGTTTCTCTGACTAGAAGACGTTAACATAGTCAAAAGCAATTTTCTGTCCCTCCCCTCTCTGCCACCTGGCCACATTTCTTGGTACTCTTCGAGATGCAGTCTGTGCATTAACAACATACACAATATTATATATCTGTATATGTCTATCTCTCTCTCTCTCTCTCTCTATCTATCTATCTTTCTAATCTTGTTCAGTACTTTTTCTTAACTTAAAATGTTGTATTTACAAGACTTTTCCATGTTAGGACATATTTAAATGGGATATTTTATTTAACCTAGTTTCCTCTTGAAGGACATTTCAGTTCTTTCTAATATTTTGCTGATACACACTATTCTATAAACAATATCCTTGTACAGAAGTCATTCTGCGTGTGTGCAACTATATTTAGACGATAGATACTTAGAAGAGGAATTGTTGGGTCAAGGTTTTATGCTTTTATATTTTTGAAAGATAGCTATTTCCTCTCCATCAAACAAATTTACACTTAGAGTGACTAGTCGTTTCCTTATCTTCTAGTCAACACAATGTGTTATCAGACTTTTGGTTCTTTGCTACCTAAAAACATAAACTTTAAGTTTTCTTATTATGAGTTAGGTTGAGCACTTGTTCATATAGTTTATGAGACACCTGCACTTCTTTTCCTATAAGATGTCTGTTTATATTTGTTTCTATTAAGTGTCTGTGTTATCATTTGCAAGAAAGCTATTTATATTTTAAAAATCAGCTCACTGTTATGTGAGTTTCAAATATCTTTACTCATTTTGTTGTTTGCCTCTGAATTTTTTTGCAATGCCTTATTTTATTTTAAATACGCTTTTATGCCCTCAGCTTTTCTTTCCTATTTAGAAGTGTACTCATTCCAAGATTATAAAAAAAACCTCCCATGTTTTAGTAAGGAATTGTTTCATTTTTATACTTCATATTTAATTAATCTAGAATTTTATTTCTTGACTTTTGACTCTAGACCTCTAATATTTTGTGTTCCTAACTACCAGTTTTAAGTACAAATACAGTTTCTACAGATTTTATGAATGTATTAAATTCTCCATGAATTCAGCATTAAAAAATATATATATTTCAACAAGGCCTGTATCTGAGTTTCAGAAATCCAATTGGAAATTTAAAAATTGAGTCATCCAGCTATGTTTTCTATACAATACCAGACATATGATGTTTTGATACCACCAATCACAAGTATATAGACACAGCCAAAGCCAACAGAAGCTCTGTATTGCTAAACGATGAACAAAAACATGATCCAAATGGTTAGTTGGAGAAAATCATTAAGGACATAAGGGATGCTGCAAAGAATTATAAAGATGCTCTGTCTTCCTAACAAGGGGCCTTTGTTAGGTGAAAGAGATGACATGGAGTTCATCCCTTTCACCTACTCAGACGTACACGTTATAGTAGTCATGGGTGAGCGAGGGCTACGCCATATCCAATTATAGGGATATTATTTTCTTCTAGTGTCTTCTGTACTTTAAGAATATATCACAATTTGTTGCGTGAAGTCATACCTACAAGTTGGATGAAAAGAAAAAGAAATGCGTGCGTTATCCTGCTGATTTTCTTTAAGCAAGCTTATTTGTATAATCTTGAGCAATACTTTGGTACATGTAATGTTGTTACCCTTACAGTGGCATGCCTTTTCAAAACAAAATTAATATTCAGCCTTAGCTTATGAATGCAGTTACCTCACTTGATTTTTTTTAAATAAAGAAAAAATATTACCTTTTGACTTTCATAGCTAGAAGAAAAGTAATGGACACTTGTTAGAAATTTGTTTTTGTGGATTGTGTTTCAATTTTAAAGACTGTTCCTTCAAATAATATTTATGGAAAGCTTGAACGAGAACCAATGATTTCCTTGAATAGTTTGCCGATTCACATATGTTCATAAGGAAATAACTCCTCAGACTTTTTTTAACCTTGGCTTTGTACCTTTTTATGTCTTATATTTCCTTTCGAGCCTAAGACTTCTGCCCTCATGTGCCCCTCTGTTTAGTAAAGTAAAACATGAGCCATTTGAAATTATCCTTTTTCCTAGTTGCTCTATGACTATTTATGGGCATATTGATAGGAAGTATACATATACATAGTGGTTAAGAATCTGATGGGAGCCACTTTACCAAGTGTATTCCTAGAACTAAGGACTGAGATTATCTTTAGTCTATTCCTGGCTCTGTGAGGTGACCAGTGCTTTGGTCTTGGGCAAGTCACATAAATTTTGTCAGATTTATACAATCTCTGGTTTTACAAAATGAGAGGAACAGAGAATCTCTAAGCTTTTTATAGCCTTTCCTTTAATTCTCATATAGAAGTAAATGTATGCTCAGAAAAACTGATCGACAGATTCCGTTTCCACAAATACCATTTGTTCTGAAAGGTATGTTACTGACAGGAAATCTTCAGTTGCAAATCCCTATGTGATATTCTCAAGGTGTATATAAAGATCTGGAGAGTCATACATACATATAAGTGATAGAGCCAGAATTGAATGCAGGCTATCTGACTTGAGGTTCTTTGCCTTGGAGTTAGTTATTTAATCTCTTCACATCTTACTTCCCTCATTTGTTAAGTAGGGATAATAATAGTACTTAGATCACAAGGTTGTTGTGTAGACTAAATGGGTGATTCATGAAAAATGCTTCAAATAATGCCGAAAACCTGGTTAAATGTTGTTGGTGGTTGTCGTTGTTATTCTCATCAGTCGGGGTAAGAGTCCTTGTTTGCGAGGAGCTTATAGACAGTGACCATTTTAACAGAAGTAGAATTCTTACTGGTGGTAGCTGTTGTTACGTGAAAGAATTTAAAAGTGCTTAAGCTAGAGGGTCTGGAGCAGTACTCTAAGTTAGTGGTTCCTAAAGTGTGCAGTCCCTGGACCACCAGCATCAGCATCACCTGAAAACTCGTTAGAAGAACACACTCTTGAGGCTTGCCCTAGACGTGCTGAATCAGATGGAACCTCAGGGCTGGGGCTCAGCAGTGTGTGTTTTGACAAGCCCTCCAGATGATTCCGGTGCACTGCAGGAGCTATGAAGGGGCACGTTCCTCTGCACCCAAGATTTGGAGTGTTCACGTTTGCTAATGAAGCAATCTCTGTCTTGGGACTGTCATACCTAGTTCTATGGGAACCTGATTCCTGATGTAATAGGGAAAGCATAGGTCTGTAGGTAGACTGAAAAGCATACTGAAATCCAGACTTTCTAGTATCTCAGACATGTGTGGAATCTGTTCCATTTTGATGTATTTCCTGGAGAGAGTCAGAGCTCAATTCTAGACAGGTTATGTGATCAAACACAGGTTTGGGGAATGATAGAAAAACGTATATAATGATATAAGTAAGTCTGTACCATATAGTTTTAGGTCTTGGAGCTTTTACACATGCTAATTCCTTTTGCTTGGAATGACTTCACCAATCTTACCACCTGATAAATCACTCTTACCCTTCAGAACCCTTCAAAGCTCTTATCTCCTTTGTCAGTGTGAAGCCTTCTCCAGCCATCCCCCTCAACTGCCACCCTCCCTCACACAGAACTCCACATTAATTACTCATTTCACTCTACTGTGTTTGAACCTCGTGTGTATATTTACAGTTGCAGAAGTCACATTATACTGCAATTCCTTATCTGCATTTTTGTAGATAAGGAATAATGTCCTTATTTGCCCTTCTGCCTAGGACAGCAATGGATATTTTCCAAGATCCCGTACTGGGGGGTATGCAGATATGTTTCATTTAGCTGGCACACTTCAGAAAAAAAATCAGTGTATTTAAGCAGTGGATGCACCTACTTTCTCCCACATTTTCCTCCTAGCTGCCTGTGTCCTAAAGACTCTTGAGCTTGGGATACCTGTGGTTCTCCCTCAATGTTTATGAAATAAAAACAAAACAAAGCAAAAACAAACAAAAAACTTCAAAGGAAGAATATACACCACTTAAATGTCACCACTTTAAGGCAAAGTAGCTTGGGCTGTGAGTCAGATAACCTGGTTTCTAGTCTAGGTCCTGTCCCTAATTAGCTGTATGATCTTGTTTCAGTCATGTAGGCTCTCTGTTCCTTGGATTTCTATTCTGTAAAATGAGATTTTGGAAAAGATCATCTCCAATATTGCTGACAGATCTGAGACTTATAAAGCCTATAAATTGGCAATAATTTTTGTTTTTACCTTTGAAACTTCCCTTTTAAACACATTACAAAAAATGGGCAAAATTGTGAGAACAGATAGTGCAATAATTTTTGCATTGAATTTGAAAACAGTAGTACATTTACTCTACCTTCAAAATATATACAGAATTTGACCACTTCTCAATACCCCAACTGTCACTCCCTAGTCCAGGCTATTCTCATCTTCAGACTATTACTACAGCTTCCTAACTAATCTTGTGCTGGCGACTTTCCCCCTTCAGTCTAGTATCCACGCAGCAGCCAGAGTGACCCAGTTAAAATAGGTCAGATAAACTGACTTGTCTGCTCAGTCTCTTTCACTACACACCACTAAGGGTAAAAGCCAAATTCATCCCATGACCAATAAGGCTTTACATAATCCTGCCCATTACCTCCTGGCTGTTCTCTCTCCTCTTTCTTTTGACTAGTCTCCTAGCCGTTCCTTTAACACACCAATCATGCTCCTTCCTATCCCCATCTTCCAAAATGTTCTTCCTCCAAATATCTAAATAGCCCACTCCCTCATCTTCTTCATTCCCTCACTCAAAAGTGAAACCTTTTCTCATGGAGGACTTTTCTGATTAATATATGTGTATTTCAATTGCTGTCTTCAACATTCCACTCTCCCTTGGCAATTTGACTTATTTTTCACTCCACTTACCATTGTGTAATATACTTATTTATTTATTTTATTTAAAAAACATATTTATTTGTTTATTTGGTTGCACTGGGTCTTAGTTGTGGCCGGCGGGCTCCTTAGTTGCAGTTCGTGGGCTCCTTAGTTGTGGCATGCAAACTCTTAGTTGCAGCATGCGTGTGGGATCTAGTTCCCTGACCAGGGAACGAACCCAGGCCCCCTGCATTGGGAGCGCAGAGTCTCAACCACTGTGCCACCAGGGAAGTCCCCTTATTTATTTTATCATCTCCCACCTCCACTAAAATATTCCCTACATATACCACACATTTAGCTCATTCATACTTGCGTATGTTATTTTTTTCCAGTAATAATGTCATCCTCTAAAAATAAGATCAATTGCCTTTTGTCTTTGAGAACTTTTCCTGATGTTTTTAACTGGAAATCCTGCTTTTTCCTCTGCATACACAATATATCTCAAGGTATTTTTGCACTTTAATCTGTATTGATGTATCTACTCTCTTTAACTTATAAGTTTCTTGAGGCCATTGACCATGTCTGCTTATCTCTATGTTGGCGTGTAACAGGGCCTTAATAATGGATAGTGACTTAATAATGGATATGGATAGCTTAATTCATAGTAACAATAGTATAATCAGACTACCATTTAAATTTAAAAGCTTAATTAGAGTATAAGCTCCACAGGGCAGGGAGCTTTGTCTTCATTTTGTACTGTTGTATCCCCAACACTTGGGATAGTGCCAGGCACATACTAGGTTTTCAATATTTGTTGAATAAATGGATAAAAGTCAGTTCTCAGAACAGCCTCATCAAAAATGAATATGATTTCGTCAAACAACACCTAGCTTGAAGGATTATTGCAAATTAAATCACATTTGCTTTTTTTTTTCTTTTTGAGAATGACAGTTTAAGAGACTTTAAAGGATGGATAAGGAAGTCATTTTCCATTATGAAAATAGGAGGAAAATTGAGTATGCTTAGCCTGGAAAAGTGAACTCCATAGCAATAATAGTAAAAGAAGACAGTTTTAAATAGATCTTCAAAGTGTTATGCAAATATAGATTTATGGTGATAATTACAGAGGCATCATTTTCTGAAAGTATGTAAATGGTATGTTTACGCAGAAGAGAGGGAGCCATTGCTTTTATTATTCAGCTAGGACCAGTAGCTAAATTTAAGCTTATGTTGCAGGAAAAAGAAAATATACACTCAGGTGCTTTAAGGGTAAGAGAAAAGGACAGCCAGGGGGTCTTGAGGTAGTGGAAAAGGGTATTAGAGTTGTGATGAATTAGAGTTTATTAAAATCTCCCTGAAATTACCTGATTCTGAGGCTCTGGAAAGTGAGTTGATTGGCTCAAGACAGAGTAAGAAAAATTCAGTTCTACTATATCCATAACCTGTGTTCCTTTCTCTATATAAGTTATTGCTTGAGAGATTATACTGATTTACCTACAGTCTAAAACTTAATAGATTTTAATGAATGGAATTGGGATTTGTTATATGTGGCTGGTTCAATTAGGAATTCAGTCTATGGCCTCCAACTAAACAAGGGATAAATTATAACTTCATTTTCATGTGGACCAGTATTTTCCAGAGCATACTACCTATCCTGAAGTATGAAATGACTATGTATTTACAATGAGGAATTTGAAAAATAAAACGGTCACCTATGTGCCAAGCATTCTTTCTTTTTATTTATTTATTTATGGCTGCGTTGGGTCTTCATTGCTGTGCGCGGGCTTCTCATTGCGGTGGCTTCTCTTATGGCCGAGCACGGTCTCTAGGCACGTGGACTTCAGTATTTGTGGCACACTGGCTCAGTAGTTGTGGCTCGCCAGCTCTAGAGCACAGGCTCAGTAGTTGCGGCACACGGGCTTAGTTTCTGCACGGCATGTGGGATCTTCCCGGACCAGGGCTCGAACCCGTGTCCCCTGCGTTGGCAGATGGATTCTTAACCACTGAGCCACCAGGGAAACCCCAAGCATTATTTCTTTTTTTTTTTTTTTTTTTTTTTTTTTTGCAGTATGCAGGCCTCTCACTGTTGTGGCCTTTCCCGTTGCAGAGCACAGGCTCCGGACGCGCAGGCTCAGCAGCCATGGCTCACGGGCCCAGCTGCTCCGCGGCATGTGGGATCCTCCCGGACCGGGGCACGAACCCGTGTCCCCTGCATCGGCAGGCGGACTCTCAACCGCTGCGCCACCAGGGAAGCCCCCAAGCATTATTTCTTAATGTATGAGTTTGGGCCACATTAGATAATAATAGGTAATGTTTACTGAGTACTTGCTAAATTGTCTAGTACAAGTATGAAAATTTTATAAATTTTACTTGTTTAAGTATTATAACCATCCTATAAAGGGGATACTGTAATCATTCCTACTTTGAAGATCAGTAAACTGAGGCATAGGAAGTTTGAATAATTAATCCATGGTCACACTGATATTAAAAGGTAGACCCAGGATTTGAGCTCAGTGAGTTTAGTTCCAGAGTTAATGCTTTTACCATTTTATGCTGAATACCTAATTTATCTTTCCTCATTAATATTTCCTAGTGCATTAAAAATCATACCACTGCATTCTTCTCACAACACTTTAAAAAAGTATTACGAAGGGGATACGACTTACTTATAAAATATTATGGTGGTTTGCTGGCTAAACATTGAACTTGAGAGGATTTTTCTTCAATATGTTCAACGTATTTCAACTATAAATTAAAAAACTTTTTTTGAAATAGTAAACCATTATACAATAATTTGAAAGATCTTAAATAATCTGGTTGCCTTTTAACTGTATCTGACTTGGGAAGTTTGAGGTGTGTAGGCTGTGTGTGTTTGTGTGTGTATATATATATTGCCATGTATTATTCAGTAGCCTAGATAGATAGAGTGGTACTGAGTAGGCATCCTGCCAGGATCTAGTGAAGTTGCACTTAGTACATCTGCTTTCCCTGACACTGAGACAGAATGTGGAGCACACACCCATGTCAAAATATGTCTGTATAACATTACTAGGCCCACTCCATAGTATTATAATTGAATTTTTTTTAATGTCCTAAAGAAAGCCTCTCTTTGCTTCCTCTTACTTAGATATTGGCAGAGACATCATTTTTATTGTTGCTTTTGTATGTTCCAGGGATCAGTCCTGATACGTGGGGAA
Source organism: Phocoena phocoena (assembly GCF_963924675.1). Taxonomy (NCBI): domain Eukaryota; kingdom Metazoa; phylum Chordata; class Mammalia; order Artiodactyla; family Phocoenidae; genus Phocoena; species Phocoena phocoena. Next base: position 70,040,742 of record NC_089222.1, on the reverse strand, counting down.
GCAGTGTGGTGTTGTGCATAGTCCATAGGATTTTAGAGACAGACAGTTATGTATATTAATATGCATTTCTCCATTTAACAGCTGCATAAACTTGGGCAATTTGCTTAGCTTGTCATCTGCAAAATGGGAATTATACGTAAAGACTTCAAGTATATAATACCAAATTTACCCTCTTGAAAGGAAGTGCTTTGGAAAGTCTAGAGAGGAGAAATCTATGCTACCTGAAGTATGATCCAGAGTAATTTCGGGGAAAATGTAGGACTTGAGCAGAGCTTTGAGGAACTGTGTAACAGCCTTTTTGGAACCTCATCTACAGTTTCAGTGCTCATCTAGGTCCTGGACCCAGCCTTCCCATCTTCGGGGGAATTTGATCAAAGTCTAATTTAAATAGAATTAAACCCCACTGTACTTGGAATTTCCCTTAGGGGTGAGGGCAGTGGAATGAATCCAGTTACATATCTGTCCTCAGTCCTTGGATTCTTCTGATAATCTGAGAAGGGAAAGTCCTATTAAGATGCAAGGGAAGACAGTCCACCTCCCACCTATATCCAAGTCCTCTAGAACAATGGCTCCAAAATTTTTGCACATTAGAATCACCTCGATAGCTTTTAAAAAACTTGAGGCCCAGATCAATAAAGTCAGAATCTCTGAGGATGGAACCCAGGCATCAGTATTCATTTAAAATCACACAGATGATTCCAAAGTGCACTCAAGTGTAAGAACAGTGATTTCTTCTAGAAAATTGCTTCTTATAATTTACTCTGCATTAGAATCACCTGGAGGACTTGTTAAACTACTGATCTGGGGGCCTTAGCCCCAGAATGTGTGATTCAGTAGGTCTGGAGGAAGGGCCAGAGTGTTTGTGTTTCTAACATGTTCACAAGACCACACTTTGAGAACCACTCTCTAGAGCAGTACTTCTCAAACCTCAAGTGCATAGCGATCATCTAGGGATCTTGTTGAACCGCAAATTTTGATTAAGTGGATCTTGGATGGGACTTGAGATTCTGCCTTTCTGATAGGCTGCAGGAGATGCCAATACTGGCCACACCTACCTTTGGTCTACGGACTGGTAAGATTTGCTACGCAATGGCATCACCTGGGAGCTTGTTAGAACCACTTCAGACCTATTGAATATGAAATTGCTTTTTAACAATGCTGCATGTTGGAATCATCTGAAGTGGTTAAAAAATACTGGTGCCTAGGTTTAATTCTGAAGACTTCTACTCAATTGGCATGGGTATGGACAGGGCATCAGAATTTTAAAAAAAGAAAAGCAAACTCCTCCAAAGGTTGTAATATGCAGCAAAAATGTTTGAGACAGAGTTATACAATAAGATATTTGTTTTAAATACAGTGCAAACCATTGCTGTCCTGGTATGGGGAATATTCCATGATATTTTATTGTAAAAGGAGGCCCTCGAGATGGAGATGACAAATAAATGGCCCCGCCTGGGTCTACAACAGATGTCAATAAATTCTCACAACATTTCTTGCGGCCGAGCCTCAAATGACTTCTTAAGACATAGCTTCAGGCAGCTACAAAAAAATGACTGGAGTTTCATGGATGCCTGCCGTGCGCATGCCTCATCTTCATTAACTCCAACATACTGAGGACCAACTGGGTTCTAGTTACTGGGTTACAAAGATGACTGCAGTACAATTTCTGCTTTCTAGCTGCTCCCAGGATAGTAGACGAGGTTGAACATGTATGTAAAACAAAATTTAATAATGCAAGGTAGCACTGGTACTGCCAAATGATTCGAAAATCACCAGATTCCGGAGATGGGAGCAATCCCCAAAAGCCATAGTGCTCAGAGAAGGTGGATTTTAAACTGAATCTTGAAGAATAGGAACAAAATATGTAAGCTAAGATTAGGAGAACTGCATTTCAGATAAGGAGGCACAAAATCACCTAGTGGAGAAAGTTCCTGCCATGTTGGGGAAAAATGAGCTAATTTGGATGAAGCAAAGAGATTACATAGAAGTGTCAAAGGGACCATATTTTAGAGTGCCTTAACTGACACATAGGGGAGTTTAAAGTTTACATTTTAGGATGTGGGGGACCAATGAAAGTTACTGAACATTGCAATAGAGTAATAGGTGAAATGTGGTGGGATTATAGTAGTGATGGGCTAAAAGAGAGATTTTAAGGTAGAGAAGAGTAATGACAGAATCATCATCTTATTTTTCAAATTTTTTCCTCTATTTCTAAAAATATCTTAACACATTTATTTCTATAGATCCACTTAATATTTTTGGAATGAATATACATATACCACATATATATATATATATTCATTGGTATCGGCAAATATAACATTTGAGTGTCAATGACAACGTAAATTGAGTGGAATCATGAATGTTTCCTTTGTGGCTTTTTCGCTGGCTTTCCACACTTTAAATATATAATTGCTCATCAATATTACGTGCAGAAATTTTCAAAAGTGCTTTCTTGTTTTGGTAATTAGTGATAATGAAATGTAAAGCTTCGGTTGAACATACCTAAACCATCTCAAGCAAGTTAACTTGTGTTGTCTGTGTGTAATTTTGATTAAAAACTAAAGGTTTTATATTTTCTGGGTGGGGCATTTCTGCTTGGCTGCAAAAATTCTAAGGCTTCCAAATTTATTTATTATAGTTTCATTTTTTTCTTACTTTCTTTACAACTGTTTAGGTTGTGGTTACTAGAAGTTCTCTTATATTTCTTAAGAGCAACAATATTATATAGGCTTATGGCCCTCAGCTCCTAAGTGTACCTTCCTTGGCTGACTTCATGACTCTGGCAAAACTACATTTTTGAGCTGAATTCAGTGCCCCCATATGTAAAGATGGAGGCAGAGTACACGTGTGCAGTTATTTTTTTCTATTTTAGACTTTCATGATCATGATGGCAGGTACCATGCCTTTTACACCACTGCAGTGCCTGGAATACAGGTGATGAATTCATGAATAAACCTAATGGGCCATAGTGTCAGTTTTGGCAACATAGTGTTTGATGGAAAATTTGTAGAAGATACAAATCTAAAATCTTCAAAACATGCCGAGATTTCTTGGAGGATGTTTTTGCCCATTGATCTTATGGAGTGACACCTATGCTGTTCACTGAATTCTTCAAATGGAATGTGAGATGAGTCTTCTGTATAAGACAAATAGGCTGCAGCAGATGAGTGATGACAGGCTTTGCTTTCATTATCAATAGTGATATGCTTCATTTTTCACCTTAATGAAAAAAAGAATCACATTGAGTTGACTTGTTAATTATGCGAGTTTTTGAACATCTTTGAAGTAACACAGGAAAGGTTATACGATAATAACAGGATTAAAAGCCAGTGGTGGCATTTCTACCAAAGCTAAGGCAAATATTTCTACTAGCTCCTGTCAAAGAAAGGGATCATGATGTTGTTCATTTTCACTAAGTTGAAAATCCACAATGTTTGCTATCAGCCAATGCTTGGAAGAAAAAATTTAAGTTTCTAAGCCCCAAACTACTAATCAGTTCCATAAGTCAGTAAGTTCAGTGGGCAAAATAAGTCAGACAGTTGAACTGTTGGACCAGTTGTTTACAAAATAAGGCACGCTGACTGAAAGCACTGAATCAACATAGGCTAAAGTATGTCAATTTTTACATTTTATTTAAAATATATAGTTATTTTAGCTTACTGGATCTTACATATATAAAATGAAATACATTTTTTTTCTCCCATGACATTTTTTTTTTTTTTTTGCGTTACGCGGGCCTCTCACTGTTGTGGCCTCTCCCGTTGCGGAGCACAGGCTCCGGACGCGAAAGCTCAGCGGCCATGGCTTACAGGCCTAGCCGCTCCGCGTCATGTGGGATCTTCCAGGACCGGGGCACGAACCCATATCCCCTGCATCGGCGGGGGGACTCTCAACCACTGCGCCACCAGGGAAGCCCTCCCATGACATTTTAAGAAGTTTAAGTTAAATTATGAGTTAGTGATGACCCTTATGAGATAGTCCATGACCCCTGCCCCTATTATGAAAGCTCTAGATTTGGAGGTTTAATAACAATGCCATTACCAATACCAATAATACCTTGTATTTTACTTTTATAGTTTAATAGCAAGTTTTTAAGAAAATTATTCTCTTAATTGATTTGCATAGTAAGTCAGTGAAACATTCAGAGCAGACATGAAGGCTCAGGGAGGTTACATTACTTCAAATCATCAAGGTCATAAAGCTGTCATGTTAGAACTAGGGCTCGTGAACTAGAGCTGTGCCTTTTGGACTGAAGTTTAGTCCTCACCTTGGTCTTGTTTTCTTGACTTAAAGCTAAAGAAGTAGGGACAATTACATCTTTCCCTTAATTTCTGTAAGAAATGCTGTTTTCGAGGTTAAATTTGATGATCACAAGTATTTTAGCTTCTACTGTGCAAAGCGCTCTGGATGAAAAAGAAACATAATTTCATACTTTTGAAGAATTCCTACTTTGCAGGGAGACTCAGGCAAAGACATAAATATGAAAAAGCAATGTGATAAGTGCTGTGTATGGAATGCTGTGGAATTAGGATGAGTGAATAATTAGTCTGAGTGAATACTCCATTGTACCATAATTTAAGTAACTGCTTTTGTGTTGGAGGATTTAAGAGCTCAGACTATCTCCTAGTTTGCTGACTATTCAATAATAGCATTTTCCTATTGAAAATGGGGAGGGGAGGAGAATTGACCTTATTAAATGATAAATAAATATTAATTTCATAACTAATGGAAAACCAGTTGAGTGACCTACAAAAATTATTGTAAATATTATAATTACACGTGTTATTGTAAGAGACTATAGGATTATAGGTGAAAATAACCTGGTACCAACTTAATTTTAGGTTAAGATTTTGTAGGATATGATATTACTTACACTCTAACAAAACATCTTTATTGAGAACATTTTGAAGTGTGGGAAATGGTATGAATTTTCAAGACAGTCTGATACTGAGAATGCACAGATTGTAAACCCAAATATCTCTCTTTTATCTCAGTATCTTCCACTATAAATTTATTTGGGTTTTTAATGGGTCGTAAAATGCGTCTTTTTCTCTGCACATTCTGCAAATTCAACCCAGTACTCTTTTATATCTGTACATTTTTACAAGCAATAAGAGTCTATCTTTAGAAGTTACTTGAGAGGATACTGGATTTACCTGTTGTAAAGAAGAATTTGTAATGAACTTTTCTCTCCCTCCCTCCCTATTTCTCTTCCTCTTCTCTTTCTTCTTTACATCTTCTTTGGTTGTAACATTAAGTGCTTTCTGCTGTGTTTTGGATTGTTACCTTTTTGTCACTGGGATAACTTGTATGGATAATAGGCAGATCAAAATTAAGTTGAATAAGAACACAGCACTTTTATTTCACTTAGCAGACAGACAAATACTGTATGATATCACTTATATGTGGAATGTAAAAAATAAACTAGTGAATATAACAACAACAAAAAACGAAACAGACTCACAGATATAGAGAACAAACTAGTGATTACTAGTGGGGAGACAGAAACGGGGAGGGGCAAGATAGGGGTAGGGGATTAAGAGGTACAAACTACTAATTATAAAATAAATCAGCTACAAGGAAGTATTGCACAAATACAAGGAACGTAGCCAGTATTTTGTAGTAACTGTAAATGGAGTATAAACTTTAAAAATTGTGAATCACTATGTTGTATACCTATAACTTACATAATACTATACATCAACAAAAAAATGAAAAGTAAAGAAAAGGACCTAGCTCACAGAGTTGTTCCAAAAATTAAAAATTAAAAAAGAAAAGGACCTAGCCCACAGAGTTGTTCCAAAAAAAAAAACCCAGCATTTCTTACAAAGTACTTTTTTCTAGTCCAATATAATTTTATGAGATGTCCAGTATCTTGGTTGTAATAGCTTCCCCCAAATCTTCCCTTCCTCTTCATTTTCTCAAAAAGATGCATCACCCTACACATGCACACACACACCAGCCCTATGCATCCTATGCTCCTGCCCTCTCAAACTCTGTGTCATGCAGGTTTTCTGGCTTTCCCTTTAGATTCCATACTTAAATACATTCCATATGTGGTAAATATTATCTCTGATTTTTTCTTACATGCTTAAGTATGGAAATATGATCTAGAAAAGCTATGAATAAGCGAGCTTAAAGAGAAACCACTGCTGAATCATTTATTTATTTGGCAATTATTGAATAGTAGCTTCTAAGACCAAGATGCTTCCAAGGCCTCGTTGCTAGGCAATGAGGATAATAAAAGTTTCCTGTGCCATCAACTTGCCCACAGAATAGTGGGAGCCTCAGGGAGATTTACAGATGAAGGTGTATTCCTCAGGGACCATATCTGTTGAATATGTCACTATTTTCCTAGCCTAAGCATGCCATGTGACCTATACTAAGTGCTCAGTAAATATTTATGGAAAGAATAAATGACTTTTGAATAGAGATATTTACAAGGAGTTGTATGAGAATTCTGCTAAGGCCATGGAAACTTACTCCAAAGTTTTGGATGGCACTTTTCATTCCCTTCTTTTTTTACTTTGTACCTGCACTGCCCTCAAATTAGGGCTTTTTATATCCTGAAATAAAGCCAAATAGTCAATTTAGTTTATTTATTTATTTTTTTAAATTTATTTATTTTTGGCTGTGTTGGGTCTTCATTGCTGTGCACAGGCTTTCTCTAGTTGCGGTGAGCGGGGACTACTCGGCTACTCTTCCTTGCAGTGCGCAGGCTTCTCATTGTGGTGGCCTCTCTTGTTGTGGAGCACAGGCTCTAGGCTCGTAGGCTTCAGTAGTTGTGGCATGTGGGCTCAGTAGTCGTATCTCACAGGCTCTAGAGCGCAGGCTCAGTAGTTGTGGTGTACGGGCTTAGTTGTTCTGCGGCATGTGGGATCCTCCCGGACCAGGGATCGAACCGATGTCCCCTGCATTGGCAGGCGGACTCCCAAACACTGCACCACCAGGGAAGTCCCTAGTTTATTTTTAAAATGACATTTTACATGTCAAAATGCCTACCATGATGCCTGAAAAAAAAAGTAGGCATTGAAGGAGTATAATCTCTTCAGTTTTTCCTTTCTTATTAGTTACTTTTCTTTCATTCTCTTCTTCCATTTAAATTTCAACCTGAGACTGACTTAAGTTTTGTAGGTCCTAAAACTTGTACAATTTGGGGCATCCCCTTTGAAAAAATAAAAAAATATATATAACAGTGAAATGAAATTTAGGTACAAAAATGAGTAGAGTGAGAAAATAAATCATAAAAGATTAAATTTTAAAGAGCTGAAACCTATCACAAGGATTATAAAATCCAGGGAAGTAATAAAATATTTTAATTAATTACTTGATGCGTACAAGTCTATATATTTCTTTCCCATTATTTTGTTTGTATAATCTTTGAACATCTTTTCATATTTGACAATACATTATCTGTAGAAAAATAATTCAGTCCTTCCTGTAGCATGAGTAATCAACATTGGCCTTTGATTATTATTATTTTTTAATTTATAAAAGTTTACTTAGCTTCACAGCTCATAATCATTTCAGGTACCTATTGAGGATTGTTATCAAATTTGAGAATTTTTTGTTGTAAGATTTCAGGAAATTTCAAATCCACCACCCAGGTCCCCCAGTGAATAATTTGCTATTCATTTTATATATTACTACAGTAATGCTATGTACCCAACAATCACATAGCCCCATTTGCATGTATCAGCAAGTATTTACGTCTCATGTGTCTGGGGTGGTTGGCTAAGCAACTCTACTGATCTTGTCTGGCTTACATATCTAGGGGTCAGCTATCAATCAATTAATCTAGAATGGTGTTGGATGGATTACCAAGGCCACTCTGTTGTTATCTAGGTGTCTTACATCCTTTTCCTGGCACCTGCGGGTTAGTCTGTGCATGTTCCTCTCAATGCCGTGGCAGAGGGGAAAAGCATAAACAAGCCAACCTGAGCTCTTTTTCAAGACTCTGCTTGCATTGGCTGACATCCTATTGGCCAAAACAAGTCAAATGGCTCAGCCCAGTATCAAGGGATAGGGCAGAATATCCTTTCAGAGAATTGCAAGTTTATATGGCAAAGCACAGATACAGGGAGAAGTGGAGAACTGGGTGTATCAATGCAATTCATCTACCATTTCCTTCATTACTTAAAAAAAAAAAAAGCAATCTTACTGAAGTATAACTGACATATCAAAAATACCTGAATGTTTAATGTATGCAATTTGATGAGTTTGGACATATGCATACACCCATGAAATCCCCTTTGCTTTTTTTTTTTTTTTTTTTTTTTTTTTTTAGTAAGAACACTTAACATGGGATCTACTCTCTTAACAAATTTTTTAAGTGGACAATATAATATTAGTAACTCTAGGTACTATGTTTTACAACAGATCTTTAGAATTTATTCTTCTTGAATAACTGAAACTTTATACCCATTTAACAACAATTATCCATTTCTTCCTCCCTCTAGCTCCTGACAACCACCATTCTACGGTCTGCTTTCATGAGTTTGATTATTTTATTTACTCATATAATGGGGATAATGCACTACTTGTTTTTCTGGGACAGGCTTTTTTCACTTAGCAAAGTATCCTGCAGGTTCAGCCATGTTGTTACATATAACAGGATTTTTTTCTTTTTAAATGCTAACATTCCATTATAAGTATATACCATATTTTCTTTATCCACCCATCCATCCATGGACATTTAAGTTGTTGCCATATTTGGGCTATTGTGAATAATGCTGCAGTGAACGTAAGAGGACAGATATAGTCTCGAGATCCTGATTTCAGTTCTTTGGGATATATGTCAGTAGTGGGTTTGCTAGATCATAGGTGGTTCTATATCTAATTTTTTGAGGAACCTCCATATTGTTTTCCATAATACCTGCACCATTTTACATTCCTACCAATAGTGCACAAAGTTTTCAATTTATCTGCATCCTCATTAATATTTGTTATCTTTTTTTTAAATAGTGGTCTTTCTAACAGGTATCAGGCGATATCTCATTGTAGTTTTGATTTGCGTTTCCCTGATGATTAGTGATGTTGAGCATTTTTCATGTACTTACTCATGATTTGTATATCATCTTTGGAGAAATGTCTGTTCAAGTCTTTTGGCCCTTTTAAATTGGGCTATCTGTGGGTTTTGCTACTGAGTTGTATATTTAGGATATTAACTCCTTAGATGTATGGTTTGCAGATATTTCCTCCCATTGTTTAGGTTGCCTTTTCATTCTGTTGATTGTTTCCTTTGTTGTGCAGAAGCTTTAAGTTTGATGTAGTCCCACTTGTTTATTTTTGCTTGTGTTGCCTATGCTTCTGGTGTCATCTCCAAGAAACCACTCCAAAGATCAATGTCAAGAAGGTTTTCCTCTACGTTTTTTTCCTACGAGTTTTACAGTTTCACAGTTTCAGGTTTATGTTTAGATCTACAATCCATTTTGAGTTGATTTTTGAGTATGATATAAAATAAGGGTCCAATTTCATTCTTTTGGATGTGGATATCCAGTTTTCCTAACACCATTTGTTGAATAAACTATCATTTCCCTTTATTGCCTTTTTTCTTAACTTTTTCCATGTGGTTCAGTGATTGAGTTTGTTACCGACCTCAACAGCACCAATTCCATTATTTCATTTTTAAATATGAGTCAGATTTACGTAAGATTTAGAATGAAATACTCGTTTTGGAAAGAACAAGATTGAGAAGATGCTTGAATGTCAGATTAGATGCTTGGATTCTTATTTGGCTTATAATTGTAGTCTTTATTCACCAAATGTTTACTGGGATCCTGAATCCTGAATATAAGCAGAATATGTACTACTATCCTGCTTATTCTCTCTCTTAACCTCTCTCTGTTTCTGTCTCTGTCTCTCTCTTTCTTTCTTCCTCCCCAGCTTTTTCCTTTTCTCCAAGTTATACAAGTGTGGTTTAGGTGTGATCCTTATCTTGGAGAGCTTATAAACTAGCTGTGATTGTGAAAGAAAAAATACTTTTAAAGGAAAATTAAAAATTGTGATAAATACAGTATAAATCTAGGACTAGGGGAGCTGAGAAGTGAGAGAAGGCACTTGGTATTTGGTGTGTCATTCAAGCATGGGAGGGGTTTCGGCATGAAGATATGGGGAGAGTGACATTGTAAGCAGAGGCAGTGAAGTAAGCAAAAACATGAAGTTAAAAGGTAGGAAGAAGAAGATCAAATTACTAGAGGCAGTAAATAAATATATTAGAGTGAGTAGTGCGATGGAGCAGAAATGTATGCTGTGACTATATGCACATAACCTTGAATATTGGGCTGAGATGTTTAAGTTTTTAATTTTCTTTTTATCTTAAAAAGCAACTTTTTCCTAGAGACAGTGTTCCTAGAAATAATGTGTCTTTTCATGACCCTTATAATCAATAACATTTATTGAATATAAGATATGTACGTAGAACTGGGGTAGACATTGCAGAGACTTACCCTCAAGAGTCCTTAAGGATGGCGACAGATGCGTAAACAAATAATTATAATACCATGTTCCGAATACCATAACAGTGATATGCCCATGAAATAAATAATTATGGAAAAAGAAACAACTGTCTCTGAAGGATCTGGATAAGATTTGTGGTTCAGTTAAATAAGGAAGATAGGCTTTCCAAAAGAATAATAAATCCAGTCTAGTTAAGATCAAGGGGGAAACTTAGAACATAGCAAAAAGCTCTATGAAGCTGCTTATGGTGAATGGAATGAGTGATAGGTGATAAACTGGAAGTGTGGTTTACAGCTAGGTGCTAAAGGGCATTGAGGGTCAGAGTAAAGGCTTTGGATCTATCTTGTAGACAATGAGTATTCACTAGAGGTATCAAGCAGGGAACTGTTAGCAGGGAAGTGGCATGAGTAGATGCAAGGGACTTGGAAGAATGGTGTGGCCCAGTTCCTATGAGTTAGGCCAGTGGCTTTGAGGATGGAGAGGAAGACTGGAGATTCAGGAGGAATTGTCAATGCATAACAAAGAGCTAGAGCCAGTGTGCTATGTGGAAGATAAATAATAGATAAAGGTAAGTCATTTGCCATTTTTCAAGATTTTAGGAGGCAGATGCAGACCCTCCCAAAGAGAATAGCTTTTAGCTTTTACCGCTAAAAACTCTCATTCCAAATTGTTTACTGATTTTGTTTTTAATGGACTTGCTAAATCTCCCAAAGCATACCATCTAAAAGCCATCATCACCTTATGGTTTCTATAAAACTTTCACACAGGTTTCTTGTTTTGGTCCCTGCCTAGCTTTCATAGTTTTCTCACTTAGATAAGAAAAGCTTTATAGTTGCTTTTTTTACCCCTGTTTTAGGTAAATGAACCAATGTTCTTAGCATTTGTCCTGGAAAATCTTTATTTAGAAAGATGTTATGTACAATTTTGAATTTCATTACTCTTTTTCATAAGAATCATCATCGAACTTGATATTTTCCAATGGTTACATTTATTTACAATATATAAGTACCTAACATGTTTGTACCTTACGTGTTAACTCTGCTTTCGTCAGCAATTTCTGTCAGTTAGGATTAGGGTTGGCTCAGTGTTGCACAGACTAAAATAACAAGGACTTATTTTTCTCACATAAAAGCCAGACCTACGTAATTGGAAGCTAGACTGGTGCCATTGCTCCACAAGGTCCTCAGGGAAGACCCCACTCTTTCCAGCTCACCTGCCATCACTCGCTCAGGGGGAAGCCCTTGTTTTCATGCCCTGAGATCATCCAGCCACCTCAACTCATCCCCCTCCAAACAGCAGTAAGGCAAAGGGTAGGGAAGAGGGCAAAGGCCAGTTGTCTTTAAGGAAAGGGTCTTCAAGAGTACAGAGACCTTTCTGCCTACATTTCATTCGTCAGTACTGAATCCATAGCCACAGTTAGCTGCAGGGTATGCACAGAGATGTAGCTAAATCGTCTATTACTTTTTGAGAAGGTGAGAATGACTATTAGGGGAAATTAAACTTAAAAGGGAAGGAGGAGGAAATAGGATATTTGGGGCAGATAACCACATTAGCGAGCCAGAAAACCTTTGGTCAGTTGCACTTCCACCTGGGTTACCTCTCTGAATCTGTTTACCCTTCTAAAAATTAGAATAATCATTCTGTCCTAAATTCTTCATAGTGTTTATGGTTGAGGGTCAAATACGATGATGAATTTATCAACACTGAAAATTGTGTTGCACAAAGGTAAAGTATTATTTTAAAAGTATTAAGCAATCTTCTGAATCAATAGATATTAGTCAGGTGATATGTCGGTTTACGTCAGACCCTTTGGTAACCTTATTTGACAAGCAGAAGAATCATATATTAATGACAGATAACTCATATAGAGAGAACACATCTCTGTTTATGAAACACTTTCAAGAACATGATAATGCATTTGATTCTTCTGTCAACTCTGTGCAGTAAGGATTATTATGCCCATTCTACAGACAGGAAAACTAAAGCAGAGAGGTTAAATGAGTGGCTCAAAGGCATGTAGCTTCTCAGTGGTGAGTTTAGAAACTACTTTGTCTACAAATCTCTCCCACTTTTTTGTAATCTGTGTTGCTGCTTTAATCTTTACATATGCCACACTTCTTGTTGCCCATTTGGTAAAGTCTAGGTCTGTAAGACTAGAGTGACAAACTCTCAGTTATTTATCCCTACTTTGCCTACATGGTGCTCTTTCCCATTCCTCCCCAGCATGAATCAAATCCTTCAATCTGGCAGTCCATTCCTATATACATACACTACCCTGAAGAACCACTTACTTCCTGCCCTACTATAATGTTTATGATCTTCGCCTACTCAACTTCTGTCCCTTCTTTAAGTGTCAACTTGGGTCTCATCTTCTGTGTGAGACATTTCTTGAACACTTCAGAACACAGTTCTTCCATTTCCTTGAACTTCTGTAACATAGAGACTATATATAGAATGCATATATTACATTTAATTATAGATATACATTATACAGTGTATCAGATTATTCCATATGTCTTAGCTCTCTCTGACAGTGGTAAGAATATTGGAGGAACAAAAACTAGTACAGATTCAACTTAAGGCAGCTATTAATTCTTAAGTGTCTGCTAAGATCTAGTTTCAACTTTCATGACAGATGAGGGAAAAGGTTCAAAGAGGCAAAGACGGGTCTGATGTCAAATATCTAGGAATTGAATCCTGCTGTACTAAACTTGTGGTCTTAGGCTTGATCCTTTAGAACTACCAGTTGAACATGTGACTAAAAGCCAAATACTGTGTGGGTGTGTTTAGCTTACTATCCCACGTTGAGAGAAGCCCAGAAAAATAGCATTCCTGATTAATGGTAATCCCTGGGTTAATTTATATATATATATATCTTATATTCAAAACTGAGAAGATGACCAAAGCGATGGGAATTTCATCAGTAGAAAAGATAGATAAGAACTTCTAACTAAGTCAGGATGTTAAAGTGAACAGCAAGGCTATTCTCTTATGCACGCAGTCATAAATGTTTAGTTCATATTCACGTTGCCATCTATACAGCCTAGTTATATGATTGCTTTCCTCCTTTATGTAATATAAATTCAGGATGGGGACAATGTTTTATGCTTATGCTCATTTTGTAATATTAATGTTAACTAAAGTAGTGCTATATAGGAATATATAATTCATAGAAATACATTTTTGACAGAAAAATGGATTATCTTCTTATTTATCTTCTTTCTGGTGTTTGAGTACTTTCTCCAAGTAGACAAGTAGACTGTTGAATATTTTCAGTAATGGACAACCCAAATATTTAAAGACTACAAGTATGTTTTCATTTTATCTTAGGATATTGAATTAAATTTACGAAGTTGATTTTTAATGGTTTGTGCATTATTATGCATATATATATATATTTTTCCCCAAGATATAAAATCTGTCTGTTAGAGCTTAAGCTATCTAGTAACCATTGATACCTCTATTTATCTATCTATATTTACATGTAAAAATGAAATATGTTACATGAAATATGAAGAGAAATGTTCTCCTGCCACTAGCATAGTGAAGGATGAGCCAGTGTTTTTGTGTTCATCTTGTGTGTTTAAGACAGTTTTCAGGACCACAAGGAAAAGAAGCTCTGGCATATGTTATGAAGATCATATTTTATTATTACTTATGATTCCAAATATGTTTTCTTCTGTTGAGAATTTTTTGGTTCAAATTATTTGTTCGTTAGAAAAAATCATCTTATACTGTTTGAGTATATGTTCATTTCACAGAGCAGAGATCCTGAACTCTCAGATCTATGTGGGGCCCTTGGAGTCCTTCTAATCTAATCCCTTTATTGCAGATGAGTTTATGTGATTTACCTGAAGTCACATAGTAATTAGTCATGGTGCAGAGACAAGAAGCCAGTTCTCCTCACTCTTAGAACTCCTCTCTCTCTCTCCTAATTTCAATTCATAGGTTTTAATCTTCAAAAAGAGTCATTTTAAGAAGCAAGATGATTTATTCAAAAGTTCACTGATCCTTTCCTCTCTCTTCCTTTTTTCCCCTCTAGCCCTCTTCAATCTAATCCCTGTGGGCCTGCGTGTGGTGGCCATCCAAGGGGTGAAGGCCAGCCTCTATGTGGCCATGAATGGTGAAGGCTATCTCTACAGCTCAGTAAGTACCTTGTTGTGTGTGCGTGTGTGTATGTGTGTGTGTGCGCGCGCACATAAACTGGCATAGAGAGTAATGAAGTAACCGTTATTTTAGGGAAGAAAATTACAAGTTGAAGTCAATGTATATTTTCTGACCCAGTATATCAGGATTATTATGAAGATTTTATAATTTACAATGTTAAAGGTCACGCTCTGTTGAGAAGGAGCTAGTAACTCTCCATGTGATACAAATTCTCTTTTTCTGTCTTTCACTTCTAGAGGATAATGTTTTGAATTTTACCTTTCTGTTTAATTCAAGAGGTAAAACATTTTTTCCTTTCTCCTGTTACCTCTCCTTCAAGCACAGAGGATGGTTTAGGAAGCTAAATTCTTGAATTTGTCTGGGAGTCTTCTCTGGCTTGTTGTGGAGAAAAAAACCCTTCAGAATAGACTGTGTTTTTGTTTGTATTTAATAGAACTGTGTAGTACCTAATTTGTCAGATTCCTGCGATAACTGGTCACTTTAAAGACATGTGAATTGACGGAATGAGCTTTGGATTAGGGGCTGGGATATTTGAGTTTTATTTGCATTTCAACGACAATATTCCTGTGGGAAAGTCCTCCTCTCTTTGACTTAATTTCCAAACTTTTAAAATGAGGGTGTTGGATCTCATGTTGTCTAACATCTCTTTTGAATCTAAAACTAACAAAATTAGGTGGCATCAGTGGCTACATTATGAGCCCTGACATATTTTAAAGGAGTTGATGGTCCCACTCTCAAGATAATAATTTATGCATTGAGAGAATGCAGCAGCACTGAATCTTCTGTATGGATATAATTCCTGCTCTGTTCTAAGGGAATGGCCTATTTGTAGTTCATGACGAAATATTCTTGAAAATCATGGTTACAGATTTCCACCCTTGCTTTCTGTGATCTCACTAAATAAGACAAGGTTATTCAGGAAGTTCACTTATGCCCACTAGATTCTCAATTAATTATTGAATAGCTTTTATTAAACTTTTTCCACAATCAATTAAATGAATCTCTGGTACCCTATGCTTGCTTACTAGTAGTACAGCTGTCATTCATATTAGAATTCTTAAAGATGCCAATTTACTCTTGAACATATTCACATCTGAATATGCATTTATATATCAGATGTGTACATACACATTTTTTCAATGGTCTACTCAAAATAATACTTAAAGATAGATACATTTTGGTCAAATGGTCAAAACAATGGGCTTTCATTTTTAATGTGTCATAATTCTAACATTTCTTAATGTCCAGTTATTGTGAATCTATATTTTTAATGTGAGAATTAAAATAAGAAAAGGACAGTTATTGTTTTGAATAATTCCAGTTGGTTAAACGTTTTTAAAAAAGTTTTGAATGCAATACAAACTAAAATATTTAGGTGATCTTAGGATAGTATTGATTTAAGAATTTAATTAGTCATCAAGTAAACAGCTAAAGGTAGACTATATTTATATTTAGAAGGTTGTTATTCATTTTTATATTTATTTAAAAGATCATAATTCTGGTTGTAATTCTACAAAAACAGTAGAGTTCAGATTTCTGAACCAGAGTTCATTTCCAAAGGTCTGGGAAGAAGAAAAACACAGATTATCTGACAACAGTATTGTAGCAGGTGGCAGCTGTATAGGAACCCGTGTGTGTTTTGTGTGTGTGAGTGTGTGTGTGTGTGTGTGTGTGTGTGTGTGGTGTTAAGGGGGTGCAGGCAGGGAGGGGTCCCAGTTGTTGGGTGCAATCCCAAAGTTCCTGGGAGAGGAGCCTGGGTATTCAGCATGACATAACTGAACTTCATATGTGGCGCATTTTTAGAGATACACTTTTTCTTTTTTTCTTGCTCAGAACTAGGCTTAAGATACAGGGAGCCCATAGGAGAGGTTTTAAGAAATTCTTGACTAGAGAATTTTACTGTAGGTACTTTTTTGTAAAGTATATCTTAGTAAAACCAATAATGACCTGTTGAGTTACCTGTTTTCAGCTTTCCTCTTCACTTAAATCAAATTTGCCTCATACCAAGAATTGCAACCCTTTCCCCTGTATGGTACTGTGAGGCTGCTGGAACAATTCTTCTTAATTATAAGCTGGGCCTCACTGACATTGAGCATCAGGCTCTCTACTTTCAAAATCACTCTCTTTCTGGATAGGACTAACAGTATGAAATTCTGGTTTTTAATTTTAAGCAGGGACATAGGCCTGAAGATTTTGTTATAGGACTAAAGGGGGCCAATATCGGGAGAGACAGACCTGAAAGAGAATTGGGTATCAAGGCTTCATCACACTGGTTTTGCTGCTTGTCTGTGTGGCATGTCTCAGCAAGAGAGCACCAGTGTGGCCAGGAACCTTGTGGGGAGTTAAAAACAGGATGTTACAGGCTTTCGTGATGTGCTTTTGGTATATGTTAAGGCTTGAAGTTATTTGAAAAGCAGTTTCCTACTTGATGTTAAACAGTGTAGCTGAGCACACCAATAAGGCCCATACCTGGAATTATGGCAGGCGCAGGGGGACTGGTGGTGTGTGTCTGAAGGCCAACCCTAGAGGTCCTAAAGAAGCTAACATAGAATCCAAGGGAAATTCTCAAATGGTATCATTTATCTAGTGGCATTCACCTTTTCTGTATTCATATTTAAGCTAGGAATTCCCCAGTTACTTCTGATTCCCCCTCACCCCACCCCCTTTACCAGGAGACAAAAGAGACAGTAGTAAAGACCGAGTGACTGTTAGGTAGCATAGAGCTAAAGTTTCCAGATCCATTCTGAAAATATTTTAATAGGTGAGTTTAATCCATAAGCATTTAATGAGATTGTTGATGCATCTAGATTTGTTTTTACCCTTGTAGTTTGCTTTTTATTTTGCTTCTATTTTCTTCTTCTTTATTTTCTCACATTCCTGAAACATTTTCCTATTCAATCTTTATTCTTCTGCTGGTTCATAAACGTAGGTTATAATTCTAGTGTTTTAATGATTTAGACTTTTTTAACAGACATACATATGTATATAATTTGCTAAATAATAAAACATATTATTTATTTCTGTCCTTCTTCCAAACAGCTGATAGACCTTAGTATGTTTTCTTGCTTAGTAAACACCACCACCCTTCTCACCAATTGGATTATTTACACTTTAAAATTAATATGCACAATTAGTTATTATTCTATACTAAAAGTTACATTATCAATCTTTAAAATAATTTCTGTGCACGCAGGTTTTGTTTTTGTGTTTATCAAATTCGGTCCCTCTGAGTTTACTTTTCTTCTAAACAAAACCTTCCACTGTTTTCAGTGTGTGCATCTGTAGGTGGTGAATTCCCTTCATCCTGGTATCTGTGAAAATGCCTTCCTTTCACTTTCACTCTTGAATTACAGTTCAGATAGTTATACAGTTCTTAGTAGACCTGTATTTCCCCCAGCACTTTGACAATTATATTCTGTTGGCTTCTGGCATGTACTGTTGACTGTGAGAAGTTTGCTGTCAGTTTAATATTCTCTCCTTTGTAGGTTATCTATATGGAAAATTTTAAGGACTTTTTCTCTTTATACTTTATGTTCTGCAAATTCACTATAATGTCTAGTTGTAAATCTAATTAAGTTATCTTGTTAGAAATTCAGAATGCACTTTCAATCCAAAGAATCAGACTTCTCTAATTCTGGAAAGTTTTAACTCTTCCCATTTACATTTTATTTCTGTTATACTTGCCAGTCTCTTGTGCTGATAATATTTAAATCACTTTCACTAGAAACTTGCAAATTTATCTGCTCTAGAAATGATGCCATCTGTTTTGTGATTTCAGTCACTATGCTTTAAATTTTTGGATGTTTAATGGTTTCCATTCCATATCTACCTGATCTTGATTGATTTCTTCCTGTTTTTACTATCTGGCTCTTTTTACAGAAAGTTATTAACTCATTTGTCTCTCTGAGCTTTCTTATAATACTTGTTATACTTTTCCATAAAGTTAGTTTCTCTTGTAATGAATTCATGTTTCAATCATTGATTTTGTTGGCTGTCATTTTTAGAATTAGACTGAGATTATATTAGACTTAAGAATTTGTTCTGCATGTGTTTGGAATTTTGGTCTGTAGGCCCATTTCTCTCTTTCTTTCTTCATGATCTTCTTCTTTTGAAGTCTGCCCTCAATTTCTAGCAAATTTTTGGTTGCTGCTATCCAACCTCCAGTGGTCCTAGTTTAGAATAAGATTTTAAGAGTCATTTCAAGGCTGCATCCTAGGGTGGCACTGGGGTTAGGAAAGGGGGCCTGGGCAAGGGTATGGCTTGGTCTTGTTTCTCTCAATCTGAGTCTATGTCTATCATTGCATCTTGCTTAAAATACTAGCAGCATTTTTAAAAATACAGTTGATATACAATGTTATATTAGTTTCATGCAATCTACATGGTGATTTGAAATTCACATACATTAGGAATAATCACCATGGTAAGTCTAGTAACAATTTGTCTCCATACAGTTATTACAGTATTATTGATCATAGTCCTTATGCTACATATTACATCTCTGTGTCTTATTATTTTATAATTAAAAGTTTGTACCTCTTAATCCCCTTCACCTACTTTGCCCAACCCTACACCCCCCCTCCCATCTGGCAACCACTGGTTTGCTCTCTGTATCTATGAATCGGTTTTCATTTTGTTTTGATTGTTTTGTTTTTTATATTCCACAAATAAGTGAGATCATATATTGGGTTGGCCCAAAAGTTCATTCGGTTTTTCCATAACATCTTATGGAAAAACCCAGATGAACTTTTGCGTCAACCCAACAGTATTTGTCTTTCTCTGTCAGACTTATTTCACTTAGTGTGATACTGTCCAGACCCAACTATGTTGTTGGAAATTGAAAGATTTCTTTTTCTTTTAAATGTTCCATTGTATATATATACCACATCTTTTTTATACATTCATCTGTTGATGGACACTTAGGTTGTTTCTATATCTTGGCTATTATAAATAATGCTTCAGTGAACATTGGAGTGCATATATCTTTTTGAATCAGTGTTTTTGTTTCCTTTAGGTAAATACCAAGAAGTGAAATTGCTGGATCACATGTTCTAGCTTTCATTTTTTAAGGAACCTCCATACTGTTTTTTTTATAGTGGCTGTACCACTTTACAGTCCCACCAGCAGTGCATGAGTGTTCCCTTTTCACCACATCCTCATCAACATTTGTTATTTATTGACTTCTTGATGATAGCTATTCTGATAGGTGAGAGGTGAATTTGATCTCATTGTGGTGTTGGTTTGCATTTCTCTGATGATTAGTGATGATGAGCAAGTAGCAGCATTTTTTATTTCAGCCTTTTAAGAGTTGGAGCAGGAAAATTATACCAGTCCCTTGTGTGAGCAGGTAGCCTGGCTCTGGTCCTTTATTTTACACAGAGGGCTTTTATTCCCATTGACCTGACCAGAGTGGAACTTGGGGTCACACCACCCGCTTCAGGACATGAAGCCCAGGAGGCCTGCAGCTGCCACTTGCTCGGTGCTTTGTATTTCCATTCTATAGGGATGATTAACTTGCTTTGATCCTGGTTATGTCATTTACACCTTACGTTGCCAAATTCAATGTCATGAAACTTTTCTTTATTTTCTTCTAGGGCTTTTATGGCTTTAGGTCTTACATTTCAGGTTTTAATCCCTTTTGAATTAAATTTTGTGTATGATATAAGCAAATACCAGTATAGATGAGGTGGGTCAAGAAGAGGAAATTCCAGTTCAATCTTCATTAAAAAAAAAGTTTTTTTGATTGATGTATTGTTGACTTACAATGTTGTATTAGTTTCAGGTGTACAGCAAAGTGATTCCGTTATACATAAATATATATATATGTATATATATTCTTTTCAGATTTTTATAGGCTATTATAGGATATTGAATATAGTTCCCTGTGCTATACAGTAGGTCCTGTTGTTTATCTATTTCAATGTTCACTTGTAAAGTCAACATTTCTTATCCTATTTGCTGCTGCAGTTAAGGATGTGTCACTCCATACTGTTGCAACATAATATCAAAAGCATAATTCTTTGACATGCCTTTAGAATTCCAGGACTAAATCTGATGCTTCAGTGAGAGCAGACAATGTCGAGATTGCAATAATATACTGACTTTATATTGAAAAACTGAGTCAAGAGTTATTGAGAGGGCTTCCCTGGTGGCGCAGTGGTTGAAAGTCCGCCGGTCGATGCAGGGGACACGGGTGCGTGCCCCGGTCCGGGAAGATCCCACATGCTGCGGAGCGGCTGGGCCCGTGAGCCATGGCCGCTGAGCCTGCGTGTCCGGAGCCTGTGCTCCGCAACGGGAGAGGCCACAACAGTGAGAGGCCTGCATACCGCAAAAAAAAAAAAAAAGAGTTATTGAGAAACATAGAAAGGGTCTCTGAGGAAGAAGAAAAGAGAAGGCCAATATTGAAAGTTATTGGAAGAAGACTGCTTTATACCCACAAAATGACAATAGGATATTTTTTATTTTCTCCTCTAATTTCTTTTCTTCCCCACTATCATAGATGTCCAAAATTTCTCATCACTGAGGATGAAATACAAATTTTCTCATTTTCTGCAGCCAAAAATAACTTCCACATTTTGCACTTTGGTAGGACATTTATCTGTATATTTCCTTTCTTTCTTTTGTTGGAATTATTTGTTTTATGCCCTATCTATATAATTAGATGCAAGTTCCTTAAAGTTAGTAATCATATCTAATATAGATTAATATATACCATAACACTGAAAACTGCAATTCCTATGTAAAGATAGCTGTTAAAATGTTGTTGATCAGTTGATGGATGCATTTCATGCAGTTTAATTTTGACAATAATTCATTGGCCATCTGGTCTTAATGGTTGTTGTAATAATTTTCCTGATTGTAACTTTATACACTTTCCAGTTCTGTTAACTGGCTCAGCTTTGAATAGGCTATGACTATTCTATGGAAACATGGAAAATTTGCTAAAGGAATCTTATTGTGCATACTTCTCTGTGTTGAAGCTAATGTTGTATTGTAATTTTAAGAGCTGATGTTGTCGTGTCTTCCTTTCTGTACTAAATATTGCTTATAAAAGAAAAAAAGCAAAAATTGGCAAGGATATCTTCTTGGGAAGCCACTTGGTTATTACAATCCATCTCTCACTGGAAGAGTTCTGTTCCATAATGAAAAGAAATGGCAGTTTTTTAAAACACACATATCTAGAATAGAGGTACAAAATAGTTACCCACTCTGGAATTTGAGTTTCTCCATCAACTGACTTCCTCATGTAATGTTCGAAAATTTGAGGAGGCATATGCAGAAATATTTCTTGGGTGATGGTATCTCTGAAAAGTCTCTAATATTGGAGGAGAGCAAGAGGGAGGGAGTGAGGAAGAGAGAAACACCTTAGCCATTAATGCCAGATGAATCACAGAGTTTTGAAGTTACTGGTGCCTGAATAGAGGGAAGTCAAAAACCAAATTAGAGGCTTGTTCAGCAAGTAGATTGTTAAATATTCAGTTAGGGTCATTTGCATAATTTTTCCTTCCATATAATTGTGGTTTTCTTGAATTTTATAACATTTCGTTTTCATCTTAGGTTGATTTTTGGCTATAGCACCTAGAAAATAATTGCTTATTTTGCCTACTTTTTTTTTTTTTGCCCTCATGTATATATATTTATTAACTGAACTGGGTTGTTTTTAATCAACTAGAAAATATATATGTGGAATCCTGTTAGCCCAAGAATCTGGCTCTGTTGCTTGCAAATATGTGAAGTGAATTTTTGTTGCTGTTGTTGAAATTAGGTTGCCTTTCTTTAGAAAGAATCAACAGGTCATTAGTTATACGTTCAGTAAGGACTAAATGATGGTAAGCATCCATTTTTACCTTATGTTTTCAGTAGTAAGTCGTGTTGGTTTTATTCCAAGAAATTATAACTTCTGGAAAATATTAATACTTTAGCTCCTGGGCTAGGCTTAATTGTAAAAATTAATAAGAACCTGCTATATAAAAAATAAATAAAATAAAATATACTGAAAAAAGAATTAGCATATGTGTATCCAGTAGCATTTTTCATTGAAAAGTAAAAATAGGATTAAGCTCTAAGAGCAGCACTAATGAGGACCTTTGGTTGAATCATTTGAAAATGATACTACATTTTATATTTTTTACTTCTACCTTGCCATGAGGCACATTAGGCCAACATGTAGTCATATATCCAAAATTTCTCAATTGTATTTCTTAGGTCATTAGTGAATCAGGCAGTATTAAGCAGTATTTAAGAATGAAAGCTTTAGAAATAAAACTGGGTTTGAATCACAGCTCTGTAACTTACTTCCTTGTGTCATTGGGGAAATTTGTTAACCTTCTAGACTCAGTTTCCTTATATATAAATTGGAGATAATTATGAAAATACCAGCTTTATAGGATTACAGCAAGAATTAAATGAGACAATGCATGTAAAACCCTAGTACTGTGCCTAGTACATAGTCAATGCTCAATGTCAGCCATATGTAGTAGTAGTAGTAGTAATAGTAAAATAGTATAGTAGTAGTATTAGTAATGGTAGTAGATACATTAAATAAGATGCTCAGTGTATCCTAAATCAGTTTCTTACCATCAGTTCATGAAGTTCACATAGGATAATTCTACCCGAATTTTCAGTGGTGATTCCTGGTTTGCCTAACCCACTATCTTTAGCCATCCTGGCCATGGGAGGTTGGTTGCAGAGCATCTCCCATTTAACTAGAGCCAATTAGTTTCAGGCCCAAGACTTGACTTTATCTGTTGAAGGAGAGTTGCCTTTTTTTTTTTTTTTTAAACTGAATTTAGAGCTGAGAGGATCAAGGACTACAGCCATCTTAAAAACACAAGGAGAAATCATATCTTAGAATGATTCCAACACTCAGAGGACAGAAAGTCTCTAGGTGGAAAGATGGAGAAACCAGTTCTTGTTCACATCCTTTGACATTGTACATGAAGACATACGTGAAGCCAGCCCTACCTCTGAATTTTCAGTCTTAGGAGCCCATAATTACCCTTCTGTATGAACCAGTTTGGGCTGTATTTGTTTTTAACCTGCTTAACTGATAAAGTGAACCAGTTTTCAGAGTGTTAAGACTTTCCGAGAAAGCTAAAGCTCCATTTGTTCCGTGTTCTCTATGTCTTTTCTGGTGAAGATTTTCCCAGTGGCCTCCTTCTGAAGAGTTATGACTTTACTATTGCTCTCTAGGCCAGCCTGATTCCCAAAAGAGATTATCTGTTCTGATTCGTTCTACCTTCCCTTGCCTGTTCCCCTCCAAAACCAACATAAGAATTAGTCATTTTCATATGTAAATGTTTCTTGGGTTTGTAACAAACAAACCATCGAAAGATAAGAATCAACTTTTCTTTCCTCTTGCCCCCCCAGCATGAGCCAGTTTTTCAACTTTTGGGGACTTCTTCAAAATATCTCTTTATATAACTCCCTTGGAGGGAAATATATTGCATAAAATAAGTGTGTAAGCCATGACTTTCATAGACTTCAGGGAGGGGAAAAGAGAAGAAATTATGAGTGCTAAATGCAGAGGGAAAATCAGTAGGTTTTCAGGTGAGATTTGAATGAAATAGAGATGCAGTGAAACAGAGAAACAGAAGCAATTCATTTTTACGACCAAGTCTGCAGATAAGTTCACACTTTGAATAGATAGCACTGAGGAAAAGAATATGAAAAAGCAAAACAAAACATTGTGATGGGTGGCCAAATTAGAACAATTGTCAGAGAAGGACAGATTGCAAAGTGCTGCATTTTGAGGAGATTTCAAGCCGACAGCCTCCTGCATTTATGATGTACCTAAAGTTTGTTTCTGCACCACAGAATTTTTAAATCTAGTAGTTAAATTGGGGAAATGGTTTCGCTACATAGAAATGTATATGTCAAAAGTGACATATATTTCAGCTATCTCCAAATGGAAAGAAAGACATTTATTTTGAGTCCACTGAAAACGTCAGTCACCCATGGGGTACCTATATGTCATGGTTCATCCAGAAGAGTTCCAGTTTATGCCTGATGTCTTAGTGTAATTATTGACACTACCTGTTTGACCCTCAGAAGTGTCCTGGATTAGGGTTTGGGCAATAATTATACAGTCATGTTACACATGATTCTACATATGACTCAGTGGGTGATCTGAGGTGTCAATATATGCACAAAATCTTACTGAATAATTTGAAAATTACCTGTTCTGATTTACTCCCCAAGACCAAATCTTAATGATAAATTTCTTAAGTTCACTTTCCTGTATCACTCAGTGATTGAGTTTGGCTGTGAGTAAAGAAGACACCCATAACAATGATTTAAAGGGATCAAAGGTTTAAGTTTTCTCACATAACCAGAAGTCTGGAGATAGATAGGTACTGGTATTGGTTCATTGACTGGCTAAACAACCCTTGGCTAAAGGGCCAAGGTTTTTACATTTATTTGGCCTTTTCCTCGTGGTACAAGATGGCTCCTGCCTCCCCAGCTAACATGTATACATTCTGGGAAGTAAAAAAGGGGCACAGAGAAAGAGATGGTGCCTTTATCAGGAAAGAACACTTTCCCAGAAGTTTCAGCAATGTCCGTAGTGATGTCCAGTGATGACCATAGAACTGTGTCACATGGTCACCCCTAGGTGGACGGAGTGTGGGGAAATGTCTCAATTTAAAAAAAAAAAAAATTTGAGCTACATATATTGCCATATTCATCAAAACCAGGGTTCTGTTAATATGATGGGGAAAATGGATATTGGGTAGACACTTGGCAACTGCCCCACTTCTCCAGGCTGAGAATATAAATGTAGATAATGTAAAACTTTAGCACAAGAGAGTCAAAGAGACAGAGAGCAACTGAACAGATTGAAGAATAGATATGCATGTGTAGTTTCTTCATTAGGTAATGTAAAATCTTTTGAATTACTATAAATATTGGTTGAAAATTTTATGAATCTCTACTAGGAAGCTAAATATTGAACTCTAGAGACTAACGGGAAGAGATCTTACCTGTAATTTTATTCAGGTCCAAATAGATTAGAATTTCCCTGGGATTTGGTGACAGAAGCCTTCTGCTTGTTGACTTTTCATGATGGATCGCTGGATATTTCCTCTGAAATTTCTCTCTATAGCTAGGGAAAGATGAATAAGCACTGCTACTTCAACTTCCATTCTTCTATTTCACTGGATGGGTAAAAGTTCTCTCTGTAGGGAGCTGTGAGAAGTTGTGAGGGAACTGAAAGTCACTATGGAGTGGGATATAGCATATTGACTTGGAAGGGTATGCTTGCCTGTGGTTTCAATACAGATATTCCTGAAACTCCAGCAACTTTTCCATGCTCCCATTTAACCAATAATTTACCTATTTATTTAGTGTAGATAGTGTGGCACACATTGTCTTAGGCACCGAAAATGAAATGAAAAACACTTCCACTGTAGTGGGAGAACAAGACAACACATAAATAAATATGGAAATTTACTATATAGGATTGGTTTTTATAAAAGAAAATATTTCAGTAATAGAGAATAATAGAGAAAACTAATTTAGATAGGATTGCCATGAAAATTTCTTTAAGGAGATGATATTCATGCTAAAACCTAAAGGATGAAACGAAAGGCCAAACCAGAGGAAATGTACTAGCAGAGGCAGAAATAAGTGCAAAACATTCATAGGAGTAAAATGTTTATAAATCTTATTGTTTCTCACACATTCTATCATAATTCTTGCACCTGAAGTGCTAATTCTAATATCTGTTCCTTTTAATTTGCTCGTCTATTTGATTTAAAATATTTTTACATATTGTGTGCTGAGTACCATTTTGGGTGCTCCAGGCATGAGAGAGGAAAAGAACAAACACTGCACTTTCATACCATAATAAAAGAATGATATTGTTAAGGGTTATAAAGGAAGGAAGCAGGGTTATAGAAACATAATGCATTTATGTCTTGGCATATTTTTTTAATTTTTAAATTTACATTAATTCTCATCATGAATTTCTTTCTGTTATTTGTGCTATCCTTGTATTTTGACTCTTTTTACATTGAATCCAGGAATAAGTTGTATGTTTTTTAAAAATTTGTATGCTGTTTATTGAATTCTTTCTTTATTATTAATATTCCTAAGGGATTTCCAGGAACTTTCTCAGTAATTTCAATGAAAAGACTTTATTGGCATTATCTTAAAACCTTGAAATCTGATTAGTAGCATGTCCAAAAATATTTATGTTTTAAAAAGTCCACATCACGTACAAAAAGTAACTTAAAATGGATCATAAACTTAAGTGTAAGAGCTAAAACTATAAAACACTTAGAAGAAAGCATAAGGCTAAATCTTCATGACCTTAGGTTAAACAGTAGTTTTAGAGATATGAAACCAAAAGCACAAGCAACACACAAAAGAATTTCATCTTAATTAAAACATTTGTGCTTCCAAGAACACAATCAAGAAAGTGAAAAAGACAAGCCAGAGAAGGGGAGAAAAGTTAGCAAGTCATTTATCTGGTAAGGAATGTGTATCTAGAATATATAAATAACTCATAGAACTAAAAATAAAAAGACAAAAGTGTACAAAGGATTTGAATAGACGTATTTCCAAAGAAGATATACAAATAGTTAATAGCCACATGAAAAGATGTTCAGCACCATTAGCCATCAAGAAATGCAAATCAAAAACCACAAGGACTCACCACTTCACACCCACTAAGATGGCTTTATTAAAAAAGATACTAACAAGTACAGGTGAGGATATGGAGAAGTTGGAGCCCTTATATACTGCTAACGGGAATCTAAAATGCCATAGCCACTTTGGAAAATAGTCTACCAGTTCTGCAAAAGGTTAAAGATAGAGTTACCATATGACCCAGCAATTTCACTACTAGGTATATACCCAAGAGAAATGAAAACGTAGGTCGACACAAAAACTTTTCTATATTAATATTCATAGCAGCATTATTTAAAATAGCCAAAAGTGGAAATAACCCAAATGTCCATCAACTAACGAATGGATAAGGTGTGGCACATTTATTCAATATAATATTATTTAGCAATAAAAGAGAGTGCTGAGGCATGCTACAACATGTATGAATCGTGGCAACAGTATGTTAAATGAAAGAAACCAGTCACAAAAGACAACATATGGTATAATTCCATTTATATGAAATGTCCAGAATAGACAACTCTATAGAGACAGGAAGTTGATTAATGATTGTGCTGTGATAAATGGGAACAGACTGCTACTAAAGGGTGGGAGTTTGCTTTTTGGGGTAATGAAAAAACTACAGTTGATTGTGGTGATGGTTGTACAGCTCTGTCAATATACTAAAAACCATTGAATTATACACTTTGAATGGGTAAACTGTATGGTATGTGAATTATATCTCAATAGTGCTGTTATTAAAAAGTTAATTCTATTTAAAATATCAATTTAATCATGATTTAATGGAGATTAAAAAGTAAATGAGATCATTTTCCCCTAATGGATTCCATACACATTAATTGAATTGTATTTTTTGTTTGTTTAAAGTAACACAAAGGTGTGAATTTCCTCACAACTGGAGGGGCGTGACAGAACTTTAATACTCTGGTGCAAAAAGTGGAAAAAGGAGTATGAGCAGAGTAGAATTTGTTTTCATTGTGAAGATGTGTCCTACAACTGTAAACACCATTGATTTTGACCACAAAATACTAGCTATGAGAGAAGAGTTTTTATAATAAGATTAATATTTGCTGTGACATTTTAATTTACTTACTGAGCTTGGACCTTTAAATTATTACTGTCAGGGCTCTAAAAATTTATACCTGCCTGTTCATGTGGTGATACTTTTGGAAGTATATGTTTAAATCACAGAATATATATATATTTTCCCTCTTTGGCTCAAGTTAAAAATGTTTCGTGAGGAAATCTTGAATATTTTGTACCTTAAAGTTGCATCTTGGAATATACAAGCAGCTCATGCAACTCAATATCCAAAAAACAAACAACCCAATCCAAAAATGGGCAGAAGACCTCAAGAGACATTTCTCCAAAGAAGATACACAGATTGCCAACAAACACATGAAAGGGTGCTCAACATCACTAATCATTAGAGAAATGCAAATTAAAACTACAACGAGGTATCACCTCACACCAGTCAGAATGGCCATCATCAAAAAAATCTACAAACAATCAATGTTGGAGAGGGTTCGGAGAAAAGGGAACCCTCTTGCGCTGTTGGTGGGAATGTAAATTGATATAGCCACTGTGGAGAACAGTATGGATGTTCCTTAAAAACTAAAAATAGAACTACCATCCGACCCAGCAATCCCACTACTGGGCATATACCCTGAGAAAACCATAATTCAAAAAGAGTCATGTACCACAATGTTCATTGCAGCTCTATTTACAATAGCCAGGACATGGAAGCAACCTAAGTGTCCATCAACAGATGAATGGTTAAAGAAGATGTGGCACATATATACAGTGGAATATTATTCAGCCATAAAAAGAAATTGAGTTATTTGGAGTGAGGTGGATGGACCTAGAGTCTGTCATACAGAGGGGAGTAAGTCATAAAGAGAAAAACAAATACCACATGCTAACACACATATATGGAATCTGAAAAAAAACAAAGGTTGTGAAGAACCTAGGGGCAGGACAGGAATAAAGACGCAGACGTAGAGAATGGACTTGAGGACACCGGGAGGGGGAAGGGTAAGCTGGGACAAAGTGAGAGAGTGGCATGGACAATGGACATATATACACTACCAAATGTAAAACCGATAGCTAGTGGGAAGCAGCCACATAGCACAGGGAGATCAGCTCAGTGCTTTGTGACCACCTAGAGGGATGGGATAGGGAGGGTGGGAAGGAGATGTAAGTGGGAGGAGATATGGGAATATATGTATATATGTAGCTGATTCACTTTGTTACAAAGCAGAAACTAACACACCATTGTAAAGCAATTATACTCCAATAAAGATGTTAAAAAAAAAGGAAAGAAATATGTGCCATGCTAACGCTAATCAAAAAAACATTATTTTATTGAAGTATAGTTGATTTACAGTGTTGTGTTAATTTCTGCTGTACAGCAAAATAATTGTTATACATATATATATATATATATATATATATATATACGTTCTTTTTCATATTCTTTTCCATTATGGTTTATCATAGGAAGGTTTAGTTTTTTGTTTTGGGGGGTATTTTTGGCATGCAGCATCTTAGTTCCCCAACCAGGGATCGAACCTGTGCCCCCTGCAGTGGAAAAGCAGAGTCTTAACCAGTGGACTGCCAGGGAAGTCCCCAAGGTTTAGTATTTTTTAAAGCCTTATTTAGCTTGAACTTTCCTTTGATATTTTGAGTTGTCTGTTTTGCCATTAGATCTGCCAGTGTCACTTACCCTCCAACTTGGTTTAACATTATATTCGTTTTGAGTGCTCGGGTGATATGTGAGGTACTATATGATTGGGAGGGTTGCAAATTGGTTTCTGGGTTTTTTTTCTCAGAGTTTACTTGTATGCCTTTCTAATGCCTGATTTTTAATATAGGTATTGTCAAGGTGTGGTTTTTATTCTTGAAAAATTTTAATGTATCTGCTAATTCATTATCCCAAGAGTAATTTGGCATTATTATAATAATGTAAAATATACATAGATATGGAGTATTGAGTAGTAGATTATTATAATAAGGATACCTTTCTTAAGACTTTTTAACTGTGTTTCCTGGTTCTCATTCTCAAATCCATACTTACAAACAGGCTATGTTTTTGGTGCCTTATTATTTACAAAATGAAGAGACACAGGCAGAGTCCTCGCTAAGATGTATTATGTGAGAATGGAAAATGGAGTTGTATAGCCCTTAAGTCTCAAGTGAAAAATGCAGAGGGAAGTAATTGGCCACATTCCAAACTCTTTTGAGAGGCTGATCCAGTAGTCCAAAATGGAAAATGAAGTTTCCAAAAAAACATTCCCCAAAGACGCATGATTCATTTTGTGTGGCAATAAATATAACTCTTTGAACACTGTTAGTTATTTGGCTAGTTTACTGGAGTCCAAGTGTACCTAACTTTGCAGATCAACTTCTCAAAAACTCTTAAAGCCCATCCCCAATGTTTCCCCTGAAAACCAGCTGTTTGTTGTTGTTGCTGTTATTTTAATTATCTTTGTAGTATCGAAAGATCTTCTGAATCTTCCAGTTCTATCTATGCTGTCTAGCACGGTGCCCACTCTGGCTTTATTTTTATGGGCCCTCAGTTAATAAGAGTGATCATAGAGGTCAGCTACACTAAATCAGTGGCTCCTTTCCTAATATTCACAAAAATTAGAACCCGATTACTGCTGAAACATCTCTAAGAGTGAGGGCTTTATCACCTGAATCGTACACTGGAGATGACCGTTAGGATAATCTTTTTTTTTTTTTTTTTGCGGTACGCCGGCCTCTCGCCGCTGTGGCCTCTCCCGTTGCGGAGCACGGGCTCCGGACGCACAGGCTCAGCGGCCATGGCTCACGGGCCCAGCCCCTCCGCGGCATGTGGGATCCTCCTGGACCGGGGCACGAACACGTGTCCCCTGCATCGGCCGGCGGACTCTCAACCACTGTGCCACCAGGGAAGCCCGATCATCTTCTTTTTACTGGGCCATTTTTGGTTCTAGTCCTGCAACGTGGAATCACAGAGAATGTGTTAAGTGCTTCGTAGCACTTGGCACATGGTGAGTGTTCTAAAGCTGTTGACTGTTGTGATGATCAAATGAGTTTTTCTACCTCTATGTCCATTTTATCTCCATCTCAATCATTATCCATATATCTACGTATCTGGGTATCTATCTATTTATCTTCCATTACTTAGAATGATGACTGACACCCAGTAAGGGCTTTAAAAGTGTTTGCAAAAATTACTATATATATATATTTCTTTCTCACGTGATGTTTTCAACTATTTGTTGAGCACAAATATTATAGGAAGTGATCATGGTTTTCATGAGAACATTAACCAGTTCCATTTCTTTCGCAAGGAAGTTAATAAATACTATTTATTAAATAAATTAACGAGCAATAGAATCATTAATTTTGTAAATTGAAGGAAAGCTATAAATAATTTGGTTCAATTCCTCCCTTTTTCAGATTAGAAAATAGAAATTTAGACTGAACTTTTTTTCATCCCTTGATTATTCAGAGCTCACTCTTTTGTTTATACTATATATCTCTCCTGAAGTGTGATATTATAATCTGTGCAAGTGATATTTTATTAGTTTCTGCCCTGGTTTAGCCGTTGCTGAATACTAGTTGACTCTCTGGGACCAGCAAGAAACCATTCATGGTCAGGAAGTATTGGTCAGCAATACAGGGTTGGGGGAATTAAAATTCATTCACTTGCCTCTTAGAAATATCTGTTTAAGAAATTCTTTGATATTGATTTACTTTCAAGCATTGATTACTTTTCTCCCTGAAGGTAACAGTTTTATGATCATTCTACTGGTCTCTAACAATGGCTTACCTGATTTACTGCTACGTAAAAAGCCTACAGAAATGTATTTTTTCATTGACTTTATACTTGCCCAGTAACAGCATTGGTCTTTATTATGTTTCAATGGGTGGCTTGAATTAGATCCATAATAAGCTGAATCCACGCTAAATACAGCTGTAATGTAGGGGAACCAAGATGGTATTCCTGGCAGCGTTCTCATTATATGTGCTTTACTTCCATTTGGTAGTCATTTCTGTAAGTTCCAAGGAAATTTACTGCTATGAAAGGTTTTCTCTTACTGACATTGGCTAAAGAGACATTAGACCCTTATAAGATGTGTGTTTTGCCTTTGTTAATTCTTTTCCCCTGAGCCAGCCCCAGCCTTCTTTCAATAGAGTTTGCTTTGCTTCCCATTACATTCCATTCCAAACAAATCCCTACTTCGTATTCTCACTTGTTCCACTTATCACCAAAGCCTTCTGATAGCTCAATCTATATCTAATTTTTCCTCCATTTGTCTACCAAAGCCCCTTTTTTAGAATGTCTCACTTTATGTTACACAGAAGGTATTTCCTCGGCCAGATCTTTGGTGGTCAACATGATGCCTCTCAGAAAAATATGCCCTTTCTCCCTCATTGGAGAGTCAGAACCTCCAACTCTTCTCCGTTGGGGGTTGAGGCATATTTCTATATGAACCTGTTAGAGGTTATGGGAATCAGTAGGTTAATAAGGCTTCTATAATGGATCAATCTGTGCAGGAGTTTCCAACTTACTTTTCTTCTTCCATATGATAGAGACCATATAAACAAAAACCTTCATCCAGAAAATGTTTCTGCCTGTGCATTTTTGTGTGCATTGTTTTTATTTATATTCAAGCAACTTTCATGTTTGTAGTGTGATGAGATCCACATAAAAACTCCAGAGAGGTTGATCAGACCAGTGTAATTATCACTATATTATAAATATGGAAAATTACTCAAAGGTGATAGGGATCATTAATACCAGTGTCCAATCTAAGATTTCCCTTCCTTACTTGAAAAATGAATATTCCTTTGCTTGCAGTAGTAATGGATTTCTATTTAAGAATGTTAACTTCTTTGTTTATTTTCCATTTGAGACAGAATATTGGTTATGGTGTGTCTGGAAGGGTAAAGACTGCTTTGAAGATGTGAGAACTGGCAATAGAGAGTTTGGCTGGGAAGTGGAGAGGGAGGCAGTCAGAGAAAGGGCATCTCAACCTGTATTTCTGAGAAGGAAAAGAAAAAACAAAAGAATCATCTGTCTGCTTAAAATTTCTTTTATATTTAGCCTTTTAAGTTTGTATGAGAATTAAGTGCGTTAAATTTACTTTTTTTATTTTGGTATCTTGTAGTGGTGCCTACCATCCTAAGCATCAAGATATGGTATAGAAGAGGGCCAACAGGACACAGTATTATACTCTTGTGCAAAATGATTCAGGGATTCTATTTAAAGTAGTTGAGCATCTGTGAGTCTCTGCTTAATGTGTTTATATGCTTCTTGTTTTCTTTCTTCCATTTCCATCTTTCCATTCTCCTTTTTCCTCTCCGTCCATCCTTCCCTCCTTTTCTCCTTTTCTCTCTCTCTGTTTATCTCTCTCCATCCCTCCAACCCTTCCTTCTTTCTTTTTTTTTTTTTTGGTATAATCTTTATTTTACAGACATTCGTTAAGCATGTGCTATATACAAAGTGAGGTAAATGTTTTAGATGCCTGTAATACAAAGAAGGATATAGAACTTATGCTTTCAAAGGAGCTTATAGGCTGTCAGAGTAGGTGGTAATACAAAAATCAAGGCATTCAGGGTGGAATCTGCCGAAGTTCTGAGTACAGAATAAGCGATATTGTAGATATTCTTAGTGTAATACTGAGGTCATGGAATGGAGAGGATATTTTAAAATCTTGGCCTGAAAATATATTTCATATCAGTAAGTCCTAGTGATTTGCATCCAGGAAAATACTGGCCACTGTGACCTGTTCTAAATCATAGATTCTATTGTCATATCACATAAAGTAGGTATATGTGATAATATATATCACATCTTTTAATATTAGAAATTACTATGTACAAATGGAGTTGAATGAGAAATTGACTACTCTAGGTCCCTTAATTAAGATCTCCTGTCGCCTCCTTCCTATGCAGGAGAGCAAACTGGTAGTAAGATAGATAACAGTTACTCTATTTTGTAAGACCTCTGAGCAACTGGGTGCTTGCCACGGTTGCTTACTCAAACTTGCAGAGACTATCCCACATTTGTATTTATGTGTGGAGAGGGAAAGTGATAATTTCAGGGAATAATGGAGAGGTCACATGAGGAGGGGACAAGTGAAAGCAAAGTCATTTTTTAATGCCCAGTAGGAAATGTAGAAAGCTTGGGGATAAACCTTTTGCAGGCACAAATGTGTCAAAAAGCTGTGGAGGGTTTATACTGTGCAAGATCCCTTAGATATGTGTGTTTTGGTTCTACAGCCCATTGCTTTGGGGCCATTGAGGAGGAATAATAGCTCTATCCAATTTAACAACCCCTCAAGTTCTCACAGTATTAAATGAAAATGATGATAATAATTATGTTAGTAATCATATTTGAATGCTTACTACATGTTTGGACCCTATAAATTTATTGATTCAATCTTCATGGCGACTCCCTAAATTATGTCCTAGCATTATCTTCCTTGGACAGGTGAGAAAATAAAGATGAAGTGATTTACTCAAGATTACCCATATGGGAGATGAAGCTATTAACTATATTAAATACTGAGTCTCTAATAATAAGAAAATGTCACAATATTTATTTACATGTGGTGCTTGGTAGTTTCAAAGAGCTTTGACATCCACCACGAGGTATATTAAGTCAGGTTATTTATCCTTTTTTAAGAGGTAAGGCATTTAACTTCAGGTCTATTTACTCTAAAACCTAAGCAGAATTCACTGCACTCTGAAGTCTAGTCATAATTTAAACCTACATAGATGTGTCTAATTTTAGACAAATTTCCAATCAGATTGGCTAAAATCTAATAGTTTCTTATGCTTGGGAATGTACATTTTAGTCTCTTAGTAATTATCTTATGCATTATACAATCTTCACTGGAGTTACCAGATAAATGAGATGTCACTGCACTTAACAGCAAGGATCACTGCTGCTAGCTTTCGATTGGTTTCATCTGTTGCTGGGAGGAGTTGCCATCTCTCAGCAGCTGCCAGCCAGGCAGGCATTTCTGATGGAGCTGAGCCCAGGTTGACAGTAGCTAGAAAAGGAACGTGTCCTAACCTGGCAAGGACATCTTTCCAGTCAGTGTTTTTGTCCACCAGGCTGACAGAATCCCCAATTTTGATGCATTTCATTGCTTTTCATGAAGCCCATTTTTGTCCTTTTTTCTTTCTTTTCTTTGCTTAAATTTGTTTAGTTGCTGACAGACCATATTCATGCACTGTACAAAAGAATAAGTAAATTCCAATTAGCATCTGAAATGCAGAAGAACTTGGTTCCAGCTCTAGTGGGAGAATGATATATTGTTTGATTAAAAGAAGGAAGAGCGATTTCTTCTAAATAAGGCACATCATTTTCCTGGCAATTACAAAAGGGAGCTTTAAACGCTCTCTTTAGGATTTTGATGAAAGAATGAGAATTGTTCTATTTGGATGGCTTCCCCTGTTTAAAATCCTGTTTATATACAAGGTGACTGAAATAGATGCTGGGGAAAGAAAAGCATTATGTTTGTTCTTCCCCTTCTTGACTTTACATATCATTAGCTGTCTGCCTGGAATGTTCTACACCCTGTCTATTAACTCTTCTTCACCCCTTAAGGTCAGGCTCCAATGCAAGACTGATGGTGAAACTTTCCACATGCACCTCTATTCACTCCCTTCTTTGTGTCCTCAAAATGCTTCAGTTATATTCCTGTTTTGGGACTTCCCATAGCAAACTGTCCTTTTTTTTTTTTTTTTTAATGTGCACTATAGTTTTCATTTCTTTATTTACATGTGGTATTTTCATTTTGCCAACTGTCTTTATCGTCACTCTTCTTGGCCATTTCCATTACTAAGTTCTTGTATGTCTAAATGTTTCTTAGCACCTAGTACTGTGTCTGGACCTAGTAGACACCAGTCCCTAACCTCCCAGTACCAACCCCAAGGTGTTTAGTAAATCAACAAAGGCACACTGTGGTGCAACATTCTCCTCAATCTTCAAACAGCTCCATTCAGGAGTCTCAAAAGCCAGGCTTATGAGAACTAAAAACATATTTATATCTTTGACCTCTGAAATATATTAATTGCCTCCAATCATACCCCCGTGTGGAGGGATTTGAGTGTTCTCTAATTACAGAATCTGGGAAATGGAGCACTGTCTGTCTAAACTGGAAGGGACGTCAGCGTGTCAGTGGGCCCACGCGCTCTTTGACCGATGTAGAAAAGAAGGCCTGCAGGGGAGACGCCATCTGCCCAAGGCCACCACCCAGAAGGCTGGTGGCTGAGCTGTGCTTCAGACCCTAGTGAGCATTCTGTTAGGTTGTTACGTGCACTTGGCATGTAACACTGAAGGCAGCTTTGTGATTCTGACATTGAAATTAAGTCCTCCCAGTAAGGAAATATCCAGTAGGATCAATATAATATCATGGCACATTGGAAGGTACCTTAGTCTTGTAGCTGGAAGAGTTGAGTTCAAATACTGATTAAGTGCTTTTTGTCCCTTGACCACTGAGCCAAGGATTCTATTTAAAACTTTATGGGACATTCTAGTCATTCTCGTTGTCTAGAGTCTCCCCTACTCTCCTCAGATTGTAAACTCATCAGGGAATGTTTAATTTAATAAGGACTTATTGAGCATTTACAGTGTGTCAGCACTGTTAAGACCTCATAATAAGACTATACCATATCTTGCGTAATACCTAAAGCAAAATTAAGCATACAATGTGGATTGGAGGAATTATTGTACACTTATTACATGTTTCCATGTAAGTAATAATGGTGCCGGACACCTTTCAGCCTTATATTCAAGAGAGGAGTGAATTCCCTCATTTTTTATGCAATATACATTAGGAAGGAAAAAGGACAGGGATATTTAAAATATATGAAAGAATAAGCTCTATCCTCAAGAACTATAGAAGCATACATTTACAACCAACCAATTTATATGGTAATCACAAGCCATTCTCACCCAGAATTTCTCAGAGACATGAATCCAGTTTGAATTTACAGGGTGTAGTCAAAAGTGATACTGTGTTAGCTATAAATTTCCTCATATTGATGGGAGCAGGAAAGCTGTTCCTACATCTTGGGCTTTCCTTAGTCTGAAGTAATCTTCAATTTCTTCTGCCTGTCCAAAACCCAAGAAAAAACTACCTCATTTGTGAAGCATTGTTTTGAATCCTCACCAAATAGAAGTATATGTTCCTCTTTCATGCTCCCATCTCTGTATTGTGGTCCTTAGTCATCTTCATTTTTCATTTATTTGTGTGTCTGGTTAATTATAAACTCCCTGAGATCAAGGGACAGGTTTTTTCCTTCATCTTGCTAAATCATCTAATTCAGTATCTTGCAAATAACAGTGCTAAATAATTGGGAAATGAATGAATGAGTAAAATGAGTGAATAAAGTCGAAAGAGTATTAGTGATTTATTCACTAACGATTTCTGGAATGACTACTAAGCTTTGGTGTGCCATGCACTGTATTCAATCTTGGGTGGACACAGCATGGTGAACTTTTATCTGCTGCCTGGCACTGATGGGCTAAGTTATAATAGCATATAAATATCCTCTCAGTATTAAACAATATATATCTAGAAAGCAGGGATGCTACCATTTTGAGAATGTATGAAAAATGTGCAGCTCTTAAAAATTTAACAGTCTTTGGGGGCTTCCCTGGTGGCGCAGTGGTTGAGAGTCCGCCTGCCGATGCAGGGGACACGGGTTCGTGCCCCGGTCCGGGAAGATCCCACATGTCGCGGAGCGGCTGAGCCCGTGAGCCATGGCCGCTGAGTCTGCGCGTCCGGAGCCTGTGCTCCGCAACGGGAGAGGCCCGTGTACAGCAAAAAAAAAAAAAAAAAATTTAACAGTCTTTGAAATAGAGAAGTGAACTTTTGAGAAATACAGTGGGCGTAAAGAAAACAGTGTGACTCTGCTATCAGAGCCTAACAAATATTAGATATATGAATTGTATCAAAACAGGACTGCTGATTTGGGGGATGCTAGAGATTCTATTTTGGTCTCAAAACGGCTCCTTTATGGGCTTATCCAAACTATTTCTTACTTGAAATCCTCTGGTTTATAATCTGTTTCTCCTCCCCACCCCCCTTCACAAATGAGTATTCTGAGGATTAATTGTTATAGAGTACTTTGCAAATGAAAGGTCTATATAAATTCTAAGTGGTGTTGTTATACTGTGGGTGATGTGCCAGTGAAATATTGACAAAAGCCCCTGTTTGCTAAAGCCTGCATTGATGTATTAAACTCCAGCTGTAGAACAGTACCTCTGGGGAGCCTCATACTTTCTTTTCTTTAGATACGTGAATTGGCAATTAAAAATAATTATATTGCAACACTGCTTGTGATGCCAGTCAAGAAATCCACATTGAACAACATGGGATGTTCTTTGAGCTTCAGTTACCAAAGAGTACACTTCTCTCTTCCCTCTTCAAACAAAGTATTGCATGTCAACCAGTCTAGCAATTCAAAATACTGTTTTCTTTTTTCTTTAAGCAGTTTTTGCTTTTAACATATCTTCAGAAAACTGAATGAAAGAGGTTAGGCTATCTCATTCTGGTGCATTCTGCTGACTACCGGGATTTTATTCTGTTTGTAAACCTGTGTGTAAGCCTGGGTTTGGGCTAAAGGTGTTCAGGAATAATGATACCAGTGCAAATGAGATAAGAGGATTAGACTGTACCACTCCAATACTCCATCATCTTCTCTTCTGAAATGTAAGGTTGGGACTTTAAAGATCTTTTCTTTTGATTTCAAATTTGAAGGTATCAAATTTGGATACAATTTCTTAAGGGATTGTAAAAGTTTCCTACAAAAATATAGATTACTTGTGTGTGTTAGCTTTGTGAAGGACAATTATTTCATCCATTATGAAGACATAACAATGTTCTTTATAAAAAACTAAATAATCCATGAAATTAAAAAAGATAAATATTAATCTATTTTGAGATTTTCCTTATTAAATCATGACAGTTTTTGAAGATTTGGTTTAAAAATAGAATGAAATATTTGTATTGCAGTGTTTTGTTTTATTTTTTCTTTTTTTTTTTGCGGTACACAGGCCTCTCACTGCCATGGCCTCTCCCGTTGCGGAGCACAGGCTCCGGATGCACAGGCTCAGCGGCCATGGCTCACGGGCCCAGCTGCTCGGTGGCATGTGGGATCTTCCCGGACCAGGGCACAAACCCGTGTCCCCTGTATCGGCCAGCGGACTCTCAACCACTGCGCCACCAGGGAAGCCCTGCAGTGTTTTTATAAACCAGACCTGTATTGGATATATTGGAATGGCTGTCAAATATGGGAATGTTTGTGATAAAAATAGTCTGTGTATAAACTCTTTTTTTTTTGTTTGTTTTTTTGCGGTACCCGGGCCTCTCAGTGTTGTGGCCTCTCCCGTTGCGGAGAACAGGCTCCGGACGTGCAGGCTCAGCGGCCATGGCTCATGGGCCCAGCCGCTCCAGCGGCATGTGGGATCCTCCCGGACCGGGGCACGAACCCGCGTCCCCTGCATCGGCAGGCGGACTCTCAACCCCTGAGCCACCAGGGAAGCCCCTGTGTATAAACTCTTGATTCTGACAGTCTTTCAGGGATGAAATGATTTGATTTGATATGAGATTGACTATTATTTAAAGAGCAAGTCTAAATTTGCCTTGAAAAATATTCCATCAAAACAGCCATTCTGGGTTGTTATATTTTGCTGTAGTTTTCTGTCAGGGGAGAAATATAGACCTTAATCTGATCCGTTCATATTTGGATATTCTGTCTTTGAATTCTTCTTAAGTTTAACGTATTTTCTTTTTTTGAAGTCTTATCTGTTCTGCAAGAGAGATGGTGTCTAAAGCCTGTACAGTCCTAAGGCAGTGATTACAGTTGGGTGAGGCCTGGAGATGTCTGGTATACAATTGATGCCAAAAGGTTTTCAAAGGTCATGATGATCTAGTAACATAAATGTTGATAAAATTTTCACCTTGTTTTGTAGTGGACAGATAAGTGAACCAGGAGTGAGGAGATCAGATTTCTAGTTCCAGCACTGCCACTGCTCCAGGCCAAAGAGTGCCATGCATGGCCAGAAGACTCCAGGCAGGGTTCTCTTGGATAGGTCTGCCTTGTAAGCCAGAGAGAGTGAGTGAAACCTGGCAAGACAGCACAGGAACATGGCAGGGTTTATGCCACCCTTCTCTGGATAACTCTGAAATGCAAAGCCCCATCATTTTGCATCACTAGGCACAATATACTTACATACTCATAGACCTCTAGTCTTTGTTGGGGTCTGCTAGATTCCATTGGTATTATTTGAAGACAGAGTCCTATGGGCAACATTTTGAGGGTCTATGTCCCAAGAAACCAAAGCCTTTTCATAACTTCCTTATTCTGTATGCCCAAAGGAACCCTCTTAGTGGTAAATAGTATGTATTAAGGAGAGAGATTATATTTTATCTAGCAGTAGTTACCCAATCTGATTAAGATTCCTTTGACCTTATTCACTTGGAATATTACTGTTGCTTGTCTTATTCTTTTATTTAATATTTACATACATTTACCTATTCAGCTAATACCCTCTCTAAACTAAAATACGTTGGAAAACCAGGAAGAAAGCAAAAAATAAAAAAGAAAGAAAGAAAAAAACAGAAAAACCCAACAACAGCAAAAAACACCCTAAACATTTAAAAGAGAAATTACTGTCTTTGTACAAAATCTTTTATACTTTACTTATAAGTAAATAAATTATTATGTTTCCATATGATCTGATATCTATAATTCTTCCAACCTAGATTGTTTTGTTTCTTTGTCTAGGGAGATAGGAAGCTACACAGAAAGAGGAAAGAGTGACAGCTGTAACAGGTAGTGAGAGCTAGAAAAAGCAACCCTGAATGGAAAGAAAAGGCAGGGGACTGTTTAGTACATATTAGAAAAATTTCCACAGAAGAAGGAGACTTTGAAAGGTACCAAGAAAACCCTTCAAATCCTTAATTAATCATAAATAGCAATCCAGCATATGACATTCTGAGAATTCCAGTTTCCTGAGGTTTTACTCAGCTGAATTTGGCACTTCTTTTTGGTACAGGAGATCTCAAACAGGTAACAGATCAAAGTAGTAGAATCACCCCTTAAATCAAATTGGCATCGAGGATGTAGGGATGCTGGAATGGAAAGGTGTGTTAAGTTTTACTTTAGAAAAGCCTTTTAAATTAGGTTAGAATTTAGCAGTGGAGAGAGGACTGGAAATCCCCAGACACTTATACTTCATTTTGTCTTCTGTTCAAAAATTGTAACAAATAATGTTTCATATAATTTTCTTTTATCTCCAGAGAGAAAAGGTTTTTCCTCTTCCACACACTGCCTTTATTTTTCCTTCAGAAGACAGCACAAGGGCACAGAATTAGATTAACCAGAGAAAACTTTGGCTTAAATAAAATCTTTCCCCTTTTTTTTTTTTGTGGTACGCGGGCCTCTCACTGTTGTGGCCTCTCCCGTCGCGGAGCACAGGCTCTGGACGCACAGGCTCAGCGGCCATGGCTCACGGGCCCAGCCGCTCCGCGGCATGCGGGATCCTCCTGGACCGGGGCACAAACCCGTGTCCCCTGCATTGGCAGGCGGACTGTCAACCACTGCACCACCAGGGAAGCCCTCCCCCCACTTTTATCTCTCCTTTTCATCTGTTGGTGGAGGAAATCTAAATGAAATTTTGAGAGATTTCTGATCAAAATCACCTCATAAGAAGTCACTTGTTCAACTAGTGTGTGTGTGTGTGTGTGTGTGTGTCTGTATCTGTATACACATATGTATGTACACACGTACACACACATACACATATATATGTTTTTAGATAGACGGAGACAGTCAAAGAGAAAGAGATTGAAATTGTATAGCTCTTTAAAATATTCTTCCGTATTTATTTCAGGTATTTAAGGTATTTAAGGCAATTGTATAGATGTTTGAATAAATGAATATTTTTTCATTTAATATTCCTGCATTATTAATTTCCTTTACAAAAATTGGAAAAGAAGGATGCTGACTCGGTGGAACATATTGTTTTATGTCTGTAATTGTATGATGCCAGACGGGTCTGTGAACACTGAAAAAAAAATACTGCTTTGTATTCTTGATACTATGCGCAACACAAAGCTACTACACATTTGAAAAGAAAACGCATGGCTTGGCTATAGCTACTTGGGTCAATATGTGAACAAAGTAAGCCCTTAGAAAGTGGCTTCTATCATGCTGAACAAATTTCTGATTCTGAGCAATGATAGTGAGTGGTTTTAAACTTAGTGTGGGTGTAACTAAAATTTGGCGTGAATTTTAGCCATTTTCGTATTTTGATTGGGTGCCACTGCACATATTTTGAGCTTTGACTGTGAAATCGTTATCCATTGCCTTCCTATTTCCACTTAAATGGTATTTTGAATTGGTTTAAGACACATGGTTCCAATGCTAATTTGATACAAATATTGTCAACTATAGCACACTTTGCTTTTACGAGGACTTTGGGAAAATACTTTCTTTTTTTCCTTTTAATTAAGATTCACAATCTGTTCCTCCATGAGTTTATTGTTAGAGGTTACATCATTTTAGTATTTTGTCTTAAAACTTGAAAAGAATGTATTTCTATGGCTAATTTATTCTTATGTACTTATTTTCCCTTATTTCCATAGGCTTCTCACAATTATACCTATTAATATATACCTTTTGATCTGTATTAGTAAACCAATATTTCCTGAAGTATTTATTTGAAGAAAAAGTCAGATTTGTGGGGAAATATCCTGGAACACTCCTCTGGCTGTAGTGCTAATTAAAAGAATAGTAATGACCATAAGAATTCCAAACTCTCATGTCCATAGAATAATTGATAAATTGAGTGTTTAATATATTCAGATATTTTTAATATCCCCAAATTCTACTAGTCAATGGGTATTAAGTCACTAGCTGACCATAGAAAAAGTCATTTATTCTATACAAATAATGTACAGTCATGAACTGGGGAGATGATAATTTAATGCCATTTAATAAACAACGGCTAATGACAGGGTACCTGTAGGTTAGTTGATAGATAAATAGATACACATGTATATACATATATACATAGATATGTATAGATGTATGTGGATGTGTTTATGTATGTG
Source organism: Phocoena phocoena (assembly GCF_963924675.1). Classification (NCBI taxonomy): domain Eukaryota; kingdom Metazoa; phylum Chordata; class Mammalia; order Artiodactyla; family Phocoenidae; genus Phocoena; species Phocoena phocoena. Next base: position 69,997,363 of record NC_089222.1, on the reverse strand, counting down.
TGTATATATATATGTTTAGTTATTTATTAATATTTATTTATAGCTTACAAGAGCAGAACTGATTCTAAGCCCCTCAAATTACTAAAAAGGGCACGGTCTGTACATAACTAGGTGAGGGCATTTTTATTTTTGGACAAAGGGGCACTTTACTAAAATACAGCATAAGAACCTGTTCTGTATACAGCAAGTGGAATTTTCCAGCTTGTCTTATGAAAAAATATGTATCATGATGTCACATTGTGGTGGAGATTTGAGAGGTCAAGTCCTGACCCTGCTACTTACTAGCAGCTCAGCTTGAGCAAATCAGTTCTCCTCTGGGAGTATCTGCTTCCTATTCTATAAAACAGGAATTCTAATCTTTACCGTGCCACCTCCTTGGGTTGTTGTGAGGCTCAATGAGGTGATGTCTGTGAGGACTCTAGAAGCCCTAAGTGCTACCCGTAGGTAATGGTGATATGGTTATTGATGGCTCTAGTGCTCAATAAGTTATAGGGTGTGTCACAAAATAAACGGTCCTTATAATTTTTTCAGGCCACTCAGAACTGAGGTCAGAACCTCAGCCACAAAATGCCTATTTTGCCCCAAAGTCTTGCACATTATCAAGAAATACCCTTTTGTAAGATTTGTAACTCTTCTAAGGGACCCCACGATGAATGTAGTATGAACCCCACTGTGTCACATTAACCTTGTGATGCCGGATGTTGGGCATCAGCAGCAGAAGCAGTGGTAAGATTCACAGGTCAGGCTTCTATATAGTTCCACAAATCTGGATGGCCTTTGACTCCTTCTGTGTGTTATGTAGACGAGAAATCTTAATGCAAAATTAAAAAAAATGAGGGCACATTATTTAGCTTGAATATGTATACTTTTTTCATGGGGGTAGTATTACTGTGCAAAAGTGAGAAATCATTTGAGATATTTGTTGATATTCTGAAATGACATTCTTTTTTAAATTGCCAGTTATAGATTGGTGAAATCTTTTAGCAAATGAGAAGTGCCATTCTAATAACTATAGCTACTAATTATTGAATGCTTGATACATGCCATACAGTATGTTAGGTGTTTTATATGCAGTATGTTATTGAATCATTAGCACATTTTGGTGCTGTTAATACTGTTATTAACTCCAGATGAGTATTAATAGATGAGAACCTGAATTTCTGAAGAGAAAAGAAATTTATGTAGGTTTCATGGCTAATACATGGTATGCTGCAGAGCTGGGCTTTCCTGGCTTCAAAAAACTTACCCTTGGGCTTCCCTGGTGGCGCAGTGGTTGAGAGTCCGCCTGCTGATGCAGGGGACGCGGGTTCGTGCCCCGATCCGGGAAGATCCCACATGCCGCGGAGCGGCTGGGCCCATGAGCCATGGCCGCTGAGCCTGCGCGTCCGGAGCCTGTGCTCCGCAACGGGAGAGGCCACAACAGTGAGAGGCCCGCGTACTGCAAAAAAAGAACAACAACTTGCCCTTGATCCCATTGCACCTTAGAGTTGGCCTCTATAAACACATGTAACAACCACAACTTCCCTTTCATTCACTATTTTATGAAAAGCTCTTACCCATTTATCTAAAACCATTTTGATGTGTTAATCAAACATATAGATATGATTAGTAGGAAGTTCAGTGCAGCCAAAGGTCTTGGAATGAGATATTTGAAGATCTGGGTCCAAGTCCAAGCTCCCAAACATGCAGAGTCATCTTGCAAATGTCAGTTGATCTCTTTGAGTTTCAGTTTTCTCATTCATAAAGGGAAGATGATAAAAACCTATTCTGTGGGGGTTATTGGAAGGTTGAATGAGGCACGGTCAGCTGTGTTATAAAATAAGTTACTGTAATTCGATCTGATATATCTTTTTAATCCCAAATGGGTACATCTACTTACTTTCCTGGTGAAGAGGGAACTGCCATGTGTTGAACATCTAATATGCGCCAGGTGATTTATTTACACTAATTAATATTGACTACAAACTTAGAAATTAGATGCCATTGACCCAATTTTATAGTGAGTAAACAGAGGTTTTAAAGTGGCTAACTCTCTCACATAATGCAAAAAATAAGCGGTAGAGTCCACAGTCCCACTCTAGACTCAGGTCTCTCCTTATGTAGGCTGGAGCCAGCTCTTTGCGTAGCCAGCAAGATCCCAGTCTGTTCCTGACATGTGTTGACTTTAGTGTTCTTTGTTTTTATCTGTTTGAATCCTCTTCTTGTTTTTTTTGTTCTGTTTTCTTTTTGTCCCCCCCCCCCCGCCCCCCCTATCTAGCAATGACTGCTCCTTTCTTGTTATTCTTGTTACCTTTCTTTTTGGCACATTGCCTATACTGTTTTTCTTTTGTAGCACTTGTCACTGTCTGAAATCATTTATATGTTTGTCTAAGTACTGATTGACTCCTCTAGTAGAATATAAACTCTTGGAGACCAAGACTTTGTCTTATTTGTTCCTATGTCCCAGCACTTAGAGTGAGCCTGGCACACAATAGGTGCACCAGCAATAATTGTTAAATGAATGAATGACGTTCAGCTGTCTCTTAGAGTCTATTTTCAATGTAGGCTGAGGCTAAGCAAGTCATATAAAGTGTAACCTTCCGTTTATTGAATGATTATCAGTGTTTTTCCTGAAAAAACGTCCTAATTTCCTGAAAAAAATGTATTGGTGCTAATAGGCTTGAGTATTGGTGAATAATTTGAATCTTAGCTGAGACAGCAAGGGCACTCTGACATAAGATCTCCTTTAACATCACAATTGGTGGGTCTTGGCGTGATATAAAGCTAAGCATACAAGACATGGTACACGGGAAAGCTCATGAGGAATTTTTGAAGACATTTAAATGCAAAGAGAGCGCTTATATCTTGAGTATATACAGTTTGCATTCAATCTTTAAAATGCAGTTCCAAATAGAAAAGTGAATTTTAAAAAATGGTCCATGTGCCTTGGTAACCAGCATGAGCTAGTTTTGAGACAGACTCATTACCTGAAGATTTTGTCTACTTCATTATTGACAACTCATTACTAAAAGTGTTGGTTTGATATCTACCTGCTGATGTATGTCTATCATAGCCAGAATCCTAATTATGAAAACTTTATAGTTTGATGATTCAAGAAATGGCTGTGGATGAGATTTCAGCCTTTATGTTGAAAATGCAGAGTCATCAGTTAAGATAAATATCATTTGGTTTCTGAACATATATTTAATCTGGATATCATCTATAACAAAAGATTATACTATAACTTAAAGATTTTTTTTAAATTTAATCATAGGTATAAGTCTAATTCTTTTTTTTTTTTTTTGCGGTACGCGGGCCTCTCACCGCCGTGGCCTCTCCCGCTGCGGAGCACAGGCTCCGGAAGCGCAGGCTCAGCGGCCATGGCCCACGGGCCCAGCCGCTCCGCGGCATGTGGGATCCTCCCGGACCGGGGCACGAAGCCATGTCCCCTGCTTCCGCAGGCGGACTCTCAACCACTGCGCCACCAGGGAAGCCCTATAAGTCTAATTCTTAAAGGAAGATTCACAAATCCCTTGGAGAACAGATTCTCAGTTTTGTGTTCCTCTTAAATGACACCTAGATGGTTTATGTAATTGTGCTTTGGCTTTGATAATATTTCTTGATAACTAGGCATAAACTGCATTAATTGCTATAAATTGCTCTGGTTCCTTGCTGTGAATATTTTTCTTCTGTTGGGTAATTGTATTTTGTGAATGATGATGGGCCACGCAGAGTAGTATTGCAATTCACAAACTTATTTTTCAAGACCTGCATTTTGCTTGAAAACTTGTCACTTCTACCTAAAGTTATTTCTATAATAAACACCTCCCAATCCTGAAGCAGTTTTGGCAAAATCTTCATCCTAAAGGTCTTTCTTTAACTTATTTTGGGGGATAATAATGCCTTTTTAAACAGTGATGGATAATAACTACTGTTTTCTTGGTAGCTGGAGTCATCAAGGAAAGTTACTCCACCAGGGAACCCTAACCTGAGTTAAGGAAGTATATTTGATCTGTGCTCCTTTAAAATGTTGACATCTATCATAGCACTCACCACTTTGTTTTGAAAACAATATCATGTGTCTCTTTCCACTAATAGATGGTGAGTTTCTCAAAAGCCAGATATCTGGGCTTCCCTGGTGGCGCAGTGGTTGAGAGTCCGCCTGCCGATGCAGGGGACACGGGTTCGTGCCCCGGTCCAGGAAGATCCCACATGCCGCGGAGCGGCTGGACCCTTGAGCCATGGCCGCTGGACCTGCGCGTCCAGAGCCTGTGCTCCGCAACGGGAGAGGCCAGAACAGTGAGAGGCCCGCGTACCGCAAAAAAAAAAAAAAAAAAAAAAAAAAGCCAGATATCCAAACGTCATGTCAACCTTTGTAAACTCAGGTTCTAGCATAGTTCTTGGCACATTGTAAGTATTAAATGCATAGCTGTTGAACTTGAAATCTAGCTGAATACTTTGCTCTTTTCAGTTACAATCTCAGTGGCATTTCTGGTCTTGCATTTATTTGTTCCTCCACTCAGTGACACCGGTCTCTTTGGGGTTAGTGGTTTTACTGCCTTGGCTAGCTTTTCCCATGTCATCTCTTCTCACTTGTATTAGCTTTCAGAGCCTTTTTCATAGTTGCTGCCTCTAACCTTCTTTGATGCAACAGACCAGATAACTAAGCACATTAAAACAATAAGCTAAATTTTACAGACTGTTAACTTCTGAACAAAACTCTATGCTTGGTGTCATATTAAGCATCATGGTGATACCAAAAAAAAAAAAAAAAAGACACGGTTCCTCCCCAATTTATTTGGGAAGGCATTATATAAAAAGAGAACGCAACTGGAGAAGGAGATAATATATATTTCATACCGAACTGTTCAGTGCAGATGAAGGTGAAGGAAATAAGACTAAGGGAATTAGGGTATCAGGGAAGGTTTAAATTATGGTGACAAGGTATATGATTAGATCTTAACCTTGGAAGTTAAGCAAAGAGAAGCATATGGGGTGATTGGCAGTATGGAAGTTATTTGGAGGAAAAAGTCTAGTATAGCCAAATAACAGATTTTTAGGCCCAGAAGTCTAAATTCTTCTGGGTCATTCAGGGAATTCCATTTATATTTGACCATTAATTTTCTATTTTAGTGTCATTTTTTATTTGTAGATTGCCTCTATTTAGAATTGGATAGAATATAAATTCTAAAGAAAATATTTTGAAAGTTTAGTATAGATGATAATGTTTTGTACAGCAGAACTGACTCACATATCATAAGGTTTACATCTTTGCAATAAGCAGTAACACTTCTATACATTACAGGTGTGTATTAGGGCTCAGAAGCAAATGTATATGCCTTGGAGTTCCTTATAAGTAGCTAGCACCCTCTCCTGCTCTTGCAGAACAATTGTATTGTTTGATCGCTTGCTAATAAAATGAAGACAATTTGACAAAAATAATAAATTTCAGGAGCACAGTCAAAACAAAAATAAAAATTATCCTAAGTTTTTAAAATACAAATTATTACAATTAATAAAATGAGTTCTTTCTTCATTTGGCTTTAAGCGTATGCTCATCCCATCCTCTCATATGTGCCTTTTTGAGGACTGTTCAAAAATTCCATGATGGAAACCTCTGTATGTATTTGTATGCCCACCCAACTAAAACAACCAAAACTCTGATCATGATTTCAGAAATCAATCAATTCAGCCAGACTGTAGATCACTCTGAGTAACTGAAAAAAGAAGAACAGATTTCTGGGTGTTTTAAATTCTCTGTAATTCAGTAACACCACAGTGCTCAGCACTAGTAACTGTGAACGGAAACTCTTCCAAACCCTTCCAATCTACCATTGATGCGTATTTGACTTGGAGGGTTTTATGATTTGGCAAGAACCTTAAGGAGGCTAACATATTGGAGAAAAAAAATAATTCTAATAATTCCATCGCAAAATTCACTTCTCTCTGATGGGAGCCAGGAATACATGTGATGGAAGATATAGCCAGACATCTGATAACATACTATTTGGAGCACTGGGATTAATCCTTTTTCTCCTCAGCTTCTTTAAGTTTATACTGTACCAAAAGCATCTCACTTCAAGACTTGGTTAAATTATCACCTCCTTTTTGAAATCTTCACTTGCGTTAGTAGAATTAATGGCTTCCCCTCTCTAAGTCAGACATTCTGTGCTTATATCAGGAACTAGGATACATTTTGGTTTAATCAAATATATATCCACCTCTCTTAGGCTGACCTCCTCAGGGACAGGCACCAGGTTATGTTCATTTCTATATCTCTAACACGTACTAGATACTCAGACATTTATTGTCGGAGTGAATGAGCACACTTAGTTAGTACTTGGCTTGATGGTCTCTGGTTATTTCCACTAAAAACACTATAACCTTGAAATAGTCTAGAATCTGACTTAAATACTCTCACAACAGGATATAATTGCAGAGAGGTGCTATTTCATTTGCTTCATGCAAGAAGTTTTAATTACTAAGGGTATCCATAAAAATAATTATGCTGGTCTGACCTAAAAGGTGGTTCACAGCATGAACACCAAAAATAAAAGTATAATTATGTTCTAGTACATTTCAGTTTTTATTATAGGGGGTAGGAAATGAAGCAGGAGCTTCAGAATTTAAAAGAATTTCAGTCTATAGTGAGAAAACAACAGTAACAAAACTATATTCATATGATGGATTCTTAGAGAAATGCTTATTTATTTACATAAGCCATTTAAACAAAAAAGGAACAAATTACATCTAATGATATTTCATTTACTTATATTGCTTATTCCCTATAATAAGTTGATATACTTTATAACTCATTGATCTAGAAACTAGTTCTTGACATTAAGAGATTTGTTTGGGATTATAGTGAAAAAAGCACTAGATTTGGAGGCAGGAAGCTTGAATTTCAGTACTGGCTTGTCCCATTATGTATTATATAGTTATGGCCAATTCCTCTATTTCTTTGAGGCTTAGAAACCTCATTTGTAAAATGGAGATAATTCCAGTCTCATAGCAATTAATTGCTTACCTACCACTAAAGGCCATGGGGACTAAATGAGATGACATATTGTTTTTCACATCCTGAGACCAGTGTATAATTCAAGGCTTAAACAGCTCCTTCTTTGCCAGGTCATATAAATCCCACATACTGGAACAGTTGGTTATATGTTTATACTATAATCTATCTTTGAATATAGGTTACATCTCTACTCACACATTGGTGGAGCCTAACTGGGATAGCCCTCAGGCAGTCTATCCAACTTGTTGAGTCTTAATTCCAGTAACATATATAATCCAGTGTCACCACCAATCTGATGGGAACTCAGAGCTCTCTACATACCCAGGACCAATGAGTCAAAGGTCTAGCTTCCCCAGTAGTTTTCTGAGTGGCTTCAGGTGCTTAATTTAAGACTTCCAGCCCAATGATGCTATGACTCTGTGAAAAACAATATATTACAATAGAGTCTGTCCAAAGTCTTGAATGTTTTCTGACTTATTGGGAACTTGAGATTTGGAGTTTTGTTCTTTTTTCTCCCTCACTGTATTGATCTGCCATGAGGGTCATGACAAACATTACACTCTCCCCATGGAATAGTAGACAAAAGGCAGTTCTGTAGTGTGACCTGATTCTCAAAAATCCAAATAGATTAATACATTTTGTTCTTCCCTTTTTTTTAACCTCCTTCCCACCCCTACAGCTAGCTAGAGACTCATATCATTGGGAGGCCAAATAGCAAAGCTAATGCTATTCCTTAAACAATTAATTTGGAAATTTCTGATGTAAAGATTATTTGAAGGACAGGATAGGGGGCAACTGTAATTGAAGAATATTTCAGCAAAGATCTCAAAGTGTTTGAATAACAAGATGTCCATTTAGCAATGTTAATTGATCATCCACGATGGGCAAGGTGCCACGTGGTCATCAAGATATCAACAAAGGTAAATGGCAAGTACTTCATACTTCTCGCCATCAAGAACTTTCCAGTTTAGAAAGGATGTTGAAGTTCTGGGTCTTGATTACTGATGCCTCTTTTCCAGGTTCTGACTAGTAGAAAATTAAGGACCACAGTGCAAATGAGGACCAAACTATCCGTTTTATTTTTAGTGGTGGCAAGTGCCTAGTAGTTGGAAAAGCTGCAAAGCAGAATTCAGTGTTGGCCTGAAACAAAAGTGTGGGGTTATTTCTGGGTCTCTGAATATAGACCTTAGAACTAGAGCCTACCTGTTGAGCAGAGCTATATCAGTAAAGTGGTCCCAAGGGCTCTTACCCACTCAGCTACACGGAGGTTCTCTGGCAGAGCAGGAAGGAAAGAAAGAATGGCTGGCCCCTCTTTGTGCCTCAGATGGAAAACTCAGACTCTGTTTCAGTGGTGTTGACCACATGGGGATAGGAAAGGAAGGAGGAGCCATGGTTTCCATGAAGCAGGCAGTGAAATAGAATTGTGCTTTTTCGCCCTTTCAACATAAAGGGCAAAAATTAAGCTCTATATATCTCTGCACTTTCCCTCCACAATCCTATCTCATTTAGTACCCTACATAAGAGAAATCTTGAATAGTCATTAACTTTTGACTAATACCTTCTGTCAGTTAGAAATTGGGAGGACTTTTATCCTTACAATTTGAATTTTTATTTGTTTAAATATGTTATTAATTCATAGTCTAATTATATGAAAGGTAAATATATTGCTTTCTCGTGCACAGCAAAATAACTTATTTCTGACAATAATTTAACATTTTAGGACTTCCACACTGGATATTATATAGTTTATGATAAACTCTTCTGTATAGCCTAATCCTAAATTTAGAAGCATTAGTTCCTATTTTGGCACTTTTGTTCTCTAGTATCTCCATATTCTAAGATATGTAGAATAATCATAAGGAGAGAGAATTTGCTGGGAAAAATCATGTGATTGAAAGATCACCTATTTGGCAATCAGGAACCTTGCTCTATTCCCAATTTAGCTTCTAATTTATACTGGAACTTTGGGAAGTCCTTTTATTCTTATTCAACTAATACTTGTGGAATACTCATTTTATATCAGTCACTGTTCTAGGCTTGAGATACTGTAGTGAGAAAAATATACAAATATTTCTGCTCTTATGGGGCATAAATTCTAGTTTCCCCTTTTGGCCTTTGGTATATTTCCCTATAAAAAAGAAACTCCCCACTTGATAAAAGGAGAGGTTAGGGTCTGAAAATCTCTCAGGATCCTTCCATGTTTAACATGCCAGAATATGATTCTGATATATATATATATAATTCTTATGGCAGTTAAGGACTAGAAGCTATGGTTGCAAAATGGGAAATATGGTGCTTTTCCAAGATAACGGTTTAGTTGCTTGTATACCTTGGTAACCATATGGACGAGTATCTTCCTATCACCACCAGCAAGGAAGTCAGTCCCCAGATAGGGACCTTTGTCTCATGTCCAAGCTAGGCAAGCTTTGGTTCAGAGCTTTCAATCTGGTTTCTTCTTGATTTGCTAAAATCGAAAATGATTTCAGTCTTCTAAGGGAGGAACCACTAAAAATGGCAAGATGATTGATGTTAACCTACATTAATGTGACAGCAAAGTTTGGGATCATCTGCAAACTCTTTTTACCCTTATTAGGAAATTTAATGAATACTGGGCAACAATAATCAATCTTCAGAATCTCATGAGTGTATGTTACTAATTTGCATTATTCTCTGGAACCCTCTTATTAACTTTCTGTGGCCTTTACATAAGAAATAAGACTGAACCACAGGGTTCCAAGCTCCAAAAATATTATCTCAGTGACAATCTGACCTAGCTGATGCTGAAAGGAAGTATCAGGTGAATCAAAGCCAGACCTGAGAGAGAACAACCATGGAATTAATAAACAAGGAAATTATTTACTCATGTTTAATTCGAAGTACACCATAGTTTATAGTCACTGCCCACAGTATCTAACTATATCATAGATAATGTTGTAAATAATATAATATAAACATAATATAATGTGATAAGTGATATAATCATCCTGTGTACCTAGTGGTATGAGAACATATAGTTTAGTTGTGAATAAATCTCCTTAATGAAGATGTCAGCGTAGAAATTAACACATGAACTGATTAATGAGAAATGATGAGGCTCTTACTCTTCTATGAAAAAGAGGAAGGACATTCCAGGCAGAAGGAATAGCACATATCAATGAAAAAAAAAATACAAAAGCGGTACGGGATGACCAACAAAAAGTAAACTACTGACTTCTGATTTCTGGTTCTACATGTAGAGAGCTTAGAAGTCATTGCTCCCATCCTCTCAATAAGAAAAAGAGGTTGAACAAATTGAAAATCAACAACTCTTCTTAGCTCTGTCAGAGAATTGAGGTCACAGGACCAACCACCAGCTGAAAACTGGAAAGACAGGAAAATAGAGTCAGATCTTACTGGGAGCAGAAGCTACAGCTGGATCTTTGTAAGAATACTTGAAGAGTAATTGACTAATTGCTGGAGACTGAGCATGGGCTAGCTTGAGAGAGAAAAACTCCTGGGGACCCAGCTTTGTGCAGGAGCGGAGGGTTCAAATTTCATGAGTTTTAGCGTCAGGAGCCCCACCAGGTTCTCAGGGTGAAGATTAGAGAAAAAAGCCCCCATGCATATAGCAGCAGAGGGGAAAGTAATCATTTTAAAATGAGCATTTGTTCTTATTGACAAAGGACTGACCTCAAGGAAAACTATTTTACCAGAGCCTAACCAAGAGGGAGGGAAAGGCCCAACTCCAGTTTCCTCTAGCCTTTCCAAGTCACACAAAGGTATAGCGGGAAGAAGCTGAGAAGCACTTGTGAAGGTTACAGACCAGGGGCACAGACCCACTAAAAGACTGAGAGATAATCATAGGAATAAAATGTTTTTCTACCCCACCCCCCACCCCATCTTACCACTCACTACTATATCTACAGGGCTTCTATGGTATTACAACTGTAAAGAGCTAAAAGCTTATTCCCTTATTTAAGAAGGAGCCTCTGGGGAAAACCAAAGACAACCGTAGAGACAAAAACAAGAACAATAGAGGCAGTTTTATCCTCTGATACAGATATAGCAAACAGTTAAAACAGTCTGACTCCTAGCCAAATAAATATAAAACCTCACACTAAAGTCCTGCTGCTTTTACCTGCTACATCATGTCTGGCTTTTGACAAAAATTACAAGGCATGCTGAAAGTCAAAAAATGCAGTTAGAAGAGACAAATCAACAGACTCAGATATGGCAGAGATTTTGGAATTATTAGGCTAGAATTTTAACATAAGTATGATTAATATAATTAGGACTCTACTGTAAAAAGTAGACAGCATGTAAGAACAGCTGGGTAATGTAAGCAGAAAATCTAAGAAAAAACTTAAGAGGAAACACTAGAAATCAAAAACATTAACAGAAATGAAGACTGCCTTTGATGAGCTCAGTAACAAACTGGACATGGCCAAGGAAGGAATCAAGGAACTTGACTATATGTTAAAAGAAATTCCTCAAACTGAAAATTAAAGAGAAAATGACCCAGAATAGACTTTCCAAGAACTGTGGAACAATTACAAAAGGTGTAACATATGTGTAAGGGGAATGCCAGAAGTGGAAAATATAAAGAATGAAACAGAAGAAATATGTGAAGCTATAATGTATGAGAATTTCCCAAAATTAATGACAGGTACCAAACCACAGATCCAGAAGTTCAGAGAACACCAAGCAGGAAAATGCTAAAAAATCTACACTAAGACATATCATATTCGAACTGCAGAAAATCAAAGAAAAAGAGACTTTCTTGAAAGAATCTAGAGGGGGATGGATGAACACCTTATCTATAGAGTAGCAAGTAAAATAATGACATCAGAGTTATCTTCAGAAAACATATAAGCAAGAAGAGAGTGAAGTAAGATATTTAAAGTGTTTAAAGAAAAAAAAAGCTACCAACTTGGAATTCTGTATCCAGCAAAATTATCTTTCAAAATTGAAGTAGAAATAGAGATTTTCTCAAACAAAAATTGAGGAAATTTTTTGCCAGTAGACCTGCCTTAAAATAAATTTTTCAGAGAGAAGGAAAAGAAAGGTCAGAAACTGGAATTACATAAATAAAGGAAGAGTGTTAGAAAAGGAATAAATGAAGGTAAAATAAAATCTTTTATTTTTCTTATTTTTAATTTATCTTTTCAAATTAGTAATAGCAACAATGTATTTCATGATTATATTAGCTTATGGATAAATGAAATGAATGACAGCAATATTATAAAGGGATGGAAGGGTGGAATTGGTAATACTATAAGGTACTTGCATTACTTGTGAAGCAATATAGTATTGTTTGAGAGTGGACTTGGATAGTTGTATATTGCAAACTCTAGGGCAACTTCTAAAAATTTTTTTAAAAAGAAATATAATTGTTACGCTAAGAGAGGAGAGAAAATGCATTGCTATGCAGCTTCTGTATTTGACAAAACAAATTGACCCAGAGCTACTTGGAAGCCACAGTTAAAACTGGGATATAGTAATTCACACGTTTATTGTTTTCTTTTCTTTTTCCTTTTTTTTTTACTATGACCAGTATTTATTTTTCAAGCATACTTAAATAGGCAGATTTCTTTGTTTCACTGTGTTGTTTCATAAATACTGTGTGTTTCATAAATAACTCTTTAAAATTTTTAAAAATTGAAATAGAATTGATTTACAATGTTTCAGGTGTACAGCAAAGTGATTCAGTTACATATATATATATATATATATATATTCTTTTTTAGATTCTTTTCCAGTATAGGTTATTAAAGATACTGAATATAGTTCCCTGTGCTATACAGAGGTCCTTGTTGTTTATCTTTTCTACATATAGTAATGTGTATCTGCTAACCTCAAATTCCCAATTTCTCTTTCCCCCACCCGCTTTCCCCCTTTGGTAACCGTAAGTTTGTTTTCCATGGCTTTGAGTCTATTTCTGTTTTGTAAATAAGTTCATTTGTATCATTTTTTTAGATTACACATATGTCATATTATAATGCTATTTGCAGCAAAATTGATGGACCTAGAAATTATCATACTAAGTGAAGTAAGTCATACAGATAAAGACAAATATCATACATATTTATTGTTTAATTTGGGGGCATAGCAAATGTAGCTCTTTTTAAAGGAATTTTTCAAACAGCATCCCACAGGGGGAGTATTGAGGGTTGGCACACAACAGAGAAGAATTCACAACAAAAAAAAACTATTAGTATAAATTATTTTTTACTCTTTATAACAGTGAATGGGGATATATTTCACACTTAAGAGTCTAGTACTTTTGCACTTTTCTCTTTCTCCTCTAGGTAGAGTTTATTCATTCATTCATTTTTTTCAAAAAATATGTGTTGAACACCTACTATGTCCCAGATATTTATCTAGATATTAGGAATAAATCTGAGAATAAATGGAGCTTACACTCTAGTGAATTAATTGGATAATTATTTATAAACATTTAGCAGTGATAGGTCCAAGAATAAGTGTTGAAAATATAATTCTGTAATAATTTAAAATACACATTTTACTCATTAAGTCTTTATGAAAAGTATCATATATCACTTTTTAATGTTCTTAAAGCAGAGACAGTAAATGAATAAGTAGAAGTTTGTTTTATTCTGCACCTATCAATGGTCTGGGTCATATTCTAGCTCATCTGCTCACTAACTGGTTAACCTTGAGCAAGTTACTCCTTCTGCTTCAGTTTCCTCATATGTCAGATGGGTTGATAATAGTTCCTCATTATAGGATTGTTGTGAGGATTAAATAAATCAATAAACAAAAAGCATTTAGAGCAGTATGTGGCATATAGGAAGTTCCTAAAACATGCTGGGTATTATAAATTTCTGCTCAGCTACTTAAGATTTGTTTTGGAGACATAGTAGCATCATAACTATTGACCTTAAAATAAGGAAAGACTTACATGACAGGAAATGAAATTCTGAACAGTAATATTCTCTAATCACGGATACTATCATTAAAATATATGGAGAGAAATTAAAATATTGAGTTATTTTCTAATCTTATAACTAGCAAGTAAAAAAGCTAAACGCCATGTTTCAAATTTTAAACTCTGACTTGTTGCATTTCTTATTTAATGCTAAGCTACGACAAGGAAATAAATGGGTTATCTGCTCCATTGACTAAAATTTGTTCAGAAAGGAAAAAAAAGCCTCATTATATTTGCAAAGTAGAACTCACAAAACAAACTGCCAAAACAGCTGTGCAGTTCTAAAAGTAATAATAATGAATCTAACTATAACCCCATCACACGCTCTTAAAAAATTACACTTAGGCTTCTTCAGTTTTTGAAGTTGGTTTACATTTTCATCTAGTTGACATGTTATAAAAAATATTTTTTTGATTGCATGTTATGTTAACATTTTTCAAAAGAAGATCTCTTAGGTAAATGTAAATTTCAGAAGTGTCTCATCAGCCACATCAGTCAGATGCTGAGCTAAATTGTTTACATAGTTTAATATGCATATACCTGTCCACCACACACATATTCTTTCAGAAATGGAAATCAAATCCACAACTGGAAGGAACCCTTGGAGACTCCCCAGTCCACTCCCCTAATTTAATAGATGTGGAAACTCAAACCCAGAGAAGGGAAATTATTTACCGCACACCACACAGCAGAGTAGTGACAGAGCTGGTGTGGTCCCTTCTTTACTTTTTGTCTTTTGCATTACTCTTTATAATACGGTTGAGTCCTTACTCATTGATAAAGGGGAAAGCCCATTCAGAATCACTGGTTCAGATTAGACTTTGCTGCGTCTTCTCTAGGTCACATGCCCAAGGTTTAGGACTGTGGGCTCTGGAGCCAGGCTGGTTGTGTTTGATTATCAGCCTATCAGTTGCTGGCTGTGGATTTTTATAATTCTGGACCTCTCTTTTTCTCACCTATAAAATGACGTATATCATAATGACTATCTCACAGTGTTGATTTGAGAACTAAATGAGTTAATTATATAAAATACTTAGAAGAGTGTACAGCATGTGGTCATTCAGTTAAAGTGGGCTATTAATAGCCTTACAGGCTCTCCCTTAGACTCAGTTTTCTCAGCTATAAAATGAGAGGCAGATTTACCTCACAGAGATCCTGCCAGGATTAAATTAAATTCTCTGTCGGAATGTATATGACGCATAATAGAAATATATGTGAACTCATACATTAAACAAGGATGATTTATAAGATGAAATCAAAATAGACTTTGATTTCTTTCACTGTCCTTTAAAAATGTATACACTGGGCAGGTTTTTCCCTATATGCCTGGATACACAGATCACTTTTCTTTAAGTTGTAGAACACTTATTCATTTAATAAATTTACATTGCCTAGTCCAATATAATATAAGCACTTCTTTATTCAGAGATTATTCCTTCCCCACTCTTACCCTGAGTCAGGCCCTAACTGGGCCATGAGTGCAGGAGGCTACCTAACTTTGCACTCACCTCCATGGCCCGTACTGTAACCATTATGATCGATCCCTTCAGGGCTCCTTAGGGAATGGAAAGGGAGGAGCAGGAAGGGAGGTGGAGAGTTCTTACTTAATTGGCGCTGCCACAAGAATGTATTGGAGGGTGACTTCTACTCTACTGTGATTTTTCATGGATTTTTTTTTTTTGGCGCGGTACGCAGGCCTCTCACTGCTGTGGCCTCTCCCATTGCGGAGCACAGGCTCCGGACGCACAGGCTCAGCGGCCATGGCTCACGGGCCCAGCCGCTCCGCAGCATGTGGGATCTTCCCGGACTGGGGCACAAACCCGTATCCCCTGCATCGGCAGGTGGACTCTCAACCACTGTGCCACCAGGGAAGCCCTTTCATGGACTTTTAAAGAGACTTTCCCTACTGGGCTTTCCAACTGCAGTTCCCTCGGGTCAGTGATGGTTTCTAATCTTCAAACCACCCCTCTCCTTTCAGCTCCTGGTTTTTCAGTTTCCACTCTATATAGACGTTTTTGTGTTGGAGACACATTACCCTCCCATCCTATCCTCTTGGATTGGAATTAGAATGACTCTAGGCTGGGTCATTCTACCATGTGGTCCATATCTGGTGTATGAGGCACACTCAGTTTCCTTTGCCTTGACCAACTTTGGGAATGTAGCTCAGTCAAAATATAAAAACTCAGTGAGCTCCTCTCCCTTTTTCCCTAACTTTCCCAGGGCTTGATGCATTTTGACATTAGTCTACTCTGGTCCCCAGTATGATGGGAGGAAAATCAAGGTCTCTGAATGGTCCTACCGAAGACCTTTCTCTAGGTCTGAGATGAAGAAATTATTAAGCCCTATTCCATCCTCAAACTTTGTATCTTCCTTGTGGAATTTAGAGCAGTATGACCAATTTTCACATTACCTATTTTTAAATTTCCATATTTTTTACCATCATACTTTGGAATTCATATCTATCATATCCAGATGCCTTAATTAAAATTTGCAGTTTAAAAAAATTCTGTTATCTAACAATGCCTATTCAAGCAACATTTGTTAACAAATTGATAATTTTCAGTTTTCCAAGAACTGGTTATGGTGACTGTCTGGAATACAGTGCATAGATAAGCTGAAGTGTTTATCACAGCATCAGACTAATAAGGTGGAAATGTGTGTGTATGGAGTGGGTTGGGGAAGAACCGTGATGGCCAGATCGCCATTAAAAGGCTGGGTAGCAGGCAGGCTCCACTGCTCTGAACACATGCAAGGAGGGAAGAAGTTGAAATACTCATGGAAACAACAGTAAGTACTGCAGCACAGTCATAGCTTCTGTAAGCAACATTCTTGGTTACTCAGAATCAGTAAAAGGTTTTCTTCTCTTGAATAAAAAGAATGTATTAATAGATTTTAGGTGCTCTCATCACAAATAAACACAAATGGTAACTATGTCAGGAGATAATATGTTAATTAGCTTGACTACAGTAATCCTTTTACTATGTACATGTACATCAAAGCATCATGTTGTATACCTTAAATAGATACAATTTTTATTTTTAAAAAATTTCAAATGAAGACCCCAAAGAGGATTGGCCAAATAGGTGCCCCCACTGCAGACCAAACATCATTCTTTGTTCACTTTTGGAAACCATCTTTATCTTCTGTTGGTTTTGCAGTCACAGTTATGTCTGTGGATGGAGGTATCTAGAGTGCTTTCTCATTAAGCCAGTGAAAAGTAGAAGTACCCCTCAAATTTGGCTTTCCCTGCCAGTTTATGTCTTTTTCCCTCTGACCCAGGTTTATCTGTTACATCTGGATAAACCTGAGGCAACACTTTCACTTAGAAACAATCTATCTATTCTCTGATACAAAAGCAGTGAACCATTGTATCAATGGAACGAGAGCATTAACATAAGGATCACTTTCCCATAAGGCGTTTTGGTTTTCTGTGAGTTTGTGAGAAAAATAGAAAAATTTAAAAATATGTAACAACCAGGACAAAATTTAATGGATCCACACCCTGAAGCCGTGTCAGACTCCGTTCAGAATGTTGTGATTTGCTTTGGATGGCAGTTTAAACGGGATTGTTACTTGGCACTAGATTTCTAGACTTCATCTCATTGTGTGTGGGCCTGAGGTCCATTTATTTTCCCCTCACCTTTCCTCTGAGAGGTGTGATATTGTCAGGGGAGGGAGACTTTTAGTGCTTATATAAGGACCACAGTCCCTAGAGTTACCAGAGCTGGTGGATCAGTTCTCCTGTCAGTGGGCATTTGGGTGGTTTTGAGGTTTTTGATTTTGAACACTACATATGTGAGCCTCTTTGAAAACCAATCTTAATGAATTGCTTTTAACTTTTATAATCTAGAAAAGTAAGTAACTGTTGTTGCATCTCTCCTAAGTAAGTGCTGGGTTTATATAGAGTGGTTTGTTGTGTACAAGAAGCTCTTAACAATAAAATTTCTATTACTTTCAGATTCCAAGGAAACAGGGATTCCAATCCAACCCAACAGGGTCACAGTAAGGAGACATCTTTTGCTAGGATGTTGGGATGTGGAATTAGCTGGAAAATATGATCAAGCCAATTTCATGATCTGTAACTTTTTTTTTTTTTTCGCGGTACGCGGGCCTCTCACTGCTGTGGCCTCTCCCGTTGCGGAGCACAGGCTCCTGACGCGCAGGCTCAGCGGCCATGGCTCACGGGCCCAGCCGCTCCGCGACATGTGGGATCTTCCCGGACCGGGGCACGAACCTGTGTCCCCTGCATCGGCAGGCGGACTCAACCACTGCGCCACCAGGGAAGCCCCATGATCTATAACTTTTAGTGATTTCCCAGAGAACAAGAAATAGCCTGACATTCGTATCTTTCCACATTTTGTCCCTAAAGTACATTTCTAGTTGTTCTTCTCACCCTAAACTTTACTTAAATTTTACTCAAGGATATCTGACTGTATATTTGACCATTGAGCAAACTCTTCATTCTTTTTCTATTGCATTTTCCTGTATTGTTTCTATCAATCTGTCAAGATCCCAGAAAGCATCTCCTTTAGAAGCCTTTTCCAGTTCCTACAGGCAGATATATTCCGACTTTCTCTTTTATATATCTATACGATAATGCCTGCACCCTATGAAAATTCTGGTGTCAGGTACTGAACAAAGGAAATAAGATACTAATCATCTTTCCTCTAAAACAGTAATACTCAGCTTCATTGCCATGTTATTCAACAGATGGATTTTCACTTTTTAAGGATGTATATTCCCATTAAGAATAATCAAAGGATCGTTCCCTGGGCCATTCAAGCGTCTTTTAAAAAAATATCTCAACTGTGGACTTAGTACTGATGGCCCTGTTGGAAAAAAGAATGTGAAGCCTTCTATGGTGACTAATATAAGGGAACAGAGTTTATTTGGAAATCGCCTGTTTTAAGCAGCTTTATTTCTTTAGGGTCACACTGTGTCCCCAGTATATCCCTCATTAGAAGTCAGTCATGCCAATTTGAGCAAATGCTTTTATTTACTTAAAGTATTTACATATTATTGGCCTGGACTTCAGAGCCAGACAATTAGATTACCAGGTGTTAGTGGAAGACAGCTCTTTTTCTGTCTCTTTTCCATCCTCAGTCTCTCTTTCCCCTGCCCCCGCTTTGTTTGTTTGTCTCTATCTCTGTCTCTCATCAGAGTGAGTTCTTAAACACTGACTCTCTTAGCTACCAACAATTTTTTTTATGGTTTGCCACCAGGGTGAGCATTTTCCAATTTTTATTGCTAAATAGCTTCTCTGAAGTGAGTTAATAGCTACACTCGGAAAAATTGGGAAGTATATAAACAGGTGGCAAATATGAAGTATTTTGTGAGTTTTACCAAGTCATTTATTTTTGGTATAGTTTACTGTACACGTTTTATTTATGTTTATAATTGTCACTGAATTCCTCACTCTATTTTGGTAAGAGTGCTTACTGGAATAATACGTTATTATTGTACTGAGGAATTTGTACCCTGTTCTGCCTAGATAGGTAAAATTGTATGGGGATGATTTATCTGATAATTTCTTTATCTCTATGGATATAGGAAATTATCCTCATTAACTTCATTTTCTCCTATCTTTCCCTTCAAAAATAGAGAAGTATATATATGATGTCACTAAAGGTAATTAGGATGTGTTAACCTTGAGGCATCTATTTTAGGTTTCATGTTTGTAACAGTCTTGCTCAGCCTGTATAATTATCTGGCTAATGGTGATCAATCATTATGATGCTGACGACAGGTATTTTTCAATGTTTCCAGTTTTATTTTTTTTAATCACTTACTTGACATTCTGAAGACTCAAATCCTTGAATCAAGCTGCTGGGCGGGAAGGGCATAGGCAGGAAGCAGACAAACCAGTCTCCCAGCTTGCTGTCTCAAGGCTGTACTCAGAGATTGAATCCCTTCATCTATTATTTTTGCCAGCTATTTTTTAAAGAAAAAGTTTTATAGAAGTGGAAGTAAATTTTTCAAAGTCTGACAGACTGTCAGAAGTACATTCATTCATTTAACATTTGCTGGGGACTGGCCGTGTGCAAAGTCTTGAGAAAGAATACTCACTGCCTTGAGTATTTGTGTTTGCCGTCCAGACACAGACATGGACCACAAACAACCAGTAATGGGAGGAGATGCAGCTTAACTCCAGGAGCTTAAATCTGAGCACAATATGAGCTACTGATGAGGTTCAACTCTAGGTGGAGGCCAGCATGCCGGATGAACTCTCTGAGAGCCTCCAAATTCATCTGTGTTGAGAACCACCTTTAGCCCTAGGGAAGCCTGGTGTTCTTTGTTTATTCATTTGTTTTTAATCAGTAAGTGTTTTGTGAAGTTTTCTTCTTACTCCTTGTGTCATAGAGTTCTGTACATATTTGCCCTGTTCCACTGGCGCTCTTTAATGTCAGGAATGGCAGTGTCTCTCAACCGTGGCCATGTCTGTAAACTTAGAGTGCCTAGTGCAAATGTTTGCATGGATTTTCCCCATTAACTCATTTATATAACAGTGTGAGTGGTTCAGTACCTTTGTTAGAAGAGGAGATTGATATTCTTATGAAAAAATCCCTTCAGAAAGATTCAGAGAGAATTCTTCTTTGCTGTGCACAAAAGTGATAAAATTAGCTTGCTCTTCTATCTGTGGGAAACATGGCCCTGTAAACTTTACCCACTCTTTTCCTACCCTGAATCCAATCTAAAGAAACTGGTTCTTAAAATTTATTCATCAGTGCTTTCTGCTCATCTAAGAGGGTTTTCAAAAAGAGAGGGTAACTGAGATAGATGCTATTTTTCTCCAAAAATACGCTGGACAGGAGTTTGTCTGTAAGGTAGGGTGTGAAAGTAATGCCTTGTCAAGTTCAGGAAATCACAAGTCAGAGGACGTCAAACCAGGAAGGGACCTTCCAGTTTTATCCATGAATGTGTTTGCAATGGCTGTGGTTAGTTGGACTCTTTTGGGCACTCGCAGTGATGGAGAACTCTCTCTCTTTCAGTGTGCCGTTTCTCTGACACACGGGAAAAAATCAAGCAACTTGGGGCTTTGTGACAAATACACCATAAATATCTAGCCTTATCTGTATGTAATTTCTTCTTTGTCTTACTCAAATAGGGAAAGATCACTTAAGCCAGTAGCAAGCATATCATATACACATACAGTCCCTGTTTCCATGGTTGAGGATTTATATCCAGTTAGTGGAGTGGTTTGTAATTTTCTGATAATTAAATTCAAGTTTCTGTGTCTGTAATCATGCAGCAATATTTCATAGATTACATTGTGACATAGCAAATGCACAGACTCAGATTATGGATGCACATAACCTCCCTGCTGCCCTCTTCCTGTCTGAAAGGGGTACAAAGGTAGGCTTGAGAAGAAATGAGCCCTTTGTGAAGCTTAGATGCCACAAAAAAACCCCCAAAAAACAAGTTATTGAAAATTTCTGGAGTAAATTGTGTTTGTATGAAACTTTTTGTTGTTGTTGTTTATTTTTTTCCATTTTGGATTTGTCCTGGGTGATTTTTATTTTCAGATGGATCCAAGGAACTTGGGCCATTAACTTTTTTTTATGCAGTACTTCGAGTTTTCTAGGACTTGCCAGCATTTTTATTAGTCGTTCCTAATAACATCACTGAAAGGAAAGTCAGTATTCTTCTCTCTCCTCTTTCCGGTATTCTCTTTTCTTTCCGGTCCACCTGGAAAACCCTAGACCAGGAGAAGAGAAATGAGTAGGGCCAGGTCAGATTCCAGACCAGAATCCTTCTCAGAGGAGCAATTTTTAAAAGCCAATTTAGGGACTTCCCTGGTGGTCCAGTGGTTAAGACTCCAGTGCAGGGGGCACGGGTTTGATCCCTGGTCGGGAAACTAAAATCCCGCATGCCTCACGGCGCGGCCAAAAAAAAAATAAAGCCAGTTTAAGGGGTTGGAGTAAACCAAGTAGTGGTCCATAGCCTGGAAAACTGACTCCTTGGGTCATTCTTTCCACAGTCCCTCAAAACTGATGTCCCTGGCTTCTATGTCTCCTCCTTGGGACACACTGAAAGTGTTTCCAACTCCTGTGTTAAATTATTTTCACGTTTGTTCCTGGTACATCCAAAACCTGATAAATGAGAGTGGGTTGATCTAATTTAGGGATGGGGGTTGGGAAAGACTTCCCCAGAGTAGCAATCTTTGAGTAGATACCTGAGGGAAAAGTTAGGAGTAACCGAGATGGATGTTAGAGGTGCCATTAGCAGAGAGAGGGAAGACAGAGGATGGTGATAGGGAAAGCTAGGTCAGGGAGGTAGATGGGGAATGGCAAGTTAGGTTTTATAGGCTGAATTTCAAATATGTGTGGGATACTCTAATGGAAATTTTAATTCAGCACCTCAGGGCCAAATCAGGCTTTTCCAGCCATGCTATTGGAACTTCCAGCAAATGGATTGAGAATCCATCACAATATATCTGGTTAATAAAGTGATTATAGCATTGAACAATGCAGGTATTGATGTAGGCTCGGGAAATGGTTAATGAGTGAATGATACAGACCACAGGATAAAAGAATTGGAAGAGAATTTGAACCTCTAAATTCATATAAAGCCAGCAGATCTTTGGAGATCAGCAAATACATTGAAATGAAGAAGGCCCTGTAGTTTCAGACATGAGGCTCATTCTTCCTTGGTATTCCAGAAAGACTCATAGATCTCTTACTCATAAAATGGCTATCATGTTTTGTGCTCAAAGTTAATGACTTTTATTTTATTTTATTTTATTTTTATTGCTTTTATTTATTTATTTTTTTGCGGTATGTGGGCCTCTCACTGTTGTGGCCTCTCCCGTTGCGGAGCACAGGCTCCGGCTGCACAGGCTCAGCGGCCATGGCTCATGGGCCCAGCCGCTCCACGGCATGTGGGATCCTCCCGGACTGGGGCACGAACCCATGTCCCCTGCATCGGCAGGAGGACTCTCAACCACTGCGCCACCAGGGAAGCCCGAAGTTAATGACTTTTAGATGACACTTGGAGAGAGATTTGTGGCAATGTCTAATTGATTGATCATGGTCTAGTTTTCTAAAGAACCATCTCCATGGCATGGGATGAGTCAGCCTACCAATAACGCAGCTGAGAAACTCGGAATGGCAAGAAAAACCTATTAATCAATTCAATTTGAATTGAATTTGAGGCGATTTTAGTGGAATTCTACCATCTTGTCAACACCAATTGTCTCTCCCCATTATTCTTTCCATTAAATTCGTGGGTATTTTTCTTGTTTTTTTTCTTTTAATTTTCATCCTAGCA
Organism: Phocoena phocoena; assembly: GCF_963924675.1. Classification (NCBI taxonomy): domain Eukaryota; kingdom Metazoa; phylum Chordata; class Mammalia; order Artiodactyla; family Phocoenidae; genus Phocoena; species Phocoena phocoena. The sequence goes on along the minus strand of NC_089222.1, from coordinate 69,974,171 downwards.
TTGTCCTGTCTATAATCTGGAAAAATATGCAGGTGAGATACGTATGGAAACATATTTGTCATTTTAGTTTATCTTTGCTGGAAGTATGAAAGATGTATAAAGTATAATGCATATGGATTCTCATGAGCTTTTTGGATTTGACTCATCCAGAATTAATTCATCGACTCCTGTAATGCACTCACTTTATTTCTCTCCCAGGACCCTTCAGGAGTCCTGCTGTGATTCATAATAATTTAGATTGAGGGATTTGTTTTCCTTTTTTTTTCCTTTAGCTCATTTTGTCAAATGATAGAAAGGAAAAACGAGGATTTTATTAAATGTTGACATAATTAGATAACATGAGCAGAGAATTTCATGAGAAGTCTAGTTCTTTGCTCATGAATTTATTTAACAGTTGCCAATTTAGATGCAGGGAATTAAGTGCCATATTACATGCAGCCTGAGGCTCCTTGGAGGGAAGAAAAATGCTTTCCCTTTTCAGTGAGCTGTGGAAAATTGTTTCAAGACCATCAGGAAGGAAAAGCTTTATTTCTGTGAGAAAGCTCTGTGGTCATCAGAGCAGAAGAGCCTTGAATTTTACATTGTGAAAGCTTTTTACTGAACACCAGGTCTTAACTCCATTGACCTTTGGACATGGGAGGGTATGGAGCACAGAACTGGAATTGTAACCCCATGAAAGTTATTCTCTTTTAGTATTTACCAGTATTTAATGTTCTACCTAAATGAATGAAACACCTAGCCACTAACCTGAGCAAATGTTGTTTCTCTTCGTCACAAAGGACTCGGTAACAATGTTCAAATTCTTTGACTCATCTATTCAACTCATAGAAATTTATCTTAATAAAGTAATTTCAAAAAAGAAAAATAAAGCCATATACCTGAAGATATTCTTTTCAGTATTAGCTATAATAGTGAAAGATGGAAGCAATTTATCCAATGGTATAGAAATTATTAAATAAATTCAGCTATACACAGGTAAAGAAAGAAACATTCTGTAGCCATTAAATGTTATTAGGTAGACTATGTAACTATAGAAGATTATTTCCATTCTAATGTTAGATAGAGGAAATGGATAACTAGTCATAATAAGTATAGCTAGTTAGGCTTATTAGTTTATGTAAGCTTATATAATATAGCTTATTAAGTCCTTTCCATGTGCCAAGCACTACTTAAGCATTGTACATTTATACAATCTTCAGAATAATTCTATGAGATAGGTACTATTATTATCCCCATATTATACACATGAAGAAACTGAGCAAGGTTGCAGAGCTCGTAACTGCTGGGTCTGGGATTCAAATCCAGATAATCTGTCTCTAGATGTCACACTTAACCATCGTTCTATGTAAGATCAGCAAACAAATGGGTATATTCACATTGATTACACCTAGTAACACTCTGAGTGCATGGAAAAAGCTGGGAGAGAATATACAGAAATAAAATTAGTTAACATTGTTGAAATTGGGAAGAGATACATTTTTAAAATTTCCTTTAGGGGAAGAGGGGGGTGGGATGAATTGGGAAATTGGAATCCACATATATACACTATTGATACTATGTATAAAATAGCTAACTAATGAGAACCTACTGTATAGCTCAGGGAACTCTACTCAGTGCCCTGTGGCGACCTAAACGGGAAGGAAATCCAAAAAAGGGGATATATGTATACGTATAGCTGATTTACTTTGCTGTACAGTAGAAACTAACACAACATTGTAAAGCTACTATACTCCAATAAAAATTAATTATAATAAATAAATAATTAAAAAATAAAATTTCCTTTAATGTTCTAATATATGGCTTTTACTATGTAAAAATATGACTTAGTAATGTATAACATTTGAGTACAAAGTTCAAACTTTATTAAAATAGGTCTTTCACATATTACAAAAGAAAGACAATCTCCATCCCATTTAGCTACTTATACCATTTGAAAACCTACTCCCAGAAGTCTGATATTAGGTTTAGTGTTTGGTAAAAGGCACCAGAGAGCCCCAGATAGTGGGAGAGTAGATGCTTGAAGAATGAGCCTTTCATGGAAAATTGCAAGTAGCAGGATTTGCTAATATGTAGGTCAGAGAACGGTAGACTGGGTAATCCGTCCATAATGCAAAAGTGGCAAGGATAATAAGTGTAACTGGCACAGGAAGAATTAAGTTAAACATTAGGAACAACTTCTGAGCTTTAATAGTATTGTGTTGGGTTGGGTATTGATGTTTTTTCCTTTTTAATTATAATCATGTTTTTAACATCTTTACTGGAGTATAATTGCGTTACCATTTTTGTGTTAGTTTCTGCTGTATAACAAAGTGAATCAGCTATATGTATACACATATCCCCATATCCCCTCCCTCTTGTGTCTCCCTCCCACCCTCCCTATCCTATCCCTCTAGGTGGTCACAAAGCACCGGGCTGATCTCCCTGTACTATGCAGCTGCTTCCCACTAGCTAGCTCTTTTACATTTGGTAGTGTATATATGTCAATGCTATTCTCTCACTTCGTCCCAGCTTACCCTTCGCCCTCCCCATGTCCTCAAGTCCATTCTCTATGTCTGCATCTTTATTCCTGTGCTGCCCCTAGGTTCATCAGAACCAATTTTTTTTTTAGATTCCATATATTTGTGTTAGCATATGGTATTTTTCTCTTTCTGACTTCCTTCACTCTGTATGACAGACTCTAGGTCCATCCACCTCACTCCAAATAACTCAATTTCTTTTTATGGCTGAATAATATTCCATTGTGTATATGTGCCACATCTTCTTTATCCATTCACTGTCGATGGACACCTAGGTTGCTTCCATGTCCTGACTATTGTAAATAGTGCTGCAGTGAACATTGTGGTACATGACTCTTTTTGAATTATGGTTTTCTCAGGGTATATTCCCAGTAGTGGGATTGCTGGGTCATATGGTAGTTCTACTTTAGTTTTTTAAGGAATCTCCATACTGTTCTCCATAGTGGCTGTGTCAACTTGCATTCCCACCAGCAGTGCAAGAGGGTTCCCTTTTCTCCACACCCTCTCCAACATTGATTATTGTTTGTAGATTTTTTGATGATGGCCTTTCTGACCGGTGTGAGGTGATACCTCATTGTAGTTTTAATTTGCATTTCTCTAATGATTAGTGATGTTGAGCATCCTTTCATGTGTTTGTTGGCAATCTGTGTATCTTCTTTGGAGAAATGTCTATTTAGGTCTTCTGCCCATGTTTGGATTGGGTTGTTTGCTTTTTTTTTTTTTTTTTTTTTTTTGTGGTATGCGGGCTTCTCACTGCTGTGGCCTCTCCCGTTGCGGAGCACAGGCTCCGGACGCACAGGCTCAGCGGCCATGGCTCACCGGCCCAGCCGCTCCGCGGCACGTGGGATCCTCCCGGACCGGGGCACGAACCCGTGTCCCCTGCATCGGCAGGCGGACTCCCAACCACTGCGCCACCAGGGAAGCCCTGTTTGCTTTTTTTGATACTGAGCTGCATGAGCTGCTTGTATATTTTGGAGATTAATCCTTTGTCAGTTGCTTCATTTGCAAATATTTTCTCCCATTCTGAGGGCTGTCTTCTCATCTTGTTTGTGGTTTCCTTTGCTTGGCAAAAGCTTTTAAGTTTCATTAGGTCCCATTTCTATTTTTGTTTTTATTTCCATTTCTCTAGGAGGTGGGTCAACAAAGGATCTTGCTGTGATTTATGTCAAAGAGTGTTCTTCCTATGTTTTCTCCTAAGAGTTTTATAGTGCCTGGCCTTACATTTAGGTCTTTAATCCATTTTGAGTTTATTTTTGTGTATGGTGTTAGGGAGTGCTCTAATTTCATTCTTTCACATGTAGCTGTCCAGTTTTCCCAGCACCACTTATTGAAGAAGCTGCCTTTTCTCCATTGTATATTCTTGCCTCCTTTATCAAAGATAAGGTGACCAACTCAAAATGTGAGTCTGATGATATTCCTAGAGAGCATTGATGAAATCCAATATACTTGAATATACTTAGCAAGATCCAGTACACCTGAATATCTTTGAAGCAGACCAGTACTCTTATAGAGACAAAGACAAAGCTGTTGGCATCAGAAAGTGTATCCCAGGGACATTTTAAATTTTATTAGACATTTTGCTATAAGTTCCTCAGATTGGACTTCTGGAATTCTATTCTTGTTGGTCTAAAAGTAGAGCCTTAATAACCACTAGTATATTAGAGCTTTTCATATAAGATGTCTGATTTCAAAGGCTCTATAATTATGAAGATTCCACTTAATATAGTGTAAAGAATTGCCTTGACAACTTATCTATCCTCCTTTTTCATCATATTCTACCTCTGGAAAGTGGAGTAATAATAGCTGCTTCTTTGGGTTGATGCATGGATTAAATGAGATAACAAATCGTTTGAATTATTTTAATTACCCTCTTTTAAGAATTTTTGTTTTGCTTTTTATCCATGACAATTAAAAATAGAATTCAAGTATTCCAGTTCCCTGCTATGTTTATTGTGAATACAAGTTTTTCCTTTTAGTTCCTTTTGGATTTCACACTGAACGTGAACCAATCATTTCCTATCTTTGTTTTGACAACACTTGTCAAAAAATATGATGTACCCAGCCAATTGTATTCTATGGCTTTTAAGAAAAAGCATCCTTGAAAAACATTTTATTGATGGAGTGAATGAACACAAGCTATTAGATCAGTTTAGTCACTGTGTGCTAGAAGAACCTTTATTTATTCTTCAGATTTTTGATTATGGTATATACTTATGATGATTTATGAAAAACCTGAATGTCTTATGCCAAATTCTTAGCAAAAGCGTAACTCAAAATGAGATATTAGTTTACATGATGGAAGGATTGATTCCTTTGATTTTCCCCAAGAGAAAAGAGTGTTTCCGTCTTTATTTATTTATTTATTTATTTTTTGCGGTATGCGGGCCTCTCACTGTTGTGGCCTCTCCCGTTGCGGAGCACAGGCTCCGGATGCGCAGGCTCAGCGGCCATGGCTCACAGGCCTAGCCGCTCCGCGGCATGTGGGATCCTCCTGGACCGGGTCACGAACCCGTGTCCCCTGCATCGGTAGGCGGACTCTCAACCACTGTGCCACCAGGGAATCCCTGTTTCAGTCTTTAAAGGTGGAATATAACACACTGTTAGCTCCTCTTTAGTCTCAGTACGGAGAGTTTCCTGTAATTCTACAGAGCTGTGCTCTAAAGCTCATTTCCACTGTGCATATTGACGCTTATAGCTTAAGATGGTTTTGTATCAAAGAAGGATTGGAATAGTATGCTTTGTTAGATGACAGAAGAGTTACAGAGGACATCTTTAGACTCATATGTTTCTCCGTTAGACCCTAAAATCAACAGACTGCTGAGCAAGGTCTTACTTGAATTTTTATATACCGTATCATTTATATATGAATTTATATATATCAGAAATTTATTTCTTCTGATTTGAATTTTAAAACTCAAAATTTTTTTCTTCAATTCAGACAATTCCACGGCAGAGCCAATATATTGTTTAAATCAGTGCTTCTTAACTTGGTTGTATCTGAGAATTCCATAGACGGTTAAAAGTAAAAAGAAAGGTCATCCCTGGACTCATATGCATATTTAATTGGTTTGGAGTGTGGCCCAGAAATAGGTTTTCTTTTTCCTTTTTTTTTTTTTCTTTCCTTATTTTTTTAAAACAATACCAGAATACTTTAACATGTAGTTTTGGTTAAAATACAGTGATATAAATCAGCACTTCTCAAATTTTAATGTTCATCTAAGCCACTTAGGGGTCTTGTAAAAAGTCAAACTGACCCTTCTGTAGGTCTGGGGTGGGACATTGATGGGGCCAACATTGCTGATCTAAGCATCACATTTCCAATAAGAAAGATCTAAATTAAGGTCTGAATTTGTTAGGAAACTTTTTATCTGTGAACGCCTTGACTAAACTACTGTCTATGATGTAATTATCTTTGGCTTCATTAGATACTCAAAATGATCTCATACTTTACCTGTCAAAAAATTACCACTCTTACGGTCACATTGCTTAATTCAATCCTACATTTATTGAACACCTATTACATGCTCTCTCTTTTGC